>NC_137157.1:64803824-66073824 GCF_951394435.1 Stenella coeruleoalba | reverse complement strand
TTTTTCCCACTGAGACTAGATTGAAAGAAGGGAAGGGATGAAGAATGGTAGATTTGTCTACCAAAAATCTAAACAATGGCTTTGAGTTAATTGCTGGCCTCTGGATTTTTTTTACAAATTTTTTTACTGTGAAATATACCACCACATATAACAAAGTGCATAAAGAGTAGTTTATTATATAACAACTGACCAGGTCAAGAAGTAGACCTTGGTAGTCCCCCTCCTTCCCAGGCCTTTGCCCCCTCTCAGTCACAGCCTCCTCCGTCCCCCATATCAGTGACCACTATCCTGATTTTGAAAGCAGTCACTCCCTTTAAAGGTTTTTTGGTTTTATCACCCTTCTTCGCACCTTATTCCCCCAAGCAAAGTCAGTTCTGTGCTCCCACTATACTTTTTTATTTCGGCCATTACTCCCACATGTGGTATGTTGGTTTACATCTGTGAGCTCAACACCCCAAGTCAAGCAGACTTTGGCGTCTACCGATCCTAGGTCTGAATCCTGGCTCTATCACTAAGTAGCTGTGTAACTAGGTAACTCAGTTAAAGCTTTATGCATCTCAATTTTCTCATCAGTAGAACAAAGGTATTACTAGAATTAGTTTTATAGATAAGGTAAATATGTCTGACAGAATGCCTATCACATAGTACAAGCTTCATATGCTATTATTGTACCATTCTTTTAGAAAACTGTGGTATGATTAAACCCGGTAATATGTGAAGAATCCAAGAATTCCTGACACACAGTAGGTGTGCACTGTGTGATAAAATGAATGTTCATTAAGACCCTAAAAACGAGCAATCTTAAATGCTGTCACAATATCGAAGTTGGAACTAAGAGTAAACTATAAGCTCAGACACTGTGGAGGGACTATAAATTAGGACACTTTTCAGAGAGCAACTTGGAAACATCTATCCAAATGAAAAATGTGTATATCCTGAAATTCAATGTAACCTTGTATACAAAAAGATTGGCAGAGGTAAGTCACACAGGGTGTTAAAACATTGTTTCTAGTAACCAAAACTTGTACATAACTTAAAATGTCCATCAACAGATGGATATAGCCCCTATAAAATAGAACATGGACATGACTATACCTTCAAGTTATTAAGGGAACTAGAAATGCACAAGTTTACAGGATATAATTCATGTGCTGGGGAAAAAGATCTGTGAAAACTATTTTCCGGGAGCCTTAAAAAGCATCTTATAAATGCATTGAAGCGTTTGGGAAAAATAACTTTCTGATGGTTCTCTTTGTAGAGACAAATCAGCTTAGGAAAACAATGGAGTTTTAAACTAAATATATTCAGTTTTAAACTCAATTTAAAAAATTACACTTCAAGTGTATGTAAATAATTACATCTTAAATTTTAGGGGGAAATAAAAACTGATCAAGATATTCTACTTACAGGAATCAATTCCCAGAAAATAATCTGAAACGGGTACAATTTATGTATAAAGACGTTTACATCAGTCATTTAATTAGTACAATTTATATTTTGCTAATTTTATTATTTATATTAGTAAAAATAGCTTAATATCCAATAGTGGAGGACTGTTTTAAGTAATGGTATATCCGTGTAACAGAATACTATTATAGCTATTAAAAGTCATGCTGCAGAATTTTTATTAAAATGGAAACTTCTCAATACATTAAGTGAAAAAGATGTTACAACACAGTTACGTGCAGTTTGATCAGTGTTAACAGTTGTTACCTTTAAGTGGTAGGATTACAGGCTATTTTTCTCCTTTTGTTTTTAGGTTTCTTCCTTCTTTTACAGATTTTTTAATTTACTAAATAAGCTTTTCTAATTTCCTACAATGATATGTAGTTAGGAAAAAATGCTACTAAAATACATGCTTACAGCTAACTCCCCTTGCTTTACAACTTGGACATTTACGTTAACTGCGATGCTAAGCCTAACTACTTTGGTACAAATCCAAGAAATACTGCAACACGTTTGGAAAGAGCTTATGTGGTGAAAGTCACCATTTCCCAGGAATCTTAATAATAAAATGTTAAAGACACTACTTTGTTTATCAAAAGAATTTATTAGAAAATATTACATACTACATATCTGTTTAATAAGAGTATTGTTTCAGTAGACAGCACTCCATCCTCATACTACAAACAACGTCTCACGGACCATGGAGCAAGCACTGTGCTCGTGAAGCTACATCTTTTGGATGGAACGTTCAAGCAGTACACACTGTGGCCATTTAAAGGAAAATGATGGAAAAAATATAATTACCAGAGGAGAAAAATCAAAAATTTTGGAATGTTAAAATAACTAATTTTAGTCTCAAAATTCTAGGCGTCACTATAGCCTAAAACATCAGTCAATGTGACTAGGAAGTTAAAGAGACCAAGGTTTCAAAAGTTAATACTGAATCTTCATAAATAACAAGAGGAATCTGTAACCCCACAAAATGTTTTTAAGTTTGTGCACATGCAAAATTAATGTAAATTTCTGATAAAAGCAAGAATGGGAAATGTTAAAAAGCAATGTATTTTTTTAACATAAAGCATGCACTTTCTAATACATTCTTAAATATTTCAAAGTTGATTCTAGTCCAGTAATATTCTTCATTAGCTATTTCAATTGCAGGCCAACCAGTACCCCAACCAGATACAGAGTAGTACACTGTTGTTATTCGAGAAAGGTGGAATTAATTCTTAGCACTGCTACCAAAGATGCGAGACTTTTAACTCTTGACCACACCACCTATTTTTCTTCAAAACTTTTAAACATGTTTGCACAAGCTAAACGGTATAAAGCAAATTTTAAACTGTCATCCAACTCCCAAATGTCACTGAAAGAAAATGTCGGAAAAATATGTTGTGTGATTAATCAATTTAGGCAATTTGCTACAAAATTTTCTAAATGTGAACCAGCTTTAACCCAAAATAGATTAAAAATTCACACAATTGTTTCTAGAGTTCAAAACTGAAGCGGATGAGGTGTGCACTGATATTTAAAACACTGTCTTAATATTTTATTAGAAGAAATATACTTCCAAAACTCTTTCCCCATCATAACCTAAACACAAACTTTAATTAAAAATATATATAAATCAGTAGAATACCATATTACAAATGCCCAGAAATGCAGAATAAAGATCAGAAACTGCTTGGAAATATTTCTACCACTTTTGGGATTATACTCATAATCTAATAAAGATTATGAACTAGCACAATCATTACTGGGGCCAATATTTCAAAATTCGCCTATCAAAGCTAGCACCAGGAAAGTATTATACACATAAAATTGAGAAACAGATAATCTTTACTTCAGAAAAGCACAGTCCTAAAGAGTATTGCTTTCACTATTTAGCTAGAACAAGGGTCAGTCTGTCTCACTGAGGCACAGATCCATCTTTGTGCCACAAGATCTTATCTGAAGTGCCTTCCAATCATTTGGTATCTATTGAAAACTGTTACTGGAATGAAACAGTTTATCATGGAAATAATCCATTTTTTCTTCCAAGATGCCAAATAAAATGATAAGGCTAGAACATTTTAAACTTACCTTTAATAAAAATAGTACTAAAAAAAAAACCAATCTCTAGTCCCTGAAAGCCTAACCAAGACTCCATTATTTAATTCCTCTCCTTTTTCCAAAACACCGGTTTTAATATCTAGAATTTTGCAACATGGTTAATGGCCACCAAATGGTCACCAAATTAACACTTTATTCACTGTAAAGCCTTTGGAGATTTCTAAAATGCGAGAAGAATTTCATTAGTGATTAGTCAGATGAGCAACAATCTGAAAGCCACTGAAGCAAATGTCATGATTCTACCGTAGCCACAGGGAAGGGAGGGTCACTACTTAAAAGCAATTCTCCAATTGGCACAATCAATATACCATCTCTGATAAGTAGAAGATGTTATGGAAGAACATAATTTTTACAAAGTCAACACTTTCTCCAAACAGGTCTTCTAAATTCAACAGAGCTTAGACTGCCGAAGTTGTAAATCTAGCAAATCAAATTGCTTCATCTCAACTGGGGGAAAAAAAGGCACAAAAGAAAACCAAGCAGCATAACCTTTATTTGGTGATACAACAGGTGAACAGTGTTCTAAAGTTTTGAACACTGAATTTTACTCGTGTGATAATTTGTTTTCTATCTAAGCAATTTACTCAGATGTGTGCTTTAAAAATACACAGTAGGAACCCTGCAATTGGTATGTTCTGTTATTAGAAATATTTTTCATGGTAATACATTATTTATCTTTGTATAATTAGAGAGAAAAATCATAAAGATCATACTTTATTTTTAGCCTGACAGAATAAATGTACTATATATATCTCTTCCAAAACCAGTGCACTCAGAAGTTCATTTATGCACTCCACTGTTCAAATCAAAGAGCTGTACATCTTCTTCCAGTATCCACAATATAACACAGTCCTTGTAAAAATGCACATTCCTTTAACCCCTTTACTTTCCCTTGAATTTGTTTTTTTTTTGGGGGGGGGGGTGGAAGGGAGGAAAAGATATAGAAGTTGCGGTGCAGAACTATATTTATTTAGAGCAAAACATTATATCCTACATTAAAAAAAATAATTTTATCAAAACCAAATTTCAATCACAGTTACGTATGATTTTCCATTAAAGGTACATGTTGAAATTGCACTTTGCAGGTATCTTGATAGTGTCCTTTATAGTGCTCCCCACTTCAGCCTATGTTTTTATCAGCAGACACAGGTTCTTCCAGAGTTTTCTTTTGGCTTCCCTTCCGTGAATATTTGTATTTGTCTACATAGGCTTTAACCAGATTTGCCACTTTAGTAGAATTTACTTCTCCACTCTTACTATGACAAACCTATAAAAAAAAAGAAGGGGGAATATTTTTCTCATACTTAAACAGATTAAAGGAAAATAGCTTTATGAAAAACAAATATGCCAAAGAGATAACCAGACATTTTTTAATGTTTCATTATCTCCTGTTGGGTACACGTTTCGTTATCTCAAAAGGTAAAAAAACAGACAAGAATGGTAGAAGCTACCTCTTACTATTTTAATTAATTTAATTAAGCATTCCTTTATTAAAACAGGCATGTTCAAAACAATATGTACATAACTCCACTAAAGCTATAACTTACTTTATCTACCGCTTTCCGCACAATCTCTTTATATTCTTCCTTGGTGATATCTTTATTTTGATAAAATGGCTTAATGGCCAATTTTACCTCCTGTGCTGCTTTTTCTTGAATTTGCAATTTCTGATAAGAGGAAAATGTATAATTATTATTTGCCCAATCACGTACTTTCAAAAAAAATTCTTTAAAAATATAAAATTGAAACATTTACATTTACATTTACATTATTGCAAGGACTATTCAAATATTAGTGTTATAAATACAAAATAGTTATTTACTAACACATACCAAACATTTCTAAAAATAAATATGAAATACTACCAGTAATTCAATTGGCACCAACATATTCAGACAGAACCCTTTAAATAATATTGGAATTTAAGACTATCAACAATAAATTCCCTTCACCACTTATACAATAGAAAGCTGTTATTTTTTCATCTTTATCATATACAGAATCATGTAAGTTGCTCTCAACTTTGAACTTGCCTTGTCTGTCTTCGAGCTATCTGCGCTGGCTTCCACTGTAACACTTACTTTGCTTTCTGCCAATTTTACAGCAGCATTAGAAGCTCTGCTGTGACTTGATGACGAAGTATTACCAGAACTTGGTCCCTGAACTGTTCCCACATTTCCTGGGGCTGCTGTCGGAGCAGGCAAGACTGGTGTACTCATGTTATTACTTACATGAGAAGCACTAGGAATACCCTGTTTTAAAGAGTTATCATCAGTTAATGAATTACTTGTACTCAATAGAAGTCTTTTAGTCACCTATTAGAAATAACATCAAAAAAAAAAAAATCAAAGCAATCCAATACCTAAGTACTTAAGGGAAATGCATATTTCAGGTCATTTATATCTAAAGGACTCTGAAGAAAAATGAGTAACATTCTTCAACAGAGCCCCATTTAAATATTTCATGATGACTTTTAAAAAATATATATGTATTGTAATGTTCTGACAGCAACACTAAAACCAACAAGAAGCAGAGCAGCATTAATAACAGTATCTTTCCTACAAGGCTCTTGAGAGTAGATGCCCCCCCTTCAAAGATGGAGGAAAGTGAGACAGTGAAGTCAAATGACTTGCAGTAAGTTGACAGTAGAAAAAGATACAAGATCCCAAATTCCCACTCCCCTGCTCTTCCAACTCTTGCTGTCAGGATTCTAGAATTTCTGAGATGTAGACATGAAACTATAATCAACACAATGTTTATAGATTATTATTGAAATTTTTCTATATTTAAGAAGTGCCTCAGAGGCACTTTTTTCACATGGTAAATTCATGAAAATGAAACACAGAGGGTAATGGACGATGAACAGCTTTATCTGGTGTTTGAACAAAACAGTACAAGGTTTATCACAGTACCCAATCACAACAAGTTCCCACCCCCTGAAAGTCCAATAAATCAGGGAAAGTGTCCACCACTTGATTCTAGTTTGGCGCATAATTTGGTCTTTTTAACCTGACCAAGAAACCTGTTTGGGTATCAGCAACAGCCTGTATGTAGCTCAGATTTGATACTATGCATTCAGTTCATTTTCTCATTTGGGAGTGGGAGGTTTGGGGAAGGACAGTGAAAAGGGGGTTATGAAGGTTTACCATAAACCTAACCGAATAAGTCACTGTGTATGGATATCCAGCCAGGAAGCCCTTTCTTGAACATCTGTCCCTAACAGCTAAATGTTTACAATGGCTATGTTGATTAAACTTGAGTTGCTGAAAACATACCTGCAATTGCTTTCCATCTGGCTGTGAAGCAATGTAGCTGACTTGCTGGGATGGAGGGGGAGGGGGTGGTGGTGGTGGTGGTCCCTGAGATACACTGGTGGGAGCAGCTACCTGCATGAGAGGTACTCCTGTGTGCAGATGCAAGGGCAGCTGAGGATGAATGTTAAACGGATTGCGCTGGAGATTCATCAAAGGAGCATGAACACCCACTGGATATGGGAAGATATTCATAGGCTGGTGTTGTGCATTCATCTGTTGCTGCATTACATTCATTTGTGGTTGCATCATATTTATAGGTAGCTGAGAACCATCACCTTGTTGGTTTGTTTGGTCTTTTAGGTTAGAATCTATCAAAAGAGAAAAGGCTTATGAAAAAAATTCATGTTACAAATTTCTTTAGCCAGAGAAACAAAGAACCACTGGTTACAATAAAATAGCAATTAACAGAACGCCTAAACCAATACCCAATTATTCAGTTTAATCCTGTCATTCCTAAATAACGTGAGCTGATTTTCTAACTGAAAGGAAACATTCAACTAAAATTATTTTAAAGCATAACTTCACACAATAACATCGGTCAACACTCACAAAGAATCAGTAGCTCAAGAAACTTCTTAGTTAAAGAAATAATCACATAAAATTTAAGATTACTAAATTAGAAGGTTAATCACTTTTTAAAAATCTGCAACAGTTTTTCTTGCAATGTTCCCAAGAAAAGTCAAGGAAAGATAAATCTTTCTTTAGCAGAGTGACTTATTTATAGGGAAACGATAAAAAAAATTTCAAGTGCAGGGCTTCCCTGGTGGCACAGTGGTTGAGAATCTGCCTGCCAATGCAGGGAACACAGGTTCGAGGCCTGGTCTGGGAAGATCCCACATGCCGTGGAGCAATTAGGCCCGTGAGCCGCAACTACTGAGCCTGCGCATCTGGAGCCTGTGCTCCACAACAAGAGAGGCCACGACAGTGACAGGCCCGTGCACCACGATGAAGGGTGGCCCCTGCTCGCTGCAACTAGAGAAAGCCCTCGCACAGAAACGAAGACCCAACAGAGCCATAAATAAATAAATAAATAAATAAATAAATAAATAAATAGAATTCAAATAAAACGTTAAAAAAAAAATTTCAAGTGCACACATCTGATATAAATGAAACAGAATTTAAATCCTGCATAGGACTATCTCAAATTCTTCTACTGTAGCAAATTATACTTAAAATATTTATGTCTTTGGCAAGGTCTGGGGCAGGCATGGGGTGGAAAAAGAAAATAAATATTGAAGTGTATATCTATTATACAATACAAAGTGACTTGTAAATAACTGGGATTCACTTTAACATAAAACTATAAATAGGGATTATTTCAACTCATATAAATAAGGTATTAAATTTATAATCTCTTTCTTCACATAAAAGTGTTGGTAAATAAACACGTTACCCTGTTCAGTTGTTTCCTCCTCTTGCCTCATCCATGCAGACTGTGGACCTGCAGAATTCCTCCCTCGTCGTGAATAGTAGTTTTGTACATCTGCTGGCAGAGTCTTTCTCACAGCCCAGCTAGATGCAGATGTCCACCCCGACCTATCTGCCGGTGTATCAAATGAGAACTCTTGCTCACTTTTCCGTTTATAGGGCTGCTGTTCCACAAACTTGAAAGTCTCATTCCCTGAACTATTTGAATTCCCTGAGAGGGGTTTTCGGTTTTGCCACCTGTTTTCATTTTGATCTGTGTAGGCAAAACCACCTCTGTAAGCGCCTCTGCCACGGTTACCTCTACCACGGTTCGACATCCAACCTGAACCAAAGTTTTTATTCCAAGAATTCCCTGCATTTTCATTTCTATTTTCTTCCCAATGAGAATCTTTTAACTTTTCTGGATTTCTGGTCCTCGGATCAGGCCCAGAATTTATTTTTTCTGTTACCCAACTGGGACAGTCATTTCTATGTTTGTCAGCAGAATCTGAATCATCAGCATCTGGACTGATGTCATTTTTTTCTTTTCTTGTATTTTCATTCTGTTTCTCTGAGTCATTCTTTCTGTATCGATCATTTCCTCGTGGACATCTCCAACCATCGTTTGCCCATCTTTCCTTCCATCGAGGAGAATAACTGACTCTGTCATTTCTACCAAATGATGAACTCTTACTTTTTGTTCTAGATCTTGATGGTGACCTAGAACGAGATCTGGACCGAGACCACCTTCTGGTTCTCCTTTCTCTATCTCGATCTCTCTTTGGCCCATCTCTATCACTTTCTCTTTCTCTGCTCCGGGACCTGGATTTTTCTCTTGGGGAGGAATCTTTCAGTCTTGACTGAGATCTTCTGTTCTCTCTAGAAGTGTCTCTTTTTGGGGAGAGTGATTCAGATCTTTTGCCTTCCCTAGTGCTATCTCTTTTTGGAGATCGAGACTGAGATTTCCTCCTTTCTCGTGGGTCCTTTTTTGGGGACTGAGAACGAGACTTTCTCCGTCCTCTTGCAGATTCTTTCTTGGGAGATGGTGATCGAGACTTCCTGCTTTCTTTTCCAGTTTCTCTTTTGGGAGATGGAGACTGAGACCGCTTCTTTTCTCGTGCAGTGTCTTTGTTGGGAGACCAAGTTGTAGATGGAGAATGAAATCTAGATCTTCGAGTACGAGGCTTCTTGGCTTTATCTATCGTATCTATTGGGATTTCAGATGGCTGAGACACAGTTTCAACCTTTTCATTTGAAGGACCAGAAGATGACATATTCTTTTGGGAACTGTGCTCCACAGAATTTTCATTCAATTGTTTAGCATCAGCACTTACAGACGGTTCGAGTTCAGATTCATTCTGGTCACTGCAAAATGAATCACATTCCATAGGTATCATTTCATTATTGTCCTCACTAAAATGCTTCTGAATCAGTGCAACATGTGTTTTAGGCAATTCTGTAGATCTGGGATGTTCAACCAGAGATTCAGTCTTTTCTTCGAAAGATTTGTCCAATTTGGTGTTAAGATTTTTTTTTAATAAATTGTTTTCAGAGTCTTGAATACTATTGAAATTTTCATTCCCTGAAGTATCACATGTTGCAATTATTTCTATATCTTCATTTTCAACATGCCCAAGCAAATGAACCTCTGAGCTCTCAATAGATTTTTTGTCCACTGTTTGTATAATTCCACCCTCAGAAGATTCTAATTTGGGGCTGTCAATAAGATGTTCTGTTTTTACTGTAGAATCTTTATGATCAATAATTTTTACTATAGGACTCCCCATAAAGTTGTCTTCATTAACCGCTGACTCTGCATTCTCAGGGATCTCACCTAGGCTTGATATAGGTTGGTGTACTTCGATTTCAGATCCTGAACATGTAAGAAAATCATTTGGAAGATGATCTGTACATCCATCAGCTTTTACTTCTGATTCTGAAGGTAAAGCTATTTGGTCTTGATTTTCCAATGGGTCACCTCCTTTTTCAGAAGTATTCTTAGAAATCTCACTTTCCAGACATAACATATTAGCCTCTATACCTGTATTCTCAACTTTTTGAATTTCCTCCTCCTCTCCAACTAGCACAGGAGGATCTTGGGTACCAGATTCAGAATATACAGATTCTACTCTTTCCTCTGTATCATGGGTCTCACCATGTTCCTCACTTTCTTCTACTGGCTCACCGCAACTTCTCAAGCCATTAGCAGACTCATTTTCTACATTTATCTGCACAGTGTTACTACTTTCTACATCTGATTGATGTTCTTTCTCTAACACAGGTGGTATGTCAGATTCTACTATTTCTTCATCTACTGAATCACTGGAAGATGATTTTTCAGGGGGAGGTACAGAGCTCCGAAGTTTCTTCTTCAGTAAAGGTAGTTTTCTTCCTCTTCTTACAGACTTCCGTTTTGGAGCCTGCCTTGTTTGCTTTTCTGACTCACCTGAAGAGGAAACACTTACAGATGGATTATTACTATCTGGGGCATCACACCCAGAATTATTTGATACTGGGGACCTCTGAGACTGACTGACTGGTTCAGCTCTCGTGTTACGTGTAGATCTCCTTGTAGGAGGTGTTGCTGCTGGTTTTCGTCTTGATCCTCTGGTGTTTGAGGTACCAGAAGTTTGCTTCTTCTCTTCTCCTTCTTGAGTATGTGCTAATGCATATCCTTTGCAAGAAGTACCTAATAATACATGTTTTTTAAAAAGTAAAAAGTGTATGTTTCAAAAAATGATAATAGTTTGGCTTAAGCTTATTTTAGCATAAAATAGACATCTATAACAGAGTGAAACAAAATATACTTGTGAATCAAATTATAAATAAATGCATAGCTACTGACACCTGAGTAATACCAATTTTTTAGTGCTACTAAAATGAGTTATCCCAAGATTTGAATCCATGTGGGCAATTTTATAGGGAAAACAACAAAAGAAAATATGTTTCGTCTGATAACTGCCATTTGCTTAATGAATCACTAGGCAAAAGCAAGAGACAACAGCTATCCACAAATAGTAAAGACTCAAACTATTTGTTCATAATTAATAGGAGATATTACTTTAAAGATCTATGGTTTGAACATTGAAGCCCTAAATAGAAAGGAGACTTCTAATCAGTTCCTCAAAGTCATGAAGCTGTAATTTCTTAAAAGGAATTTTCTAGTTGGGACAATTTTAAAGTCAAGTCACTGTACAAATATTTATAGAAATATCTAGGACTTACTATCTATACCTTATTTTACACTTTTTCTAAGTCATCAACACTCATTCTTTTTATGAGACTGAAAGAGGCTAATAACTTTTTTTAAACTAGAAAGAATTTCAAAAACTTTACCAAAATTTTCTAAAGATATGGTACTTGTTGGAAAAATAGTTCTTGGCAACACAGAGGAGGAGATGAGAGGAAGCACTTCTGTTTCAATATTCCAGGGTATAAAACTAATTCTGAAAATTCAAAAAAAAAGACATTTTTGTTTAAATGGTTTAAAAATTAAACCAGCAATTTAAAGGTACTAATTTTCCAAATCAGGTTAGCGACATTAAAATACAGGGTGCTTAAATTATTTTTTGCCAAATAGCTAAAAATGTAAGCTCAAGGTTACTCATTGTTCAAAGATGGTTACCAACTGGCTGCAAAAAACAAAAACAAAACAGAAAACCTTTTAAAAGCATGTTTTTTGATAAATTAATAGCAAAGGGAGATCAAAGGCAACTTAATACATAACAGTTGTTTCTTGTTTAAAGAAGTTAATGCAAGACTTTGTCAAAAATTTTTTAGCCTTTTCTTCCCACCACTCTAAAAAATAATAAATTTGGATAATAAAATGCAGATAAATAAAATACACAAATGAAATGCACAGATTTTAAGTTCACAGTATGATGACTTTTGACCAATGTATACACCTGTATAACCTCCACCCCAAACAAGAAATAGAACATTTCCGCCATCCCAGAAAGCTCCTTCATGCCCCTTGCTCCAGCCCCCCTCCACTTCCAGGCAACCAAAGAGATAATTTAGTCGAGTTAATCAAATCAGGCTTTAAAGAAATTACCAAGGTCAAAGGGGAATCAGTTCATACATTTAAAAAAAGTAACAAAAACTGAAAGTAAAACTACATCACTTGAATTTTGAATGTGATAAACATTATGGATGTTTATCACATTCTTTATTAGACTTCTTTATGTTTTTACAGCATATATCAAGGCCAAAAACATCAAAATAAATACATTTTTAAAAAGGAAAAAAACCACCTGATGTCTATTGCTATGTTATATTCTAAAATCCCTCAATCTGAGGATGACGGCTCTTCAAGGTTCCCAGGGTCTCTATGGACCTGCTAAGACGCCAAAGTTTCTTCACTCACAACCAATCCACCCTCAGCTTCTTCCTACTCTGATTCATATTTTGTTCAGTCAGGTCTCATAACAAAAGACTATCTCACCCAGTCGAAGGTGAGATTCTGGAGTAGGAGGAAAGAAGCTTGAAGAACAATGTGCAACTTGCACATGTACAAAGAAAACAGCTCTAAGGTTTCATATTATACATATCTGGACTTTCTAATTTTACTTATGTTCCACTGTTATTCCTAGAGGGTGAAGGCCCTTCGCAGAACTGTATTACAGTGATATCTAAAAGTTACAGTATGTTACAGGAATGAATATAAAACTCTGGCAAGGAACTTGGTCTTTACATAGGAACCTGATTTAAGTATACATCGTGTACCTACCAATGTGTTAATAGCTTCAGAAAAAACTAAGAGAGAAAGGGCTAGATTATAGAAAGTCATGAATGTCAGGGCAAAGTAGGGACTTGATCAAGTAGTGATTTAGAATAACACTGTGGAGATGGGAAGTGTCATGATAAAATCAGTGCTTCAGCTAATAGCACACAGGGAAGACTGGAATGGAGGAAAAGACAGAAGAAGGATGGAAGATCTGAATGCTATTACTAATAATGAATCTTATCATTTGGGTGCTCTCCCTGTTAAAGTAATCAAATATCTACATTTATTAAACAAATAAATAAAATATTCTTTACTTTTCAAGGGGTTCTTTAAATAGGGGCTTTTCATTAGGCAACTGAAACACCAAAGTTGAATTAAACAAAACTTTCTTAGAAACATACCCATTGAATAAGATACCTCTGGTGCCTTATTAATGATATCTTATGCACATGTTAGCATGCAGACACTTTAGTAAACAATTTTTTTTTTACCTTCCAATTCCAGGTAATGTATCAGGAAACCATGACAATTCCAGTTCCTGTCTCTTCTGCCTAATCAACGCACTGATTTCATTGACTTCTATAAATTCTGTACTAAAAGATAAATTTTAGACCCTCATCAGAATTCCAAATATTTAAGTTCAGAATAACAACTGAGTTATACCATAAATAGCAGAAGTTTTTATACCTAGCATTATAAATCACATTTTTTAAAAAAAGAACATTTTTCTATTTAAAAACTTTCAAAATGAACTCATTCCTGAATTTTTTATATTATAAATCTAAATTGTACTAATCTGATTCATAAAAATAACACCTGAATTTCTATCTTGACAGAATTTTTAAAAAGTCAATTCAGACGAATAGCCTTATTATTGAGAGAAAAAAGCAACACTACTTCTATCCCATGAACCAAAGTTGCAGCAAGCAGTTCCAGCCAGAATTCTAGGTGCAATAGTTGCCACCTGAAGCGAAGTGTAAGACGAAAGAAGAAAGTAAAGGAAGGCATGGTTATTTTTGTAACCAAAAATGGGTACAGTTCGGTTTTTCAAAAGGCTACTCGGATGTAATTGTTTTCTTTGGGTAACTTGCCAACCTCTAAAATTAAATCACAATCTTAATCTGTCTCGTTCATTCAACCAACTCCATGGGATTTTAAAACTCCAACTTAATCTTCAAATTCCACAAATATCTACTCACGATCTATAATGCCAGTTACTAAAGGATTCAAAGATGACTGAGTCTACTCTGAAAGTGTTCTGCTTTATTAGGTACTTCCCTCATCATTTAACAACTAGCCTACTTCTCTGTCACATAAAAACCTTGTGTAGAACAACTAAATTTATTATTAAGGAAAAGGAAGACCACTAGCATAGGCAGTCACTGCATAACAGAGGGTCACAAAGTAACAGGTTTCCCTTTATTTGCCAAAAGAAACAAGAACATAAAACAAGGTGCTTTCATAATGTTTGTTGAGCCAAGTTTAAATTTCTACCAAAAGTTAACTTTAATAACTAAAATATCAAATATAAAAAGCATAAATTAAAAGCAGAAAATACTAACCAGTAAGCTGTACTGGTAAAAGCAGATTCCCCAGTGTGACTACTAGAAGAGAAGATATTGGAGAAAAAATTTCTGAAGCACTGATTTGTACACGGATTTGATCTTTGAGGCTAGAAAAGTAAAGAGAGGTTGGTGTTACAGCAAACAAAATCTTTCCATAATAGGTAGGTAATATTGGGTTAGCCAAAAAGTTCATTCAGGTTTTTCTGTTAAATCGTACTGAAAAACCCGAACGAACTTTTTGGCCCACCCAATAGTTATATTTAAATATTTTGATATACATGAGGCACTAGAGTTATGTACCAAAACAATAATAAACTGTTATTAATCTAAGAAAAATATTTTTCTTTATTTCAACAAACCTTATTTGTCTTTATTATTGCATTTTCTTTTCCTCCCATTTCACTGTGTTTAGAGTTTCCTGTACAAAGACACAAAAAGATCTTGCCTTAATTTTTATTTTAAAAGGTTTTAAACGAGTATTGATACTGGCATATTGACAAGAGAAGGTTAAAATGTGTAGACAAGTTGTATTTAAAATAGCAGTACTTGCATTGATAAAATTTTTTTTAATGCTAATTTTATCTTGTTAAGCCACAGACAAAAGGAAAATATAAGAGGGCGCAATACAGAGAACTAGTGAAGCGTGTAAAATTGCTATGCTCGGAGCATTAAGTATTAAAATTCTAGTCAATATTTTCTGGCACCATGTGCAAACTTAAACCGTCCTATAATGAAAAGCATATAAAAGAAGTCAAATTATTTAATATCAATAATGCACTTAATATATCCTTTCAAGTTATGACCTAAACAACAGGTACTGTTAACTCACCTCAAGTAGAAGCTGACCAGGGGAACTGGGGCCATCAGCCCTTGTCAACCATAAATTACCATTTGGCCACGGCCACCAATTTCAATTAAGTACCCTCCCCCTTCCTCCTCAAACTTTATAGAATTAGGAAAAGTAGAAGTGTTGATTAAAACAGCTTTCTGCTATGGCAGCGTTTTTGGTTGTATTGCTTACGACTTATTTTTTGGTTTTACCTGTCCCATCTGAAAATTTATTTCTATGGATACATACTTCCAAGTTAAGGAAGATAAAGGAGGAATAGTTTCTGCTAACCACAAAAATTGTGTTAACATCTTTATAGATTACTGCTCTTGGTTTTCTTTATCATCAAACCTATGTTATTAGTCATCTCTACCTATCAATACACTTGTCTGCAATAAACTGCTGCTGGTACTGCCACTGCTCTCTCCTCAGAACTCTGGGAAAAGTTTACAGTACAATCAACAACTGGTCTTTCAATCTCCAGCCAAACTTGTCTCACAAAGGCCCTACTAACTCTGTTCAAAGTAAATCAACCTGACTGACTGGGAGGCCTGTTTCCTGCCACTGCAAGATTGTAAGTATTTTGGGTTTCTTCTGTCAGTCCAGTTGGTAACAGTCTACTCTCTACTTAATAACATACTAATTTCCTTTTAAGTTACTACATAACAGCTGTATGGTTTCATGCCATTATCCATCCTTCACACATGTCCCACCCAGAACTGCTGTAACAAATGAAATTTCATGCTGGGGAGAGGGGTGCTGGATGAGTTCCAGGAACTTATTTTCCTACCCTTTGATGTATATTTAAAAGATGATACTGACTTTTTCAAGTGGTTAAAGAAGCCAGGAATAAAAATGTGTGATAGGTACCCAGCCACATTCTTAGAAATAACAATTTCCTTCAACTAGACTGAGAATTGCTGTGTTGTAGCTACACAGTATTTTTTACGCCCAAAGGGTGCTAAGTTGTTCTCATTCAGGTTTCATTCACTCAATACTGAGTAAGTACGTACTGCTGACACAGCATTCCTTCACTTGGAAGCCTATGTCAAGAAGCCACCACAGATGAAATGCTCTCTGTGGGAAGAACTGTTAGTTTTCTGGCCAATGCTAAGTATGAAAATCTCGTCCAAAAGCTATTTCACATATTTCTGGGTAATTCTCAGGTGATTATGAGCAGCTCCAATGGTGGATTTATCTAAACTGTGGTTTCCTAGAGACCATTTCACAAGTTCATTCTACTAATCTATCCTTTGGACAGCAGTGATACATCTTTTCATTTAATTTTTATCAAAGTAATGCATGTACATACTTCAAGAAGTCAAACAGCATTTCTAAACTTATTAAAAAAAAAAAAAACTACAGCAATCCCCACTCCTGATTTCAGCTCCACCAAAGCACTCACCAAATCCTTTAGCTGTCTCCTCTCATATTTCACCTCTTTATTTCTAAATAACATGCTTACTCTACCTTGATTTTTTTGGTTTCAGATATTTTCCAATTTTTTTTTCTATAGAAGGTAAAGACTTCTGCTCCTCTACCCTAATGTTCTTTTGATATATCAACATTGGACATAAGCAATATTACATAATTATAACTATACAGACATTCTCGGCTGAACCATGTACTGAATTACGATTACTTTTCTTGCACAACTTCTTGCTTCTCCTAGGGATAATGACTGCTTTGTTTTCTTTTTTCTTTAATTATATTATCTATCATTAACTTAGCTAACTCTACAACAAAAGTAAAAATCTCCTCTTAATACACTCAAATACATCAATTCATTCATCAAGTTTGCTCCCCACTCTCTTGGAAATACTCTTCTTTTGTCTTGCTCCAATCTGAACTGACAACTCTCTAAACGCTGCTGTTCAACCGTCATTCTGAGACTATCCTCCATCATTGTCACGATACCCTTTCTTCCTGGGTCAAAACTCATTTTATTATTTTTCTCCTTTCTCTGTTTCTTTTAGGAACTCATTTTCTGAATCTCACATTGTTCCTTTGTTTACTTTCTCATTAAGTGACACATACATATCCTCCAGTATAATTATAAGAGAGGATGTGTGAGAATGAATTTTTGAGCTCTTATGTATTTGAGAATGTCTTTATTTTGCCCTAACACTTGACTGATGGTTTGGTAGTGTACAGAATTTTCTAGGTTAGTAATTGTTTTCCCCAGAATTTTCAAGGCAGTGCTCCACTGCTCCATCTGTTGTTGCTGACAACATTCTTTTACACATGGTCTATTTTCTCTCTCTAGAAGCTCTTCAAATATTGTTATATGCAGAGTTCTAGGATTTTATAAAGCACTTAGTATAGTTCTTTCCTCATTTACTAGGTATTAGATTAATTATCTGGATACTCATACTCTACTATTCTGGGAAATTTTCTTTTGTTGTATTTTTCTTGATAAATTTCTCCCTTTTATTTTTTCTTTCTGGAATTTTAGTACTCAGTACTGGAACCTCATGAACTAATACCCTATCACCTCTTTGACTTCTGTCCCACTTTCTGAGGTTTCTAAGCTCATCTTCCACTTCCGTTCAATATTTTAAACTTCTACTATAATATTCTAAATTTCCAAAAGTTTTCTTTTTTTAGTCTTTTCTTGTCTCACTGATGAAATATCCCTTATCTTATCTCTGAGGATATTAATTTTCAAGTAGTTCCCTGTTTCCCAGCACTGGGTTTCTATCAGGTTCCTTTCCTTTGTCTCTTTATTGATCTCTATTATATTGGAGGTTCCCTCAAATCTCTGGTGATCCTTGATTGTTTGCGGGACACTAAAATACTGATTGAAGATGATGTGGATGGGTGGTCAGTGCCTTTCAATGGCTTTCACTGTAAGGTGATCAAGCACAGATCTGGCTGCTTCATTCAGACACACCCAAATGGCAGTATCTCCAAGTCCTTTAGGCAAGACAGTATCCTGGAAGATACCTTCTATCTCCCACTTTGGGAACAAGCAAGATTGCAAGTGCTTTGGGAAATGATCATGGGTAGAGAACTAGAGGCCTCAACATCTGACTTAATTTCCCTTTCTTTACTGTTGTTTCCTCTACTCCCATGTGTGCTACAGTTTAATCTAGTTCAACCACTCATTCTAGAGAGTAAGCCTCCAGTCTTTGCCTGCATAGACTCCTTCCCCTACACTGGCCAGTAATCTGCAGGATATACTTCTCCTTTAAAAAAATTTAACCAATTCTGTTTTTCAGCACAACTGCATATACCTGCTTTCAGAGATAATAGAGGCCCCCAGACCCAAGACTAAGGTTCTATGGTACATGAACTGATTTGATTCTTAACCCCACTCTCTCCATGAAAGGTTTGGGCTTCAGCTTTCTGCTAAGACAGTTTACCATTCACCTCAAACAACCATTTTCAAGCTTCTACTTTATGGACATTTCTTATCTGCTGTCCCTCCTCTCTAGTTCTCTTATCTTTCTGGCTTTAAATTTTTATTTTCTTTTCATTCCTTTATGGTCATTTCCATAGGGTTCTAGGAGGGATAAGAGAATTAAACAGGTGCTCAATCTGTTATGCTTACCCGGAAGCTTATCTCATTCTTTTGAATTCAGTATATCCCAAAAGATGTTTCATGACAACATCTTTTTCTACAATACGAACCAGTATAACAAAGGCTCTGAGCTTAGAGCCTAGTACTTGGCAGGCACCCAATTAAAAACTTCGAAAAACTTGAAAAAAATTAAAGACACTAAACCGCATTGCTTCTGAAATCTAGCCAAGCAATCATAAAAAGACAGATAATATTCTCTCAAGAAGTTCTTTCATAAAAATAAATTTAAATTATCCTTTGGGCACCATGGTTCCTGCTCAGTCTAACTAGGTAAATACATAAAAATGTTCTTAATTTGCACAACTTCCCACTAACTCTACCTTCACCTTAACTTTCATCTTAGTTCCTTGCTCAGTCATCAAATGCCTACATTTAAGAGTCCAAGGTTGCTTCTCTTTTGCATGATAGGTTCATTATTGCCTCTAAACTTTGAGACAATTACAAGTAACTTTACAGATTCTCTTGGTCTTCTAATGAGGCAGTTTGTTAATAAATGATATCTAAGAAATCTCAATGTGAAAATTAAAGGTTAAAATCCTTAAAGGTTCTATTCCTATAGTTATGACTTATAAACTTGAGCCTGAAAAAAAACAAAAACAAAACCTGTTCTCTATTACATTTCTGAAAGGAAACACAAAATAAAGTTAATTACAAAGTTAATTGGTCTGCTAAGTAGGGAGCAGTCTGCTATTTATATCGAGCCATTAGAAAAAGATGATAATTTGAGTTACAAAGCTTGTGGACAACCACAAAGTGAGAGGCTTAAGATGAGTAATATTAATAATATCATACTTTAGCATTATTCTGCAGTGGTAAGAGGCATTAGACATAGAGTCAGAAGACTGGATCAAATTCTGTCTGCTCCAACTGTGTGATCTTGGCCAAGATATTCAGCCTTTTAAAATTGTTTTAAAATTTATAATTATGAACAATTTTGAACATTCCATAAAGTACAAAAAATGACACCTACAGGGCAGATTTAACTGTTAACATTTAGTTATTTTACTTTTATTTAATCTTTGTTTCAGTCTCTTTGCCTTCAAGAGAAAACTACTTTCCTAAAATTGTCTTTTATTTTCACGCATCTTTTTATTACTGAAGCTTTCTGAAGTTTGTTTGCTGTCTGTTACAGGCATAGATCAGTTACCTTTTATCATCAGGTAGCTACAGCCAAGGACAATCAAATACTAAGTACTTAATTGCCATTACCACTTTGTATGATACCCTGGAAAATGCCATACAGAAAACACAACTATTCACAACTTAAAATCTTACTAGAAAAAAAAGCCACAAAACAAGCTGATATACTTTATTTCATTGAAGTTAACTGTAAGAACTTGAATTATTTTATGCACCACTATCAGGGGAAAACGGCCAATTAAATTCTCATAGTACATTTTTTTTAATTACAGAAAATTTCAAACAAACACAAAATAGAGCAAATAGCATAATGAAACTCCATTATACCCATATCCCTGCCTCCACAATTATTAATTCACATCCACTGTTAATTTATCTACTACCTTCTCAAGTCATTTTGAAACAAATTCTAGACATCATATCATTTTAATGCACAACTATTTCAGTAAATAACTCTAAAATATAAGTGTTCTTTGGGGAAAAAATAACATTAATACCATTATTACAAGTAAACAAAAAACCTCCAATAACTCCTTAATACCAAACACCTGAAGTTCAATTTTCACCAACTGTCCTTAAAGTTTTATATATATATATTTTACTTTCTTTTTACAACATGTCACAATAAGGATCCAAATAATCCAACTGTGACTAGTTGAATCTTTCTTTTGTCTCTTTTAATCTACAGGTTCCCTCTCCCACTTTTAAACTCCTTGGAACTTTTTGACAGAAGAAACCAGGTCATTTGTCTATGGTCTACATTTTGTTGATTGCATCTCCTTGTCACTTAACACGCATCTCTGTCTCTTGTATGTCTTATAAATTAGTAGTTAGATTTCTTAATCAGAAATGAGAGGCCCTCGTACCGCAAAATAAATAAATAAATAAAATAAACAAACTTTCCTTTACTACCTGTTCAATTACCTTGATGTATAGTTTATATACAAAAGGCAAGGTAGATGCTTGTATCTTTCCTTTCATATATTGGTTTTAAAAATGAGTTAACTTCCTAGCATCCTCTAAAATAGACCAATTTGTGTTTGTTTACTTACAAGGTAGCATGATGAACTCATGAACTTAAACATATCTGACAGGTTTCAATAACTGTCCTTGACAGTTACTGAAGTTATTATCCTCTTCATGCTCAGATTGTTCCATTTTTGCCTAAAGGGAGCCCAATCTAGTTGATTCTTGAGACTTGTTACAATCCTAGCACTGCTTTGAAAGTTTCCTTGCCTTCTGTTAAGAAAAAAATATTCTAGGCACATCTTATTTATTTACTATCTCAAACCTGTAAACAGTCATTTATTTCAAGGAGGCCTGGTTCTTTTATTAGGAAATGTTATTTGGAGAACACCATCTCTGCATCAGAGTTGGGTCACAGTGATTTCTCATCACTTAGAAATTTTATTTCAGAATTACTGCAAGAGCTGTTTTGACCACCCAGCTGTTCTGGCCATCAGGTTTGTAATGAATTTTTTACAGCAGCCCTAGGAAACTAATATAGACCTAGGTACAGTTTTTAATTGACTAATAAAAGTGAATATACAGGCATAATAAATTGGTTAAGGCATTCATAAAACTTCTTTACATGCAAAATCCAACTTTTTCGAATTACTTTTCAACCCAAGTTTGTTGATGACCATTTTTCACATGATATCATCCTCTATGCTATCAAGAACAGTGGTGATTTGTGGAGAATACAGTCAATAAATTATGTAATATCTTTGTATGGTGACAGATGGTAAATGGATTTATCATGGTGATCATTTTGAAATGTACAGAAATATCAAATCATTATGTGTGTACCAGGAACTAACACAGTGTTGTAGGTCAATTATACTTCAAAAACAAACAATCAAACAAACTCATAGAAAAAGAGCTCAGACTTGTGGTTACCAGAGATGAAGGTTGAGAGGAGGGGGAATTGATGAAGGTAGTCAAAAGGTGCAGACTTCCAGTTATAGGATAAATAAGTACTAGGGATGTAACATACAACATGATAAATATAATTAACACCATTGTATGTTATACGTCAAAGTTGTTAGAGAGCAAATCCTGAGAGTTCTCATTACAAGGAAACACATTTTTCTATTTCTTTAATGTAGCTATATGAGATGATGTTCACTAAACTTACTGTGATAATCATTTCATGATGTATGTAACTCAAAACATTATGCTGTATACCTTAAACTTTCACAGTGCTGTATATATCAATTATTATCTCAATAAAGCTGGAAGAAAAATAAAGAACAATGGTGATTCTTCAGGAAATCCATACAAGAACTAAATTATTGGTGCTGGCCTCTTATACTGGCCTTTGCAGTTAAGTATGTACTTAATAGAATTAGCCAACTTATGACTTTCTCGGGAATGCTGCGCATGTGTCTGATGAATTTCCCCCAATTCTCTCTCAGTTAGAGGTCTAGGGGTTAAGAAAATTCCAGGATTATCTATGGATCTTCTCCCAAGTTTCTGCTATCTATTCTCCAGATTTAATGACAGCACTTTGTATGTTCATACAATCACAGGCAGTGACAACTATGCAGCTGCTTGGTCAACAGTGATCATACGAGACAAATGATAAGATAGAATCCTACTTCAGAGATGTTACAATGGGGGAAAAGAAGGGTTCTCAGAATTGATCAAGTAAGGCGTATACTAAATGAGTCATAAAGACAAAAAAGAAACACAACCTGAGAAAAAAGAGACAGCTCTAGAATTTTTCAAACAGATATTTAGCTTTCTATCTTTTTGGAGTAACTTTTACCAAGTTTTCCTAAAACGGTTTCACCACATTGTAATCCAGTGGAAAAAAACCTTTAATGGTATCTTTTTGCATAACATTACTCCTTGTAAGATAATATGCAGAAATTTTAGCTTTATTGCTCAACTATCTATGACAGCCTCAACCTTCCTTTCCAGTCTTATTTCTGATCATGGTCTTTATTAACATTTTTGCCCAAACTCAAGAGTGGGGAAAGAAATGATAACTGCAAGAAACCATCAATATGACTTAAGCGCCAAACACTAATTCACATATCGACATGAACCAATTACCATTAAAACTATCTAAAGATGAAAAAATCTTTTGCATATGACATGCAAACATCCATATTTTTTCAGAGCATCTCTACTTGGTTGTAGAGTAAGCATCTTACATGTCCAAAAGAGAAATCTTTATTATACCATCCCAAACATTCTATTGGCCTTCCCCATCTCAGTAACTGGCAACTCCATTTTAACAGTTGTTCAGGCCAGGACTTTAGTCTCACCCTTGAATTCTTTACCTCACATCAATCCATCAGCAAATCCTTTTAATTTCACCTCTGAAATACAACATTTACAGAATTGAGGCACTTCTCACCACTTCCACTAATATCTTCCTGGCCCAACCCACCATAATCTGTGGCCGGGAATACAGCCACCAAACTAGTCTCTCAGGCCTCCTATGAGGACCTTGCCCTCCTATGAACTATTCTCTCCTTCACAGCCAGAGATCCTTTAATAATATGTCAGTCCATACTATCCCTGAAAGTGCTTGCCATTTAGGAGGCGTTAAATGACCTCCCAGCCAATGGCTTAACTCTTCCTCCTCCATCTACGTAATTCAATTGTTCTAGTCATACTGATCTCCATGCTATTCTCTGAACATACCATGATTGCTCCTGTCTCAAGGCTTTTGCACTTGCTCTTCCCTCTCCTGCAACACTCTAGATACATTTATGGCTTGGACCCTTACTTATTCTAGATTGCTGTTCAAATATAATCTAATCCAAGAGGCTTTCCCTGATGCCTTATATAATCACCTCCAGAATGTCATCATCCTTTGTCCCTTTACCCTACTTTATTCTTCTTTGAAGCACGTATAACACCTGTCATATTATACATTTATCTCTTTATTGTCCACAAAAGATACTCTGTTAGCAAGCACTTTGTCTCTTTTGTGCATTACTACAACCCTAAGAGTCCAGAGCTGCTTCAGAGTCTGTTGAATGAATGAGTTCATCTCAATTCCCTTTTGCTCTCCTAGTACGAACTTCTCATACTGAGTATGTGGTGAGTATGGATTTAGAATTTACACCTGGATAATCTTCATTAAACATGATAACTAAATGTAAGCTATTTCATCAGGTACATAATCTATCTCAATGCTAGAAGAAAAACTGTCTAAGTAAGATGTATTAAACACCACAAGTAAAAAGCAACATCACAGAAAAAAATCTAAATGGGTAATCAGTAAGTACCCAATACCCTTCAACTCAATCCAGACTTGTTCAGTTAAGACATCTGCTAATAATTACATGATAGGTATTAGTACTCTTGTTCTACCCACTCATAAAGTATAAAGAATATTCTGCCTATCCTAAACCAAACAAATGACATCAGGCATCTTAACATAAGTAGACATGGCATTAAGTTACAGGCCTTGGATAATGTTAACCTTCTGGCAGGAAATACGTTTTTTAAGAACTATAATTAAAAATTACCTATTCAAAATTTTAAAACTCCCAACAAACAAAAGTCCAGGACCAGACGGCTTCTCAGGTGAATTCTACCAAACACTGAGTTAATATCTACCCCTCTCAAACTATTCCAAAAAACTGCAGAGGAAGTAACATTTCCAAGGCCAGCAACCCTAATACCAAACCAGACAAAGATATCACAAAAAAATAAAATTAAAGGCCAATATCACTGGTGAACATACACCCAAAAATACTCAACAAAATAATGGCAAACCAAATTCAACAGTACAGTAAAACGATCATATATGCCATGATCAAATGGGATTTATCTCCGGGATGAAAGAATGGTTCCATATCCACAAAGCAATCAATGTGATACTCATTAACAAACTGAAGAGTAAAAACCATATAATAATCTCAACAGCTGCAGAAAAGCTTTTAAAAAAAATTCAACACCCTTTATGATAAAAACTCAATAAAGTGGGTACAGAGGGACCACACCTCAACATAATAAAGGCCATATATGACAAACCCACAGCGAACATCACACTCAACGGTGAAATGCTGAAAGCATTTTCCTCTAAGATCAGGGACAAGACAAAGATGCCCACTCTCGCTACTATTATTCAACATAATTTTGGAAGTCCTAGCCACAGCAATCAGACAAGAAAAAGAAACCAACAGCATCCAAATTGGAAAGAAAGAAGGAAAACTGTCACTGTTTGCAGATGACATATTATACACAGAAAATCCTAAAGGCGCCACCAAAAATCTACTGGAACTCATCAATGAATTTGGTAAAGTTGCAGGATCTAAATTAACATGCAGAAATCTGTTGCACTTCTCTACCCTAACAACAAACTATCAGAAAGACAAATTAAGAAAACAATCCCATTCAAAATTCCATCAAAAAGAATAAAATACCTAGGAATAAATCTAACTAAGGAGGTAAAAGATCTGTACTTGGAAACCTATAAGACGCTGATGAAAGAAACTGAAGACAACACCAACAGATGGAAAAATATATCATGTTCATGGACTGGAAGAATTAATATTGTTAAAATGACCACACTACCCAAGGCAATCTACAGATTCAATGCAATCTCTATCAAAATACCAATGGCATTTTTCACAGAACCAGAACAAATAATTCCAAAATTTGTATGGAAACACAGAAGACACTGAATAGCCAAAACAATCTTGAGAAAGAAGATTAAAGCTAGAGGTATCATATGATCCACCAATTCCATCCCTCGGTATTTATCCGAAGAAAACAAAAACAGTCATTCAAAAAGATATATGCACCTCCATGTTTACTGTAGCATTATTTAAAATAACCAAGAGGGCTTCCCTGGTGGCGCAGTGGTTGAGAGTCCACCTGCCGATGCGGGGGACCGGGGTTCATGCCCTGGTCCGGGAAGATCCCACATGCCGCGGAGCGGCTGGGCCCATGAGCTATGGCCACTGAGCCTGCGCGTCCGGAGCCTCTGCTCCGCAGCGGGAGAGGCCACAATGGTGAGAGGCCCGCGTACCACAAAAAAAATAATAATAAAAAAAATAAAAATAACTAAGATATGGAAGCAACCTAAGTGTCCATCAATAGATGAATGGATAAAGAAGATGTGAGATACACACACACACACACACACATATTCCACACAATGGAATATTACTCAGCCATGAAAAAGAACAAAGCCCTGCCATTTACAACAACATGCAAGGACCTACAGGGAATTATGCTAAGTGAAATAAGTCAGACAGAGAAAGACAAATACTGTATGGTATCACTTATACAAACAAAATCATGGAAAAAAAGATCAGATTTGTGGTTACCAGAGGCAGGTGGTGGGGGAAGGAGGAACTGGATAAAGGAAGTAAAAAGGTACAAACTTCAAGTTATAAGATAAATAAGTACTAGGGATGTAATGTACAACATGATAAATATAATTAACACTGCTGTATGTTATACATGAAAGTCATTAAGAGAGAAAATCCTAAGAGTTTTCATCACAAGGATAAAAATTTTTTTTTCTATTTCTTTAATGTTGTATCTATATGAGATGATGAATGTTCACTAAACTTACCATGGTCATCATTTTATGATGTATGTAAGTCAAATCATTATGCTGTACACTTTAAACTTAGTGTTGTATATGTCATACATAATTTATACATGTAATATACATAAGTTATGCACATAATTTATATACATAATTTATATATGTATATATATATTTATATACATAAATTGGAAGGAAAAAATTAGCTATTCAACTGGCTTACCATGTCCCCTGAAAACTTGTTTAGTATTTCATATTCTGAATAGTAAAACAAATTCTCAAATCCAAATGAATCAAAGAGTCTTATAAATGGCCTTCACCATACTGAAGCACTATAGATTTAAGATTTGCCTATGTTTTCCTCTCTAAAAATAAGTCCAGGCAGGAGATACATACTTAAAGAAAATTACAGTAGTCTTAAAACTAAGATTATCATAGGGAGAATGGGCCAGATTATCTAGAGAAAATCTATAACATCATTTACTCTTCCTTAGCAGTAAATTTTACATCAGATCCTAGAATTACCAAACAAAGGCTATTCATTAAAAAGGATGCTATGCTACAGCAATGACACAGAAAAACAAAGAAGTTTTGATACCTAAAGTTCTTTAACAAAAGAAAAATGCTTATCTAACCATAAAGTCCTTTTAGTGAAATTCCACTTTAAGAGTAAATTATCAAAGACAGACATTCATTAATCTGTAAATCTGGGGTTATCTATAATCCTGAGATCATGTTAATTCAAATAAAAAAGCCAATAACAACAACAGCCAAACTTGGTATTCAAACGTATAAAAAATGAAGTTGATTATCATTTAGTTTTAAGATGAATTCATTAATTCTTTCTATCTATAAATAGAAATTAATTATAACCTGGCCTGGAAAATAAATGCTCACTTCTCCCTGCTTACAATTAGCCTATAGTAAGTTGTTCTTTGTAACAAGAATAAACCGCTTGAGCTCCAAAGAGGAGTCACAAAGCACTATAGTGCCATTTTTCTCAGGCCCTGCTGCAAAGCTTTCCTGTATTAAAGAACCATACACTAGACAACAAGAGACAGGCATATCTAACTGCTCATTTAGATAAATATGTAAGAAATGCTTTATTTCCAAATAAAGTTTCAAATTAAAAGTGTGGCTCAAAGCCAAACCACAACTTCCTCTGGGAACTATGAATTACCTTCTCACTGTCACAGGCTTCTCTTGTTACTGCTTACAGTTATTGTCCCACAAGGTATTTCATCTCAGTTCCCATAAGGACTTCTGCACTAATGAGTGGAGTAGGACCACAATGTAGGTTGCTAACCAAGGAGTTGGAAAACATCCTTTTCTCCTTTTTCTTCCCAACATACATGTGCGCGTGCACGCGCGCACACACACACACACACACACACACACCAACCACACACACACACACACACACATTCACTCTCCCCTTCCCTCCTTACAGCTGAGCATGAAAATAAAAAAGGCAGGAAACAGTATAAATGACTCCATGAAAGCAGTTTATGTAGGACTGAATACAGTGTACAGAGCTCAGCAGAGTTCTGTGCATGACTATTTTCCAAGCCAAAATATTACTTACAAGAACTTTGGCACAAGCATTAAAGTAAGAAACAAAAAAAGGTAGAACACACAAGTAAGAAAGTCACTTACTGTATATCATCTTCAAGTCATAAAGTTTTGCACTTAATAGATCTTCTCTTTTGACTTTTTTTCTGTAAACACCAATAAAGAGATGAAATAAGAGAAAACTGTTACTTTGCTCATTTATTTTCAATCCACTGCCCACCAAATTGAAAGTATTATGCACTGAGTTTTAAATTTTAGCAAAGAAAGCATGATTAGTTGGACTCCCCACTTAGCTGCCACTCCAATGACTGCAATGGAGATTCACTAACAAGAAACAAAACACTCTTGCAACCCCTTTCCCTGGAACTGGGAGAAACTATCAGAAAGAGGAGTTTTACAGCTTTAGAAGGGAGAGGCAACACTGAATGGGATATCTTCTAAGTGCAGGAAATGAGGCATATGCCTCATAAACATAAGATTGAATGAGAGGAATTCTAAAAACATCCAAAAGACTCCCAAAATAATGTACGGTAAAAATCTAACAGCTGACAGATTTTCCACCTTGGAAGAAATCATTAAGGGTATGACTTGGTGAGCAAAAGCAAATTATTATTTTGCATTAGTATTTTGCATTACATCCCTATACCATCCCTCTACCACAGTCCTTGAGAAAAAACAGTTAAGCATGTGGACTACCTCAGCTCTGTTAGACCCACTGTATGACCCTATCACAGGTCATACAATGATGAGCACTGCACTCTCAGCACGAGCCAAGAGAACTGGGTAATTCTGAAAAAATGCCTACCTATGACATTGTCACAGCCAAGAATAGGAGATGAATCAATAATGAAGCTAGCAAAAGGTATTTCTTCACTATGCTTGGGAAAAATGTGCTATTTACTATATAACCATAAATGGAAGACTCAAAGCTGACTCAGATATAATTAAAAGAAACTGTAAATAAAATTTGCTCTACTGCAGTTATTAACTGGCTTTATGGGTGGGCTCTTGAATAGAGTGTTCCAGGAATCCCTTAAAATCTAAAAACTTTTATCTCTAAGTATGTTTTCGGATAGTAGTTGTCTATAGTTTTCTTAGGATTACCAAAGAAGTCTGTAACTTCCCAAAAGTCTATAACTTCTAAAGAGCTACAGGGTTCTAAATTAGTTGCATGATTCAATAAATCTCAAGGAATATTGTTAACTGTTTTGGTAACTAATATATTTACTCTCTTAAGATATTAGTATTCTGATGAAATGTACTAATGAATCATAGATTTAATTATGACTTTGACAACTTTTGGACAGCTCTAAATATACTTCAGATCAAAAAGGGCTTCAATTTTAAATGTACTGTAACAAGTTATTTTAAGTATTAATAATAAATGAATCTCCAGTACACTATTAATTCAATTTAATTCAAAAATATGTTAATATCTGTTAAACCTGCGTACTATTTCTAGGCAATTACGTTTTAACAATAGCAGTTAATGAAACAAATCCAAACGTGTTTAAATTTTTTTTTAAACAATAAACATTTGTTATAGCAGTAGCAAGTGTCTGCTATAACACAGAGAAACAAAATGAGAAAGATAATAAGTAGTTTCAATTACAACTGTCTCATGAAGAATGTTGTACTGTATCTTTAGTTACTTTCTACTTTCTGTCCATAAATACTAGAGCAGTTACTCAAAATGTGGGCTGTGCACCAATGCTTATCCATATTTGTTTCTGATATGTACCAAAATGCGTAAGCATTCAGAAAATTTTACAGAAATTTTACACTGTTGTAACTTTTATTGTACAAAAGTATCGATCTAAAACAAATTAGGAAAAAACTAATTCATCAAAGATAGAGGTCAAATAAATTATATTCTCAGATTTCAGCTGGTCCTTCCTTAACTTATCAAGGGTGTGCTTTAAAAGTAATTAAATACATTTAAACCTCACCTCAAATTAAATACAAAAAACCTCATTTTTTTAAGTACTTTTTTTCTTTTTCTAGCTATCTTCTGATTCTACACAGTTGGATTCCACTTCTGAAGTTCAGCACTAACCTCATACAGCTTTTAGAATTTTCCTGACAGGACAGCTGTTTCTTAAAAGAGCTTTCAATTTTCTTGTCATTTGTTTCTCTCAACTGTCTTTTTATGTGAACCTGTGAGAAAAAGCAAAATCACCTATTTAGACTGATAATCTGGCATCACAAATGATAACCTACACATTTCCCTTGAAAGGACAAAAAATTAAAGAAACAAAATTGTCTGAATGAACGTGCAGCCCAAATACATATGCTTATTAATTCAAGCATGCTAAACTATAAACTTAGTATGTGTGCTAAGCTCTGGGGAAACATAACAGTAAGAGAGGGGCATGTAAATAGATTAAGTGCTCATAACAAATATAAACACAGATCTTTGTATACATGTAGAACTGACTTTGAGGATATCAGAGAAGACTTTAATGAGTAGATGATTTATGAGTCGGTCTTCAAGAATGAGTAGGAATCTGTATAAGGAAAAAATATTCTAAATGGAGGGAACACAGTTATAAGAAACAGTAAGAAGCCAATGCAGATGGGGAAGAAAAAATTAGCAGGATATGAAGCTGATACAATGTATTAGGACCAGACTGTAAAGGGTCCTGAATAAGAAAATAATTCTATAGGAATCAGAAAATAGAGTTTTAAAAGCATGTGAATGAGATGATCAAATTTGTTTTCTTTGGCAGTGATATGGAGAATGAACCAGTTAAGGGAAACTATAAAAGTCAGGAAACTGGAAAAAAGTTCTTATAACAGTGTAGATCTATACTGTATGAGACAATAGTCACTAGCCACATACTATTAAGCATATGAAATGTGGCTGGTTTAAATTGAGATGTACTTGTAAGTGTAAAATATACACCGGATTTCAATGAAAACAACAACAAAAAATAAAATCCTTCAATAATAATTCTTCTAAAATATTACATGTTGAGATAATACACTAGATATGTTGGATTAAATAAAATATAAAAATTCAATTTAACTGTTTCCTTTTGGTCTTTTAATGCGGCTACTAAAAATTTTATATTATAGAGTGGTTTGTAGTATATTTCTATTGGTAGAACAGGTCTAGATGATAGCATGAGGGCCTACAAAGAGGTAATGAAGTGGGAACAAATTTAAGACATTGTGCAGAAGGAACAGGCAAAAATAAGACAAAGAGAAAAAATGGAAAACTCCCAGATGTTTTTGATCTGGGTGACTGGGATTATGGTACCATACAACTGGGGTTAGGGGATGGGGCAGGGAATGAGATGAGTTTGGGGTTTGTTAATATTTAGATTCCTTTGGTATTCTAGATGGAGATGTCCAACAAGTGGTTGAAAATATAAGCAATTATATATGACCCATTCGAGTTTAATTGTAAAGGGAAAAGGATAATAAAGATTCAAAAGAAGTAAAAGGGCAAAGGAAGATATTAAGAATATATGGATAATACCACACACAGAATTACCGTATGACCCAGCAATCCCACTACTGGGCATATACCCAGAGAAAACCATAATTCAAAAAGACACATGCACTCCAATGTTCACTGCAGCACTATTTACAATAGGCAGGTCATGGAAGCAACCTAAATGCCCACTGACAGACGAATGGATAAAGAAGATGTGGTACATATATACAATGGAATATTACTCAGCCATAAAAAGGAACAATCTGGGTCATTTGTAGAGTCATGGATGCATCTAGAGACTCATACAGAGTGAAGTAGGTCAGAAAGAGAAAAAAAATATCGTGTATTAATGCATACATGTGGAACCTAGAAAAATGGTACAGATGTACCTGTTTGCAGTACAGAAATTGAGACACAGATGCAGAGAACAAACGTAAGGACACCAAGGGGGTGGGCAGGGGGTGGGAGGTGGGGTGTGGTGTGGTGTGATGAATTGGGAGATTGGGATTGACAGGTATACACTGACGTGTATAAAATGGATGACTAACATGAAGCTGCTGTATAAAAAAATAAAATAAAATTCAAACAAAAAGAAAGAATGTATGGATAATATCACACACGATAAGAAATACCTTTTAAGTTTGACAAAATTAGATTAACACTCCCCCAAACTTTTAACTTAAGTAACACTCAAACCCTATTAAATAAAACATAAATTTTTATTCCAAGCAACAGAACAAAATTCACATGAAGCAACAGAACAAAATTTTACAGAAGAATATCTTTGGAAGCTAGTTCATGCTAAAGAAGCTTCAGCAACATAATATATATAGTCTGGAAAAACAGAACATGTCTTTCAGAGAAGTGTTGCTTTAATTTTGATTATACTATCACACACATATATAATGTTTTATCTTTTCTCCAAGATATATACTAATCTGTATAGATGTCCAGAGTTAACACAATTACAACATGCAATATCTTTCACATGTCATTTTATTTGAATTGCAATCTCATTTGTACCTTATGTCACTGAGACTTATCTGGAAAAAATATATCAAAACAAATTATAAACACCTACACTGAGAACATCTAATGCTTAAATAGTTTTATGTTGCTTACATGCCCCTTCCTATTCACAAAGATAGCAACCAAAGTGTTGGTGCTACTTGGGAAGTTTGTTTTTCCCATCAATGGCATCATATATGTATATATTGAGTATTCTCATTTTTAACTGTATACCATTCTTGACTTACTAATGAGAACCTCAAGAAATCTTTCTTACACATTTCACTTTACGTAAATTACTACTTACTCTCTTTTCACTTTTTATTCATTAACTCAGGAATATGTTCCTATCTCTTTCTTCTTCTTTTATTTGTAAGCCAAAAATAAATGTGAATACAAATCATAATCATGGTTCTTAATCATAAGTAACATCAGCATGGTATGTGAATCTCAAGAATGTGACTAGGATTAAGCATTACAATAAAACCGTACGTAACAAAAGAAGTCATCTGCCCATGACAACACTGAAACCATGAGAAGTCCCTCTCAAGATCTTCACAAACCCCCTTATTCTTCTCGAATTAAATTCAGTTTCCTTCAAGCACCAGAATTTAAGAACAAAGACACCCTTTTATATTTAATTTTGTTTAATCTTCTCAACATTATGTTTTTCATGAAAACATAATTTTCAGGTACTCTGGACTTAAGTTTTTGTGGGGGTTTGTGTTTGAATCTAATATTCCATTCAAACATTTTTTCAATGGAAATTAAACACATTAAAGTTGAATTCACAAATATACTCAAACTGGAAATTTAAAGCAAAATCATCTCAATTAAGTTTAAAGAGTTTGTTTTACAAAATAAATCTAAACCTTACCTTAACACAACCTTCCAATGCACTGAATTTAAACACCGCCTGAAAAGGTTTCCGGTCAATAGGACATGAAGCCAGTGTCTGAAAAATGATGAACAAATTATAACTTTACGAATGTCTCTTTAAAACAGATCAAAATTAAACTATAACAAACGCATTCACAGTAAGTTTTTCACCAGAAGAGGAACCATAGAAAAATAATTTTTTCTTCTTTCAAAGATAAAGATGAAATGCTTTCCACCTGTATTACTCCACAAAGTAATAAATACCATAATTTTTAAAATTCATTCAAACATTTACTGAGCACCTATTGTATGCTAAATAAGTGGAATACAACGATGATCAGAGAGATAAGATCTTTGTTATCAAGATAATACCTATTAAGACTTGCTGCACAGTTGAGTACTACAGCTGTAATGAAAGGAAAGCTGGGCTGAAATCACTACCTCTCTGATCCAAAGCACTTGAGTAACTCTAAATAAGCTGTAAAAGGAATGGCTTGGACAGGTCCCTTACAGATTTTAATATTCGATGACAATATTTTCCCCCAAAATAATTTTCAATAGGCAGTTGTACCAGCAAAAAAAAAAATTGTAGATATGAAGAAAAGCAAGGATTCCTCTGCTGCTCCCTCAGCCATGTAGATGCCCTCTCCGGAAGTAGTTTCTTATGTATCCTTTTGGAGATACCCAATGTTTATGCATAACGTGTATCTTTTAAATATAAAATATAATTCAGATGCTGAACTGAATCTTGTTTTTCTCTTAATTACATATTTTAAATTGGCTCATATTACTATTTCAGAGCTGTCCCATTCTTAACAGCATGGTATGTCATATAGTTTTAATTTACATTTCCTTTTATATGAGTAAGGTTGAAAATATTTCCACGTTTAAGGGCTCTTCAAAGTTCCTTTTCTTTAAACTGTCTATTCATGCCTTTTGCCTAACTTTTTTTATTAGGTTGCTGGTCTTTTTCAAACTGAATTGTAGGCTTTCTTTATAAATTAAGAAAAATTGTCCTTTGTTCACTCTGTAATTCTAAATCATCTTTATCTTGACATAAATATATTTCCTATACTTTCAAAATTAACATGCTTCAACTATAATTGAGTTTCTCTGATAATACTATTAAATGTTTGTATAGGAATAGGCTTATATTATTTAAATAATTTAAGATAAAGTATGTTGTCTACTAGGGTAAAAGGGAAGATTCTGTACCCTAAGAAGAAAATACTGAAAGGCGATATTTTAATACCTATGGTTATAAAAGTAAAACAGGATTCTAGCAATTTAATAGCAATAGTCTAATAGATAATATAATAATGAAGTTTTGATAAATTATCCTATATTCCCTAGTGGAAAAATGTGATATTTGCTTTTCTGGACTTTGGCACATATCAAGATATGCTTACACAAAGCACAAGTACAACAGACTGTGTGTGGCCCTCGATCATATAATACATTTTCACAAAGCTCGTGAGTCACTTTGGAAGCAGCCAAAATATAAAGAGTTACTTTTTACTACTCTGCTAAAAAGTGATTTTTCTTTTCTTAAGTAGGTAGGGCTTGATAAAATGCTCTACACCATATCTGAATTAGGAAATTTGACTTTCCTGACTATATTAAACCAATTCAGACTGGTAGAACCCAGCTCAGCTTACTTCCAAGTACTATGCATTTAGGATGCTAGTACTTTACCTACAGAAAATTTGACCTTAAAAAGCTTTGCTACAAGTAGCAACAAAGCTGTCCACAGCTTTTTAATAATGCATTACAAATAGCAATTCTAGTTCAAAGAACTCAACATCGTAACTATGTGACTGTTGTTTATATTACCATTTACTGCATGAAATTTCTTAGACTAGAGGTTATATTAACACATTTATAATTCAAAATAATACTTTAAAGTGGAAACTTTCAAGTATTTATTTTTACTAAAGTTTCAAAATATACTTGTATTTCTATTTTAAAGGTAAATTTAGATAAAATTCATTAAAAAGATAAAAGAGGGACTTCCCTGGCAGTCCAGTGGTTAAGACTTCGCCTTCCAATACAGGGGATATGGGTTTGATCCCTGGTCAGGGAGCTAAGATCCCATATGCCTTGTGGCCATAAAACCAAAACAGAAGCAATACTGTAACAAATTCAATAAAGACTTTAAAAATGGTCCACATTAAAAAAAAAATCTTTGAAAAAAAAAGATAAAACAATAATAAAATGTGTTTCCTTCCATGTTTTTTAAAAAACTATTAAGACATGTGTAAGGGCTCTGGATTACTGTCTATTTTTATATCTTGTCCTGTGTATAACCTTGAGCAAGTTACATAGCCTTCCTTTGTCTCATTTGTGAAAATGGGGATAATAATAATCTGAGGTTTTCACAGTAATTAATGGCATACACTAAGTACTGTGTAAAGTCTTCTAAATATTAACTAGCTTTACAGCACTAACAATAAAAAAGCTTGGCTCACTAACAAAAAGATAACTCACAATATGATGTACATATACATGTGAGAGACTGAATTCTTAGTGATTTTTCTTGTTGGAATTTTCAAAGTTCATGACATATATGGAAATTAAACTATTCCATTTTTTAATATCTATTTCAAGTTGTAACATGAAGATCCAAAGAAAGCCACTGTGTTAAAGAAATTTATTCTATATCAGATGCATTGAACCTTTCAAAAACTCTGAAATTACACAATCCCATTTTCTTCTTTATTAAATTTCCTCTGTTGACATCCGCTAAATGGCACTCTTCCCTTTCCCATGTTCAAACTGACAAGAGTTTTAACCTGAGCCGTTCCATTTTGATCTGTTACAGGTATTAGGGTTCTGAGTAAGATTTTGGTTTTGTTCTTTTTTCCTTAACTATAATTGTCATGGATTTGTCTAAGGTTTCATGTGGAGAAAGGGTTCCACTGCTATTTCAAAAACAAAAAGAAAGAAAACAGAAATAAAAAATAGTAGTCGGAAAACTACTGCTATCTATTATGGTAATCTGTATATACTTACATTTCCTAAAAATAATCTACTTAACACTAGAAAACAAGTTAACAGATTTTCTTTGGCTCAGGCTTACCGTCAGAAAAATTTCTTAAAAGCAGGTTATCCTCCTCAGATTAAAAAAAAGCATAGGTCAGAAAATAAGCTACCTATAGTAGACAAAATATCTTTGCTATGGCTACTGAGAAATGATGATATCCATTTCTGACCTTAAAACAGTTTAGCAAAGCATTTCAAACGGGAAACAGAAAAGAAATTCAGTTATCCTGAGTTAAGTCTTCACAGCATACCTCAATAAATTAATAGTGACTAAAGAACTTAATGAAAAAGAAATCAAAACAGATTTTTAAAAACTAAATGGATCTTTCATTTTTTGTTAATGTATAATGTAAGAAAAATATAAGGCTACTTTACATTAGCATATTAGCCAAAGTTCAAAGACACTGTCATCAGTAGGTACTAAAGCATAAAATTATATATCACATGATGATCAAACAGCTTAAATAGGAAAGTTAAAAAAAAAAAGGTTTTAAAAAATGGTTTGCATTGGCCTAATTTTAAAGCATTCCTAAGGAATCTTCATCCTTATAATCCAGCAGATACCCATTCAGAAAATCTCAAAGATATTTTAATCTTAGTTTCCAGAGTTTGTGTCACTAAAATAACTAATTTAGTTTTTAAGTTGTGTGGTTTAAAAAATTCACATTTAAAACTAATGTTGAAAAATTTTAGCTAATATACTTAATTCTTCTTTAAAATATATTTTTAGTTTTAAAGAAAATTATCCCAAATTTTATTTTCCTTGTATACAACAAAAATAAATACCCTTTGGTTATTCACCATTTTGAGTTCTTATATACAACAAAAATACCCTTCAATTATTCACCTATTTAAATTGACAATGACTTTTATTTCAATAATTTTTCAAGTATCTAATTTAATTAGTTTCATAGTCAAAGTAATCCAATATCATCATTCAACTTTGTGATACAGCTACAAAATTAACATAATTTGATCACTACTTTACAATGTAATGTGTATTAAAAAACAGAGCATTCATTTTACTGTGAATGCTCTCTACTGAGGTTATATCAGTTAAGGAGGCAATTTCGATAGAAAAAAATAATCTTCCTAATGAGTTCAGTAAAACATACCCTAGTATTCTGAAGCGTTGTAAATTCCCAGCTCAGATAAACCCATATTTAAATGTAAGAACAGGAAACCTTCCTTATTTGGGAATTCAGGATTCTTGATTTCTAATATTTCTTGCTTCCTGCTGCTGCTCTATCCTCAATCACAAAGGCTGCCTACCGATAGCCCCTCCTAGAGAGAGAGAAGCAAGTGTTAAAGGTAAGTGCTTAAAGACTAAATCTCAGTACCTATGTTTTAGGTAGGTTTGTCTGTTCATGGGAATCTCTAGAACATTTATCTCTCTTACTAATAAATAGAGCACATTATATAAAACTGCAGTTCAAAATCAAATAAAGATGATTTAGGAATGCATACCATTAGAGGTTGCTGCTTATTTTAAAGCCATTCACTAGGACCTATCCTTTCTTCTTGATGGTCCCAAGATACCTAGTCTGCACCTCTAAAGAAGTGCTCACCTGTAGTCGGCCTACATGTACACTATCACATTTAACCAGTTCTTTCAAGACAGTCCTATCACATTTAACCAGTTCTTTCAAGACAGCTTTCAGGAATGTATCCCTACAGGGCAAATGGCTGTCAGTAATAAAATTAACAGCAAGAAAACTTTTTATCCAACTACTCAAAAGGAACTCTTTCATATTCTTAAAAATAAATTACAACAGTTGGGTAGAATTACTTTTAACCTTTCTTTTCTTTTGACATTTAATAGTTAAGACTTTCATTTTCTAGCATAAAAACAGAAAATCCCATAAACTATCTGTATAAATCACTCTACAAATTCTGACATTTAAAATTAGACTATACAGAAATACACATTAATTTACCCAACTGGTAAAAACAGAATATTAAATGAAAACCTATTACATATGCTTTAGGTAATGAGCATTCACAATATAAAAATATTCTTTGCTCTACCAAAGGTTTTACCAAAGGATCAATACAGAGTGAAAACAACTAGGAATTTGGAATAATTAGTCACAAATTCAAGTTCTGGAGGAGTCAGAACTAGTCAGAACTAGAACCTCTCTAATCTACTTTAAGGATGAAGATAGACAGCTCTGAATCACCTATCACACAAGTTGTAATAATTAAATTAATTAATGTATTTGACAACGCTTTATAGATTATAAAGATAAGGACTAACAGTAGTGCCCCACAGATATGCTTACATTATTGTTCACAAAGAAGTACATAACAGAGAGGTTTGGTTTAGTACAGGAATAAAGAAAAAATTTACATCTTAGGAAAAACTGTTGGGAAAATCCAGGCAATAAAACTTTGCTGAATTATGTTACCAAACAATAATCTAATCACTAGAATGATGTATAAGTTTCTACTCACTGCATAAGGGAACATCTGTATATAAAACATATCAGTAGTCAAGATATAAGTCAACGGGTCACATTTTGATTTTTTTTGGTATGTACTATTAATCCAAAAACATACTCCTCACCTGTCTGCATTGAACACTGTTGTCTGACTTCTTCAAGAACTGTACATCACCACAGTAAGACTCTCTTCATTTCTAGTCTCATGAGAGAAAACATACCTTTGCCAACTGTGCAATTTTGATTTCATTAACCTTACTTTCTCAAACTGAAGCTGTCAGCATTTGATATAAATGGAGGACTGAGAGAAATAAGTTGAGGGAGGATAATTTGCTTATAGTAGGAAAGTTAATCACATTAAAAAAATTACTTTAAAAATAAGGGAAATATTTACATTACTTAAAAGAGAAAAGAATCCCAGTGAATATCAAAAACCTCCTAATCACATATATTGCATGTTCCTTTAAATAGAGTAAAAACTCTTAACCACTTCAAACATGAAATGTCTCCAAGTCCTCAAACTTTAACCCTTTTAAGGGTCAAAACTGTAACCACTTCTTGGCAACCTGCCAAATCCTAAATCTTATTTTCTTAGTGTGTGTGTAGGTTACCCTATTGTCTATTGAGGATCATAATTATGATTGGCTGTCAATGCTATGGCCATGTGTCAAACTTCCCTAGCCTTCACTTTTCTAATTATCTACTTTAAAATGTGCAAACTCAGACAATCAAGATTAAACTTATGTGTAAACTAAATGCCCTCAAAATGTTTAGACTGTATTTTTCCTCACAGTATGGATAAAATAATTAACTTTCTAAGTGGCTGATAAACTTTAGTGTATTGGTTCTATACATATTTCAACAGGTTAAAGGCCTTTAGTTCCAGATTCTCAGTTCTAATACTGATGATTTAAATTAACAAGAACTTCAACTTTCCTAAGTGTCAATTACTGTGTCTTTGTTTAGATCAATATTTTATTTCTACATCATCATTTTTATTTTATAAACCAGCAGGCTTACCATCTGTGAATTTCTTGAAACTAAACACAGAATGGACATGTTTAATTTCAATTTGTTCTAGTGTCCCTAATGGGAGGAAATTAGGCTATGGGCCATGAAGACCACCAGCTTCCATTATTCTGAATCTTTCTGCCCTAGGTAAGTAGATTCTATGAATATCTAGAGACTAAATTCAGTTACTTAATTAGTCCTTAAATGGCTTTTGTTTTAAATAACCAAAGAACCAAAATTTTAGAACTTGAAGAGATTGAAACTGATTGTGACTCTGGATATAGATATTTTAAGAGCATGAGAAATTTCAGGAATGTGTCCAAAATAAATATAATTAAATACTTTAACTTTACTTGTTTCTTATGGAGAATTTCTTCAATGATTAAAATATTAAGGTGAAAGTAAATAAATGAGTCCTTCTTGGTTCTTGATACCTATTCTGAATCAAATTTTAATAAACCTTGAGAATAAATCTCAGATAGCTCAACAGAATTTCTGAAAGACACATAAGACTAGGAAGGTGATCCTGAATACATTCTGTACTTTTTTCTTATTATGTAGATTTCCAACCACTGTAAATTTCACTTTTGATTTCTAACTCCCTACTAAAAGTGAACATTAGTAAAATTTAAAACTATGGATCAATTTTTAAAAATTATTTTAATTTCAGGCTCTTGAAATATTTAGAAACAACTTAAGAGTTCAGGATCGATGCCTTGAATTTCAAATAAACATTAACATAGTAATTTAAATGAAAGAATATAAAAGAAAGCCTTAGCACAAGGCCGGGCCAGTTAGCAGAGTCTGAATACAAATGATCTTTCCTAATCCTGAAATCCAAAGTAAACTACATGCCTCTTTTTCAAAACAGAAGGAGGCTGAGGAAAATGAGAAGAGAGATCTTAATAACTAATGGCCATGAATAAAAACACTAGTGAATATGAAATCTGCTTCTATTTGTCAAAGCACTGATACACTTCAAAATATATCTAATTTTTATCATACCAATAAAAGATTCAAACTGAAAATTTTGAAGTGATTTTGTTAACCAGTAATCATTTATTAATTATAATCAACTTTTTTTTTTTTTTTTTTTTTGCGGTACGCGGGCCTCTCACGTTGCGGAGCACAGGCTCCGGACGCGCAGGCTCAGCGGCCATGGCTCACGGGCCCAGCCGCTCCGCGCCATGTGGCATCTTACCGGACTGCGGCACGAACCCGTGTCCCCTGCATCGGCAGGCGGACCCTCAACCACTGCGCCACCAGGGAGGCCCTATAATGAACATTTTATTAGTAGATTGTGTTCTTGTTACTGCTCAACTTAATGGTTTATTTAACTGATGTCTGCTATCCCCACTAGGGACAATGAAATAATTCAGAATATTCTGTTTATTCTCTGCTTTCAAGGTTAACTAGTTTTGTTTAAACAATACCTCAACTCCCCCACTGCCCATCACAATTTATGGCAGTACAGTCGATAAGTATTTTCTTTTAGAAGCAATTTGGCTTCAACAAAATGTTTATATCCAAAGGGGTAACACAAAAGAAGAAAAATATTACATGCAAGAAAAGTGCTGACTGCAAAACTATGTATGTTAGCAAGTATTTTTAACTTAAAAATATTCAACAATAGTTAAAAACATGGACAAGTTTAGCACTATCTAGTGGAGTTGAATATGTACACAGTCTACAATCACTTCTAGATACTTACCCTAGAGACACCTGAACTTGTACACCATGATAAAGCTAATGGTTGTATCAAAGATGCATGTAGTGTAATGAAGGATGATGAATCAAGCCTATTTTATACATTCTAATCCTTAGAGAAAAACACATACTCAAATCATGGTTGTTGAACCCCCAATTATGTGGTCACTGAATGCAATCTCACAAAAAGCACTGAATTGAAGCCTTCTAGCCATCCAGTAATTCTCTATTGGAAGCAAAATCTCCTCTAGTTTTAAGATATCTAATCACAAAGCAAACCATGGTGCACTAAATTCAACACAGATGAAATCATTAGGTGGGTGGCAGAGAAAAATATGCATTCTTATTTCATTAGTCAATGCTCCTGCAAACACACAGAGATTTACAATTATATGAAATAATTAAATTAAACTCAAAATATTTTTTCCCAGAATACATTTTCACCTATCCTTAGTCCTTTCTTGCCAAAAACCAGTTTAGACTTTTATCTATTTAGAACTGTTTCCAAGTATACTATTATTAACTCAATTGGTATAACAAATCTTTTTCTTCCCCCTCCCAGAACTTGACCATAGAGTCAGTACACAGTTATGTTCTCTTTTTCATACTACTGATGAAATATAAGTTAGACACGGAACTCTGAAAACCCCAGTTATATAATAGACAATTAATTCCAATGTGCATAAGGACAACAAAGAATTTGAATGCAGCTGATGTTAAAAACATTTTTAAGATTTATCTCCTTTACTAATTTTTACACACTGACAAATTACTAACTCAGAAAATATAGCATGAGCAGTATGATAAATTTTTATTTCACAATTTCTAACAATGAGGCTCATAATGAATATTCAATATACAGTACTGTGATCTACTTGACCCAAAATGAATCAACATAATACATTAAAAGTCCCAAATTTTCCTGTTTCTTAATCATTAACTATCTATGAAGAACCTCAATAATATCTCTAACTTTGAAATTAGTTCAAAATAAATGAAACACAGGAACTAGAAAATGCAGTTGTAAATTTATTTCTGTCTCTTAAGCTATGAGACCTTGGCCAAGTTATAGAACACAAAATCCAAGTTTCCACATCTGTAAAATGGAAAGACACTGATATATCTGTTCTGGTTATCCCACAGGCTGATATAAGGAAGAAATTTAATAATCTATGTAAAAATTCTCTGAAAAATATAAAACACAAAGCAGAGAGAAGGTGTTATTATTAGTAGTAAATATAATCACAAGAGGGTCAAGTACACTGAAGATGAATTACTACATTTCTACCAGAAAAAAATACTTAATCCATTATCCCGTTTTTTTTAATGGTATGCATTTAAAATTTTTTAATCATAAAAGAACAAAAAGCTGAATATAAAAAATTTAGAAGGGAATATACTAACAAAATTTGAGCAATACAGATGTTTGTCCTAAGTGGAGGAAAACACATTACTGTGAAATAATTTATGAAAGGCAGTATCAAGTCTTTAGACTAGGTGGAATGAAATCATGCTAGGGAACTAAAATACAATAATATTTAATACTTAGACTCACCTCTGCCCATTTAAGAATACAGGTCAAGCAGAAGACATGATTACAGCTTTCTGGAAAACCAATTTCCTTCTCTAACAGGCAACTGAGACATATTGGACATCTATCAGCTTCACTGTACAACAGACCAATGGTAGCAGTATTATCTTTGTTTTCTTCACCTATAAAGTAAAGCAACGATATATGCTTTCAATTTCTCCAGACCAAATGACTTATGTTTGTGGTAATACGATGGACTAGATACTCTAAAAGGCCCTCCTTCTACAAAGTAATTAGATCTTAGATACACTATAAGAAACAAACTCCTTGAGCACAATAACCCCAACATTTACTGATTTATAATTTAAGGGAGGAGTGAAAAGAATTTTTCATGAATTAATTTTAAAATAGGTAATAATCATATAGTTCAAATATTTAAAAGTAAAAAAAGGTTATAGTGACAAATTTCCCAAGCAAATCTACTCCCATCCATCTAGTTCCACCCAATGCAACAAGTAACAACTGTTGTTTGTTTTGTGTTCTTCCAGAGACAAGATAGAATGCACAGACAAGCAAATCCTAATATATATTCTTTCAAACCTCCTTCTTCACACAAATGCTAGAACACTATACACAGCAGTCTGTGTTTTTTGTTGTTTCAACCTATGGATGGGACATTCACCTGTTTTCAAACTTGGGCTATTACAAACAATGCTGCAATGAAAAACTTTTCATTTCCCATTTTTAATAGTGTATCTACAGGATAAATTCTTAAAAATGGAATTGTTAGACCAACGTGTACATACATTTGTATTATGAATAGATACTGCCAAATTACACCCCTTAGGGTTTGTACTAATTTAAACACCTACCAGCAATGTAACCAACACACAAGAAGTAAGCAGTGCTGGCTCAAAAGTAAAAGAAACTCCAAGATTCAACATAAAACAAAACAAAAATACAGAAATGGTCAGCTGAAATGTGACCAGTATATGCCAAGCAAATGGAAAAGCTGACATTGCCCTGGAAACACATGTCCATACTAGTGTTCAGAACTGGAGACTAACCTTAGGACCAATCCATGTAGGGAAACTGATCCTAGGAGATTCCAGTTTTAAGCCAAGACCCTCAAATGGGGTTAAAGTGGTCCCAGCATGGGTTCAGAAAAAAGCAAATACATACAAATCCTCTGAAGGAAAGCATCCCTAATTTAGGCCCTCAGGATTCCACAGATTAAACGGATCAAATATGAGCTCATAATCAAACTTTACCAAACAGAAGAAAATACGTTGCCTTGAGTAAGAATCAGCAGAAACAAGAATGAGTTTAGATTTATTTTTATTTATGTATTATATTTATTTATTATAAATTTATTTAGATGTCCACTGGCTTCAAATATCAGAACTTTCAAATACTACATAAAATAACTGAACAGCAATTAGACCCAGAAGAAAAAATATTTGTGAACTGGAAGAACTGAAGAAACTACCTAGACTGTAAGAGACAGACAAGGAGATATAAAAACAGAGGTTGGGAAATGAGGTCAGAACAAAGTCTAACATATTAATTGAAGTTCAGAAGAAGAGACTAAAGGGCAGGCAATAGTTGAAGCAGTAATGGCTGGGAAATGATAAAACAAAAACATGATCCAACAGATAAAGGACACACAAGGTATACTAAACAGGAGTAATAAAAATAATCCATGTTTAGAAACAAAGTAGCAAAACTGTACAATATCAAAGATGAAAACAAGATCTTAAAAGCAAAAAGAGGGAAAAGACAGATCATCTACAAGGGAATGACAATTAGGTTGAAAAGACATTCCTTGACAGCTAGTAAGAAAACTAGAAAATAGCTAAATAATATCTTCAAAGTGCTAAGAGACCAAAAAAAAAATTATCAATCCAGAATTGTATATCTTTCAATAGTTTTGAAGAGGATAAAATAAATACAAAAACTTAAGTTTACCACCAACAGACTTTCACTAAAGGAACTTGAGATTTTTTTCAGGAAGAAGGGAATGGAGAAAAAACCAAGGACAGTAATAATAAAAACAAACAGAAAAATGTCATTCCTATATCAGTAGGGAGCAAAACTTAAGAAGAAAAAGAGCAGAGCTCAATGAACTAAAAACTGACTGATCAAAAATAAGACAAGGGAAGACGGGGAAAAAAAGGTGTGCACTTCTTATTTAGGCAGCTTATTTCACAGTTTAAGAACCAAAAAAATATGTAAATACAAAAAACTCCTTATTAACAAACAGTATGGAAACACTAACTTTTGCCTTCAACACACAAGCTTTATAAAAATTAAGTTACCTTCCATATCTTCATAGTCCTGATCTCCCACATTTAGGGTATATAGAGTTTTCTTCTTCATTTCTCCTTGAAAAAGGGTTTCCTATAGGATGAATTATAATAGAGAATTTTAATGTTTGCCTTGTCCCAATAATATACATATTAAAAAAAACCCCAAACTGTAAGAAATTATTTTACACATAAAAGAACACAATACAAACCAAGCCAGTAAATTTTTTGGATAATCCAGTACGCTTTTATACTCCTTGCCACCAAGCACTGTCTTGCTGAAAAGAGAAGCCTTATATAAGTATTAAACAACAAAGACTAATGATAAATTTTTTGGTACAAACATAAATACAATCAGAGCTTAGAGAAAAGAGATCCATTTGGACTGAAGTTTTCATTGAAGTTGACAGGTTACATATGTTAAGGAGCTTAACACATTTAAGGAGCAAAACAGTATGAAGGAATAAAAAGGAATTTAGCTAGGCCAATCTGACAAATAAGAGTCAGTGGGTATAACAACTGACACTACAGAAATACAAAGGATCATGAGAGATTACTAAAAGCAACTCTATGCCAATAAAATGGACAACCTGGAAGAAATGGACACATTCTTAGAAACGCACAACCTTCCGAGACTGAACCAGGAAGAAACAGAAAATATGAACAGACCAATCACAAGCACCGAAATTGAAACTGTGATAAAAAATCTTCCAACAGGGCTTCCCTGGTGGCGCAGTGGTTGAGAGTCCGCCTGCCGATGCAGGGGACACGGGTTCGTGCCCCAGTCCGGGAACATCCCAACATGCCGCAGAGCGGCTGGGCCCGTAAGCCATGGCCGCTGAGCCTGCAGGTCCGGAGCCTGTGCCCGGCAATGGGAAAGGCCACAACAGTGAGAGGCCCGTGTAACGCAAAAAAAAAAAAAAAAAAAAATCTTCCAACAAACAAAAACCCAGGACCAGATGGCTTCACAGGCAAATTCTATCAAACATTTAGGGAAGAGCTAACACCTATCCTTCTCAAACTCTTCCAAAACATAGCAGAGGGAGGAACACTCCCAAATTCATTCTACGAGGCCACCATCACCCTGATACCAAAACCAGACAAGGATGTCACAAAGAAAGAAAACTGCAGGCCAATATCACTGATGAACATAGATGCAAAAATCCTCAACAAAATACTAGCAAACAGAATCCAACGGCACATTAAAAGGATCATACACCATGATCAAGTGGGGTTTATTCCAGGAATGCAAGGATTCTTCAAGATATGCAAATCAATCAATGTGATAAACCATATTAACAAATTGAGGGAGAAAAACCATATGATCATCTCAATAGATGCAGAGAAAGCTTTCGACAAAATTCAACACCCATTTATGACAAAAATTCTCCAGCAAGGAGGCATGGAGGGAACTTACCTCAACATAATAAAGGCCATATACGACAAACCCACAGCCAACATCATTCTCAATGGTGAAAAACTGAAACCATTTCCACTAAGATCAGGAACAAGACAAGGTTGCCCACTCTCACCACTATTAATCAACATAGTTTTGGAAGTTTTTTAGTCACAGCAATCAAGAAGAAAAAGAAATAGAAGGAATCCAAATTGGAAAAGAAGAAGTAAAACTGTCAACTGTTTGCAGATAACATGATACTATACATAGAGAATCCTAAAGATGCTACCAGAAAACTACTAGAGCTAATCAATGAATTTGGTAAAGCAGCAAGATACAAAATTAATGCACGGAAATCTGTTGCATTCCTATACACGAGTGATGAAAAATCTGAAAGTGAAATTAAGAAAACACTCTCATTTACCACTGCAACAAAAAGAATAAAATATCTAGGAATAAACCTATCTAAGGAGACAAAATACCTATATGCAGAAAATCATAAGAGACTGATGAAATTAAAGATGATACAAACAGATGGAGAGATATACCATGTTCTTGGATTGGAAGAATCAACATTGTGTAAATGACTCTACTACCCAAAGCAATCTACAGATTCAATGCAATCCCTATCAAACTACCACTGGCATTTTTCACAGAACTAGAACAAAACATTTCACAATTTGTATGGAAACACAAAAGACCTGGAACAGCCAAAGCAATCTTGAGAAAGAAAAATGGAGCTGGAGGAATCAGGCTCCCTGGCTTCAGACTACACTACAAAGCTACAGTAGTCAAGACAGTATGGTACTGGCACAAAAACAAAAATATAGATCAATGAAACAGGATAGAAAGCCCAGAGATAAACCCACGCACATATGGTCACCTTATCTTTGATAAAGGAGGCAGGAAGTTACAGTGGAGAAAGGACAGCCTCTTCAATAAGTGGTGCTGGGAAAACTGGACAGCTACATGTAATAGAATGAAACTAGAACACTCCCTAACACCATACACAAAAATAAACTCAAAATGGATTAAAGACCTAAATGTAAGGCCAGACACTATCAAACTCTTACAGGAAAACACAGGCAGAACACTCTATGACATAAATCACAGCAAGAACTTTTTTGATCCACCTCCTAGAGAAATGGAAATAAAAACAAAAATAAACAAATGGGACCTAATGAAACGTCAAAGCTTTTGCACAGCAAAGGAAAACATAAACAAGACGAAAAGACAGCCCTCAGAATGGGAGAAGATATTTGCAAATGAAGCAACAGACAAAGGATTTATCTCCAAAATTTACAAGCAGCTCAATATCAAAAAACAAACAACCCAATCCAAAAATGGGCAGAAGACCTAAATAGACATTTCTCCAAAGAAGATATACAGATTGCCAACAAACCAATGAAAGAATGCTCAGGCTTCCCTGATGGCGCAGTGGTTGAGAGTCCGCCTGCCAATGCAGGGGACACGGGTTCGTGACCCGGTCCGGGAAGATCCCACATGCCGCCAAGCGGCTGGGCCTGTGGGCCATGGCCGCTGAGCCTGCGCATCCGGAGCCTGTGCTCCGCAACGGGAGAGGCCACAACAGTGAGAGGCCCACGTACAGCAAAAAAAAAAAAAAAAAAAGAAAGAATGCTCAACATCATTAATCATTAGAGAAATGCAAATCAAACCCCCAAGATATCATCTCACACCGGTCAGAATGGCCATCATCAAAAAATCTACAAACAATAAATGCTGGAGAGGGTGTGGAGAAAAGGGAACCCTCTTGCACTGTTGGTGGAAATGTAAATTGATATAGCCACTATGGAGAACAGTATGGAGGTTCCCTAAAAAACTAAAAATAGAACTACCATACGACCCAGCAATCCCACTACTGGGCATATACCCTGAGAAAACCATAATTCAAAAAGAGTCATGTACCACAATGTTCATTGCAGCTCTATTTACAACAGCCAGGACATGGAAGCAACCTAAGTGTCCACAAACAAATGAATGGATAAAGAAGATGTGGCACATATATACAATGGAATATTACTCAGCCATAAAAAGAAACGAAATTGAGTTATTTGCAGTGAGGTGGATGGACCTAGAGTCTGTCATACAGAGTGAAGTCAGTCAGAAAGAGAAAAACAAATACCGTATGCTAACACATATATATGGAATCTAAAAAACAAACAAACAAAAATGGTCATGAAGAACCTAGGGGCAAGACGGGAATAAAGACACAGACTTACTAGTGAATGGACTTGAGGATAGGGGCAGGGGGAAGGGTAAGCTGGGACAAAGTGAGAGAGTGGCATGGACATATATACACTACCAAATACAAAATAGATAGCTAGTGGGAAGCAGCCTCATAGCACAGGGAGATCAGCTCGGTGCTTTGTGACCACCTAGAGGGGTGGGATAGGGAGGGTGGGAGGGAGGGAGACGCAAGAGGGAAGAGATATGGGGAACATATGTATATGTATAACTGATTCACTTTGTTATAAAGCAGAAACTAACACTGCATTGTAAAGCAAGTATACTCCAATAAAGATGTTAAAAAAAAAAAAAAAGTCAGTGGGTGAAAGAGCAACTGTGTGTATATACTGAGAAGGAATGGGCATGTACGCCAAGAAGTTCATCTGAAAGATTACAGTGAGGGTAATGAGAGTAATAAGCAGAGCAATATAAATCAAGTAGGGCTAGATTATAGACAGATCTCTAATGATTGACTGAGAGGTTTAGAGTCAATCCTATAGATTCTTCTGAGGAAGACTGACATGAATATAAGCAATGTAAATGAATCTTTTAAAAGAATGATCTGCCTGCAAAGCACAGAATGGATTATAGAGGGGAGAGGCTGGAAGCAGAGATGTTTGCATAGCTAGAGTAATTGGCTATGAAGTGAATAAAAAAGAAACAAATTTTGAAGAGCTGAAGAATTTCTGACATTTGGCGACTAAATAAATACAAAGGAAGGAGTAAAAGATCATTTTGGCCTAGGGGACTAGGAAAATGGTGATTACAAGAGACAAAATGAGAAACAGAGGAAAGGAAATTAATTTGTTAGTCGAGGGGAACAAATTTATGAAGTAAAATTATTTTTTAAATCAACTCTTAGAATTCTTTCTTGAATTGATGCAAGACGAGTGATTGCAATGAAGTATTCAAATATATTTTGTAATATCTAGGCACAAGAAATCCCCAATTTCATCAGTTATGATTCTTCCATGTGTACATGAGGTAGTTTTTCTATTAGTTTGTTAAATAACGTACACATGTGAGTTTCTACATTAAAGGTATGTACTGCCTAGGAAAATTCTGTATTAGATTAAATAAGGAGAAATGCAAAGGCCCATACTTTGATTCAAAACCCAAGCAGAAAATAAGAAACTAACACATACAAGAATAATTTAAAGGTTTTAGTGGGTTAAAAATTGGAAATTTGAGTCAGGACTAGAGTTACTTTTAAAACGTTAATTCAATCACAGTCTACCTTAATAAAAGTAGATAGAATGTCAAGAACAAAAGGAAAACTTCCCACTCAGCCTACATTAACATTTGTTTTAGTTCTGGTGCTATTCTTCAGGTATCAGGTAACAACTTATAGGCTAAGGTAAATACATTGGCTTCTTTGAGTGTGATAAGCCAGTAAGGGGTTTAAGGCAGAGGAGGCAGCAAAGGGAAAAGCAGAGGCCAGCAAGCAGACTACTGCAATAATCTAGAGGGGGAGATGACAGTGGCTTGTACTAAAGTAATAGCAAGGTTGATGAAAAGTGCTCAGATTCCAGCAGTTTTCAAAATACAGCCATCAGGATGTGCTGACAGACTAAATGCGGCATATGTGTTAGAGCAAGATTCCAGGATTATTCCACAGTATTTTGATTTGAGTAACTAGAATGATGGAATTGCTGAGATAGAATACTTCTAAAAATATTCCGATAGTCACAGGTTACTATTCCACTTGGTATTTACTCAGGACAGTATCAATATCACTTGGGAACTTGCTACAAAGATACCTCAGGCACCAACCTAGACTAGTGAATAAGAATCTGCACTTTATCAAGATTTGTGCAAGATTCATATGTACAGTAAAGCCAACTTCCAAACTTAGCTGATTTTAGAATCATACTATGCCCCTGTATGATCTATAATTGAGTGTAATTCTTCATTTGGGGAAATTCATACCACACCATCTTACCCCATTATCCTAGCTACCTGAGAATTTTAAAAAAAAAAAAAAAATTGTAATTTTTGTCATCAGCATACCTGTGCTTATGACACTGTCCAGCAATAAAAAGCATTCAAATGTTAACCATTACTATTAATGCACATTTTCCATCCCAATCCCAGTCTTAAAACCATTAAGTGCCTGCCAATTAACTACTCAAAAATTTGATACTCCCTCTAAGAATGTTATTTTTATTTTCCCTTTAAGAAACCATAAGCAAGGCTATTTGTTAGTGATGTCGGGGTGGCAGTGGGGGTGGGGGGTGGAATTCGATCCATTATTATAGGCCAGCGGTCAAAAAACTGGCTGTTTCTGTAAATAAAGTTTTGTTGAAGAACAGCCATGCTCATTCCTTTATATATTGCCTATGGCTGCTTTTGCACTACAATGGCAAAGCTGAATAGTTACTACAGAAACTGTATACTTGGCAAAGCCTAAAATAATTACGATCTGGCCCTTTTCAGAAAACGTTTGCCAACCCTATTAAAGACTATAGAAGGCTGCCTAGTTTGGAGATGTGGCTCAGACTTTCACTGCAGAGGGCCCCTCAAGCTTTCCTAAGTAGAGGCATCTATTTACATTTGTATTCAACCTGTACTATGGCACAACAGCTTCTCATTACACATCTGAGTCAATGGTTCTGCAATGGTGTCCTTGAGTTTCTTTAAAAATGCCCTGAAGGCTATGTGATTTTGTTGATTTATCTACATTTATTTTATCAATCTGGCTTAAACTATCATGGATATTTGCCCTAGCGCTTCCACTTGTTCGCTTCAGAGTAAGGTTAAGGCAATTACCTCCTTCAGCTTAATAGTTATTTCCTTTCCAACTTCTTTGCTACATAATCAACTCCCTCCTGCTTCTAATATGTCACTGTTAATTTTTAAATCCCTTGCAGAATGGTCCCTCTAATTTTTTTTCCTACCTGATTTCCACCATATAACACTCTTACCACACATTGCAAGTAGACCTGTTTGCTTCAAGTGGGCTATTTTGACACTTTTTTGTTTAGAATATCCTTCGCCTGGAGCTTTAATACCAGCACTCTTCAGTATAGATAGGAATGTCCCTTTAGCACTGGTTTTAGAAAAAAACTGCCTGGGTTCAAACATTAACTAGTCTGACACTTACTAGTAGTATGACTTCTTTAAGCCTGTTTCCTCATCTATAAAATGGAGATAAAACAGTTAACCATTTCAGTCATTATGAAAATCAAATTACATAATCTCATAATCCATTTAAAGTGTTCAGACTAGCACAAAGTACTCAACAACACACACACATGCACAAACACATGAATACCTCCCCACCCCAAACGGATTTTACGTATATCACAGGATTAATACTGATAAATCTGTATGACTCAGATTTTCATTATTAACAAGTGAACAAATTTTAAAAACTCCTGTAACTCAAAGAATATCCACATATAGAAAGAATATGAGTAAAATGTTTACAAAATTTAAATTGTCAAATAGTTCTTCAAAAGGAACTTACACAGATAAATAAGTTCTTTATTCTACATTGATAATATTTATCAAGATTCCTGTTTATCTGGAAATAAAAATGTTGAAGCAAGACACAAAATCTAGGACTCACAAAGTAAATAGCCCTAGGATTTTTGTATCCTATTTTCTACTTTATATAGATATAGGAAATAAAACACTAAATGCCGTAACATATGGCAACTCCAGCAAAAAAGAAGAGGTCATGTTTAAGTGAAGCTCCAACCACAACCTCCTAGGTGGTACCTAAGAGTGTCATTTAGTTTTTAATAAGTATACAAATATTTACAAGGCTTCTTACCCTTAAGATGCTTCAGGTCGAGCAGTCAGGTAATCGGTTTTCCATCAAACTTTTCTGGAGAGGGAATTATGAAAATTAGTCCTATTTCATTCCATTTTCACCTGGCTGCTCCCTTATTTAACTTGGGTACAGAAGAAAGGAGACTAGCAAAGTAAAGAAGTACTTATTACAGAGGGCCCCAGATGTGAGTATAATTTATCTAGAACATAAAACATTTCGACAGAGTGACTATATGCCTGCAGATATGAAGACACACATATGTACTGGAAGCAAACAATAATGAAAACATTTTGTTCAGGGAGGGAGAAGCACAAGAAAACACATTTCAGCATATAGGAGAAAACCGACTGAAAACAGAGTAATGGAGAATTAGAAGAAAATCTACCCCAACAAATACACTTAGGCTTACCACCTAAGAAAGCAATTTAGAAAAAGATATACAAAAAGATATTTAAAGAGCCCAGAAATTCAACTACTAGTATTTCAATTACTTCCTGAACTCCAGATTTTAGTATCCTTAGCCAGTAATCACTTTTCTCTTTTTTTTCTCTTCTTTTTCAACCGGCCCCACACCAGACTCCCCACATTTCTACAGCCTGCCTCTTTCTCTCCTTCTCTTTCTCTTTCTCTCTCTCTCCCTCCCTCCCTCTCTCTCTCTATTTATTAAATATTTAGTCAGTACTCCATATTTTCTATTTATTTATTTATTAAATATTTAGTCAGTGCTCCATATTTTCTAGGTACCACTAGACCTTAAGCACTGACACATCTGATAAAAACAAAAACAAAAATCAGTAACAACAGAGTATAGCAGATGCTGTAATGGTGGTAAGCACAGGATATTATAGAAGCACACAGTGAGCACTGATGTATCCTTGCAACATACGCCTTTGCAAAAAAAGGCTTCCCAATGAAGACCAAGTATATTTAAAATGTATTTTTCTACCCCCACCCAACTATTCTGTACCATTATAGCATTTCCATCCTTAAAGGACTCAAAAATGGGATTGTCAACTTGAACATGATAGTGAGGATTTTAATTTTTAAAACAAACGAAGGATATATGCAAACAGGTAAGGTGATTCTGACTATTTTACACTTCCTCTATGGGAGTGACCATTAGGCAAACATGAAACACACACTGTACCTGATCCCACGCAATAAAGTTTTATCCCCAGAAAAAGCTTTTCAGACTAATGTTTAGACATATAGGTGGAGAAAAGTATCTTTTCTCTTTCTTCAAATTTTATAACATAGTACATTTTCATACAATGATCTGAGTATGTTAATATCTAACTGAATGTAATGAATTAAAAAAATAATTTACAGGTCTTTAATAAACAAAGTGTTTGCCCTTCAACACACCAATCTCTCTACTCATGATCACAAGTTACATATTTTTTCAACATCAAATTTTTTTAGTTAAAAATAAAACTCTTTGGCTTCCCTGGTGGCGCAGTGGTTGAGAATCTGCCTGCTAATGCAGGGGACACGGGTTCGAGCCCTTGTCTGGGAGGGTCCCACATGCTGCGGAGCAACTCGGCCTGTGAGCCACAACTACTGAGCCTGCGCGTCTGGAGCCTGTGCTCCGCAACAAGAGAGGCCGTGATAGTGAGAGGCCCATGCACCGTGATGAAGAGTGGCCCCCGCTTGCCACAACTAGAGAAAGCCCTCGCACAGAAACAAAGACCCAACACAGCAAAAATAAATTAATAAACTCCTACCCCCAACATCTTCTTAAAAAAATAAATAAATAATAAAAAAATAAAACTCTTAATCAGAAAATAATTCAATGGAGAACCAACAAATTAGGATATCTATTTACAAAAACAGCAACAAAATTTTCATTCCTGCCAATACTTTGAATTTCACCCCAACTTTATAAATACCAACCAACAGTAAAACTGAAAACTCAATCAATTTTTGTTTTATTGGATTCATTTACATGCTGCTATGGTCTTAATGTTTATATGCCCCCAAAATTCATGGTGAAATCCTTATCCCTAAAGGTGATGTGGCATTATTAGTAAGGGGGGCCTTTGGGATGTACTTAAGTTAAGAGGGTGGAGCCCTCATGAAAGGGATTAGTGCCTTATAAAAGACACTCCAAAAAGATCCCTAATCCCTTCCACCACGTGATGATTCAAGGGAAAGTCTGACTGGAAGAGGGCCCTCACCCAATCATGGTAGCACCCTGATCCTGAACTTTTAGCCTCTAGAAATAATTTCATTCTTTTTTTTTTTAATTTATTCATTTTTGGCTGTGTTGGGTCTTCGTTGCTGTGCGCAGGCTTTCTCTAGTTGCAGTGAGCGGGGGCTACTCTTTGTTGCAGTGCACGTGCTTCCCACTGCGGAGGCTTCTCTTGTTGTGGAGCACGGGCTCTAGGCATGCGGGCTCTGTAGTTGTGGCTCGCAGGCTCTAGAGTGCAGGCTCAGTAGTTGCGGTGCACAGGTTTAGTTGCTCCGTGGCAGCTTCCCAGAACAGGGCTCGAACCTGTGTCCCCTGCATGGGCAGGTGGATTCTTAACCACTGCACCACCAGGGACTGTAAGGTCGGATCTTAACAAACGGCACCGCGAAACAGAGGAAAGCTTTAAGTGAGCTTTATTAGGGAGCGCTCCTGGGCGAGGTTCACTTGTCCGAGAGAAAGGGGCCAGAGAAGTCGCACCCGGGCGAGGGTTGGGCAAGATTTTATAGGGGAAGAAGGGAAAGGGGTGTGGTGAATCTGGGAGGGCACAGGGTATTCCTTATTTGGTGGTCTTTTCGGGTATCCTGGGGGACCGTTAGTCCCGCCCCTCGAAAGGCGGGAAGGCTGGGCCGGGTTCAAAGTCCCCAGGTCAGTTCCTGGAACTGGGTGGTCCGGAGAGTTTCGGTCTGATGCAACCCGTGAATCTGATTGTGTTCCCCTGCCTCGGGCCAGCTGGCCTTATAGGGAAGTCCCAATTTCGTTCTTTACAAGCCACGCAGTTTTGGTATTTTGTTATAGCAACCCAAACAGACTAAGACACATGCTCTGCTTCCAGTTACTATTGCATATCAGGCCCTGGAAGTACTTTCTATCTAGTTCAGTTTTTGACAGGGTTATCAGTAATTTGGTTGCTTGTCAGCAGTTGATCAACAGTAGCAATTTCGAGGAATCTTTTCATATTCAACTCCTTCATTCTAGACCTATATCCAAAAAAAGGCTTGTTTTCTCAGCACCATTCACTGATGAACAGATAATCCTATGTCTTGTAGCTTACCAGGTAAACTGAAAATAAAGAACCTGAAGTCACCCACATTTATAGGTCTTATAATAAAACCAGCTTCATATATCGATCCAGGAAGTAAAGCTATGCCTTCAGAATGTCTCTAACATTCTTACAGTGTCTGCAACAGGAAGTGAGTGCCAAAAGGCTCCACTAATATGAAGGATGTCACCTCATACTACGCTCTATGATGAGCAATAACCTAATTATTGAAATGAATCATTTTTAGAAAAGGTTAAAATGAATAAAAACTAAAACATTTCCAAAGTGAAAGGCAAGCCAGAAATCCTCAGGCAGAGAAAATAGATTAAATTGAAAATAGGAAAACAGTTTTTCAAATGTAATATAATTTTGGTAAGAGTTCATGAAAACTATGCTATTACTCTAAAAGAAAAATTAATGTTCCCATTTCCTTCTACACTTAATGTAGCATCATGTCCTTGACAAAACTTGCACTGTTATACATGGCAGGATCACATATATGTTGAAAAAAATAAGATATAATTGAGAAACCATATTTAACTACAAAATAAGGAGATTCAAGTTGCCATGACATTCTAAAACAGATAATAAGTGAGACTGGGAAGTTTCCATTCTGTGTAAAATGGAATAAGCACATTCTACCTTGTTAATCTCACTGAATGAAACTATAAAACCTAGACAGAATAAATGGAGCAGCTAACTGAAAATTAAAAGGTAAGCAATAACAGGTAGATTGGGGAAGAGCCCAAAATCTGATATATTATCAAACTGGTAGTGCGTTTATAATTTCTTCCCCATCAATTTTCCCTCCAGCCTGGGCTTCATGGAGCCTGAAACCTATAAAGTGACCACTAGTGAGAGAGAGAGCGAGAGCGAGAGCGAGAGGGAGAGCAAGCGAGAGCGAGCGCGCGCGGTGCACAGGCTAGCACTCTAAGAAAAGCCATCTAGCTCTGCCCAAGGAGTAGGAAAGGGGCCTCCCAATACTCAAGAGTGAAGGAAATCTTTTTTTTTTCTTTCTGTTCTTCATTCCCCATGCCCCAGTTCCCAAGCAATCCTGTGGTGGCGATAGGTGCAACAGTGACAGCAGCAGGGTCAGCAGAAGCCTAAAACTCTAAGGGAAAGGTACCATACTCGCTGACTGAAAAACTCTGGGCTAATCTCATTGATTTTTCTCCCGTCTTCCTGTCATTCGGCTCCATATGCAACTGTGGAAAGTATACAGCACAGTGGTGTAAACGAAGACTGAGCTTTCTAGCCAGAAGACAGAAAAGTGTGTGTGGGGTGGGGGTGGGGGGGGGGTGTTCTAGGGATCTAGAAAATACCATGGATATATAACAGAGAGGAAAGAGCTTGAGACAGTAACCTGTTAAGTTGTTCAAAATGTCCAAAATTACTTGGCATACACAGAACCAGGAAAATCTCAAACACTCGTGGGAAAAGACAACCCACAGAAACCAACACCATGAAGACACAGATATTACAGCACTGGGTGAATTTTCTGACAAAGATTTAAAGCAGGTAATAAAAATGTTCCAACAAGTAAAATCAAATACTCTTGAAACAAATGGAAAGCTAGAAAATCACAGCAAAGAAATAAAGTGCCACCAAATGGAAATTTTAGAACTGAAAAACGTAATAACTGAAATAGAAAATACACTGCACAGACTCAATAGCCAAATGGAAAGTCAGTGAACTTGGAAGACAGAGCAAAGGAAATTACCCAATCTAAACAACAGAGAGAAAAACATAGAAAAAGAAAAAAATCATTAGTGCCTCAGGAAACTGTGAATCAATGCCAAAACCTTAACATTCTTGTCAAAAGCTCAAGAAGGGGAGGAAAGGAGAGTAATAATAAGAAATAATGGCTGGAAACTCCCCAAATTTGTTGAAAGACATAAACCTCTACATTCAAGGAGCTCATAAACCTCACACAGGATAGTTCCAATGAAATTCATTCCTGGACACACCACAAACTGCTGAAAATTACAAAGGAAAAAAAATCTTACAAGTAGATTGAAATAACAATACATTACTTATGTGGGGAAGATAGGTTAATGATTTGAATAACTACTGATTTCTCATTAGAAACAACACAGGCCAGAAGGAAGTGAAACAACATTCTTAGTTTAAAATGGAAAAGAACTTTAAAAACCTAAAATCTTCAAGCTAGTGAAATTATCCTTAAAGAACAAATGTAAAATCAATGAAACTGAAAACAGAAAAACAAGAAAAAAAATCAATAAAACCAAAAGCTCATCCTTTGAAAAGATCAATAAAACTGAAACCTCTAGCAAGACTAATTAAGTAGAATAGCACTGAATAGCCCCAGTATTATTTAAAGAAACTGCATTTGTAGTTAAAAGTCTTCCAAAAAAGAAACCTCCAGCCCCAGACAATTTCCCTGGTGAATTTTACTAAACATTTCAATAACACAATCACTTCCAGAGTTTGGAAGATAAATACTTCCCAATTCATTTTATGAATCCAGCATTACCATGATACCAAAACCAGACAAAAACAGTACAAGAAAAGAATAAACTGATATACTAGATTTCATCAAAATAAACAATCTATGATACGTTCATCCACACAGTGGAATACTACTCAGCCACGAAAAGAAATGAACTGGTGTTTCACTCAACAACTTACATGAATCTTAAAGGCAATATATTGAGTGAAAGAAGCCAGTCTCAAAAGATTACCTACTACTGATACATAATTGCATTTATAGGACATTCTCAAAAAGTCAAAACTGTAGTAATGAAGAACCGTTATCAGTGGCTGCCTGTGTCAGGGGAAGGTTAGACTACAAAGATAGCACAAGGCAGTTTTCTGGGAACCATTCTGAATCCTGACTCTGGTGGTAGTAATAAAAATCTAAACATGTATTAAAGTTCACAGAACTACATACCCCAAAAAGGTCAATTTTATTATATGTTAATAAATGTTAAAATGTTTTTAAAAGTAAAGACTGACATGAGAGAGCAATCATGGGCTAGAATATAAACCAACTTTCTCAACAAAGGTACTTTTTCACTGACGACTTCACTCATACTCTCAGTCTTTATCATCAACACAGAGACCACCCAAATTACATCACCACATTTGAGCTTGAGAGGAGGTATCTGAGGGTTCCTGTATTTCTGTAGCACTGAAAGGTCTCACAGACAACACATACCTATTGCTTGGGGAGACACAGAGATTAAAAGCAACAGACACAACTTCACAACCCCACTAAATTCTAAGACAGAACTATAAAAAGAGATCCGTTCTAAGACCCTAGTGATGGTATAGAGCTAGCAGGTTTTTCATTGTATGGGGGAAGACAGGCACTATAGATGGCTTCCCGTTGGGTTACTCTTATGTGACAGTTGTCCACTCTATGAGAAGAATATTCCTACAATGCAGTACTTTAATTTAAAAAGAAAAATGAGTGCCTTCTACATGCTTGGATAGTTTAACCATAAAGAGTTAGATAAAGATACCATAATTATATGACAGGCTTCCACTGTTTCTCCAAATGAGAAACAATTATAGAACAGCAGCATGTTATATGTACTCTAATAATTTCAATATATATTTACGCAATTCTTCTCTAATAAATCCCACCCCTGCCTAAGGTATGGAGGAGGGAATAGAAGAAGGAAGTGATTATGTAATCTTCATTTGTCCTTGAGATTCTCACCTCCATGTTCTCAACCCCATTTACTAAAGCACTAATTTAAATGATAAAGGCAAACCTGAAGCTCTTACATTTTTGTTTCTTTCCATCACCCATTCCTCAACATTTATTACAGGTCTGCTGAAGGCAAGAGTTACAAGTCTGGAAAAGTAGAGTTTACATTTAGAAGATTAAACCTTATGCCTACTAGAGACAAAAAAGCAAAAAGAACAATGAGGTGTTAAGAGACTCACCTCACAACAAACCTCCCAAGAGGACTACAGGAGCCCTTGGGATCAAGAGCAATGTACCCTCATATCTGGGCAGAATACCCAAGAGGAAAGGGGATCCTGGAAGGAAGCAAGGAAGCAGAGAAAGAACTGGAGTCTTTTTATACTTTTCTTCTAACCCCAAACAGGAAAACTATAGACCATTTCTTTAATTTAACCTTTAATCTACCTTAGACAGATTCCTGAATTTAAATGGTAATCCCTGTCTACCTACCTCCCAAAAAAGGAGATGGGAAAATTATGTAAGGCACAGGAAACATTCGCAAATAAACAAACAAATCCTAAGAATTAAAGGAGAGGAAACACAAAATAATGTACACAAATGCTTGTTACAGAGGAATGGAAATGAATTTCATCTATAGCAGTGGGGGGGAAAGGACAAGGTTCAAAACATTGCTTCTGAAATATTGCTCTGTTCTGTTTAAACAAGATTTTAAAAACTTTACATTATAGAATTTCAACTCTAGAAATCAGTCTCTTTTATGCACAGATGTTAAATGTCATTCTTTGAGTGGTTCCTCAAGAAATGTCACTTCCTTTGTACTAATTGAGTGGTTCCTCAAGAAATGTCACTTCCTTTGTACTAATCCCTTCCAAATTGTGCAAGTTGCTATAGTGAAACTAATACGGGGGGAGGGGGGAGCAACTGTTTTGTATAGTACACAGGACATCCACTCTCTCTTTACTCTAGCTATACCTATTATCAGAATTTCTTAAACTCAACCTAGGTAGCTAGCTCAGAGATAAACACAATTTTATTATGTTATGTAAGTATATGATGAATGTGTTCTCAAATGAATTTTTCACACATAATTTAAAGAGGCATTTCACAATCCTACTCCTATGATACACTACTATTCTAACCTAGAAATGTTATTACATACCATGAAAACTTACTTACTTTTAAAAAAAGCAAAAAACAAAAAAAAACAACACTTTTTCATGCTAGCATCAGGCATGGGCAGATACTGCGATCCTCTCCGAAATTTAATCTTATTATTGGGGCTTCAAATGCCCCAAGAACTGGACTTTTGGCTGTGATTTTCACACTGTTTCTAGCCATTACTTTCCCTTTTTTTTTTTTTAACACTATTAATTGCTTTACAATGTGTGTTAGTTTCTGCTGTATAACAAAGCGAATCAGCTTTATGTATATATATGTCCCCATATCCCCTCCCTCTTGCGTCTCCCTCCCTCCCACCCTCCCTACCCCTCCCCTCTAGGTGGTCACAAAGCACCTCGCTTATCTCCCTGTGCTATGCAGCTGCTTCCCACTAGCTATCTATTTTACATTTGGTAGTGTATATAGGTCCATGCCACTCTCTTTGTCCCAGCTTACCCTTCCCCCTCCCTGTGTCCTCAAGTCCATTCTCTACGTGTGCGTCTTTATTCCTGTCCTGCCCCTAGGTTCATCAGAGCCACTTTTTTTTTTTAGATTCCATATATATGTTTTAGCATATGGTATTTTTTTTTCTCTTTCTGACTTACTTCACTCTGTATGAGACTCTAGGTCCAGTCACCTAACTACAAATATTTCAATTTTGTTTCATTTTATGCCTAATATTCCATTTATATATGTGCCACATCTTCTTTATCCATTCACCTGTCAATGGACACTTAGGTTGCTTCCATGTCCTGGCTATTGTAAATAGAGCTGCAATGAACATTGTGGTACATGTCTCTTTTTGAATTATGGTTTTCTCAGGGTATATGCCCAGTAGTGGGATTGCTGGGTCATATGGTAGTTCTGTTTTTAGTTTTTTAAGGAACCTCCATACTATTCTCCATAGTGGCTGCATCAATTTACATTCCCACCAACAGTGCAAGAGGATTCCCTTTCTCCACACCCTCTCCAGCATTTATTGTTTGTAGATTTTTTGATGATTGCCATTCTGACCAGTGTGAGGTGATACCTCATTGTGGTTTTGATTTGCATTTCTCTAATGATTAGTGATGTTGAACACGCTTTCATGTGTTTGTTGGCAATCTGTATACCTTCTTTGGAGAAAAGTCTATTTAGGTCCATTTTTGGATTGGGTTGTTTGTTTTTTTGATATTGAGCTGCATGAGCTGCTTTGTATATTTTGGAGATTAATCCTTTGTCAGTTGCTTCATTTGCAAATATCTTCTCCCATTCTGAGGGCTGTCTTTTCATCGTTTATAGTTTCCTTTGCTGTATAAAAGCTTTTAAGTTTTATTAGGTCCCACTTGCTTATTTTTGTTTTTATTTCCCTTACTCTAGGAGGTGGGTCAAAAAGGATCTTGCTGCGATTTATGTCATGGAGTGTTCTGCCTATGTTTTCCTCTAAGAGTTTTACAGTGTCTGGCCTTACATTTAGGTCTTTAATCCATTTTGAGTTTATTTTTGTGTATGGTGTTAGGGAGTGTTCTAATTTCATTCTTTCACATGTATCTGTCCATTTTTCCTAGCACCACTTATTGAAGAGACTGTCTTTTCTCCATTGTATATTCTTGCCTCCTTTATCAAAGATAAGGTGGCCATATGTGCATGGATGTATCACTGGACTTTCTACCCTGTTCCACTGATCTATATTTCTGTTTTTGTGCCAGTACCATACTGTCTTGATTACTGTAGCTTTGTAGTATAGTCTGAAGTCAGGAAGCCTGATTCCTCCAGCTTCGTTTTTCTTTCTTAAGACTGCATTGGCTATTCGGGATCTTTTGTGTTTCCATACAAATTGTGAAATTTTTTGTTCTATTTCTGTGAAAAATACCATTGGTAATTTGATAGGGATTGCACTGAATCTGTAGATTGCTTTAGGTAGTACAGTCATTTTCACAATGTTGATTCTTCCAATCCCAGAACATGGTATATCTCTCCATCTGTTTGTATCACCTTTAATTTCTTTCATCAGTATCTTATAGTTTTCTGCGTTACAGGTCTTTTGTCTCCCTAGGTATGTGATACTTCTCGTTGCAACGGTAAATAGGAGTGTTTCCTTAATTTCTCTTTCAGATTTTTCATCGTTAATGCATAGGAATACAAGAGATTTCTGTGCATTAATTTTGTATCTTGCTACTTTACCAAATTCATTGATTAGCGCTAGTAGTTTTCTGGTAGCATCTTTAGGATTCTCTATGTATAGCATCATGTCATCTGCAAACAGTAGACAGTTTTACTTCTTTTCCAATATGGATTCCTTTTATTTCTTTTTCTCTGATTGCTGTGGCTAAAACTTCCAAAACTATGTTGAATAATAGCAGTAAGAGTTGGCAACCTTGTCTTGTTCCTGATCTTAGAGGAAATGGTTTCAGTTTTTCACCACTGAGAACGATGTTGGCTGTGGGTTTGTCATATATGGCCTTTATTATGTTGAGGTAGGTTCCCTCTATGCCTACTTTTTGGAGGTTTTTTTTCATAAATGGGTGTTGAATTTTGTCAAAAACTTTTTCTGCATCTATTGAGATTATCATATGGTTTTTATCCTTCAATTTGTTAAAATGGTGTATCACATTGAATGATTTGCATATACTGTAGAATCCTTGCATCCCTGGGATAAACCCCACTTGATCATGGTGTATGATCCTTTTAATGTACTGTTGGATTCTGTTTGTTAGTATTTTATTGAGGAATTTTGTCTCTATGTTCATCAGTGATATTGGCCTGTAGTTTTTTTTTTGTGACACCTTTGTCTGGTTTTGGTATCAGGGTGACGGTGGCCTTGTAGAATGAGTTCAGTAGTGTTCCTCCCTCCGCTATATTTTGGAAGAGTTTGAGAAGGAAAGGTGTTAGCTCTTCTCTAAATGTTTGATAGAATTCGCCTGTGAAGCCATCTGGTCCTGGTCTAGCCATTACTTTCTGATATATCATAAGTTATCTCATTTAACTGTTAGAGTATTTTTTGAAGAAGGTATCTCCATTTTACATACAGTGAAATTAAGTAGCTTGTCCAAGGTCGCAAAGCCAGTGGTAAGTAGTAGGATTGGAACTCACCAGCCTTTTGCCAGAAAATAAAACAAATATTAATCCAAGTCACTAAATATTAAAAATATTCGAACAGTGAGAAGCAGTAACACCCTTAATGACTCAAATGACTACAAAATTGTTAAGCTGTGATCTGCCTTATTCACTATATAACCCAGGATCCAGCACCATGCCTTCAAATGACTGCCCAATAAACAGCTTTGAATGAATGATTTATTAATATGTATAATAACCTTAGATAATATTTACCCAACACATTTGTCAGGCATGATTTTAAGCTAAATATATAAATAAGTTATGCTCCATGGGGAAGAAAGTAACACTTTAGAAATGAATAGGAAGACAGAGGTTCTCAGCAGATAAATAGTAACTATATTAAAAAAAAAAAGGAAATTTCAGAAGTGAAAAACACAATGTCTGAAATAAGATCTCAACAACAGGATGGAAATGCAAAGGAATGAGTCAGTGAATGTGAAGATACAATAGAAGTGATCTAATTTGAAGAATAGAGATATAAAAGACTGAAGGAAAATGAAGAGTCTCAGGGTCCTATGGACAATATCCAAAGTTCTAATCATGTCCAGAAAAAGGAGAAAGAGATTGGAACAGGAAAACATATTTGAAGAAATAATGTCCAAAAAACCTCCCTAACTTGGTGAAAGGCACAAATTTAAAAACTGACAGTTTTGTGTACATCAAATAAGACTAACTCAAAAGAAAAATGAAATGAAAATGGAGAAGATATTTCAGTGAAGAAAAACTAAGAAAATTTATCACCAGCAGGGCTACTTTAAAAGACAGGCTAAAGGAAGTGCTTCAGGCTGAAGAAAAATGACACGAGAGAAAACTGAAGTTTCATTAACAAAGAGCAACAACAAAATAGTAACTATTTAGGAATATTTAAGAAACTACTTTTTCTTCTCTAAAGTCCTTTTAAAAAGTGTATGATTATTGAAAGCAAAAATTGCATAATTGTCTAATGGGGTTTTCATTGCATGTATACGTGTTAATACATATAACAACATAAGATAGATGTCACTGGAGAATTATAGGGCTTCTACATTTACTTCAACCAGTAAATATGAATTCTAAGTAAATCCTCTGGCATATATATTATGATCCCTAGAGCAGTACTGTGCAACAGAAATATAATGTGAGCTGCATATGTAATTTTAAATTTTCTAGTAGCCATATTTTAAAAGTTAAAACAGATAAAATCAATTCAGTAAATTTTACTAACCCTATAATGTCCAAATATTAATACTGCAACATATAATCAATAAAAAATATATTAAATGAGACATTTTATATTATTTTTGTGGTAGTAAATCTTTTAAATCTAGTGTGTATTTTATACTTACTGCACACTTCAAACTAGGCACATTTCAAGTTGTCAAGAGAAGATCTCAAGCAACCACTAAAAAATAATGCAAAGAGATGCAGCCCAAAAGAAGGGCCAAAGATAAATTTAAAGTAGAATACTAAAATATATTCACCTAGTCCAAAAAAGGCAGTAAATGGGGAACAAAGGAACATATCATATCAATAATTACATTAAATGTAAATAATCTAAATATACCAATTAAGAGATTGTCAGATTGGATTGTTAAAAAGACTGACTTACTTGGATCCACCTTCTAGAGTAATGAACGTAAAAACAAAAATAAACAAATGGGACCCAATTAAACTTAAAAGCTTTTGCACAGCAAAGGAAACCATAAACAAAACAAAAAGACAACACACAGAATGGGAGAAAATATTTGCAAAAGATGCAACCAGCAAGGGATTAATCTACAAAATATACAAACAGCTCTTGCAGCTCAATATCAAGAAAACAACCCAATCAAAAAATGGGCAGAAGATCTAAACAGACATTTCTCCAAAGACATACAGATGGCCAATTGGCACATGAAAAGATGCTCAACATCGCTAAGTATTAGAAAAATGCAAATTAAAACTACAATGACCTCACACTGGCCAGAATGCCCATCAGCAAAAAGTCTACAAACAGGAGAGGGTGTGGAGAAAAGGGAACCCTCCTACACTGTTGGTAGGAATGTAAATTGGTATAGCCACTATGGAGAACAGTATAAGATTCCTTAAGAAACTAAAAATAGAGCTGCCATACAATCCAGCAATCGCACCCCTGGGCATATATCCAGAGAAAACCATAATTCAAAAAGATACATAAACCCCAATGTTCACTGCAGCACTATTTACAACAGCCAAGACATAGACGCACCTAATGTCCATTGACAGAGGAATGAATAAAGAAGACGTGGTACATGTATACAATGAAATATTACTCAGCCATTAAAAAAGAATGAAATAATGCCATTTGCAGCAACATGGATGGACCTAGAGATTATCATACTAAGTGAAGTCAGACAGAGAAAGACATATATGATATCACTTATATGTGGAATCCTAAAAAATGATACAAATGAACATATTTACAAAACAGAAACAGACTCACAGACTCAGAAAACAAACTTATGGTTACCAAAGGGGAAAGGTTGGGGGTGGGGAAAGGATAAATTAGGAAGTTGGGGTTAACATATACATACTACTGTATATAAAACAGATAATCAACGAAGACCTACTGTATAGCACAAGGAACTCTACTCAATACTCTGTAATAACCTATGTGGGAAAAGACTCTGAAAAAGAATAGATATATGTATATGTTAAAAAAAAAAAAAAAAAGCCCTAGGATAAGAATGAAAAAAAAGGCAGTAAATGGGGAACAAAGGAGCATACCATATCAATAATTACATTAAATGCAAATAATCTAAATACATCAATTAAGAGATTGTCAGATTGGATTGTTAAAAAGACTGACATGCTGTCTGCAAGAAATTCACTTTATTTTCTTTTTCCAGGAAAGTAAATTTTATTGAGCTCCATGGCTGCCTTTAGGAACAGCCAGGAGGGAATCATGACATCATGGGGTGGGGTGGGGGGAGAAACTCACTTTAAACATAAGGACATAGTAAATAAAAGTACGGAAATAAAAGTATGGGAAAAAATTACATCATGCAAGTAATAATCAAAGAAAGTTGGAATGGTTACATTAATATGAAACATACTATAAACTTCTTTTAAGGGCTTGATTGAATTTGTTTCTCCTTCATGTTCTGTTTCAGTTTTATCTAATTCTGTAGCAGTTTTGAAACAATAAAGATATTTTGTTTCATGCATCTTCCTCATATTACTCATGTTTACATCCAAGTAACTGGACATGTACAACAGTTCCTAAAGAAATATGGCCTAAATCATTAAAGCTGTCCTATCTGAAGCCTTTTTCTCCCCCTTAATAAATTCATTCATTTATTTATTTTTGGCTGCATTGGGTCTTCGTTGCTGCACGCGGGCTTTCTCTAGTTGTGGTGAGCAGGGGCTACTCTTCGTTGCAGTGTGCGAGCTTCTCATTGTGGTGGCTTCTCTTGTTGCGGAGCACAGGCTCTAGGCGCGCGGGCTTCAGTAGTTGTGATGCATGGGCTTCAGTAGTTGTGGCTCGAGGGCTCTAGAGTGCAGGCTTAGGAGTTGTGGTGCATGGGCTTAGGTGCTCCGCGGCATGTGGGATCTTCCCAGACCAGGGCTCAAATCCGTGTCCCCTGCATTGGCAGGCAGATTCTTAACCACTGCACCACCAGGGAAGCCCCTGAAGAAGGCTTTTCTATGATAAGGTTTTCAGGTAAATGACAGCTTACAAAATTTTAAGTTATTACTATTTTATCCCCAGTTAGAACAGTAGTTTAAAGAAACAGTTTTCCTGACAGGCCATCCAGGCATACAAAATATTTATGTTAACAAATCATGTATCATTTGTAAGCTGTTTCACTGATCCCAGAGAATTTTCAAAGCAATGTTGCTGTGGCTGCTCTTTTTAATGTTTATATTTCTGTTTCTGTTTACTTTAAGCTGCTGAACTACTACTATGATTAGGGTATTGGGGCTGGCATTGGACTACAAAGGCAGATTAAGATACTATATCCTTTCAAAAAGTGGAAGTGCAAAAATAGGATACAAAAGATGAACAACAAAATAGCATATGCTAAGTGCCAAATGTGAGGTACAGGTCACTTTTCAGGACTAATTTAGTCAGAAAGAATTCATTTAGGAAACTAATAGAAGATAAGGGCAAAGACATAATTATGGGCCAGAATGTAAAGGGACTTAAAGTTTAAGTCCAAGGTAGGACTTAAATTGTGTTTTGTAAAAAGTAGAGAATCACTAAGGAAAAATCCACCTCTCTCTCACTTATCTATTTTGAGAGTAGCTTCTGAGATGTTTAAATTGGGAGTTTTGAAAATAATCCAGCAGCAGAAAGGGGGGAAAGCGAGGAAGCTATGGAAAACTAGTTAGGACAAAATACAAACAACACTGGGGAGCAATAAAGAAGGCCTGATTAGGACTAAGCTCCCCAAGAGCAAAGGCCATGTTTCATCCCCAGACCTAATAGACACACAGATATCAACAAACCTGTAGCACAGAACTAAAGGTAGAGAGAATGCCTACTTTATATCAGGAAATGAACTGAATACTCTGGCACACCTTTGCACATTTAACCCTCAAAACACATACCACAGTACATTCTAAGAATTAAAACACCACCAAGATTCAATACTAGAACACTGCTAAAAAGGCTTGAAAATCACTCACTAAACAGAGCTAACTTAAGGGGATGAAAGATAGAGATGGAGTTAGCAGCTATTACCACTGGACTCAGGTAAATGTTACTTAAAAGTAAAATAGGTGAGGAAACTGGGACATTGATTAAGTCACCTAGGAAAGGTGACAGTCAGTAGTATATGGGACAATCAGCATTCAAAGCCAGGTCTGATTGACTCCAAAACCTATATACAAAAGAACTCAACTAATTTTTACCTTACTACTAAAATTACATTAAGAAGACTCTCTCAAAAGTATATCGGAGAACTCTAAGGAAAAATGAGGAGGAAGATCAGTCTTATCACTAAGAGATGTGAGAATCTCAAGGGGGGTTAAATTAAAAGTTGAGAACATATCTGGTCATTAATTTTCACTATAACTTTTGGTGTAATAATCTTTTGTAGAAACAAGTAACTATAATCCTTAAAAGAACATGTCTGTATGCTGCTATTCTTCCTGGATTTGTGGGAACCCAACTCTGTGACCAAGGTGTCCTCATGAGGGATGGTGAAAGAACCCAGAGTGAGGTACTAGAACTCAAGCAGAATGGCAAGATGCTCTGCATGAGGTATAAGAGAAGCCTGGAATGAGGAATGCATCCTGGCACAAGGTGTCAGAGCCAAAGTGAAAATGTTATGCAAGACAGGGGAGAAAGCAGCAGTGGCACTGGGAAACTGGTTACATACCAGGGATTGATCATCTAAGTAAATACACTAAGGATGATAATGGGAGCTAGGCTATTCCTTTTAAAAGAAAGTAGTTACAAATTTTGAGAAGGAGAAAACTAAAGCAAACACTGTGTACTGAAATTGGAGAAACTGGTACCAACTCATGGTTTTTTACATATAGATGGAGACATAAATACAGCGCTCAAATCTTGGTTTCTAAATTCCTTTCTCCACTAAAAGAAACCACTCCTTGGAGAAATGGTTGATTCCAGGGCTGTGGCAAGGAAAGTTTAAGGTGAGCCTGGAACATTTTCTTGTATCAAAAAGTAAGGAAGTGCTCAAAGCAAGTCAAAAGAATACAGAAACTAGCTTAAAGGGGCTTTTGGTCCCTGGCCAAAGCTGGGACAATTTGAACATCAACAAATAGCAAGTTTGATAAGGAATGGGCTTAATATGGTCTCAAAATACTTCCCCACAAAGTACTTATTAATTACTAAGACAGGAAAAATACTTGCCAGTGAAGAAGCTTAGGAGACTTCACCTTAATTAAGAGATCAAAGTGCACATCATCAGTAAGGGGACAAACAGAAACTGTTATTATGCCATCTGATAGGATGCCATGAGAAAACAGTATCATCACTGTGATACTCCTACCAAGAAATGCACAATCTGAATCCAATCATGAAGAAGTATCAGACAAATCCAAATCGAGAGAAAGTTTACAACAAAACTGACCTGTAATCTTTCCAAGTGTCAAGGTCATGAAAATCAATAAAAGGCTAAGGAATTGTTCTAGGTTGAAGGACATTACAATTAAATGAATGCAACACAAAATTCTGAACTGGATCATTTTGTTATAGTGGAAATTACTGTGAAAACTGGCAAAACTTGGATGAGGTTTGAGGGTTATATGGTAGTAATATAGCAAGGTTAATTTCCTAATTTTAATATTGTTTATGTAACAGAAAGAAAGTCCTTGTCCTTGTTTGGGGTGATGAGCCTGCATCTGCAACTTACTCTCAAATAGCTTTGGGGGAAAAGTTCTTTGCATTGCACTTGGAACTTTTCTGAAAGTTTGAGATTGTTTAAAAAAAAAAAAAGGAAAAGAAGATTACTTACAAATATTCATTTACAGCATCTAAAACTAGAATATAAGCAAAACAGTACTCCTTTCAAATGAGGAATATGTGTTTCCATCTCTCATAAGAAAAGACTCTCCTTTATTATTCATGGGATTCTTTTGATCTATATCTGCACTGTCCAACACAGTACCACTATTCTGTTCCCCGACTGCACTGGCTACATTTCAAGTTTTCAACAGCCACTATCTACTACAGTTACTATCAGCTACTATATTGGGCAGCAGAGATACAGAACACTTGCATCATCACAGCAAGTTCTACTACTAGACAACACTGATGCAGAGTTTGGGAGGTCAACTGACGTAACGACTAACTAAAGGCCAAAGAGTCAGATGGACTTGGGTATAGATTCTCTGCAAGTGCTCTGACACTTAGCAAGTCATCTGACTTCTTAACTTCTCCAGAGCCTCAGACTCCTTTCTGTAAAATGGATTAAATACAACCAATACTGCAAGGCTGCTGAAAATATCAAATGAAAATTCATGCAAAATGTCTAGAACAGAGTGTTTGGCACACAGTAAATATCTGATAAACATTAGGTCTCTTCTGTAATGTGAGTAGATAATTTCTTAATCTTTGATCCCAGTACTTTTAGATCTAGTTATGCAATTACTAGAGCATTGGTTTAAAAATAAGTTTACTATTCTGCTTGTTCAAAAACCCAATGAGCTCCATGTTGTTAAACGTAAACAAAAATCTTTTTTTTTTTTTTTTTTGGCCATGCCAGGCAGCTTGTGGGACTTTAGTTCCCGGACCAGGGATCGAACCCGGGCCCTCAGCAGTGAGAGCGTGGAGGGCTAACCACTGGACTGCTAGGGGATTCCCCAAAGAAAAATCTTTCAGCTCTGACCTTATTCAACTCTCATCATCACTTGACTACTGACTACTCTCCCCTTGAAATACTCTCTTCCTTTGGTTTCTGTAATACCACACTCACCTCCTCTCTGACCTTCACAGTATTCTTTGGGCGCTCACATTCCTCCAACAAACTTTTTTCTTTTTTTTTTTAATGTTAAGAGACCACTGTGACTCCATTTTAGCATCTCTTTTTTCCAAGTTATATTAGCAGTTTATGCAAAAGAATGAGACTTGCATAGTCTCAAGTTTCAAACCACAATTACTATTTTCAATGTTTTCTAGCTGAAAGCATGTTAATTCATTACGTATTTGTTAAGTATCTACTGTGCGTCAGACATTGTTCAGTGTTTGGGGACAAAACAGTGACCCAAACTCACAAACCCAATTCTCACAGAACTTGCATTTGAGTAAAGAAAAAAATATAATAAACTTAGGTTAGCAAATTCTACAGTATCTTGGAAAGTGTTAAGTGCTATGGAGAAAAATCTGGCTTAAAAAGGGCTAAGAAATGTGGGAGGAGGGCCTGTGTTTTACGGAGTAATCAAAGAACACTTCAGTAGTAGAGTAGAAGTGTGGCTACAGAAAGAGTGAAGTAATGAAGTCAGAGAGGATGAAGAGACTCAAAAGGCTCAGAGCCTGGGAGACCATAATAAGGATTATGGATTTTACTACTACTGAGAAGGGAAGCCATTTGAGAAGAGAAGTGACATGATCTGATATATTTTATCAGGATCACTCTGGCTGTTGAGTGTTAAAGATTCTAGGTGAAGAAAGGTCATGGTGAAACCTTTTAGGACATTATTTTGTGAGAGATGACAATGCTGTTTTTAAATTTTATATTGAACTTTTATGTGCTTAAGTACTAGGAATTACAAAGCCACGGCTTTAAATAAGAAAAGCAAGGACCACAACAATGCAAAGATGAGTCTTGGGAACAGCAATAAAATGATAAAGGGTATTTTAACTCTAGGCTCTAGTCAATGCTACTAAAAGTTAGCCCTGGGATGCAAGATAAGATACAAAGCTATTAACTTACTCTTCAGGACAGAGGATACAATTAAGATTATTTCACTGGGGCTTCCCTGGTGGCGCAGTGGTTAAGAATCCGCCTGCCAATGCAGGGGATGTGGGTTTGAGCCCTGGTCTGGGAAGATCCCACATGCCGCGGAGCAACTAAGCCCGTGCGCCACAACTACTGAGCCTGCATTCTAGAGCCCGCAAGCCGCAACTACTGAGCCCGCGTGCCACAACTACTGAAGCCCGCGCACCTAGAGCCCATGCCCTGCAACAAGAGAAGCCACCGCATTGAGAAGCCCGCGCACCGCAGTTAAGAGTAGCCCCTACTCGCCACAACTAGAGAAAGCCTGTGAGCAGCAATGAAAACCCAACGCAGCCAAAAATAAAATAAATTAATTTAAAAAAGAAAAGATTATTTCACTGGGCAAGGTAAGTCAAGATCCAACTTACATCACGAAAAGACAAGGGCAAATGATGGTAGAGCTTACTAAAAGGAAGTTACAATGAAAATTATTCTAGGGCTGATTCTTTATTACTTTTATGCCTGCCACTCTCCTTAGTAAGGTTTTACAACTATTTCTCACTGATGAAACTAAGAAAAAAAAAAAAGTTCTGTATTAGGTAGATGAGTAGGATAATTCTGCACTCTCTTATTACTAAAAGATGCTACTGATGAATCAACATCATGTAGCAGCATTGATTCATCCTATCTCTGATTAACAGCACAGCTTTTAAAGAAAACTGCTTACTTTTAAAGAAAATTGCTTAAAGTATTGGTTAGTCCCCAAAGAATTATGGGGAAGCTGAATGATCTCTGAAAAGTTTCAATCTTAACCCAAGAACCCCGTTACCACTGCCTAAAGGCATACAAAAAAATTTCCCTTAAAAATTTCTCCATGACATATGTTTCAGGCAGCATATTTAGGAACAATTTTCCATTTTCTTCCACAGTTCTTTTCCCCCTTAACATAGTGAAGAGTGTCTTTACAGCATGAATACACTTAGAGTAAGCAGATATCCAAATCTTACCCAGCCAAAAACTTAAGATGTACTCAAATTATCAGGCAAAAAGGTCACTATCTGAATGTAAAATGGAATGATTATTACTATACTTGCAAGCACCAAAAAATAATACAGTGAAAAAATGCAGTTACAATAAGAATTTCTAATTTTTTTAAAAAACCTTCATAATGCATAAACAAAATACAAAGTAAATTCAGATTATCTTTGATAGGATAGTATAAGACAAAAGAAATCCAAAGACAGTTTCATTTCTTCTGCGCAGTAACTTAAACAACAAAAACAAAAGTCCCACAAACTTTTTACTGAAGCTCTTAGCCAAGAGCAAAAAAAGTGAAATGATTAAGCCAACTGCCAAAGAAACAGGAAAGAGAAAGGAACAGTCTGGAAAAAGACCTGATTACATATCAAAATTTTAATACCAATAAAACACAAAAACGACCAGTTATTTAAGAATGTACATCAATACCTTGCTACTGAGGTAAGTGGTCACATGTATGAATTAGCTTCTCTCTTAAAATGAAAGAAATGCATCTATTAAACATGCTCTTTCCAATATTCAGTGAATTTCCCAAATTGGGAAAATTTTAGAACAGCATCTACTAAGCCAAAGCATTACATTAAAAACGTTTTGGTCAGTTTTGCCTAAAAATCTTAGTTCACTAGCAGTATGACAAAGATGTTAAAATGCAATCCAAAATGAATGGAAAACGCTCACCTCGTAGACACTTTATGTAATGCGGTACAGAAATACTTTGAGGATATTTTAAAATTCCGCGTTCGAGTCTGAATGTTTTAATCAACTACTCTAAATCAGGCGCTTACTTTTAGAACAATTTTTCAAAATGGGGAGCAAGACGGCCAGCCACCTCTAAGATTTGACTTCAACGGTTCAAAATTCCTAGTATCTGAGGAGGGGCGACTGGTGCAGCTAAGTTTAGATCTCCCGGCCCTTTTGTTGTCAGTCCAGGAAATTGGTTTAAAAATCGGCGGTGGGAGAAGAGTTTGAAATTCAGGGCATGGGGTAAACGCGGATGCACAGAAGCGCCGGCACTTCCCTAGTCGCGCACTCCGAGAGGTCACGGCGCAGTAAAGTTTGGTTTCACAAGCTGGCTTGGACGCTATTGACAAAAGCAAAGTCTCCCGAGTCAAGCGGGCGCGGGGGTCAGGGAGCGCCCGGAAGCCCAGAAGGACACGTTTCCCCGGAGGGAGGGGGTGGACGTGTAGCGACCCTGTAGCTGAGCCTCTAGCCTCAACCCACTCCCCCAGGACCCCTGGGCGGGTACGGGCTGCGCCGGCGGAGGCGGCGGGAGGCGGGTAGGCCACAAGGAGGAAATGGGACGGGGTACCGACAGCTAGGCGGCGGCGGCCGAAACGGGGCCGCCCTCGTGGGGTGGCGAGAGGGAAGGGGGGGCCCTCCCCGCCGCAGCTTTCCCCGCTTCGAGAAGCGGCTTCAACTTTCCTCCGTGCGCAGAACGCCGCCTGGGCCGCGCGGATTCCGAAACTTTGTCCGCCCTCCCGTCGCCCCGGGCCCGCTCACCGGCTCTGCGCCGGCCCGTAACCCCCACCCTCCCCCGACAGCTGCCCGCGCCCGTCCACCCCCAGGGTCGGCCCGTGTTTACCTCCGACTGAGATCGAGGCGCTGGCTCCGGCGGCGGCGGCCCCACTGCAAGTCCCTAGGTCCCCGTCACGCCGCCGCCAAGTTCCCCAACATGGACTCCTTCGTTCGCTTTGAGGTGTTCCGGGGGCCGCTGGGGCGCCGGCTCTGCTGCCTGGGGCGGGTGGCAGCGGCGGAGCAGGGAGCGGACCCGGGCTGCGCGGCTCCGCGCGGCTTGCGCCACCGCTGCTCCCCCTCCCCCCGCCTCGTCTGGCCTCCTCCCTCCCCGCTCCGCGCGTCCTCTTCCCCCTCACCCCCCGCTCCGCTCCTATCCACTCAGCCGCGCCACCACAGGTCGGCGCGCTACGGTGACGCCGGCGGCGGCGGCGGCGGCGGCGGCGGCGGCGGGACCCTCCGCGCTTGCCCTACTCGCTCGCTCTGGCCCTGCGTGCACGGCCGCAGCGCTCAACCGGACCGCAAGGGGGCGCTGGCAAACCACCGTTTGCGACAGAGGAACGTGACGGGCGGAGTCACGTCACGCGGCCTGCGAGCGAGAGGGAGGCCGGTAGCGAGTGGCCCGGGCTTCTGGGAAACATCCTCAGAACCTCAGCTCTCCTCCCAAGTCTCGGGTCCTGCGCATGCGCCATGCGTGGCACGCTGGAGTCCGCCCTGCTTTGGCGGCTGTACGGGCTAAACTACTGAAGACAATGAAGAAGGGTCTTGGGGACCGGGACGTGAGGGGGTTTGCGCGGCATTTGCTATCCTATCTTTATGGTAATCTGATATTGAAAAGAGTGTTGATATGTTGTTTGGCTGTGTATTGAATTTTCACCCAGCAGCGTTGCCCGCCTGAATTACATCTTGAGAGGAGGCTGAAGTGGCCATAACTTGTAAGCCCACCTCTTTTTTCCCTCCGGGTGGGCATTTGTAAAAGGCCTTGGAGAGGTTTCCCACGTGACTCATCAAGCTTAGGCATATCCCCGTGTCTTAATTACCACAACAAAAAAATTAAACTTGATCCGGATCCACTTGATGGTTAGATAGTGACATGTGATGATTCATTCAAGAATATGTCGGAGCGTGCGATACTGAACGTGCGTGCCATTGTCAGTTCCTTCTCCGTCGGGTCGTCAAATCTTTTATTTTACCTCAAAAATACCTTTCACGCTGTTTTTTAAAGTCACTGACTCTTTAATCTTATAGTTTCTCTTCCGGTCAATTTCTTCACGCTCCTGACTACTCTTCCTGCCGTCGGTGTCTACTCTTCTACCAGCGGGTCCTTGCAGCCCCTCCCCCCACCCCGCCCACGTCGTTGTCCAGCCAACAGCCCCGAGTGATGAAGCTCTGCCTCCGGGCCACCCCGCAGTCTTGGTTCACCCTAGTCTCAGTTACATCCAACCTTGCCGCTAGCAACTTTTCGGGTCGTCTGCCCCTTCCTCCCTTAACGTGCGCGTTGCGCTCTACTAGCCACCCTGAACCCTGCCTGGGATGACTTTCCTCCCCACTTTCTCGGGACCCCGCCGACTGGGTACCTCTTTGCGGCACTCGCCCAAACTAGGCTGGCTGCCGTGCCCCCTCCTTTCTCTGACAACCCCATCCTGTTCAGCGTGTTTGGTCTGCTCAGTGCCTGTCTCACACAGTGAGCCCTGGGAACAATGCCGTAACACTTTGCGAACAACAGCTCCTGGCACAGTGCCTGTCCCTCAGTAAGGACTTGGTAAATAATTGCGAAAGGATCATATAGGGATATATGAATGGCAGCCGTGTCTGTTTTCAAAGTCTTGGGAGTTTTACGATGTATAGTTTTGGATATGAGCTTTGGGAATTTAGATGGGCTCTACTGTGTTTGGGATATTTGAAGGAATAATGATATAGAGGAGTTTATAACAGTACATTATAAAGAATGTGATAAAGGATGACTAAGACAATCACTGAAAACTTTGTTTAAAGAATTATGTGATGTAACCAGATCAACAAGCACTGTTATGAGCCATCTGACTGAATGTATCTTTGTTACATATATATGCACGTCCTCACCCAGGAGAATCCAACTTCTAGGAGTAAAACTCCAGATAGTGACTTCTGGTACAACATTCTTCTTTTATGTAAAAACTTATTGTAAGGTCGGATCTTAACAAACAGCACCGCGAAACAGAGGAAAGCTTCAAGTGAGCTTTATTAGGGAGTGCTCCCGGGCGAGGTTCACTGGTCCGAGAGAAAGGGGCCAGAGAAGTCGCGCCGGGCGAGGGTTGGGCAACATTTTATAGGGGAAGAAGGGAAAGGGGTGTGGTGAATCTGGGAGGGCACAGGGTATTCCTTATTTGGTGGTCTTTTCGGGTATCCTGGGGGACCGTTAGTCCTGCACCTCGAAAGGCGGGAAGGCTGGGCTGGGTTCAAAGTCCCCAGGTCAGTTCCTGGAACTGGGTGGTCCGGAATGTCTCCAGGGCAGTTTCTGGAACTGGGTGGTCCGGAGAATTTCGGTCTGATGCAACCTGTGAATCTGATTGTGTTCCCCTGCCTCGGGCCAGTTGGCCTTATATCCCGACATCTTTGGTGTAATGGGGCGGCGTTCTGATCTCTGGCTACTTCATGCTGAATGGGGGCGTCGAAAGGGGAGTCAGGCGACCAGAGGTCCGAGGCTTAGGGGAGACCAGTGGGGGGTTCTGTAGGAAGCAAGGTGTAAGGACCGAGGAGCATTTGGGTTGTGGCCACCCGAGAGACTTCCTCCATGCGTCTGCGAAGGAACCTAAGAAAACAGTGAGCGAGCATGCTACGAAGAGGGTGCGGTCCGGGTTTGAAAGAGGGGTGTCAAAGAGTCCCTCTCTTGGTGGTTTGAAGGCTTCTATGACATGAGGGCAGGAATGCGATGGAAAACCCCCGGTGCCAGAGATAGGCAGGAGGGAAGCCGGGTTCAGGCGAGGGGAGAGATCAAGAGAAATAGCTGGGTTTTCGATGAATAGTAGGTGGAACTCCTGGATGCAGGAGGGGCCCAGGAGGGAGAGAGACTTGTGGCCTAGGAGGTCGACCAGCTGGTGGGAGGAAAACACGGTTAGTGCGTGGGCCAGTCAGTTTGAGTGTTTGTTTGGTCAGTTCGGCGGCTGCTAGGGCCCGAAGGCATGGTTGCCATCCCCGAATGGCTGGGTCTAACTGTTTGGAGAGGTAAGCCACGGGGCGGTAGGAAGGCCCTACAGGCTGGGCAAGGAGTCCAGTGGCTATTCCGGCCCGTTCATCCACAAAAAGGTGAAAAGGTCGGTTTGGGTTGGGCAGAGAAAGGGGAGGAGAAGATACCAGAGCGTTACGGAGGGTAAGAAAGGCCTGTCGAACGGCGGAAGGAGAGGTGAGGGGTCCTTGAGGGGTTTCTTTAGCGGCTAGATATAAGGGTTTAGCGAGGAGAGCAAGGTTAGGGATCCAGTGTCAGAAAAATCCTATAAGGCCCAAAAAGGTGAGAATTTGTTCCGCTGTTTCCGGAAGCTGGAGTTCACGGATAATCCGGGTGCGGTCGGCTGTTGGACCTTTTGTGGTAGGGGTAAGGTGGAGCCCCAGGTAGGTTACAGAAGATACAGATAACTGAGCCTTGGCTGGGGAGACCCGATAACCGCGAGAGCCAAGGTAATTGAGGAGATCTGCAGTATGTTGTTTTGAGAGACTAAGAGATGGGCTACAAAGGAGGAGGTCATCTACATATTGAAGGAGTGTGCTGGGGGTAAGGGAGCAGGAAGTGAGGTCCCATGCCAGCGCCTGACCGAAGAGGTGAGGACTGTCGCGGAAGCCCTGGGGAAGAACTGTCCAGGTGAGCTGACTGGAAGTATGAGTATCCGGATCCGTCCAGGTAAAGGCGAAGAGGAAATAGGAGTCGGGATGTAGAGGGATAGTGAAAAAGGCATCTTTGAGATCCAGAACTGTAAAGTGGGTTGTGGATGGGGGGATATGGGAGAGCAAAGTGTATGGGTTTGGTACTACTGGGTGGAGAGGAATTATGGCCTCATTGATTATTCGGAGGTCCTGGACCAGTTGATAATCCCCTGAGGCCTTGCGGACAGGCAGGATGGGGGTGTTGCAGGGAAAGTCCTTGGGGATGAGGAGTCCCTGGTTTAGGAGTCTGGTGATAATAGGTTGTAGGCCCCTAAGGTGAGTCTCAGAGATGGGAAATTGGGGCCTTGATGGAAATTTGGAGGGGTCCTTTAGGCGGATGAGGACGGGGGAATGGTGTGTTGCTATTATGGGCTTAGAAGTATCCCAGACTTGGGGATTGATTGGGTTCGGTGTGATTGGAAGAGGGGGATAGGAGGGGGAGGGTTCCAGAGACAGGCCGAGAAGAGGAAGCAGGAGTTGGGAGGAGGGGACCTTAGGGTCAAGTCTAACGAGCTGGAGGGAGGCCCCTAAGTGGAAAAGGACATTTCGGCCTAGCAAGGGAACTGGGCAGGATGGTATGACTAAGAAAGAATGACTAAAAGGGAGTCCTTCGATATGACATGGAAGTGGACCGGTCTGGGGTGGGAAGGATGGTTTGCCATCAATACCCATGACAGAGATCTGGGAAGGAGAAACAGGCCCGGAATAAGTAGGCAGGACCGAATAGGTAGCCCCCGTGTCCACCAGAAATGAGATGGATTTACTCGCTACCTGTAGCGTTACCCTAGGCTCGGCGAGGGTGATGGGGGTCTTCGAGTCCGGGCGCCGTCAGTCGTCAGCCAATCCCAGCAGTTCGAGTGGTAGTGCCGTTGGGTCAGCCTGCCCCCCGCATGGAGATGCTGAGGGAGGACCAGTCGTAGGGCAGTCACTCTTCCAGTGGCCCGTTAGCCCGCAGCTGGGACAGGGCTTAGAAGGAGGTCGGGGATTGGGACATTGGCGAGCCAGTGGCCTTCTTTTCCGCATTTGAAGCAGGCCCCCGGCGGGGTTGCCTTTTGCGGACCCCGTGGATGCTGTGATCCATGGGAGATGGCCGGCCTTAGGGCGGCTACGAGGGCTTGGGTTCGGAGGGCCACCTTTTGGTGCATCTGAGCCTGTCGGCTGGATTCTGCCAAATCCTCACGGCCATTATAGACTTTAAAGGCCATCTTTACCAGATCTCGAATAAGGGTTTGAGGGCCGTCTTCTGCCCGTTTTAATTTCTTTCGGATGTCCGGGGCTGACTGGGTGATAAAATGGGTGGCTAGGACCGCTGCCCCTGCCGGGGTGTCGGGGTCCAGCCGGGTGTAGAGAGTTAAGGCCTCTGTAAGGCGATTGAGAAAGATAGCTGGATTTTCGTTAGGTTCTTGGGTTATCTCTTTTAGTTTTTCAAAATTGACTACCTTATGAGCGGCAGCCTGCATGCCAGCCAGGAGGCATTGGATCATGAGGTCGCGTTTACGACGGCCATCTTGACCATCCTGATAAGTCTAGCCTGGATCGGTGCCAGGTACGGCAGTCACTCCGACAGGCATGGAGTTGTCGGTAAGGTGAACCTGATCTGCATGGTTTCGGGCAGCAGTTTGAATTCTTTCCCTCTCGTCAGAGTAGAAGATAGGATCACAAAGATACCGTGCCAGGTTAGATCCTAAGCTTGAGAGAGAGAGCGAAATTCTTTGATGTAGCGGGAAGAGTCGGCAGAAAAGGAGCCTAATCGCTTTTCTATTTGAGAGAGATCTTGGAGAGAAAAAGGGACATGGACTCTGACCGGTCCTTCCACTCCTGCTACCTCCCTCAGAGGGCAGAGGAGATTTGGATCCTGGGAGTCGTGAGAGTGTGTCTGTGCACTAATTGGCAAAGCAAGGGGCGTGGGAGGAGAAACAGTTGAGGGAGGCGGGGGAGCGGTTGGAGGGGCCTGGAGGGGCCGGAGCAGGTTCGGGAGGAGGAGGGACCGCTTCAGGGTAGGGTGGGGGTTGGAGAGGAGTTCTGGAGCGGGGAGAGGCGAGAGATTCGGGAGGGTCATTTAGTGCGGAGGAATCCAAGGGGATTGAGGTTTTGGATGGAGGAGATGTTTCGCAAGGAGGATTTTGAGAGGTAGAACAATTGACGCAAAGGGAGGGGCGGGAGCGCAAATACCAAAATACCTGGACATAGGGCACCTCAGACCATTTGCCCGTCCTGCGGCAGTAATTATCTAGATCACGGAGTATGTTAAAATCGAAAGTCCCTTCAGAATTGATTGTCTAGAGGATGTGTGGACAGGCCACAGTGGAATAGAAAATAAGCCGTCGGCGACGGAGATCTTGGGAGAAACCGAGGGCTGTAAAATTGGCTAGGAGACACCCCAGGGGCGTCTTAGAATCTGGTTTCGATTGTGAGGTTCCCATGACCCCCAGTCTGTCCCTGAGTGAATGGAGAGGGAGAGAGGCGTCCCTGGTCTCAGTCTCCAATTCACGGCAGGTCGGGGGGCGGTCAGGCAATTGGGACGTCTCCACAGTTGCCCGAGGACCGGGGAGAGGACAGAGGAATCCCTGACGCGGCCGCGATTAAGGACAGGGAGTCCGGTGGGCAGGGACTCTGAGGGTCAGAGGGAACAAGGGAGGGGGACTTACCCCGTTTTCTGCCGGATCGGGTGGATGAGTAGAGGTTCCCTGGTTGTCTCCTGGGGGAGGGGAGGAGCGGCTCGCGTGGTAACCCGCGGGCCTTGGTACCCTTCCCGGGTTTCGGCACCAAATGTAAGGTCGGATCTTAACAAACGGCACCGCGAAACAGAGGAAAGCTTCAAGTGAGCTTTATTAGGGAGCGCTCCCGGGCGAGGTTCACTGGTCCGAGAGAAAGGGGCCAGAGAAGTCGCGCCCGGGCGAGGGTTGGGCAAGATTTTATAGGGGAAGAAGGAAAGGGGTGTGGTGAATCTGGGAGGGCGCAGGGTATTCCTTATTATCCTGGGGGACCGTTAGTCCCGCCCCTCGAAAGGTGGGAAGGCTGGGCTGGGTTCAAAGTCCCCAGGTCAGTTCCTGGAACTGGGTGGTCCGGAATGTCTCCAGGGCAGTTTCTGGAACTGGGTGGTCCGGAGAATTTCGGTCTGATGCAACCTGTGAATCTGATTGTGTTCCCCTGCCTCGGGCCAGTTGGCCTTACACTTATGTACAAATCTCTTTACATATTTGTTTTGGGGGAAATGTTCTCTCATAAAAATTAATCAAAGGTCAAATGATAACATTTGCCAAAGAGAAAACTATAATTTTTATTTAAAAAAAACTTTTCCACATCTTTATTGGAGTATAAATGCTTCACAAAGTTGTGTTAGTTTCTGCTGTATAACAAAGTGAATCAGCTATATGTATACGTATATCCCCATATCCAGTCCCTCTCCGTCCCACCCTCCCTATCCCGTCCCTCTAGGTTGTCACAAAATGTCGAGTTGATCTCCCTGTGCTATGCAGCAGCTTCCCACTAGCTATCTATTTTACATTTGGTAGTGTATATGTGTCAATGTTACTCTCTCACTTCATCCCAGCTTCCCCTTTCCTCTCCGCCCCCCCCCCCCACTCGTGCCCTCAAGTCTGTTCTCTGTGTCTGCGTCTTTATTCCTGCTCTGCCACTAGGTTCATCAGAACTGCTTTTCTAAATTCCTTATATATGTGTTAGCATGTGGTATTTGTTTTTCTCTTTCTGACTTACTTCACTCTGCATGACAGATTCTAGGTCCATCCACCTCACTACAAATAACTCAATTTCATTCCTTTTTATGGCTGAGTAATATTCCACTTTATATATGTGCCACATCTTCTTTATCCATTCATCTGTTGATGGACACTTAGGTTGTTTCCATGTCCTGGCTACTGTAAATAGAGCTGCAATGAACATTTTGGTACATGTCTCTTTTTGAATTATGGTTTTCTCAGGGTATATGCCCAGTAGTGGGATTGCTGGGTCATATGGTAGTTCTGCTTTTAGTTTTATAAGGAACCTCCATACTTTTCTCCATAATGGCTGTATCACTTAATGTTCCCACGAACAGTGCAAGAGGGTTCCCTTTTCTCCACACCCTCTCCAGCATTTACTGTTTGTAGATTTTTTGATGATGGCCATTCTGACCAGTGTGAGGTGATACCTCATTGTGGTTTTGATTTGCATTTCTCTAATGATTAGTGATGTTGAACATGCTTTCATGTGTTTGTTGGCAATCTGTATACCTTCTTTGGAGAAATTTCTATTTAGGTCTTCTGTCCATTTTTGGATTGGGTTGTTTGTTTTTATTGTGAGTGTGTGTGGTATGCGGGCCTCTCACTGTTGTGGCCTCTCCCATTGCGGAGCACAGGCTCCAGACGCGCAGGCTCAGCGGCCATGGCTCACGGGCCTAGCCGCTCCGCGGCATGTGGGATCTTCCCAGACCAGGGCACGAACCTGTGTCCCCTGCATCGGCAGGCGGACTCTCAACCACTGCGCCACCAGGGAAGCCCAGGTAGTTTGTTTTTTTGATATTGAGCTGCATGAGCTGCTTTGTATATTTTGGAGATTTTTTTTTTGTCAGTTGCTTTGTCAGTTGCTTCATTTGCAAATATTTTCTCCCATTCTGAGGGTTGTCTTTTCATCTTGTTTATGGTTTCCTTTGCTGTGCAAAAGCTTTTAAGTTTCATTAGGTCCCATTTGTTTATTTTTGTTTTTATTTCCCTTACTCTAGGAGGTGGGTCAAAAAGGACCTTGCTGTGATTTATGTTATAGAGTGTTCTGCCTATGTTTTCCTCTAAGAATTTGATAGTGTCTGGTCTTACATTTAGGTCTTTAATCCATTTTGAGTTTATTTTTGTGTATGGTGTTAGGATATGTTCTAATTTCATTCTTTTACGTGTATCTGTCCATGTTTCCTAGCACCACTTATTGAAGAGGCTGTCTTTTCTCCCTTGTATATTCTTGCCTCCTTTGTCAAAGATAAGGTGACCATATATGCATGGGTTTATCTCTGGGCTTTCTATCCTGTTCCATTGATCTGTATTTCTGTTTTTGGGCCAGTACCATACTGTCTTGACTACTGTAGTTTTGTAGTATAGTCTGAAGTCAGGGCGCTTGATTCCTCCAGCTCCGTTGTTCTTTCTTCAGATTGCTTTGGCTATTCAGAGTCTTTTGTATTTCCATACAGATTGTAAAATTTCTTGTTCTAGTTCTGTGAAAAATGCCATTGGTAATTGATAGGGATTGCATTGAACCTGTAGATTGCTTTGGGTAGTATAGTTATTTTCACAATATTGATTCTTCCAATCCAAGAACATGGTATATCTCTCCATCTGTTTATGTCATCTTTGATTTCTTTCATCAGTGTCTTATAGTTTTCTGAGTACAGGTCTTTTACCTCCTTAGGTAGGTTTATTCCTAGGTATTTGATTCTTTTTGTTGCAATGGTGAATGGGGTTGTTTCCTTAATTTCTCTTTCTGATCTTTCATTGTTAGTGTATAGGAATGCAAGAGATTTCAGTGCATTAATTTTGTATCCTGCAACCTTACCAAATTCATTGATTAGTTCTAGCAGTCTTCTGGTGGCATCTTTAGGATTTTCTATGTATAGTATCATGTCATTTGCAAACAGTGACAGCTTTACTTCTTCTTTTCCAATTTGGATTCCTTTTATTTCTTTTTCTTCTCTGATTGCTGTGGCTAGGACTTGCAATACTATGTTGAATAATAGTGGTGAGTGGACATCCTTGTCTTGTTCCTGATCTTAGAGGAAATGCTTTCAATTTTTCACCACTGAGAATGATGTTTGCTGTGGGTTTGTCGTATATGGCTTTTATTATGTTGGGGTAGGTTCCCTCTATGCCCACTTTCTGGAGAGTTTTTATCATAAATAGGTGGTGAATTTTGTCAAAAGCTTTTTCTGCATCTATTGAGATGATCATATAGTTTTTATTCCTTAATTTGTTAATATGGTGTATCACATTGATTGTTTTGCATATATTGATGAATCCTTGCATCCCTGGAATAAATCCCACTTGATCATGGTGTATGTTTTTTGGGGGGTTTTTTTTGCCTTACATGGGGCCTCTCACTGTTTTGACCTCTCCCATTGTGGAGCACAGGCTCCGGACACACAGGCTCAGCGGCCATGGCTCACGGGCCTAGCCACTCTGTGGCATGTGGGATCTTCCAGGACCAGAGCACATACCCACGTCCCCTGCATTGGCAGACGGACTCTCAACCACTCTGCCACCAGGGAAGCCCATGGTGTATGATTTTTTTAATGTGTTGTTGGATTCTGTTTGCTAGTATTTTGTTGGGGGTTTTTGCATGTATGTTCATTAGTGATATTGGTCTCTAATTTTCTTTTTTTGAGATATCTTTGTATGGTTTTGGTATCAGGATGATGGTGGCCTCGTAGAACAAGTTTGGGAGTGTTCCTCCCTCTGCAATTTTTAAATTGACAATAACAGTATACCATTTCAGCAAGACTAAAAAACACAAATCTTTTGATATATTTATTCACTGGCAGATAGTAAAATTTTCACTTTTTTACAGTTGGCTGCCTAGGTATTATGAGAGCATGTTTTAAGAGAAAAACACTCTTGTGCTAATGTGCTAGTGGTTTTTACTTTCATGTGCAAATAGAAAAGAGGATGATGGTTTATGATAGGCCATCTCTTGCATCCCCAGGGAAAAGACCATGTGTATTTCTGTACATGCAGTATTCTCCTAATAATGTTTGCATGATGAAGATATATTATTCTCTCTATTGTCTCAGTATTTTTTATTTACAATATAATAAAGAGATACTGAGTTTTAAATAAATAAAAGATGAACTATAAAATGTAGGAGTAAAGATTGATATAACAACCACCACTGTCAAAATTGTAGATTTTATTATAACCATAAAATACACACATGATATGCATCATAAAACAAACTTCAACTGATTGTCCAATTGGAATGTTGCACTTTACCCAGCACTTAACATATCAAACATGTCATGCAGCAACAGAAACCTATATTAGCATCTTTAGAAATGAAAGGTAATCAGTGTATCATTTTTGACAGAGCTTTATCAGAGATAACAACTATCATTAATTTAACTCTTCTGAATTCAATACAAAATAAAAGTCAAATCAAGAGGGGTAATTAATCATGGTATAAAGACACTCGGTTACATGGGGAACATGGTTCTAATATAGACTGTCACTTAAGATCTTTGCAGTTTTGTTTTGTTTTGTTTTTTGCGGTACGCGGGCCTCTCACTGTTGCGGCCTCTCCCGTTGCGGAGCACAGGCTCCGGACGCGCAGGCTCAGCGACCATGGCTCACGGTCCCAGCCGCTCCACGGCATGTGGGATCTTCCCGGACCGGGGCACGAACCCGTGTCCCCTGCATTGGCAGGCGGACTCTCAACCCCTGCGCCACCAGGGAAGCCCAAGACTTTTGCAGTTTTGAACAAATTGTCTAATTTTACTGGTCCTCAGTTTCCATATCTATTCCAATGGAAGTTTTTAGTTTAATGATCTCTGTGGCATTTTTATAGCAGAAGTGTATGAATTCAAAGGATGTACAGTTTAAGAGTCTTACAAACCATGACCAAATATACAGTATCTTTGTAAAAAATGAAAAATGCATGCTAAGTTAGTTTACAGGAATATATTTTGAATGCCAGTGGTTTATTCTTGCTTTCACAACTGTGAAGAATTTTAATCAGGATGATACTGATTATTGTCCAGTTGTCTTCTGTGTGGAATTAAATTTATTTCAGCAACAATCAGTTGGGTCTCTACTATCTGGAGGGTGCTACGATGTGGTTATAGATAAATGAACAGTGTGTCAGAGACAGTTTAGTGGGTACAGATAAGTACATAAACTAAGGAAGAATATAAATGACCTAATAGGAATAAAAAGAAAGTGCTGGGTCGAGGCAGGGATTGTCAAATAAGGGAGAGAATACAACAAGGACCAAGGACAATTTCATGAAAGAGCAAATCTAAACAAAATATAGTCAGACATTATTCCAAATGTGAAGTCTCCAGTTTCTGTCAGGTTAGTCTCCAATTCCCCACAGCACCTCCTCCACTATTTTACCACTCCCTTCAGGTCTCACCCTACAATCACTCCCACTGAGCCCCTCAACCTTGAACCCAGCAGAAGATCTTATCACCATCTTTACAGGAAATAACTTCCTCAACTTCTTTCCCTGTACCTACAAAGTCTGTCTATAACTGTCTGTATACACACACACTTGTTTTCCTCCATCACAGAGGAAGAACTATCTCTTCTCTCGATTAAGGCTTAGGTTTCTACTGGTGCTGTAGATCCATTTATTCCAGACTTTAGGATTTACAGGCCATTACCATTTCTAACAGTTTGGGAACTGACATAGGACTGCTAACTTTTTTTTTTTTTTTTTTTTTTTTTTTTTTTTGCAGTACACGGGCCTCTCACTGTTGTGGCCTCTCCCGTTGCGGAGCACAGGCTCCGGACGCGCAGGCTCAGCGGCCATGGCTCACGGACCTAGCTGCTCCGCGGCATGTGGGATCTTCCTGTACTAGGGCACGAACCCGTGTCCCCTGCATCGGCAGGCGGACTCTCAACCACTGCGCCACCAGGGAAGCCCTAGGACTGCTAACTTTTTAATCCTGACAAATAACAGTCCACCCATCTCTTTAACATCATGATTTCCTAAAAGAAATGTATTTGCAACACAAAAAAACTAAATTTTTATGAACTACGCTTTTTTTGCATTTCCTTGTGGAACAACAGTGAAGTCATCAGCCTTGGTACACTTGGGACTCTGCTCTGAAACAGATCCCCTGAGGGCCTACTCCACGGGTTACTCTGTCTTCACATTTTCAGTCTCTTCTCTACTGTAGATTAATTTATCTCTTCTCTCTAAATCTAAAAATAGTGTACTTTTTTTTATTTAATTTTTTAAATTTATTTACTTGGTTGCGTTGGGTCTTCGTTGCTGCACACAGGCTTTCTCTAGTTGCATCGAGCAGGGGCTACTCTTCGTTGCGGTGCGTGGGCTTCTCTTTGCAGTGGTTTCTCTTGTTACGGAGCTTGGGCTTTAGGTGCACGGGCTTCAGTAGTTGTGGCACTTGGGCTCAGTAGTTGTGGCTCGTGGGCTCTAGAGCACGAGAGCGCATGGGCTTAGTTGCTTCGCGGCATGTGGGATCTTCCCGGACCAGGGATCGAACCCGTGTCCCCTGCATTGGCAGGCAGATTCTCAACCACTGCACCACCAGGGAAGTCCCTTGTGTACATTTTAAGACACTTCCTCATTTTACTTTCCATTCACTTTTTTAAAGGTAATAAATATTCATTTCAATAATTCAAACAACACAAAAGTATATAAAGAAAAAGATGGTATAAAAAGAAAACGATAGTCCTAGATAAAACCAATTTGAAAAGATTGATGTTTCTCTCCATACTTTTTCCAAGATACGCATACATATAAATAGAGGTTTTGATTTTTATTTTTACAAATAACACATCACATCATATATATTTTTCTGCAACTTCGTTTTTTTACTCAACAGTTTACAATGGGTACTCTTATCTAGGTCATTTTTTTAACTAGCTGCACAATATTATATAGTATTCATGTACTGTTTTTGAAGCCATTCCTTTATTGATAATGCAGATTTGTCCGGATTTTGTGCCATTATAAACAATGCTGGAGTAAGTATCCTTTGTATGTATCTTTTTTTTTAAGGTTTATTATTTATTTATTTATTTTATTTATTTTTGGCTGTGTCAGGGCTTAGTTGCAGCACACAGGATCTTCGTTGCAGTGTGCGGGCTTCTCTCTAGTTGTGGCATAAGGGATTTCTCTTCTCTAGTTATGGCGTGCGGGTTCCAGAGCACATGGGCTCTGTAGTTTGCGGCACACGGGCTCTAGTGCGGTGCCCGAGCTCAGTAGTTGGGGCATGCAGGCTTAGTTGCCCCGCGGCATATGGGATCTTAGTTCCCTGACCAGGGATCGAACCCACGTCCCCTGCATTGGAAGGCAGATTCTTAACCACTGGACCACCAGTGAAGTCCCAGAAGGATCCACTTCTAGGTTCACTTAGGTTGTTGGCAGAATTCAGCTCCTTGAAGCTGCAGGACTGAGGGCTCTCATTTCTTCCTGGCTATTGAAGGGCCACTGTTTTCAGCTCCTAGGGCTGCCCAGTTCCTGGCCCTGTGGGACTCACCAACATGGCTGTTTTCAAGACTCACCTGTGGAAAGAGTAAAGGAAGCAGGATTGGGCAGAGGAAGAAGTTGAATTGTGATGCAGTCTAACAAAGGCCTCAGCCATTCCTACATGGAACTCTGAAGACTATATCCTACCTCAATGACCAATCATCTTGACTAAAACCTGAAAGGCAGGGTGGCTCTCTTGAGCCAGGGGTAAGTTCTGGAGAAGGATTCAGTTGAAAGCTTATCAGCCTCCAACAATTCCAACAGCTGGTAAAATGACTTCTTCAGTCCTGGATTGGGAGATCTCTGCACCAGGATATTCATGACTGTCCACCCATTTACATATAATAAGATCTAGGAACAACTCTTCAAAAATTCTGTTGGGTCTTTACTCCTGGAGAAACTTACTAGAAAAATGTTGGTGGGATTAACAACAGCCCTTGAAGCTGCTCTTGGGGCCATAATTGAAGCTGATCATCTTCCGCTGCCACTCTTTGTAGACTCCTCTCACTCTCTGCAGGTCTAGGTAGCTTACTTAGTGCAGTGACCCAGACCCTCTTCACTAAGGGGCCTGACACCTTCATCACCAGGTCCTTTTCTAGTTGTGGCTGCTGTACCTGTCCATGTACCATGTAAATTAGGCAAGTGAAAACCAAAACACAGATGGATAACCTAAGTATCAAACATATTCTTTCTTATCCCTATTGCCTAACAGTTGCCATTATAATGAAGATCGAGGTCAATTATCCTTGCCTGCTGGTTTCTTGGAATGATGAGCCAGAAGTGACCAGGCAACAGCTGGGGTTTAGTAGCACTCTTCCTGTGTCCCCTAGTGGAAGCATTTGCCCTCTGGAGGCCAAAACCTCTTGCCTCTGGGGAAAGAAGGTTGAAAATTCCCCAGATGGATCACTGGGAACCAGTATACAGAGGTACTCCCATTTCCACCCTTTAGCCAATGGATTCACGTACTCTCTCTACTGGGGACCCTGTACCATATGATGAATATCAATTTAGAGTGTACCTTGAGTCCTGGAAGGTGGTGCCTCTCCTCACAAGGTATTCTTTGCAAGCTAACACCTCATCTGAATCTTTGACAGGTCATTCCAGTGCTCTATCAGTCAGCAGTTTGTCTAGGTGGTGGTGTATGTGAAAGGATCAGTGGAGCCCATGGTCATGTGCCCACTGCTGCACCAACACCTAGGTCAGTAGATAAGACACTTTAAACCCTCAGTGGTACTTGCTAAGACCCTTCAGGCAGGAGGTCTAAGTCGGAATACGTTTAAATTCCAGTCAAAATAGATTGATACTACTTGTAGGAATGAATAGGTCCAGGGTAGGGAATGGGTCCAACTTGCCACCAAGTAGCTGGTAAGTTTTCTAAAGGGATGGTACCATATTGGGAGCCAAGCATTGGTCTCTGTTGCTGACAGGTTGGATATTTGACAGTGACAGTAGGTAGATAAGCCTCGGTAAATGGGAGCCCATGCCATTGGGCCCATGTATAACCTCCATTCCTGCCCCCATTCTTACCACATGCCTGTTGGACCAACACTAATGTAGCTAACAGCAGACCCTGACGGATGTCATCTGGACAAGTCATTGTTTCTAGTGGTTGTTTAGTGCCTCTTTGATGGATGCTCTCTGTTGGGCATTAACAAGTGAAACAAAGATCTTCACATTTTATACCCACTTTTATAGCTTCATCCACCTGTCTCTTTTCCCAGACCTCTTTATCCCCCTTCTCCATCCTTCTCCCTTATCTGTTTTTTTTTCTCATGAGTTAGGGGGGCAAGGGCTGGATCCCATCAAATACCTTTAGGTAGTCCAGGGCTGGGCCTCACACTTGGTCTTGAGTTGGCAAAGTGCTTCACACAGTTCTTCCAACAGAAGCAGGGAGGGGCCTGGAAGTGTTAAGGGCCCGTATGTTGTAGGAACCTCAGGACAAGTTGGTGTTTATACATTTGTGGAAGAAGACCAGGTACTGCAACTTCCTTCTGCAGAAATTACCAGAAGTGTGGATGCCCTCACAGCATATGACCACCACTTTCCTGCCTGGGAGTAACTACTTAGCTACGATGATTGCCTGGAGACCAGGAGATGGCCTCAGCTATTCAAGTACCAGGACCTGCTCCTCCACTTCCTTTGGCAGCTGTCTGGGGAAAGCCAGAAACTATTCTACAGAAGGTATATAAATCTCCACCGCAGGGCTTCCCTGGTGGCTCAGTGGTTGAGAGTCCGCCTGCTGATGCAGGGGACACGGGTTCGTGCCCCGGTCCGGGAAGATCCCACATGCCGCAGAGCGGCTGGGCCCGTGAGCCATGACCGCTGAGCCTTGCAACAGAAGAGGCCACAGCAGTGAGAGGCCTGCATACAGCAAAAAAAAAAAAAAAAAAATCTCCACTGTAAATGATGTGTTGTCACTTGAGAACACTAGGGATCTGTGTTGTTTTTCTCCCATGGGGGCTTACCATAAACTTAAATGTTTACACAGACAGGAAACTTTGAATATACAAATTTATAAGAAAAAAATCCTTACAAATCTCATTATTAGGGACAATTCCTGTCAAATCATCAACATCCTGATGAGTCTCTTTTTAGACCTTTCTATACGTTTTCACATAAATAAAACATCCTATGTAATTGCTGTTTTACAACCTGCTTTTTGATTCAACAATTTGTCAATGAATCTAGGTCTACATCACTCCTGTGTTTGCCTATATCATAAATTATTTAACCAGTTAAATAATTGAGTTAACTAGGTGGTACTGCCCTCTAGAGTATGTTTTGTGTCTAGGGTGTTTACATATTGAAATACGTATTATTTTGTTACAAATTACTTTCCTTTTATTGTTTTTAATATAATAATTAGGTATATTTTGTTGTAGGTATCTATGACTTTCATTTCAGGACTGTAAAGGAAGTATTATAAAATATTCTAAGAAGGGGATTGAGTTGACTACGGTTGAGAAGCTTTGCTTGTAGATGGACATCGAGCATTTCCAATTCTCAATATCACGAAAGCTCTGATGAACATCTTTATGCATTCATCCTTTGGAGTGGGTTTGCTGTAGTAAAGGGTATGCATGTTTAAAGTTTTGACACACTGCACCACTTTACCCACATACCAACAGGGCATGAGAGTGCCAGTTTCTTCATATACTCACCAACAGCAATGTAATCTTAATGTCTATGGAAGTAGCTCTTCCCATAAGTGGTAGATAAAATTTTCTTAAAACTTGTATTTTATGTCCTGGGGTAAATCTAGAGTCCCCCAACTCCTCTTCTGAAAGTTCCAGGAATGTACTTTATTCCTAGTCACTTCTGGGTTTAATTTCTGACTTCAGTTGATTTCTCTTTCTCTTCTGTTTTTTTGTTTGTTTGTTTTTTAATTAAATCTATAGGGCTTCCCTGGTGGCATAGTGGTTAAGAATCCACCTGCCAATGCAGGGGACATGGGTTAGAGCCCTGGTCCAGGAAGATCCCACATGCCACGGAGCAACTAAGCCCATGTGCCACAACTACTGAGCCTGTGCTCTCGAGCCCACGAGCCACAAGTACTGAGCCTGCACGCTACAACTACTGAAGCCTGCGTGCCCAGAGCCCATGCCCCGAAACAAGAGAAACCACCGCAGTGAGAAGCCCACGCACAGCAACGAAGAGCAGCCCCCGCTCGCCGCAACTAGAGAAAGACTGCGTGCAGCAACGAAGATCAAACGCAGCCAAAAACAAATAAACAAATAACTTTATGAAAAAACCATAACATCTATATTGAGATATACTTCACATACCATACAATTCACCCATTTAAAGTATACAATACAGTGGTTTGTGGGTATATTCACGGAGTTATGCAACCATCACCACAGCCAATTTTAGAACGTTGTTTTCAACACTCTCTTTCCCCAAATCCCATACCCGTTGGCAGTCATTCCCCATCTCCCACCCTAATCCTCCAGCCTTAGCAGCTACTAATCTACTTTCTGTCTCTATGAATTTGACTATTCTGGACATTTCATATAAATGGAATCATAAAATATGTGGGTTTTCGTGATTGGCTTCTTTCACTTAGCATAATGTTTTCAGAATTCATTCATGTTGTAACATGGAGGAGTACTTCATTTTTTTAAAAAAAGTATTATTTATGTATTTTTATTGTTGAATAATATTTTGTTGTATGGATATACCACATTTTATATATCTGTTCATCAATTGATAGCCCTTTTGGTTGTATCCACTTTTTGGCTATTATGAATGATGTTGTTATGAATATTCACGTACAGGTTTTAGTGTGGCAAATGTTTTTATTTCCCTTGGATTTATACCTAGGAGTAAAATTGGTGGGTCATATGGTAAGTATGTTTAGCCTTTTGAGGAGCTGCCAAACTCTTTTCCAAAGTAGCTGCACCACTTTACATTCCCATCAGCAGTGTACAAGTGTTCCGACTTCTCCACACTCAACGACACTTGTAATTTTCTGTGTTTTTGATTATAGCCATTCTATTGAGTGTGAATTTGTATATCATTGTGATTTTAATTTGCCATTCCATGATAGCTAATGAATCCTTTCATGTGTTTGTTGGCCATCTGTGTATCTACTTTGGAGAAGTGTATATTCAGATCATTTGCCCATTTTTAGTTGGGCTATTTGTCTTTTAACTATTGAGTTCTAATAATTCTTTATATATTGTAGATGCAAGTCCCATGTCAGATATATGCTTTGCAAATATATTCTCCCATTCTGTGGATTATCTTCACTTTCTTGACGATGTCCTTTGAAGCGCAAATGTTTTTACTTTTGATAGTGTCCAAATTTATTTCTTTTTTCTGTTTTCCTTCTTTTTTTTTTTGGCCATGTCACACAGCTTGCAGGATCTTGGTTCCCCGACCAGGGATTGAACCCAGACCCTGGCAGTGAAAGCACCGAGTCCTAACCACTGGACCATCAGGGAATTCCCTCCATTTTTTTCTTTTGTTGTTTGTGCTTTGGTGTCTTATATAAGAAACCATTGCCTAATTCAAGGTCACAAAGATTTATGCATATGTTTTCCTCAAAGAGTTTAATAGTTTTAGCTCATACATTTAGGTCTTTGATCTGTTAATTTTTGTATGCATATATGTACAAATCTTGAGTTTATGCAGCTTCAGTCTTTTGCATGTGGATATCCATTTGTTCTAACATCACTTACTGAAAAGACTTCCTTTCCCTATTAGATTGTCAAGCATCTTTATTAAAAATCAATTGACTATAAACGTGAACATTTATTTTTAGACTCTCAATTCTATTCTATTGAATTATATGTCTCCTCTTGTGCCAGCTGATCTTATGTCTTGATTACTATACCTTTGTAGTAAGTTTTGAAATTGGGAAGATGGGTTCTTCAACTTTGTTCTTCTTTTTCAAGATTGTTTCAGCTAATCTGGGTCCCTTGAATTTTCTTATGAATTTTAGGATCAGCTTATCAATTTATGCAAAATAAAAGGCAGCTGGAATCTTGATAATGATCAGGTTGAATCTATAGATCAATTTGGGTAGTATTGCCATCTTAACAACATTAAGACTTAACATTAAGTCTTCCAATCTAACACATGGGATGCCTTTCCATTTATTTTGGTCTCCTTTCATTTCTTTCAACAGTGTTATATACTTTCCAGTGAATAGGTTTTGTGGGGTTTTGGTTAAGTTTATATTTTATTTTTTTTTGATGCTATTGCAAGTGGAATTGTTTTCTTACTTTCATTTCAGATTGTTCATTGCAAGTGTATATAAATACAGTTGCCTTTTGTGTATTGATCTTACATCTTGCAACCTTGCTTAACACATTTATTAGTTCTCATAGTTTTTTTAGTGGATTCCTTTGGATTTTCTATATGCAAGATTATGTCATCTGCAAATAGAAAGTTTTACTTCTCTCTTTACAATCTGGGCGTCTTTTATTTCTTCTTCTTGCCTAGTTGCCCTTGTACAATATGAATAAAAGCAGTGAGAACAGACATCCTTTCTTGTTCTTAATCTCAGGGGTAACGCGTTCAGTCTTTCATCATTAAGTATGATGTTAACTGTGGGTTTTCACTGAAGTCTTTCATCAGGTCGATGAAGTTCCTTTATATTCTTAGTTTGTTTAATGTTTTTATCATGAAGAGGTGTTGGATTTTGTCAAATGCTCTTTCTGCATCTGTTGAAACAATCATGCCGTTTTTGTCCTTTGTTCTAGTGATTCTGGTGCATTACATTAATTGATTTTTCTCATATTAACCACTTTGCATTTCTGGGATAAATTCCACTTGGTTTTGGTGTACGATTCTTTTTATATGTAGCTGCATTCAATTTGTTAGTTCACCTCTGTCTTTTGCAATTGATTCTTCATCAATGTCCAGCTCTTAGCCCAAATATGGGGCATGGCTACTTCTCCTTGATTTTCCTCCAAATACCGCTGTAGTGATCATTTCTCATTTACCTGGTACCTGAAGTCTGAACTTCTTGTGAGTCTTGGTAAGGAGAAAAATCCATTACTCACTGCAGGAATTAAAGCAGTTCACTTCTGCAACCTCCTTTGGTTCTAGGACAGGGGCATACGATCAATCAGACACACGTTAGTTTGTATATAATTTGAGATCTAATGCCACTAAAAGTAAGGTAAAACTCTCTCTCTCTCTCTCTCTCTCTCTCTCTCTCCACAGTGATAAGTGTTTCCCTACCAGAACCAGGCTTCAGGCATGATTTGGGTGTTTTTTCCAGGCCCAGTTCTCTAGCCCTTCTGTGCTTCGGTAAGCTGCCCAATATTTTTTAAAATAAATCCCTTTTTGCTTAACTCAGACAGAGTCCACTTTTATTAATGGCAACTAGTAGCCTTGTCAGATAAAGGCAAGACATTAATGTTACTTAACTTATACTGCTAATTCAGGAGGTGATGTCAGAGACTCATCAAAAAACCATAGAGCAAATAATTTAGAATTGAATACTTGGCTTCCCTTTTTAAAAAAAAAGAACCTTGGCCGTTTCTCCCAAAACAAGCTTCAGCCTTCTGTAAGGAGCTTTACCCCATTCTCTTTATTTTTTCTTCTCCCTGCCCCATCCCCAAATCCCTGTTTATTTCTTAAGTAGAATGACTTATCTAATTCTCTTTACTTTGCCAATCCCAAATAAGTTACCAAGATATTTTCACAGTAAGTCCCCTACATACAAACTTTAAAGTTGCGAACTTTCAAAGATGCGAACATGTGTTCACATGTCCAATCACGTGTTCACGTGTCTGGCGTACACTGTCACGTGCATGCATCCTCTACGAGTGGTTGTGCTTTTGTGTACTTTACAGTATTGTATAGAGTACAGTAGTACAGTACCTTTATTTCAAGCCCAGGAGGTCCAGAAGCAAGTGTAAAAGCAGCAGTGATGTAGCTGGTACTGCTAAGAAGCGCCAGCTATTGTGCTGTACTACTGTACTTTTCAAGATACTGTACTGTAAGATTAAAAATGTTTTCTTTATTTTTTGTGTTCGTTTTTTAATGTATTATTTGTGTGAAAAATATTTTAAGCCTATTACAGTACAATACTATATAGTCTATTGTGTTAGTTGGGTACCTATGCTAACTTTGTTGGATTTGCAAATGCACTCTCGGAATGAAACTTGTTCGTATGTAGGGGACTTACTGCAAAGGCAGCTCTTTCCCTAAAACAAACTAGTCACATATTTTTTTTTCATTCCACCATGCTAGACATTCCCTGTTGTTTTGTCATAACCAATCTGACAAGTAACAAAGATATCACACTTATAAAAGCTTGCATTTGTTGAGTCATTTCATTTTTTAAAAATTGGAGACTAACATTTCTTCTTTTGGAAATTACCTGTGATTTTACTCATTTTTCTTATTTGAATATTTTTTTCTTGTTATTTTGTAAATTCTTTCAAGCTCTTTATATATAGGGAATATTAATATATGATCATATATATTGCAAATAATTTCCCCGGGTGGTTGTTTGCCATTTGGCTTTGTTTTTTCTTTTTGGCCACACTGCACGGCAAGTGGGATCCTAGTTCCCCGACCAGGGATCTAACCCATGCCCCCTGCAGTGGTAGCACAGAGTCCCAACCACTGGACCGCCAGGGAATTCCCCATTTGGCATTGTTTATAATGAAGTTTTGTTTGTTTTACCAAGCAGAAATTTTGGTTTTGGTTTTTAGGAAATAAAAACTTTCAAACTTTTCCTTTATGATGTCCAGATTTGTGCCATGCTTAGAAAAGCTTCTCCCACTGACTCTGGCCCCAAGATCATATACATGTTTACCTGTTTTTTTCCTTCTCCATCTGTAATTCATTAAAAATTAAGAAGCTGATGTCCAGATTGATAAAATGACTTGCCCATGTTTATACAACTAATTAAAGATAGAAATAGACTACAGAAAAGATGGCAGTTCTACTCAAAGCAGTCCTAAATAGTGGTACTTTGTTTAATTTAAAATTTTTATTTAATGTTAAGTGAGATTTTTTACTCCTTAAAGATTCTGGCTATTTTCTAGAAGCTCTCTTAGGAAATAGGAAGAAAATACTCTCTCAAACACTGACAACCCAAAAGACACAATGGGATTTATTAGACAAATATATGCTCACCCTTGAGAAATTCCTTTATTAAAACGTATGGGAAAATTTGCATCAGTTTAATAAACTAGCCACTTAAGTCCCATTACCCTAGAGCTACCCTATAATAGAGCCAACAGAAAACAGGGTATTCAAAAAAGCTACCATATTCTTTCTTAAAATGATATTTGGCAGGGCTTCCCTGGTGGCGCAGTGGTTGAGAGTCCGCCTGCCGATGCGGGGGACACGGGTTCATGCCCCGGTCCAGGAAGATCCCACATGCCGCGGAGCGGCTGGGCCCGTGAGCCATGGCCGCTGAGCCTGCGCGTCCGGAGCCTGTGCTCCGCAACGGGAGAGGCCACAACAGTGAGAGGCCCACGTACCGCACAAAAAAAAAAAAAAAAAAAAAAAAAAAAAAAAATTCCATACTCATATTCAACTAACAACAATACTTTGCCAGCTACATAAATTATTATTTTTTATTATTTATCAGAATATGTAAGGAATTTTTATCTTATTATTTTTAACAAGCATATTTGCACACCTCTCAAACCAGCAGAATATTAACATTCTATATATATATGTCTGCATTTCTTCTGAATTCACAAATGAGTTTCACTGATTTCTGCTTTCTATTATAGATTCATTTTTAAATAATATAACAAACATCTTTGAGATGAAGTTATTCTCAGAAAGATCTATTTTAGTATGCAAACAGGCAATAATTGGTTATTTTCCAAATTGAATCTTTTCTTAGTTGGATTTGGTTTCAAACAAATTTAGCCTCAGTGCTTTCTATAACAACAAAAAACTTTTAAACACAGTCTTTACTTTGATTAAGCTCTAACATCCGGGAAATATCTTCAGAACCTGCCTCTTTACACCTGCTTTTTACAATAAATAAAAGTGAATTTGTTCTTAATTTTTCCCTTCCAATAATTATGATGAACATTGAGAGCAACAGTAAAACAACTCTAGAATACAGAGCAGGAGAAATTAGCAATCATCATCCCACTCGTATAATATTTTTTTCATTTATGCATGTTTTCTTTCAATATTTCTTCATATAGTACACATAGTTACAATTCAAGTGTTTATACATTTTATGTTTTTATTTTTCTGTTATTATGGCATAAAACTTTTGCTATTGTCATTTGATTGACATGAATTGAGTTACTACAATATTCCTATGAGGATGTTTCACAATTTAATTAACTGTTTTTCTTTCTAGCTACTAGAATATTTCAGTTATGTCTTTGTTTATATTTCACATACTTGAAAAACGATTTGAGGCTGTATAAAAACAAAAAGATTATTGAAATAGAAATAAAGCTTTGTAAAGTGTTTAATAAAGAAGCTAAGAAATAGTGTTAATTTAATTAAATAGCTCTAAGTTTCCACAATATTCCTTCATACAGCTGTGTCTAATAATAAGACAATCTAGGTCTTACTAGAAAAGTGTGAGCCTGCAAGTTCATAGATGTGAGTTTACATGTATTTGGGGATGAATATTTGTTTACAGAAGTATTTATTTCCAGCCCCTTTAACATGAAAGCTTCATCTATTTTATTTAATACTGTCTGTCAGATTTTGTGTTAGGGAATGCTGCCCTCATGAAATGAGTTAAGAAGTGTACCCTTATTCTCTAATTTCTGGAAGGTTTGTGTAACATTAGTAGTATTTCTTCCTTATATATTTTACAGAATTCACCAGTGAATCCATATGAACCTGACATTTTCTTTCTTTTGTTTTCTTGGAAAATTAAGTACATTTTCAACCATTATTTTTCCAAAAAATTTTTTCTGACTCATTCTCTTTTTATTTTCCTTCTGTGACTTCAGTTTCAAATATCTTGGGACTTTGGTATTTTCACACATGTTTGTTAATGTCTCTTCATTTTCTTTCAATCACTCTCTGTTCTTCAGATTGGATAATTTCTATTGATATATCTTCAAGTTTACTGATTCTTTCCTTTGTTATCACTATTCTGCTGTTAAAACCAGTGAATTTTTGTTTCAGATATTGTGTTTTTCAGTTCTAGGGTTTCCATTTGATCCTTTTCCATAAGTTTTATTCCTCTTGTGAGTTTCTTTTCAATTTATTACAGTACATTTTTCTTTACCTCATTAAGTCTGGTGGTGATAGCTAGATTAAGTTCTGGTCTGCTGACTTAGGTCTGCTAATCCAATATCTGAGTCATCTTTAGATTGGCCTCCATTCATTGTCTTTTCTCTGGAGAGTAAAGCACATTTCATGATCCTTCATATGCCATGCCACATAATTTTGGATTGTATCTTGAATATTATGAATTTTACATTGTGGAGATTTTGGATTCTGTTATAAAGACTGCTGATCTCTTTGGATGAGCTTGCAGTTAACTCAGGTTTTAAACAGCAGACTCTTTTAGTGACAGGCCAAATCTCAGTTTAGTTCTTTTATACCTGAGCTATTTTCAGTGTGCTCATGCTTCAGGGATCAGCTAGAAACTTGGTTATATTTTAGATACAGAATTTAGGCATCCCTCTTTGGTTCTCTCTTTTCTAGGATTCCACTCACACCTTCTAAGGACTCAGGTTGCCCTGAACTCTGTATTTTCATTCTGTAGGTCAGATAGACTACAGATTATTTGAGTCCTGAACATGGTCACAACTGTGGCCTGACCTCAGGCTAAACCATCTTATACCCCAAAACGTGAAACGCCTTGTGCCACTCCATCTCTCAATTTTAAAATTTTCCTCCAAGAACTGCCTGTTGTTTCTTACTGCACTTACTCTCCAGAATCTTCAAGTAATTGTTGTATTTTGTCGGAAGTTTATACTTGTTATCTGTAGAAGAATCAGTGTTTTAGGAACTAACTCAGTCACCTAAACAATTTCCTGTTCAATTTTTTTCTTTTGAAAAGCTGTTTAATAAATTCTCACAAGTGCCCTCTGCAAATTGCCAAGGAATATGGACATATTCAAAGAAAACAACTACTCCTTTTCTCCTCTCTTTGTCAACTCCCACCCACTGGAGGTGTCTACTATTAACAATGTAGACTGTCTCCCTCCTTACCAGATCTCCAGACTTACACGCTGTTATGTTAAAATAGACAGGATTTTTCTTTTAAAAAAATGAACTCAAACTATACCCATTGCTACGGAGCTTTCTTTTCTGAAATGTGTCTTGGACAAATCTCTAGGTTAACATATACACACCTACCAAATTTTTAGTGATTTCAAAATCTAGATTTTTGACTAACCATATAGCATATGGGAAGATAATGTCTTGAAGATAGAAGTGACATTTCCCATCAGTTCTTGCCACCTCAGACCCCAGCCCTAGTCTGGATTAGCAAAGAGAAAGAAACAGCAGCCTCCATACTGGTTTTACGATCCTCCTAGATTAAAAGAAGACTAGAATCTTTTGCTACAGAGGATTAGAGCCACTATTATTGGAAATTGTTTAGTGAATTCCTCATACAAAGAGAGTTTCCTGCGAGCATTATAAATAATCAGAGAAGAACACAGAAGAGAATTTTCCACTATTAAAACAACTAATGACACATTTTTTTATGACAACACTCTAAAGCTTTGTGTAACTGGTCTCTTTTCCTTGTATGGTGAGTCATTAGAGTCAACTGGGAGTAGTTCCATGATAAAATAGAAAACAGAATAACAGGACTGGATTTTTTAAAATGCAGCTGACTTTACGACCATTCTTGGAATATTTAGCTGGAAATTATAAGTTTATCTTATCCGAGGCCTATTTAATCATGTTGTCACTTGCATAGCTGGAAGAATAAATTTTCCTAAATCTCACATCAGTTGAGCTCTTTATAACTAATTTAATCTATCTTTTCCCTTTTGATCATATAAAACTTTAACCCTTTTCCAGAGATATGAGACTTTTGCCTGACAGATCTGTATGTGTCTGGCTGTTTAAACACAATGCCAGAACATTCATTATATATGTGTGTGCATAAGTACAGAGATACCCAGATTGACATTTAGATAGAATTGATTGAATTTATTGTGATGTTAATATAATTTAAACCTTAGTAGTGTTTCATCAAGATTGCTTTATACTCTGGCATGGGCTAATATAAAGGATCAAGGATTTTGACTGCATATATCAGAATCTACTCTAGGAAGTTTAAGCAAAAAGGATTTATTAGAGGTTAACAGGTAGTCTGTAAAAACTGTGAGAGGACCGGAGAACTAGATGTGGGTTGCGGCACAGCCAACAGCAGTAGCAGCCAGAAGAAGCATCCAACCACACCACAGGACTGTCCTAGCAAAATACCCACTGCCACTACCTCACCCTGACTGTCACCTGTTATTCTAGGACCAGACATTAGCACCTCCTCCAGAACTTCTCCAGAAAAACCAGTAACTTTGCCATCATGTTTGCAAGAAGGATCAATTTCCTCATGTGTGACTTATCTCACACTGCTCACTTCTTCCTATTAAGTCTTGTGCAGCTCTGTCTGCCTGGAGGGACCCAGGCCACTTCTGGAGCCCTAGGTGTAAGGGACACCAGGAAATGTAGTTTTAGTTCCCCAGCCTCTACAGTTCAAGTAGGCACACCCGAGAGGGGTTGTGATGGGTGCTTACCACTACTCCACTATAGTGTGTTTGGTGGAGATGATATGTCGTGAGAGTACTGAGATAGACTCTGTTTTTATGAAAAAGAAATATTTTCCAATACATGGGAGGCTTAAATGCTTTGGTTTTATTTGAGTTAAATGTCACAAAAAGGAAGCCAAATGAGACAGGCGCTGGATTGAGTTGACTCAGGCTCGGTAGTTTGTGCTTATTCTCCCAAAATGCGTTTTGGCTACAAAATATTATGCCCAAAGGAGCAGCCCTGTGCAAAGAAGCCTCTTCACCATACTCAACTGTAGCTGAAAGTGGACTTGGACGATAGTTAAGGTGTCCTCTGCATCATTAGGATGTGATTACTGAGTAGAGGAGAGTCATCAAAAAGTGGGTATGAACATCTGTAATCAGAAACTTAGACTACAAAATATAACTTTATTTTTATATAATTGAATTTACTTCCTGTCTCAAGGCCCCTTTCTAACTGATTCAGAGAACTTAATCTCGTCACTTCCAGATCAACTCAGTCAAAGCAGTGCTTTGCTGCCATTTCATGTTTGAATTTAATATAAACCTCGTTAATTCAGTTTTTACCTCCCTCTTCTAGGGAAGTTTCTGAGTTTTGGGAGAACTTAGGAGTCAAACCATGGTAGACAAAAGGGTATCTCATTCGTGATCTCTGACCTCCACAGATTCCTCACAGGAAGGTGTACCTTGTTCCTAGTAGGTCCTTGGGCATGAGCGTCTGTTTGTGATGCATCTGCTCATATCTGTGGCCCTTCTTACTTGTCAGGGGAACACAATGGCATCCACTCAGCATGATCCGGAGCCTCTCACCACCCACTGGTCTCGCCAAGCCACTTTGTGCCCTCCTCAGGGTCTTGGAAAATTTTCATATGCTCTCCCTTGATCATTTGAGGGTCCTCATAGAGTTTGGGGGAGGGATTTCTGGCCCTCCTAGCTTAGACATGCTAGGACTAACCTCACTAATCTGTATGGAGGATTTCTCTATCAGGCTTGCTGCCTGACCCATTTACCTCCCCAAAGCCTCAAAGCTTCTTTGGGGTTTCTCTGGCTACCAATCCAGAATTTTTCCCAGGGTGAGTATGCGGTATGCGCTCACATCTGTGCCTATTTCTCTCCTTTTTCTCTTTTCTCCTTCTCCCGTTAAGGCCGATAAACCTTAATCTAGTTTTGGATTGTAGAAACTTAACATCGTCCCCAATTTGCCCAATTGTGCTTTTTACGGCATAAAGGCTCACAGCTTTTGAGAACTTAAAACAATCCTTCCCCCTTTTTAAGCAAAGTTTAGCTCTTGCATTACTGAAATCCTTGAATCTTATCAACAAAAACCTTAACATCCAAGAATTTTGACCCTCTTAAGAATTTCAAAAGCCCACTTGGGGATACTTGACTCTTTAAGCAATACACCTCAGTCTTATCATCTCTCTAGATCTATATCTAGATAGACAGATATAAAATTTGTAAAATTTATTTTTTAGAGAAGTTCTAGGTTCACAGTAAAATTGAATGGAAGGTACAGAAATTTCCCTCCTACCCCTACACATGCATAGCCTCCCCTATTAGAAGCATCCCTCACTAGAGTGGTGTCTGCGTTACAGTTGATGTATCTACAATGACACATCATTTTCACTAAAAGTGTATCGTTTGGTGTTGTACATTCTATGGGTTTTGACAAATGTATAATGACATATTTCTACCAATATAGAATCATACAGAATAATTTCATTGCTGTAAAAATCCTCTGTGTTCTGTCTATTCATCCTTCCCTCCCCAACAAACCCGTGGCAACCACTAATCTTTTCACTGTGTGCCTAGTTATGTCTTTCCCACAATGTCTTATAGTTGGACTCATACAGTTTGTAGCCTTTTCAGATTGGCTTCTTTCACTTAGTAATATGCCTTTAAAGTTACTCCATATCTTTTCATGGCTTAATAGCTCATTTCTTTTTAGCACTGAATAATATTCCATTGTCTGGATATGCCACAGTTTATCTATTCACCTATTAAAGGACATCTTGGTAGCTTCAAAGTTTTGGCAATTATGAATAAAGCTGTTGTAAGCATCCACATTCAGTTTTTGTATGAACATAAATTTCCTTTGGGTAAATAGGAAGGAGTGTGATTCCTGAATTGTATGGTAAGCATATGTTTAGTTTTTAAGAAATCACTAAACTGTCTTCCAAAGTGACTGCACTATTTTGCATTTCACCAGCAATAATGAGAATTTCTATTACTCTACATCCTTCCAGCATTCGGTATTGTTACTGTTCTGAACTTTGGCCATTCTAATAAGTATATAATGGTATCTCATTGTTTTAATTAGCATTTCTCTAACGACATATAATGTCATTATACTTAATATGCATAGACTTATTTGCCATTTGCATATCTCTTTGGTAAAGTGTCTGTTAAGATCTTTTAGTTTGCCCACTTTTTATTTGGGTTGTTTGTTTTCTTACTCTTGACTTTTAAGAGCTCTTTCTATATTTTTTTATAACAGTACTTTATCAGATGTGTCTTTTGAAAATATTTTCCTTCAGTCTGTGGCTTGTCTTTTTTTTCTTCCAGTTTTATTGAGATATAATTGGCATACAGCACTGTATAAGTTTAAGGTGTACAACCTAATGATGTGATTTACATACATCCTGAAATGATTATCACAATAAGTTTTGTGAATATCATTATCTCATATAGATACAACATTAAAAAAATAGGAATTGTTTTCTGTGTGTGATAACTCTTATGATTTACTCTTTTAACAACTTTCATACATAATACACAGCAGTGTTAATTATATTTATTATGTTGTATATGATAGTACTTACTTATTTTATATTTTATTTATTTATTTATTTGGTTGTGCCAGGCCTTAGTTTCGGCAGGTGGGCTCCTTAGTTGTGGCTCACAGGCTCCTTAGTTGCTGCTTGCCTGTTCCTTAGTTGTGGCATGTGAACTCTTAGTTGCAGCATGCATGTGGGATCTAGTTCCCTGACCAGGGACTAAACCTGGGACCCCTGCATTGGGAGCATGGAGTCTTAACCACTCCACCACCAGGGAAGTCCCTACTTACTTATTTTATAACTACATCCCTAGTACGTATTAATCTTATGACTACAAGTTTATGGTACATTTTGACTGCCCTTATCCAATTCCCCCTCCCCCCAATCTAGCAATTGGGGTGGAATTGTTAGATCATATGGTAGTTCCATTTTAAGTTTTTTGAGGAATCTCCATACTGTTTTCCACAGTAGCTGCACCAATTTACATTCCTACCAACAGTGCATGAGGGTTCCATTTTCTCCACATCCTTACCAACACCTGTTATTTGTTGTCTTTTTGATAATAGCCATTCTGACATGTGTGAGGTGGTTATCTCATTGTGGTTTTGATTTGCATTTCCCTGATAATTAGTGATATTGAGCATCTTTTCATGTGCCTGTTGGCCATCTATATGTTGTTTTTAGAAAAATGTCTATTCAGACCCTCTGCCCATGTTTTAATTGGGTGGTTTGTTTTTCTGATGTTGAGTTCTATGAGCTGTTGATTGTATGAGCTGTTTGGATATTAACCCATTATCAGATATATCACTTGCAAATATCTGCTCCCATTTAGTGGGTGGCTTTTCTTATTAATAGTTTTCTTCACTGTGCAAAAGCGTTTTAGTTTGATATAGTCCAATTTGATTGTTTCTACTTTTGTTTCGCTTGCCTGAGGAGACGTATCCAATAAAACATTACTCCAACCAATGTCAAAGAGAGAACTGACTATTATCTTTCAGAAGCTTTATAGTTTCAGATCTTATATTTAAGTATGTAATCCATTTTGAATTTATTTTTGTGCGTGGTGTGAGAGAGTAGTCCAATTTGATTCTTTTGCATGTAGCTTTCCAGTTTTCCCAACACCATTTATTGAACAAGCTGTATTTTCCCCATTGTATATTGTTGCATCCTTTGTTGTAGATTAACTGCCCATATAAGTGTGGGTTCATTTCTGGGCTCTCTATCCTATTCCATTTATCTATGTCTGTTTTTGTGCCAGTCCCATGCCATTTTGATGACAGTAGCTTTGCAGTATAGTTTGAAATCAGGGAGTGTGATACCTCCAGCTTTGTTCTTCTTTATGTGTCTTATCTTTTCATTCTTGTGGCAATGTGTTTTGCAGACCACAAATTTTCAATTTTAATTGAACTCAGCTTACCAATTATTTCCTTAATTGATAGTGTTTTCGGTGTTGTATCTAAAAAGTCATCACCATACTCAAGGTCATCTACCTTTTTCTCTTTTTATATTATTTTCTAGGAGTTTTAGAGTTTTGCATTTTATATTTAGGTCTGTGACCCATTTTGAGTCAATCTTTGTGAAGGGTGTAAAGTCTATGTCTATAGTCTTTCTTTTTCTTCTTCTTCTTTTTTTTTGCATCAATTTTTCTACCACCATTTATTAAAGAGGCTCATCTATGCTTCACTGTATTGACTTTGCTCCTTTGTCAGAGATCAGTTGGCTATATTTATGTGGGTCTATTTCTGCACTCTCTATTCTGTTCAATTGATCAATTTGTATATTCTTTCACCAATACTACATTGTCCTGGTTACTGTAGCTTTATAGTAATTTTTAAAGTCAAGTAGTGTTGATTCTCTGACTTTGTTCTCCTCTTTCCATATTGGGTTGACTCGTCTAGGTCTTTTGCCTCTCCATATAAACTTTAGATTCAGTTTGTTGATATCTGCAAAAGAACTTGCTGATATTTTGATTGCAGTTGCATTGATTATATAGATCAAGTTGTGAGGAACTGACATCTTGACAATACTGAGTTCTCATGAAATATCTCTCCTTTTATTTAGTTCTTCAATTTTGTTCATCAGGGTTTTGTAGTTTTCCTCACATACATCTTGTATGTACTTTGTTAGATTTATATGCAACTATCACATTTTGGGGAGTGTTAGTGTAAATGGAATTGTGTTTTTAATTTAAAATTTCAGGGATCTCCCTTGTGGTCTAGTGGTTAAGAATCCACCTTCCAATGCAGGGGACGTGGGTTCAATCTCTGGTCAGGGAACTAAGATCCCACATGCCGCGGGGCAACTAAGCCCATGTGCTGCAACTACTGAGCCTGTGCACTGCAACGAAGAGCCCATGCACCGCAACAAAAGGTCCTGAGTGCTGCAACTAAGACCCGATGCAGCCATAAATAAATAAATAAGTAAGTAAGTAATTAAGTAAATATTTAAAAAAATAAAATAACATAAAATGTCACTTATTCGTTGCTGGTATTTGGAAAGCTGCATTCAATGCTATAATGAATTCAGTCCCCTCTGATCACTGCTTTTGGTGCATCTCACAAACTTTGATAAGTTGTGTTTTTATTTTCATTTAGTTCAAAATAGTTTTTAATTTCTTTTGAGATTTCTTCTTTGACTCATGTATTATACAGCAGCATGTTGTTTAATCTCCTCATATTTTGGGATTTTCCAGTTATCTTTCTGTTATTTATTTCTACTTTAATTCCACTGTGGTCTGAGAGCAGGCATCGTACGATTTCTAGTCTTTTAAATTTGTTAAAGTGTGTAACATGGCCCAGAATGTAGTATCTTGGTGAATATTCCATGTGAACTTGAGAAGACTGTATCCGATCGTAGTTGAAGTAATCAATAGATGTTAGTTAGATCCAGTTGATTGATGGTGCTGTTGTATTCAACTATCTTCTTACTGATTTTCCACCTGCTGTATCTGTCCATTTCTGATAGAGAGTGGTTGAAGCCTGCAACAACTGGATTCAAGTGGATTCATCTGTTTCTCCTTGCAGTTCTATAAGTTTTTGCCTCATATGTTTTGGTGTTTTGTCACTAGGCACATACACATTAAAGATTGCAATGTCTTCTTGGAGAATTGAATGCTTTATCATTATGTATGCCCATCTTTATCCCTGATAACTTTCCTTGAAGTCTGCTGTGTCTAAAATAAATATAGTTATTCCTGCTTACTTTTGATTAGTTTTAGCATGGTATATCTTTCTCTACCCCTTTACTTTTACTCTATATATGTCTTTACATTTAAAGTGGGTTTTTGTGGAGGAGGATCAAGATGGAGGAGTAGGAGGATGTGGAGCTCACCTCCCCCCACAAACACATCAAAATACATCTACATGTGGAACAGCTGTCATGGAAACTGACAGAAGAACTTCTGTACAAACAAAGCTGCAAGAAAGATCAGCACACAACTGGGTAGGAAGGAGAAAAGGCATCTGGTTGCGACCTGAGCTCCTGGGAGCCCTCTTAAAGGAAAAGGAGGTCCACAGAGGTGGATCCTCATCCTGGGGAGCAAGCAGGGTGAGCCACAATCTGGGTATCCCAGTCCTGGGGTCCTGTGTGGAGAAGACAAGCCCACTTGGCTGCTGGAAGAACCACTGGGACAGACAGAAGGGTTGGAGAAGCCTAGACTCTACTTGCAAGGAGTGTGTGTGTACTGACTTGCCAACAGGGTAGAAAGACTCTTGTACTGGCGGCTACTGCCTCACCACACTCTCCAATCCAAACAGGGTGAACACTGTAGCCCTGCATACTCCACATCATAGCCTGGAGTGAGGTCTGGGCCAATAAGGCCCTGGAAAAATACTCAGTCTAGGTATACAGAGACAGACCAGCATGGGGGAGACCTGGGGTGTGATTTGGGTGGGGCAGCAATAGCCATTGTCAACACAAGCATGGAACAGTGCCACAAGAATGTGCAGCGGTTTAGCGCTGAAACTTGGGCAGACGGGCCCTGGGAGAGGACTCGATCTAGCTATGTAGAGACAGCCTGGGGGGCTTGGGATGTGGTCTGGGTGGGGCAGCAGTGGCAATGTATACATGGGGCACCACAGGAACACACAGTGGTTCTTCTCCCAGCAAGAGTGGCCTGATCCCACTCCACATCCGAGCTTAGTGTTGGATATGAGGCAGACAGGCCCTGGGAGAAGACTGCCACAGAGGCAGCCCTGGTCTCTGACAACAGTGCAGCTTCCTCAGTTTCTGCAGCCACAATGCCCTGACCCCCCAACCCCAGGCTAGGCTTGCACTAGATCTGGGGTGAAAACAAAACAACAAGGGAAGGAATGAGGCCTTGGGCTGCTTCTGAGCAGAGCCACAGATACCTACATGGTCAGCGCATAGGTCCTCTGTGACCACGTCTCATTTGCTTCAGCATTCACCTTTTTTGAGGGAGGGCATGCACTCAAGGGCAATGGAGCCTGATTGAACCTGACCCTCAGAGCTTCTACTCCAACAACCGGGGAGGAGATCCCCACGCCTGACAGGGCAGCGATGGCCATGCAACAGAAAGGAACTCCCACCTCACACCCTGCACAGGTTTTAGATCTTCCAATCACCAACCACACCCCTTATCAAGGGGATAACAGTCAGCACACCCTGAGGAAAGACTTGACTGGCATCATTCATATCAAAACCAGCTGTTGCACCAAAGACACTGGACACACACAATCTACACAAGGATACTCTCACATAAAAACACCCCTTCAAGACCACAGTAGATAACTTTTTCTCCTAAATTCATACAGAAAGAAAAGTAAAATGAATGGGCAGAGGAACTACTCCCAGTTAAAGAGCAAGAGAAATCACCTGAAAGAACAAATGATAAAACAGAGTTCACCCGTCTACCAGATCCCAAGTTCAAAAAGGTGGTAATAAATATGTTAACTGAATTAAGACAGAATATCAACAGAAATGCAGATCACTGTAACAATGGGCTAGAAACTATAAAGATGAACCAATCAAAAATAGATAACTCATCACTGAGATAAAAAGCAATCTAGAAGCAATAAATACCTGACTAAATGACACAGAAGAATGAATAAGTGAAATGGAAGATACAATAATGGAAACCACCAAATCAGAACAACAGATTGAAAGACAAATGAAAAAAAAACCAAAACGAAAGCAACATGCGAGACCTATGGGAATATAAAACATGCCAACCTACCCATAATAGGGATCTCAGAAGGAGAAGAGAGAAAGGGATCGAAAATGTATCTGAAGAAATTGTGGCTGAAAACTTTCCAAACCTAAAGAAGGAAACAGATATCCAGGTACAGAAAGCACAGAGGGAGGGTCCCAAACAAGATGAAACCAAATAGACACTCACCAAGACATATCATAATTAAAGTGGCAAAAGATAAAGATAAAGAGAGGTTTCTACACAAAAAATAAGAGGAGAAAGAGAGAGAGTGTAGAGGTTTCTAAAGGTAGTAAAAGAAAAACTAAGAGTCAGTTACAAGGGAACCCCCATTATCAGCTGATCTCTCTACAAAAACTTTGCAGGCCAGAAGGGAGTGCCATGATATATTCAAAGTCCCGAAAAGGAAAAACCTGAAAACCAAGACACTCTACTCAGCAAGATTATCATTTAGAATCTAGAAGGAGAAGTAAAGAATTTTTCAGACAAACAAAAACTAAAAGAATTCAGCAATACTAAACCTACCCTAAAAGAAATATTGAAGGGTCTTCACTAAATAGAAAAGAGGCAAGAATCTATAGGAAAGGGAAAATCACAATAGGAAAGGAAAATATATAGCAAGAATTGAAGACCACTTAAATAAGCCAGTACACAGATTTAAAAACAATCACAAAAATTGTAAACGCAATAATAAGTACAATAAATAGTAAAAGAATAAGCATGGAGATGTAAAATAGGACATCAAAATCACAAAATGTGGGGAAGGAGAGTATAAAAATGTAGGTCATTTAGAAAGTGTTTGAATTTGAATAACTATCAGTTTGAAGCAAGTAGATATAGTTATAGGTCCACATACTTGAACTACATGGCAACCAAAAATCAAAAATATACAATAGATTCACAAAATCCAAAAAGAAAGGCATTCAAGCATACTCTAAAAGAAAATCATCAAGCCACAAAAAGAGGAAGAAATGAATAAAGTAGAACTATAAAAACAACTGGAAAACAAGGATTAAAATGGCAATTAGTACAAATCTGTCAATAATTATTTTAAATGTCAATGAACTAAATGATAAGAAGACATAGAGTGGCAGATTGGTTAAAAAAACAAGAACCTACAATATACTGCCTACAAGAGACTCACTTCAGGGCAAAAGACACACAGTCTGAAAAGGAGGGGATGGAAAAAATAAGTGAGGGTAAAAACGACAAAATAGACTTTAACACAAAGGTCGAAAAGAAAGACAAAGAAGGACATTATATGATTTACAAGGGATCAATACAAGATGAGTATATTACACACATTAACATATACACATCCAATATAGGAGCACCTAAATATATAAAACAAATAGAAACAGAAATAAAGGGCACAATAGACAATAATAAAATAATAGTAGGAGACACCCCCACTGACATCAATGAACAGATCACCCAGACAGAAAAATCAATAAGGCAACATAAGTCCTAAATGACACAATAGACCAGTTGGACTTAATTGATATCTACAGGACACTTCATCCAAAAAAACAAAAAACAACAGAATACATATTCTTTTCAACTTTGCGTAGAACATTCTCTAGGGTAGACCACATACTAGGTCACAAAGCAAGCCTCAACAAATTTAAGAGGATAGAAATCATTTCAAGCATCTTTTCTAACCACAATGGTTTGAAATTAAAGATCAACTAGAGAAAAAAAACCCAGAAAAGAACACACACATGGAGACTAAACAACATGCTGCTAAAAAACCAATGGGTCAATGATGAAATTAAAGAGGAAATCAGAAAATACCTCAAGACAAATAAAAATGAAAACAGAACTTTACAAATCTATGGGATGCAGCAATATCAGTTCTAAGAAGGAAGTTCATAGTGATACAGGCCTTCCTCAAGATACAAGAAAAATCTCAAATAAACAACTTAGCCCACCAAAAATGAACAAACAAAACCCAAAGTCAGCAGAAAAAGGAAGTAATAAAGGTCAAAGAGGAAATAAATAAAATAGAGATCAAATCAACAATAGAAAAGATCAACAAAACTAAGATAGATTTTTGAAAAGATAAACAAAATCAACAAACCTCTAGCCAGGCTCACCAAGAGAGGACCCAGATAAACAAAGTAAGTGAAAGAGGAGAAATAACAGCTGATACTACAGAAATACAAAAATATCATAAGAAAATACTATGAACAGTTATGTGACAACAAATTTGACCATTTAGAGGAAATGGATGAGTTTCTAGAAACTCACAGCCTGCCAAGACTGAGTCAAGAAGAAACAGATAATTTGAACAGACCAGTCACTAGAAGTGAAACAAAATCTGTAATAATAAAAAAAAATTCCCAGCAAACAAAGGTCCAGGACTGGATAGCTTCCCTGGGGAATCCTACCAAACATACCAAGAAGAACTTATACCTATCCTTCTTAAATGATTCCAAAAACTTGAAGTGGAGGGAGCACTCCCAAATTTATACTATAAGGCCACTATCACCCTGATACCAAAAGCAGACAAAGACATTAGGAAAAAAAAAATTAGAGGCCAACAATATCTTTGATGAGTATAGATGCAAAAATTCTCAACAAAATAGCAACCCCAATCCAACAATACATAAAAAGAATCATACACCATGACCAAGCTGGATTCATTCCAGGGACCCAAGGATGCTTCAACACACCCAGATCAATAAATGTTATACACCACATTAACAAAAGGAAAGACAAAAACCATATGATCCTCTCAATAGACACAGAAAAAGCATTTGACAAAATTTAACATCTGTTCATGATAAAAAGTCTTATCAAAGTGGGCATAGAGGGAACATATCTCAACATATTAAAGGCCTTTTATGACAAACCCACAGTCAACGTAATAATCAATGGTGAAAAGTGAAAGCCTTCCTGCTAAATTCAGGAACAAGACAAGGATAACCACTCTCACCACTTCTATTCAACATAGTATTAGAAGTCCCAGCCACAACAATCAGAAAAGCAAAAGAAACATGAGGTATTCAAATTGGAAGGGAAGAAGTAAAATTATCACTATTTGCAGATGACAAGATACTCTATATAGAGAACCCTAAAGTCTCCACACAAAAATTATTAGAACCAATAGATGAATTCAGAAAGGTAGCAGGATACAAGATTAATATACAGAAATCTGTTGTGTTTCTTTATGCTAACAATGAAATATCAGAAAGAGGAGGTAAAAAACAATCTCATTCAAAATTGTGTCCAAAAAATTACCTAGGAATAAACTTAACCAAGGAGGTAAAAGACCTATATACTGAAAACTATAAAATATTGATAAAGGAAATTGAAGCTGATTCAAAGAAATGAAAAGGTACCTAGCATTCTTGGATGGAAAAATCAGTATTTTTAGAATGGCCATACTACCCAATGCAATCAACAGATTTAATGCAATCCCTAGCAAAATACCCAGGATGGTTTTCACAGAACTAGAACAAAAAATCCTAAACTTTGTATGGAACCACAAAAGGCCCAGAACTGCCAAAGCAATCCTGAGGAAAAAGAACAAAGCTATAGGCATAACCCTTCCAGACTTCATACTATCCTACAAAGCTACAATAATTGAAACAGCATGGTTTTGGCACAAAAACAAACATATAGATTGGGACAGAATAGTAGGTCCAGAAATAAATCCATGCACCTAGGGTCAATTAATCTATGACAAAGAAGGCAAGAATATACAATGGAGAAAAGACAGTCTCTTCAACAAGTGGTATAGGGAAAGCTGGACAGCTATATGTAAATCATTGAAATTAGGACATTCTCTCACACCAAAAACAGAAATAAACTCAAAATGGATTAACGACCTAGATGCCATCATAAAACTCCTAGATGAGAACATAGGTAAAACATTCTCTGACGTAAATTATAGCAATGTTTTCTTATTTTCCTAAGGCAAAAGAAATAAAAGCAAAAATAAACAAATGGGACCTAATCAAACTTAAAAGCTTTTGTAAAACAAAGGAAACTATCAACAAAATGAAAAGGTAACCTATGGAATGGGAAAAAAATATTTGCAAACAATGAGACAAACAAGGAGTTGATACCCAAAATATACAAACAGCCCATACAACTCAGTATTGAAAAAATAACCCAATCAAAAAATGGGCAGAATACGTAACCAGACATTTTTCCAAAGAAGACATACAAGTGGTCAACAGGCATGTGAAAAGATGCTCAACATCACTAATTATCAGAGGAATGTAAATCAAAACCACAGTGAGATATCACTTCACACCAGTCAGAATGGCTGTCATCATAATGTCTACAAATGACAAATGCTGGAGAGGGTGTGGAGAAAGAGAACCCTCCTACACTGTTGGTGGGAATGTAAATTGGTGCAAGCACTATGGAAAACAGTGTGGAATTTCCTTAAAAAAACTAGAATAGAGCTATCATATGATCCAGCATTCCCACTGCTGGGTATACAGCTGGAAAACTCTAATTTGAAAAGCTATATGCACCCCAATGTTCATAGCAGTACTATTTACAATAGCCAAGACACAGAAAGAACCCAAGTGCCCATCAACAGACACTTGGCTTAAGAGGATGTGGCATGTATATTACTCAGCCATAAAAAGGAATAAAATATCGCCATTTTCAGCAACATGGATGTACCTGGAGATGGACGTTATGCTTAGTGAAATAAGTCAGAGAAACACAGATACTATATGATATCACTGATATGTGGATAAGTGATATACTATTTCCTATAATCTAAAAAATAATACAAATGAATCTATATACAAAACAAACAGACTCACAGGCATAGAAAATAATCTTATAGTTACTGAAGGGTAGAGGGAAAGGCGAGGGACAAATTAGGAGTATGGGATTAACAGATACAAACTACTATCTATAAAATAGATAATCAATAAGGATTTTACTGGGAATTATACCAAATATCTTGTAATAACTTATAACGAAATATAATCTGCAAAAAAACCCACAACTGAATCGCTATGCTGTACACCTGAAACTAACGCAATATTGTAAATCAACTATACTTCAATTTTTTAAAAAGTGAGTTTCATGTAGATGACAGGTTTTTATCCACTCTGTCAATCTGTCTTTTGATTGATTTAGATCATTGATGTTTAAAGTGATTATTGATATAGTTGGATTAATATCTACCACATTTTTTACTGTTTCTTATTTGCTGCTCTTGTTCTTTGTTTCTATTTTACCTTCTACTCTTTTTCTGCCTTTTATGGTTTTGATTGAGCATTTAACATGATTTCATTTTCTCTCCTTTATTAACATGGTAGTTTCACTTTTTTTGTTAATTTACTGGTAGCCCTAGAATTTGCAATATATTTTACAACTAATCCTAGTCCACACTCACCACTATACTGCTTCATAGGTAGTATGGGTACCTTATATGATAAAATAATTCTAATTCCTCCATCCCATCCCTTGAATCATATATTATTGCTGTCACTCATTTCACTTATATAGATAAATGTATATGATTACATTGTTGCCATTATTCTTGTGCATTAAATTTTTTTAAAATATATTTTCCAGCTTTATTTAGATACAATTGACATATAACATTGTGTAAAGTTAAGGTGTGCAAAGTAGTGATCTTATGTATGTATATGTTGCAATATGATTACCACAGTAAGTCTAGTTAACGCATCCATCACCTCCCACTGTTACAATTAGGGGTGGGAGGTGAGAACTTTAAAAATCTCCTCTCTAAGCAACTTTCAAATATACAATACAGTACTGTTAACTATATTCCCCATGTGGTACATTATATCCCCAGAACTTATTCATCCTATTGCCAGAAGTTTGTACTTTTTGACCATCTTCACCCATTTCTCCCACCCCATCCCTCATGATCACCAATCTGTTGTTTCTATTGTTTTGTGTGTGTGTGTGTTTAGATTCCACATATAAGTGAGATCATACACTATGTGTGTTTCTCTGACTTAATTTACTTAGTGTAATGCTCTCAAGGTTCATCCATGATGTCATAAATGGCAGAATTTCCTTTTTAATGACTGAATAATATTCCATTGTTCGTGTGGTGTGTATCACATTTTCTTTGTTCATCCATCAATGAACACTTCGGGTGTTTTCATGTTTTGGCTACTGTAAATAATGCTGCAATGAATATAGAGGTGCAGAAATCTCTTTGAAATAGTGATTTCATTTCCTTCAGAGACATACTCTGGTGTGGAACTAATGAATCCTATGGTAGTTCTATTTTTAATTTTTGAGGAATTTCCATACTGTTTTCCGTGGTGGCTGAGCCAATTTACATTCCCAACAACAGTATACAAGGATTCCCTTTTCTCCACGTCCTTACCAGCACTTTTCTTTGATTTTTGACAATTTTATTATAATATATTTTGGAGAATGTCTCTTTGAGTTTGTTTGGGGACCTATGGGCTTCATGAACTTGGATGTCCAAATCTCTTCCTGGCATTATTTCTTTAAATAAGTGTTCTACCCCTTTCCCCTTTTCTTCTTTTTCTAGGACTCAATAATTTGCAGATTTTTTTCCTGGTGGTATCCCAGTCTCCAGACCCTCTCCCTTTCCCAGAAGATAGGGCTGGGGTAGAAAGTTCCAACTTCTAATCATGACTTGGTGTTTCTGGTGAACAGCTCCCATCCTGAAATTATCCAGGAGTCCACCAAGTCTTCATTAGAACAAAAGACACTCTTATTACTCAGGAATTCCAAGGGATTTAGGAGCTCAGTGTCAGTGACAGGGGTCAAAGACCAAATATTAGAAGAAAAAATGCTTTTAATATTCTTATCACTTAGGAAATTACAAAGGTTTTGGGAGCTTGGTGCCAGGAACTAAGGCAGAGACATATATATATATATATATTTTTTTTTTTCTATTATTTCACATCACAGTTGGCCCTTGAACAACACAGGTTTGAACCATATTGAATCTACTCATATGACTTTTTTCTTCAATAAATGCATGCTACAATACTACACCATTCACAGTTGGTTGAATCCATGGATAAGGAGAGCCAGCTGTAAAGTTATATGCAGATTTTTGATTGCACAAGGGATCAGCACCCTAATCCCTGTGTTGTTCAAAAATCAGCTGTAGTTGTCCCACAGTTCTTGGTATTCTATTCTGTTTTTTACTGTTCTTTTTTTCTCTTTGCTTTTCAGTTTTGGAAGTTTCTGTTGCAATATACTCAAGCTTAGCTTTTCTTTCCTCAGTTGTGTCTTCATTTCTATTACCGTGTTTTTGACCTCTAGCATTTCTTTTTGATTCCTTCCTGGAATTTCCATCTCTCTGTTTACATTGCCCATCTGTTCTTGCATGCTGTCTACTTTGTAATAGAGCCTTTGTCATATTAATCATAGTTGTTTTAAATTCCTGGACAGATAATAGTAATATCCTTGCTGCATCTGAGTCTGGTTCTCTGATGCTTGCTCTGTCTTTTCAAACTGTCTTTTGCCCTTTAGAATGACTTATAATTCTTTTTCTTGATTCAGTCTGTGCTATATGTCTGTGTCCCTCCAAATTCAAAGTTTTCCCACAAAATGTTGAAACCAATGTGATGGTATTTGGAGGTAGAGCCTTTGATTAGATCATAAGGGTGGAACCCTTACAAATGAGACTACTGCCCTTATAAAAGAGGCCCCAGAGAGCTCCCTTGCCCATTTTGCCATGTGAGCACACAGCCAGAAGTTGGTTGCCTGTGAACCAGGAAGTGGGCTCTCACCAGATACTGAATCTGCTGGCACCTTGATCTTGGACTTTCCAGCCTCCAGAACTCTGAGAAATATATTTCTGTTTTTTATAAGCCAGCCAGTCCATGGTATTTTTGTAATAGTAGCCCAAATGGACTAAGACATACCGGGTTAAAGTAACTCCTTTAAATAGGACTTTAATATTATACTATGGTGGTAAGTTTTGGGGAGAAGTGAAGCCTTCTGTAGTCCTAATGATTAGGTCTCAATCTTTAGTGCGCCTATGCCTCTGAACTGTGAACCTCACAGGTTCTTCTTAGCCCTTTCACTTCCTCCTAAATGGGACATTATGACTGAGTGTGCTGGAGGTGGATATTTCCCTTCCCCAGGTGAGTTAGACTCTCAACTCCGATAGTTTATGCTCTGCCAAACTAATTTCTCTTGAGGGTAGGCTCTGTTAAGAACAGGATGCTCTGGCATATTTCAGAATTGTTCCTTTCCTTCTCCCCCTGCTGGAAGCATAAATGTATTTTCCCTCCATAGTCCTTATAAGAAATTGGTAGGGCTCCAAATTAATACTCATCAAAGTATCAGGACCCTTTCTGTGACCAGGTCTCCCTGGAGTTTTTAACAATCAGAATTGTCCACGCTGAGCTTCCAGAAATCCACCAGTGATGGTTTTGGTTTTCCTACCCTGGCCATGGTTCCCACTGAGATTTCTGCTTGTGGGTTTCTGCTTCGGTAAGTTGTGATTCTTTGTATCTGTCTCTATGTCTCTCTAATTTGGGGAAGAGTGGTTTGCCCTGTGACCTCACTTCTCTGACAGATCTATAAAGAGTTTTTGATTTTTCGTTTTGTTCAACTTTTTACTTGCTGTTGGGATAGAGTAGCAACTTCCAACCTCCTTATATGTTGGATTGGAAACCAGAAGTTCTGTGATGTTATTTTAATGATGAAAAGACTGAGGAGTAACAAAGAATTGTTGAATAAAAGAAACAATAGTTTAAAATTCAAATCTTATCCTTCTGTACACTTCAAATGTTATCAGTATTCAATTTAAATATTATTCCTCTGTATATTTAGTAAGAAAAAACATTTTATCAATGCTTTCCTCTAATTGAACATAGAGATTCTCAGCTTGAGACATGGTCATATTTTCTGCTGGCGGAATAGGGTTCTGAGTATAGCTCAGTGATTATTACTCAGTCTACCTTGGGTCTAGCTCCCTGGACACATTTCTGGGTCACAGGAAGAGAAAACTAAATGGCTTTAAGTAAAAACAGAAAGAACTCTTTTACTAAAATCTTTAACCCACTGGGTCCCAAACGTTTTTGGCACTGCACTTAGAATAGTTTAGAAATCTGAGGGAACCATCTGCCCATTCCTGCTCTGGACAACAATGCAGCTTGGGCACCATGAGAGCTAAGTGTGGTTGTCTCTGGAAAACTGCTGTGCCTGGCAAAGCTGTAGGAGGGACAATGAAATGCAGAGGAACAGCATGTGATGGTATTAAGTTCCCACCAGTGCTCAACAGTGCAGCAGTAGTCATCAGCAAAGAATTACTTTGTTAGATAGAACAGTGGGAGAGCGTTTTTGTTTTTTTGTACTCTAATAGAATAAATATGGTGGGAGTTAAGGACAAACAAGACATCTGTGGACTACTTAGGGGGTACTTTGCAAGGAATCAGAGACTCTACATCATCACTATGCAGTAACTAAGCAGTAAAATTTGGGCCTTAGTAAAAATGTGACATAATTTGTGATGTCAAGTGAAACTTGGCTACATTATATTAATATCTACTCAATATCTTGACATGTAAGCCCTTTTTACCCTTGTTACTATTAGTAAAAAGCAGCAGATTTTTTGTCTTAGCCTAAAGCTGTTATCAATGAGTGAATGAGACAAATAAGTAAAAGAATCCCTGCTAAAATGACATATACTCAGCTGATAAAGGGATAAAGTAAAACTCGTGTCAAAAGGGGTAAAGCAAGCCAGTATTAATTACCCATAAGTCACAATATGCCACTTTCAAAATGAGTTTTTTATTAGCCATATTAAAAAAAGGACTCATCCTAATTTCTTTTAAAGAAATTGAAAAATGACTCACGCCACTCCCAAACACAGCTGAAAATAAAGGCAATGCTAATGTAGAGACCACCAACATTAACACCTTTCCTTCCAAATTACAACACACAAAGGAAATTTTAATAGCATCCAACAGAAAAAGTTCTCATTGTAGAACCTATAAGAAAGAGTTCCTGTGTCTTGGAGGAACAAGGAAATGAGATGTTAGATAATTGAATATAAAATTCTACTTTGCCATATTGTCTCCTAAGGAAGATATTAAATAGATGCTTTCCCTTAAGTAGAGATCAGGTTATTTCAAGTGGGATCACCACTGATTATTTTAATATCATTTTATTTTAGTTCTAACTCTTAACATTTTCTGAAGATTCTGAAACACTTAGTACTAAGGAGAAGACGCTAAAATTTATATTACTCAAAGGAAGAAATGAGCATTGTTTCTTTCTAGACAGTGATAAAAATAAAATTTCCTGAGCTTTCTTGCTTGTTTGAAAAATCCATCATTCTGAGTACTTTGACTAATTTGGAAGGAGGAACATTAATTACGTGACAACTTTGCATTGCCCCTTAAGCTGAAGAAGCTCTTATAGTTCTTTGGAAGAATATTCTGTCATAATGATTCTTTTTCTCAGATTTATTAAATTTTTCTGGAGACATCAGGAATAAGTATAGGCACTTGTTCATCTTAGCAACAAATTCATTTTAAAATTTTATCATTGGAAAAACTAGTATAGAATGTGACACACTATCTCTTAGGTGATTTTTGTCATAGACACTGTTTTTTATCAAAATTCCAACATTTTTAGTTATTCTATTTTTAAAGGATAGGCTTACTTGTGTATATTGATTCTAGTAAAATTGTATCTTTGTCAATCATAATGTTATAAGAGGTTTTGGTTACAGTGAATAGGTTCACAATTTCAAACACTGACCTAAAAAAATCTTTTGCCTGGTAATCACGTATGAAATGTAGGGATCTAGGATGGCAGTTTTAATAACTCCACATTTTCCACAGTGGTTTAGAGTAGTAAACCTTGTAAATTTTCTGCCCTTCCTTATGTTTTTTTCAACAAATTTTTCTGTGCTTTTTATGATTGCCTAGCAAGAGACCCTTGGAACACCTTTATTCCTCTTTCTCAAACACATTTACCTAATATTACGTACTTTAAAGTTCACCATGCTTGGCAATTGTTCTGGTATGGTGTGTTTGAAAAAGATAATTAAAGTAAAAAATACAGATCTGAACATAGACTAGCCAAGACAAAACTTAAAAAGAACAGTAAATAAAATTGGAGGACTCACGCTACCCTATTTCAAATCTATAAGCTATAAAGCTACTGTAAAAGCTACTGTAATCAAGTAGCATAGTACTGGAAAAATAATAGACACATAGATTAATGAAACAGGATAGAGAACCCAGAAATAGAGTGACACAGATATAGTCAACTGATTTTTGCAAAGGTGTAAAGGCAGTTCAATGGAGAAAGAACAGTCTTTTCAACATATATTGCTGGAACAATTGGACATCCATATGCAAAAAAATGAATGCAGACACAGTCCTTACACCTGCACAAAAATTAACTCAAAGTGGATCATAAACCTAAGTATAAAATGCAAAACTGTAAAGTTTATAGAAGTAAACATATGAGAAAATATACATGATTTTGAGTTTGGTGATGAGGTTTTTGATATAACAGGAAAAGCATGATCCACGAAAGAAAAAAATGGATTTTAGACTCTATTTAAATTCAAATATTTTGCTCTGCAAATGATACTGTTAAAAGAATGAAAAGACAAGTCATTTTCTGGGAGAAAATATTTGCAAATCACATATTAAATAGAGGACTTGTATTCAAAATATACAAAGAACTCAACAATAAGAAAAACAATTTTTTTTAATGGGCAAAAGAGAGGTATCAGTGAAATGATAGAGTAGAGAACCCCAAAAGTCTATCCCTCAACAAAAGCAGTGAATAAGCTGGCAAAAACTGTCAGAGTAAACTTCTGGAGGAATATGGAATCTAAACAAAAGCTCACAACAAGCAGAGTAACCATTAATATAGAAAAAGAAAACCCTTAAGTTTAGTGAAAAGATAAATAAAGTCATAAGGGTGGGGCCCTGATCTGATAGAGATGCCACAGATTGCTCTTACAGCATGCATGCACAGAATAAAGGCCATCCAAGGGCATAGCAAGAAGATGCCATCTGCAAGTTGAGGAGGGAGACCTCACAAGAAATCAATCCTGCCTGACACTTCAACCTTGGACTTCCAGCCTCCAGAACTGTGAGAAAAATTAATTTCTGTTGTTCAAGCCACTTAGTCTGTGTATTTTGTTATGGTAGCCCTAGCAGTCTAAAATGACCAATAATTCTATATCCAGCAAAACTATCATTCAGGGATGAAGAAATTAAGACACTCCCAGATAAACACAGATAGCTAATAGACCTGCTCTATAAGAATGTTAAAGGGAGTTCTTCTGGCCGAAATGAAAGGACACTAAGCAGTACTTCAAGTTCACTTGAAGAAATAAAGAACATTTGTAAAGATAACCACATAAATATGAAGTTAGTATTAATATATTTTGGGTTTGTAACACCTCTTTTTTATACATGATCTAAAAGACAAATGCATAAAACAATAACTATAAGTATATATTAATGGGCACACAATGTATAAAGATGTAATTTGTGACAATAATATTATAAAGGGGATGCAGCCATATAGAAGCTATATTTTTGTAGACTACTGAAACTAAGCTGGATTTGAACTAAGTTCTTATAAATTACGATGTTAATTGTAATCACCAGGTAATCATTAGGAAAACAACTAAAAATATATAATTAAAGAAAGGAGAAAGAAATCAAGGTGGTACACCAGAAAATATCTATGAAATACAAAAATGTAATAGAGGAATTGAGGGGAAAAAAGATATGATGTATAGAAAAATGGTAAAAGTAATTCCTTTCTCATCAGTAATTACATTAAATGCTAATGGATTAAACTCTCCAATTAAAAGACAGAGATGGTAGAGTGAATTTTAAAAAAGATGCAACCATATGCTGTCTACAAAAGAATCACTTTAGATCTAAAAACACAAATACACGGAAAATGAAAGGATGGAGAAGATTATGCCATACAAATAATAAACAAAAGAGAGTTGGGATGGCTATACTAATATCAGACCAAATAGACTTTAACCCAAAAATTGTTTCTAAAGACAAAAGACATTATATACTGATAAAAGGGTGACTCTACTATCATACTGAGTGAAGTAAGTCAGAAAGGGAAAAACAAATACTGTATGCTAACACATATATATGGAATCTTAAAAAAAAAAAAAAGGTTATGAAGAACCTAGGGGCAGGACAGGTATAAAGATGCAGATGTAGAAAATGTACTTGAGGACATGGGGAGGGGAAAGAGTAAGCTGGGATGAAGTGAGAGAGTGGCATGGACTAATATATACTACCAAATGTAAAATAGATAGCTAGTGGGAAGCACCCGCATAGCACAGGGAGATCAGCTTGGTGCTTTGTGACCACCTAGAGGGGTGGGATAGGGAGGGTGGGAGGGAGACGCAAGAGGTAGGAGATGTGGGAATATATGTATATGTATAGCTGATTCACTTTGTTATAAAGCAGAAACTAACACACCATTGTAAAGCAATTATACTCCAATTAAGATGTTAAAAAAAAGGGTGACTCTATCAAGAAGATGTAATAATTATAAATATATATGCACCTAACAACAGAGCCCCCAAATATATGAAGCAAAATGGACAGAACTGAAGGGAGAAATAGGCAATTCAATAAGAGTAGTTGGAGACTTCACCACCTCACTTTCAATAATGGATAGAACAACTAGACAGAATATCAAGAAGTAAATAGAAGACATGAAGAACACTATAAAATAACTAGACCTAACAGACATACAGAACACTGTTCAACAACAGAATACATGTTCCTATCAAGTGCACATGGGACATTCTACAGGTTAGATCACATGTTATGCCACAAAACAAGTCTCAATAAATGAAAGTAACAGAAATCAGAGTATCTTCTCCAATCATGATGGAATGAAAGTAGATATAAATAACAGAAGGAAGTCTGGATAATTCACATATATGTGGAAAATAAATAACACAATCTTAAACAATGGTCTAAGAAGAAATCACATGGAGAATTAGAAAACATCTTGAAACAAATTAAAATAAAAACAAAATGAAGCAAATTAAAATTAAATACCTTGAAACAAACAAAAATGAAAACACAACACTTACCAGAGGCTGGAGGTGGGAGAAATGGGGACATGTCAGTCCACGTGTACAAACTTCCAGCTGTAAAATGAATAAGTTCTGGGGATCTGATATACAACATGGTGATTATAGTTAATAATACTGTATTATATACTTGAAAATTACTAAGAGAGTAAATCCTAAATGTTTTCACCACAAAAAAGGAATAGTAATTATATGATGTGATGGAGGTGTTAGCTAACAGTATGGCAGTCATGATTTTTCAATATATAAGTGTATTAAATCTTAAACTTGTCTTAAACTTACACAATGTTATACCTCAATTATACCTCAATAAATTTGGGGGAAAAAAGAAATCACAGCATACCCAAATTTATGGGATGCAGCAAAGACAGTGCTAAGGGGAACATTTATAGCTGCAAACAACTATATATAAAAAGAAAGAAGATCTCAAATTAATAACCTAGCCTTCCCCTGAAGGAACTAGAATAAGTTCCTTATATAAGGAGAGAAAACTAAACCAAAAGCAAGCAGAAGAAGTAAATAATATTAGAGTTAACAAGGCTAAACATAGCCTTACCATATGATTCTGCAATCATGTCCCTAAGTATTTATCAAATTAAATTTAAAATTATGTCCACAAAAACTTGCATGCAAATGTCGATAGCAGGTTTATTCATAATTGTCACAAAGCTGGGAGCAATCAATGTCCTTTGATAGTTGAACACATAACCAAACTATGGTACTTCCATACAATGGAATACCCTTCAGCCATAAAAAAAGAATGAGCTATCAACCATGCAAAAGCATGGGTAACTCTTGAATGTATGTTGCTAAGAAAAAGAAGCTAGTCTGAAAAGGTTATATCTTGTATGATTCAATTTATATGACATTCAGGAAAAGACAGACCTGTAGAGATGGTAAACAGATCAGTTTTGGAGGAGGGAGGTTTGAATAGGTAAAATAGATTTTTTTATGGTGGTAGATATTCTGTATGGCTCTGTAATAATAAATACATGGCATTGTGTATTTGTTAAAATTCAAAGAAATTTACAACACAAAGAGGGAACCTTAATGTATTGATAGCAGATTTAAATAATTTAAAAATTATTTAGGAGGTTGGGGAATCCCAGGGTGGAATGCAGACTGTGAGAAAAGAATATAACTGTTTCAGGGAGTGGGGTCAGGGGATGTGCTGACCTAACTAACTTTGGAAATGAGTGGGAACAAAGACTAAACGTAAAAGGAACTGTACATAATCACTGTACTCTAGTTGGTAAAGTCATTTTTCATGGAGGTATGAGTTAACAATTCTGAAATCACTAAAAATGTATGCTGGAATTACGTGAATGAATAGCAGATTGTGGGAGCTACGTTTCTTACTGTTGAAGTAGGAGGTTATAGACAAGAAAAGAGGCAAAGTTTGGAATGATTTATATATGTGGTCAAGGATTTCAGTGACAAATGTCAATATGAACTCATATTTAGCCTAATATAGGTACAGAGGGATACATAAATATTCAGATATGTGTGCATATGTGGGTCAGCACACAAACATGTATTTCCTTTCTCTGTCAGCTAAGAGAGTGTAGAAGCTATGACACCCCAGTAGCAATGGACACACCCAACACCCAGATCTTGGTTTCTAATACTGTTCTCCTTGGAACCAGGGTTTTTTGGAGAAAAGGTTATTCTAGAGCGGGGACAAGGAACATACATTATGATCCTGTAGTGTTTTGTAGTTCCAGAAAGTAAGGACACGCTCAAAGAAATAAAAACCACAACAATGTGGTATGTCAGAGGGACACAAGAGCCAACTGAAAGAGCTCCCAATGGCCTAAGCTGGAACAATTTTAGCCACAAAACAAATAAGTAGTATTGGATCATAACCTAAATAATAAAATAAATATCTATGAGTCCATACTGATATAAAGAAATGATTGAATAAATAAATAAAATAATTACAAATTTTCTATGCAGGAGCATTCCAAATTATTTATATAGATACTTTGCTCTCAAGGAGGTAGAGCATATCTCCCCACCCCTTAAGTGTGGGCTGTGCATAGTGACTTCCTTGTAAAGAATACAGTATGGAAAGGAGGGGAAAAAAGTAAATTTACAGTGGAGAAACCTGACAAATACTACCTGAGCCAGGTGATCGAGGTCAACACCAGCATGTTGGTGGTAGGTACCCTTGATATGTGTTGAGACTGGTACTTTACCTCTGCAGTCTTTCTCTCCAAAATGCATAAACCCCAGTTCAATCATAGAAAAACATCAGACAAACCCTAAATCGAGGGACATTCTACAAAATACCTGACCAGTACTCCTCAAAACAGTGAAGGTCATTAAAAGCAAGGAAAGTCTGAGAAATTCTCACTGTTAGAGAAGACATAATGCCTAAATGTAGTATGAAATCCTGGATAGGATCCTGGAACAAAAAAGAGACGCTAGGTAAAGACTAAGGAAATCAGGATAAAATATGGACTTCAGTTAATAATCATGTATCAATATTGGTTTATTAGTTGTGACAAATGTACCATACTAATGTAAGATGTTAACAAAAGGGGAAAGTGTGTGGGAGGTATGTGGAAGTTCTTGTTCTATTTTTGCAACAGTTCTGTAACTTAGCTTAAAGTCTTCTAAAATGAAAAGTTTATTTTTCAAAAAGACATGGAACTTACTTATCACGTAAGGATGCATTAGTGGGTGATATAGGTGGATAAGGTCTTCCTAGGCATCAACAGAGCATATGAGACTGTGCCCACCAAGTCAGAGGAGACCTCAGTGGTGGGGTGCTCTGGACTTAGAGCCCTGCCCTCAGCAGTCACAGTAGACATTTTTATTAATAACCCTTACTGAAGACAAACAGGAAACAGCTGTGACCAGAGACACTCACACAAAGGCATTCACATAACTTGCAGGCATAGCTGGTCAGCTCTCCTTTGCTTCCTCTGCAGACACATCTCATACCACTCTTCCCTTAACTGTTACATTTAGCCATACTAGATATTTTTAGTCCCTTAAAGAGATAATACCCTCTCTCAGCTCTGGGTCTTTTCCTTCTGCTTGCAATTCTCTTCAAGCCCCAACCTCCATCTTCTCCCTGTTTGCCCAGGTAATTCTACTTCAGCCTTCAGTGGAAATGCCAATTTTTCAGGAAGGCCTTCCCTGGCATCCTAGACGGCACACTGTGCTTCCGCTTTTGTGGCATGCATCCTACTTGCAATTATTGTTTATTCTGACTTCCCCCACTAGATTATAAGCTGCCTAAGGATAGGATTGTTGTCAAACTCAAGTTCATGTGCCCAACACACAGTGAGAAAACAATCCAAAACATTGGAGTTTGGAGCAGAGAAAGGTCTATTTCAAGGCCTTGCAAGGAGAACAGGTGGTTCGTGCTCAAGACCTGAACTCCCTGACAGTATTCAGGGAAGGGTTTATAAAGGCAACGTGAGGGAGGAGAATCATGGGGTGTGTGATCAGCTCCTGTACAATTCTCTGGATGATGGTGAGGCAACAAGGTGGTGTCACAGGGGTTAACATTTTCAATCTTCAGGCTCCAGTAGGTCTGGGGGTTATGTGCTCATGGTCATCAAGTAGTTAACGTCTATTTGGTGGGGGTTTTAGTATCTGTAAAACAACTCAGGAAATGTGCATCAGATACTGTTATCTAGGTACTTCAGGGAGGAGCTTAAGATTCTGTGACTGCTATATGGCTGATTTACTGTTTGAATTATTACCCGTTCTCCTGGCCCAACCGCTATTTTTGTCACTACACATTCACACCCTTTCAATTGTTAATTCTTCAGCCAGGCTTTTGTGACTCAGGGGAGGCCTGGGTGACTACAGCTTTTCTACAAACAAGAGGCAGGCAGAGGACATGGGGAAAGGGGTCTGTCCCAAGAAGGTCCCATAGGGTCCTGCTCAGTTACAGAATTGCTGTACCCCAGTGCCTAGCACAGGGCTTGCAACATCCGAGGTGTTTGGTAAGTATCTATTGAATTGAAAACAATGAAGGAAGGTTTAGAACTGAGCATGACATTTAGCAGAGCAAGGGCTCTGGAACGACTGGCCCCAGATAAGATTGAAAAAGTAGGTAGAAGAGAGACTGTGAAGGAACTCATAAAGGCTGACTGTAGAGTTTGGACTTTAACCCATAGTCTTGAATGGTCTAAAGTAGGAGAATGATACAAGTCAACTTGTACTGAATTTCCTGGAATCTTACATGCTGAAAATATTTCTCATTAGTTTTTTTTTTTTTTTTTTTTTTGCGGTACTCGGGCCTCTCCTTGTTGTGGCCTCTCCCGTTGTGGAGCACAGGCTCCGGACGCACAGGCTCAGCGGCCATGGCTCACGGGCCCAGCCACTCTGTGGCATGTGGGATCTTCCCAGACTGGGGCACGAACCCGTGTCTCCTGCATCGGCAGGCGGACTCTCAACCACTGCGCCACCAGGGAAGCCCTCTCATTAGTTTTATACTTACAGAACAACTTAGCTTGCTATAAGCTTTTCATAGTTCACTTCCTGTCTTTCAGACCCTTATAGACTGCAGCACTACCATAGAGCATCAAGTTTGGTTATGGTGAATTCTGAGGCCAAACCAATTTTTTCCTTGTCTATGACCTGCTTTTTCCACTGGGATGCTCCCATCATTCTTTATCCTGAAATTTTAGTCTCTATACCAAGAGATAAACTAGTGTTATTTACAATGAATCAGTTTTTCCTGGGATAGGATATGCTTTCTAGTTCTGCAATTTTAGAAGACTTTCTTGACTTCAGAAATGTTTTGAGTGTTTAAGAGTACAGATTGTTAAATCAGGCTGCCTCGTTTTAAATCCTGGCTCTACCATTACTGTGTGACTTTAGGAAGTTACCTAACTTCTCTCTGCTTCAATTTTCTCACCTTTAAAATGGGAAGAATAATAGTACTTACCAGGATTGTTATGAGGATTAAACAAGGTAATCCTCAGAATACTTAGAACAGTGCCTGGTGCATAGCAAGTGCTCAAATAAATAGTAACTATTATTATAATTACCACTGTTATCAGATTAAAAATTTTTCCCTTTGTTTTGCTTTCTTATTCAGAAACACAAGTAGTAGCTATTTTGTATTTACTGTGTCTACCATGTTTAACATGTTCACAAGAATTATCTCTGTAGTTTGTTCCATTTTATTTTATTTCCTCATACATACTGTCCCCCAGAAATGTGTTTAAATTTTGTTTAGTCAATTTTCATTGCTTCTAATGTGGCTTTTTATCTCTGTGACAGTTTTATTTTTCTTTCATTTCTCTCCTAAGCTTTCTTGGCTCACTATTTTTTAGTTCCCTTCTATTGGCTTATAAGCTCTTCTTTGAATTATTTTGTTTCTTTTCTCAGCTCTTTTTTTTTAACATCTTTATTGGAGTATAATTGCTTTACAACGGTGTGTTAGTTTCTGCTGTATAACAAAGTGAATCAGTTATACATATACATATGTTCCCATATCTCTTCCCTCTTGCGTCTCCCTCCCTCCCACCCTCCCTAAACCACCCCTCTAGGTGGTCACAATCTCAGCTCTTTTTTTTTTTTTTTTGCGGTACACGGGCCTCTCACTGTTGTGGCCTCTCCCCTTGCGGAGCACAGGCTCCGGACGCGCAGACTCAGCGGCCATGGCTCACGGGCCCAGCCGCTCCGCGGCATGTGGGATCTTCCCGGACCGGGGCACGAACCCGTGTCCCCTGCATCGGCAGGCGGACTCTCAACCACTGCGCCACCAGGGAAGCCCCTTCTAGTGTATTTTTCATTTCAGTTGTTGTATTCTTCAGCTGTTTGGTTCTTCTTTATATTTTCTAACTCTTTGTTAACATTCTCACCGTATTTATCCATTCTCCTCCGGAGTTCATTGAGAATCTTCGTGATCAGGTTACCTTGAACTCTTTATTAGGTGGATTGCTTGGCTCTACTTCATTAAATTCTTCTTGTGAAGTTTTGTGCTATTACCTCATTTGGAATATATTCCTCTGTCTCCTCATTTTGCCCACTTCTCTGTGTTTATTTCCATGTATTAAGTAGGTTGGTTACTTTTCCTGATTTTGGAGAAGTGACCTTATGTAGGAGACATCCTATGGGGTTCAGCCACGCTGTATGCTCAAGGGGTGCCCCTTATGTGGGCTGCATGGGCCCGTCTGCTGTGGTGGGGTCGATTACTTTGGGTGTGCTTGTACGTGGGGCTGGTTCCCCGTGTGGCTGGCTGTTTGGCCTGGGAAGTCCTGGGACTGGTGCCAGCCCACTGGTGGGCGGGTAAGCCCCCAGAACAAACAGGCTAGAGGGAGAACTCCAAATAGTGCTTACCAGTACCAGTGTCCTTGTGGTAGAATCAGCTCCCCAAAATGGCTGCCACCAGCGTCTGTGTCCCCGGGAGGAGTCCGCATTGCCTCTTGCCTCTCTGGGAGGCCCTCTAAGATCAGCAAGTGGGTCTGACTCAGGCTCCTTTCAAATTACTGCCTCCGCACCGGGATTTGGAGTGTGTGAGATTTAGCATTCACCCTTTAAGATAAGTCTCTGTTTCCTACAGCCCTCTCTGGCTCTCCTGTACACAAGCCCCGCTGGCACTGAAAGCCACATGTTCTGGGGGCTCGTCCTCCTGTTGAAGGACTATTGGGCTGGGAAGACCCCTTGCTCTTCGGGGAGAACCTCTGCAATTGTGACTATCCTACTGTTTGTGGGTCACCTACCCAGGAGTATGGGTCTTGACTGTGCTGTGTCTCCGTCCCTCCTACCCATGTGATTGTGGCTTCTTCTTTACATCTTGAGATGTGCACGTCTTTTTCCTGTTAATCTTCAGGTTGTTCTCATAGATGGTTGCTCTGTAAATGGCGCAGTTGTAGTGAGCCTGTAGGAGGAGGTGAGCTCAGGGTCTGCCTGCTCCATCTTGGCCAAACACCAGGAAGATATTACATTCTAAGCCATAGCCAGCTGGAGCCAGGAACTAGGAGCTTCACTGACAGTTTTTTGCGAGGAAGGAAAATTGATATGAGTCATCCAGTGCTGGGAGAGGCCAGGACAGAAAGAACATCAAAAGTGGGCCAATGTTCTGTCTGTTTTTGCCTTTTATTTATACAGCCTTTCTATTTTTAAATTTCTCTCCTTCTTTACCTCTTTCAATGTGGTATTTCTGCATACAGATCTAAAGTGTTTACGTTTTTATGTTCAGAATTGCTTTTGAAATAATGATTTTTAAAAGTCATTTGGAATTTTTCACATTTGTGCAGTTTAGGTGTTCTGAAAGTTTTAATCTGATTCCAGTCACTGCTTCTTATATAACTTTGGGCATCATTGACTTTTTGTGGCTAAAAATCTCAGAAAGTCTTCTCGTCTTATAGACCTAGATATAACATCATTTTAAAAAATATTTTGAGCGAGTAAGTTCTGCAATAGTAAATTGATGAACTAAGAGTAGTGTAAGAAATTTGCGATTGATGAGAGAAAAGTAAACATATACAAAAATTTTAGGGACTTACCCTTAAATTTGTGCTCCGCAACTATTTTACAACAATGAATTGTTATTTTAAAAATCCCATCTATGTCTATTACAATGATCTATGCTGCTGTTAAGTCATGCTCATAGAAAAAATTTCTCCACCCTAAAATGGAAATGTAAAAGATAAAAATCAACTGTTCTTTCCAGTACAGTTCACATCACTGAAGTCTTAAACTCAAAGTTTAATTTGGACCTTATGTTTTCTAGTACATTTACAAACGGAGGATGAGTTCTGAAAGGTGTAAATAGTACCATATGTAAGTTCAAGTAATATGGTAAAGTTATTTTCATATTACAATGTGCTTCCTTTTAAAAACTATTAAATTCATGGTTTTCCCCTTTCCTGTCATAAGCAGATTTGTTCATGGAAACTTTCAGGGCTGAGATAATAGCTTATCTTCTGATATAATTTTATAGGAACAATTATGTAGCCTACTTTTCTTTAGAAATTATGATGATTTCCACTCCTTAATAACTCTGATCATACCAGTTAATTTCAACCTAATGAAAATGTATTGCAAGGAACCAAGAGGTGTCTGGGCAGAAGTTGATAATCTAGGGGGATTTGAAAAAGACTTATTAGCTTTCAGAGTTCCCCAGCCATGTCTACCTATGAATGTATACAAATTGCTTACCTCCTGTGTCCATCCCTTTGTTCCATGTCTATAATCTGTCAGGTTCTATGTTGTATTTTAAAGATGCTAGTGGAAAGCAAAAGTAAATCTACCTGCAGGATTATCTGGTAGGAATGATACCAGTTGGCAAAACCAGATTCCTCAGGGATGTCCCTAAGTCCTGTGGACCCAGGCTCCTGGTGTCTCATTACTACACTCTATTGATGTCCTCAGCCTCTTTGTCTTTGCCTCTTTGATCACAGCCTGTCTTCTGCTCTCTGTCACTCTCCCCAGCATGCCACCAGTAGCCACTTCTTCCTCTTCTTGGACTCTTCTTACAACAAGCCCTCAGTTGTTACTCCTTACCACCAGTCTCTCTACCTCGTACGTCTCCTCTCATTCAATCCTTCCTACCCATTAATGTCATGTTAAGTCTCCAGAATGTACTTCTCTGATCCTGGCACTAACTCTAAAGACCCCCTATGGCCCACTGGATTAAATCCAAAATCTTCAGTGAGGGCCTTCACCATGTGAACTCACCTTCATTCCCTGCAAGGCTCCACTGCACATTGTTTTACCCCACCCAATCGAGTCCCTGAAGTTTGCAACGAACTAGAAGACATTGATCTTCTAGGAGAGAAGTCAGGAAGCTTTCTCTGTAAAGGACCACATTGTAAATATTTTCAGCTTTGGGGGCCATATGGTCTTCGCTGCAACTATTTAACTCTGCCATTATGACATGAAGGCAGCCCTAGGCAATATATAAAGGAATGAGTAGGGCCACGTTCCAATAAAACCTTATTAATGGACATGGAAGTTTTAATTTCGTATAATTTTTGTGTGTTGATTTTTTCCCAGCCATTTAAAAATATAAAACGCATTCTTTGCTCATGGGTCGTACAAAAACAAGTGGCAGACCAGATTTGACCCATGGACATAGCTTGCCAGTCCCTGTCCTAGGTGATCACTGACCATGGCCTTGAGTCAAGCAAGGCTGAGGACCGCAGGGTGGCAACAGCAGCACGTCCTCTCCGCATGATGGTGTCCTTTGTCACCCATTGTTAGTGTTCATCTGTATAGCCTGTGTCACATGAGGTGCCCAACATCTCTGAGTCTCTATACCTACTGAGAAGATGGCCTCCCACTAACCGCCCTGTCATGAGAAGGTGGAAACCACACTACACGTGGCTGGAGGACCGGACGAGGGTCAGTGGTGGGTCCTTGGGAGGGAGGGCAAGCCCAAGCTACCGGCAATACGTAGTACCTCCTTTCATCCAGTCCCACTGGCGTCCTTCTAAGAATTAGACCCTCACGACTGAATGTTCCCTTTCAGATTTTAGATGAGGCAACTCTCCTGGGGGTGGAGTTTGCTGACGGATTCCTGGCAAAGTCTGCAGATGGTGTCAGTGGTCGTACCGCTGGAGGGGTTTTCTGGATGTCCACTACCAAAGAGAGGCACTGCTGACCTTCAGATACCCCCTCAAGTTTGAGAACCAGAAGACAACCCTCTTGCCTTGCTTGAAAACCGTAGATAAGCACTTCTAAAAGAGGGAGATTAAAGTGTGTCCAAGCTGTCTGTGAATTTCTTCGGAAGGAGTGGTAGCGGAGAGGGGACGATGTTGGAGGTGATGGCAGGAGAGTGTGCAGAGTTCTCCTTTTCAATTCCTATCCTTGCTCCTGCAGTTGGATTTCTACTACTGAAAATGATGCCTTTGAGAACAGCCCAGAGGCGAGAGTCTGGAGTTGTGCTGACATTGCAAGCCTGTCAATGGCCACTAGAGGGCGCCAGAGCTTGAGTTTGGGGAGCTTGCAGAGTCATTTCCTCGTATGGCCTGGAGAATTATTAGCTAGATAAGAAGCAAAGGAAATAGACCCTAAGGATGCTGCTCTGCCTATGTGCAGCAAGACAAGCAAGATCACAAAAAGTTCGGAGCGCTAGAGTACAACAGACCAAGTGACTTCCTACTTTGTCTAAGGACAATGACTGAGGCTGGCATCTCATGAAACTGGGCTAGGCTGAGAATGGCTTCATGGCTACAGTGAAATAGGCAAACTCCCCCCGCATCTTGGATCCTATGTTGAAATCACTAAATAGACTTTTTCTTTTAAGTGCTAAGAAATAAAGAATAAGAAATGGGTAGAGGTATAGGGGCTTGGATAGAGAGTGGTCAGGACGATGTTCAGATCAGAGCAGGTAAGGAGATGAGAAAAGGTAAAAAATGCTCCTTCCAAGGGTTCAGTGGAGATCAGAGCCAGGAGCTGAGGCTTGGCCACAGAGGTATTACCCACTCTGCTCTCTGCTCTCTCCCAATAGTAACTGGCCCCATTTGCTTTTAGAAATCCTTCAAAGAAAAGTATGTGGAGAAAGTATGTGGAATAGAGAGGAGGATGGTCATTTACTCAAAAGTCTGTTTAAGAAAATAACATTTTAAAATTGGCATAATAGCCTGGAAACTGGTATTGGTTGTAAAAAATTAATAACAATCTGTAATTAAAATCCAAAGACATTTAAATCAACATGGGTGATGAAAGGGAGAATTGGTCAAATACGGAGGGCAGTAAAATCCTGTCATGATTCTTATATTTTTTAGGGGATATAGATTCTGATTAATGTTGGCACTTGTTAGAAAAAACATTTTAATATGTGTGTTAATAATAGAAGCCATTAAAAGAGAAATAAACTATACAATTTTCAAACCATTTGAGAAAAAATGAACAAAGAAAACTCAATCAACTCATCCAAAGTCAAAAAAAAAAGGAGATGGGGAAAAGAAACAACCCTCCTCTGCCTTTGCAGAGTAACTGTAACTATTCTTTCTGCCTGAGCTGGAGGGACTTGCATCTGTCGCCTCTGCTTTTGCAATATAACCATCTGCCTGGGCTCTCAGGAACTATCAGATTCTTCTGTAGTTCCCAGACTGAGGGAAAAAAAGGGCCAATTTAAATTAAAGTGGGAAAACGATGAGACCTTTGGTTCTGTAGAAGTTGGTTTGTCTGGCTTAAGCTTGTGGGTTTAATTAATACAGACCTGTGTTTAGAGTCATCAGCATTAAGTATAATATTTTTATTGTACCTAGGGTTACTGAAAGTCAGTAAGTGCATATTGTTTTTGTTATGAAATTTGTCAACAGGGAAAATAACCTGATATGATTAAATTTTAAAGTAAATGTAACTGGAATAAGACCTTTTTGGTAAACTCTATAGGAATAATTATGTTTTGGAAACATCCATCTAAAACAGTCTCTTCAAATTTTGGTAAATTTGAAACTAAATTAAGTTAAATGATAGGAATTCATTGAGTATCCAGGCCATTTCAAATAAGATTAAATATTGGGAACATTAATTGCTAAACAGGTCTAAATTTATCTACTTTTGTCTTCTTGTAAGAGAGAAACTAAAGCTGTTTAGTGCCACCTTGAGGTGTTCTCTACCAATCTATAGAATGCTAATGAAAAAGACAGTTCATGGTTGCTTAAGGAAAGTAGGATGTGTGTTTTCAGAAAAGAAGGTATAAGGAATGGAAATAGATTTCGTTAAAGGAAAAAGGGTGACTTTGTCCTAAGGCTGGTTATTTCTAAATGGAAAGAATATGGGACAAAGTATGGCTACAGAAAGTTGCAGAAAGTTTGCAGAAGAGGAACATGGAGAAAAGAATTTTGTATGTGGTCAGGGTTTTCTAAGGTTGGATTAAATTTAATTAGGTAAATGGATTTTACTAAGAGTAGGCTGATGTAAGACTGAATTTGGTTTCTCTCTCTCATAAGAGAACAAAGTTTTCCTGGAATGTTGCTTTTGATATCAGATTGTGTGAGTTTCTGTGCCTTTAAGTGATCTGTATTTATTTTTGAATTTTTTTTTCACCTTAGCTCAAGGAATAATTGTTTCACAGTGACTTATGACTCTGACTAGGTGTTTTCAAACTTCTTGAGATTTTTTGATAGACTTCCCAAATATCAAATTCTAACTAAAGTTCTTTTTTTTTTTTTTTTTTTTTTTTTGTGGTACGCGGGCCTCTCACTGTTGTGGCCTCTCCCTTTGCGGGGCACAGGCTCCAGACGCGCAGGCTCAGCGGCCATGGCTCACGGGCCCAGCCACTCCGCGGCATGTGGGATCTTCCCGGACCGGGGCACGATCCCGTGTCCCCTGTATCGGCAGGCGGACTCTCAACCACTGTGCCAACTAAAGTTCTTTTGACTTCCAACTAACTTTGGGGTGCTTCAAAGTGCTCCTCAAGCATCCCAAAGAGAAATCCTAAATTAATTGAATTCATTTGGTATGTTAAATTACACGGGAAACATTGTCCAAATTCACTGTTGCCTGTTTCAGATGGAATCATCAGGCTCTCCCCAATTTTCTCGTAGCTGCCAGACAGGGGAAAGGGTTATGGGTTTTCTGCTATCTAGTCTTTCACCTTACTCTACGTCCAAAAAAAATCCCCTGTGGGAACGCTCCCACATCTAGGCCCTCAGGTCCTGACCCCATGGCATTTTCCATTGCGCCCCACCCCAATTCCTCCAGGAGTTCCTTTGTGCACCTCTAAGCCTGCACTCCAGGCTTTGGCAGCCCAAACCTTGTTACAGACTACCTACTGAGCTGGCTATTTCCAAGCAGCCCACATCCTAGGCTTTATAGATGCTCAGTCTCAAGGACTACACCACAACGTAGGGAAAACTGTTATAGGACATAAGCTTTACAGACAACAGATACCCCTCAAGGAGAGTCCTGGCAATGCACTGGTACTGGTTTAAACGTCCCCTATCAGGGACTCCTCGCCTGAGGGACCGACGACCAGAGATGTCTGGTTAGGCGAGGGACAGTAGAGGATGCTCAAAATCCCATTAGGTAAGAAGGGAATTTGGAGGACACTCCAACCCCCTTCCAACAAAAGCCTCCTGGTAAATGTCTCCGGGATGCTGGACTTCATTTCTAGGAGCGCCCTTGCTTGCAGGTTACTCAACATGGGAGGATCCTCTTCTAAGCCAGAAAAAACACCTCTGGAATGCATCCTTAAAAACAACTGGAAATTTTAAAAAATAGAGGGGCTGAAAAGGGAAAAACTTAAACTCTACTGTAACACTGCCTGGTCTTTATATAAGTTGGGGGATGGAGAAAAATGGCCAGAAAAATGGGTCTCTAAATTACAATACCATTTTGCAATTGGATCTTTTCTGTCACAAGATGGGAAAATGGACTGACATTCCATATGTCCAAGGCTTCATAGTCCTTTACCAAAACCCTGCTCTATGTGGCTCCTGTAATCAAAAGCCTGGGGAATCAGAAAACACTTCTGACATTTTATATTTTTTGTTTTTTTTTTCTTTAGCGGTACGCGGGCCTCTCACTGCTGTGGCCTCTCCCGTTGCGGAGCACAGGCTCCAGACCCGCAGGCTCAGCGGCCATGGCTCACGGGCCCAGCCACTCCGCAGCATGTGGGATCTTCCTGGACCGGGGCACGAACCTGTGTCCCCTGCATCGGCAGGGGGACTCTCAACCACTGCACCACCAGGGAAGCCCACTTCTGACATTTTAGATGATCCCCTTTTAACCTTCCCCACATTTTCAGGGAGAAAACTAAGTATCCTCTGCTTCTCCAGAGCCACCTGTTTACTTCTCCAGATCCCTCTGACCAATCCCACACTCTGCCTCCCTATGTCCCTTTATACCCTCCATTACACCAGAGGGGAGAGACTAGTCCCTCTGGGGTAACGCTTAGTGGAACTTCCTGTCACCCAGGATCAGGAAAAGTGTGCCCTCGTAGGGAAGTGGCAAATGGCCAAGGGACAATCAGAGTACGGGTGCCCTTCTCTTAACAGATTTAGCCCAATGCAAACAGAGACTGGGCCAGTTTTCTGAAGACCCTAGTAAGTCTGTTGAAGGGTTTCAGGCCCTAACTCTGGCCTTTGATTTAACTTGGAAGGATGTCCAAACAGTCTTATCTACTTGCTGCACCCCTGAGGAAAAGCAGAGAACTTGGGCAGCAGCCCAGGGACACGCTGACCAGCTTGCCAGGGACCAACACAAACATTTTGTTATGGCTGGAGACGCAGTCCCAAATCAGGAGTCCACTGGAATTATGATTCCCAGGCGGGAACAGAAGCCAGGAAGCACATGGTCCAATGTGTACTAGAAGGGATGAGAAAGTGTATCAAAAAGCCAGTTAACTATGAAAAGGTTAAAAGGATTGATCCAAGAAAAAAAGAAAATCCAGCCCTCTTTCAGGGATGGCTTGTGGAGTCTTTTAGAAAATTTACTAACATTGATCCATCCACCCCTGAGGATCAATCCCTGCTGGGACAACATTTTATCAGCCAATCTGTCCCTGATATTAGGCAGAAACTCCCAAAGTTACAATTAGGCCCACAAACACCAATGACCCAACTCCTAGAGGCCTTTGGGGTATTTAATAATTGAGATCAAGCTGAGGAGGAAGAGAGAAACTGATGTGAAAACAGGCAGGCCAGGACTCAAGCTAAACTGATGGCCGAAGCTGTCAGCCATGCCTTACAACCCCAGGACTACCCAAGGGGGCCGAGGAAGTTTAACCATCCATCCGGAGGTAAAACCAGCAAGGGGGGATGCTTCAAATGTAAGTCAACTGGCCACTGGGCCCAAAAGTGCCAAAAAGAACGCCCTGGTCCATGCGCAGTCTGCAAACGAACAGGTCATTGGAAGTGGGACTGTCCCCAGTCCCAAAGCGGAAGGGGAGCTCCTGCTGCTGAGATGGCCGTGCTGCATGACTGAGGCGGCCCTGGGATTCTCCTGGCTCCCCGCAATGAGATGTCTATCTCCATCGAGGAGCCCCGGGTGGTCCTTGACGTGGCAGGTAAGAAAACCAGTTTTTAATGGACACAGAAGCCACTTACTTTGTCCTGCTCTCTCCCTCTGGGCCTCTTTCCTCCAAAAGCTGTACTGTGACTGGTGTCAACGGAAAGCCTTGCACCTGTTTCTTCTCTGGGCCTCTCACTTGCCAATTTGAGCAGCGTTTAATCTCACATGGCTTTTTAGTTGTGCCTGAGTGTCCGACCACATTACTGGGGAGAGACCTCTTGGGGTCCCTTGGAGCCGTATTACGATTAGGAGGTCCCAAGCAGCCCTAACTTGAGACTTAACCTTGGGGGAAGGAAAAGTTATAAACCAAAAACCAAAGCTAGGAGCAGTCATTCACGGCTGCGGGCACCAAAAGGAAAATTCTCAGATTACCCAAGGGAACAGCAGGGCAGATTGGGAAGCAAAGAAAGCAGCCCTGATGCCCATACCAGGTAGAAACCAACATTGAGAAAAGTCGACAGCAAGCTACTTGGCTTCAGCAGACAAATAACCACCAATCCTCGCTATTCAATACGGGCAGGGAAATTGAAAACTGGTTCTCTAGTTTGATCTCTTGAATCCCACAGGGTATAAAAAATTTCTGGCAAGAGGTTTTCATTTTCTCATAACCCTTTTCTTTTCAGTCATACTGATTTATGCCATATTTCATCTAGTGCTCCGTTGTCTTCCCTACTACTGTAAACGTGTGACTAAGGCTTTTCAGTCCAAGAAGGAGACCTGGGGCCAACAGGTCCAGACCTTCCATTCTAAAAATAGAGAAACATGTTCAACTTTAACCCTGAGATTAACAAAAATATATACCCAAGAAGAATGGCTTCTTGGCGGGGGCGACATCACCTCCCTTGTCTGGACAACAGTTAAGGAAGCCCTCCCAAAGTTAACCTGATTCCTTCCCTTTCTAGGCCCTTTAATGGCTACTGCTGTTCTCCTTTTAGGCCCTTGTTTGTTTAAACTTTTGGTTAAGTTTGTGTCTTCTAGGCTCCAACAGTTTGAAGTAAGGCTCATGATGGTTCAAGGAGTTCAACCCATTCAGCAGGGAGTGGCCCAGGTCCCTACAGGTCTTTGGAACAGTCAGCAAGGGACTTCTACACCTCTACGGAAGGCTAGGGTCTGCAGCCCCTGTGCAGCAGGAAGAAGTTTCAGAAGAAGAGGACTTCGGCCCCTTCCCCTTTAAGAATAAGGGTGTTGAGCTGCTTCCCTGGTGGCGTAGTGGTTGAGAGGCCGCCTGCCGATGCAGGGGACACGGGTTCATGCCCCGGTCCGGGAAGATTCCCACATGTTGCGGAACGGCTGGGCCCGTGAGCCACAACTACTGAGCCTGCGCGTCCGGAGCCTGTGCTCCGTAACGGGAGAGGCCACAACAGTGAGAGGCCCGCGTACCGCAAAAACAAAACAAAACAAAACAAACCAATAAGGGTGTTGAGTCTCTCAGGCGGGAATGAGACAGGCTGAGACCTGGGCTCCTTTGCTGCAGTGCTGCAGTGCTTGCACCTGGACACACCTCTCCTGGGACAACAGAATACTAAGAAACTATATGGGACTAAAAATAACTGCGTGCATGCACAGTTGGGGCAAATTCTAGACAAAAAGATACAGAAGACCAAAAAACCCAACTGCCACTTTTGAAGAGCCTGGAGCAAAAACAGGGTGTTGGGAGCAAAAGCAGGGCGCTGAGCATGCGCCCTGCGCACACCACCACCTAAGGGGTGGGCAAAACACCTAAGCCACCCCTCCGGCCTGACCCCTGGACACATCCCTCCCCTCCCCTCAGGAAGCAAGCAAGCATGGGAACCTGTTGTTTGTTCTCACTCTCCACTGGTGCAACAGGGGCCCCAGTAAAGCCTTGCCTGAAGGAAAATAAAAAAGAAGCAGAGGAGAGAGAAGCAGAGCTGCTTAGGGAGCATGCCACAGTTGGTGGTGGTGGCATGACAGCTGGGGCAATTTGCATGTTTCCTGTGGACCAGAAATGAACCACGTGGGGTTGGGGTGGGATAGATGAGCTTCCCTGAAGTCTAGAAGAGGAATCTGCCCCCTCAGGACGGCTGAGAGGGATGATGGCATCCAAATTCAATGGTGATCCATGGAAGCCGAGGGTGGAGGGAGGAGTAGAAGCAGCCCGCTGGTATCAAGGGATCAACAGTGGTATGTTTCCACTGGGGGAATCTCTGAGAAACCCACAAAATTGCTCCTCAAGACAATGAGTCAGCTTGGAACGTCCAGATCACAATCGTATTAGTAGATAATACTCCTACCAGCCCTGGAGGAAGGAGGTGAGCAACGGAGAGGGAAGTGGACCACACCCCTCTGCTCTGTTGCAGACTTCCACGACTGGAGCAGACCCAAGTCAGCATAAGGAAGAATCTGGGTAAAAAGGAGTTTGCACTTCCTATTATCACATTGGATTTGTCCTCTGTGTGTAAAAACGAAAGGACAATTTGTATATTATCTAACAGTGACCCAAAGAAATATGGGACCTGTTCAAGATTTCATCCAAGGGCAGGATATGGATTGTTTGATGGGGCAAGTTTAGTAAGGAGTGATGGAGAAGAACACATTTGCTTTATAACTGTACCCTACTAATCTCAGCTCATTCAGTACAACTGTTGTATTAAAATAAGATGAATTGGAATTCAAGGTAAAAAGTATTAAATAATACTAAGGAGGGGGGCTTCCCTGGTGGCGCAGTGGTTGAGAGTCCGCCTGCCGATGCAGGGGACACGGGTTCGTACCCCGGTCCGGGAAGATCCCACATGCCGCGGAGCGGCTGGGCCCGTGAGCCATGGCCGCTGAGCCTGTGCGTCCGGAGCCTGTGCTCCGCAACGGGAGAGGCCACAACAGTGAGAGGCCCGCGTATCACAAAAAAAAACCAAGGAGGGTATTTTATATTAATGAAATGAAGACCTCTAGAACAAGGTTACTCTTTCCTGTTTCCCTCCTTGCTCTCTTTCTATCAGTCCAAGTAGGAGACTTTCTCTACTCTGTTCTCCCTGAGCCTCCACCAATCTGCCTCATACTCTACATTCTATAAATGTGACAGTTTCCAGCTCCCTCCTGTCCTCCTGGGGCCAGAAGTCCCTCCATCCCTGCATATCCTTCACCTACAAGAATTAAAGGGTGGCTTCACTAATGCATTTCTGCGTGAGCAAATTACCTACCTCCAGTGAATTTCAATCTATCATCTGTTAAATGCAGATAAAAAGTCATACCTTGAGGATTCAATAAAATAACGCTTATAAGTTGCTTAACATGGCATCTGGCACATAATAATAAATGGTACTTATTGGTAAAACAAGATTAGTGATAAGAGACATCTATATAGCCATTTCATCTTCTTTCAAGAGCAGAAAAAGAGCCTTCTCTGTGATATGTGCCAACCTAGCATATATAAAGTTCAGGATATGTTGCCTGATGATAGTTATAATGACAATGAAATGGTAACAACAAGAATAATGATTGACAACAAGATACCCCAGAAATCTGAAAGCACGTGGCCCAGGAAAAATACTAGAGTGGGTAATGGAGCCTAGTAGATTATTGCTAGGAATTGACAGGGGCAGGCAGGTTAGGGTGAGATACTGTAACTGGAGACTTGGGTGGCTCAAGTCCAGCATAAGTTCCGTGCAGCCTTCAGAGCAAAACCAAACACACAAAGAGAATATTTGATATATATCCTCTGTGTGTAACATTCAGACAGACCCTGCAGATGACCTTCAGTCTCACAGCTGTTCTTATACATAGAACAATGTACCATCATATTTAAATATGAAGCACAGCAATACATTTTAAAATCTAATCTCAGCACCATTACCTAATGTCAGAAACATTAAAAGAAAATGCAAATATCTAAAGGCTAAGGGAATTGTAATTTGGAGTAAGCACTGGGTTCTATAAAACAAATGGCTTCCGACAAAACCAGTTGCAGTTTTGATAGAATTATAAAATCATTCCTTTATGGGATGACAATTATATTTGGACATTATCAAATTCCTCACTATGCCAGTTCCTCACGCAATTTTAAATAACTCAGATTAGACAAACGTGAGCAATCACAGAATGGAATGATTCCGTGAAAACTGGCTGAGGATCTATAGATAAAGAGGTCATGGTGATAACAACATGTGACACTCCAAGTGGAATTTGAGTGGGATTGCTCTCATCACGTTTAATATCTTGATTAATAGAGTGGGTGTTGGAGTAGCAATATAAAATGTTTCATTAGACCCATTTCAAGAGAGAGTTTGAATACAGTATAAAGAATAAAGAACAGTGGGAATAGAGACCCAGAGAAGTTTAAAATTGCAGCAGAAAATAAAAATCTGCCATTTAGGTTGTAAAATTCAATGTACATTATGTGATGTAAAGTATTCTGATACATAGGGTTTATTAAGAATATCTGCTGATGCCCAAGAGGCAATTAGACAATGGCGGGCAAGACATCTGAAATAAATCCATGATGACAGCTTCTCTTTGCATCCTAACCCTCTCACTCAGAAGAGTTCAAACTGATGCCTATATACAATATATACTTTGTAAAATAAGGAAAACTAGGAACTAGAAGTTAAAATATTAAATGAATGACAATAGCATTATAACTTGTAAATAATTGCTGTATGTAAGTTAACTGAGAAAAATGGATTTAATTTTCCAGAAGACAATGCTTTCTTCATAGTTGTTTGGGTAGCATTTAAAAAAATAAGTATTAGAGATACTGGATTAAAATTGCATATAGGAACATTTGGGGGGAAAATAAAGTTCAACAAATGCAGAGTCTAGATTGCAGAAAAGCTCTCTGAGGTATCTGACTCTATAAACTTTAGACATATTTCATTGTAAACAAAGTTGGGAAAATAGGCTTGAATCTTGGATATTAATTAAACATGTGTTAATAATATCACTCATCAAAATTGTCACTGATCAGATTAGAATTTTTGTCCTGGAAAAGACCTTAGAGATCTGCATTTATTTATTTATTATTTATTTACTTATTCATTCTTTCATTCATTCATTAATTTATTTTTATCAAAGTATAGTTGATTTACAATATTGTGTTGGTTTCAGGTATACAACAAAGTGATTCAGTTATACATATATGTGTATATATCTATATTTTTTCCCTGATTCATTTCCATTATAGCTTATTACAAGATATTGAATATAGTTCCCTGTGCTGCACAGTAAATCCTTGTTGTTTATCTATTTTATATATGGTAGCGTGCATCTGTTAATCCCATACTCCCAATTTATCTCTCCCCCACCTTGCCTTCTCCTTTGGTAACCATAAGTTTGTTTTCTGTTTCTGTCTATAGGTTCCTCTGTACTATTTTTAGATTGAGATCTGTATTGCATAGATGAGAAATTGAAACTCAGAATGATTTTATAACTTGCTGAGAATGACACAGCCATTTTGAGGCAGAGCCCATCCTCTGCTGCAATATTTTTGTCCACTCTGCCTCAAGTGGCCACTTGATGAATGATGATATAAATGAGGCTAATCTCTCTTCTTGTTGAGTGCTGGGTCCAGAGCTTAACTCTGGGAGCCAAGCTAATTGGTTTGAAATCCTGGCTCTATACTTTACTAGTGCTGTAACCTTAACCTCTCTGTCGCTCTGTCGTTTCCTAATCTGTAAAATGGGACAATAATAGTACCTGCTGCATAGTGTTGTTGAAAGGATTAAATTAGTTCTCTTGTTAAAATGCCTAGAACAGTTTTCTGGCATATGGTAAATGTTAAATGTCATCATTATTATATTTGCGATTAAAAGTCTAGATTTCATGCTGCCAAATTTAGTATAGAACATCATAGACGTTTTTGAGAAGTGTTCTTGGAATTTATGAAAAAGGGAACAGTTTACTTCCCGATAAAGCTGTGTCATTCAGTATGTCCTAAACATAATAGGAGCCTATACTTTTACAATTTTTGCATTATTTTAGTTGGGAGAATATCATAAAGAGATAGATCTAATGTTATTTTTGTCTGGGAAACTTTGTATCTATTTTCTTTGTAGTTTGTAGTGAAATGCCTGCCAAGGTAGTCTATAATCATCATTGCCTAAATCAGTTACATCCTAAGGTCGGGTCTTTCAAGCCACATGGAGAATTGAAGATATATTTGTATACACACATAGACACATAGACATACACATACGTACATATATACACACATATATTTAAAAAATATTATTTCACTCTCATCCCTGTAATTTAGGAAAAAGCAAGAGCAAGCAAGAATTCTTTACTTACTTCAGATGATGACTGAGAACAGACTTAAGTACAAAACAGCACTTACTGAAAAAACTCCTACCTCTTATTGTCTTAGGCATCTAATGTGATCTAACTATGTTGCATATTTTATGAGGGAAGGAAAACTAATAATTTCATTTAAAATGTTTTTCTATGGAGAACTTCAAACATGTAAGATAAGATTATGAAGGTGCTTGAATCCACCACTGAGGTGAAGAACTTACCAACTCTTGGCCAACCTTATAACCTGTACACCTTCTCCTGTGGTGTGCTGGGACCAGCCCAGACCAGGTAGACAGTGGATTGTGAGCATCTGTTCATAGCTCCAAGTTCTGCACACAACTTGAGAGCTTGAAATCAGTCATGGTGTCAGTATTTACACCATGGCAATCAGCAGATGATACAAATGCTACAAATTAGCTATTCCACCCCCAAGTTGGTTGTTAAGCATTTACCAGCATGCCACTACCCTTCTCACTTTTCCTTCCCAAATTATTTTGAAACAAATTTCAGATGATACTATTTCATTTATAAGTAGTTTAGCCCCCCCAAAAAGGATGCTTTTTATTTAAACATAACCATAGTACTACATAAAAATAAATAATAATTCTTTAATATCAAATTGCCAATCAGTGATAAAATTTCCAACTATCTCTCTCTATTTTTTTAAGTTTGTTTGAATTAAATAAGTTTCCCTCATTGAAACTGGGAAATATGTCTCAAGAGATGTATCTCTTTTAATATATAGATTCCACCTCCACCTTCACAGGCATGCCTTAATAGTGACCAATTCAGCCTTTTTTCTTTCTGTTTTTTCTTTATTTCTTTTTGAGTGTTATTATGAACTCATGGATTTAGACATGTTTGATGGCATTCAATCTATTATAGTTATTATTCTCTTGAACTTCAAGGTATCTTTTCTTTGGCTGGTGAGAGTCTCTTTAAGTTGGCTCCTGAATCCTTTTCACATGACCCTAGCTGTTTTTGAGAGTATCCTTGAGACCTTGTACATTTCCTGACTCTGACCTGGAATCAGCCATTTTTCCTTTTAATGGAAAATGGTATTTAGAGAGCATAATCTGGGTAGTCTTTTTAGAAAAAGAGCCAAGAACGGTTCTATTTGGTGTTGTTTTTTAGAAGATAAAATAAGCTATGAGTTGATATTGATAATACAAATTCAAGATTCCAATGTTTGTACATACACTATTCTATCTTATATCTGTGTCTCCTTTCTCCCGTGCCAAGGATCCTGTTTATCAATGACACCAAGAATGATAGAATTAAAAATATTAAAAAGATCTCATAATTACTAATTTTCTTTGTTATACATTATAGTCTCTGAATAACAATACCTACCCTATTGCCAACAATATGCTTACTGAAAAGAGTTTGACATTTGATTACATTTTATTTTTTACACATCTCTTTGTCAGGCATATTCCACTAAGACTGTACAGTCAAATAACTGTGTTTTAAAGTCATTTGGAATTATTCATCTCTGTGTAGTTCTACCATTACCACCAACTGGATATGCATTTAGGTCCATTTACTTCATATTATTTTTTATTTTTAGGGATGTTATTGAAAATTCATTTTGATTTATAACTAAAATATCTACATTATTCCAAAGTCAAATCTGTAAAACAACATTTATACCCAAAAGTCTAACTCTATTCTTTCTCCCACAGATGTAACCACTTAAAAAAATTTTATGGCCGTTTTAATATAAGCAAATACATATATATTTGTATGCCTCCTTTCTTAGGTAAAAAGTAGTATACCAGGCACATATTTTTCTATTTTGTTTATTTTCATTACAAACTATAACCCACAGATGGCTCCATAATGATATATAGAGACATTCTTCTTTCCTTGTTACAACTGCAAAATATGCCATTGTGTGGACATACTAAGTAGTGGTTCTCAAAGCGTGACATCTGGGTCAGTAACATCACCACCCATCAGCTGGAGACTTGGTAAAATGCAAATCCTCGGGCTCCATCCCACACCTACTGAATTGGAAACTCTGGGGCTGGGGTCCAGCAATTTGTGTGTTAATAAGATCTCCACCTCACTACAAATAACTCAATTGTATATGGAATCTTAAAAAAAAAAAAAAAAAAGGTTCTGAAGAACCTAGGTGCAGGACAGGAATAACGATGCAGACGTAGAGAATGGACTTGAGGACACGGGGAGGGGGAAGAGTAAGCTGGGACGAAGCGAGAGAGTGGCATTGACATATATACACTACCAAATGTAAAATAGATAGCTAGTGGGAAGCAGCCGCATAGCACAGGGAGATCAGCTCGGTGCTTTGTGACCACCTAGAGGGGTGGGATAGGGAGGGTGGGAGGGAGATGCAAGAGGGAGGAGATATGGGGATATATGTATGTGTATAGCTGATTCACTTTGTTGTAAAGCAGAAACTAACACACCATTGTAAAGCAATTATACTCCAATAAAGATGTTAAAAAAAAAAAAAAAAGATCTCCAGGTGATGCTGACGCACCCAAAGTTTGAGACTCACTCAACCATAGTGAGTCTATGGTCACTTTCTAGGAGTCCTATTCAATCAACCCTCTCTTGATGGACAGTAGGGTTGCTTTCAGTATTTTTCTATTTCAAATAACTTCATGATGGATTTCTTGTATATATATCTGTTCATAATGTTGCTAGTGTTATCTCTGAGATAGATTTCTAGATGTGGGATTCTTAGATAAAGGATAAGTTCCTTTAAATAAATTATATATAAATATCTAACTTTGCTAGATATTGCCGTGTGTGAGTGTTATTTTCTTAGGCCTTTCCAACAGACTACCTTGTTATGCTTTGGGATGTTTACAGAATTATATCTCAGTGAGGTTTCATTTGCATTTTTCTTATGGTTAAGAATGGTCTGCATTTTTTTTCTTGGTTCTAGCCCATTTTTCTCTAAAGTTCTCTACATAATAGGACCGTTACGTTTTTTGTGTGTGTGTGATATATGTTGTGATGATTTTCCTCCAGTTTTACTTTGTTTATAGTGTCTTTCAAGAAAAAGATTTTAAAAAATTATGTAATTACATTTTCCTCAACTCATAGCCCAATGTATTGGTCACCTTTCAGTGTCAGCCCATCCTAAATGTCTCTGAAAGTCTTGTAGGGAGAGATATGGGTTTTTCAAGGATAATCCTTTGGTGAGAAATTTTAGCCACAGGAACCTGAGGAGAAAAAGAAATAAACCGCTGGATAATGGAATTTAGTGCAATGTGCTTAGATGCTCAATATTCTCTGTATCTTCTTCATGATCGTTAACAGGTGTTCGATGGTGTTGGTTGGGAAAAAGTTCAAGCTGGGACCATGAAATTCTCTCTAGGCTGTGCTCTTATTCTCTTCTTGGCTTCTTAAAACTTTGGTGCATTAATGCAGCTTTTATGAAGCATTGATGCTTCGCACTGTGCTTATTGTAAAGCAATTTGTGTAATAAAAATAGACTCCTGACACATTGGAAGCCTCTGGAAATGGGGAGAATAGATTATATTCACTCCCCTGGCATGAGCTAATTAAGAGAATTCAATGAAAATTCTGTTACCAACCAAAATATTCTGTTTTGTCTCCTGACGTGTATCTAGAGGTGCATAACAATCATGGCATGATTCGTAGGCACTCATTTGCTCCTCTGTGACAATTCTCTAACCCAGCGTTCAAGAAGAGGTTCACAGTGTAGATGTCCTAAGTTTCTTTTATAGAGATTGTGTGTATGAACTGAAAAGGGGGAGAAACTTTATTCTGGAAGTCAATTTCTAATTTCCTATTTGGGGGTACTTTCAGAAGTACGGATGACTGCAAACTCTTACCATCAACATTAATAATATCAGCTTATATTTGTTTTATGCTTTTCATGTTTGCAGAGCATTTTCACTTGATTGGTCTTGTTTGAGACTCACAATAACTGCACAGGATAGGTGGGTTTGACAATTCTGCACCCGATTCCATTGTGGTGGGTTTTTTCCCCACGCTCACACTCAGACACCATCTGGGTGTCCTACAATTCAAGCCAATGCTGACAATACGTATCTGGAAATGGCATCAGATTCCACAGGTTAGGGTCTCCGTCCCACAAGACCGCCCTCCAGTTTAGATGCCAATCACAGGTCCAGATTGGTATCTGTGCTTCTGACTGACTGGCTATAAATCAGAAGTTCCCATGATCCCCTCTTTGGGTTCAATTCGTTTGTTAGAGCTGCTCACAGAACTCAGGAAACTGGTTTACGCATTAGATTACTGGTTTATTACGAAGGATATTAAAAAATATGGATCAATAGCCAGATGAAGAGAAACACAGGGCAAGGTCCCAGACGAAGGAGCTTCATCCCCCCCCGGAATTTGGGAGTTGGCACAGTAGCATGTGGAAATATTCTGGTTCACCCACCTGGAAGCTCTCCAAACCCCTTCCTTTTGGGTTTCTAATGGAAGCTTCATTACATAGGCATGATTGATTAAATCACCGGCCATTGGTAATTAATTCAACCTCCAGCCCCTCACCCTTCCCCAGAAATCAGGGGGTGAGACTGAAAATTCCATCACTTTATTCATGGCTGGTTCCCCTGGCAACAAGCACCCCTAACTTAGGGGATTTCCGAAAGTCATTTCATTAGCATAAACTCCCTTGTGGTTGAAAGGGGCTTGTTGTGAATAACAAGATAACCCTTTAGGACTCTGAAGTGTTTTCAGCAACTGAGGACAAGAGACCAAATATTATAACAAAAGATGCTCCCGTTGTTCTTACTGCTCAGGAAATTCCAAGGTTTTTGGAAGCTGTGAGCAGGAACCACCACTAAAGACCAAAGTATATATTTATTATAAATCACAATACCACATGCTTAGTATCCTTATTTCACATAGAATGTAACTCAGGAATTTTAAATGACTTGCTCAGTGATACACAGCTAGTAAGTAGATGTATTAGGGCTCATACTAAGATGTTCTAGCTGCAACTTACAAGATTCTTCGTAGTTGGCCTCAACCCTTTTTTGAAGGAAGTGCAGTATGTCAGTTTAAAAAAATATGATATTCTTTGACTGTCATAGATCTTCACACTATATTAAAGGGGAAAGAAAAGAGACATATTCTATTTTATAGTAATATCCCATACAGATACTGTGTACACTTATAAAAGTTAGTTAGAAGAAACATTCACATTATCTGGACAACTTTGCCCTACAGAGAGGAAACACAAGGCCTGTGATTAAATAATTTGTCTAAAGTCATGTCACATGATGTTGGCACAGCCAGATCTCCGTTGGTTGAGGGGACAGGAAAGTTGAATGCTGGAAGATGGCAGGCGGAGAGAGGTGCATTGCCTGAGTGACACAGCAGATTGGTGGTTCTAGATGAGAAGCATCAGGATTTTGATAGCTGGACAAAGACCACTAGAAAGGAAGTGGCAAGATATGTAGTTGTCATCTAGGAGGGCTTTTTATGGGTAGAAATGTTTTCTTTATTCGACATTTATTGTACACTTCCCTTGGGGTTCAGAGGCATCTCAGGGCTATAGGAAGGAAACTGGCCAGGACAAAGTGGGTTAGCAGAACACCAGGCACTAGGGTTATCGAAAGGTCCAGATTCCAATCTCTAGGGAGACATGAGAGCAAAAACAGGATACAAAGCTCATTTCTGGGAACTTGGGCCCTTGAGACAGAGGAAGCTGTGACTCAGGGGTTATCATGGAATCTCAGTGGTCATCACTAGGACCCTGAATCCTGGTTTTCATAAGCATTGAAGGAGACCCAGGAAACACAGAAGTCAGGACATAAACTGCAGCTTCTCTTGTGCCTGGGATGCACGTGTATGACCTATTCTCCATGAATTAGATGACCGCAAGGGAGACTTCAGCTTGGAAATAAGCAATAGTAGGGAGTGGCTTCAGTGTAGCACTTCCGTGTTGCCAGTGTGGTAGCAGCAGCAGCTGAAGGGGTCAGTTTTTGACACCAAGTAGCAACAGTTGAAGTGAAGTGGTTTAAGTGAAGTTGAGTTCCTGCTTTTAGTGCCTCATAGCAGCAGCAACAGCGGTGGTGGTTTTTCACTGGACCTATTCTTTGGGATGGTTATGGGCACTATTCCTGGAGGTGTAGCCTCAAATCTATTTCTTCAGCCCTTTTACTCCTCTAATAAATTCATTTTCTGTTTAAACGAATCAGAAGGGACTCTGTTTGCACTAAGAACCCTAACCTTTGTCTCTGGACTGTGTTGAATTGGGGTCTAAGAATAGGCTAAGGCTGGGGATTTGGAGATAAGAAAGCATAGGGAGACGGCACAGGCTGGAGAAGCAAGGCAATTTACAGTGAAAAACTGCACAAAATTAATTTCTGTACAGGTCTCCGATCCTGGAGCTCAATTCTTCATATGTAATGTGGCCAGGGAAGTAATGAACATTTATAGAACATTTTTGTTCCTTGATTGAAATCATCTAAATACAAAGCATTGTGTACCCATATTTTGTATCAACACAAACATAACACTTTTGGTGAAAATACTGACTAAAATCTATATGAAGAAGTCCACGTGAAGAAAATAGCGTCTTGGTTAACAATTAGCTTAAAGTTTAAACACTGACTATTTTGCCAAAAGTTTCACACGAGCTGAACGCACTTCACATCATGAGAGATGCTATGTTATGCAATCCAAGGCATTTGCTTAATCATATCTTGGATTCATTATCGTAATTTGTACTGAAAGATTTTTATATGCTCAGCTCTGCAGAGAAAAAATGAATACAAGTTTATTAGCTAATTTTCAAGGTGAGATAAAGTATTTGTGATATGCAAAGTGATCCTGGTATTAACAGTAGAGGCAAAAGAAGGCAGTATTAATGGCAACATTATTTGTTGATAATACCGTATTTCCTTGATCTGACTGCTTTGTTCATTCATTCATTTAATTCATGATTCAAAGCTGTGGCTTTCACATTATCTGATACTTGTTGGACATAACCTGAGCACTCTGGCAGCATCTTGAATAATTGTCCACATGTCTGATGGTAAACTCGTTTCTCCCACGAGTGAAATCTTCTCCTGATGTCTCAATTTCTGCTACTGTACCAGCATTCTCCCAGACATACAAGCTTGAGCTCTCAGTGTTTTATTTGACTTCTCGCTTGTCCTTTTTCAGTGAGTTTCTAAAGGCATTTAACCTCTGGGTCTTCATCTTTTGTATTTTTCACGTCATAGCTTATAAGCACAAAATTCATATTTAAAAAGGAATCCAAACTTTCACTTTAGGTGAAAGATAGGAGATTTAGAAAAGAGTAGGCAATTTATTATTGACAAAAATCACTACTAGAGCACTGGCTTTAAAGCAACGCAAACTAGCAAATTTGAGAGCAGAATAAAGCCTAGAATCTAAATCTAATTCTGAAAGCACCAAGAACATCAAAACCCACCTTAGTACTGAATATCAAAGAGGAAATTGTAGTGCTATAATTTTTTTACTCCTCTATTAAAGGAAAATTTATCTGAATTCGAAAACATGGTTTGATAAGCGGTCTATTTAAACAATGTCTAAATCCGTCTACCGTGTGTGTAGTGTGTGTGTTCTATCAACAAAGATATGGTGATCCTTTTGTCTTTTTACACTGCAATTTAAATTTTCTTCTTTAATTTTCTGAAATGCATCAAATACCAATAGCCTCGGGCTGCTTATAAAATATTTACTTTAAAAAATTATTCAATAAAAAATCCAAACAGCAGCTGAGCTCATAAATAATTCAGCAAATGGCAAACTGACTTTTATTCATGTGCACAGGCCGGACCACAGGGATGCTGCTGCCGTGAACCCTGAAGGCAAACGTAATGTGAGAGAATTCTGGCAGAGCAAGAGGAGGGAAGAAGCCAAAGCAAAATACAAATGGCCCTGACTCTTTCCCGTAATATGTGCATTCGGAGCCAGAATGGGCGTCTGTCTTAGCTCAGTATGATTTCCATAAAATGGCACATGTCTCAGCTGCTTATGTCTCTTAAACTTCTTTCAAGTAAACAGTGTTTTTAGAGTGGCAATATTTTGGTGTGGCAATGGATTTCTTTGGCCAATCAGTCTAGTGGACATGCTTCCACCCTAAAGCTTTGGGTGGATTTTTTTATGGTACCTGGACCTGAATTCTTTTACTACTGGCTCTAGGCATGAAATTCAATTTCATTTACTAATTATGAATGCACAATGTCTATGAAGCTGTAATTCAGTGTTTGTGACTCTCCCCATCTATTCAACGCGGAGGAATGGGCTTTAATAGGCTGCCGTTGCCAGAGACGCTGATGGCAGCCTCTCCAGAAATGCAGCGTCCCTTTGGCTACTGCTTTCCTCGCCTTATGTACCAGAAGTGAAGGCCCCTAGTGGATTACTCTTTCGAGATGCGTAAAGGCCTGGGAAACACCATTAAGTGTTGACTGTTTTATCGGTCTTTAGATATAGGTACACAATTATACTATGACCTAGCTGTTTTGTATTTCAACAAAGATTCTGTTTTTCACATTTTGTACCTAACTTTCAAATTTTTGATGATAGTGTTAGTTGTAAAAATAAATGAAATCTTATTTATTTATTTATTATAAAGTTGAATTACTGAAACCTAGCCTCTTAGTCTCTAATGGCCAGGTTTGTAATTGCTCAGTCACGTATATGATTGATCACTGTCACATAAGAAATGGTAAGAAGATGCATACGTTGGCTATGGGAACCTCTAGAAATATACCTCACTCTTCTTTTTAAAAGGAGTGTATGTTTAATAAAACTGAAACATTACAGGAGGCTACTTTATAACTGCTCCCTGTTTTTCCTTGTATTCTTTATTTTTGACTTTTGCTTTCCTGGGAAACAAGGTTATGATAAAAACAGCAGTTATGACCTCTAGCTCAGAATTCATGTCATAGGTTAAAAGCATATCTATGACTTTCATAAATAGTTAACATCCTCCAGGGATTATATTTTGTATATTAAACAGGCTTTAATATGAGAAAAAGGAGACTATTTTTACCTTCTTTTCATATCATTCAAAGCATATTTCTCCCTTTCTGCACTGCAAGAGGGATGCCCCATCTCAAATGCTGGGTAATTCTACCTGATGACAAATACTATTTTTATTTACCATTACTTTTGGGCTTTTTCACTAAAAGAATATAAGGAGAAGGTTTGGTGTTTCTGTAGAACCAGGAATATACTTTCCCTTTGTCTTTTTTTAAAAAAAACTTCTTTATTGGAGTATAATTGCTTTACAATGCTGTGTTAGTTTCTGCTTTATAACAAAGTGAATCAGATATATATATATATATATATATATATATATTCCCATATCTCCTCTCTCTTGTGTCTTCCTCCCACCCTCTCTATCCCACCCCTCTAGGTGGTCACAAAGCACTGAGCTGATCTCCCTCTGCTATGCAGCTGCTTCCCACTAGCTATCTATTTTACATTTGGTAGTATATATAATTGAGAGGCACTTTTTATTTCTTTTAAAAGTGAGGAACTATGGAACTCTAACCTCCTTGCTGTTCCACAATCATGCCAGGTTCTGTCCTGCCTGAAGCCCTTATACCAGAATCCACATGGACCACCCTGTTACTTCCTTCAGGTTTCTTTGCATAGTTTTTCTGCTCAGACAGGCCTTCTGACCAAGTTATATGAAATAGCAGCCTTCCCCAACCCCATATTTTCTATTCTGCTGATTTTTTTAAATGTTTCATATACTTACCTAACATATTATGTTTCTCAGTTGTTTATTGCCTGTCTTCTCTCACCAGAATGTAAGACAGGAAGGGTGTCTGTTTTATTATTGCTATATATATTCATTGCCTGACATAAAATCTAGCATGTAGTAGAAGCTCAATAAATATTTATTTAATGAAGGAATGAATGGCTCAGTCAGATATTTACTGAGCATTTCCTGTGTCAGATTCTCTGATAGATTTTAGGAACATAGCTGTGACTACAACAGACTTGTTCCCTATCTTCGTGATGTCTAGGTGACGTCTGGTGGGTAAGAACAGCCATGCCTCCACATCACCTTGTAAGTGCAGTGTAGATGTATTCCTACTAACTTTAATATTCAAATCTTAATAGCACCAAATGTCCAGAAAACTCAATCTTTTATAATCACCCTGCCAAATAGTCCTCTGAGACTTGACAGTTAATGACAGTCACTTCTCATGATTTACAGCAGTTATGTTCTATAGTCACCGTGAACAGTGAATGAGTGAGTAGTGAACCATCGCTCTTAGCGGAAATACAGGACTGAGTTCCTGCAAGACTCAGATCACAACCTTTTTATCAACTGACCAATACACGACCTTGTTTTATGTGTGTTTCTGTGTACAGATACCTTATTTATAATACACTGTTCATTTGTTAACATTGAACTCATGGCCAACAGCACTATAGCTCATGCCTGAACAAAGGTTATCTCACACGTTTTTCTCTCTAAGGCACATGATAGCGCTCTTGTGCTAGGAGCAGGAAACAGCACTTCCAGCTGTGCTTGGGGGCCATTTTAAACAGTGAAATCTCCAACAAAAAGCACAAAAATGAGAAAAATAAGGCACTAAGTAGATTACAAAAGGACACTTGTTTACAGCACGAGAGCCAAAACACAAAGGCAGAGCGTCACCTTGTTTGACCTGAGCTGGGACCGTGCGCATGGGGTGACTCAAATTTTTCAGTGCTCAGCACCTGTTTGCAAATGACCACGAAAGGGCCGTGAGTATTGAATTGGGGTTACACATAAAGGTTAGCAACTAGGTGGATTTGCAAATACAGAATCTGCAAATCATTAGCAACCACTGTATTTTAAAGTGTAAAGGAAAGGAAAAATCTAAGATAGATCTTAATTATCTAGGCTGGATAGATGGTGGAGGAAGTAGCCATGGTAGTTCTGAAAGAAACTCACAGAAGAAATTAATGTTGATAGGCGCTCTGGTTGCTTCCCTTCTAGAATTACTAAAACTTCAGCAAGAATCAATACTTTTGTACCTTAATGAGACTACCGAGGCCAGAGAAGAGAAAAAAAAACAACAAAATCAAAGCTATGTCTGCAAAGAAAAAGAAAGCCCAATGTTTAGGGACTTAATTTTGTTATCATTTAATTTTGTCAAGAGAGCTGATAGCAATTTTTTGTTTGTTTGTTTATTCTTTTGGACCACACCATGCGGCTTGCGGGATCTTAGTTCCCTGACCAGGGATCGAACTAGTGCCTCCTGCAGTGGGATCTTGGATTCCTAATCAGGGAATTCTCCAGCAAGGTTTTCAGTTCAGTCAGTTCTGGCCCTCTGATTTGTTTCTTATTCTTTTTATTTCTTTACTATTTGTTTCCATTTTGGTGGGGTTTCAGGAGGGCCCCACCTGAATGTGTCTGTGTTAAATCTGCCATGTTTTACCAGGTCTTTTTTTTTTTTTTTTTTTTTTGCGGTACGCGGGCCTCTCACTGTTGTGGCCTCTCCCGTTGAGGAGCACAGGCTCCGGACGCGCAGGCTCAGCGGCCATGGCTCACGGGCCCAGCCGCTCCGCGGCTTGTGGGATCCTCCTGGACCGGGGAACGAACCTGCGGCTACCTGCATCGGCAGGCGGACTCTCAACCACTGCGCCACCAGGGAAGCCCTACCAGTTCTTAAAGATTGTACATTTTTTCTTTCTAGAAGTTCTGTTTAGTGCTTTATAAATTTCCATTTTTTTCCTCTTAGGAGTTTAGTTTTGCAGTATTTTGATAACATGATTCTGATGCTTTTAAACTTACTGATTTTATAGTCTTTTTCTGGTTGTTTTTCACCTCAAGTCCTTGGGCATGTGACCCGTCTTAGTTTTGTGTCTTTTGGCACTCAGTAATGGACAGTTGTTTCTTTCTGTGTCTGGTTATTTTCTATTGTGGGCTTGTGTGTTCTTTTATAATCACATGTGATGTGTGTTGTAGGGTTGTCCCTCCACAGTTGCTGTGTGTACTGCACCTGCAGACAAGCATGTCCATGGGACAACTTTTAGTGTTAATTTCTTGGCATGGGAATTCCTTGACCACTTGTGTTGTGTGATTCCAGTCCTAGGCTTGTGCAAGGTATAGAACCAGGGGTTTGATTTCTCAATGATGTTTCACCCAGAGTGAGTGGCTTTCTTGCTTGCTTCCTGCTTTTCTAGAATGCGGTTTCACTGAGGGGTAGTCCTTTGAGTTTCCTGGGGTTTTTTTAAGCATAGATTTCAGTTCCAACCCCACCTCACATAGGCATGAAGGATTCATCTTCTATTGCTCCTCAAGATGTTAAAGCAAAGAGGGTAATAGAGTTTAGTAAACTCTCCCCAGAGTATCACAGTATCTGCTTGTATAACTACTGCCCTATTTTTCAGTTTCTGCTTCCTTTCTGCACTTGGAACTTAACCCCCTTACCCCTCCCTTTTTTTTTGCAATCTGAGATATACACTTACTTTTCTTTCTTTTTTTTGCTTTTGTTTTCTAAATGTCTATAGAAGGAAATCGCCGTGTCTTCTTGGTTTACCATCTTTCCACAATCCTATTTCTTTGTTTTCCTCAAAAATACTGGTACGAAGAAGAAAAAAGTGCAAATGCAGAGATGAAGAGGATGAGACATTGTAATAACCAAAACAAAAGAAGATGCTTTTTATGCAAAGAAACAAACTATTTTCTGAGAAAGATAGTTAATTTAAAGAGAAGGGTGCACTGTAAAACTATGAGGAATCAGAAGGAATAGATGTTAGGTAAGCAGACTAATTTAGGCAACATATTATTAAGTGTCTCAGTTTCAACTAGTGTGCTTTGAAACACAGGGAGAACAGTATTCATACTCTTAGTGTTACAGTATCTATCAGTGAATGAAGAGAATGCTACCATTCTAGTTACTGTGTTAAATTAAGAAAAAACAAATAGGGATGCATAAAATTTTAAGAGAGAAAGAAGATAAGTGAAAGTGTTACCTTGAATGTTCTGAAGAAATATTGCCAAGTTTCTGCCCTCCGTCCTCTTTAAATTAAAGAATAATATTTTCATCTTTTTATCTTGGCATTTTAACAATGTAAAGATAGTCTGCTTTGACATTCTGTGAACTTACAGACATTCTAAAATCTTCTGAGAGAAAAAAAATTACTACGACCAGTGAAAGTGTTACTTTCCAAAACAACCAAGTACATTAATTAGAGATTTGGATTAGAAATGGTACATAAATTCTCTATTGCTACTGTAACATACTACCACAGACCTAGTGACTTCAAACAATATGAATTTATTATTTTACAGTTCTATAGGTTAGAAACTCGACATCGGTTTTTCTAGGCTAAAATCAGCAGGGCTGTGTTTAGTTTTTTGTTTTTCATTTTGCGTTTTTTTGGAGGCTCTAGGATGAGAATTCATTCCCTTGCCTTTTCCATTTTCTAGAGGTCACCCGCATTCCTTGTCTCAGGTCCCCCCACTTCCTCCATCCTCAAAGTGAATAACATTGAGCCTCTCTGATCATTTCCCCTAGTCACTATCTCCCTCTAACTCTCCTCTTCTGCCTCCCTTTTTCATCTTTAAGGACCCTTGTGCTTACACTGGGCCCACCTAGACAATAAGGTCAGTAGATAGGCAACCATAATTCCATCTGCAACGTTTATTCCCCTTTTCCTTGAAACCTAATCTATTCATGGGTTCTGGGGATTAGGATGTAGATATCTCTGAGGGGCCATTATTTTGCCTACCATACCTGGCAAGTTATGTTTTGGACATATCTCTGTGGTATATCCAAGCGGAATTTCTTGTATGTTGCAGTAAAGAAGAATGTGGAGCTCAGTAAAAAAAAAAAACCCAAATTATCTCTAAATAAAAGCTTCATCTTTCCTCAAAAAAAAGAAATTTATCTGGCAATACAGATTTAAGGAGGTATCAATATATTTGTGATTGAAGCTGTGGATAGGGAGGTGTTAATGATGGAAGGGTGAATAGACTGAGAAGAAACGGGAAAGGAAGGACGTAAGGGGAAGGTCATGGGGGGGAAAGTCGAGGATAGACTATAAGGGGAGGAAAAGAAATGAAAAAGTGGGGGCAATATACACACTTTGAGGGGCATACTGACATCGAAGGAATTCACTGATAGGTTTCATTTGATTAGAAAGCGATGGCTCAAGTCATTTGCTACCAGCGACAGTGGCAAGGATCTTCAGGAGACGGAAGAAGACTTGAAGTGGTCACTGAAGGAAAGAGAGCTGACTAAAGGTTGACTAAAAGGATTGCTGAGTTGTTCCTGGGGCTTAGCTGAACTTATTCCAATACTATTCTGAGAGGCTGATGAAAACTAAAATTCTCCAGGAAAGAACAGATAATGCTTGATAATTCATTTTGGATTTAATCTATCTAGTCATCTCATGAACAGAGAAATGTGTATATTAGGGTTATTCAAGAGTTTAGATCATAATTTGTAGCTTTTTTTGTCGTATGAAAAAGCATTCTGAATTCTGAACAAGAAGCTAAAAGCCAAACTTTCGCACCTCATCCATGGACAAGTCCTCTGTCTTTTACTATCTTTTATTACCTTGTCCCACTTATTATTACTTTTTTCTTCTTAAATTCTAATTTTTATTTTGAGGAAATGAAAAATGATACAGAAAAGTACAAAGAGGGCTTCCCTGGTGGCGCAGTGGTTGAGAGTCCGCCTGCCGATGCAGGGGACGCGGGTTCGTGCCCCGGTCTGGGAAGATCCCACATGCCGCGGAGCGGCTAGGCCCGTGAGCCATGGCCGCTGAGCCTGCGCGTCCGGAGCCTGTGCTCCGCAACAGGAGAGGCCACAACAGTGAGAGGCCCGCGTACCGCAAAAAAAAAAAAAAGTACAAAGAACTATGTAACAGTCACCCAGCTTTCCACCATCCAGAATTAACAATTGTGAACTTTTGGTCATATTTCTTCAGATATATATTTTTTGACATCAGAACCAATATGTTACAGATCATGTTGAAATTGGTCTTTTCCTGAACCATTTGCTATACAGCAGAAATTAACACAGCATTGTAAATCAACTATACTTCAATTTTTAAAAAGTTAGAAGTGCAAGAAAATAAAGAAAAACAAAAGTACCAAAAAAAAAAAAAAAAGTCTTTCTGTAGTGCCATTTTCCAGTGCCATATCCCACCCTCTCCCAACCAGCCTTGTCCCACTTATAGTTTAACCTCATTCTTTTTTTTTTTTTTTTTTTTTGCTGTACCCGGGCCTCTCACTGTTGCGGCCTCTCCCGTTGAGGAGCACAGGCTCTGGACGCGCAGGCTCAGCGGCCATGGCTCACGGGCCCAGCCGCTCCGCGGCATGTGGGATCTTCCCAGACCGGGGCACGAACCCGTGTCGCCTGCATCGGCAAGCGGACTCTCAACCACTGCGCCACCAGGGAAGCCCCTAACCTCATTCTTGACTGTACTTCATGTCTCCAATTTCTTTGCTGATTTAATACTTTACCTTTTGGCTCTCACTTACGATCTCCCTCTTCCACCCGAAGTGTAGACCCTCTCTCCCACGCTTCTGCCAATAGCACTTAACCTGAAAGGTTGTGTGTGTGCTTCATCATAATGACTTCATTCCCTAGTAATCTCTCTCTTTTCTGAATTCCTGCATCCCTTATAGCTGCACCACCGCCTAAGGGAGCTCTTAACTGTGAATTAACTTGTGTCGTTCTCTATAGCTTCTCATGTGTTAGTTTTCTCAGAGCTCCTATTCACTTGTTCAATTAATATTTTTATTGTCTTTTATGTGCCAGACAATATACCAAGGACTGGGTATAAAGGCATTTTCAAACCGGATGCGGTCGTTATTTCTACTTCCGAATCTCCCACATCACATAAAGTAGTGCAGAGCCTGTATTTGGCACCTAATAACACACGCTATTGATTATAATATGAAGCAAGATACATGTAAAGACTGTACTTGATGTTGGTGTTGAAGTCTGGAGTGAGAATTCAGGGTTCCACTGCCTTACATATACTGTAGCATGTGCTTTTTCTGGAATATACATTGGTAGGATCCAGATGCTTTCCAGAGAACAAAGAGGTGCTGAGTAGAAGACTGATTTTAGGTTTGGAATGTAAATGCTTCAGGTGATAACAGACATTTGTCAGACTAATGAATGGTTAGGGAACCAAAATACGGGCTACAGAAGATTTTGAAATTACAGGTCACCGTACTCAGAGAGTACAGAAAGCAGCATTCTGGCTTCCCTGGAAATTGAAAGACACCCCAAGTCTGCAGCAATTTACAGTAAATTTGAAGGTATCTTGTTAAGCTGTCTCATAAGTGGAAATAATATCATTTACTTATAAGTGGGTCCTGGGGCCCACTCAAGGTGAAATTATGCAGAGTCCGAAACTACTTGCTTAGAATTTGTTGTATAAAATGAGGGAAGGGGAGAATGGACCAATGGACCAACTGATTTACATTGGGGTCTTTGGGATCTCCTCCTCCCACGGCCAAAGGGTAGAAAAAGTCTGTTCTGAGATCAATAGGTCTTTTTTCTGCAGACAAAATAACTCTGTTACATGCATATGTGTGAGTGTGTGTGTGTGTTTCGTATAATGGTGTAAGGAATGCTAACTCTGTGTTGGGTTGAGGGTTAACAAACAGGCAGGTAAGTAATCATGGGGTTGATAATTAGATATGATTAGATATGATTAGATATGACTCTGGGATGAGAATTTTTATAATGAAATGAAAATGAAAAAGGGGAGAAAAAAATGAAAAGGAGAGAATGAGGGAGTTAAAAGACTAACATTATACAGTGGGTGGGAGTGGAGGTGGTGAGGCAGAGGAGGTCCAGGGAAAGGGTTTTGGAGTTAGAAGCATTTGGAGTAGCAGCCTGTAGAGTTTGACCAGGGATTGGAAGTTTGGAGCAAGACGAGTTCAAGTGATGACTGGTGAAGAAGAAAGAGATTGTGGGTACAGGAGTATGTAGCAACAAGCCCAGGGCAGCAGGGACCTTCAGGAAGAGAAGTTTCATCTTGGATCTGAGGATGATCACATTGAGATAGCCAGAACGAGACCAGGACTTCATCTGATACTCAGAAAACTCTGTGAGGAAGTTATTAGCATTGTTTGTATTAGCATTGATTTTATTTCCTAGACGAGGAAACTGATTCCTAAAGTGACACGTGGCTAGTAGATGGAAAACTCAGGAGTTGAATGTCAACTTTTAACATATATAAGACCCTTTCTTTTTCTAGTGGTGGATATGAACCCATGTAATATCCACAGTTAGAAAGAACAAGGAATTTTGCATCAGATGGTTTGACCTTGGCAAACTTCACTGATGTTACTTCCATCCAATGCTTTACTTTCACCCCTAAATTGAAGATACCTAAGCTAATTTTGACTTCTCTTCTGAGGTCTGCATTTATATTGGTGACTCTCTATTGGGACCTCCACTTGGGTAACTTTCCCCTGAACCACTTTGTCCTCACATCTGTTTTCCTCACCAAAGTTTTTCTGGTCCCCAGGTTCAAAGGCTTAGAGTTGTTTTTAACTCCTCCCCAGCTGTTACGCGTCACACTCAGTCCTTTCAATTATTTCTCTTAAAATTTTTCAGAATTGTCTCTTCTGCTCCTTCTTCTATCTTCTATTGATTTACCTATAATTCTGATTCTCATTACTTCTTCCCTGGATAGCTGCAAATTTTCCTTATCTGCTATTCTTAAATATAGCTTTTTCCACTTCCTTTAATTTATCCTAAGTCTCATTGGTAAATTAATTACTCTAGAGTTTCAGCTTCAAGCATATAGCTCTTCTGCTCAGAAACCTTTGATAACTCCTCATTGTTTAGTAAATCAAGTACAAACTCGCCAAATATAATAGGTAGTGTTTATTGAGCATTTGCTATATTCCAGGCACTGAACACAGCACATGAATTCTTTCTTTTAATCCTCAAAACTTCTCTATGGGGTATGCCCTTCTATTGTCCTCGTTTTACAGAGAAGGCAACTGAGGGCCAGGGTTACTAAATAACTTACTCAAGGACACATTACAAACAAGCAATGAGGCCAGGACTTGACCCAGGCACCTGATTTCAGAGCCTGTACATTATGTCGTTATCCCAACATAGTTGCCACTTTTTGGCAGTGAAGATCAGGCTCATAGTAGCCAAGGCGAACACACCCTGTTCACAAATATATTTGGTGTCTCCCAAATGTCATTTGTGAATTTTTTCTCCCTACCTAAATCCCAAACTGCAAAATTCCACTTATTCTTAAAGACCTATTCAAATTCTACCTCCTTCATGATGTCAATCTCCATCTTTCCAACTTGAGGTGATCTTGTCCTCCATTGAATCTCAGGAAGCTTCAAATTTTTAAGCATTTGTTCACTTTATCTTTTGCTGATGGTTAGATCCCCTTCTTCTCTAAGACAGGGGCTCTTTTCTTAGTTATACATTGTGAAGTGCATTACATGGGATGGTTTGATAAAAAGATCCTGGAAAATTTGCAAAGGCTCCAGCTGTTAGACTCTATGCCCCTTGCCTATGTACATCTCCTTACTTTAGAGCTGATGACCCCTGAACAGAGTAGACATCGAGACCATAATCGTTTGGGCTCCTGACCAATGTGAACAGGTGATTGCTGGGTGATAAATTTAATGTAAAATTGCCTGATCCCTTCCTGGCTTTAGCTACATGAGTCTAGTTTTAGTGGCCTAAAAATGGGAAGGTGACTCCCCAAACTAAATACTTTTCTTTTAATCAGGAAGGCTAAGCTAACTGTTTTCAAAACTCTTTCTAATCCTCCTAATTAAGTACAGGTTCTTCTTCCACTTTCTTTCTGGATTCTGCCCCTGCATGGCACATTGAGTGTTAACCTTCAGGTTTTCCACTAACATAGCCAGGTTTTACGCTTCAGTTTACAGTTTACTAAAAACTTGATTGACAAATAATATTGACTGAAGTGGAAAGTTGAGGAGTTGTCTTAGTGATTCAGGCTCAAGCTAATTTTTACCAGAAATACCCAAATACTCAAAGCAATATATTGGGTTGGCCAAAAAGTTTGTTTGGTTGTTTCCGTACCATCTTAAGGAAAAACCCAAATGAACTTTTTGGCCAATCCAATATAAACAGATTCTGATGCACTCCTTGGAGCTCAAACACAGAAAACTGAAGAGAAACAGAAAGAGGTTCTACTTATTTATTCATTCAGATAAAATTGATAAAGTACCTACCATGTGGTGGGGGCTGCACATAGAACCAGAAATCTATTGGGGAATATAAAAGTACAGAACCTGGCTCTCCTCTGTTTATATTATTCATTGTGTGCTGATTAGGAAACTTTGCTCACCCAAAGAGTGGACCAGCTGGAAACCTGCATTCGAGGAGGGTTTAGGTTCATTCTATAGATATGTAAGGGTCACTGAGGGAAAATAGGGTTGTTTGAGAACAGATCCCTCTCCCTGTGACGGGTAGCAGACACTGTCCTCACAAATGACCGTATGCTTCCTGCACAGCATTCCTCAGTGACATAACACTGGACTGACTGGACCACTAGTGTATCTTAGTATAGATCTGCTTATGTTTCCTTGCCCCTTTTCCTTGTTAAGGGAATGACTCAACTATCACTTCAATCCTCCACTGAAGCAGGCAGCTAAGCTTTCTAATCTGTGAAATTCACACTCATCCGTTGCTTTTCTTTTTCATTTACACCAATTCACAGATTCTCATCTCCCCTAAAGTTAAGAATCTTGAAGGAGTTCATTACTATGTTTAAAAGAAGATAATGTAAACACCTATTCTGAAGTTTTGGGTCGACAGTTAAAAAGATTAAACACTTTTCATGTCAGAGCTGCACTTTCACTCCGTTGTCAGCAGGTGGCAGCACATTAGTTTTTGCTCGCTGTTGAGGGAGAAAAAGGGGAAATAGAGTTTTCAACAAACTGTATTTTGGAAAGATAGCCCTGACTAGAACAAAGGCAAATAATTTCCATATATAATCCTCATTATTTCATAAAGATATTCCCTTAATTCTATATATTATTTTGTATTTGTGATGCCTTTAATTTTTTTTTTTTTTTTTTTTTTTTTTAGTTTTTTGGCTGTGAGCACCGCAGGGCTTGTGGGATCTTAATTCCCCAACCAGAGATCAAACCCTTGCCCCCTGCAGTGGAAGCACGGAGCCCTAACCGCTGGACCGCCAGGGAAGTCCCTAAACTGTATTCACATTATCACTGACATGACGCACAATTATATGTGTCAAATTAGCTTTATTTAGGTTTTGAGAAATGTAGCTTTTTGTGATTAAAGAGCCTAGTTAAAAGATGAAAACCCTGAGTAACGTGAACTCATTTTTCCTGAGCCATGTTGGACACTACGGACTGGGGGACTAGGGTGAAATTGTCTTCCCTATGTCAGTTTTTAGGATTGTTGTTGTATCTCCTCAGGGTGAAACAGATGGGAACAAAAATCACTAATCTATTTGTTTAGCTATTTGGACCTTATCCCTCTCCAAGGATTTTGATCTGTGCCAGTACTTTTAGAGGAAGGGGGCATATTTGCTCTTTAGAAAAACTTAAAATAATTCTGAAGGCATGTAAACCACTTGGCTTTTAAAGCCTAAAAGTCTTTAAAGCTTCAAAAAATATGTAAAGACAAAGTAATCAGTTCAATTCAACAAACACTCATGGAGTGCTTGTGTGAGGAAAGACTCAGTTTTGTGTCCTTTACTACTTACACAGAATACACTTCACTTCTGACACTTCTGGTCACCAAGTGTGTGTGTGTGTGTGTGTGTGTGTGTGTGTGTGTGTGTGTGTGTGTGTGTGTGTGTGTGTGTGTGTTTCCCCACAACAAGCAACCTCTGTGACATCAGCTGGATGTCCTACAATTTAACTCAATTCTAACACTATCTACCTGGAGAGAGTGTCAGATCTCACAGGTTAAGGGCTCTGTCCAACAAGACTTCTCTCACCCTGCTTCAGATGCCAGCTGTAAGTAGTAGGTCCTCAGGGTGGTGACCCATAACTTCTGTCTGACTTGATTACAAATCAGGGGTTCCCACAACCCCCTGCTCAGGATTAATTAATTTGCTACAGCAGCTCACAGAACTCAGGGAAACACTTCCATTTACCAGTTCCAGATGAAGAGATACATAGGGTGCGGTCTGGGAGGGTCCTGAGCTCTGTCCCCATGGAGCTGGGGTGCATCACCCTCCTGGTGTATTTGCCAACCTGGAAGCTCTCTGAACCCCATACTATTGGGGTATTATGGAGGCATGATTATTAACTCTATTTCCAGCCCCTCTTCCCTCTCTGCGAGATGGGGGGCGGGCGGAGCTGAAAATTCCAAGCTTCTGCTCATGACTTGGTCTTTCTGGTGACCAGTCCCCATCCAGGAGCCATCCAGGAGCCCACCCAGAGTCACCACATTAGAAATAAAGATACTCCTAGAGCTCATGTCACTCACTCAGGAATTTACAAGGGTTTGAGGATCCCTGTGTCAGGAACCGGGGGCAGAGACCAATATATATTATATATTTTCTATAATCTCACAGTGCTCCTTTATTTAATTATCCAGACAAACAGTTTTTGACCTTTCAAGGGTGTTATGCTGGGTGCTATAGAAATACCTAATGAGTGTGACATACTTTCTGCCCCCAGGTAATCATTCTAAGACAGAGGATAAGATGTATACAAACAAATGTACTGTAAGGCACATGAGTGTGTGCAATAAGCATTCATTAAATGAATGAATTGTCATAAATAGTTGTTAAAATGTGCTTTGGGGCTTCAAAGGGGGAAATTGGGTCTACGGGTTAGGGAAAGGTACACGGAAGGCACAGTTTGTGCTGTGGCTTTGGAGGAAAGATGCAACTGAGGGGTCAGGTAGGTGGCACTCTAGGTGAATGGGGCACGAGGGACGAAGACACTTTGGGAAATGACAAGCGGTCCAGTTTGGCTGGAGGGTAGTTCAGGCATCAGTCTTCCACTTAAACAACCAGTAAGGCGCACAGTGGGACATCATAACCCCCTGGCCCCGCATTTGCTAAGTAGAGAGTTAGGGCGTAGACTCATACTGCTAGAGCATTAGCAGGGCCCTCCAGGGTGGCCTTTGGCATTTACAGCCCAGTCCCTTGTGAGATGTGGACAAACCCCTTGTTCTTCCTTGGTAACAATTTTTCTTTCTTTATTTAGAACAATGACTTTTTAAAGATGATATATACTCAATTAAAAATTCAAACATCTCTGAAAAAATATGAATAAGGAAAAATATACCCCGAATTTCATCACCTAGAAAATAATCATTGTTAACATTGGGTATCACTTCAGACCTCTTTCTTTGCTTATATACAGATGGAGGTGTGACTGGCTCGGAATAATTTTGCAAAAATGGGACCATACTGCGCATGCTAATTTTACATTGAAGTACTAAATTTAGTTCTGCTTGAACTTAAAAAGAAGAAAAATAAATTGTGATTAAAAATGAAGGAATTGCGGAATCTTAGGTAAATGTTTCTTGAATTTTAGTTGCTTTTTAAAAAAATAGGTGACGTATTCACATGGTACCAATTTCAAAAGCTACATGTTCATGAAAAGCCAGTCCACCATCTCTTATCTAGCCAGTGTCCTTGCCCAGAGGTAATCGTGTTTCTAGAGAGTTTCTGGTCCAATTTCTGGTCCACCTTTCTAGAGAGTTCAGTGTTTAAAAAAATTTCTTTTTCACAGAGATATTGGTCCTTAAGATTAAGAAACAAAAGATTATAAAACATTATAAAAAGCCTGAACATTTTGGAGCTATTATGTTTTTATAATGATATGCCTTAATTTTTTTTGTAACAGCATCTAGGGCTGAGTACTATGCTGAGAACTTTGCATAGATTATTTCATCTGATACCAACCACAACATTATCATCCTCATCTTACTGGTATGGGAACTGAGGCAGGTTAAATAATTTATGTGAGGACAAAAATGAGAATTGACAGAGCCAGGTGCAAATTCAAGCGGTCTGACTCCTGAACTACCCGCTACATACACCGCCTCCTTTAAATGCTCTACAGAGTACAGGTGCTTTCCTCCAGCATGTCCACTCCTTGTATAGCTGGATTTCATCTCTGGTAGTTTTTCCCAGGAAGGACTGTATCTGCTAAGGTGTTTCATGTTTGAGACTATGTACATGTGCCTTTATTGTCAAACAACAAAACTGTCTGGATATTCTTAAGTCACCCTTTTTTTCCCCTCAGAACTTTACAGACAAAGCCCCATTCTCATCTGGCATTGATGCTGTGGAGAAGTCTAAGCCAGTCCAATTTTGTTCTCCCATGTAGGTGACTTGTTTTTTGTAACTTGATTCCTGTAACTCTTCCTTTTAATCCCCAAAGGGAATTAACTCAGCCAGCCTATGTATCTGTTTTAATTATTCTATATAGTTTTTCCTGGAACATAAACTGCCTATTTCATATCCAAAATGACTTCTTCATTAATTGCAGGGAAATTTTCTTTTCAAAATAATTTTTTTGTTTGATTTTTTGTTTGTTTCTCTACTCCAGAGACACAAATTATCCTTGTGTAAGATCATCACTATTTCTCTTTCACATCTGTTTCTTCCTCTCTAATTGTCAAATCCTTTATCCTTTTTTCTGAATGTGCAATTACTATACTAAGTCTTCCCTCTCTGTCAGTATTGCAATTCCATTTTCAGCCTATTTGATCTTTGATCTTTCTCATTTATTAGTTTTCTCTTGGTGTTGTTTTTGTCCTCAAGTTATAGTCTCAGCTGCTTCCCTTTTCACCTCTGTTGTTTTATCATTTTGTCTTTAAGATCTTATTATGTGTTTCTACAGTGTAAACACTGGCAGTGAATTTTTTCTAATTTTTAAGTCGTATATTCTTTTAGACTGGGTCCTTTACCTGTCTTTTGTGTGCTTGTTCTTATCTGCCCTCCCCCTCCTTTTTTTTTTTTCAGCTGTACACGGGCCTCTCACTGTTGTGGCCTCTCCCGTTGCGGAGCACAGGCTCCGGACGCGCAGGCTCAGTGGCCATGGCTCACGGGCCTAGCCGCTCCGCGGCATGTGGGATCTTCCCGGACCGGGGCACAAACCCGCGTCCCCTGCATCGGCAGGCGGACTCTCACCAACTGCGCCACCAGGGAAGCCCTGCCCTCCTCTTAATTTTTTTTTGCTCTAGTATATTTGCATGATCATTGTACTACTTATTTTCCTCCTGCTCATGCTTAGTTGGGAAAACATTTGCCAGGACCTTCTACTTACTTTGAGATATGTGTAAATTCTTCTTGATTCTCTTCCCATATGACCTAAATTGTCCCCTCTAAGTTGCAGATGAGGACCAGGGTGCTGTATTTAATTCTCCCATTGCCTGAGGTGTGTGAATGGGGGAGAGGATGAGGCTAGACATCAGCTGGGGATACGTGCAGCCTTTGAGGAAAAATCAATGCATACTTGTTGAATCTCTCTCTCTCTCTCTCTCTCTCTCTCTCTCTCACACACACACACACACACACACACACACCCCAAGGATATACTTTAAAAAATCTACATTTATATTTAAAAAGAAAAACATTATCTTCACTACAATGAAAGCTGCACAGCTGCTTCTGGGAACACAAAGATGTTTCTTTCATTATTATACTGGAGGCAGTATAATGTGGTACTTGTGAGCACAGGCCCCTATGTTCAAATCTTAGCTCTGCCACTTAACTGGCTGTGTAACCATGAATGAAGTGCTTCTATTTCTAAGCCTCAGCTTCCAGATTGGGGATGATAATAGAACCTACCCATGTAACTGTTGTGAGTAGTAAAAGGATTTGTACATAGGAAGCCTTTAGCAGAACGCCTGGCATACAGCGAGCACTCAATAAATGACGGCTATTATTATTATGTTATCCAGACGAGCAGTAGTTTCCTTTTGTTCGTCCTCTTGCTTTTGGAGTTTGATCAGAAACCTTCATGAGTGAGGTCCATTAAAGAGCTATCTACCTTCTGATAGCACTAACGAAAGACTAAAAGGAAAACTAAAAGTAAAAATGTGGATCACATGTACATTGATGGTGGGAATGCAAATAATACAGTCACTCTGGAAAGCAGTTTGGAAGTTTCTCAAAAAACAAGACATGCAATTACTGTTCAACGTAGCAATTGCACTCTTGGGCATTTACCCCAGAAAAGTGAACACTGATGTTTACACAGAAACTTGTACACAAATGTTCATAGCAATTTTATTTGTAATAGCTAAAAACTGGACTCAACCCAGATGCCCTTTAACAGATATCTGGTTAAACAAATTGAGGCACGTGCGTATCATGGAATACCTCTAAGCAATAAAAAGGATTAAACTTGATATGTGCTACAACCTGGATGAATTTCCAGGGAATTATGCTGAGCCAAAAAAGCCAAACCCAAAAGGTTACACGCTGTACCATCCACTTATGTAACATTTATGAGAGCAAACATTTACAAATGGACAACAGGTCAGTGATTGCTAGGTCATAGGAATTGCGGTCTGAGGGAAGGAAGGTAGATGTGATTATAAAAGGACAGCACGAGGGATCCTTGTGTTGGAACTATTCACTATCTCGACTGTGATGATGGATATAAAAATCCCTACAGGTGATTGTGTAGCACTTAACACACACGCACACACACAAACACAAACGAATACGAATAAAACTGGGTAAATCTAATCTGAATAAGAAATCTGGATGGTATCAATGTCAATATATTGGTTGGGATATTATTTTAAAGTTTTGCAAAATGCTACCATTGGTGGAAACTGTACAATCAAGGATTTCTCTGTATTATTTCTTCCAATTGCATGTGAAACTACAATTTTCTCAATAAAAATTTCAATTAAAAAATGAGTGAGAGAAAGCTTGCCCTAACCTCCCCGTGCCATCCCTGCACACACACAAAAAGTAAATGTCTTTCTCTATTTTTGGAACATCAACAGATTCTCAGGCAGAGAATTCTTCTGTCATCTCTGCATAGAAATGGAAGAAGTGACAGTGATATTATTTTCTTTGGCCCTAACTGCTCCCCATCCACCCCAGCGGATGCGGGCACTGGCAAGGGGAGTTCTGCCAGCTGAAGGAGGGTGCAGGAAAAGAGCCTCTAAATGCTTTTGAGCCAAGGAGTGATGCAATGTGTTTAGAGCCATGTCACAGAAAGAACAACCCTGGGGGAATTGAGTTAAATAGGGAAAAAGATATTGAGTCAAGAAATATGAGATAAACTAGGAGCCTGGGATGCCACTTCATGGTGTAACGTTGGGGGTGCTAAAAATTGTCTCAGTTTAATAGCCAACCCTTCTGGCTGTGGTGTTTGAAATTTACATGTTAATCAACACTTATATTAAGGTTTGGAATATCCCATATGCAATGCATTTATGTTATCCGAGATGCTGATGCATCTCGTTTTCAGCATCAGTTAGTCTAGCTCAAGTACGTCCAGCTTTAAGACTGCGGGATAAAGGGATGGATAAACGATAATGAAGTTTGGGGGTAGAAGTGAGGCTCAGGAAATGACAGAAATGCATTCAGCTGCCCATGATGGGGCACGCTAGTGTGTGGTCTTAGGCCATCTAGGAAGCCACTTGAGGGCACTAGAGGATCGGGAGAACTTGAGAGTTGATTTGCACAGTTTTACACATTCTTCGCATATGTTATTTTATTAAATCTTACAGCCTCCTGTAAGCTAAGTGTTGTTATCACTGTTTTAAAGAGAAAAAAGCTGAGGCTCAGATAATTTAAGTAATTTGTCCAAGAGCACATAGTCAGAGGGTGGCAGAGCCAGGATGTGATCGGAGAGCCTCTGAACACCAATCCAGGGCTTTCCCACTGCACGACACCATCTTCTCTTGGGCGCCTAGCGTTTGCCAGAATCTTATACTTAATGAAAAAATTTATCTCATGGATGAATTGGTGCAAATCCTACACATTTTATAAACAGGCAAAGGTGAAAAACCAAATCCACCTCTAGTGACCATTCAGTATCTTTGATCTCCTCGGCTAAATTTCTGGAAAGAATTACCTCCGTATTTGGTCACCATTTCCTCACTTTCATTCACTCTTCAACTCACTTCCATTGGGCTTAATCCCCACCAACCAGTGGAAGTGCTGGTGCTTGGGCCACCAAGGACCTTCCACTGGTGATGCGAATTTTACTTGAACTTTCAGCAGCTTTCAACAAGGTAGCCAGTATTTCTCAATGATGGCTGCATGTTAGAATCACCCAGGGAGCATTCAAAAACATGGTGTAATTGGTCTAGGGTGGGACTTCTTTCCTAGCGTAAGGGGCAGTACTCAGGGGCTTTAAGTAGGACAGTAACATAGCTTGGTTATGGTGACTTGAACTAAGATTATAGCACTGGAGATGGAGAGAAGCAAGAGCATCTGAGAATGAATTCAGTAGGATCCAGTGACTGATTGGATACAGGCTGAGGGCAGGGGAAAGAGAGGCAGGTGTCAAGGACGATTCACAGTTTTCCGGCATGAGTGACTGAGTGGTTGGTGGGACCATTTACTGGGATGCAGAACTCTGGGGAGGGAGCAGATAGGAGGGAATGGCAGATGGAGATGGAGAGCTTGGCGTTGCCATGTTAAGTCAGGTGTGTTTGTGCCTATCTGTACCCAAGTAGAGATTGAAACATGGTTGAATATTTGTATCTGGAGCTCAGAAAGGAATCAGAAGTTGTCAGCATTGTTAAAAACAAGACAACGGGTCCCAGATGGGGTTGCTTTTGCTAAGCCCCACATCACCAAGCTGAGATTTCACTTAATTACAATTTTGGCTCTCCCAGAAATGGAATCTTAAACCGGTCAAGCAGGAATGATCTGATCAGCCCCAGTGAAGTAATCTGCCCAATCTACTAGACTAGATGCTGCCCAATTTGTGAACCATTGCATAAAGCCAATAAGATCTTTAAAATTGACTCAGTTGAATTTTGTTTTCTAACAGCTTATAGATTGTATATAAGGCCATGGGTGGATGAAATTGTTGATGGATAGAAGAGAGAGAGAGAGAGAGAGAGAGCGAGGAGGGAACACAGACAAATCCTGTAGGGCTCTATCATGTAGAGATCAATAGAGAAGGTAGAACCAGCAAAAGAAACGGTGAAAAGAAGTATCCAGCGAAGTTGAAGGGAAACAGAACACGGCGGCACAGAGACCAAGAGAAGAGGAAATCAAGGAGGAGGAAACTCTCTTTGTAGTGGTTCTCAGCCTGTCTGAACATTAGAATTAACTGGGGAGCTTAAAAAAAATACTGATGCCCGTTCCTTCTGTTTGAAATCTCTTTTCTCTGCCCCTGCACATCTTCCTCACTTACCTCTTGGTTAACACTCTCAGTCCTTAAAGTTTGCCTTAAAGGTCTGACCCATATAAGAATAGTCCTCCTGTCCACTCTCTCGTAGTATCTGTACTTTCTCTTCTCAGCTCTAAATAGGATGTGTGATAATACATTTATTTATGTGATATGTGTCTAAAGACAGTTTTTCTACCAGACTGCATCCTCTCTATGAAGGAGTAGGGACCATGTTATTTTGTTCGTCTGTCTATTCTCAGGGCCTTGCAGGTATCAGGCCTGTACGAGGTGCTTCATAAATACTTGTTGAGTTAATGCTTAGCAAACAAGTTGATTTGACTTTTACCAGGCCATCTATATTATCAGAAAATTTTAGTCACACTAGAAAGAATTTTAATCCGGAAATCTGCTTTAATAGTTTAAAAGTTTTTAAACTGTTTGATATGTTTCAGGGTTCTTTCTTTGTTTCTTTCTGAGAAAAGTTGGCTGACATCTTTATTGCTTTGTGGGGTGGGAAGTGGTCTCAGGAGCTCTCCGTGGGGCGGGTCCTCTCCTCTCCCCCATCACTGGCTTCTGGCTGCAAAGATGGTGCCCATTCTGCAGGCGGCGGCCATGGCAGATGGAGAGCAGTACTCGTGCTGCCAAGCCCTTTCCAGATTCTTGGGCAGCAATACCATAGAAATGAATATCACTTCCACAAGATTCTTAGGCAAGCAAAGCTTTTTATTAAAAGAGATAGCTTGAGCACAAGGAAGAAATCAGGAAAAAAAATGCCCGCTCTCCAAGTAGGAGGGGCAAGTTGCTTTTATAACAAAAGGGAGAGTTTGTCTCATGATCACTGATATTTCCAGAAATTGTCAAACTTCTTTGATCATCAGCACGTGGTTCTATGGTGGCTATCAGAACTAGGGAGTGCTTCTGTGGGGGGAAGCAAATGCATGAGAATTTTCTGCAAGAAACACAGGAGCAGATAAGGTTAACATTTATAGTTGAGCTTCTTGTCTTGTGACAATTAGGTATACTTGTTAGTGTAACAGAAATGAAGTTAATCTTTTATTCCTGCCAGCCTGTTGCCATCTCCCCCTGGACTCAGGCCCTCAGGGTCTTTGTTTTTTAGCTTGCAAGGCCTGTTTTGCCCAAGGCTGCTCCCCGATCCTTTTCCAAAATGGCAACACTCTTGTCTTCCTGTCTCACTTGTTCTCGTGGATCATGTGCCAGATGCTGCTGAGAACGGCTGGCATGTTCTTGTTGATAGTGGTCTCCCTGGAGGAGGTGTCCAGCTTTCACTGCTGGATCTCAGCTACATGACCAACACCAACACCCTTGCCTTCAGCTGCTGGCTGGTGGTGAGTCAGCCCGTTACAGCGAAAGGAGTTCATGTCCTTCTGACTATTAGGTTCTGTGCTGTACATCGCTACCTCTCTTGATCTGAAAACTGAAGTGGTTCCCCATAACCATCTATTGCAGGCGTGTGGACATCGAGGCATCTCCTGCAGTGACCAGAGACAGAAAGAGCAGGGATTTTTCGTAGAGAAGAAAAAAAATGTGTTTACAGTTGACACTCCATTGTTTGTGCATAATTGGGGGGATAGAGAATATGCAAAAAAGAGTGGACATATTCCACTTATTTGCATAACTGGCACACATTTCTCTCTCTTTTTCATCAGATAGTTTATAGGAATTATTGGATGCAATACTTTTACCTGCTTAGTAGCTATTATTAAGGTTCTGGGGCTTCACAGAGAACTCTATTTAATATTTGTAATAAACTGTAATGGAAAAGAATCTGAAAAAGAATATATATATCTGAATCACTTTGCTGTACACCGTAAACTAATACAAAATTGTAAATCAACTATACGGCAATTAAAAAATTAAGAGTCTGGGGCTTTGAAACTTGAGTCTCTGGAAGCTAAGGGAAGTCACCTTGCTGACATGTCCACAAGGAACGCTGCCCTTAAAGGAACCAAGAGCAGCCAGCCCTCTGTCAGTCCAAAGGCATCTTTCCTCAAATGATAACTTAGAATAACTCTCTAGAGAAGCCTAATAACTGGCCTCATGAAAGGAAAAACAAGATTGGAAATCTAACAATTGTTGGTTTGCTAAAAAGCAAAAGCTCTGGTTTGGACCAAATAGAAACCCAGTCCTACTGGAAACTCGGAAATCCCCACTCCTCGTCACTGTACATGCATTAAACCACTGGTGGGCTTCCCTGGTGGCACAGTGGTTGAGAGTCCGCCTGCCGATGCAGGGGACGCGGGTTCGTGCCCTGGTCCGGGAAGATCCCACATGCCGCGGAGCCCCGTGAGCCACGGCCGCTGAGCCTGTGCGTCCGGAGCCTGTGCTCTGCAATGGGAGAGGCCACAACAGTGAGAGGCCTGCGTACCGCGAAAAAAAAAAAAAAAAAAAAACACTGGCAAAATGATAGCCTTTATAAATCAATATTGATGGGGAAACAGTAAAATGTTGCAAAAAGTGCCTACGTCACTTGTCCAAATTGTCTGAAGTACAACCCAGGGAAGCCTGTTTGTACTGCTCCCAGACATTTTAAACTATCTACTGGACTATTTGAAGTCTGGCAAAAGGATTTCATACAACTTCCTCCATCTAATGGATATAAATATGTTTTAGTCGTGGTCTGTATGTTTTCACACTGGACTGGAGTCTTCCCTTGCAGACAGGCCTCTTCTGTGGCAAAAGTCCTTTTGGAAAGATTATCTCTACCTGGGGAACTCCAGCTTGAACTTCATGGTGATCGAGAAACCTATCTTACTGGTCAGGTATTTTGAGAAGACTGATCTGTTTGGCTGGTTTTACAGCACTTTCACTGCACTCATTACTTTCAGTCCTCTGGCTTAATTGAACACACTAACAATACTATTAAGACTCAGTTGGCAAATTTGTAGAGGCCCTCCAAAACCATGGCCAAAAGCATTGGTATTGGTCCTTCTAAATCTCAGATCCACCACTTCTGTAACTCATAAACTCTCACCCTTTGAGACAGTCACAGAATATGCAATGCACTTGACTCCTGCCTCTTTTTTTTTTTTTTTTTTTTTTCTGTGAGTAGTAAAAGGATTTGTACATAGAGAGAACCTGTGTGGGACCAACCAACACAGCTGCCAGGTCATTTCTTGCTACACTGGGACTAGTTCTGTCCCTCATTAACAAAAAGGATCTCTAAGTGATGTGTGCAGTCACATCACTTATGAAGAAGAGAGCCGTTTCTTTCATGAAATAAGTCCGTTTTATACTCCAATAGTTACACAGATTACATGACATTTTTAGAGAACAAAATTCCATAAATCCACAAATTGCAGATTTGATTACTACAGTAATCAGTCCTAGGCAGATCTGGTTCATCCTGTCCAAAGCATTTCATAGATAAATATTCTCCCACTGCGAACAGTGGGACTGTGTTTGCCTGGAGGTCTGTGATTACATATTTGCAAGGAAATTGACCAGATTATCTTCCTTCTCTCTTTCCCAGGGGCATTTTCTCAACAAAGGGAGACAATGTTACAGGCCTGCTGCTGCTCAGTTTCCAGGGTGGCAGAGCCAGTAAAGGTCAGTAGTAGCTTTCACATCCAGCTTTGTCTCACTTGCAAGTCCATTCTTTCCAATATACCGTATTCTCCCCAAACTTCAGGAGGGCCTAGCTAGGGAATTCCACAAGTGTTAATACCTCTTAATACGTCTTGACTTTTAATTTTAGTGAACGTTGTCATCAACATCTCTCAAACTGCTGTGAATAGCCCTTCACAGGGTTGTTTCTGCTGCTACTACTGAGAGCCAGTCTGGTTTGTAGAGGAAAGAGGAGAGAAGGCAAAAAAACAAAACAAAACAAAACAAAAACAATATGGGAAAGACAAGAAGGATGGTTCAACTAAAGACATTTTACTTGAATTGCATGTTGAAGTGGGTGATTCTCCTTTAACAGCTAGCTGGATAATAAGTATTGTAGTCACTTATTAGTACCAATAGATGATAAAGTAGTTTGTTTATAAAAGTGGTACAGTAATCCTTGGAATTTAATTTTCGGGAAATAACAGAAGGTCAGTGTACTTTATAGACAGTAGGGTGCAATAGCCTGTGAGTTCCAGCTTGTGAGAGCCCACTGTGAGCCTCTCTTCTCCACATTTAGGCAGTGATGTCACTGATATTGGCGGCTTGAAATAGGCCATGATAGCAGTATGCACACCACAGAAATGATCAAAACCAGGACTTCTTCTTCCCAGGAAGCTGGTTGGTGAATGTTTACCAGCACATCAATATTTGTAGATAGGCATTCCAGGCTTTCCCATTGCTGTATTCAGCATTAATCTGATGCCAGAATTAGAAAGTCAAATGAAGAATCAAAATATCAATTACAATAGACCATTAGAATGGAAATGTATTGAATTTTCTAGGAGGGGCAATAAATAACATCCTTTTCTTCCCCTCCTGAGTCTGGAATCAAGGGTATGATAAAGGATCAGTATCTCAACTAAATTGTTAACTAACTTGATTAGGGATCACAGAATAATTCTGTGGCCAAGTGGGCTTCCTAATTCCTTGCCCCTGAACTGAGTTCACCCACCCCATTGCTGGCAGGGCTGGACCATACCAGGCTGTGAATCTCTCTCCAAGGGGCAGACCACTTTCTGCATGTTGGAGCAGAGAATGTGCTTATCTTAAGGTGAGTCCATTCTGAGTGACGGAGAGACTGAGAGAAAAAGGCAAAGAGATGGAGGCTGCACCCTGCACACTCAGTTCCTGCCTCCTAGGTATCCCAGTCACCCTAATTGGGTAGGTCACTTCTCTTTCCTTGGGCAGGGATGATGACAGAAAAGGAGGAGGGAGGGGGGAAGCTCCTACTTTATGGGCCAAGGTAGGAACTTGGTTGTGGAAAAGAAACGTTTGCCCTGCAATATGTTTTATTTGAATCCCCTTTCTTACCACTTACTAAAATGAGACATTGTTCATAAGCACCAGATATTTTGTTCTGTAATGCTGCTGAATTGAACAGTTGAGGTGAAAGTGTGGGGACGTTTTCAAACCTTTTAATGGGAAATGGTGGTGGTGTATTTCACCTGCAGAGGCACCTAAAATATATGCTAGGCAGTTTTGATTTCTTTCTCTCGTTTTTAAAAACCTGTTAAGAGTCTGACTCACACCTACTAATGTTAAAATATCAAACCCCTTTGAACATTTTCATCAAGCAACCAGTTCATTCATTGAAAAAGAGAGAAACAGACCAAACATTTATTTAAATGACTTATTGTTTAGCTGAATTGACTAGCTGGCTTAAAAGAATTGACATCAGTTCTGTCTGGGTTGTTGATCCAGCTGCCTTGCAGAATAGACAGCCTCTCTTTCTTTGTCAACTCACAGCATAATAAAATTTTGTCTATATTTCCAGTTTCATGTTTAAAAGAATGCACAATCCAAATATTTTTAAATAATTGTATGTATGATACAATATCCCTTGTATGGGGCGTTGTATTTTCTTTTGGGGGCCTAAGATAATTTTAGGCTTTTGTGTGTCTCCTGGCTTTCCCTTCAGGTCCAATCAGGTCAAATACCAAATGGAAGACATTTATATTGGACTCGTCTAACAAATAGGTCCTTCAAAGAATGGCTCTTATCTAAGCAGCAGGCACTCTTTGAAAGGCTGACTTTGGGGATCTCTAGCTCATGTCAAAATCCAGTCTAGGTTGGTGGTGACTTGTCTGTGGACATCTGCAGACTATTTTCTCATGCACAGGAAATGAGGTGATCCTTTCTCAGCGCCATGGGGCCTCAGAGCTGGTACCCAGTGGCACCATTGTTGACAAGCCCAGCAGAAGGCCAGGGACAGGGTAGACATCGCTACACTCTATCTCTGTGCCCGGGTAAGGAAACACTGGCACACCATTGTGAGGAAGTTGTTGTCCTGCGCATGTGGCCCCAAATGAACAGAACCAGGGCACCTCGGCTCTGGTGTGAACTGCCTGTCCTGTTCACAGACTCAAGCCTGCACATCAGTTAGAAAAATAAATGCATTTTGTCTTTCGTTTGTTTGATGGACTTCATTTTAGGGACTGTCTCATTCCCCTAGTCCCACTGGAAAAGTATCATATTGATTATAATTTTGGCATAGATTAATATTACTATTGTTGTTATTTTGCTACAACTGTCCTGTTATAGAAAAGAATTACTGCTTACTGGGAATATAGGCTGTTTACTGGGACTAGTAGACTCCGGTTTGCATATAACTTGCATTAAATTTGCATGTTGTTCATTTACAGTAAAAAATCATAGATGCCTCTTCACACCCTAAATGTTCCTTCCCCTCCGGAGACCTTGAACACCTCTTTTTTTTTTCCTCTTATCTTTCTTTAATCCTTTGTTTGCCTCAGTTAATATTTTTTTAAATCTTTATTGGAGTATAATTGCTTTACATTGTTGTGTTAGTTTCTGTTGTATAACAAAGTGAATCAGCTATGCGTATACATATATCCCCATATCCCCTCCCTCTTGTGTCTCCCTCCCACCCTCCCTATCCCACCCCTCTAGATGGTCACAAAGCACCGAGCTGATCTCCCTGTGCTATGAGGCTGCTTCTGAACACCTCTTTTTAAAAACTTAATCTTCCTGAGACTTCCCTGGTGGTGCAGTGGATAAGACTCCTTGCTCCCAATGCAGAGGGCCCAGGTTCGATCCCTGGTCAGGGAACTAGATCCCACATGCATGACGCAACTAAGAGTTCACATGCCACAACTAAGGACCTCGTGAGCCACAACGAAGACCTGGTACGACCAAATAAATATATTAATATTAAAAAAGAAAACCAAGCTTGATCTTCATTAGTTTCTCTATCATCTTCATTTCAAATTAAAAAAAAAATTTGCAAGAAGGGCCCTGATTATATGTATAAAACAGTGACATTTCACAGATGTTACACAGATGAACAGATTATTGAAACCCTACATTTTGGTGAGGTTGTGTTTGGAGTTCCAGCTGATAGTGTCATCTTCTATTGCATGCTTATTAAGTAAGATACATTGTCTTTTTATTAAGGAATTCTTAAATGATGATTATTATTGAAGACAGATTGTTGACAGTTATTTAAATAACTGAGACTCTTTTGTTACTTTATAGACCCATGGCATTGTTTTTAATTCTCCTTTGTCAGTTTTTCAACAAATATTTTATGGACACCAGCCATGTGCCCAGGACCATGCTGGGTACTGGGATATAAGGTGGTACTGGTGACCAAGAGACTTGGCTTACCCTCCTCCCTTATTGCAGTTCACAGTCGAGACGTTGAGACAGATAAGTGAAGGAGGAGCTATAATACTGAACTGTAAGGGTAATAATTAGGGGTAGAGTAGCCGTCCTCGATAGACTGAAACTGAGGCTTGGCTACATTAAAATATGAAAGAAAGTAACAGTTCTTTCCTTAAGAACCTACTCTCACCACCCAAAAGCGTGTACACTACCAAATGTAAGGTAGATAGCTAGTGGGAAGCAGCCGCATAGCACAGGGAGATCAGCTCGGTGCTTTGTGACCACCTAGAGGGGTGGGATAGGGAGGGAGGGAGGGAGGGAGGGAGACGCAAGAGGGAAGAGATATGGGAACATATGTATATGTATAACTGATTCACTTTGTTATAAAGCAGAAATTAACACACCATTGTAAAGCAATTATACTCTAATAAAGAAGTAAAAAAAAAAAAAGATACAAGGAAATAAAATTTTTAAATAAAAATTACTCAAAATCCCCCCCCCCCAAAAATAGAACTCAGGCCTACCAGACCTACTGAATCACAATCTGCACTCTTACAATCTCCCCAGTGTACTTGTGTACCCATGAATAGTTGAAAGGTACATTTCTACCTCGACATGTCTTTTCCGTCTGAGAAATACACACATTTTATCAATTTGATATAAATAAAACACTCAAAAATGCAAAAAAAAAAAAAGAGTGGAGAAGAGCTTGGAAGTGTGTTTAAAATTTAATGTAGACATATTCGAGCATATTTGGTGTGAGATTGTGTGCCACATTTGAAATGTGTCAAGGGACAGGAAAGAAGCCATACTGTGAGAAGGTGGACTCTGGTATGCTGAGACAAACGTAGCAAAAGCACTGACCGAGGGATGGAGGGAAGTTATTCCTTCGTATGTGCTGTGGCCTTGGCCTCTGAACTCATCCTATCTTTTCCAGCACCCTGGATCTCTGTGTGTGAATAAAAATTCCTCCTGTTTTGAAGTTCAAGCAACCTTCTATGGTGGGAGTCTCTAAATGATCTGCAACAGAGAATAAAGTGCATCTTCTTCACTTTACAAGAGATTGCAGAGATGTCAGAGCATGGTGAAGATGGCTGTCTTCAGAAGATGGCTGTTGAAGTAGTCAATGCAATGGGCAGTAATCTGCGTCTCAGTAGGCACCGTGCAGAGCTTGGAGTGGCTGAGACCAGCGGTGCTCCTTCGCTTGGATTTTCAGTAGCCAACAGACGTAGCAATAGCGAAAATATACATTTTCTGTGGTATCTCTCTAAGTAGTTTTGCACCTTTGAACATTTTCGAAGGTCTCTCAAAAATATTGCATGAAATGGTGTCAGAGACCAGTGCAACTGGTGACGCAGACTGATTCTTAAGTGCATGCAAGACCCTCCTTGGGAACTCCTATGTGCTCCCAAATGACCTCACAGCGAAGTTTCTTTATGAACTGGGTGGGGGCTTAGCACAATCAAGGTGTGACATGAATATTAATAAAACTTCTATTCCAAAACTGGGAAGAAACTCTTCAAGCCTGAATCAAATCCTTGTTTCTGTTACCTTTCTTTTCCAGCCCCATTCTTGTTCTGTGGTATATGTGCCTCTATCCTCCGATGAATTCCATCCGTTTGGCAGTTTTAAAACAAGGTGTCAAATTATTTGGCCCATTTTCCATTAAGAGGCAGCATCTACGTTCCCTCCTGAATCTAGGGAGATGTGTGAGTCCTCAGCCGATAGGATAGGGTGTGAACGTGTCTAAATGGTGTTGTGTGACTTTTTAGACTAAGGGCTCTTGTGCCTCTTGGAGGCCTGAGTGCCGTATAAGAAATCCCACTGCCTGGGACCACCATCCGGAAAGGCAGCACACTGGTGCTCTGGTGGACAGTCCCAGTTGAATCCAGCCTTCCAGACATCCCTGCCAAAGTGCCAGACATGTGAATGAGCCGTCTTGTATCCTCCAAATCCACCATCTGCCAGCCAACCACTGAGTGACCTCCATTAACACCGCGAGAAACAGATGAGTCACCCAAGAGCCCTCCAAAATATTGCTTTTCCCTCTTATCTCAATTATTATGAGATAAGAATTTAAATTTAAAAATTTAAATTTTTTTAAAAAATAAATTTAATTTAAAAATCTCATTTTTAATTAAAAGTTTTCAATTAGGAACTTTGGAAGTGGAGAAAACCTCTCTTTTAGATCTGTTCAAACCCACAAAATCACGATATAACAACGGTTGTTGGTTTGAGCCACCATTTTGGGGGGGGTACTTCGTCACCCAGCAATAGATAAGCGGAACAATTTCCCTAGGAGCTGCTTTTTGGGGAATCTGTTGTGTTCTGAAATTGTGTGTTCTTGTTTTTAAAATTCAGAATTGCATTTTGTACAAGTTTGAATATAAGGGGTTAAATGATGTCAAAATAGTCTCCAGACCATATCTCAGTTACCTTATGGCTCAGGTTGGCCTTTATGGGCCCGTCTGAGGGCCTCATCACCAATAAGGAATGATGTCTGCGTTCTGAGTACCCAACGCCTAAGCAGTGAGTGGATTTCTGGAGTCCAGCTGTTTGTTGGTTGGGAACTGTCTATATTGAAAGCAACACTCGCTCTGGGAATGAACTCAGCTCCGAAGGCCGGTGCTGTCTGCAAACTGAGTGGGCGTGGCTCCAGAAAGGGAGGCAGGGCCAGCTTCCACAGCCCTTTTTCCTGCAGCGCTCTCACCTCCATACTGTGCTCTGCGCTGCAGCCTCACCCAACTGCTCTCAGATGCTCAGTAACATTTTGTTTGTGTTTCTTCCATGGTGCTTGGCACATTCTGCCTTGAATTTTTATTTCTACATATTTATTTTCCTCTATTTTACTAAATCGTAAGCTTCCTGAGAGCAGGGGTTATGCTGCATTAATTTTCTATCGTTGGACAGTGCATGCTGACTTGCTAGACAGATAAATATTTGTGACTTAATGGAGAGTTCTTCCTTAAAATGACTGCAACAGCCAATGGAGGACGTCCTGGCCTTAAATTGCCAGCCTGTGGAACTTTTTCCTTTCTCTTCATGACTTTAGAATCACAGACTATCAGAGCTGGCTGGGAACTTAGGGATCATTTATAGATGGAGGAGTGGGAACAGGGGCTGCCTAGTGAGTGTGAGAGCTGGGACTGGAGCCCAGGTGTCCTGACTCCACGCCCTAACTGCTTCCACCCAACTAAACAGCCTCGTGTCATTCATGTACCCGTTATCTCCATCCTGGCAATGGTGATGATACCTTAAGCAGCTGCTCCACAGATCTCTCTCTGGCCAGTTTTGCATCTTTGACAAATTGTTAAAGTCCCTCAGTTTTGCTTTCCCACCCCATCTCAATTATTGTGGTTACACCATTTTAATAACTCGTTTTCAAATATTAGTTTTCAAGTACAAACTTGAGAGGGGGTGTGTCTCCCTCAAAAAAGTTTTCCTAATGCTCTCAGACCCACATTAAATGCATTCTTTGATTCAGTAGGTATTCACATATTTATCATTAGTACTGCAACAGACTGCTGTGTGGTCTTTTTCTTATTTATCATGCTATTATTAATTTCTTTTTAAGATACTCAAAATCATCATTTGGTTTTATTTCTTTTCTTTTTTAAAAATATTTATTTATTTGGCTGTGCCGGTCTTAGTTGGGGCATAAGGGATCTTTTAGTTGCGGCAGGCATGTGGGATCTAGTTCCGTAACCAGGGATCAAACCTAGGCCCCTAGCATTGGGAGTGTGGAGTCTTAACCACTGGACCACCAGTGAAGTCCCTGCTTTTTTTTCTTTTTTCTTTTATTTATTTATATATTTTTTTTGCGGTACGCGGGCCTCTCACTGTTGTGGCCTCTCCCGTTGCGGAGCACAGGCTCCGGACGCGCAGGCTCAGCGACCATGGCTCATGGTCCTAGCCGCTCCGCGGCATGTGGGATCTTCCCGGACCGGGGCACGAACCCGTGTCCCCTGCATCGGCAGGCGGACTCTCAACCACTGCGCCACCAGGGAAGCCCCCTGCTTTTATTTCTTACTCGAAATATTTACTGTTGTTTTGGGTGTGCTTTCCATTCATTCATTCATTTATTCAGTAAATACTTGTTGGGGACCCTTCATGCACTGTCCTAAGAACTTGGGATAGAGCACTGAATGGGATGGCTTTGGTCCTTGTCTTCACAGAGACTACACTTTAGCTTTGTTTTGGCTGTCCTGGTTATGCCTTTCCCTCTGTCCATCCTGAAATTCCCTGGGTGGGAAAAAAAGAAGCATAGTGTTTCATCCCATCACATTCTGTCTTATATCCCAGGACTTCTCTCCTCTACCCCACCCATTCCCAACACCTGGGGCTCTGTCACTCACATGCGGTGCTTGTTCAAATGTCTTTGCCTTTCCCAAAGAAACTCTGGAATATCCTCACCACTCCCCTTCATCAGAAAAACACCCATTCCTCTTTCAAGGTCTAGACCAGATGTTCTTCCCTCGTGAAGTTTTCCACTCCTCAGCCACACTAGCCACATCTCAATGGCTCAGTAGCCCCCAGATTCTTATAATAAATATGCAAAATCAGTCTACAATATACATGAAGGCAATTCAAATTAGAATACTAAGGTGTTACTAAAAAAAACTCAGAAGAGATTTTTATTTTTTTAAATAATATATGCACATGTTAAAAATTCAGTTGTATAAAGTTCCAAATTACTTCCTTCTATAGAGGAAACTATGGTTACAAGTGTGTTGTAATCTCTTCCAGATACATACGCTATGCATGTATGAGTAGGAATCAAGAATTCTGTGGACAGAATTATTTTAGGTTCATTTGAAAAAATATGTAGAAAGAAAACTATGTATAAGGATAGTAAAAGATGATATAGGGGAGGAAAAAGTTTTCCTCAACCCTCTTAGGGCCCTTGGCTGGGTCTGAAAATTAAATTGACAAAGACAGATGAACAAGAGAAAAGCATGCAACTTATTTAATACAAGTTTCTTGTGACACAGGAGTCTTCATAAGGAAATGAAGACCAGAAAAAAAACAATTCAATCTGAGTATTTTAACACTGGGTTTGTTGAAGTGTGGACAGTCGTAGAGAAATATAATAGGGCAAGGGGTATGAGGTACATATAGTAAACCGGGGAAACTTAGCAAGGCCTGTGTGTTCGGAGCCTTCTCAAGGCCCTTTTGTCTTGTTTCAGAGATAAAGGATGCTCCTTTCTTCCAGGTTTAGGGAGGGCACCTCTCACATGAGGGTTTTATGATTGTTTCAGGGGAGAAGGACAGGGTGGGGGGTGTTTAGAGTGACATTCTTGTTTCTGCTGTTTTCTCAGACTTCCTCAGCTTGAAATATTCAATATGCCAAGGTGTCATGTTTTGTGGTAGTGTGTCCTGAACTCCATCAATGACTGCCTTACCGGTTATAATAATCACAGCTAATACTTACCGACCACTTACTTTGCGCTAGGTACCGCTCTGAGCTCTTTACACGCGTTAGCCATTTAATCCTCATAACAGCCCCATGAGTTAGGTACTATTATTATCCTCTTTTATAGATGAAAATACTGAAGTACCTTGCCCAAGATCACGAAGTTGGTAGCGTTTGATCTAAATCCAGACCTTTAATTTCAAGAGCCCCTTCCCCACTGAAGACAGATATTTTTATCTCTCCCAGACCCAGCTCAAGAGTTACCCCATTATGAAGTTTTTTTCACTCACTCCCCAGGTAGACTTTCTTTGTACCCCTATGTTTGTTACTCTTCCTGTAGCATCTATAAGAGTTAACTGTGTTCTATGTTTACTTGTCTGTCTGCCCTTTGCTAGAAAGCAAAGGTTATAAGGAGAGAGACTATGTTTCATGTACTTACTTAGTATCTTCTGTCCTCCGCCCAGAGTCAGGGCTTAATAGCTGCTTGTTGAGTGGAGAGGCTAAGTCTTTGAAGGAAAAACTTACCTTGGCTGGTTTAGTTCATGAGCCTATTTATGGTGCTGTTCAAAAATATCATTGTTCCAGTCAGCAACCTTTAAAAAAACTTGATGATTAAGGAAGTTATGAACCCTCTCCTGCTGAATCTCAGGAGGGAAAAAAAAATCTTTAGGATGATTATATTTAAATTAGCCTTGAGAGGTTAAGTCCTCATATCGAGTATTTCCCCTTGTAATAAAAATAGATTTTTTCCCCCTACTCTGCATTCACCCTTCTGCCCACCAAATACACACGAACATTGCTGACAGACCCAAAGGCAGCAGTAGGGAAGAGGTATGTCATACTAACCTTTCAATATCTACTTCTGTTTTGATTTCCCCAAGGGAAAGTATTGTTTTAAAAAAAAATTGCTATAAAGGTAATATCTTGTCATTGTAAAAAAATACATCCAATGAAGAGATTGATAAAGAATAAAGTGAAAATCACCTGGAAACTTATTATCTAGTAATTTTACAGTTAGCATTTTAACAATGTATATTTTTTCAGGCTTTTTTCTGTGCCCATGCCCCCCCCCCCAAAAAAAAATATATATATATATATATATATATATATATTTTTGTGGTACGCGGGCCTCTCACTGTTGTGGCCTCTCCCGTTGTGGAGCACAGGCTCCGGACGCGCAGACTCAGCGGCCATGGCTCACGGGCCCAGCCGCTCCGCGGCATGTGGGAATCTTCCCGGACCGGGACACGAACCCGTGTCCCCTGCATCGGCAGGCGGACTCTCAACCACTGCGCCACCAGGGAAGCCCCCCAAAAATATTTTTTACAAAAAAAGATCATATTAATCATACTACTTTATGCCCTGACTTTTTCACCTAAAATAAATCTGGTCATTTTCCATATTAATAAATATTTAATTTTATGGTATTTCTTTTCTGGATGTATCATGAGTTATTGATTGACCCAATTTCCTACTGATGGACATTTTAAGTTGCTTCTAATTTTTCACTGGTATAAAAACGTGTCTCGGGATTGCTATCTTGGATTCTGCGCGTCTGATTGTTTTCCTAGGATAAACTCCTAGTTGTGGAATTGTTAGGCCAAAAGATATATGCATTTTAAAGTTTTGGAAACATAGTGCCAAATTTTTTTTCCAGAAAACACTTTCCAATTTCTACTCTGGTTGACACTGTAGACAAATGCCTGTTTCGCCACAGTTATCTGCAGCATCGATGAGCATTGATCATTGTTGTTAATTTGCATTTCTTTGATCATTAGGGAGGTCAAATATTTCCTCATTGTTTTTCTTGGAACTTTGACTACAGCAGTTTGTGTGTATGTGTGTGTGTTAAAGAAGTTTTTAATTTTTAATGTGTTCAATCTATGATTTTTTTGAAGTATTCGCTTTTGGGATCACATTTAGAAAGGTGTCTTTCCTAAGATAATAAATTAATGCACCTATGTTTTCTATTATACCTTTATCATTTTGTTTTTTAATATTTAAATCTTTCATCTGCCTGCCAATTATTTTTGCATAAGGTATGAAATAGAGTTCTAGCTTAATTTCCCCCATTTTTAATTGATTATCTTACTTCCTTTTGAAAATAATTTACCTTTCTTCTGTTTAACTAAATAGTAAAAGCAAATACTTGAATAGTGATGTGTACAACACGTACTGTTCCACTTGCTTTATGTATATGAACTCATTTAAATTTTATCACCACACTATGAAACAGGTACTATTATTATCCTCAATTTATTAATAAGAAAATTGAAGACAGAGAAGCTAAGTAACTTGCCCAAGGTCACGTGGCAAATCACTGCTGGACCCAAACTGGAATCCAGGGAGTTCGGGTCCAGAATCCACTCTCCTAAGCCCTATACTGCCTCAGCGAAACTCCTCAAGGTCCTGTTCTAACCTGCTTACCCCCTACACCTTCTCTATTCACCCCAGTAAGACGTGCTTTCCTTCCTTTTACTTGAAACCTGTGTACTCACAGTGCTTAAATTCCTGGTTGGCAGGAAGACTGTGTGTGTACATGGCCCTCTTCTGTAACAAATGCCAATTTCTTTGGTGGCAGGGACAGGAATTAAGAATATTTGCTCCAGATGCAGTGCTTTGCTCATAGACGCATGGAGTCTTCCTTTCTCTATCATTAGTTTCCGTTTTAATTTAAAAATAATATATGAATATAGTAAGCATTTATATAGCACAAGAGTGAACACTGAGATATGTCTGTTCCTACAATCTCCTTCCAGATTCATTTACATAAATAGAAATATCCTAAGTATCTCTTCTACACCTTTCTTAATATTCATGTATCTTGAACCTAGGTCCATATGAATACATGTAGATCTAGCTCGTTCTTTTTAATGACTTTATAGTATTCCATCGCAAGTATGGGCCATAATTTACTCAACCAGTCCCCTATGGGTGGGCATTTAAATTGTTTCCAACCTTTTGCTTTTACAATGATGAAATGAACATACTTGTACATTTGTCTTTAAGGACATATGGGAGAATATATGTAAGATAAAATTATAGCACAGGAATTGTTCAAGGTGTATATGCATCATAAATTTTGATATATAATGCTAATTGAACCATAGATTTCTAAAAGTTAGATAATATTTTAGAAATTACATAACTGACTTTAAAGAGTTATTGAATACTGAATGACTTTTGAAGAGAGAGCAATCTAAACTTGTGAAGACAAAAATAATACTAATAAGTATGGAAAAAGGCTTTCAAATTGATTTGATATTTACTCTGAATAAGATAAGCGTGGATTAAAATTAATAAAATGTAAAGTGGTAGCCAAAGTCAAAGAGCACTGATACGATCATACACTGGTTGAAAAACAGCATTCGAGGGTTCACATCAGGGCATTGGAAACCAGACTTCCTGTGTTGGAATCCATGGTACGCCGCTTCCTAGTTGTGTGACTTTGGGCAAATTTACTTAACGACTCTGGGCCTCAGCTTCCTCATCTTCAAAAATGGGGGAAGTTATAGCGCCTACTTCATAGGATTGTAATGAGAATGGAAGAATACATATGAAACACTTAGAGCAAGGCTGGTACACTGTAAGTGCCCAGTAACTGTTAGGCACTAGGTTAAGTGTCATTAAAATAATAGTGGTAGGGCTTCCCTGGGGGCGCAGTGGTTGAGAGTCCGCCTGCCGATGCAGGGGACACGGGTTCGTGCCCCGGTCCGGGAAGATCCCACATGCCGCGGAGCGGCTAGGACCGTGAGCCATGGCCGCTGAGCCTGCGCGTCCGGAGCCTGTGCTCCGCAACGGGAGAGGCCACAACAGGGAGAGGCCCGCGTACCGCCAAAAAAAAAAAAAAATAGTTGTAAAGGAGAAAAGAGTGTCAAATGAGCTGATTGGTATCATATTCACAGACTAGAGAACTGAAATGCAAGAGTGAGACTGGGAATAGATATAAAATCATGTTTAACTACCATATGTAAAATAGATAGGTAGTGGGAAGCAGCCGCATAGCACAGGGAGATCAGCGCAGTGCTTTGTGACCACCCAGAGGGGTGGGATAGGGAGGGTGGGAGGGAGATGCAAGAGGGAGCGGATATGGGGTTATATGTATACATACAGATGATTCACTTTGTTATACAGCAGAAACTAAGACAACATTGTAAAGCAATTATACTCGAATAAAGATGTTAAAAAATAAATAAATAAAAGCGTGTTTATCTGTGGTGTTCATTTGACATAGCTGGAGAATCTTTGCCTTTGTTTTCCAGGAAACACAATTGTTCTTGGCTCCACTTTAGAGGATGCACATGGCTCAGTGCAGGATGAGACTGACTTTGGCAACTGAATGGAACACTGGAGTGTTCAGTTTTAAGGCTGATTTATAAAAAAACAATGTCAATTAAGCCATTGATTAAAACATCCTCATACAACAATACAAGAAAATGATTGTTTATAGAGTTGGACGTGATTTTTGACTCTTGAATCAACTGCTCTGTTCCATTCATGAGAATAGCAGGGATTTTAACAAACATTACATAGTGTTTTTCATTTTTAAAGAACTTAAAGTTCGCATAATTTTATATACTGTTGAGTAAAACTATTAAACAGATATATTTGATTCACATGTGTATACTTATAAATGCCATGCTATTATTGGTCCCTTGAATTTATATAATAATGATAATAATAAATTCTGTACACTTGTGTAGAGTTTAAAAATATTTTACAAATTTTTCAATTTTTGAGGACTGGTCCCATTTTTTTTTTTCATCATGTGACCTGATTAACCTCTACTCTTGAAAAAAAAAGTAAGAAGTTGGGACATCAGGGCTTCCCTGGTGGAGCAGTGGTTAAGAATCAACCTGCCAATGCAGGGGACACGGGTTTGAGCCCTGGGCCGGGAAGATCCCACGGGCCGCGGAGCAGCTAAGCCCTTGTGCCACAGCTACTGAGCCTGCTCTCTGGAGCCCACGAGCCACAGCTACTGAGTCCGCGAGCCACAACTACTGAAACCCGTGAGCCTGGAGCCCGTGCTCCGCAGCAAGAGAAGCCACCGCAATGAGAAACCCGTGCTCCGCAAGAAAGAGAGGCCACTGCAACGAGAGGCCCGCGCACTGCAGCGAAGAGTGGTCCCCGCTCGCTGCAACTGGAGAAGGCCCGCGCGCAGCAGCAAAGACCCAGCACAGCCAAAAAAAAAATAAAAATAAAAAAATAAATAAAACAAAGAAATTGGGACATTCAGCTTGTTTAATATTAGGTTAAAGAAAAAAAGTATTTTTCTATTGTGGAGAAAATGCATAGTCAGGAAAGCATATACAATTAATCCTTGTTGAAATGTTAATTTTATAATAACATTAGCTATAAAAGAAATCATGTGAGAGTCTGATACCATTAAAATCAGTTGATTTCTGTAGGACACAAATGACATGGATGCCTTGTGGTGGTGGGGAGGAATACAGCTATTTGTAACTTGATAACAAAATGCTATTTCTGCATTATTTTTACCTGTAAAACCTCTCAGGAAGAGACAAATTACTTTTCTACCAGCTAAAACAAAACAAAACGAAACCTTGTAATTTAATTCTTTCATTGCACAAGCTGTAGGATTCCAGATGGTGATGCTGTTTTCATGAAAGAAAACATTCTATAAATCTGTTTTATTTTTTTAGAGGTAAATTATTATTATTGCTCTTTTATTTGCAAATTGAGATGTTAAAGCAACGATACCATATGGATACGATTTCTGTTAACCTTTAAAAAACTACTCTTTTCAATTTGGGATTGTTTTAATCTATAGTGATTAATCAGCAATGTGCTTAGCAAAAAAAATAGCAGTATATTTATTTATGGTGGGTAGTAACATAAAAATGTGCCTCATCATTCTTTGTATCTGAAAAGCAAAATGTACAAAGAACGTCCTTATCTTTGCAAACCACAGTGCTGTATTTATGAAGATATAAAAACCTGTAGAAAAAGTGCAAAATTTAAGGTGGTTAAAATGGCAACACTACTCAAATTCAAACAAGGAAGCAGACTGTTAAAACCACAAAATATATAACTCCCAGCAGCACTGCTTTTGCTTTAGATAATGCTTTGTCGTTGTTTGCTGTCTTTCTCAGTTTAGCCTCCTCGGTATGAAAATCATAAAGAGAGAAAAGTAAATGCTTACATATTTTTGTTTTCAAAAGTCACTTCCCAAGAGATGAAAATTTCTTTCTTTCTCTAAAGTTTTCTATATGAAATAATGTCTAAATATCTGTATGTGGCTCTCTGAATACCTGTGGTTACTTAGGGGAAAACAATCACCACATACTTACTTAAATTAGATAAAAGTCAGTGTTTCTTGCAAAAGTCTACAGCAGTTCTGTGAATCTGGGCAGAAAATTGTTTCTGGTGTGGAGATTGTCTGTCCCTGGCAGAAGCCCATATTAAAATGATAGAATTAATCTTTCACTGTATGAAAATCAGTCATTCCCTGTCAGGAAATTTGATACCCAATGTTCCTCCCCTCAGTCAAAATGACCTGAAAGTTTTTTAACTATCTTCATTTTTTTTTAAGGAGTAGACACAATGATGTACTCAGAAAGGAATCCAAAGACTTGGAATCTAGAACCTCATCAGCTACTAACTTTGACCTTGGGCAAGATGACTCACTTGTCTAAGCTGTTCTTTATAAATAGATGAAAGGGTTGGACTAGAATATAGATGACCTCTAAGGCCACTTCTAAATCTATAACTATGATTTTAAATCAAAGACATTAATAGAGATATAAATATATATTATATACATTATATGTTAACATGAATATAAATATATATATATATCAAATATATATATAAAATAAGCAAAAATCTATTATCTCACATAACAAGCAAGGGGATAGGGTGATTACAGGGTGCTTAATTTAGCAGTCAATGGCATTTTCAAGGACGTAGATTTTTTTCTCTTTTTGCTCTGTCATCTTTACTGTCTTGGCGTTCTCCTTAGGCTTATCTCCTCTTGGTTGCAGGACAACTGCTGTAATTCTAGGTGTTACATATAGACATGACCTCATCAGATAGAAGAAGAAGAGCCATTTCTACTCAGTGGGTCTTTTGTTACTTGTAAGGAAAATCTTTCCTTGAAGCACTACTATCCCCACCCCAACGGACCTGCTTTCATGTATCATGTATTATTAGCCAGAATTACATATCACATGCTCATGTTTAAACCATGACTGGCTTAGATCAATGAAAATTCACCTCCTGGAGGTAGAAAAGACTCATATCTCAATGAAATTGGGGTTCTACTAGCAGGAACGAATGGGAGAAAGAAATGACAGATGGGTAGGCTACCAACAGGGCCAGCCACGCTGCTAAATAGTGATTTTCTGCTGTCACCATGCCCATATGCTAGGATCAGAAATATATTGCATAATAATAATACAAATAAGTCCACCTCCCACCCACCCACCCCCAATTTGGCTTAAATTGCCAACACGATGCACCATTACTCACAAATACTTTAGAGCATAATTCCTACAAACATGGATATTCTCCTACAGAACTACAATATATCCCTCAAAATCAAGAAATTAACACTGGTACATTACTTTCACCTAATTCGCAGAAACTTTTGTTTCTAAGAATTAGAACTAAGTTTACCTATTGTTACCGTAACATTCTTTATAGTTATAGGATCCAGTTCAAGACTGTGTGTGTTACATTTAGTTGTGGACTTCAATCCAGAACAGTATTCCTCAGTCTTTCCTTGACTCTCATGACCGTGACACTTTTGAAGGTTATGGGCCAATTATTTTGTTGAGTATTTCTCAGTTTGGCTTTGTCTGATGTTTCCTCATGATTACATTCAGGTAATGCATTTTTAGCAGAAGTGTCACAGAAATGATGCTGTAAAAATATGTATTATTTATATTATATATTAAATATATATTTATATTATAAACATACATATATTACATGTATTATATGTTTATACACTTAGAGGAAGCCTTGATTGTAGACAATCAATCCATAAAGTTTTAATATAATTTTGTACCTAAAGTTTTTTGTTTTTTAATTAAATAAAACTGTTGCTCTTGAATTGTACCCATATTCATGATATATATTCTGTCCCTTTTTGGTCAGAATTTATGAGCTTCATAAGAGACAAAACTGATTAGTAAGAAAAGAATAAATTATATTTGATTCTCTTCTTTGAGCAGATGGTGACATACCTTGTTCAAAAGGGAAGGACCTAGTTAAAATGGTAAAAATTGAAGGTATGTTGGGAAGTAATATATCTAAGTTCTAGAATTTGAAGTACAGTCAATAGGATAGCAGGCCCATGGATAGATTTACCATTCAAGATGATTTTACCATCAACAATATTGTGAAGGAGTAATGCAACCTCTGCTTACACAGCACTGTCATAATTCTTCTAAATCAATGACTACAACGCAAGTTCATAACCAATATCTTATGACTTTCTGAAAAGAAGTTAAATTTTGGATTATCTGATTTTCTTTTTCATATACTTGTACAAATTAGATCGCAGATCAAGCAACTACAACGAAGTCCCTTTTGTAGACTGTAGCAATGTGCTTTTATGAAAAAATGAATATAGACTAAGTATTTATTTGCAATTGATATGTACTGTTATATTCATGAAATAATTAAGCTGATAAAATGATATAAACCAAGATATATCTGTTTTACTTTTGAGCTATTTGAGCTATTATAGGATGATAAAACAATCATTAACCAATAAAGGAAAATTATTACCTGGCAAAAAAAATATAAGTAATATTTCTATATGGAGGTTTTTTTTTCCAGGAAGTACTTTGCATACAGTGGATTCTCAGTAAATATTTGTTGAATAACATTGAATTTTAGGGTAGAGCACAATGAAAAACATTTGGTGAGCATCAAATCAAAAGAAACAGGAGTAGAATTATTGTGGCAGAAGACCAAGGAATTACCATCCAGATGGAAGGAATAGATAGTGCTTTCTTACTGTGGATTACAAAACCAAAATGAAGGCATGATATTACGGAATTGAAGAGAATAGGATGTACTTTCGTTTCTAAATTAATTAATTAATTAATTAACTAACTAATTTTTGGCTTCATTGGGTCTTCATTGCTGTGCGCCGGCCTTCTCTAGTTGTGGCGAGCGGGAGTTACTCTTTGTTGTGGTGCGTGGGCTTCTCATTGCAGTGGCTTTTTTTGTGGAGCACCGGCTCTAGGCACGCGGGCTTCAGTAGTTGTGGCACACAGGCTCAGTAGTTGTGGCTCGTGGGGTCTAGAGCACAGACTCAGTAGTTGTGGTGCACAGGCTTAGTTGCTCCACAGCATGTGGGATCTTCCCGGACCAGGGATTGAACCCATGGCCCCTGCATTGGCAGGCAGATTCCTAAAAACTGTGCCACCAGGATGTACTTGTTACTTCCTTTGCTCATGAGTTTTGTCTCTTGGGAGGCTCCAAAGGCTATCCTGGCTTGAATTTTGACCAGCAAAAAAGGAACCTATTTGTTAAGGTGATATAGCAGGAACCTTGTGAAAAAGGAGTTACATCATCTCAAAGTACCAATTACCAAAAAAGTGATTGTGGGGCATAGATAAAATACACAGGAGGCTTGAGAAAAACAGATTTCAAGAGTTCAGAGAAAAAAATTCATCATCTGAGATACGTCAAAAATAAGGCAGAATTCTGACAGTGTGAAATGCTCCTCAGGAGTGTCCAATCTTGAGTTTTATAGAAGGGTGTCAAACTGGTCATATATGGGAACATCAAGGCCAAGAATCTGGCAGTAAAAAACCTATAAAGGGACAGGCTCCTGGTTAGCAACAGAGTTCTAGAGGGAAAGAAGAGAAAAAACACCACACTTACCTCTCAGAGTCCAAGGAAAGTTTTGTTTTGGAGTACAGAATGATTTGTTCATTCCATGTGTACACAGAAGGAAAACTAATTTTCTGTGAAGATCAATACATTACAGAAGAAACTTTAGTCAGTTAGAAAACTGACTGGTCTGTAGCAAAGAATCAATAAGACTTGGGTTATGGAATTATAACTGAGTTTGTCCCCCAAATCCCAAGTTATTATGACTTTTGTAGTGAGACACTGCATTAAAGAATCACTACAACAAGGTTTAGTCCATGGGTCACTACATAACTTTCCTTCACAGCTTCCAAATCTTTTCCAACCGGAGCTGGAAGAAAGCAAATGTGCCATGGCTGAATGGCATCACATGACCCTACCCTACCAAGACCTAACTGTCACCCTTCTCAACTCCCAAGCTGTTTGTGTGACAACACTTAGAATATAAACCCTAGTGGATCATAGGTCTAAATGTAAAAGCCAAAATTATAAAACTTTTAGAAGGAAACAGGAGTAAATCTTCATGACTTTGGGTTAAGTGATGATTTCTTAGATACAATATCAAAAGTACAAGTGATAAAAGAGAAAATTGTTGTTTGTCTATTTTATATGTAGTAGTGTGTATGTGTTAATCCCAAACTCCTAATTCATCTCTTCACCCCCTGCCCCTGCTATCCACTTTGGTAACCATAAGTTTGTTTTGTGTATCAGTGAGTCCATTTCTGTTTTGTAAATAAGTTCATTTGCATCATTTTTTAGATTCCACATATAAGTGATATCATGATATTTGTCTTTGACTTACTTCACTTAGTATGATAATCTCTAGGTCCATCCATGTTGCTACAAATGGCATTATTTCATTCTTTTTATGCTGAGTAATAGTCCATTGTATAGATACACCACTCCTTTATCCATTCATCTGTCGATGGACATTTAGATTGCTTCCATGTCTTGGCTATTGTAAACAGTGCTGCTGTGAACATTGGGGTGCATGTATCTTTTCGAATTAGAGCTTTCTCCAACTATATGCTCAGGAGTGGGATTGCAGGATCACATGGCAACTCTATTTTTAGTTTTTTAAGGAACCTCCATACTGATTTCCACGGCAGCTGCACCAATTTACATTCTCACCGACAGTGTTGGAAAGTTCCTTTCTCTCCACACCCTCTCCAGCATTCGTTATTTGTAGACGTTTTAATGATGGCTATTCTGACCTGTGTCTTATTTTGGGGTTTATTTTTCCTTATTTGAAAGTACATTCTACACTAATTTTTTCCCAAGATGATTCATGCTTGATAAATTTTTTGAATCCTTACATTTACAAAAATGTCTTTGCTTTCACACTTGAGTTATAGTTTGGCTAGGTTAAAATTTCAGGGTCAAATTTTTTCCTCAGGGCTTCTCTGGTGGCGCAGTGGTTGGGAGTCCGCCTGCCGATGCAGGGGACACGGGTTCGTGTCCCGGTCCGGGAGGATCCCACATGCCGCGGAGCGGCTGGGCCCGTGAGCCATGGCCGCTGAGCCTGCGCATCCGGAGCCTGTGCTCCGCAACGGGAGAGGCCCGCGTACTGCAAAAAAAAACAAAAAAAAAAAAAAAAATTTTTTCCTCAGAACTTTGAAGATGTTGTTCCAATTTCTTCTTGATTTCAGTACGATTGATGAGGTGTGATGTTAATATGATCACTGTTCTGTAGATCATCTGTGTTTTAGGCTCTAGAAGGCTTTAGATTTCCCTCTTTATTCTTTTCATTCTGAAATTTCACAAGGATGGATCTAGATGTAAATTCTGTTTTTCATTTGTCCTACTTGGAACCTGGTGGATACCAACATGAATATCTTCTTTCTCTGAGAAACTTTGTTTTGCTAGTTCCTCATTTATCTCTTCTTTTACATTCTCTCTGTTCTCTCCTTCCAGAACCTCTATCAAATGGCTCTGGGAATCGCTGAGTCAGTCCTTCTTGTTTCTTAATTTTGCTTTCATATTCTCTTTGTCTTTTCACACTATGTTTTTCTTTGTTCTTTTGTTTGTTTTGTTTTGTTTTCTGTTTTTTGGGTTTTCTTTGTTTGTTTTGGCTGTGTTGGGTCTTCGTTGCTCTGTGTGGGCTTTCTCTAGTTGTGGTGAGCAGGGGCTACTCTTCGTTGTGGTGCACGGGCTTCTCATTGAGGTGGCTTCTCTTGTTGTAGAGCACAGGCTCTAGATGCATGGGCTTCAGTAGTTGTGGCACATGAACTCAGTAGTTGCACACATGGGCCCTAGGGCACAGGCTCAGTAGTTGTGGCGCATGGGCTTGGTTTAAACCTGTGTCCCCTGCACTGGCAGGCGGATTCTTAACCACTGTGCCACCAGGGAAGTCCCTCCCACTACGTTTTGAGAGAATTCGTCAGCTCGGTATTTCAAAATGCTGTTCATATGTGTCTGTTCTACTATTTAGCTCCCAATTGACCTTTTAATTTTGATGATCAAATTTTTAATTTCTACTATTTTCAGTTAATGCTTTAGTTATAATAGCTTACATCTTTCCAGAGATATTTTTATGCGTATTCTAAAAACTTGTAAGGTCTTTTAACTCTGTTCAAGATATTTTATTTGTTGAATTTGGTCTTTGTTTCAAGGTGTTAGTTTTCCCCAAATGTTTGCAGAGTCTTAGTTGTTTCATCTTTTGAGAATCAGTAAGTTTGTCTGTTCTGTTCAAACACTGTCTATGTGGGAGTGGCAAGATGTTCAGGGATGCAGGTTGGTACTGGTCATTGGGTTTTTTCCTCGTGTAGCTTCTCTAACCCTTAGAGGGCGCTCTTCTTGGTTTCTTGGCCTGCTTCTCCAGGCCCAAGGCACAGCTTCACTGATTTAGCTTGTGGGTTAATACCACTGTTTTTCTATATCTCCCTGTATCTTTCAGAGTCTTACTGGCTTGTCCACTGTCTCCTTCCTGCTCTTCGCTTAACCTCCCTAGAGAAGGGGAGAATTGGATGGGAGGTCTCTGCTATTTTCTCAGGTTGTATTCTTCGTTTTCAGTTTTTTTCTTTTTAATCATGTTTTAAGAACTTGGGGAATTACAAATCTCGAGGAATAAAAAGAAAGAATGTTTAACCAAACTGTTGAGATTCTTTCCTCTGACTCTGTACAGTTACTTCTTTAGCCTCAAGTGCTACTTAAGACACAGGATATGAAGTTAAGAAAACTGATACCTGACTTCCAGTTCTGCCACATTTCTTGGTGTTGCGATCCATTTTTGAACCTCAGTTTCTTCATCAATAAGTTAAGGATAGTAAGAATATCTGCAGCATATGTTCTGTGATGATAAAATATATCAGGAAAGTGAACATACTTTGTGAGCATCAAAGAGCTACTCAAAATCCATTATTCATCACATTAAGCGATGCCTCCTCAGACCTTAGGTGCGTACGGAGGAGGGTAGTAGGAAATAGGAGAACATAAGGTAGAGGAAGAGGAGACTGACACGAGCTCTTGCCCCGGACTTCTGTTTTATAATCACTGCTTTCAACTCCTTAGAATTCCTAGCACCAAGATTTTCTGTGTGTCAAATTCAGAAGCACTGCTTCCCTTATGGTATAAAACCTAGCCAAAAGAATCACTGAGAAGATTACCCTGTAACTAGAGCTGATAACTGGTTATGGAAGAGAGGGCATAAGGGATGGCTGTTGATACTCAGGTAAGATTATAAAATTACATTAACTTTTTCCTAGGATTTCACCAAAGTGACAGTTTTTTGTTTTTGGTTTTTTTTGCGGTACGCGGGCCTCTCACTGTTGTGGCCGCTCCCATTGCGGAGCACAGGCTCCGGATGCGCAGGCTCCTGACACGCAGGCTCAGCGGCCATGGCTCACGGGCCCAGCCGCTCCACGGCATGTGGGATCTTCCCGGACCGGGGCACGAACCCGTGTCCCCCGCATCGGCAGGCGGACTCTCAACCACTGCACCACCAGGGACGCCCAAAGTGACAGTTTTATATGTATCTTGTCCTCAGTGTAAAAGAACTTGGAGTTATCTACAGTTTCAATCTGAAAATATCTTCTAGAAAGAGAGAGGTTTTGGGGTTTTTTTTCCTCAATGATACCAAATGGGTAGAAACATAAACACTTCAAAGGCTCTGAAATCCATGTGGGCTGGAGTCCCAGTCAGAGTCCCCAATGGGGTCTTTCTCCTCCGAGGATTCTCATGCTCTTCCTTTCTCTAGGGAATACGTTTTCCCAGCCAGTTCAGCCCAAGATGTGCTGCGTTACAGGCGCTCACGTTGAGGCTTAGCGTTAAGAGGTCCAATGAGTATCGAAAATACTACAACGCAATGGATAGAGAGCTTTCCTTCCAGAGCACTTTCATGTAGGTTATAATGGGCGGCCTCAGCTAAGACTGGAAGTCTGTAGTTTACTTCTTGATTAAGATAATTTTTTGCCAAAATGTTTTCTTCACGAGTGCGAAATTGTCCAGCCGAACCAACATGGTGCCACCTGCCTGTGCGTTGCTTACGTGGGTGATCGTCGTTTTCTAGAGAGGAGAGAATGTGCTTCCCGCCATTTTTATTCTTCAGGGATTATTCTGTCATACAGGATTCAGCATGGTTTACCCAGCACTCACTCACTCTTCTTAGGTTCAAATAAAGGATGCGTTTGGGCTAAGGTTTCCCATATTTTAAAATGGAGTCACCTAGTGTTGGTCCAGATTTGGGGAGGGAGTAGATTTAATAGACCGGGAGAGACTAGACACCACCTGGGGCTATCTTCAGCTGGATCAGCTAGATTGTTATGGACCCAAGGCTGGCAGCTTTTCTGTAGCCTGTACAATATGAATATAGTGAGCTCAGCCTGTTCTCAGAGGCAGGTTCTCATACTGTTGGACGTTCCAGCAGTGGTTCCCAGAATGTGAATTTCATGAACAAGTCCAATTAAAAATAAAAGAAGTATGGAAATACAAAGACGACCAAAAATCTTAGAACAAAGGTCAGTCCTTTAAAAGGAATAATTTCAAATACATGAAAAACTCACTATAATATCCTTAATTTTCTCATTTTTTTCCCTGACCAGTGAAAATTAGATCCTGGGTCAACATATACGTAGATGTTCGGGAACCAACTACCCCTAGTGCTGCAAATCTACTTCAAATCCTTAAAGTGCACCTACCATGTGGGAACAAAAGGTGAAAAAAGCCCTCCATTGTAAACATACCTGTGTAACTAATTATTCAGATCACTTCACCAATAATGTCTTACTTGAATTCTTTTTATTTTTTAACTTTTAAATTTTTTATTGAAGTATAGTTGATTTACAATGTTGTGTTACTTTCAGGTGTACAGGAAAGTAATTCAGTTACACACACACACACACACACACACATATATTTCAGATTCTTTTCCATGTTCAGATTCTGTTTCCATGTTCCATATGTTATCACAAGATAGTGAATATAGTTCCCTGTGCTATACAGTAAACCCTTGGTCTAGCTATTTTATATATAGTTGTGTGTATCAGTTAATCCCAAGCTCCTAATTTATCCCACCCTCCCTCTTCCCCTTGGGTAACGATAAATTTGTTTTCTATGTCTGTGAGTTTATTTCTGTTTTGTAAATAAGTTCATTTGTATCTCTTTTTAGATTCCACATATAAGTGATATCATGTGGTATTTGTCTTTCTGTGTATGACTTACTTCACTTAACATGATAATCTCTAGGTCCATCCATGTTGCTGCAAATGGCGTTATTTCATTCTTTTTATGACTAAATAATATTCTTTTAAATAAAGGATGTCTTTGTGCAGATATAATCACTCATAAAGCGATTTTTGGCTATTGTTTCAATCATAAGTCTGAATGACCCTGAGGTGAATAAACGGGTAAACATTTCAGCATCGAGTGTTTTCTTATTTAAACTGATGATTTTAAACCTCTGTTTGCTGAAAAGGCAAGAAAGATGAAGTATGAAGAAGAGTACACGTACACCTAGCTGAACCTGTTTCTTTGCTGTTACGTATGTGTAACTAAGAACTCAGATAAATGAATTGCAGTCTTCAGGGCATGCTCCGGAAAAGCCAAAACGGCATTTCTCTTTTGTCAGGACTGGAAATACGCAAATAGATTGCCCAATTAAGGAAAGTTTGACTGAAGGTGAGGAAGTTTTCCAGTTCAACAAGCTTAATAGGCTACATGGGAGCAGGGCAGAGGCTGGGTGGGGGGCAAGGGACTGCTTCATTCTAGTTATTATTGGGTAGCTGCCAAAGACAGTTAATAAAATAAAATAGCTCAGGCGTCTAATGCCATGAGGTACCAGATTGACGTGATGCTGATGCGGCTCACAGTTTTAGTTACAGCAAACTAATTACCATACGCCTAACTTCTAGTTATATATCAGGGGCCATTTGCGCAGCATCTAGTACTTTCCATATTATCTCACCCTGGAATCTGCAAATTAATAGAGGTGACATATTATTACAGAGAAAGATTGAATCTGACGATGATCTCAGACACTGAAGGAACCAGCTGTCCCACAGCACACGTGATTTTCATGCTTCTTGGGAACTGGCGTTCTTATACTTCCACTGCCATTCGTTTTTCCTGGTGAGCTTTTGCCCTGCTGGCCCTACTTATGTGGCCCAGCAGCCCACAAATCTGACGTCCTAGCATAACCCCCCATGCCCTCTACCAGGAGTCTCTGCTGCCAGCACTTTCCTGGTGAGAATCTACCCTGCTTCGCCTCTTGACTGTATCAGTCTCTGCCAATTGCTCTTGTGAAAAGAACTCCTCTCTAAAGCACGCAGTTTGTTTGGCTTTTACACAATGGTCTAGTCACAAACTCTCTGTGACAGCTCCACCTTGAGTATCCCCTTTGGGAATTCAGAAGAGCTATGGTTACATTTGGACTCTCTTTAACTACAACGTTCTTTTGGCTTTTACACTCAAACCTGGTATAAACAGTGATTCTGTACTTGCTGAGTAGAGTTTTCTTGTCCGTTTCTGTTGTCAGCTCAGAGGAAACATGGGATATGGGCCCACAAGTAAGATCATCATCATGATAATGGATAACCTGTATTCCAGGCTTACTGTGCTAAGCGATTTATAATGTGGTGTCCCATTTATTCCTCCACAACCACTCTATGGGGTGGCTATTATTATCCCCATTTTATGGTCAAGAAAACTGAGACTGAGAAAGATTATACCTTCTCCCAGACAAGCCATTTGTCCTTGGGTCATGTGGGAGAATCCTGGAAGAGAGGACCAGGCATTATGTGTGCGCGCGCACACACACACACACACACACACACACACACACACACACACACACACCGTAGTCTAGCTTTGCTCCCAATCAGACATGGAATCAGTGCTTGTAAGGGCATCTTTTGCTCAGGCCAATTCTCCACCACAGGAAAGGAGCTTTGCCTCTATCCCAACCACCTAAGGACCACTCTCCAAAACGGAGGCCAAGGCGGTTCCCTAAAAGGCAGGGCATCCTGGATGCCTCTTTGGACAGGATAGAAGACATATTTCCCATCTTATTCTTCTTTTATGTGGAGGTTTGATCTAAGGTTTTGCTTACAGGCGATGCCGTAGCACTGGTGTGTAGGTGAAACTTCCTTAAGAGGACAGCCTCCTTTGTCAGTAAATGCTTCCCTTCACCCACTTGACATATAAGATGGACCCTCCTTACCAAATTCCTCTCTGTAGTAAATGGTGTTGTGAGGTTCTAGTCTAGATTTAATACATCTCCAAAGTAGTCACTCCCCCACCCAAAGTCAGGAACTGGACAAGTAGCCATTTTTACAATACTATTTTGAGAACTCAAAACTAAAAATCGAATACAGAATAAATAGAAATTCCAAAATGACAAACATTTCAGCATGCCTTTCTAAAATGATGTTAAAGAGAGCTCTTCCTTCTAAAAGCAAATGAGTTCTGAAGACACAGGGTGCGTTGAAATTTTCCTGTTCTCCGGAAGGGTTTTGGAATTCTTCTTGATTGTCAGAGGTAGCTGGGATATTGTTTAGAAAGTGAGATAATCCAGTACCGAAAAAGGGTCTGTTTAGAATTATCTCAGTGTCTGCTGAATTCTCGTTAGCGTCAATGATAAGAGAGATGAACTGGGCAAAAACAGCTTCCTTCGAAGACCCCTTTCTTGAAAGCTGAATCACTTTATTTTAGAGAGGAGCTGGAATGATAGGAATTCTATTACCTAAATTCCCTCTATTGAACCTCTCTTTAAGACATATTCTGGAAAATATTAAGATTATCTCATTATTTGTTAAAATCAAATTTAGTTATAGCTTTTGGAGGGACTTCCTTATGATATGACCTTATACCTGTTTACTGCTTAGTCAGTGGGTTGCAAGGTGTGAACAGAAAATCAGAATGGAGTCAGTATTGCTAAGAGAGCCCTCTGAAGTGGAACCTGCAGGCCATTGAGGAAGTGTGACTTATGCGCATCTCAGTACAAATGGAATCTGACATTTTGACCACTTATTGTTTTAATGCAGACATCCAGAACGTCTACCTAGTGTTCCAGAAACTCAAGATACTTATCAGACCCTTACCCTAAAATAACTCATGACAGTTTATCCGTTAAGGACAAATATTCCCTTTCTTGTGACAAAAAACCCGCCTCCGTGGCTTTTTTCTATAGAAGCCCCTGACTCTTTCTCTTCAGACTACTCTTTCAGTTTTACCTGAATCAGTGTCTCCCAAACTGCAGTTATTAAGACCCAAATAAACTCTTTCCTTATTTGCAGCCTTTATGTTTCTTGGTCAACATTAAATAGTGTCAGACAAATGGGATACAGAGTGACCTACACCATCCCCGCCAGCACTATCACAGATTCAAGTAAGGTACCTACAAGAGTCCATCGTACTCCATTGTCCCCCGGGTGGTCCCAGGTCATGGCGGTGAGTCCTGCTGTACCCAAAACTCCGGTCTTGGTAGAGGTTCTAGTTCATTGGAGTGCCTCTATTGCAAGCTTCTTTTCTGGTGAGTAATGACTCTTGGAATAATGGGAGGTTTACTCTTTAAGGGTAAGGTTACAGAACAGCGTCCTCCTGGAACTTCTGATGGTTTTATGTACAAGAACTATGGGCCCTCCTCCCGCAAATATTTGTCTTGCTGGGCTATGATTACCTGGAATGATTTACAGTTAAATTGGCGACTTGGGGCTCCTTTGAAATTCCAAAGTGAGTTTATTTGTGTAGTCAATTAGCAAAAGGTTGCAAGAAAACAAGAATGCGAAGTATATGTCAATTGGTATTTTGAGGCCCCCAAACATAATAATCCACTATTGCTTCCTTAGAGAAGCTAACTTACAATTATCTCAAAGGATTTCCAAACTGGAAAAATCCTCTGAGGCTTCTGAGAGCTCTCTCTTTCTCCAGCCCCCTCTCCTTCTCCTCCATCTTTCTCTGAACCTCCTTTTTATAAAATGGAGATTGAGGGCTTCCTGGTGGCGCAGTGGTTGAGAGTCCGCCTGCCGATGCAGGGGACACGGGTTCGTGCACCGGTCCCCGAAGATCCCACATGCCGCGGAGCGGCTGGGCCCGTGAGCCATGGCCGCTGAGCCTGCGCGTCGGAGCCTGTGCTCCACAACGGGAGGGGCCACATTGGTGAGAGGCCCGCGTACTGCAAAAAAAAAAAAAAAAAAAAAAAAAATGGAGATTGAGTTCCTGCAGAAGGCTAGCCATGCTGCCTCCACCTCTCACCCCCCGTAATGACAGCATCTTCTAAAACCACGTGTGATGTAGTTGGATGGGTGGATTAGCCTATGATGGCATTGAAGTTATAGCTCACAAATCTTTGCAAAACTGGAAATACAGCCCTACAGGCAGTTCAAATTCCACCCATTCCTTTTCATCGATCCCCAGACCTCCCTTATTTATTTCAAAACTATTGTAACCTCTCTGGGAACTCTTATCTAGACCATCTTCAATTCCTAAGACTGAAAAAAAAAAAGGAGGAAAAGAAGCCTTTTTAAGCACAAAATGCTAAAAGGACTCTCTTGCCCAAACAGCTTCCTTAAATTTCTTGTCAAGGGCCAATACAGATCTTAAAAGTCTTCTCCAAAAATAGTAAAAGACTTTAGCTACCTGAGTGAGTAGACTTAATTTATTCCAATTGTTATTATAAGCTGATGAGTTTTATATTATACCTGATTCATGACGAAAGTTTTAAAATGAAAACTATGAGATCTTTACGCCTACCTGTATGCATGTATATCTATGTATGTACATTATAGATATGGTATTTTTAACCTCTGGATGGCATTGCCAAAATTAATTTGTGAAAGAGCTTTATTTAATTGGCTTAAAAAAGCCAGTGTCTATATAAAACTCTCAGAAATGTAACAGAAACTAACCCAAATGAATTTCAGATTCATGTCATCTGGGAAAATATTTGGTGTTAAAGCCAGTTTAAGTTTGTTGGTTTAATTAATGCAAATATGTCTTCAGAATTATCAACATTAAGTATAATACTTTTATTGTACCTAGGTTTACTAAAAGTCAAATAAGTTTACATTATCTGTAATAAAATTTGTCTGCAAGAAAAATAACTTGGTATGATGAATTATCATAGGCAAATTAAATGTAAATGGGATAAGAGTTTTAGGTGAAATCTTTAACAATAATTATGTTTTATCGTATGTCTACTTAAAAATAGTTTCCCCAAATCTTTTTGGTAACTTGAAACTTCAGAGTTTTGTTAAGTTAAGTTAAATGATGGGAATTCTTTGAATGTCTAGGTCATTTCCAAATAAGATAAAATACTGAAATATTAATTGCTAAACAAGTCTAAGGTTACCTAATTTTGACCTCTTATTATAGAAAGACTGTGCCTGGGTCTCTTAGTTAATATGTATACCTTGTGTGTTATTGAAAGATTGTATTATGAAGTAGCATATGGTTCTAAAAATTATAAAATGCATTTGTAAATTCACCAAGCCCCAAAATGTTAATACAGTTCACAATTGTTTGCTCCTTTATTTTCACTAAAAAATTAAGATTTCAAAGAATTAAGAATCCAAATTAATATATGTAATTAAAACTATTAGAATTAAATTTCCTTCCATGCAAGGAAATTTTTTTAAAGGTATAAGGAATGGAAATGCATTTTGTTAAGGGAAAAGAAAGTGAATTTGTCCCAAAGCTGGTAATTTCTAAATGGGAAAGAAAACAAGGGACAAATAAAATGGCCATAGAAGTTGTAAAAGGTTTGTTAAAAAAAAAAAAAGGAATCTTTAGAAAGGAATTTTAGGTGTCGTCAGAACTTGCTAAAATTGGAATAAATTTAATTAAGCAAATGAGTTTTAAAATCAAAAGTAAGCTGGTACAAAATTTAAATTTGGTTTTTCTGTTTTTTTCTATTGGCCTGCTTTTGATAATAAAAGATTATGAAAGGTTTTGTTTGTTTGTTTTGTCTTTTGTTTTGTTTTGTTGTTTGCCTTCAAGTAATCCACCTTAAAAAAAAAACAACAGAGGTTTTATGTCTTGTCAAGTTAATCTCTTATGTTCTATGTTCTTTATCAGGTCTTTGAATACTTAAGTAAACCTTGTCCTCTGGATATTAAAAGAGCTAAGATTTCCTCAGAACTGTATTTTGCACTTTCTGTATTTGCCTATGAGGTCTTTAATTGTTATTTTGGTTAAAAGGATTACTAAGCATTGTTTCACAGTGATCTATGATCCTATTTGCCCAAGTGTTTAAAAAACTTTTGATATTTTTGACAAACGTCCCCAAATCAAATTCTAAATGAAGTCTTTTTGACTTAGAACTAACTTTGAGATATGAGATGTTTCAGAGGGCTCTTGAAATATCTCAAAGATTGCTCTCTCAGAGGCACGGACATATATACCCTACCAAATGTAAGGTAGATAGCTAGTGGGAAGCAGCCGCTTAGCACAGGGATATCAGCTTGGTGCTTTGTGACTGCCTGGAGGGGTAGGATAGGGAGGGTGGGAGGGAGGGAGACGCAAGAGGGAAGAGATATGGGAACATATGTATATGTATAACTGATTCACTTTGTTATAAAGCAGAAACTAACACACCATTGTGAAGCAATTATACCCCAACAAAGATGTTTAAAAAAAAAAAAAGATTGCTCTCTCTTTATGGAAAGGGAGATTTTAAGCTAATTAGGCTTATTTGATATGTTAAATTACATGGGAAGCATTGTCAAATAAGAAATAATACTAAGCCTTCCTTATGTTGTGTCTGTAAAGGTGTATGTTCTAAGTGTTTCAGAAACTATGTGAAATTCCTAAAAGTCTGATATGTCCTGGTATAATATCAGTCATAATTCTAGCTATTATTTTTAAACGTTGTATGCCATAGAAATAATCAAGTTCTCTTGTTAATCTCATTGTAACCAGATCTTTGACCATCTTTTAGCATTTGTAGGCAGTTGCTGTTTTACTCTGATGTTTTTGCAAAAAGGCTTCATCTTCAAGGAAATTCATAGAAAGGATTTTTTGACAAATACAGGTTTCTGACAACTTTTGGATCATACCACTGAAATGGGTAAAAATTATAGATGCCTAATGGAAAAACTAATGGCTTCATAAAACTGCTAACAAAAGGTCAAGGTCAAGAACTAATTGTAATTATAATGACTTTGTTTTAAACATTGCTGGCTCTTTTATGTTTTGCTTTTCCAGATTTAAGGAAACTTTTTCTCTCAAGCTATCTATGATTTGCAGCGATTTGATAAAGTATACCTTTGTAAATGAAGATGAAACATTTATCTCTTTCTCCCTACCTGATCCCTCCAGAATTCAGAAACTCTTAGTAAGTATTCTTATTTTCATGGCAATATAGTTATTTGCATAAGTTCAATAGGAATCCATTCTCCTTATAACAGGACTTGATTAGAAACGTTGGCTATATTACCAAGGCTTTGACTTTGAGTATACATAAACTCAGATGTGATCATGCGGCTTGAAGGAACTAAAATTGACTTTATGGAGCCAATAAAGCCCCTTGGAAAAGCAGCCTGGTACCTTGCTTGCAAGATTCCCAGCATCCTAACCAGGTGAATAAGGATGGTCACTTCCTGGCAGGTACAGGAACCTCAAGATATTTGGAGTACCTCAAGAAGAGAGTAATTCACCCAAGTCTATAGGTATTGCAGACAAAGTCTGATGGAAAGTACTTGGACTGGCTTTCCTGGCCTCAAGAGACTATTAAAAATTCAAGCTAAGATTCTTTAAGAAAAGTTCCAACAAAGCAGATTTAAAAGAGCCTATATGATCAATCGCTGTTCTTATTACACTTATGTAAATAATCAGGCCAAGTTTATTGAAAACAAACTTATTTTGGAGGCAAATAAGTCTTAATTTGACTACTTTTAGTAGAAATTAGGGTTAGTTTTGAGAGAAAACTTATGTTTCAGTAATATACATTTATGGGTGTTAGATTTTAGTGCTGTTAATTGTCTTTGAGATTTTGGTATTTACCTGTAAACTGAACCAGGTCCTAAATCCTTCTAGTTTCCTCCAATATGTGGCTATGACTCTCCATACTAATGTTTCCAGTTTTTCTCCTTAGAATCATTGAGAACTAAAATTGCCCTTTTCCTGAAGCCATGCAAGCTAAAATTGGACAACTTGATAAAAACCTCAGAGAAATCACTGTAACTGCTCATGTATAGACAATCCTCATGACTGTTGCTGTATGAGAAATTCAGAGACTTTACCTAAATACCCAATGACATCATCAGAGACATTTCAAACTGCAAAAGATGCTTTGAACCTGACATTTAGAAATCTTTTTCAGTTGGCTCCCCTCTGGACTTGGTGACTTATGGAGATCTGGATTGCAACTAATTATACTAATCATAATTCTAACTTGTTCACTCTTTGTTGTTTTTAAAATGTTGATACTTTGTATTTTTTGTTGTTGTACTATGATGCCTTCCACAGGAATAATGATAGCTCAATGTCTGGAAGATGATTAACCACTCCTATAAGATTCCTCCTAATGAAGAATCATGAACTTCTCCTATTTTGAATGCCGTCTAAGACTCACTTCCTAGATGGCTCCTTGTTGTTCAAATGTGGCCATAAAGTCTCTAACAGCATACCTCTCACACAACCACCTTTTTCTGTCCTCCATGGGATATGACTCTCTGGGAATGAGACTTCTCAGTGCTGGGAAGTAGATGCCGATGCCAGATAACCAAATGGTTGATCATCAATGCTTTCTAAAGAAGGATCTTAATCAAAAGGGGGAAATGTGAAAGGAAAACAAAAATGGAGTCAGTATTGCTAAGAGAGCTCTCTAATATGTGGCTGGGAGGCCACTGAGGACATGTGACTTGTGCATATCTTAGCCTGGGTGGAACCTGATTTTGAACACTTATTGTCTTAACACAGGCATCCAAAACAATGTTCCAAAAACTCAAGATACTTATCAGACCCTTACCCTAAATAACTCATAATAGCCTATCCCTTAAAGAGAAATATTTCCTTTCTGTGTCAGAGTACAGCCTCATGGCTTTTACCTTTATAAGCCCCTCACTCTTACTCTTCCCTAGAATATGCTTTAGGTTTTATCCAAATCTGTGTCTCCCAAATTGCAATTCTTAAGATCCCCAATGAACTGTTTTATTTGTAGCCTTCTGTGTTTGTTGGTCGACATAGGGAAGCATAGCGAAGGACTGCAGTTCATTAATGCATTTATTTAATGCATTCCATTAAATAATGGATGATGTTATAGATAACAGTCTGCCTAATATGATTGGGTCTTGAGTTAATTGATATTGAGTCATATTTTAGCTTTAAGTTCTGCTGGGTCCCTATATTGGTGTGAAACTGTCCATTATCTCCAGAGGCAATCCTTAAATTTGAAGGAATTATTGGTCTGGAGTTGGAAGCAGGCAGGTTAAAAGTCAGCAAAGGCTTAACCAGGAGAAAAGGACAATTTGTATGCCTGGTTAGGACATGGATTGGTGATTCTTATCCCATACCTAAAAGTAAGTAGAATAAAATGGGTCACAGAAATTGTTGAACCAAGTAAATTCCATCCATGACTTCTTAATTAGTCCTGAATATGTATTATTTTCAGAAAAAATCTTCTTTTTATGTTTCTAAAGAGTGAAATTTAAAGGATGAGACACAGAATAAAAGGTGAAATAGTATAGACAAATTAAACTAGGGCAAAGTAAGTCCCTTCACCTATGGTAGTGGTTTTCAAACTTTAGTATGCATCAGAATTCTCTAGGGAGCTTAGTGAGTATGCAGATTCCTGACCATACACATGGCTTAATAGATCCTGGGAAGACTCAGAAATTTACATTTTTAAAAGACACCCAACTATTCTCATTCAGGTAGTCCAGAGATCATACTTTGAAAGACAATTAAGCCATACAAGGAGAGATTAATGTTGGCAGATACTAATACAGCATTTCTTCAGGTAGTGAAACTTCATAGTGGTTGGGCAGACAAGCCTGAACAGAGAAACTTTGGAACCCATTTTTGGGCTGGGGCTTGCATATTGTTTCATTCCTTTTGGGTTATAAAAACTACATTCAGGAAAAGGTAGGGGGCAACAACAACACTCTACGTACACACACACATCTATGGTTTCTAGACTTATTAATACCTTCTACAAATATATTCTGAGATGCTTATTTCATCATTAGTAAAGTCTTTCTTTAGTCATGTCCATGAATAAACCTTTGACCTTTCTTACTTTCTTCCCATCCAGATTGAGTAGAACACTCCAAACTCCAACCAGCCCTGACAGAGGACCTTCAGTTGAGCCTTACACTGCTCCAAGATTGAGTGAAGCTGCTGGCTTTTTTTCCCTTTCTCTACACCTACCTCTCTGCTTTGACAAGACTCCCCTATCCAGGTGCTTCGAGGTAGACTCCACCTATAATCTCTGACCTGGCCCAGTTCATGACCCCAGTTTTTTGAGATTAGCAGAGTGCAAACAGATTTAGATTCCTACCTCAAACCAGCAGAATTTAATATTTAAATCACCTTCCATTCATTCAATAACATTTGAGTGCTACTCGATATTTGAGCACCTACTAGGTACCAGGCATTGTTCTAAGCACTTGGGATACATCAGTGAACACACTTGAAAGATCTCTGACCTTGCAAAGCTTGTATTCCAGCAGGGGAGACAGTCAACAAACAATAAACATTATTAAGGCAGTAATTGCTATGAGAAAATGAAAAAGTAGAGCAAGGGATGTGTCTCTGTGTGTGTGTGTGTGTGTGTGTGTGTGTGTGTGTGTGTGTGTGTAAGTTGTGGTATTACACAGAGTGGTCAGGGTAAGCCTTATTAAGAAAGTGAGAACTGTGCAAGGATTGAAAGAATGGGAGTGAGTTAGCCAGAGGATATTTGTGGGAAGAGCTACAAAGAGCAAAGACCCTATGACAGAGATGTGACTTGCAGGCTCAAAGAGCAGTCAGGAAGTGTAGCTGGAACAGACTGAACAAACAGTATAATAGAAGGAGACAAAATAAGAAGTCATAATGGGGAAAGTCAGCAATAACTTCAACATTTTTGTCTGATCTACTAGGAGATGGGAGTTGATATCAACTGAGGGAGGGAGGGTGGGCTGTGGATGGAACAAGTTTAGGGAATAAGGGGAAATCAAGCAGTTTGTTTTGTAAATGCCAGACATCCAAGTAGAGATGTTGGGTAGACACTTGAGTATATGAGCTTGGAATTCAAGAGAGATATAAAATATGGGAATCATCAACATATAGATTTATTAAAGACATGGGACTGCTTGAGGTTATCAAGATGTAAATGAAGAAGAGGTTCAAACTCTGATCCCTGGGGTACTCCAAAATCAAGAGGATAAGTTAAGAGAAGCAAACAGCAAAAGAAACTGAGAAGAAACAATGAGAGAGGTAGTATGAAAACTATGAGAACGTGTTATGCTGGAGAGTATTAGGGAGAAGGAGACAAGTCAGGCTGCTGACAGGTTAAGGTCTGAGGTTTGACCATTGGGATTAATATTGGTGACCCTGACAAAAGCAATTTTGGTGGAGTAATGGAGGTAAAGCCTGACTGAAGCAGGTTCAAGTGGAATAAAAGGAAAGTAACTGGGGACAGTAAATATAGACAATTATTTCTAAGAATCTTGATACAAATGGAAAGGAAAAGAGGCAGTTGCTAATGAGGAGTTAAGAGAGGTGTTTTGTTTTGTTTAAATTTTTATTGGAATATAGTTGATTTACAATGTTGTGTTAGCTTCTATCCACTCCTATTTTTTTAAGATTCTTTTCCCATATAGGCCATTACGGAGTATCGAGTAGAGTTCCCTGTGCCATACAGCAGGTCCTTATTATCTATTTTATATATAGTAGTATGTATAAGTCAGTCCCAATCTCCCAATTTATCCCTCCCACCCCTTACCCCCTGGTGACCATAAGTTTGTTTTCTACATTCATGACTCTACTTCTGCTTTGTAATTTGTACCTTTTTTTTTAAGATTCCATATAAAAGCAACATCATATGATATTTGTCTTTCTGTGTCTGACTTACTTCACTCAGCGTGACAATCTTTATGTCCATCCATATTGCTGTAAATGGCATTATTCCATTCCTTTTTATGGCTGGGTAGTACTCCATTGTATATATGTACCACATCTTCTTTATCCATTCCTCTGTTGATGGACATTTAGGTTGCTTCCATGTCCTGGCTACTGTAAATATTGCTGCAATGACCAATGGGGTGCATGTGTCTTTTCTTTTTAAAAAAAAATTTTTATTTTTTTATTTTTGGCTGCCTTGGGTCTTTGTTGCTGTGCACGGGGCTTTCTCTGGTTGCGGTGAGCAGGGACTACTCTTCATTGTGGTGTGCGGACTTCTCATTGCAGTGGCTTCTCTTGTTGTGGAGCATGAGCTCTAGGCATGCAGGCTCAGTAGTTGTGGCACAGGGGTTTAGTTGCTCGGCAGCATGTGGGATTTTCCTGGGCCAGGGCTCGAACCTGTGTCCCCTGCATTGGCAGGCAGATTCTTTTTTTTTTTTTTTTTTTTGTGGTATGCGGGCCTCTCACTGTCGTGGCCTCTCCCGTTGCAGAGCACAGGCTCCGGACGCGCAGGCTCAGCGGCCATGGCTCACGGGCCCAGCCGCTCCGTGGCACGTGGGATCCTCCTGGACCGGGGCACGAACCCGCGTCCCCTGCATCGGCAGGCGGACTCTCAATCACTGCGCCACCAGGGAAGCCCTGGCAGGCAGATTCTTAGCCATTGCGCCACCAGGGAAGCCCCGCATGTATCTTTTCAAAGGATGTTTTTCTCTGGGTATATGCCCAGAAGTGGGATTGCTGGGTCATATGGTAGTTCTATTTTTAGTTTTTTTAAGGAACCTCCATAAGAGAGGTGTTTTTATGGCTGATTTTGAAATGGTAGAGATATAAACATGCCTGTATGACTCATGAGAATGACCCAACAAAGAGAAAGAGGATCAATACTATGGGAGAGACAAAGGAAAACTGCTAGAGCAATGTCCTTGATTACATGAGAGAGTGTAGGTCCCGTCCACAAGTACAGAGACTGGCTTTGTAGAGAGTGCAGATAGTTCACCTGTGGTAACAGGCGGGAAAGCTGAGCATATGGGAGATGAGGCTGATTGGTGGGTACATGAGATGGTGTGATGAAGTTTAGGGAAATTCTCTTCTGATGCTTCAATTTTCTCAGTGAAGCAGGAAATAAGGTCATCTCTTGAGATTAGAGAGGAGGATGAGGTTTTGGGGTTTCAGAAGAGAAAATGTGTGAAAAAGTTGTTTGAGAGTGGGAGAATAAGTGAACTTGTTATAAATGGTATGCTCATCTGTAGCCAGTAGGGGCCCCGTTGTGGTTCCTGGTCATAAATTTAACGTGCAACTTGTCAAGAGTTTGTAGTTTTTCTCCAGTCGTATTGAGCTACATATACAGGTGCAGGCACAGAGCAGGTTTTCAGTTGGATTTAACCTAGGGAGAAAAGTGAAGTGACTCTCAAGAGGAGTTGATTGAAGACAGTTTAACGGAGGGACAGTCTTCCAAGGTGTGGGCAACGTTAAGAGAACCAACAAGGATAATGAGGCATCCTAGGGTTATGGCAGTAGCAGGGAGCCATTGCTTCCCCAAGGCTGAAAGGGCAAGAGGAGGCGTGGTCATCAGAACCCCGTGAGTGGTACGGCTGCAGGAAAAGAGCTTGTCAATCTGGAACTGTGGCCTTAGAGAAACTCAGCCAATGCTGAGCTGCAGACTGACAGGAAGGGAGCAGGGAATTAATACCCCTACCTCTCTTTCTCCTGCCCTCCACTCTCTTGCCAGTGCCTCTCATTGCCTCTCACTGCTAACTGGTAGCTAAAGGGTAAGGAAGCCATGCTGAAGCATCTATAAAGGGCAGCTCTTAGTGCACAGAGCAGAGGGAAGAAGGATGGAGAGTAGATCAGAGAAGGATATGCGGCCAGACCAGAGTTGTGCTTTTGCTAGATGAGTACACTGAAGTAAGAAAGAGCAAGTAAGTCAAACCGATACACAAGAGAGTCATTATAATTGTTGCCTGTGGGACTCAAATGGGTAAAGAAGGGAGAGAGGACATGAAGGGCATGAGGGACAGCGAGAATACAAAGCAGTCGCCATCTGGTGAGGATGAAAGATACCTGCCACTCAGGTAACAGAAGGAGTGATGATAGGAGGTAAAGGTAGGAGGCGGTGGTCAAATGGTGGGATGCATGGAATTGAGATTATGGAGGAGTTGCAGTTATTGATAATGACAAGGTCTAGCTATTATGATGGGAGTGAGTGGCTGGGGTAGGGTGAAAAACAAAATCATTGAAGGTGGGGAGGTCAAGTGACTAAGAGGCCAGATCCCCTGGGCTCAGGAGCTCTTCCCAGACCACCACTTAGTGTTATCACTAAGCTGGGCCTCCCGTTGCTCCGCCCACTTGAGCCTCAATTCATGGCACTGGCTTATGCCTCATCCTGGTTCCTAAGTTCCAGTCGGTACCCTGGTGACTACTCTGCTCCCCTCTAGAACTAGAGACTTGCCCTAGAGTCCAGTACAGTTGACTGAGGCACTACTGTCTTTGGAGAAGTTTCCTGGCTGATGCCTATGGCTGTCTTGACCTGGGAATCACTTCTAATTACATGTTGCAGAGTTTCATCACTAGAAGGTCCCTGGCCACTTTCCCCTTGGACCCTGTAGCTTTGACAGATGGCTGATCATGACTGAAGCTGGTGTGACACTCCCTCCCTCTCCACATCTTCAGAGTCAGCCTTGGCAGCTGGGTGGATTCCCCCAAGAGCGCATCCTCAAGTAGAATTCTCTCTACCCCCCTCCCTGTCTTTATGCCTGAGTCAGAGGACCGAGTTAGGAAAGTATCAACACTACTGAAGGGAGGATCTATAGATGGATACAGTAAAAGTGACAGGTACTAGTCACATAAGCAGTCTTTTCAAAAGTAATCCTATGTCCAACTCCAAATTTGCATATCTAGAGTTGCCTTCATATTTTCTTTTTGATTCATAGCTAAAGACTAAGCACTTTGTTAACTTTTCTGGCAAAGGAGAATCATGAGTTAAATATAAAGCACATGATATGAAGCAGAAATGGCTTTCAAAACATACTGTAATTCTTTTAGAGCTAGAATTATTAGCTCTTTTAGAGCTGAATTTGAAAAGAAAAAAGAATGTCAGTGATACTTTGATTCTTTGACAAGGCTGGGAATGAGGTACTTCTTCTACCTGACATAATGAAATAAGGAATCTGTAGTCTGCTAAGAATCAGTTAAGAGTGGAGACTAAGAAAAATACTCAATTTATAATAGTGACAAAAACTATAAAATTCTTAGGAATAAATTTTAAAAGGAAGGTATAAAACCTATATGAAGTGACTGTAAAATCTTTCTGAAAGATGTAAAATTAAATCTACATAAATTGAGAGAGAGTTTTGTTTTGGATGGGAGAAAGACTCAATATTTTAAAGTCTGTTATTCCCAAATAAATAAGATGAAGGTACTACCATGCCAACCTGACTTCCAGCAGGAAAAACCTGGGAAAATTTATTTTAGAATCAAGATACAAGATTAAATATCTGAAAGTAACTAAAATTTTTAAAAGAAGGGTTGAGAGGGGCTTGCCTTACCAATTATGAAAGCATGAAATGACTGTGACTATAGTCGTTAGCACTATGTTGTGTAACAAATTTGCTGAAAGTAGAATTTAACTGTTCTCCCTCACATGCACAAAGGGATAAATATGTGAGGTGATGGGGTGTTCATTAACTAGATGGGAGGAATCCTCTCGCAATGTATATATATGTCAACTCATCACGATATTACACTTTAACTATCTTATGATTTTATTTGTCAATTATACCTCAATAAAGTTGAAAAAAGAAAATGCAGTAAGTAAATTGAAAACATTTTGAAGACAAAAAATAACAATAAAAAAATAAGACAACTGTAATTCAGATGGTTTTAGCATAGGACTAGAAAAACTGACAGGAAGAAAGCCCAGAAACAGATCAAGATATACTTGAGAACTTAATAAATAAATGGACAAAGAATGGTTTGTATAATAAATGGTGCTGACTTAATTATCCATTCATCTTTAAGAAAAGTTGTACCCCTACCTCCCATATACACACAAATATACTTCACATGGATTGAAGACCTTAAATATTATAAATAAAATAATAAACACATTCAATGATTTAAGAAGATATTTTTATTACTTGGTACTAAGATAGAATTTCTTTATAAAGACTAGAAATACAGAAAAACCTAAAACCATACAGTAAAAAGAACTATATTTGACTGTCTGAAAGCAGAAACTAAAAGGCTTCAGTATATCCCAAAGTCCCAAAACAAACATGAGAGACTGGGAAAAAATAAATATTTTATAACACATGTAATAAAATGTTCTTTTGTCCTTTTTACACAAACTGCTTTTTAAAAAATCCTATTTAACAAGGAATAAAGAATATGAACAGGTATTTTATAGGAAAGGAAATGAAACTGCTAATAAATATATGAAAAAATGATCAATTTTATTAATAGTTTAGAAATTGAAAATAAAAACAAGATCCCATTTCTTGATTACCATTTGGCAAAACTTTAAAAGAGTCCCAGTATCCAGTTCTGGTAAAGATGCAGAAAAGGGGCAGATATATATTATTTGTGGGTGCATGGATTATTACCAATAATTTAGAAAGTAATTTGGTAATTTCTATTAAAATTAAATAACCATAGACCTTTTGGCCCAGCAATCTCACTTTTGAGATTTTTATCCTAGAGAAATAATACACCAATTTTCAAAGACCTGCAGTCTTACATATTTATTGTAGCACTGTATGTACTGGTAAAAACTGTAAACATCTGTAGGTCTATCAATAGGGGAAAAACTGAACAAAATTATTTCCCTGGTTTATCCATACCAGGAAATGTTACACAATTATTCATAGAATGAGTTAAATCTATAGGTAATTTGTTGGAGTGATATCCAAGACCTACTGTTAAGTGGGAAAAAAAATAGGTAATATACGTTGTGCTTACAGTACAACGTATACTATTCTAAGTTTTGGTTGTGTTTTAATTAAGTCATTTAATCCCCCAGCAAGTCTATGGAGTGGTTCTCTTATTACTTCTATTTTATAAGGGCAAAGCCAGGCATCAAGATATTAAGTAACATGTCTGAGTTCGCAAAGCCAATACATTTGAATCCAGACAGTCTGATTTTAAAATTCCTGCCACCATGGTATAATCACCATACTGAAAGTTATATTTCTGATGTTTAGTATTAGCCCAGTAGTCTAAAGACAAGTCAGCCCTACACCTATACAGAGCTGTATGAGCATAAGGAAAAAAGGTTTTAATTGTGGCTGCCTCAGGGAGTGGGATTATAAGAGAAGATTATTAATCACTTCTTCATACATCTCTATCATGTTTGACTTGTGAGGAGGGGCTTATAATTTTTAAAATACCTATACAGAAAAATATTTTAAATTAAGTTAAAAAAATTTGTAAAGGAGGAGGAAAACAAATCTGGGAACATGATATTGAATGCTGCATCTGATTATTACACTTTAAGGAAGAAAATGACTTAATGTAAACACATTAATTTATTCATTCACTCATTCAACAAATATTTATTGAACACCTACCCTGTTCCAATTGCTGGGGATACAGCAGTGAACAAAATAGACATAGACCCTCACCTCATGGAATTACATTCCAGATAGGGATAGACAGATCATAAACAAATAAACAAGCAAAGTAAAGCATTTCAGTTGGAGACAAGAGTTCTACCAACAAAATCAAAGTAAGATAAGGGATATAGGGAGTGAGCCTATGAGTGTTAGGTGAGTTGCTACTTTTTTTAATAGAATGGTCAGAGAATGTCTGAGGGATAGGGTGACACTTCAGAAGAGACCTGAAGGCAAAGAGGATAACTGCCATGTGGATAACTATGGGAAGAGTGCAATAACAGAAGGAATAGCAAGTGCAAAGGCCCTGAGGTCAGAGCACGCTTGATATGTTTAAGGAACAAGAAGGCCAGATTGGGGTGAAGGTGGAGGGACAAAAAGATCATGAGAAGATCATGTAGAGAAGGACTTTAGCTTTTTCTGAGAGTAATATGGGAAGCCATTGGAGGATTCTGAACAGTGACAATGATAGGATTTATGAACCTACGACTTGAAGAATATTTAGTTGGCCATTTCAGTTTGAAGGTAGTACAGTATTTGCCATTCACTCCGCGTAACACACGCAAACACTGCAGTGTGTTCCCTGAGAGCATTATTTGAAAAGAGGACGTGGCCTGGAGAATTTCCAGAGAAGTCTGAGCGGGCGGCTGAGTGGAATTGTTGAGAGTGCTTGGAAATCCTGTCCTCATTTGCTTGGACCCTGCTGACAAAATGTGCTTTTCCGTGTGGTTTGTTTTGTGGCTACCCTATTCAAAGAAAAGAAACCTTGGAAAATCGATAAGGACAGTTTATTCCAGGAGTATTGTGTTTTGATTTTGAGTGAGGGGAAAATGTCCCCAGGATTTAGCTGGGGCCTGACGCCCCTCCCACACAAAGAACAAAAAACAAAACAAGACCCCCAGGACTGTGATTTGTCAGGAAGCTTTAGAAGCTCAGATCATTTATTTTACACAGTGTGGCCTGAGGCAAACTTAGTGTTGAAGGTCGGGTTCCCCAGAAGCAAATTCTGAGACAGAATTTGTGTAAAAGTGCTTTATTAAGAAGTGTTCCTATGAAGAACCCTCAGGGGGTCAGGGAGTGGGCCTGGGAAGGGAAGGAGCCAGGCAAGGAATTGTGCAGGATCAAGATCACGAATGTCTGAAGGAAAACTGCACACCTCCACGCCACGCATCTCATCCCGCAAGGTTACCAAGCTGTTATACGTCACCCCTGTCAGTCACTGGTCACGTGCTGTGTGAAGTGGAGCAATGCTAAATTCTTAGGCATGTGGATCACAGAGTGGGCTCCACCGAAAATCTCTAAGAGACAAGATCCAGGAGTAAGGACACTGTTTGCCAAAAGGGTCTTCGAAAACTACGAATGAAAAGTAGATTTCACACTTTCCTTCGTGCTCTTCCAAAGAGCAAAGAGCTTCCAAAGAGCTCTTCCAAACCATCACGCTTTTCAACAGGAAAGTACACCTTTACGACAAATATAAACTTCCATGTTTGAAAAATGCTTCCCCAGGTAAGCAGGTAAGCTGCTTCCCCAGGTGGAAAAGACTGCTTCTAAACAACTTAGAAGAGCCATCTTTTTAACAGGTAGGGACAGTACATACTACTTCCTCTGATGCCCAATTTCCAAGCCTTGAGCCAGTCGTACAGACCTAGGTTTTTTTTTTTTAATTGGAGTATAGTTGCTTTACAGTACTGTGCTAATTTATACTGTACAGCAAAGTGAATCAGCTATATGTATACATATATCCCCTCTTTTTGGATTTCCTTCTCATTTAGGTCACCACAGAGCACTGAGTAGAGTTCCCTGTGCTATACAGTAGGTTCTCATTAGTTATCTATTTTATATGTAGTATCAATAATGTATATATGCCGATCCCAATCTCCCAATTCATCCCATCCCCCCCCTTCCCCCTTGGTATCCACTCATTTGTTCTCTATGTCTGTGTCTCTATTTCTTCTTTGTAAATAAGATCGCCTATACCAGTTCTTTCAGATTCTACATATATGCGTTAATATACGATATTTGTTTTTCTTTTTGACTTACTTCACTCTATATGACAGTCTCTAGGTCCATCCATGTCTCTACAAATGACCTAATTTTGTTCCTTTCTATGGCTGAGTAATATTCCATTGTATATATGTACTATATCTTCTTTATCCATTCCTCTGTTGATGGACATTTAGGTTGCTTCCATGACCTGGCTATTGTAAATGAACTTTGGGGTGCATGTATCTTTTTAAATTATGATTTTCTCAGGGTATATGGCCGGTAGTGGGATTGCTGGGTCATATGGTAGTTCTATTTTTAGTTTTTTAAGGAATCTCCACACTGTTCTCCATAGTGGCTGTATCAATTTACATTCTCACCAACAATGCACGAGGGTTCCCTTTTCTCCACACCCTCTCCAGCATTTATTGTTTGTAGATATTTTGATGATGGCCATTCTGAACAGAGTGAGGTGATACCTCATTGTAGTTTTGATTTGCATTTCTCTAATAATTAGTGATGTTGAGCATCTTTCCATGTGTTTGTGGGCCATCTGTATGTCTTTGGAGGAATGTCTGTTTAGGTCTTCTGCCCATTTTTTGATTGGGTTGTTTGTTTTTTTGATATTGAGCTGCATGAGCTGTTTGTATGTTTTGGAGATTAATCCTTTGTCAGTTGCTTCATTGGCAAATATTTTCTCCCATTCTGAGGGTTGTCTTTTCATCTTGTTTATGCTTTCCTTTGCTGCGCAAAAGCTTTTAAGTTTAATTAGGTCCCATTTGTTTATTTTTGTTTTTATTCTCATTACTCTGGGAGGTGGGTAGAAAATGATATTGCTGGGATTTATATCAAAGAGCATTCTGCCTATGTTTTCCTCTAAGAGTTTTATGGTGTCTGGCTTTACATTTAGGTCTTTAATCCATTTCGAGTTTATTTTTGTCATACAGACCTAGTGTGTTTCCAACTGCCTAAGGAAAAAGGCACCAGCTAGTGGTCAGGGACCCATCCTGCTCTCAGATGTGTTTTGTTTGGTCTGCATAATATGTTTAAAAATTGGACTTGCAATATTTGTCAAAAAAAAAAGCATCAAAAATTTTGCCCACAAAAAAGTATCAAAAAATTAATTTGTGTCCAGAGTGTTTATATTATGAATAAAAGGCTGAGAATCAAAGATAAAAAATAATCTATGCTTAGGGGAACAGTGAATATGGCAACATAAAATATCAAAAAAGTGATAGGAATTTCACATCCTAGCATTTTCTTGATAAAAATAATAAGCTGAAGGTAATACACAGCCAATCTGAACTAAGTTAGTAAAACCAGTTTAAAGGGCATTTTGAGGAATTGGTTGTTTATCCGCATTTAAAAAGGAATGATAGAATAAGTTTGCTAAATTAAACACACAGCTTTTGAGGTTATATTTCTACTGGGAAGAAATCATTTGCATCTCTAACAGACAAAAATCTATAAATTACATTAAATGTGTGATATTTAAAATTTATAATTTGTAATATTTACATATTGTATATAAATATTACATATTTCATATGTAATTATGCAATTATCAATACATATTACAAATTACATATATAAATATATAATTACACATTACATTTAACTATTACAATATGTAATTATGTATGTTGTAATATTACAACTTACAGATTTATCACAAAATCTGGGACTTTAGTCAGTAGTACACAGCATATCAAACAGAAGTACTTCCTCTAGATGATTAAATAATCCATGTGTGGCACTGCTAAATAATGTCCCAGTTCAATATTGTGTCTTCTCCCTGTCTTATTTCTAAGTTTTGGATAATTTTTAAAATATCTCTGGCTTTGCCACTAGAGATTATGATGGAATTGGCCTGAAGAAATACTCTGGCATATTTTTTTTTAAAGCTGTCTTAAATTCATAAAATATATAAAACCGACCCATCACCATTTTGGAACTAGCTGTGAAGAACCAAGCTGTCGTTGAACAAGAATCTACCGATTAAAATGTTCTGATGCATAAGATGGAGAAATGTCTCTAATTTCTATCTGTGATTGGAGCTGGGCTAACTGGGAGCCTGAATATGGAAAATAGGGATTGGGGCTGGGTTTACTTGGGGGGTTGGTGTTAACATAAGGACTGTTCAAGAGTTTATTAAGAAAAGAGAAGAGATGAAGAAACAGCCCAAAGGACAGAAGAAACAGTAAAAAAAGAGAGACAAGGATATGAATTGAGATGAAGAGACATGATGAGAATCTGGCAGTATGTTGTTCATTTATTTCTGTTACTTCTTGTGGGTTAGAAAAATTCACAGGCATGGAATTGATGGGCAAAAGTGAAGAGCATTTACAATATTAATAGATATTGCCAAAAAAATTGCAACAGTTTATACTCTCACCAGCTGCATATGAAACTGGCTGTTTCCTACATCCTTACCAGAACTATAATAGCAACAGTTTTAATCATTTCTGATATGAAAGTAAAATTTTAAAAGGTATATAAATGTTCTACATTAGATTTATTTACTTATGAGTTAGATTATTAGATTGAACATCGTTTCAAGTGTTTTTTATTTCTCTTTCTTGCAGCTCCTTTTTACATTTTTGTGGCCCATTTTTCTGTTGGGATTTAAATATTTTTCTTAGTGATTTTTAAAAGCTTTTGACTAGTTAAGGAGATGAGCTCTATGCTATGTAGCCAAGGACTGGGTAGGCAGAGCTTTAAGATGCTTCTAGATGCTTCTTTGTGAATACAGTTTAGTAACTTTCGAACAAGAAAGTCAGTGGAATAGCCTCTATAAAGTTCTAAATAGGAGTCAAACAGACAGGCATTACCTCAAGGGAAGACTGTATCAGAAATATTTTTGCGGTTTAATGTGACTGTCCAAAGCCAAACATCGCTTGGGGTATTGAAACAATGACTGTTGGAAAGAGTCAGGCAAATTTGCAGAGGCACCACAAAGATAGTATTAATTCTCCTACCCAATACCTTCTGTTTTGAATTTTACTACTTTTAGAACCTCTCCCATTGATTCCCCAAAGGGAAACTCACCATGAGGGACATCCGGAGTGAAGACCTGGCATCAATATCAGGTTTCAGTGCCCATGGGTGGGGGAAGGGGTGAGCGTTGGCTCTGATACAGTGTGAAGTTATAATTGGAGCCCTGCCTAAGCCAGACAGCCTGGAGGGCGTGAGTTGGGAACAAGCTTGTGGTAAACAGCTCTACCTTGCTTGGGTTCCCAAGGTGGCAGTCTCCACAGCACTGGGTGGATTAGTTGCCCTTCCTCCATGGTGGCTTCAGCCCTGGTGGAGCTGTGGACCTGTGAGGGCACCACTGTTAACAGTAGACACAGATGAACAAACTGTTCAGAGCCAGTGTTCAACAGTGGCACCGTGTGGTAGCAACAGAAGCTGCACTGCAGTGGGAAGGAAGCCTGCTATGAACTGATTAAATTCACGAGCAAGTTTCTCTTTCGCCTGGAGTTTGGAAGCAAGCACTTCTGGAGCCAAATGCCTCGAGGGTTCTTGGACAATTTGGAGGGGAGGGAGTATCAAGAAAGAGACATGGGGCATCCTGGTAATATGACCAAGGGAATACTTTGAATAATTTCGACCTCAAATTTGAAAGTCAGGTCATACCAGTTGCAACCCATGTGTAGCAAATGTTAGTTTTGTCTCTCATTTGGACTTTTGGGTTTTTTGCCCTTTGGCACTTTTGTAAGTCATAGGGAGTTGCACAATTTTATAGATCAGTTACTTCCTTTGTGACTTCTGTAGTTTTGTACGAAGAAAGGCCTTCTGCTCTCTAAGGTATTATATATATGAGATACAGATATACAGACAGTGATAGGAAAACTGTGAAAGGCTTTGAAATAGGTAAAAATGATTACTGGGTGCCCTTTCAGTGGAATACTACACAGCTCTTCAAGGTTACCTGGAAGGATACCTGTGATAGAGTGGAAACAATTAGTTACCTAGTAAATGGACCACAGCCTTTCCATCTCATTATCAAAGAGCCTCTTCTATTTCTCCTTGAAACTTGCCTGAGGCCCTGTTATAAGCTACAGGCCCAAATCTGGTTCTTTAACAAAGACACACAGGCCCAGCGACTTGTAGAAAAGGAGTGTGCCAAGTGCATTAAACTATTAAACACTTCAAAGAATAGACTCCTGGGTAGGAGCTTCTGAGCTGACGTTACTTAGACAACTTTCAAGCTGTACCTGTGGAGTGAGCGTGGATTTACACGACCTCTTTTAGTCCAGAAGCAGACAACTTTATGAAAGCAGAGCATTAACCCAAGATCCAACAGAGCAAAATTACAAGGAATGGAAGGAGATGATGAGGGAAATCTTACTGTGGTTGTGCTGAGGCTGTCTTAATACTCTTATTTTCTGGATATATGAGGAGACCATTTCTCTTTCTTCTTAAGCTGTCTTTAATCTACAACTCAGTGGACTCTGCTTTTGTAAAGTGAAGGTAAACTCATTCAACTTCCCTCTGCCTCCAAATTAAAAAGCTCTGAGTTCCTTTACTTTTTCACAGCAATAGAGTTATTTGCATAGTTTCCTTTCTACCGGTATAGAGTTGGAAAAATTGTGTATCAATTCCTTGTAATATCATGTTTGTGAATGATGCCCATTTAATCAAACACCTCCAAGGAACAAAGGTTGATTTTACTTATGAAGCCAATGCCTACAAAACCATCCCAGGAAAGCTGGCCTAGTACCATCCTTATAGATGGTGAGAAAGGGCACTTCCTGGAAGGGCAGGATCCTTAGCAAATTTGGGGGGAACTCAAATGGAGAGGAATTCATCCAAATTTCTAGACAGCACAGGTGAAATACGGTGGGGTTTCTTGGGCTTGCTTTCCTAGCCTTGAGCTGGCAAATAACAGAGACTTCTAAAAGTGCAATTCTGTGCTCCAATAGCTGTTCAATACTGCATGCCTCCGGATTTGCAAAGCAAACCCAAGAAAGCCTATGTGGTTAATTAACACCTGCTGCACCTATGCAAATCATCAGGCCCAACCTAATGAGGCCAGGCTTTTTTTTTTAATAACCAAGAATAATCTTTGAGATTTTCATGGTCGAAAAGCAGAAAGTTATTAGGAAAATTGGAAAGCATTTGACAATTTGAAAGGAGCAAAAAAAATTATTGGGTTTACTACCTATGTAATACTAGTTGTCCCTTCTGAGTTACCTGATTCTAAATGAATATTGCTTTCTTCTTTTTTTTGCCTTTGAGCTATTTTATAACCCAGTAAATTGTAGAAAACTGATAGAGACAGAAATGATTATTGCCCAGAGAAGCAAATGAATTCTGTCTGATGGAGATGTAATTGATTTCCCTCTGTGGAGAAGGCCAGCTTTTCATCTATTAGCAAATTCATTTCAGCATCCCTGATTGCTCATATATGTGTCTGTTCTTTGAATTCTCCTTTGAATCATTTTAAAACATCTTAATTGTTCCTTTATTAATAATGAACTAGGGCTTCCCTGGTGGCGCAGTGGTTAAGAACCCACCTGCCAATGCAGGGGACACGGGTTCAAGCCCTGGTCCGGGAAGATCCCACATGCCGCGAAGCAACGAAGCCCGTGCACCACAACTACTGAGCCTGTGTTCTACAGCCCGTGAGCCACAACTACTGAAGCCCGTGTGCCTAGAGCCTGTGCTGCGCAACAAGAGAAGCCACCGCAACGAGAAGCCCATGCACCGCAATGAAGAGTAGCCCCGTCTCACCGCAACTAGAGAAAGCCCGCGCGCAGCAACTAAGACCCAATGCAGACAAAAAATAAGTTTAAAACAAAACAAAAAAGAATGAACTAGATAAATATTTTGACACACTTTGTATGAGTCATATTTCTACATTTATAAAAAAACAGACATATTTACCTGTGTGTTTTAAAGTCTTTAATATATATGAGCTCTTTTTAGATATAAGGGGCAATACAAGGATATAGCTTTATTATCTTCAAAAAGCTAGTCATCTTTCCACCATTTACTGAGTAGCCCATATTTTCCCCATTAATTTGAAAGGCCACTTTTCTCATGTTATTTGTGTTCTCTATTATGATCTATTTATTTCAGTGTAAATCTGGTTTAAGTGTTACTGCTTTATAATACATTTTGATAATTTGGCCGGTTATTATGATGTTGCAGTAACCCTACCAAAGAACAGAGTGTCCTGCCAATTTGGATTAGTCTAAAATTTAAACTAATGAAAGATAAAACACTGGCATACCAAAAATTGGCTCCGTTATTTGGGCCTCATCAACCCCTTCCAGACTGGGCTAACCAGATAGAACAGAATTATAAATCTAGAAGGTAAGCGAGCAGGTTTTCTGAGTTGCAAAGTAATCAGTAAGTCCATAGTTTATTCCATTTTGGAGGGGTAGAATAACGCAGACCCAGACAATTATGTGTAAAATAGGGCAGAAGAGAACAGTATTAGCAGACACACATGGAACTGCAGTGGAAGTCAGAACCATCAAAACCACAGCAGGACCAGACCTTCTGATTTATAACAAAACCTGCTCATATTCTCAAGCCTTTTGCACGTATGCACTTTTACAACTGCTTGGCTTGGAAAGTGATGACGACTCACACCCTTTGTTCCTGGGGTTTTTTTTTTTTTTTTTTTTTTTTTTGGCGTTACGCGGGCCCCTCACTGCTGTGGCCCCTCCCGTTGCAGAGCACAGGCTCCGGACGCGCAGGCTCAGCGGCCATAGCTCACGGGCCCAGCCGCTCCGCGGTATGTGGGATCTTCCCGGACCGGGGCACGAACCCGTGTCCCCTGCATCAGCAGGCGGACTCTCAACCACTGCGCCACCAGGGAAGCCCGTCCCTGGGGTTCTGATTAATTAAGAAATAGAAACAGGAGGCACATAAGGATAAAAGTATCAGCCTTCTTGCTAATGAAGTCAGATCGGTGTCCACAGCTTGGACTCCTGGGCCCCAAATTTCCACCATGAGATCCACACGGGCACCAAGGTGGCCCTGCAGAACGGGCTGTCTCCTGGGCAGCCCAGGGAGAGTCGAGAGCAGCCTCACAGCCAGTCACACCATGAAGGCCCAGGTCGTTCATGCACTAACCCTGTCCACAGAGGAATCTGGATACCAGAGCATGGTCATCTTGCCATCTTGGTCAGATAAAACTTTCCTAAGATCATGGGGAGGAGCCAGTGATGGACATGGAAATGAGGCTGCAGGAGATTTCCCTTCAATAGTTCCTGGAGAAACGGAAGTGTCGACAGGATTTCCTATTTTATGGGTGGTTGCAGTGTGGGTAGAGGAAGACTAGAGTCCCTCCCACAAGATGGCACAGAAACTGATATTCATGAAGATGAACCTGAGTTTAAGAAGAAAATATTACGCTCAGCCTACTCTAATTGCGAAGGATGGAAAAGATGTCATGTGCTTCAGATCAGATAGATTTCTATCGGAAGTAATTTTTAAAGTTTGGGCACCTGAATATAATCTTCCATGAACTCTCGGTGTCCCAGAGCACTGACAAACGTGTCAAATCTGTCTCCAACCATCCCAAATAGTGTGTAAGTACCTAAATACTTCCCTTTTTAGTACTGCACCCCAGAAGAATGAAGACAAAAATTCATAAATACTTTTATTCCACATTTTTAATGTTTAAAAACTATGTTAACAGAGCAGTTATAGAACAGAACTTCTTACATGTCTTTATTTACACCACATCCTGGGGGGGGGGGGATACGTGTTTGATCAACCATGAATGGCAAAGTTTTGTGACTTGTGACTCACTTAAATCATCCATCTGAAATTCATTTACAAGGTTTTTACATTAATAAAACAGTGGTGTGCTACACGCACTGATCTTAGATGAAGTCTAAAATACACTGAACTCTAGTGAGCGGATTACATACCAACGATCAAGATTCAAGTGTTTTGGGAAAAAGTGACTTAACACAGTCTATGTTGGCGTTGACACTGAAAAGAAAAGGCAATCATGCAAGACTTGCAAAAGCTTGATAAAATAATGGGTTTTTTTTTCTTTCTTTCATATTTGTGCTCATAGTTAATCTTCAGGTCTTTCCCCCCTTTCAGAGATCCCAAAGTTTGGGAAATGCAGCAATTCAATTTTGAAAAAAAAAAAAACCCAAAAACCGTTCTCCTCCCCAACTTCTGTTTTCATAAATGCTGTGTAGTGTTAACGGTGAAACAGCATTATGAAGAAACAACTCGTTACTTTGGGTACATCTATTTCTATATGGCAATAATTTGGGCCTAAAATGTTCCTTATTTGTATCTCAGAGGACTAGCTTTGAAATAATTGATCATAACACCAGTATAAGAAATCAACAAAACTATTTCTCAGACATTTCTCTCTCTAAACAATTAAGTAAGACTTGTAGGTTCCAAGTTTACATTGAGAGAACTATGTTACCTGGGAGAGAATGTAAATTTTTCTAATTCCCAAACAAAACCGCTAATATCTATGAAAACATTCTTGATATGCAGATACTAGCGACTTCTATTTCAATGAGGATCAACAACTGCAAAAATATACAGCCTATTTATTTACAATATATTTACATACAAATGAAGTATTTCTTACAATAAGCCTCAACTGCATAGATTCTTCCTTTTAAAAGCACAAATTCAAGCCTGTATGCACATGGGCCCAGTTTCACAGTCCTTCCTCCAAGAAAATCCTAAAGAAGATCTGAGCCTTGTGAATTGTATGTTTTTCAAGAACTTTCCCTTTAAGATTTAGTGGTATTTTTCAGTTGTCAGCCACCCCATCCCCAATTTGTACCTGAAAGCCTTAGATAACTATGAATAATTCACCGTGTGTATTTTAGAGGAAGTGTATTCTGCTAAAAGACTCTCAGATCTGCCATCTCTAAGGAAACATTCATTAACATCGTTAAATGATGCAGTCTCCATCGTCTTTATTCTGAAAGGGGCTAGAAGTTTACTGTGAACTGGAATGGAGGAATTAAACATTCTTAAAGTTTACACCCTTTCTAAGCCTCATGCCACTTACACTGATAAACAGAGAGGAACTGATTGATGGCTTTTGCACTAAGGCATAAAATCATGTATCTGATCATTTCACTGACCTCCGCCCCACGCCCACCCCAACAAAACGTGCTGTCCAGCACTCTGATCCGCTGAAACCGAGCTGAGCACTCATCTTTTCGGAGCGGTTTGTAGCCCCTCTTGCAGTGCAGGACTTTCAGCAGAGAATTCACTTTAAAGGGAGGACAGGATTGATCGCCATACACTGAACCCAAACATTCTGGAGAATTTACTCCTGACATGAATTCAGTATTTCCTCTGAGGTTGCGTTTACAAACGGTATTATCATTTAATTCCTTTCAAAAAAGAAAAAAAAAAAACCACCCAAACCCCAAACACCTCACTTTTATTTCTTCACAGCTGCCATAACTGTAATCTTATGGTGTGTCAGCCTGCGCGAGCCCCGCTTACAATGATGCACCTGTACCAGCATTTCCAGTGGGAAGGGGGCTGAGACGAGGCCCCTTCCTCCCCTCCCTAAGTCCTGCTTCCCACTTCTTGTCCGTGAGTCCTAGGAACCTCCCTCAGAGAATTATGGGCAGGACTAATGAAGAGGAAAAGGAGAGACAAACTGGCTCCCTGGCAGGGCTTTTTACTGGGCCTCCACCCTGAGAGTTTCTGATTTTACTGGGTCTGGGGTGGGGCCTGAGAATGTGCATTCCAATGAGTTCCCAGGTGATGCTGATGCTTCTGGTCTGGGGATCCCCACTTTGAGAACCACTGGCTTGGAGGCTTGACGCCAACTCCAGAAAGAAGCCAATTCTGGGGTAACTGTCTGAGGTGTCCTCTGAAATACCGTGACACCTTACCACAGCCCTTTGTCCACCCCAAGCCCCACGGCCATGACCCATGGATGCCCGTCTCAACAGGGTCTGCAAATGTAAAAAAGGAAAAGTGGGTAGAGAGCTTTTTTACCCCCATTTGATTACTGGGCAGTTAAACCATGGTTTACTAGCGCTAAACCCATTAAAAGTGCTGTGTGCTGACTGGCATGTGGGAGAAGCTATGCCGTGGCATCCTTTTTGGTAGCGGGAGGGAAGGAGACGAACTCCAGGAGTAAGAGGTCCTACAAATAGAAACAGGCAGGCCAGGCCTGAGACCCCAGAGAAAAGAAAGGGTAGCAGCGGAGAACGTCCCTGGCGGTTTACGGCCCACAGGAGGACCCTTCATCCTCCGTAACCCTCCTCCTACCACGAGGTCTCTGGTGGCCCTGAACTTGGTCCCCCTCCTTTGCTGGAGACCTAGCTTCAGGCCACTCTGGGCACCTCTAATTGGTGGTGTGTGACTGGAGTGGGCAATCCAGATTCCAGTAACAACGAGTGAGGGATTCTTGGCAACTCTGAGCAAATACCCCCTAGAAACAATATTATATTCAGTGTGTAGGTTCTTTAGCAATCTTGTTATATTATCCTATTTCAGCTAAACTATGGGCTTAGATCGTTTTCTCTAGCTGGTCTGGGGGGCCTAGCCATCATGTATAACCTGGTTTCTAAAGGAAAATGCATTCCAGGTTGCAAACAACTGACAGTTTTACAACTGGTCTGCTTACAAACTGGGGGCTGCCCGTGCTTAACAAGACTGGACTTCTTTCCCGTCTATACTCTGCAACCCCACTTCCAGTAAGTAACATGAAGGAAACTAGGGATTTCCAGTGTGCTGTGTTATTATAACTAGAGAACAGTTCATAATCCAAAGTACGAAGCTGGCGCCGTTCACTAGTGCTGAGATCCTATCTACCAAAGGAAAACGTGCTGCTCCCAAAGGCTAAGGTATAATATTCGTTAGTCTACTCATTTAGCAGAAAAACTTCTACAGCACTTGACTGTGTTATTTAAATTCTACCTAACATCTGTGGTACATGTAATTTTGGCTACCGGTTCACTGTTCTGAATAAGAAGAATAAGGGCAGTACACTTTACAGCTAATCCCACACAAATGATGTAATTAGTCCGTGATATTTGACAAATTACAGTAGGGTCTATTATATTCAGTCAACAATAAACTTAGATAAACATTACAAAGAAGGTTTAAAAATCCTGTAGCATCACAGACATTCACAGCAATGTGCCTCCTCTATATTTTAAATAATAATAAAAATCCCTTGTCCTGACACGTAAAATCCAGACATCCAAAAATATCACTACACATCCCAAGACCTAATGATCGCCTTCTAAATGGACTCTGTGGGCATAAAATGAATTGTTATAAATTAACGAAGAAAACAGAAAGCAGCATAATATAGCTTGCAGGCTACATTTGTAGTTTATTTAATGGAGGGTCATCCACTCTCTGGCTATTTCATTATTTGGTGCCCTGGACAGCTCAAAGGGCCAGTCAACTTGTTTTGTTGAGTTTCTCTCCTGCTCATCTAACATGGAAGACACTGCTGAGAAGGACAGAGAGGGCTGTGGCTTTTACTAGGTTAGGAAGTCATACATAGGTAGGTACTCGTATCTAAACACCTGAACTCTGACCTAATGTGCATGTAATTCTGGAGCATTATGGTAAAAGCTATGATGATCCCACTAAGAAATGCAGGAAATAACTTCTCCTTTTCCCCCAGGAGGATCACGAGAAAGTGCTCTGATGCCTGCGCTCTCTATGGGACACTAGTCTGTAAAGGGAAGGGGACATTTCCGTGTTACTCCCGGCAAGTGTGGAGGCCTCTGGGGGTCTCCGTGGGGGAGGAACAGAGCCCAGAGCTAAGTGCCTGGAAACTCTGCCAGGAGCCTGCGGTTAGAGGCCACTTATCTCTGGATAAGAAATCTGTGCTCGGTGAACTTACGTGTCTGTGGAATTCAACTAGGATGCAGATAAAACACAAGTCTTGTTTCAAGTGACCAGCTCACAGGGTACACACACTTCTCACTGTGTGATACGGACAATCCAATCATAGGTGATGGCCCAGCTCAGGCGGAATGCGGTGCTGGGTTTCTATACTGTCTCCCACGCCTTTCCAAGCTACCTTGTCCCAAACTCTCTTCTTTTTTCAGCCTCTCTGTAGTTTCCTTCACTTGCTTTAGGAGAGGGGCTGGGGTAAGAGTGTGAGGCAACTTTGTCCTCCTGTGTGGTTCACGTCAGGCGGGCAGTAACGGCCCACCCTTGACTAGGGGCGAGAAGAGAGAGAGCACAGACGCCAAAGGCCCCATCTGGGGGAAGAAAGGTACACAGTGATTTCATCACGTGTTCTTCTCAAAGACCATCTCTGAGGGCTCGTTTTCTTTTTTCAAGACTGGATGGATGGTTAATGGAGAAGAAATAGGAATGAGGCTTATTTAAGGTACAAAAATCTTATATTTGTAATAACCTAAATTTATAGATATAAAACAAGTCTTTTAAAGACCCCCCTAAGGTACCCAATATAAAACAGGAATTACTTATCCTAGATCATCCTTGGTTAGATACACATGATTCTCTGTGCAAAAAGCTGGTGGACATGAGTAAAAGCTGCTGGGTTTGTAATTTAAGAAAATGCTTTTCCCCCTTCAACAATACCGATGCAGGGCTGAAGGCTACCTGCACCCGAGGAATATTTCCTTAGGCATTTTGGACAATCTTTTTGTAGGACTCTCGCTTCTCAATTTGTTACAAAGGTATCATGGGTCTTCCCCAATAGAAGTTGACGCAGCTTAGAGTAACTCTGACAGAAACTGTCAAGGGGGAAACAAAACTTCATTTGCTAGATTACCCAGATGTGTAGATTAGTATGTTTACCAAGGTAAGAATCACTCCCATCCCCTTCCCAGCTGAGAACAGTCGCCAGAGAATATCTCTGCACAGAGTGGGCTGCAGTGCCAGCGAGGCCATGGGCTGCAGAAGCTCGGCTGCCAGGTGATCAGAGCTGCCTCAAATATTGGGCATCCTCTGGTCCAGCAAGGGTGCACGCCCTGTGACTCTCATATGATTATCCCTATGTGCTATGTTAACCAAAATAGGCAAATTATTTACGAAACCATTTTTTTTTTCTGTAAAGCAAAATAAATATATACAATTCAAGATTCTTTTCTTTTCTAAAAAGGTACAGATATTATAAGCTGAACATCAGTAGGAAAATTATGTCAGAATCTGGATGTGTAATAAATAAACATGACGGATGATCATGTCTTCCAAGTTCTAAGAGACGATGACATCACAGAAAACAGAGTTAGGAGAGTGAAAAATAACTGATTGGGAAAAGTACTGGAAAATGTGATTGCGTGCAATTTGGAACAAAAGAAATCCATAATCCTTAAAATTGATCCCCAATCTTGGAGGGACATGAACCATGATAGAAACAGGTCTCTGTTTTGTTACCAAAGTGTTATTCCATTGTGTATCTTGTAAATTTCTGTTTGCTTCTGTAAACTTGCAAAGGATGCGATGAGGGCTTGCTGATGAGTGGTAACTTGACCGTTTCCTTCTCCATCTGGTCTCAGTGGCCCTCATCACCACCTGATGAGCAGGCCCAGTCGTAGATAACCAAGGGAATGCTGACCAGGGAAAACACCACCCCCAGACCCAAGAAAAGGGCAGCCTGGAGTGACAGAAAGGCAACGGTTATTTTCAGGGAAGCAAACATTTCCCACACATACCAGGGAAAAAACAGATATGCTTTTCCCGCTCTTTTTGAGTCCCTCTGTATTTGGAGTTTGTTACAAAGTTTGTTACAACTATTGCCGAACTGTGAGAATCTTTCTAAAACTGTGTGCATCTGATTCTCCAGGGATGGGAAACTAAGAAAAACCAGCTATCAGAACCATCCTCTGCATTCTGTCCTTTGACTTCACAGTCACCTCAGAGTGAATCTGTTCTACAGCTGACGGTATCCTCACAGCTTCTTTCAGACTAAGACGACAACCGAAAAAAAGAATGGGCTTAGAAAACATACAGGTCATTTCATTACTCTTTACCAACCAACCTAGGTTATCGCTGGCAGGCAAACATTTCTGTTTGAAAAAGTGTTAAAAGGATATCAAAAAGAAAAGTAGATTTGCTAGAGTGAACATAGGAAATGGGTGTCCAAAACAAAGTTATTTCAAGGGTTGATGAAGGCCACAGGGGGCAGGTTCCCAACTCTAGAATCTGGAGAACTCGAGATTATAAACTGCTTGGCCTTGAGAGTTTCCAATGAGAGCTGAAATTCAGGGAGAAGGATGAAGCAACATGAGAGCCAGGGGGGCTGGACTAGAGTCTGGATGGGGAGACAGAGGTAAGGGAAGGGGAGAAGGTGAAGGGTGGCGTTGGGAGGGTTGCACACAGGCTCACCATCACCGGTCTGGTGTAACTCCCACTGGGTCCCCACATGGACTGGATCCCTTGTCTAATGCTAGTTGGTAGATCCTCCTAGCAGTTTTGAAACGGGAGCAGGGCTGGAGAGGCCCAGAGAATTCACGGGCAGTAGGTCTCCATCATTGTCAAACTTAATCTTAGTTTACGTTACTGCTGTGCCAGAGTGACTGCTCTTCCTCTCTGTCCTCATGAAGTCCCCACTGGTCAGCTCTAGAAGGACTGAGGATTTATGGCTTTAGGGATGATCCTGTTGGGGAAGCAGATGCTCTACCAGCATCAACGCTGCTTCTCCTCCATGCACAGCGATGATCCCCCATGCCTATGTCTCTCATCCGGGTTCTGTTGACTCAGGTAACGTGGATTGGAGTGCTTACACTATCTGGGAGGGCGGCTGAGAAGCCTTCTCCGAAGCCAAACATAATGGTGCTCCAGAAGGTACTCATGTAGCAGCCACTTCACCCCTGCTTCCCTCACTGTCTCCAAGTGCACCACCTTCAAGATGCCCTTGAACTTCACCAGACCTGGAAACAAGAATCCCAATATAGAAAGGTAGTTTCTGAATCCAGGTCTGCTGCTCCAAAGCATTTCTGTCAAATCATAAAAAAGACTCTTTACACTAACTCAGCCATTTAAAGTAAGGCATTGCAGGTTCCCTGGGCTGTAGCATGGAGTTACAGGACTAGGAATTGTACCGAAACAGCAGACTGCATAAAATCTTTGAGGCCCTTTCCACTTCAGGTCTTGCTAAAGACAAGGCATTACCCTACAGAGACACAGGATGATAAACGTCTAATCTTTCAGTTGGCCCTGCCCTCGCAGAGCAAAATAAGGCACAAAAGAGCAAAACCTGAAAATATTTTGAGGGAATGGAGAAAATTCTGATATTTTAAATTTCCCAAATGGGCAAACACTAGGACTGCTGCCTACGTTTGAGATCCCTAAAAGTAGTATTAGTTGGTGGAGATGGACTATGTATTTGATATATTTCAGTGAAAAACTAATCAGAAAAATGAGAGTGGCTGGCATGAGACGTACCCAAATTCGTTGAGCTCCTTTATCTCCATCTTGGCTTGTGATTTTTAAATAAAGAGACGAAGGAAGGATGAAAATAAGCATATTAGCAGACGTAACTCCTGAAAAATAAGGAAAAACAAAGTTTGAGGTTGTTATCGTGAAACTTCAGGTTTCTAAACAGCTATTGTAAATAGAATAAGCAGAAAGTCAGAAAGTCGTACCTACGACTCCAAAAATATCCTTCATGGAGGGTATGAAGATCACCAACAAGTTGATAATAACCAGCAGTATGAAGGTCACGAAGACATGACGACATAAATTAAACTTTGTTTTCTTAGCCAGTTCAAATAAAGAAGAACGAACCTGCAGGAAAAGAAAACAAAAAATTCCGTAATGCCCACAGCACGCTGCCTTTCACATTTCTCGGCAGTGACTGAAAGATTGGTGCACAGGCATTTGGGACATGTTTTGTCACACCTAGTGAGTTTATAGATAGCTTTAACAGTTTGGGAAGCAGAGGGGCTTGACTTAAGATGGGAAGTCTTTTTCTTTACGAATAAAACGGGGATAGTTTCTGTTTTATCTATGACTGAGCGTTCTTTTACGGTTCTTCTATATTCCCCTGTCATGGATGACTGGGATTCAAACGGTCTATCTACATTTCTCTGTAAAGAAGAGGGACAGATAAATTAGAACGAAGATTCATTCCATCAGAAGGTTACCCTAACTCACTGATCCCACTTTTTTTGCAAAGAGCTTTGGGATCCTTTCTTGATGCAGTTTCAATGATGCAGGAGAGTTCCCTGCAGCAGGCTTGCTCTGCAAGGAGACCTCAGCTTTTCTCCAGTTGCACTGAGGCCTTTTACTCACCGTGAAAAATAACACCGGCACCGTGAGGATGACAGCGACAATGACAGCCAGCCGCACGGTCAGGATGAGGATGTCATCTTTACTCTGATACTTGTGGAGGAGGTCCGAATGCACGTTTTCTAAAACGAGGGAAACGTAAGAGGGTGTCAAAACAAGACAAAGGCACATCACGGAATGAAGGGTTTTCTGAGCCACAAAGAATTTGTAAACTAAAGGGCAAGGAAAGCAATGTTCTGGGTATCGAAGTGTCTATTCACAATTTATAAAGTTGAAAAGAAAAATCCCCTGTGTGAGATGGGCACCACCTGTCCACACGTACCCGTAGCAAAAAGGAATGTACAGTAATCACTAGAAGAAGTTACACCAAGTGGGGAGCTTAACTTACACTACACTAAACCTAAGAGTAAGTTGGGGGTAGAAATACCATACGGTTGAAGCACAAAGCCCTTCTTCATCTAGATTCTCCCCGACTTGGTGTCACTCATCAAACAACACAGAATAGCCTCGCTCTCGCTAAGTGGACTGCAGGCCCCACGGGGCCACTTTCAAACTCTCCTCTTATAACTCAATGTCCAAGCGGCAGAGGTACCCATGGAACTTCACCATGGTGAAGTTCATCATTCTTCTCTTCCAGGTATGTTTTCCTCATAAAAAAAGTACTTAGCTTATACACCACTTTGAACTTTTTCTCAACTCTGAACTTCAGGAAGTGTCACTTCAAAGAGAACCAAAGCTAGAATGGCAGCCACTGAGAGCAAGAATGCTCACTTGTGTCTTTTTTATCAATGACTTTTGAGCAGTTAGTTGTGATTTGGGGATGCTCGTGAGAAGAGGTGAGCTCAAGGTCCTTCTACTCTGCCATCTTATCTCCAACTGGAAAATGCTCACTCCTTTGACGAAAGATAGTTTCCCTCCCTTCTCAAGGTTCAGGGTGTGGAATTCCAATTCTAGTCAGGGCCAGAGATGGGTCTCAATTTTAGAAAAAGGGCCCTAGGATATAATAAAAATCTCCTTAGTTCTAACTTCCTTGATTCAAAATTCATAACCGTCTAAAAATAGCTGAGTTTTTTCTTTGACCTAAGAGTATGAAAGGGTTTGGTATTCTATTCTATGTGGGAAAAAAATGGATTTGCCAAGAAAAATCATAGCTTAAACAAGGTTGCAGTGAGACCATTCAACTAACATTAGGCACTCTCTCTCTCTCTCCCTCCCTTTACCCACCCCAATCCCTACAACTCTGCAGGAAACTTAAGAACACCATCTTTATGCAGAAATTAAATGTGGTATTTATGGACTCACTAGACAATGCTATTCTCTATCGCTTGTGAGAATGTTAATAAGGGAATTCCCTGGCGGTCCAGTGGTTAGGACTTGGTGCTTCCCTTCCTCTCTAGGATGAATTGATCATCTCTAAACGTGTTTAAGTTTTGAGACATTTGTGTTTATGAAAAAATGCCCCCAAGAAATATTATTTAGTAGAGAATGTGAAATTTATGTATTTAAATTTATATTAGGTCCCAAATTATAATGATAATGAAAGATGTTAAATAAAGCTGCAGGATGATTGGAATAGAAGAGGATGAAGAAGTAGTAAAAGAAGGTAAACTATTCATACAGGGTCAATAAAAGTTACAAATGAAACCTTGTTCTTTTTCAGGTTTCATTTCTTTTAACTTTCTATGTCACTGCTTCCAATCGTTGCAAGGCTCCACCTGCAGCTGAAGGATCAGGTGCTTTATTTTTATTTATTTATTTATTTATTGCAGTACGCGGGCCTCTCACCGTTGTGGCCTTTCCTGTTGCGGAGCACAGGCTCCGGACGCGCAGGCTCAGCGGCCATGGCTCACGGGCCCAGCCGCTCCAAGGCACGTGAGATCTTCCCAGAACGGGGCACGAACCCACGTCCCCTGCATCGGCAGGCGGACTCTCAACCACTGCGCCACCAGGGAAGCCCCAGGTGCTTTATTTTTAATTAATGCAGAGTGTCATGAGTGTAGCACTCTACTCTTTCTCACTTTCAAAATCTGTCTCTCTTTTCTATTAATGGAATCTGACCCAGTTCTCAACAGCAATTAGGAAAGCCTTCTCTGATTATAGTTTTAAACTTTCCTCAGTAAAGCTGGCGTGCTTATAAAATGCAATTTCTTTTAAGGACAGTATTAGGAGAAAAAAATTACAGTATATTGTTTCAGTAATTATTCTATTGTGCAGTCTGCATGAATATGGAAAGGAACCACTGCCATTTGCTTTAAGTAGAAGAAAAGGTCACCAAGTCAATGGACAGATTTGTTGCTTTTTGGGCTATCATATTAAAAGTTATTTTGATATCGATTTTTACTAATTTACTTACTAATACCTATATTTATGTACTGACAGAAGGTACTTACCATAGAATGTCAAGTAGCCAAAAATGGCAGTCAAGAAATACATAACAAACATGGCGAAAAAGGAGATATTTGAAACCATCTGCATCTTTTTCTGTGATCGACTAAAAACAAAGATAAAGGAATTTGAAAAATTAAAAACCACATTACTGAATGTAAGCACCAGTGTTAACACTGAAGAATAGAACTTAACTTTCTATCAGGCTGGGGCTGACCTGACCACCTGAAATTACCCCCAGCAAATATGCCAGTTTATAATAACTTCTTTTACACCAAATGGGTATTGGGAGAGAGACAGCCAGGTAATGAACAATCCCTTGAATGTTCTTCCCCATTCTTTTGAAAGAATATCGAGTTCTCATCTGTAGAGCGAAGAGTATTTTTTAACATTTGTTTGATACTATCTCTACACACAGCATGCACAGGAAAAAGGCAGAATAAATTCCAAAGCTGTTCTCTCACCTCGGGGCAGAGCTACAACTTGACCTCGGTGTTCAGTTGCTAAAGCTGCTATTTAAGTTCCGTTTTTCCCACTGAATAGCCCCAGGGAAGCCTGTTTGTCTCCAGAGCAATGAGTGCCTAAGAGCTCACAGCTGGGATAATGAAGGGCTCTCTCTTTCTCTCTTAGGTCAAGTTTACTCTGGGAGTTTGCATGAACCTCTAAGTTTCTTTAACTGCCCAAACAATTAATCCACAAGACTTGTACCCAACAGTCGACCACCAACAGTCACAACATTTGAATGTGTCATAAAAGGGAGTATGGAAAACGAGAAAAATTGAGAAGTACCCATGTGAGGAAATTACAAACTAAAAGCTGAACTATTAAATTTAAAAGATGCCAAAGACGTATTTAAACACCCTAAATATAAGGTCATAAAGTAAGCCTGATGAACACATAGACAGGTAGATGTAAATACCGATACTTCAAAGTTTACTCATATATCAATTAAATATGAAAGAGGAAGACTAATGAGTGAATTCAATGCTAAATAACATCATCTTTATTTTTGTTTCAAAATGGAAACAGATAGCTATAGTGTATATCTTGCTGAGTTTAAGTCTATACCATGATGCCTACTTCAAGAAACAAGAAAAATCTCAAATAAACAATCTAACCTGACACCTAGAGGAACTAGAAAAAGAAGAACAAACAAAGTCCAAAGGAAGGAAACAAAGATCAGAGTGGAAATAAATGAAATAGAAACTAAAAAGATAATAGAAAAGATCGATGAAACTAAGAGCCGATTCTTTGAAAAGATAAAGAAAAATGACAAGCCTTTAGCTAGACTCACTAAGAAAAAAAGACAGAAGGCCCCGATAAATAAAATCAGAAACAAAAGAGGATAAATAACAATGGATACCACAGAAATACAAAGGATTACAAGAGAATATTATGAAAGCTATATGCCAACAAATTGGGCAACCTAGAAGAAATGGACCAATGCTTAGAATCATATAACCTTCCAAGATTGAGTCATAAAGAAATAGAAAATCTGAATAGACTGAGCACCAGTACAGAGATTGAAACAGTAATCAAAAACCTCCCAAAAAACAAGTCTCCAGGACCAGAGGGCTTCCCTGGTGAAGTCTACCAAACATTTAAAGAAGATTTAATACCTATCCTTCTCAAACTCTTCCAAAATTTTGAAGAGGAGGGAATGCCTCCTAACATTTTATGAGGTCAACATCACCATGATACCAAAACACACAATGTCTGAGAAATAGTTTCGTTGATTTCTTATACCAAAACACACAAAAAAATTGCTGGCCAATATCTCTGATGAACATAGATGCAAAAAATCCTCAACAAAATACTAGCAGACTGAATACAACAATACATCAAAAGGATCATACACTGTGATCAAGTGGAATTTATTCCAGGGATGCAAGGATAGTTCAACATTCTCAAATCAATCAATGTGATATATATGCCACATTAACAAAATACCCACTTACGATAAAAACTCAATGAAGTGGGGACAGAAGGAACCTACCTCAACATAATAAAGGCCATATATGACAAACCCACAGCTAACATCATTCTCAGTGATGAAAAACTGGAAGTTCTCTCTCTAAAATGAGGAAGAGGACAAGTGTGCCCACTCTCACCGCTCTTATTCAACCTAGTATCGAAAGTCCTAGCCAGAGCAATTAGGGAAGAAAACAAAATAAAAGGCATCCAAATTGGAAAGCTGTCCCTATTTGCAGGTGACACGATTTTATATATTGAAGACTCCACCAAAAAACTATTAGAAATAATAAACAAGTACAGTAAAGTTGCAGGGTACAAAGTCAACATACAAAAATCTGCCATGTTTCTGTATGCTAAAGATGAGCTAGCAGAAAGAGAAATTAAGAAAACAATCCATTTACAGTTGCAACAAAAAGAATAAAATACCTAGGAATAAAACTAACCAAGGAGGTAGCTACAGAGAATAGAGTAGTGGTTACCAGAGGGGAAGGGGCTGGGGGAGGACAAAATGCATAAAGGGGATCAACTCTATGGTGATGGATGGAAACTAAATTTTTGGTGGTGAGCAGGATGTAATGTATACAGAAGGAGAAATATTAGGTTGTACACATGAAACCTATGTAAGTTGTAAACCAGTTACCTCAAAAAAAGACACTATGCCATGATGACTATTTTTATGTGGAAAGTCTGATAACAAGAGGCTAAAAAGAGAACCCATGAGGGAATTTCTAAGCAGGGCTTTCGTTTTCTCTAACAGTAATCAAAAACAAACCCATATAATCACTGTAGTCGTTTGAAATGAACAACAATATTCTTTTGTCCAGTTTGTGGTCTTAACATTAATTTCTTCCTGCCTGATTTACCAGCCTTTTCCAAGTCAACCAAAAGGCAAATCAGATGCAGTGTATTTAGTGGCTCACAGATGGGTATGAAGATTATTATTATCCACTTGCAAAATAATCATAAGTAACATAAAGCAACACAAATACTTGAACTCTCTTGAGTAATACAGAATTTGAAAAACCAAATCAACAAGAAAAAGCCCACAGAGTAAGCCGCTTTATACATTTATGGCCAAAATATACTGTAGGTTTGTGATTTTTCTTGCTTGAGAATGGCAGAAAGTAAATGTTGAAGCTGGGTGATGAGTCAGCGGGGCTTCATCACATGAGTCCATTTACTTTAAATACAGTACTTGCCTATTAATGAGGGGCCCTAAAATGATTCAGTTTGCAAAAAAATTAAACACATCTCTTACTCTTTAAGCTCGCTGTAAATTGGCAGGACAGACGGGTGGCAGACAAATGCGAACGCAATTGTTGGTAAAGCGTACACGGTCTATTTGAAAGAAAAAATATAAATGTTACGGAAAGGCATTTTTACCATAAAAACTGTACAGCTCCAGTATTTCTGAGCCGTCTTTTCATCTGACAGCCCTTCAGAATCCCTGGATTATTTGGTTATTAGGAGAGCTTTGGTATCGAAATAGGAGCAGCTTCTCTAAGAGAGCTTATCTAGCTTGAGACGTTAGGCACTTGGCAGACAGGGGTTCTAGAGCTGGGCTCACCCACAGTGTATTTTACAACCTCCAGGCACTGCGTCACCCCGTACTTATGTGGCGCTAGCCGGTTACATAGCACTTTCCTACATTATTTCACTGAATCCCCACAGCAACCCTGAGGCAGACCAGTGCTGTTCTCCTGACTCCCTCCAAGACAGGCTAGGCAACACGCCCAGAACTTCCACCTCCGTTTTACTGCTCTTTGCACTATACCAGGCGCATCAATCAGACTTAAATATGGCATCTAAAAAGAAAGTTACTTTCTAAAAAGAAAATCACTTCACTGCTTTGGCTGTATCCTTGAGAGTTAAAAGACAGCGAGAGAGAGAGAACGAGCTAAATTCGTTTTCTTAGATAAGGTTTTTTAAAACTCCCAAATTCAATATAGTAACTTCTTATGCAAAAAGAAGTTGGCAGAGAAGGAGGGAAAAGTAACATTTCTCATGCTCTAATTTTGCCTAAGCACTGTACCAGGCACATTCTAACAAAACCCTGTAAGATACAGAATAGAATAGTTATTTTACAAATGGGGTTGATAATTTGCCTGAGGATTCAAATCCAAGCCTGACTGGTTCCATAGTCCATCATTTCCCAATATGTCGTATGAACGTTCCTTAAGTGCCAATTTGTGGTGGCGTCTGTATTTCAACTGTACTTGCTGGGAAAGTCTGAGGTGTTCCTTTCTGTCACCACAAGATAAGAAGCAGTGGGCTAAGGATGTTAGTTATTAATCTGTTTTTAAAGATCCACAAGGAATAACAGAGCTGAGACAATTATCCAGAAAGAGGTTTTCACAGGGAATACTTAAGGCTGTCCTACACATAAACTGGGTAAAAGGGAGGATGAAATATATAATTTGTGTATTTCTCCAAGGTCCCTAAATGGATTGTGGCAGTTGGAAGCAGTGATACAGTGTTCTTTTGAGAACAAACACATCAAAGACAGTTTAATCAAAAGAAGTCTGAGAAATACAAATGCCCTTAGCAGAAACACTCGTTTTTATATTTAAAGGATAAGAAACTTACCTTTGAATTGAAGGTAACATATTTTGGCATACACATGCCAGCATTTGTTGAATTAGCACTTATTGTTGAATTTAGCTCTGAAACAATGCAGGGAATTTGAAATTTCTTGTATATAACCTAGTATTAAAAAATAAAGGAGAAACAATCAGACGTTATCACATAAAGCCAAATAATGCATAATTATTACATAGCATCATACTACAGCAACACCAAGCCAACCATTTCAATCGGCACTTACCACAATTAGGAAAAAAACCATACAGCTCAAGGAAAATCCACTAGTATAGCCAAGATAGCCTAAAAAAAAAAGTTTAAAGAATTATTATGATTTCATCCATCACCTCTTTCAATGCATTCTTTCAAGCATAGTCTGGGGTTCCAATAGTATTCATACACGCTAGTATTAATACAAGATTATTTGATAGTGCTACCTTACTTGGCAAAAATGGTGACTTGAAATTAAAACATTATAGCGTTGTGTTTTGATTCCAGTTCTTCCTGACACACTAGATAGAGAACACAGATTCCCAGGATCCAGGGGAAAAGACCTTCCCAAATTTGGCCATAGGTCTCTGTTGCTGTACTCGGATGGATTCCTATGGCCAAATCCCCTTTACTCCTTGATCCATTCAATAATTCTTGATTATGCACATACTGTATAAACACTGAATATACGCAGAGGAGAGGAAGTGCTTTCTAGGGAGAAACTGAACACCTGAGGATCTCCACCTTGCTCCCCTTGGAATGCCTGGGAGATCTCCAAGCACCATACTCTCCAGAAAGGCAGAGTTCAGTGGTCTCTGGGGGCTGCACTATTCTCACCCCTGGGGGAGAAGAGCCCTTCTCCACTAGCACTGAAAAGAGCTACATGTATATACACAGAAAAGCTTAAACACAGACTCGGAAACCAGATAATTAAGTAGCTTAAAAAAAAATCTACTTATAGGTCTCACAGAACAGCTACAGAGGCTGGGTATTTTTCATACAAAACAAAAAATTATGGTTAGCAATCATTTTGGGAAGAACGTTAAATGTCTGCCTTGAATGAGCCCAGAATTAAAGGAAATGCATTTCAGAGGCTTTGGACTGGACGGCAGCCTGGCTGCATTATTCCACACACGAAATGTCCATAACATCAGGGACCCTGGTCTCCAAATACACACACACAAAAATGTCAAAACCAAATGGATATGACTTAGTGATTATCTACCACTTTTGACTTTTTGCTTCTCTCTCTCCCTTCAATGAAGCAAATAATTGAGACCGGTTAGACTCTGATAATTTTAAGAGTGATTCATAATACTTTGGGGTAAAAATATAAGCAACTTTCTGTCTTGATATCAGATGTGAAATTCTGCTCATCTAAATAATCAGAGTATGTAAGACCTTGTATGAGGAGAATTCCATTTCCTGGACTTTGTGCTTTTGGACAGAGCACTGTCTGTTGCTGGTCCCAGGACCTCCCTTCTTCCCTCCACAGCTTAGTAGAGGGATTGCTTAGGAAGTCACATACCAACCAGTGTTTTTATCCCATGTTAAAGTCAAGCCTGATTAATACTTGTAATTTATCACTCATTTAATCTTTACCCTACAAGTGAAAGCAGAGGGCAAAGTTGTTCGTTTTTATTAGGTTTCTGATTCACCTGGGTATTGCAGAGACTATGAGAAAAGCAAGCTCTTACCTAAGTTCTTCAAGAGACACAGAGGGAGAATTATGCCAAAGGTAACTACCACCACCAGAAGGCGGCCATCCACGTACCAGGCTCTGAAAAGGCATGTAAGCAGTTAGGTCACATTTTCTTAGAAAGTGACTTTTCTTTCCTCACACATAAAATTTCACAGTATTTAAACTCTGTTAACTATTACTAATGTTTACCATTAACGTTTATCATTATTCAGGTTTTATCCAACCACTTTGACCCAACCACTAGTCACTTACTATCATCTCTCTCCCCAGGCAGCAGAAGAAGAGATACTGCTTCCCCCCCTCACTCCCACTGGCTAAGCATGTCTTTCCTCTGAATTATTTACATCGTTTCAAAGCTGATGCACACATTACGTTCTGTCAGATTACAACTTCTCTTATCAATTATTTAAAGAGAAAGTTCCTTTCTGTTTTGCTTGGCTAATATCATCGCAAAACAAGTCACCACAGGTAGCCATTGCTTTCTCCCTAATCCCTTGTATTTGACCTTGAATCCTGATGAAAGAACACTAGGAACTCTGGTTTCTACGATTCTCCCTTGAAAGAAAACAGAGAAACTAAGACTGACAAGAACTGTTAAACAAGAGGTAGTCAAAACACAGGATGCACTAAACGCAGCTGCAACATTTTCCAAGGTTAGCTGCATCTTTAATGAGGCTGGCTCACGTCAGTTCTGCTCCCCAAATGCTCTGTCCCTTCTTTAAGGAAGAGACTCGGGTCTTAATCTTGCTTGTTCCACTTCTGTGTCAAAAATACTCCACATCTGTTCTATTTCATAGAAACTGGATGTAGATTTCAAGCTCTTGGGAAATTGCAGCACCTAGCGTTTACAGCATGACCGATGAATCTACCTTTTAAATGCTCAGGTTCAAATGGCTCTGCCTGCTTCCTTCATTTATATATCCCCAGAAACAACAAACCAAGAAAAAACAGCCTAGGGAAAACTTTGTTTCTGCAGTCGTCATAAAACAAAAACGTTGGTTAGCCCACATTTCAATTAAAAGCATTTTAGTTATCTCGCAAACAACGGTCTATAACTTACGAAAATGTCTCTTCCTTTCCCATTAGAAACTTTATGGCAGAGGGTAGTTCATTTTTTACTATGAAGAGGTAGCTCAGCATTGCTAGAGGAAAATGAGAACATTTTTAGAAAGAGGATACTGAGGCTCATGTTGCAAGCTATATAAAAGGTCACCAGACTGTTCCTAGACTAACCTTCAATAAGACACAAAGACAGCTGTAGACACTGTCCCAGTATCCTTGGTTGTTAAGCGACTACTGTGCCTGCTGGACTTTCCAAGCGCCATTTTAGCAATGAGAATGATACTGCTTGAATTATGTTAAAATTCATGTGGCCACCCAACCACCGGGATTAGAAAGAAATAATAATGTTCACAACATTAATGTATAGAAAAACACGATCTTTTTACCTCCAGTGTTCTGTAGGGAGGTGGCCCCAAAGATGACAAGTTTCCCTGTGGTGCCAAAGACCTGTTCTCCCAGCTTTTCATAAACCATGCAGCCTGTTTAAAAACCACAGTTGAGAACAGAAGAAATGACAGAGTTCCCTATGTTAGAAATAGCCAAGATTTCATCATTCTATTGACGATTCCCCAAGTTATTGTGTCTTTATCAAAAATCACACAAATAGCCTTCTTGGCTTTGCAAGGGTTAAGGCATTCTCATTACAAAACAACCCCTTGACATTTTTGAATGTCAGACATGACCACGATTTTTTCTTTTTCAGGTTGGCTACAAAAACACTGCAAATAAATGAGGAGGCCATAAGACTTATTTGTTTTCCTGTCTCAAAAGTCTCCCTGCTTTACTGGGGGGGAAGTTCCCACTCTGATCTTATTCTCAGGTCTGGTGTGTATCATTAAAATAAAAATTTGGTTTAAAAATAAAAATCCTGATGCTTGGGAAGAAAAGTTCCTTTTGAATGAATTACCTGAACTGATTAGGCTAACAAGGAATTATCTTAGTAATACTCCAACAATGCCTCATGGGTCCTAAATACAGTAACAAGCTTAGAAACATGTAATAACCACAACATCAGAATTCTGACCTTTGATAAAATTTAGTTCAGGGATTTGCAACTCACAAAAGAGGGAAGCAGATAACTCTGTCAAGAGAATAATTTGGCCATGGCAAAATTCTAAAGTGTTCAACCGGCTCATCTCAATAAATACTAAAATGTTAAACCATTCATTTAAGAAAATGGGTTTATACTTCTTTGTAACAGTTCAGCTCGCGTTTTTCAAAAGGTTCACAGGAAGCAATATGAGTCAGACTACAATTAAACTTTTGTTTATTCTCTCATAAGACTGGTGTTTAAACTAGACAATGGTTAGATCTGCAGTTTATTAGAAAATGTTCCAGTTAAATGGAGTCATCTACCTACAGTAATAGTCGGCCAATGTGGTTTTAGCTAGAGTAAAAGTCAAAGTATTACACACATAATCCAGTGTCCCAGGAACAGAAAATAAACACTTCAGGTGTTACACTGCCCAGAGAACCTGAAGTCTTTTCACAGCACACTCACTCCCACATTGCATTGGGAATCACGTTTTCTCCTTGGAATATGCATGAAAGGGAATGAAAGCTCTGTTTACTTTTGAAACCTTGGAGGCTATAATATAAAAACATGGGATCCTTGGTCTGATTTTATAAAGACCTAAGGAAAAAGCCGAGGCCTTTAAAATGAAGTCATCTTAAACCAGAAAAGCAGGTATAACTGAGGGTTCTCTTTAAATGGCAATGTTATTTGCTCATTGCTCATAACAAGTTAACTTATATGTTGCTCTGTCTACTCCTCTAGGTAAATTCCTCTACAGGTCTTCCAGTGACGACAGGTCAAAGTACTGTTTTTCTTTAATAACCAAGTTGCTGAACAGGGAGAGTATCATTTGTTCACAGTATCACCATGAGAATCAGTTACCCTGGCTTCACAAAACTAGACGTGCTATCAGCTTACCTGTTTCCTTTGAACAGATCAACAGAAGGTTGATTGAATATATAGACAGCAGTGTTACTGAAGTCAGAAGTACCCTAAAGCAAAGAAAATAAGTCTTGTGATAACTGTAAAGAACACAGACCCTGACCTCACATTGCATTGGGTTGGCCAAAAAGTTCGTTCAGGTTTTGCGTACCACGTTACGGAAAAACCCGAATAAACTTTTTGGCCAAACCAACAGAAAGGCCAAGGCTGATTTAGATGTTATACGGTTAATGCCATTCATTGACAGGATCCAGATACTGGAACCTATTAGTCACACCCTCCTTAACATCCTCAATAAAAACGTTCTACCAAGTAAACAACTGTTCATTAGAATGTAACTCCAAGAATTCAAATGCTTTGTAATCCTAAGCGTAAACGAAATAGCTTTCTGGGATCATTTCAGTTGAGGCCACTTTAAAACATTGCGAAAGAAAGCTTTTGTGGTCTACGGTGCACTTGCTGTGACACCCCCGTGAGGAAGTGTGAGAGAGGGGCGTGAGGGTGGGAGTGGGGTGAGTGGGGATGTTGAGGGAAAGGCTTTCAGTGACCCTTAGGTCCAGGATCACGTGACTGTGGACACCTTGCTTGATGTCTCCCATCCCTCGCCTATAACAGAAGGCCAAACGGTGTCTAGGTTCTTTTCACCTAATTACTTTATGGCTATCTTTGAATCTATACATTAGACCACTGAGATAATTCACTTTTTTTTGCACCCGGTTCCTCTTAAAATAATAATAAGTTTCCCTCTCTTAACGGATGGGAAAAGTTTGACAACCAAGCGGAATGAAAAGACTTTGTTGAACGACAAACTCATGTTTTTGTTTTAGTACATCTGGCTCATTATCAAACCTTCCTCGAGAAAAAGCAGTTAGAATGATGTGGGAGATGGCATAGATTATTTCTGAATCGTTTGGTTAAAACAGACCTAAGAATTGCAAATAAAGCTTATTTATTTAAAGAACTAAATTCCAGCCCCCTAGATAAGACCGCTCACTTCCTGATGTAGGGAAATATGTCCCAGGAACAATGCATTACTGCAACTGATTCCATGTTTGAGTAATTAAGGCAATTCTTTTTCTAGCAAGTACTGCTGAGCGGTGCTTGGCGTCTTGTGCAATTCTCTCTGCGTGGGCCTCTTCCCAGCCCTTCCCCCACTCCGCACACCTGCTGAACCACTGCTCAGATGTCACCTCCTCAGGTACCTTCCCTTGCCCCAGGCAGAAACACTGCTTCTTAGCTTTCTCTTGTCTCGCGGCATTTTGTTTCTCCTCTGTTTCAACCATGCGGAAATAAACGGGGGAGTACAGACAGCCAAGGGCAGAGCAGACGGACTGCCAGAGACTGGCCAGAAACCATAAAAGAGTGACAGGGCTCGGCAGAAGTAAAACAAACACTGGGAGAAAGAATGGAAAATCTATGGGAGGAAGAATGGAAAATCTAACACTTCAGGTGAAAGTCCAACTGACCGGCTAATAAAGGGGAATTTAGGTTAAGATATGATTGTAAAGAAGTACATTCGGACATATATTGACTCAGATCCCTGAGTAAGAGGGTGAATGAGAGGGTAAGTCCCTTATTACCTATTCTGGTTAAGGGACACGAAAAACTGAGAGCAAGCATTTATTAAGCAATCCAGCAGTTTCGAGATCTGTAATGAAACATGATTTGCTATGCTCTGCCGGAGGGTAAGAGACAGGACACATCTGTGGTATGATTTTTCCTTCATCTTATAAGATAATATTTATGTTAAGGAAGCAAGCCTTGAGTTTCACTCAGAGTTCACTCATGTTGATACTGAACCCTAAGTGGCAACTTCCACAAGAGCCTGTGACAGGCCACAGGGAATTTCTGTGGCACAGAAGATCCTGGGCTACCAACTGGGGATAGAATGGATGCAATTTGAGGATTAGCCATGGGCTCTTCTGAAGTGACCCTGTCCTCTGTTGAATTGACTCTCCTGGGACTGACCTGGGGAGGAGAGGACATATTACCACTGGGCCCCAGGCTAATGAGTAAAGAGTATGACCTTTCGAAATATGTACATTGTAGGAGGGATAATTACTAACATCTACCTAATGGGTAACCAAAGGCCCTCAGCCAGGGAGAACTGGGTCCTCAGTAGCAAAAGAAACATTCTACAGAAACATCTGTTCCCCCAGCTGGTAGCCCTGGGACCACATGTTCTTGCACATAGCGGCTCTGAGCCATTCTTTTGGGTGGACTTCTCTGCAGAGGATGCTCAGCTGGCCTGTGGCCTTCGGCAAAAGAGAAAGGATTTCTTCATAAACTCGTTTCACCTCTTTTTCTTTTCCAAGTGGGAGAAAAGTGTTGATCAGGGAAGATTTTAGCAGGGAGCTCACCTATCTTCTTCCCCAAACTTAACAGCAGCAGAATGAGATCCTTCCACAGCGATGACAAGCCCCTTGCTCTCATGTCTGAGAGACATCACACCGCACCCCCGGCCAAACGACCCCTAGTAAGTCTGACAGCCAATCCCTGGAGACCCTTTTCTCCATCCCTCCCAACATATAGACCTTCCCTTCCAAGACTCAAAACTAATATAAAGCAAAAACCTTTTTCTATCAGGTCACTAAAAGGCAACTTCTGTATGTAAAACTCTATCACTGCTTTAGCCTATAACAGAATCTAGCATTAATGGAATTAAAATTTAGAAAAGTGTATCTCCCTATTTAGATTCTTGGAAAGAAGCAATAAAATATCGAATTGGTTATCACAGATCCTAGAATAGTTTAAGAGGATCCAGTCGGAGATGACATCTGAAAGAAAGAGCAGGGAGAACGACTCGTGAGACTAAGGACTTATTTGAACATTTCTTCTATCTTGAGCATGACTGTGCCCCTATTTACACAAGTAAATATTTGTACATATAGTTTGGTTTCCTGGAGGAGAAACATAAGCTGGTATTCCTGTGCTAAGAGGAACAGAAGTGATTCATTTTTTTTCATTTCATCTGGGTATCATGTAAGCTTTCACACAGCTAACCATTGACCAAAAGTTTCCATATGGTTGGGGCAAAAGCTGCTCGCTGAAAAAGGCATGTTTCAATGGGAACCAAACCTCAACAACAGGCAACTGAGTTGTCAAGGTATTAATAGTTCAGACTGATGTTCAGCCTTGAAGAGAAGGGGACCTAGAACATATGACTGAACACGGGCCCTGGGGAAGCAGTGGCGGGAGAGTCAGTCTCGCGAAGAACGTGTTCAGGGATTTTGAGAACCCTCATGTGTCAGCGATACTTTGAAAAACGTGGTGCAGGGACATTCCAGTAGATTTTGTGTCCCGAGAAGAAAGAGGCTGGTTAGGAAACAGAATTCTAGACTCCTGGACTGGGGAGAGACCTTCAGAGACTACCCTGCCCAGCTTTTCAGGCAGGATGGGAAACCTCTATGCTCTGTGCCCACACTTAGGCATCCAGGTCTGCAAAGTCTTCTGTCAGGGGACACATATGCAACCCACCCTGCTTCTGGAAAGTGCTGTGCACTGGAACTGAGGCTGAGCTGAAACTTCTGCTGCTATGTTTATCTTGGGTCCTTATTTTACCCTCTGGACCTACTTGAATCTACTTGAAATCTAGCCCCTCCTCCACCTAAAGGTCCATCTGACGGTGCTCATTTTAAGATGGTGCTCTTTGACTTTAACTTCTCCAGTACTTTCAGCTCTTCATCCTGTGATGGAGTGTTCAGCTGTTTACAGCTCAGTCGTGGTCCAGTTTCTCATCCATCCTTTTTAACGGCTGTGAGCCTAGAAAAGCAGGATGCTCTCACATTAGTTTTGATCCAGACCGTGCAAAGCACAGTAAGATTACTAATTTGAGTTGGACATCCTGCTTTTTTTTTTTTATTCTTTTTATTAGAAATGTTGAGCATCTTTTCATGTGCCTCTTGGCCATCTGTATGTCTTTTCTTTTTTTGCTTTAATTTTTTTATACAGCAGGTTAGTTATCTATTAGTTATTAGTTTTCTATTTTATACATATTAGTGTATATATGTCAATCCCAATCTCCCAATTTATTCCACCCCACTCCCCTACCCCTGCTTTCCCCACTTGGTGTCCATATGTTTGTTCTCTACATCTGTGTCTCTATTTCTGCCTTGCGAACTGGTTCATCTGTACCGTTTTTCTAGATTCCACATATATGCGTTAATATACGATATTTATTTTTCTCTTTCTGACTTATTTCACTCTGTATGATAGCCTCTATGTCCATCCACGTCTCTACAAATGACCCAATTTCGTTCCTTTTTATGGCTGAGTAATATTCCATTGTATATATGTATCATATCTTCTTTATCCATTCGTCTGTTGATGGGCATTTAGGTTGCTTCCATGACCTGGCTACTGTAAATAGTGCTGCAGTGAACACTGGGGTGCATGTGTCTTTTTTTTTTTTTTTTTTGCGGTATGTGGGCCTCTCACTGTTGTGGTCTCTCCCATTGAGGAACACAGGCTCCGGACGCGCAGGCTCAGCGGCCATGGCTCACGGGCCCAGCCGCTCTGTGGCATGTGGGATCTTCCCGGACCGGGGCACGAACCTGCGTCCCCTGCATCGGCAGGCGGACTCTCAACCACTGCGCCACCAGGGAAGTCCTGCATGTGTCTTTTTGAATTATGGTTTTCTCTGGGTATATGCCCAGGAGTCATCCTGTTTCTTTTAAGGCAAACTATTTTGGTTTTCATTTTTATGGAAGCAAGTCACACTTTTCATTCTTGTTGAGCTTCTGGGGGAACTGCTGTTAGGCCAGTCTTCCTGGTTCCATCCTGTGCACTTCTTTTTTTTTTTTAAGCCAAGTATAAGGCTCTGCACTTATTTTCATTACCTTTTATCTTTCCAGTCTTGTGATATTTTTAAAATTGTTATCCTTTTTACTTACGTATCAACTACCTCATCCAGCTTCCTATCTTGAGTCTGCCTTCATCCAAGTCACTGGTTCTTTCTGAACGGAACAAGCCCATCTGGAAAATGGCCCACTGTCCGGCCAACTGCTCCAGCCAGACACCTGGAGGTCATCCCTGACTTCTCATCTACTCACTCATCGCTCATCTCTAATTCACCGGCAAATGTCCTATCATTTCCGCCTCTAAAATATATCCCAAATCCATATGCTTCTTTTTTTTCCCATCTCCACAGCCACTACTCTAATCCAAGCCACTGTCATCTTTAATTTCTGGGCAACTGTGATAACCTGTTTCCCTTTTCTTGACCCCTCTGATCCATCCTCCATCCAGCAGCCAGAGGTATCTTTTTGTTCTATTGCTTTATTATGTTTCTTCACCACTAGACTGTAGGACAGGCCACGATGGTTTAATTCACAGTCATGGCCTGTCCTACTTACCTGTTTGCTTCCAATACCAAACACAGCACATAGCGGACTCTTGGCTAAGTATAAGTGAATTTACAAAGATTAGAATCTCATCTGTAAGCCACGTGAGATGCCAAATATCTTGCTAAAATCAAGGTACACTCTGCTTAAGCCGGTTTGGTGACCTACCAGTTCACTCTTTCTTTTTTTTTCTGAAAAAGAATTTATTTTTATTGAATTTTTAACTTTAATTAAATTAATTTATTTATACAGCAGATTCTTATTATACCAGCTCACTCTTATCTCAAAAGATGAAGTTAGGTTAGCACGACTATTTAGGAAAACCTTATTTGCCCCCAGGGAGCAGTATTTTCTGCAGTAATTGCATGTAAATAAGCTATTTAATAATCTGCTCTAGAATAATGTTTGGGATACACTTTTTACTACTTTTGAAAGCTGGGATGAAATTGGCCCATTTCCAGTCCTCTGGCAATACTCCGTGATTTTTCTTTTTTAATTCATATGCTTTTTTAAAAAAATTATTTATTTGTTTTTGGATGAGTTTGGGTCTTCATTGCTGCGTGCGGGCTTTCTCTAGTTGCAGTGAGTGGAGGCTACTCTTCGTTGCGGTGTGAGGGCTTCTCACTGCAGTGGCTTCTCCTGTTGTAGAGCATGTGCTCTAGGTGCACGGGCTTCAGTAGTTGTGGCTCACAGGCTCTAGAGTGCAGGCTCAGTAGTTGTGGTCCACGGGCTTAGTTGCTCCACGGCATGTGGGATCTTCCCGGACCAGGGTTCGAACCCGTGTCCCCTGCATTGGCAGGCAGATTGTTAACCACTGTGCCACCAGGGAAGTCCCTCCATGATTTCTTAAATATTCCTAGATATTTTTACTCTATTTGCTGCAAGAAAATTTTGACTCACACATTAAAACAACGAACATCTAAACATCTATCTTAAAAACATTTATCTGTCATTGTTTTGAATCATATTGATAGGACTACGATTCTTGTTCTTCTATAATTTACCCAAAGATTATATGGATAATGTTATAAAAAATTTCATTTTTTAAAGTATTTTATGCTAATGAAATGGAAAGCTGTGACAATAAATGGAACCAACACACTTAAGGCAACTGAAATGTTCTATGTCATGGTTGTGGTGGTGATTCCACAACTCTATTTGGGTAAACTCATCAAATCTTATCCTTTAAATGGGGAAATTTTATAAATTATATCTCAAAAAAAAAAAAAAGAAAAAAGAAAAAAACCCAACCTCCCAGCACTTTAAGGGAGATGAGACTATCTTTTAACAGCCCAGCTATATAACGAGAAATCATACGACATCCTTCAACCGAGCGTCAGAGTCCTTGAAAGAGGTGAAGATGAAGCAGCCGTCACTGCTGCGGATCCAGAAATAGCTCAGATGGGGGTGTTCAAGGCTGCCACGCAGGTGAAGGCTTTCAGCTCTTCCAGGACCCGCTCCTCTCAAAAAAGAGAGAACCCTTACCAACCCTCCCAGCATGACTCCTCCTGTCCTCTCCTTTGCCAGAGTTCAAAGCAGCTATTCTCACATTTCAATGTGTATATACGTATCTCCTTAGGAGCTTGTTAAAATGAAGACTGTCATTCTGTAGGTCTGGGATGGGACCTGAGGTTCTGTTGGTGCTCGCAGGCAGTGTTGATGCTGCTGGTCCATGGACCTGCCTGGAGCAGGCGGGATGGGAAGCTGCCAGCTCTGGTCCCCCGGCATATCCATCTCAGTGTTTCTGTTTCTCACAACCTCCGAACCAGCGCCACCACACTGCCCGCCACGCTGCCTGCAGGTATTCAGCGTGAATACCTGCGACACGGATCCCACCGCTGTCCAGGTGAGACTGCACTGAAGGGAAGCATTTACAGCTGAACCATTACCATTCCTGTGAGTCCCTGACCGGCGCTCAGTGTGAGAGCGAGTCCTGTCTGCTTCCTTTGGTCGACTTCCTAAGGGTAGTAGAGCATTACTTACCTCACCAGGATATATATTTTTAAAGTATTTTCAGCTCCACACTCTTCCCCACACTGCCATGTCTTTCCTTCCAAAAGGGACCCGAGGCTCACCACACTATATAATCCTTCCTCTTCTAAACGTGGCTGAAAGTATAAAAGTTTTTTCTTTTTTTTTTTTTGTTTTTTGTGATATGCGGGCCTCTCACTGTTGTGGCCTTTCCTGTTGCGGAGCACAGGCTCCGGACGCGCAGGCTCAGCGGCCATGGCTCACGGGCCCAGCCGCTCCGCGGCATGTGGGATCTTCCCGGACCAAGGCACGAACCCTTGTCCCCTGCATCGGCAGGCGGACTCTCAACCACTGCGCCACCAGGGAAGCCCAAAAGTTTTTTCTTTTTAATAATGTCCAGAGATGCTTGTTTTATTTCTTACCAGCTGACTGCATTTCAGGCTGGTGACATCAAGTAACAGTTTAATTACCACTAATTTTGTACCTCTGAACTACAAATCAACAATACAACTCAGCAAGGAGCAATGGGGTCAACGTCTAACTGGGAGGGGCTGGGTTTTCCAAACAAATGGTTTTGGTTGACAGGGTGCCATGGGTGGAGCCACAAGGGCAAGGCCTGAGATCGTTTGGGAGACCCTGACACCTGGTTGAGAGAGGCTGAAACCCTGTGAATCCCTAGGCCAAGCCCTCCATCCCAAATCCTAAGAGCACAGCTATAACCTTCCTTTTTGTGGTCAGTTCAGCCCAAACAAGGAGCTGAGGCTGGGCCTAGCAAAGTGGATCTGGGGCCTACTTTTAGCTGATCTGTCCTCCACCTGCACTCCCAACCTTAGGGCACAGCTCTTTCTGCAGGTTCTTAGGAAAAAGCCAGGCTTCTGTTAATTTCTTGTCTCTTTTTAGTTCTGCTTTGAGAAGAAAATGGAACATCGGTAACCAAGGGTGGGCACAGGCATCTCAGCAGAGCTCCAGTGGCCCCGGAGCCCACAGCAGGGATGAGTCAGGTCTACGCTGCTGAGTGGTGCTCCTCTAGGAACACAGGGCCACTGCATCCTCCTGGGAGAAGGTCCAAGGGGAGGAATTCATTAATAACATTCCAAGCTAGTAGGAGCTGTTCATCTGAGAAGGCAGAAACTGGGAGAGGGTCAAGATCAAAGAAGAGGGCTTCCCTGGTGGCGCAGTGGTTAAGAATCCGCCTGCCAATGCAGGGGGCATGGGTTTGAGCCCTGGTCCGGGAAGATCCCCCATGCCGCGGAGCAACGAAGCCCGTGCGCCACAACTACTGAGCCTGCACTCTAGAGCCTGCGAGCCACAACTACTGAGCCCACGTGCCACAACTACTGAAGCCCGCGCGCCTAGAGCCGGTGTTCCGATTCAAGAGAAGCCACTGCAATGAGAAGCCTGTGCACCACAATGAAGAGTAGCCCGCGCTCACCGCAACCAGAGAAAGCCCGCACGCAGCAACAAAGACCCAACTCGGCCATAAATAAATAAATAAATAAATAAATTTAAAAAAAATCAAAGAAGAAAGAGCTAGAAAGGAGGGATGAGCAATTCGTTCTTCTCACGTGGGAGGCACTCCATCCAAGTAAGCAATTACTACATGAATTGTTACTGTAGTTCCTCTTCTTTTTCTCACCAGAAAATTACACAACTTTCCTTTGAGTTCTGGAGATCCCCTGCCCGAGAACCAACTGACAAGCTGGTGTTTTTCTCTGAGACCAAGACAGACCAAGTCATTTAGGAAAGGCTGGTCTCAGCAGCATCTCTACGCTGAGGCTTCACGTGGCCGCGGCTCCCACCGTGCTCAGCCTGTGCTCACGGGTGTCTCTGAGCCATAGGGCTCTGCAGATGCGTGCTGGCACCCGAGGCAGGGCCGGAGCACCCATGCTCCGCCCCTTGGTGCCCACAAAATCCTTCTTGAATTGAAAAGTATCCTAACGTTCTAATGTTATTTAATCATGCAAGTACCTTTGTTTATATATTCTTTGATATCCTCAGTGCCAGGGAGAGTGTCTGGCACACAAAATGTACCAATAAATATTTGATGAATAAATGAATTATTTGATTAAAAAATATAAAACTTTTACCATCCTCATGATTAGAAGAGCCCACATAAAAACTACCTTGCTGGACGAAAAGTGGTCTTTGTTGCTCGTCCTGCTTTTATCTAACATCATCTCCCAGCAAACCACAGCCCCTCACTCCTAAACTCACAGACATAGATGCTCATCACCTGCAAGAAAATGTAAAACACCAGGACAAGGGAACTGGACAAATGGTAGGAAACATTCTGTTTTCTGGCCAATCATCTTTCTCCAGTCCTTCCCTGGGGTGCGGGTCTCTCCCAAGCTCTCTTCTACCTCCTTCCTTTCTTCCACATTTCCAGGCTGTCTCTGCCCTCCTGCACTTTCCTCCCCACTTTCTCATTCACCTCTGATCTCCACTCACTCTGCTGCTCTTCCATTCCACCCCCATTCTGCCTATGAGAAATATCTCTATGAAGTGAATAAAGATTTAAAAACACTGCTGAAGAGAGTGCCAGTGGGGGATGAGGGAAGGGCTGGAGAGCTCACCGAGGATGAAGTTCAAGTGTCACCCATCTGTATGATGAGAGAGCTCAGATTCAGGGCTTTTCCGGGCCAGTGTGACAGAGCACCGGTGGAGGAAGGGAATTTCAGGTGTGGGGAAGACCTGAAGGGGTTTAAGCGAAGGACTATGGCATCTAAGCTGGACAGGGAAGGAAGCACAGAGGTCCTCAATGACATTTAAGGCCAGGCACAGTGGGAGTATCCAAGGGGGGGCCCTTGGAGGGAAGTAGAGGAGGCTGCAGTCCGAAGCAGGGTGTTTGGAAGGTACGTGCAGGTAGGTGGTGCAGCCTTGTTCCTGTGCGGTGCCAGTGGGAGAGGCTTACGTGGAGAGGAAAGGGCACACAGAGAAAGTTTATTTAACAAGAGCTTAGATGGAAGAAGACACATCTGAAAATTAGGAGAGGGGGACAAGCTGTTCTGAGACTCTAATTCATGAGGAAGTCATAAATATTTTGACAAATTCAAAATTATATTTTACATACAAATGTACCCCTAGAGCTTTCATTTACTTCAATGAGAATTCAGTATAATTAATAAAACACTTTATTGATCACCACTAATAATAAATTTAAGCGTATTCACTATGTTGGGCCCACACTAAGCACTTTTTACAATATTTTACTTATGAGTAGTACTATTACTATCTACCTTACAGATAAGGAAACTGAAGTTCAGAGAGGTTGAGTATTTTGTCCAAGGTCACAAAGTGAGCATCAGAGCCCTCAAACCCTGGTAGTCTGACTCGAGTCCTTACCCACCATGCTCTATTGTCTGCCAAAGTCAAGTGTGCACGGAAGGATGCCAGTGTAAAAAGCAAGACCCAAGCAGAAGACAAAAAACTTAGAGTAAAATATATCAAAATGTTAACAGAGCTTGTTTTAACAGGAAGACTTTGGGTGATTTCTTGATACTTTATTTTATGCATTTTCAAAACGGTCTTTAATGATTATCTTACTTTTGCAATAACACTATTAAAATGAAAAATAAAGGAAACTTTCAAATGAAAAGTATTATTATTCCAAACCCTTTTTGGGGTGTGTGCATTTGTTTAAGCCCCAAGCTCATTAATATAGTCCCTATTTCATTTAAGGAGCTCAAGAAATGCTTATGGAAAGGAGCAGAAACATCCAATTATTCAGACCCAAAGTAGACTTCTTAGTCACTACATCCTAATTAAATTTCAACATTCTGAGGGTCAGAGGACCAGCACACTAGGATCTAGTAGCATGTGATTATTTGTAATATTTACAAATTGAACTAGAGAATGAAAGGGATGGTTTTTAAAGGCTGGGCAGGGAACAGGTGAGGATCAATTATTTGTACAATTCCATTTCTTTCCGTGTAGGCAAATCGAACTTCTGTGCTGCAAAGTTTCTCTTAAACTAGCCTCACTATTGATTAGATATTTTGTTTTGTCTGAGGAAAGGAATATGCATCGCTGGTGACCAAACCAAATAATATCTAATACAATCCTAAAGAGAAAGAAGTGTTTAAAAGAGATTTGCGGAGAGAAATAGAATTTATCAGTTTAGTTGATGCTTTGAGAAGTTAAGAAAGTTAGGAGGAGGGCTGAGTTTAAATGAGGAAGTTGTACCAGCAAGAAAGAAAACCAGATGCCACCACCACTTCCTGTTTTTACCTACAGTCCTTGGTAGAAGGCTATCGGTTTTGTGGGCACTCCATTTATAACTCTAGACACCATTTCCTTCCTCTTCTTCCATTCCACAAGGATCACTGGTTTCTCTTCTCCTCAAACCTAGATCCTTACCTTTCAAAACGATGCCCCCTTTATCACACTCTAAAGTTGTGACTCCTGAGTGACAAGAATTCCATATAACCATTAGGTAAAGGAACATGCTGTACTTGGTGGGCATTTTGGACTTCCATTCCAGTAGGAATGATGGATTACGGGCTCCATTCACACTTTGCAACTCTGCTTCCATGGTAGCAACGCACATTTAAGGAGAGATGGGAGAGTTAAGAGGAATACACCTTCGTTGCCCTCCCTTCCCCCATCCCACCCCCAACTGGTGTCATCCTGGGCAAGTTACTCAGCCTCTGTGAATCTTAGCTTCTTTATCTGTAAAATGGGGATGATAAATAGGGTTGTTATAAAGATTCCAAGAAACAATGTATACTTTATAACTACCTTCTTTTTTTAACCCTTTAAAAAAGTAAAAGCCATACAAACAGAGGCTGCAGGTGGCTTTGGTTTTTGGGCTATAGTCTGCCGACCCCGATACAGATGTAGATCATTAATACCATGTGCCTGATGAAAGGTGAAGCGTGTGGCCATAGAACAAAGCAAAACTAACTGGCCCACATCAGGGCAGTTTTCTAATCTACTAAACCAACTACCACTCTATGAGTAAGAAAAGTTCAAGCTACTCTGGAAAGTCCAAATTTCTGGACTATTTGGATCAACTGTGCAGATACACATCTGTCCTACTGTAACCCGTAAGAGTAAATGTTAAAGGCATTCTACACATCACGGCCGTGAACAGTACTGTTAAAACCTTAGACAGTTTAGTTAAGTTGCCTCTTGCAGACTAAGAAAAACACGGGGCCCCAAAATGGGGGCCACGCTGCTGTCCTTGGGTAGTACCGGGGCACCCGATGCAACACAGCACAGGCAGGACTGAGTGAGCTCAGTGTACACGCTCTCGCACATTCGCACACACACAAACACACACACACACACACACACACACCACACTCCTACGTCTCTGGGGCCAAGAGAATCGATTTCTTGGAACCCCCCTTATCAGACACATATCAGATGACTCATCAACTAAGCATAACTGCTCAACTTTTAAAAACAGTGGGTGGGACCCATCGCCTACACTTGCCAACTCTGTTTACAAAACAGGCACTCATTTTGAGCACAACACCCCTTCCCCCTTTCCTATTTGCCCATTTCTGAAAAGTTCTTCATCCACTGAATTTCAATAGAGTTCAATGGCACTGCCGCTGTCCTTTCTACATGTATTTCTAATGCTGGCAAGCCTGAATGTGCCACTGCTCCCCTTCCAGTATTATTGTTCCCAAAGAAGAGACTCTGATGCCAATGATTTTTGCTGCCAGCTGAAGGACAACAATTTTCTCTTCAAATCATTTCTAAGGAACGGAGACTATAACTCAAAGAATTTTGAAAACAAGTAAGCGACTGACGTAAGACGTAAGATGAGTGTGCCTCCACCCAGGGACCTCCTCGGATCATCAGAAGAGCAGCGTTTCCTATTGACTTCCTCTTCATCGCCCTGTTTTGATATCACAAAATCCAATTTGGTCCTTCCTTAGGAGGCAAAGCATTGCCTGCTTAGGAGCCCACAGAGAAGACAACTTAACATTTACCAGGAATGACTTGAGAGATATCACACAAACCATCTTTGTTACTGCTAAAAGCAAAATTATCACCTTGGTGGGTGTGATTCAAACTTTTGGGAATATATGGAAAGTAACAGAGCAATGACAGTTCAAGAACATGCAGAGTATTTGCATAGGTACACTGCAATCTCACTCCAATTTGGTAGAATTTGCTGAAAATGATTGAGAAACTCCAGAGAGCTATGCTGAGGCAGTTATCTGCGACTGCAAACCTCTTGAAAGAACAAGAAGCCCATTTTTGTGACACGATAGTAACGATCAAATAACTATAATATCTGAACAGGACTTAGGGCAATGTGCTGATGGGTCTGTTGTTCTAATTCCATTTCTGCCTACCCCTTATGCAGGCTGAATTGTAAAACACCGAATTTAAAGAGAGAAGGCACCTGGTAGTCTGATCTTTGTTTATAGAGTCCTCATTTTATAGATTTATCTTTACCGGCATGGCTATTTACTGATTTGTTTGTAAACACTGTGATTACAGACAATACAATGTTGCATCTTTTGGTAGGATAATGATTAGTGATAATGGTCCACAAAGGTAAATACTGAGAGAGAGAAGAATTCACCTACAACTGGAACAAACAATCCACCACAAAGTGAAGGTAATTGCTGTAAACTGACAATGACAATTACTGTCCTTTTTGCAAACAGCAATTTAGCAACAAACGCCCTTTTAGCAATGCAGTGCTAACCTCCTACAGTATTCCTTAACAGTCTCTAACTATTTTGAATTTTCAAATGAAGGAGGCATTCCCAGGAAAGTAACCAATGGGTGGTGAGTCCCTTCCTAAACTTCTATAATTTTCATTACATCTCCAGAGCCTACTTTAAATCTGAAGGTGAACTAAACCTCAGAGTTGATGTTTTCCCTCTGCTAAGTTTGCAAAATTATGAGAGCCATTGTTTGCCCTAAAGCCTTGTAAGACTATGTAAGACTATGCTAATTTTTACATATTCTTTCATTTCAGGGAAACTTTATTGAGAATCAGCTATAGGCAACCACTGTTCTAGATCCTGTTGTGGGGAGAGAGACAAGGAAGACATTAATCCTGCCCTTGTAGGGCTTAGTGTTCAATAGGGAACAAAATATATACGCCTAAATAATGGAAGTAATACTTGCTATTAGAAAGATAAAGGCTACACCAAAAAGAGAAGGAAGGGAGATCTTTCCTTCCACCTGGGAGGATCAGAGAAACACTTTTGGAGATGGCATCGGACCTGGGTCTCATGGGACCATCAGGATTCAGAAGCACAGGGACGGCATGGGAGGGGGGTGGCAGAAAGGCCGAGGTGATGGGCACGGTGCCAGCGGACCCTACAGAAGAGAGGGAGGCTGGTGTAGCTGATGCAAAGGCCGTCTGCAGGCAAGTGTGGTGAAAATGCAGTTCGGAGCAGGTGGCACTGTACTGATCGCTCATTCTAGCTCTTGTGGTCTAAATAGTGACACCGAAAATATTTTTTCTCAGGTTTTTTGCAGGAAAGAGAAAGAGGAAAAATCTTATCGCAGTGATTTGAAGTTCTCTAAAAAACAGTTTTCTCAACTAGGTTCTTCCCCTAAAGCACATGGTAAAAAGATACTTTAAAGAGTGTAAACTTTCCACTCCCACTCCACCCCCAGACCGCGTGTCACCCTCCAGAAGTAGCCACTGTCAACAGTTTTCTTGTTTACCCTCCCGAACAGTCTAATATATGCACATATTACGCAATCTACCCCCATCCTCACTTCCACCCAATATTCAGTTTGTTTTTAATTTTTCAATACCAGTACATGTAAGTCTATCTTACTCCTTTAAATAGTGGTCTAATATTCCATTTTATGGAACTACTATGGTTATTTAACCAATTCCCTAATAACGAACTTGGTGTTATTTGCCTTTGCTATTTCTTGGTTTTCAATTCTTAATTACAATAAGTTTAGTTAAAGCCCTGGAAGGAATTAAGTTCAAGGGCAGTGGGAAATCTTAAATAGCACATGAGGCGAAGTCAGGCACAGATATGACAATATGAAGCAGTTCAAAAAGTTTACTGGTTTTACAATATACTAGAGGCATGTATTGTACTTGCTGCGACCAGGAACATGACCACCCCTGATACACAATTTCGTACCCTTGGTATTGCTGAACTATTTTCATTACAATAAAGGTGACGGTTCTTGGTGGAACAGTCGTAAAATAGTTCAGGAACACTGACTGATTTTACAAGGTGACTTTAAAGAGCTAAAGGATTAACTTGCAAGCATCCATTGGTAAGAATAAAATTTGTCTCAAGAAGTACATTAATAATGTAAGTTTGGCTTCTGAAGGCATCACTAAAAGGCAGTATAGTGTCTTAGATCACTCAGGTTCTAGACTCAAGAAATCCTGGATGGAACATGGAACCCTGGCTCCCCTATTTTCTAAGTTGTTACTAAGCCTCAGTTACTTCATCTGTAAAATGGGGCTAACATTTACTTCATAGTGTTGTTGGTGGGGATTAGATGAGATAACATGGTATATATAGTTACCATTCAATAAATGTTAACTATTATTTGGTAACTACCTAATTAATACTTTAACAAACACTTAGTACATAGTGTTACTATGTACCAGGCACTGCTGGTACTCTCTCCATCTCCGTCTCTCTCTCTTTCTCCCTCTCTCTCCCTCCCTCCCTCTCTCTCTCTCTCTCTCTCACACACACACACACACACACACACACACACACATACACACACGCTCACTCAGTTTCTTATAGCAGCCCTATAGAGTTGTACTAACTAATAAATGTCTTCTTGCGTGCCCCTTTTCAAAGTGTGCTTTTAGATACATTATCTTTTTTATTCTCACAACCACTACCCCAGTGAGAAAGAAAATGGAAGACACCAAAAAAGGGCAGGAATTATAATCAACCAAAATAAAATTTAAACGATTGTTTCATTCAGATTGTAACGTTGTTTCACAATTATCATTTCAAACAGATTGTTTACAAACTCAGTGTTTATGATAAACTATGACATCTTTTTGAGCTCCCAGCAATGTCATGAATTACATTCTCATTTTTCATGGTTTTAAACTTAAAGGTTACATGATTAAAATAATAATAAATAATAATGATACATGCTAAGAAGTTATGGGAAAATATAAAGCATTTATTACTTTATCAGATTCCATACGGTGTAATAAACCTCTCATTTACCTAGCACAGTGAGGAGATCACATGCTCTTCAGAGATTAATTCTCTATAAAACGTATGCGTTTAATAGAAATCTTTAGAAAATGTAACTTTCCTATTTGGGGAGATGGTAATGTGAAATAAACAAAACAAAAGCCATCATTCTTCTGTGCTAATATTTACTTTTTTTTTTTTTTGCGATACGCGGGCCTCTCACCGTTGTGGCCTCTCCCGTTGCGGAGCACAGGCTCCGGACGCGCAGGCTCAGCGGCCATGGCTCACGGGCCCAGCCGCCCCGCGGCACGTGGGATCCTCCCGGACCGGGGCACGAACCCGTGTCCCCTGCATCGGCAGGCGGACTCTCAACCACTGCGCCACCAGGGAAGCCCAATATTTACTTTTAATTCCTACTTTTGCTATGATGGAGTTATGGGGAAGCTGTGGGAAAAGAGTAGCAATAGAAGAGGAGGATGCAGGGGAAAGAGATTTCTTCAGCACCCTTTGCCTTTCCCTTGGATCCCACTCAGGAAAACTCAATTCAACAGGTGCATTTTACCCTTACCCGTGCCTCAGCACATCCCCAAACTGCTGCCTCAGGGAACAGCCCCATTTTACTGCCAACAGAGAACATATACCTTCAGAACAACTGTCCACTGAGATTCACCACTAGCATACTTCCGGTTCCTCTGATGCAATTATAAGGCCTCAGGATTTAGGATAACACAAAACCTCACAGCATTCTCATAATAGGGCTGAATTCACTGAATCGAACTGAATCAGACGTGTGTTAAACAGGAATGACAGCCATTATAGTCAGGCCCCCAAAATGAGCCCCAAACTCATCCAGCAAAAAGAAATCACCCCAGCAAGTTTCCAGATGACTCCAATGAGGAGCCCAGCACCCCAGCCTCAGTGAGACACGGAGGAGCCTTCCCAGCTGCTTTTCTAAAGAAGGCTGGACAGCCTTGGGCTCTTTCTCTGCCTTGGCCAAGATGAGTCTGGAACGGGGCCCTGCACCAGATGAATTATCTTCTTCCTGCCAACTGCTTCTTGGCTTGAGCAGTTGTGGGAACAGCTGGTTTTATAACACAGAGGGAGCCCTTGTTCTGAGGTAGGAGAGCTCTGCATTCTGTGAAAAACTTGTACGTCTGGGTCTCTATACAACTACCTTCATGAGCTTTAACCTGAAGGTTTGGTGTGTTGTGCTTGCTATTCATGCGTCTTGCAAAGAACCAAACAACCTATGAGAGTTTTACCCAGAGGAAATCTTCCCGCAACTCTAAAAGTCACCTTTACCCAATTCTTGGTCTCAATCAGAAACTGAAGTCATGAGATAAGAGATCACTTATCCCTGAACCAGTATAACTAAAAATCAACCAAATTCCAGGAATGGTAGGTTGAAAACAAGAATTTACTCCTGCTCCCCTGGCCCCAGTAATCCAGTAAAGCGATTTCTTAAGGCATAAAACTGCTAGGATAGTAAGAACAGCAGAGAAGAGACGATAGTAACAAAAATTTGGAAGCTGGAAAGTGGACAGAGCTGAGTCTTAAATTGGCAGTGGAGAAAGCCAAGACCAATCCAATTTACACCACAGAATTCCCAAAAGGCCCTGGTGGCATTACTGGAAGCAGGGAACAATGGACAGCATGAACTAAAATAAAGAGCATCTGTTGAACTTCTTTCAAGAAATAGCTAGATTCCCCAGACCAGGCACCCACTCTGTAAAGCAGAGTGACTGTTCCTCTCCCATCTTGGCAAAAGATACATAAATATACAGAAAATATATTCTCTGAAAAGTATAAAGTGTAAGTCTCTGAGCGAGGGACTCAGCACAACTTGTGAGGGAGGGGTTCTGTAATGAAAACTAGGATTGGGTGGACACATGCACAGAGATATGCACCCAAGCCCTTTCCCCCAACTTGGTTCCCATAAAGATGGCAGCAGTGCCCAGACCCTACAGGCAGGTGACTGGAAGATCTTTCCTGGGTGATCTGAACAGCCAAGAAGAAACTGACACGGCTGGTTCCCCAAGGAAAGGGCTACTGACAGCAACTCTAGTGAAGCTATTTCCAACAAACCCCACTCATGTGTACCAGGCTCCAATTAGCCTTGTTCCAGTCCACCCCCTGCAATTCTTGAATACAGCAGACAGAGAAGGGCAACCTGACATCTAAGGAAAGATTCTAAAATGAAAGAGTCCAAAATAAACAGAAAAATCAACTTGCATCACAGGGATACAATCAGCAGAACTCAGATTATGGGAAACACTATACGACACATGGTCCGGTTTCTTCAACAAATAAACTGCGCAGAAAAGAACAGAAGAAAATGGGGGAACCTATAGAGTGAAAGAGACTTAAACCACATAACAACCAATTGTAGTATATGGACCTTATTTGAGTACGGATTTAAACAATCCAATTGCTTTTTAAAAATAAGGTAAGCAGAGCAATTTAAATATTGTTTGGGTATTTGATGATATAAGGAGCTGTGGTTAATTTTCTGGGCATGGCATATCATGGTTATGTTTTTACAGTCCTTATATATTAGAGAAGTACACTGAACTATTTATGGATGAAACGATGTGATGGCTGGGATTTGCTTCAAGACAATCTGGGTGAGGGGCTGACTAAACAAGCATGGTCATGAGATGAAGGGAATACAGGGATATTTTAGACTCTCTACTTGATGTCTGAAATTTTCCATAAGAGAGAAAAACCATTACTAGAATCCTCAGAGAAAACAATGAAATTGTAAAACAGAAACAAAATAATATCAAAAGGGAACATTCAAAGAAAGTTTAAAAGCCCCTGTAAATAAAAAAATAATAAGAGAAATAAAACATTCAGTAAAGAGTTGGAAAAAAATTGGTGGCATATTCCAGAGAGTACAGTGAAAAACTTTAGAAATGAAAATAAAGAAAAGAATAAAGAGTTAGAGGGCTAGTCCAGAAGGTCCAAAATCTTGCTAACAGTTCCAGAAAGAGAGAAAAGAGAAAGAGAAGGAAGGAATTCATCAACACAACAATGTAAGAAAATGTCCCAGAACTGAAGACCATGAATTTCTAAAAGAAAAGATGTACCAGCTGCCTGACACAATGGAGGAAAAAAGGCGCACAGCAAGACACAGCATTGTGAAACACTGGGAACAAAGGGATTTGGCAAGTGTCCAGAAAAGACAAAATAAAAACAAAAGCCCTGGCTACATAAAAAAGATGAAGAGGGCTTCCCTGGTGGCGCAGTGGTTGGGAGTCCGCCTGCCGATGCAGGGGGTGCGGGTTCGTGCCCCGGTCCGGGAAGATCCCACATGCCGCGGAGCGGCTGGGCCGTGAGCCATGGCCGCTGAGCCTGCGCGTCCGGAGCCTGTGCTCCGCAACGGGAGAGGCCACAACAGTGAGAGGCCCGCGTACCGCAAAAAAACAAAACAAAACAAAACAAAACAAAAACACTGAGCAGTTTCTGGCATAGAGTAAGAGCCACAAGAGCTGTTCTTGTTATCATCACCAAAGAAATGACTCTTTATCCTATGTTAACATATAACTACTTGATATATTACAATAATTAAAAAGAAAGCAATCAGTGTAAAACACATGTCCAAACCAAACATATTTCCAGCTTTGGAATGACTGAAAATTGTCACAGACCATAGGGTTTTGGAGGTGAACAGGGTTCTGAGATTTTTCTAGTGCAATTTCCTTGTTTCAAAGGGTAGGGAATTGAAGCTCAGAATAGCTAAGTAACTTGCTGGACTATACAGCCAATTCAGAAGAGGAGTTGAGATTAGCAGTCAGGTGTTTCATGTCAATGCACTGAATTTCACAAGCGTAGCTACTCAAACTCCATCTATGGTATCGTCACAAGGTCAGAATTTCACATATACAAAAAAAGTATCACCACAGAAATATTTTATCCAACTCCTGTCATTTTACCCTAAAACCTGCCACTTGGCTCATGATATACGTAAACAGAAAGACCACCTAGAAAGATCCAGCCGGGGCAATAAAGCGAGGAGGCTACAGCTGGGTTTACTGGTTAGGTTGACAAGAGGAAGGTAATGTATTAGATTCGCTGTCCTCCACAGAGCTGTTCTGATTCTAGGAGGGATACCTCTAGTGGGTTTACACACAAAAGTATGACTATTAATCCCTAGTGCTGTGGACCAATATGGTGCAGCCTGGATGGGCATTTCTGATGCCTGAGTAGTGGAATGGGTAGCAATGCACTTCCATCACAGTCTTCTAAGTCTTTCTAAAGGAATAAACACAACTTGCAGGATTAGTAGACATTTTGGTCACTGCTTCCAAGGAAATGATGGATCTGACAATGATGACTACTGGGCAAGCCCAGTGAAGAGCATGAGTGCCGTCAGGGGTGAAAGCACCACTGTTACTCCTTTGAGGTCTGAGAAATCAGGCTGGGTGGGAATTTTCCTGGTATAAATTGTATGATCTGTCTTCATCTCATTCCAACTGAAATTCAGCCCTCTGTACATTTGCAGAAAATCTCATTCAACAGTTTGAGATGAACTTATTTCAGAAGAAAATTGCCCATTTTCTTTTCACTGAATCTCAGGGGGAAAGTACAGAATAATTTCTCATCTTTAAAACACTGAAAACTTCTATGCTTCTTGAATATTTCTTACAAACGAATTTGCAGTTACCTTTGGATATAGTATGTGTTCCACAGCTATCCAATACCAAAGTGGTGACTGGATGGATTAAACACCTCAATATTTTCACCATTTATTGAGAGCTGAGATTTAAAGTGACAAGTCTAGAGTCCAAAAATACAAAAAGTGCTATTTTCAAATCTTTTATCTTTTTTGCAAGTGCTTATTTTGGTATTTTTGATTAATGAAAACATTTTCTCCTTTTACTTTCTTGTAAATATGAGGTGTTTCCTCGAAAATCATTCAAACAAACAATATAGAAGGATACACTGTAACTTAGCCAAGTTAGTAAAACATAGAAAGAAATAAGAACTATTTCGAAATATTTCCAATGTCTTCTGTGTATGAACAGAAACATACAGAAAATACAGTTTTTTAAATGAAAGGCACGGCAGTGTCAACACTCACAGAAAAAGTAGGATTCCGGTATTTGCCAGGGCGAAGGCGAGTCCCAAAATCCCACTGCCCATAATGGCGTTGCTTAGGTTAAAAACAGACATGCCCAAGGAGGTTGTTCCTGGAATCTGAACAGAGACACATTAAGCAAAAGAGTCCTCAAGACAGATCGTCATGCCAAAGCCTTTAAAGAAAGCACTATCAGGAACCAACAGGGAAATGAAGTTCGAGGAATCCTTTCTTAGTGGTCTAGTTACTTTTTTTAAATGGGTTTTAGGAGAAAATACAGAGGCTCCGAGGAATAACCCGGTGAATAAATAGCTATGTTTTTGGTACTATGCTGGATGAATTAAACATCTGTCACAATTTATGTAATTTTAAAAAATAAGCAAACTTTATTATAATGACACTTACATAGTCATCACATTTCTTTTTTTCCAAATGGCTGTTCGTGAGACTCCTTCTACTTTCACGATCAGAAATAAACTTGCTGTAAAGAGACGTATTATGATTTAATTTCATGATAATGACTTGAAAATTTAACATCATGACTAAATGATTTATTACTCACCAAAACATCACACATAAAAAGTTATCAACCAGTTACTTAAGAGTTTATAGTCCTATTCAACCACTCTCCCTACCTCATTTTTGTTTTGGTTTGGGGTTTTTTTGCCAGTGTTAGTTGTCCACATTCTTGGTTTACCAAATAAACTAAACGTGCTCCAAGGGCAGACACCTTGCCTCATTCCTTTTTATATCCCTCACTCTACTTAGCACAAAACAATGCAAACAGCAGGTGCTCATCTTGAGAGGAAATGAAAGACAACCGTAAGTCAAAAAGAGCTATAGATTTTGAATCATTTTAATACTAATAAATTAAAACATTATATGCAATGCAAGTTAACTTTTACATAGATTGTTCTCTAACGGAAAATTAGATGATGTCAAGAATACTATAAAGCTGGCATTTAAAAGAATATTGGAGGCAGGATTCCTTCTGAGCTCACATTCCTGGAGCACAAAGGTATTACATAGGAATTCCCTCCCCCCAGCAAAAAGGAAAACAACTCTTTTCCCATCACACATTCTTTCAGCACCTGCTTATATGCGAGTCACTAGACCAGGCAATGTGGGAGATATGGGGGTGTGTAATAAGTGATGCAGCAGTAGCCCACAGGAAATTATGGTGGAGGAAGCAGGGCATACGGTCCATGGTTAGAGGCAGAGCTAGTAGGGCTTAAAGCAAGCATGGGATTCAGAACGTGAGTTCAAATTCTCACTTGCTCTGAGGGCCTGAGTATGCTACCCCAGTTTCCTGATCTGTGAAACGGGAACGACGCTATTATATTATCTCATAGTGTTACTGGGAGAATTAAATGAGAGCACATGTAAAACATAGGTACAGCTCCAGGCACAGAGGAAGAGCAACACGTGGGAAAGATTCAGACAGGGTGAGTGGAGTAAAGTATACACAAATATACAGAAGGAGGAATTCGGAATGCTCGAAGGACCAGCAAATACATTCGGGATTAATATCAGAACTTTAAGTGCTATTGTCAAAGAAAAGTCTATTCATAAGCAAACTGCACATGTATTAGTTAAGACATGTTAGGGGTGCTTTTCGGCTCTCCTTCTGGAAGTTTTATTATCTGGTCTAAGTAAGAAATAATCAGTGCGTTTTCCACTAATAAATATAAAGCCATTTGAATTGGACTATCTTAAAGAGGCATATATCTTTAAACTATACATTATATTTTCATATGTTTTTTTTTTTTTTTTTTTTTTTTGCGGTACGCGGGCCTCTCACTGTTGTGGCCTCTCCCGTTGCGGAGCACAGGCTCTGGACGCGCAGGCTCAGCGGCCATGGCTCACGGGCGCAGCCGCTCCGCGGCATGTGGGATCTTCCCAGACCGGGGCATGAACCCGTGTCCCCTGCATCGGCAGGCGGACTCCCAACCACTGCGCCACCAGGGAAGCCCTCATATGCTTTTTTCTAATGAGGCTATATTTCACCATAAACCATGTTTTAATGAAAGATATATATCATTAATGTTGGTTTTATCTGTCTACCGTTTTCATCTTTAATCCATATTCTTCAGGTCTGCATTATTTCGCCAGGAGAAACCAAAGCCAGGCAACATAGATATTATGAACTTCCCCTGAGGCCACCACCTGGTATGAGTGGCGCAGCCTGCGGTTTATTTCCTTCAGCATCTGCCTTTGCCTAGGACCTGTCCAGTGACTGTCAGAGATGAAAAGGCAGTGAAGAAAACCTTGGTCTCCGGAAACCCAGGAGCTGACATTCCAGCTGAGGAGAGACCAGACCAGCTAACACCAGAATAGGAACATCAGGCCATGCAAAATGGAGATGAGATAAGGAAGCCGGAGAAGGAAAAACCATTATTGGGTGGGATTAGCCCGAGGAAACTAAAGGGCCGAGGCCTGAGAAACAGCATTGCAGGGTCTTAGCAAGAGAGTGACATAATGAAAGCTGTGTCTTTGGAGACCCATCTGGCAGTTCTCTAGCCTTGGCTCTTCTTTTGCCCTTAACATTTTCAATCTTTCCCAAGAACTGAGGTTTACAGATCTGGCTGGAGAGGGACCAGGAGAGCAGCCTTCCTTTTCACCCAGGTGGCCCAAGGAAATGGGGGTGCTGGACTTTCCAAACTGAAATTGACTCATATTAGTGTGGCTGTTAAATAAAAGACTGTATGCAATCAGGCTAATTTCAACAATCAACTCAAGTCTACCAAATCATTATCCAGAAGGTCCCCTGTTTGCCTTTCTTGCAGAGAGACTTGCTTTTCAAAGAGAATCTCCATTGTTTTTAAATTAAGGGGAAAGCCCGAACGTTTTCAAAGAAACTAAACCAAACACCAGTAAACCTCCTATTATGGCAGATCTAAGTTCTTGGCCTGCCAATGCTCCCCAGACTTGCGGCGGAAGACTGATAGAGAAGAACCGGATCAAGGCACCTGGATGCAGGGGCATTCAACAGGGTCAAACACTGCAACAGAAGGGGAGGAAGAAGAGGCCCCTGCATGCTTGCCAGCTCTCTGCGGCAGCGCTTCTGCAGGATGAGAATAATGCAAGTGACCTGCAGAGCTGTTGTGATGAGTAACCATGAAAAAGCACATTAAAACAAATAGTGCTTTGAGTGCTTCCCGATTCTGCCTCTTTCTGTCTATTTTCTACAGTAAGACTTAATAGGTTTTCCCAAATATCTTCACTGGTGCTCCCACTGAAAAAGTTTCGAGTCCAAACTGCTCGCCCTGCAAATTCCAGGTACTGCTGAATTTGATTTTGCCCCACTGTTCAATCTTAGCTCCCCCTGCTCTTCCAAATGGTCTTCCCAAGAGGCGGTGAGGATCAAGATAAGACCAGGGCATTCTGAGAATAGAGACTGAAAAACAAGTACCGCTAGGAATCCACTCTCCCCTCAAGAGACCCTCCATCCTCCTCCCTGCCAATGCCTTCCTGCCCGTTCACAACCCTCATCTTCCATGAGTCTGCGGATGTTCTGGTCTGAACGCAGTTTTCTGACTCTGACCTACTTACGATTTTTCTGTAGCACAGACTGTGGCACTAAGCTCATCTTGCATCCAGAGTGGTGGTGTCATGTTCTCACTCCCTTAGCTCCTCCTTCTATGTACCTGCCCATGTGTTAGCAGCTCAGAGGAACCCTCCAAAAACCAAATGCGCCTCTTCCATTGAGGAACTAGGGCGTAGCTTAGGCTGCAGGGAAATCTCGCTCAGTAAGAACGGAGTACTCAGATAAAGCCTCTGTATTCTCTTTACGGTATTTCAACTTGTTCTTCTGCCTTTCGATCTTTGCTTTGTATTTCTGCAAACTTTTTCTTAAAACAAAATAAAACCAACCTTTTTTTTTGTAATGGAAAAGTCCATTTATAATAACTAGGTCAAGCAGCTTATCACAAGTTTCTGTTATCTCACCATTTTAAAAATGCAATTTCATGTTAAAAAGCACTGACCTCTGGCAAAGACCTCTTTATTGACTTAAAAATGAGCTATTGGAGAAGGTGCCTTTGACATGCGGTCTTGGGAATGAAAAGTATTATTAAAAAAGCATTTTCAGTGGGTCGTTCTGTACCCATAAAGCAGAATCTGATCAACTCTTAGGCAGCCAATTGTTCTGTGAACAAAACAAAACAAAAATCTACAGTGGCTGTCATGCTGACCTTCAACAGACAAAGCCTTAAAAAGGATGTAGGCGTTATACTGAGGTAGTGTGAAGGGAGACAAGCAATATAGAGCAGTTCTTTGAAGCCAAAAATCAATCAACAACAACAATCCAGTTAAGGATGGGTTGTACAATGGGAAGATAATCTTCCTATTTTAATCTCTACCAGTCAGGTTCTTACTAGGTTATAGTGTTCCATTGGAAGATTTATAACACGAAAGAGATGAGTGGTTGAACTTAAATGACCTTTCCTAGCTCTTTCCCTGAAACTAACAGTCTATAAAAAAGGAAAAGAGAAAAGGAGGAAAGAAGCATGTAACTGAGAGACTGGAAAACATGAAAGAATTAAAGAAATAGGCATTTAAAGGCATTTAAGGAGAAGACTGAGAGGTGAGAAAAGCCTTATCTGGTGGATAAACTCTCCCCAAAATAGGAGAAAACAGATTTTTCGTTGTAGCAGGAGCAATTAAAGCCAGGGAAGAATTTTCTGAAATGAAAACTGAATATGGGAAGAAGTTATGGTATCTTCTTCCCTAAGGTATAGAAAAGACATTAGAAGAAGAGAAGGGGTAACTTTTCAAGGGTCCTCCCGATGATACAAATGTAGTTCATGAACTCCGGAAGACATACAGGGACCAAGGATGTAAGGTGTAGTGACAAGAGTTCCTCATTAAGAAATATCTTAATGAAAGACTCTCAAATTTTGTTAGAAGCTTCCTGGGTCATAACAACAATAAGTATTCATGGAGATTAGAGCAATGGTAGATAAATATTAAAATATGTGAATATTTGCCTGGCTACAGCTAGGATAATCTATTAATATTTCAACAACTTTAAGATAACAATAACCAACAATCATCCCAAACCTAAAACAGTATTATTAGTCCTTGGGTGGAGAAGAAAGAAGTGCTTGCCAAAGAAAGAGGGGTGCACGTTTACTGTTAGAGACTTTCCTCGTACTAAAAGACTTACTCTTGCCAGACACCGTGTCAAGTGCTTTACATGAGCTTCCTCATCTCTTTTCACAATAATTGCATGTGGTTAGTATTATTTTTAGCTCCATTTTGGAGAAATTAAGTAACTTGACCAAAGTTACATTATAACTAAACTGCTGAGCCATGATTTGAACCTAAGCCGGCTGATGGTACAGCCTGAGTCCTTAACCTACAAACAGCATTGCATTTAATATTCCCCAACAATCCCAGGAGGTCAGGTATTATTTTTATCCCTGTGTTACAGGGATGGAACTAAGGCTTAAAGTACAAGATCACACAAGACCTATGGATGGAGCCAGGATTCAATATAAGTTGAAATCCAAACCATGCACTTAACTGCTTTCTCTGTCTGTCTCTGTCTCTTTCTTTCATTTAACAAATACTTTGTAATGCCTGCCCTTCTCCAGGCACTATTACCATATCATTACAAGGTACAAGAGATATAAAAATGATTAAGATGGGTCCTTCTCTCAAGAAGCTCACATCTAGAGGAATGTCTAGAGCTCATTACTCAAAATGTGGTCCATGGACCAGCTGTAAGGGCATCACCTGGAAGCTTGTGAGAAATTAGAATCTCAGGCCCAGTACCAGAGCTACTGAATCAGAATCTGCATGTTAACAAAGTTTCCAGGTGTTTCACATGCACATTAAAATGTCAGCAGTACTGGTCCAGTGGACATTTCAAAAGGCTTTGCTTTGTAAAGCAATTATACTCCAACAAAGATGTTAAAAAAAAAAAAAAAAAAAGGCTTTGCTGTTCCAGGTATAGGTTTCTATGACTACAACCCACAAATTAGGGCATGAAATAAAACAACTGAACTGGAATAAGAGCAGGTGTCCTAATGCCCAAATGGCTCTACTCTATTTTTTTTTTTTTTTGCGGTACGCGGGCCTCTCACTGTTGTGGCCTCTCCCATTGCGGAGCACAGGCTCTGGACGCGCAGGCTCAGCGGCCATGGCTCACGGGCCCAGCCGCTCCGCGGCATGTGGGATCCTCCCGGACCGGGGCACAAACCCGTGTCCCCTGCATTGGCAGGCGGACTCTCAACCACTGCGCCACCAGGAAAGCCCCTCTACTCTATTTTTAACTAAACTTAATAAAATGATTCTTAAGGTATCCTAGTAGGGAGTTTCCAGGCAAAGCTATCAGTTATACGCCAGCTAATGAGAAGTCAACATTTGTTTTCAACATTTTCTCTAGCTTCCTAATAAAAGGTACTGTTACCTAGAAGTTCACTGTTTTGGGAGATGGTTTTCGTAGATTCATATAATTGGGCCTACCTTCCTCCCACCAATGTGAAAAAGCTAACAGAAGAGTCAGAAGTATTAGGTGTAGCTTTGCAGAAATCACGGGGGTGTGTGTGTGTGGGTGGGTGTCTTCTCTGATTTTTATTTACCTTTTTGGCTTCATGCTGTAATATGTTGTTTTTAAATTTTCATTGTTCTAGAGCCAGAAATGAAGCAAAATTCATAAACCATGTCAATGAAAGAGGGGAGATAAAATAAAGCAATAAACGCATCACACCACACTTGTGACAGTGGAACCAAATTCCAAAAATCAGGAGGCTGTACAGTCCATGTCTTAGTCATGGTCTCTGGGGAAGTGAGCTCCCCTGGCAGGCACCCCAAGGGGCGAGAAGGGGTGCCTCTCCCTACCGCAAGAGGTTATCACCTCCCAAACAATACTTTTTCTTAGTAAAACTTTTAAATATCAAGTTCAGATCTTAAGCTGAATATTATAAAAGACTCTCATTTTAAGGTCCTCAAGGTTTACACTGCTTTGGGAATGAAGCTTTGTTATAAACCTATAATGTGCTAATTGTGAAATAGCTGGAATCCCATCCACCACCGTTAACTGCAGGTCAGCAGTGACTACAGAACACCCCAGGGGCCCAGAGCAGAAAATAGCACTGGTAGAGTTTAGCAGAGTTTAATTGATAGTAGAGACTATCTTTCTCATTCACGCCCGAGCAGTTTAATCAGAGGCAGCAGGACTGAGAGGAAAGACAGGGATTTCAGACAGACCTGTGTGTGCCCTTGAGCAAGTTATTTTATTTCTCTGAGCCCCCATTTTCTTATGGTACACTGAATTTTTAAATTTTCCTTATTTGCAAAAGAATACATTGAAGGATGTTATAAGGATAAGTGGTAATATATGTAATCACATCTGGCACTCAAGAAATGGTAGTTATTCTTAATAATTACACAGAAAGGTGGTTGAGAGGCCGCCTGCCGATGCAGGGGACACGGGTTCGTGCCCCGGTCCTGGAAGATCCCACATGCCGCGGAGCGGCTGGGTCCGTAAGCCATGGCCGCTGAGCCTGCGCATCCGGAGCCTGTGCTCCGCAACGGGAGAGGCCACAACGGTGAGAGGCCCGCGTACCGCAAAAAAAGAAAAAAAAAATTACACGGAAAAGGTGAAAAAAGCAAACTTGAGTTCAACACTAAGAAGTATCACATGGTGAATGATACTTGGATGGCAATGAGGAAGTATTTGGGTTGGAGACTTAACCTCTGAGAATATGTAACGAACAGTACAAGGAGGAGGGGCAGGGCTGAAACTTCTGAGTGTCTGTAAATGATGGCAGCCCAGTCAATGACACATTGTATCAGAATGCAGAGCAGATTATCAGAAATGATTTCTGTGAAGATGCCTGGTTTTCATCTTCCTCCCAATTTCCTTTTGACCCCGCTCCCGCAAGCGTAGCATGGCTGGTGTTCTAGTAAGTAGTCCCCGTATATTCCACTCTCTCCTCCCAGCCTTTTAGGAGACCTTAGGCTTCAAACAAACCTCACCACTAACTCCCAAGCTGGAAAGCTTCCTGCTAAGGGATCCATATAAGCTGGCTGTAAAACCAGAAGGTCAGAATTTGCAGCAACATGGATGGACCTAGAGAGATTATCACGCTAAGTGAAGCAAGTCGGAAAGAGGAAGATAAATTCCATACGATATCACTTATATGTGGAATCTAAAATATGACACAAATGAACTTATCTACGACACAGAAACAGACTCACAGACACAGAGAACAGACTTGTGGTTGCCAGTGGGAAGCGGGTGTGGGAGGGGTGGATTGAGAGTTTGGGGTTAGCAGATGCAAACTATTATATATAGAATGGATAAACAACAAGGTCCTACTGTATAGCACAGGGAACTATATTCAATATCCTGTGATAAACCATAATGGAAAAGAATATGAAAAAGAATATATATATATATATATATGTATAACTGAATCGCTTTGCTGTACACCAGAAAATAACATGACAATGTAAGTCAACTATATTTCAATAAAATACATTTTTTTAAATAATTAAAAAATAAAATCAGAAGGTCAGAGAATGCCCCAAATCATTAAAAAAAAAAAAAAAAAAGATATTTGGTCCTACTCTTGTAACTTAAGAAACACAGGACCCAAGGGCTGGAAGGACTTGCTGAGGTCACAGCTAAGGGTGAGAGCTGCCAGGCCAGCATTCTTCCTACCCGCCCCCTACCTCCCCTCACTCACTGTATCTCTTCTTTTCTTTCTCTTTCATGTACTATTTCTCCGTTTCATGTACTGTTTCATCTACTATTTCTCATAGAGCCATTTGGCTCTGTGTTATTATTACTTAAAATCCATATTACAAACGATGCTTGTAGTGGCGTATTTGTCATTTTAACATGGGAACATTGACAAATGCGACTTTGACCATTCCTTGATTAACGTGTGCAAGGCCAGATGACTGTAGTACACATTCAGATATGGCACGCAGTGAAACTCCAACAGTTGGTCTGATTCATAAACACAGAGCTTTTGAAAAGTTAAGGCTGGTTGTGGTCCAATGTATTTATACATTTTTATTAGACTCAATTGAAAGATTTGAAAGGATGAATAAATTACTTTCCTATTTGCTTCATCTGCTATTGCAGACGATGCCCAACAGATGTCACATATGAAATTCAAATTACATCTTCAAATGGAGCATAACTTTAGTAATGAATATTCAAGAGAATAACTGAAAACCAGAATGATATTTTAGAGACATTTCTTTCACTGGAGAGAAACTGTTCGTGGAAAAATACTCACCTATTTATCTGACCATTTTCTACCTCGGTGAACTCATTGGAATCATTGCTAATGTTATCATCTTCGGGCACTGTCATGTTTTGCAATTCAGTTAATTCGAGTCCACTTTTGAAATGCATCATGTTTAGAAAGTACCTGTCGTCCAAATCCTCCTTTTCTGAGTGTATTTACAAATGGATAGCAGCAAAAATATAAGGTTCACACCCCTAAAATACAACACAAGGAAAAATAATTAAACATACGAATATCACCACTGATTACACATAAGCTATTACACACAAATGCTTTGCTGATAACATAATTTTACATTTTGCTATTCAAAGCATTAAAGCAATCTTGGTACATCAAGTTATAGAGGCTGTAAATTTTCTGTCTTTCATAAATCTTCCTCCATTTTTAACTATAAAATGAGTCATGTCCCATAATCTTTATGCTCACGTTCATAGGAATACCATGTGATCTGTAGGCAACAGAGATGCCCTTTTATGAAGCAGTGTGTTTAAAAGGAAAGCGAATAGGTTATTTTAGTGCGTCAGACCACAGGGCACACATATAGCTGGGTACAGACTGAACAGGCACAAAAGCACGTCTGATTTAGCAATCCCAGTTTAATAAAAATGCAAATCCTCAATAAATGGCATCATGTAGGATCAACCACCCAACCTGGAGGTCAAGCAGCAAAGGACATATCTGTGTTCTGAAATTTAGCAAACCGTTTATCCATCAACTGCAAGAGATTAAATCAGTCTCTTCAGTGAAATCACTCCATGTCAGGGAGTTAGGGAATTAAAAACTCATACTCAGGGGATTTAGGTTAATCCACCTGAAACTGTATTTCCTCACAGAAATGAAAGACTTGCCGAGTTCACATTTTCTCCCACATGGATGACTGTGATTTAAATTTCTGAGTGGTCACCAATAATATAGAAGGGGGTAGAGAGTTTCAGACACACAGCATCACAAATCAAAAAGCAGGTGGCAACAGAGGTATGGTACTGTGATTTATTATAAAGAAGACATATTTGGTCTTCATTCCTATTTCTGGTTCACAGCTCCCCAAACCCTTAGAATTTCCTAAGTGTTGAGGGTGATAAATGTCTTTTGGTATATTAATGAGGTGACTTTGGGAAAGCACCTACGGATGGGGGCTGGTTGCCAGTGGAGCCAAACATGTGATTAGAGGGTTGGAATTTTTAGTCCCACCCCGTGATTTCCGGGGAGAGGAGACAGGCCAGAGCTTGACTCAATCACTAGTGGCCAATGAGTTCATCAATCATGCCTATGTAATGAAGCCTCCATAAAAAGCAAAAAAAGGAGGAGGTTCAAAGAATATCCATACAAGGGACCCAGAACGCCACCACGTACTGGGCACCAAGCTCCACAAGGACTGAAGCTTCTGTGTTGAGGACCTCGCCCTGTGTATCTCTACATCTGCCTGTTGATTTGTGTCCTCTGATATCTTTTGGAATCAACTGGTGACCTAGTGAGTAAATGGGTTTTCCTGAGTGCTGTGAGCTGTTCTGGCAAATTAATGGAACCCAAGGAGGGGGTCATGGGAACCTCTGATTTATGGCCAGTCAGTCAGGAGCAAAGGCAATAACCTGGGCTTGTGACTGGTGTCTGAAGTGAAGGGCAGCCTTGTGGCATGGAGCCCTTGACCCGTAGAATCTCATTCTATCTACCACTGGACAGCGTCAGAATTGAGTTGACAATCGTGGGTGTGGGGAAGCCTACACACACACACACACACACACACACACACACACACATTGGAAATGGGTCCAGGAACCCTTTTAAGAGGTAAATGCAACTTCAAAAGTAAGGCCTGTAAAGGTATAGGAGCCTCACTAAGATAATCTCGGTGAGGCAATGGGGATCATGGAATGAAGCAGAATGTCAGCGAGATCTTTTTTTAACCTCCAATGCATGATCCATCTTGGAGGATGTTTTGATATCTTGTCTGATCCTGAATTCCATAAGATAACTGTAACCTAGTTAAGAGTCAAAGCTCCAATGTGCCCATCTAAGCATCCTAGTATATCCGAAGAAGCATTTTGCCAACTGATAATATTTTCAGGACCCCTAGAAAGTACCCTAGAATGATACTTCTTTAAGAATTTCCTTCCTCTCAACCTAGGGCCAAGACGGGAATAAAGACGCAGACCTACTAGAGAATGGACTTGAGGACACGGGGAGGGGTAAGGGTAAGCTGGGACAAAGTGATTGAGTGGCATGGACATATATACACTACCAAATGTAAAACAGATAGCTAGTGGGAAGCAGCCGTATAGCACAGGGAGATCAGCTCGGTGCTTTGTGACCACCTAGAGGGGTGGGATAGGGAGGGTGGGAGGGAGGGAGACGCAAGAGGGAAGAGATATGGGAACATATGTATATGTATAGCTGATTCACTTTGTTACAAAGCAGAAACTAACACACCATTGTAAAGCAATTATACTCCAATAAAGATGTTAAAAAAAAAAAAAGAATTTCCTTCTTCTCTTCCCCACAGCTAGGCCCCACCTTACTCCTTTCCATTCACATCGTCTCCTGTCTAGAATGAATCTTCCCTGGTTCCAAGATCCTTTACAGCTTCCACAAGATAAATACTGTCTGATACCTCAGATTCCAGGAGCCTCACCCTTCCTGCAGGGCAGGGCCTCTCCTGGAAAGCAGGAAGCCAGGAGATGGGAGATTGGAGCTCCCCGAACTCCTGGTCTAAGGCTAACCTGGCAGCTCAGGGCTGATTCTTCTAGCTAGGGTGGTAGTGCTGGAGCCTGGGCCATGACTAATTGCTTTTAGTGTCTTCACACAGCAGCAGCATTTACAGCCTGTCTTTACTTTGCAGAAGTTGAAGTGCATCAGAAAGGTTAAGCCCCCTTGTCACCCCTTGGCCCCCTCTGAAGAAAGCTGCACAGTGGACTGGGCTGGGTAACCCCTAGGAGTCTCGGCACACGGCCTCTTGCCTGTATGACTCCCTCAGAGGCCACTAAGGTGATACCGTGGGGTTGCTAGGAAGTTCACTCAGTGGGGGCTTAGCTGGTGGTCCAGTGGTAAAGAATACGCCTTACAGTGCCGGGGACAGGGGTTCGATCCCTGGTCAGGGAGCTAAGATCCCACATGCCACGGGGCAACTAAGCCTGCGCGCTACAACTACTGAGCTCGCGTGCCTCAACTAGAGCCTGCGTGCCGCAAACGACAGAGCCCACGTGCTCTAGAACCCGCGCCCCACAACTAGAGAAGAGACAGCCTGCACGCCACAACTAGAGACGAGCCCGCGCACCACAACGAGGAGTCCCACGTGCCTCAACAAAGATCCCGCGTGCCGCAACTAAGATCCGACACAGCCAAAGAAATAAATTAAATAAATAAATAAGTAAATAATAAAATAAATCTTAAAAAAAAGAAAAAAAAAGTTCACTCAGTGGATGGCGTTTCCAATCTGGGTTAAGGAGTCCTTTTCTCTCTAAAAACTTGTAGGAGACAGGGTACTAGACAAGAAATTTCTGAGAAGAGGAAAAGTTGACTAACAACAGATCTGGAGTCTACTGTTTGAATGTAAACTTTCATATCAATATATGTGTGTAAATACAAATATATACTACACACACACACACACACACACACACACACGTGCAATGGACCAAAAAGGAAAAGAATAAAAAGAACAGAGTAAGTTCTGGCCACTAAAATTATGTCAGTATTAGGCAAATGCCAGTTCTAAGTTAATCACATAGGATACATTTTTGCCTTTGGCTTAAAGAGATTTATTTTTTCACAGTTCCAGAAGTCCAAGATTAAGGTAATGGCAAGTTTTATTTCTTCTGAGGCCTCTCTCCTTGGCTTACAGATAGCTGTCTTCTCGATCTGTCCTCATATGGTCTTTCGTCTTTCTGTGTGTTCTCTGTATTGTAACCTCCTTTTCTTTTTTTTAAATTTAGGATAAATTTTTATTGTTGTGAAATAACCTATCTGAAATCTAACTTATTCTTGAAAATAAAAACTGGAAAAATGGGGAAATTTAACAAAGTTAGTGACATCTGTCACTAAGGTTGAGGCCACACTTAGGAAGTACCATCCGTTCCATTTATTATATACTTATTGAGTGCTAGGTGATGAAAGGATTTTAAAAGTCTGAAAAGGATCTGAGGCAGTTTCACAGAAAAATCACATTTGAACTGGCTCTTGAAAAAGAAAGCAAAAATTTTCTGGTTCTAAAGCTAATATATGCCCACTGTAGAATCTTCAGAGCGAACATTGTACAAGAAACCCCACCACCCAAAATGGGTCACTGTTAGAGTTTCACGTGCTTCCTCCCTTCTTTTCTTCTTTTTTTCTTTTCCTTTCTTTCTTCCTCTCTAGCTCTCTCTCCTCTCTCTTTTTTATTTAACATTGGAATTTTAGCCTGTTTTTAGTCTGTCTTTCATGTAATATTACATAGTACGTATTTTGAAGGACAGAAGTGTTTTTTAAAAGTATATTAGTTCCTTGTTAATAAATAATACAGGGCTTTGTAGAAAAATGCGAAAATACAAGCTTGCAAATGAAAGAAAGAACAAATAAAAAGAAAAAAGTCACCTGTTATCTCAGCAAGCAGAGATGATCACTGTATATATATTGGAGTATAACCTTCAAGGATTTTTCTACACACATAGATATAGTGCCTAGCACACAGTAGGCACTCGATAAATATCTGTTAAATGAAAAGAATGAGTACTAATGTTTTAAAAATATGTATACATTTACAAAAATGGAAATCATACCACAGAGTTTTTCAAACATATTTTTTCACTTAACAAGATATGGTCTCCTATCCTGAGTTATGTCCGTAAACACGGGTCTACACCATTACGGCAAATGCTCCTTAACCGCTTGACTGTGCCATATATTGACATCCAACCTACTACTGCTAGACAGTCACACTGCCTGGTGGACAGGAGACTGACAGGTGGAGATGGGCCCTGAGCTGAGACTTTTCAATGAAGGAAAACACGGCCAACGACAAAGACACAGGAAGTGCAGGTTGAGTTTAAGAAACAAAAGAATTATAGTTTCACTGAAAGACTGAAGCAATTATCAGACTATACAGTTAATTAAAAGACCGAATGGGGTCATCATGTGAAGATCTTGACACTAATCCAACCACAATTACTATCTCCCAACATTTATAATAGGTTACAAATAGAATATTTCTGATCCTTCACTGCAATCTTGTGAGGTATTCTGAAGAAGCATTATTATCTTGCCATGCTTACTGGTACGTTTTACTAATAGTACCAATGTAAAATACAGAAACTTCTTCTCTACTCTTCCTGGTGATATGCATCAAAGGAGAGGATACATAGAGAAACCTGGTTTGGTCTTTCTTACGTTGCTTACAACCTACTGAAACAAGCAAGACCTTCCCATATAAAGTGACAGTATATCATAAAACATTTGCGTGATAGAGACCAAACTGTACAATAGAACAAAGAATAAGTCCAGAAAGATTTCAGAGACATACATACATACATATGTACATACAGGAAGGAAGGAGGGAAGGAAAGAAGGAAGTAAGGAAGGAAAGAAGGGAGGGAGGTGGGGGGCGGGAGGAAGGAAATTGGAACCTGCAGAAATCAGGTAAGGTTTTATAAAGAGTTAGGACTTGAACTATGTCTAAAAATAGGTAGGATTTAGACTGGGGTAGGGAAGGCATTCCTTGCACTGGAAACAGCACAGGCGAAGACATGGAGGCCAGATGTGCACAGAACACCCACTCAGATGAATCTCGCTACAGCAGAGGGAGCAAGGTACACGTTCTTGAGTAATAAGAGGTTATATTGGTTTAGCAAAAGCTGATTAAAAAATTGTAGAGGGAAAACCACAATATAAAAAAACCAAAGAATATACTATAACTCAAACGTTGTCCAAAATTACTTTGGGGGATAAATAAACAAAAATACAATTTCAATCGCTAAGACACTGTGTGATGGACTGGCCCACTCAATATTTGTTCCCACGTCTTTCTAGTCCAGCTCTGTATCTAGAGGATAGAGAGTTATACTTCAACTAAAAAAAAGCTTAAAATTGATAGTCTTTGAAAACCTGGGGTCCTCGGGAGGCGGGGAATGGCCTTCAGTAGTGAAAGGCTGGGACCCAGTAAGCACTCTCATAAGAAAAGGTGTTTTCTCTCTTCTTACACAAAATTCATGATTTGGGGGACGAGGGGAAGATGGCGGAAGAGTAAGACGCGGAGATCACCTTCCTCCCCACAGATACACCAGAAATACATCTACACGTGGAACAACTCCTACAGAACACCTACTGAAGGCTGGCAGAAGACCTCAGACCTCCCAAAAGGCAAGAAACTCCCCACGTACCGGGGTAGGGCAAAAGAAAAAAGAATAAACAGAGACAAAAGGATAGGGACGGGACCTGCACCAGTGGGAGGGAGCTGTGAAGGAGGAAAGGCTTCCACACACTAGGAAGCCCCTTAGCGGGCGGAGACTGCGGGAGGCGGAGGGGGGAGCTTCGAAGCCGCGGAGCAGAGCACAGCAACAGGGTGTGGAGGGCAAAGCGGAGCGATTCTTGCACAGAGCATCGGAGCCGACCGGCACTCACCAGTCCAAGAGGCTTGTCTGCTCACCCGCTGGGGCAGACGGGGCTGGGGGCTGATGCTCGGGCTTCGGTCAGAGCACAGGGAGAGGACTAGGGTTGGCGGCGTGAACACAGCCTGCAAGGGGCTAGTGCACCACGGCTGGCCAGGAGGGAGTCTGGGGGAAAAGTCTGGACCTGCCGAAGAGGCAAGAGACTTTTCTTTCCCTCTTTGTTTCCTGGTGCACGAGGAGAGGGGATTAAGAGCGCTGCTTAAAGGAGCTCCAGAGACGGGTGCGAGCCGCGGCTAAAAGCACGGACCCCAGAGACGGTCATGAGATGCTAAGGCTGCTGCTGCCGCCACCAAGAAGCCTGTGTGCGAGCACACGTCACTATCCACAACCCCCTTGCGAGGAGCCTGTGCAACCGGCCACCGCCAGGGTTCCGTGATCCAGGGACAAATTCCCCAGGAGAACGCACGGCGTGCCTCAAGCTGGTGCAACGTCACACAGGCCTCTGCCGCCGCAAGCCTGCCCCGCACTCCGTACCCCTCCCTCCCCCCGGGCCTGAGTGAGCCACAGTCCCTGAAGCAGCTGCTCCTTTAACCCCGTCCTGTCTGACCTAAGAACAGACGCCCTCTGGCGACCTACATGCAGAGGCGGGGTCAAATCCAAAGCTGAGCCCTAGGAGCTGTGAGAACCAAGAAGAGAAAGGGAAGTCTCTCCCAGCAGCCTCAGAAGCAGTGGATTAAATCTCCACAATCAACTTGATGTACCCTGCATCTGTGGAATACATGAATAGACAACGAATCATCCCAAATTGAGGAGGTGGACTTTGAGAGCAAGATTTATTATTTTTTCCCCTTTTCGTTTTTGTGAGTGTGTATGTGTATGCTTCTGTGTGAGATTTTGTCTGTATAGCTTTGCTTCCACCATTTGTCCCAGGGTTCTATCCGTTTTTTTTTCTTCTTTTAAAAAAAACATTTTTTTTCTTAATAATTATTTTTTATTTTAATAACTTTATTTTATTTTATCTTACTTTATTATATTTTACTTTATCTTCTTTCTCTTTCTTTCTTTCTTTTTCTTTCTTTCTTTCCTCCCTCCCTCCCTCCCTCTCTCCCTCTCTCTCTCTCTCTCTCTCTTTCTTTTTTTCTTTCTTCTTCAGGACACTGGTCCACAAGAGACCTCCCAGCTCCACATAATATCAAACGGTGAAAATCTCCCAGAGATCTCCATCTCAACACCAGCACCCAGCTTCACTCAACGACCAGCAAGCTACAGTGCTGGACACCCTATGCCAAACAACTAGCGAGACAGGAACATAATCCCACCCATGAGCAGAGAGGCTGTCTAAAATCATAGTAAGTCCACAGACACCCCAAAACACACCACCAGACGTGGACCTGCCCACCAGAGAGACAAGATCCATCCTCATCCACCAGAACACAGGCACTAGTCCCCTCCACCAGGAAGCCTACACAACCCACTGAACCAACCTTAGCCAATGGGGACAGACACCAAAAACAACGGGAACTACGAACCTGCTGCCTGCAAAAAGGAGACCCTAAACACAGTGAGATAAGCAAAATGAGAAGACAGAAAAACACACTGCAGATGAAGGAGCAAGATTAAAACCCACCAGACCTAACAAATGAAGAGGAAATAGGCAGTCTACCTGAAAAAGAATTCAGAATAATGATAGTAAAGATGATCCAAAATCTTGAAAATAGAATGGACAAAATGCAAGAAACATTTAACAAGGACCTAGAAGAACTAAAGATGAAACAAGCAATGATGAACAACACAATAAATGAAATTAAAAATACTCTAGAAGGGATCAATAGCAGAATAACTGAGGCAGAAGAACAGATAAGTGACCTGGAAGATAAAAGAGTGGAAATAACTACTGCAGAGCAGAATAAAGAAAAAAGAATGAAAAGAACTGAGGACAGTCTCAGAGACCTCTGGGACAACATTAAACACACCAACATTCGCATTACAGGGGTTCCAGAAGAAGAAGAGAAAAAGAAAGGGACTGAGAAAATATTTGAAGAGATTACAGTTGAAAACTTCCCTAATATGGGAAAGGAAATAGTTAATCAAGTCCAGGAAGCACAGAGAGTCCCATACAGGATAAATCCAAGGAGAAATACGCCAAGACACATATTACTCAAACCGTCAAAAATTAAATACAAAGAAAGCATATTAAAAGCAGCAAGGGAAAAACAACAAATAACACACAAGGAATCCCCATAAGGTTAACAGCTGATCTTTCAGCAGAAACTCTACAAGCCAGAAGGGAGTGGCAGGACATATTTAAAGTGGTGAAGGAGAAAAACCTGCAACCAAGATTACTCTACCCAGCAAGGATCTCATTCAGATTTGATGGAGAAATTAAAACCTTTACAGACAAGCAAAAGCTGAGAGAGAGTTCAGCACCACCAAACCAGCTTTACAACAAATGCTAAAGAACTTCTCTAGGCAAGAAACACAAGAGAAGGAAAGACCTACAATAACGAACCCAAAACAATTAAGAAAATGGGAATAGGAACATACATATCGATAATTACCTTAAATGTAAATGGACTAAATGCTCCCACCAAAAGACACAGATTGGCTGAATGGATACAAAACCAAGACCCATCTATATGCTTTCTACGAGAGACCCACTTCAGACCTGGAGACACATACAGACTGAAAGTAAGGGGATGGAAAAAGATATTCCATGCAAATGGAAACCAAAAGAAAGCTGGAGTAGCAATTCTCATATCAGACAAAATACACTTTAAAATAAAGACTACTGGAAGAGACAAAGAAGGACACTACATAATGATCAAGGGATCAATCCAAGAAGAAGATATAACAATTGTAAATATTTGTGCACCCAACATAGGAGCACCTCAATACATAAGGCAAATACTAACAGCCATAAAAGGGGAAATCAACAGTAACACATTCATAGTAGGGGACTTTAACACCCTACTTTCACCAATGGACAGATCATCCAAAATGAAAATAAATAAGGAAACACAAGCTTTAAATGATACATTCAACAAGATGATCGAAATTGATATTTATAGGACATTCCATCCAAAAACAACAGAAGACACATTTTTCTCAAGTGCTCATGGAACATTCTCCAGGATAGATCATATCTTGGGTCACAAATCAAGCCTTGGTAAATTTAAGAAAATTGAAATTGTATCAAGTATCTTTTCCGACCACACTGCTATGAGACTAGATATCAATTACAGGAAAAGATCTGTAAAAAATACAAACACATGGAGGCTAAACAATACACTACTTAATAATGAAGTGATCACTGAAGAAATCAAAGAGGAAATCAAAAAGTACCTAGAAACAAATGACAATGGAGACACGACGACCCAAAACCTATGGGATGCAGCAAAAGCAATTCTAAGAGGGAAGTTTATAGCAATACAATCCTACCTTAAGAAACAGGAAATATCTCGAATAAACAACCTAAAGCAATTAAAGAAAGAACAACAAAACCCCAAAGTTAGCAGAAGGAAAGAAATCATAAAAATCAGATCAGAAATAAATGAAAAAGAAATGAAGGAAACAATAGCAAAGATCAATACAACTAAAAGCTGGTTCTTTGAGAAGATAAACAAAATTGATAAACCATGAGCCAGACTCATCCAGAAAAAAAGGGAGAAGACTCAAATCAATAGAATTAAAAATGAAAAAGGAAAAGTAACAACTGACACTGCAGAAATACAAAACATCATGAGAGATTACTGCAAGCAACTCTATGCCAATAAAATGGATAACCTGGAAGAAATGGACAAATTCTTAGAAATGCACAACCTGCCAAGACTGAATCAGGAAGAAATAGAAAATATGAACAGACCAATCACAAGCACTGAAATTGAAACTGTGATTAAAAATCTTCCAACAAACAAAAGCTCAGGACCAGATGGCTTCACAGGCGAATTCTATCAAACATTTAGGGAAGAGCTAACACCTATCCTTCTCAAACTCTTCCAAAACATAGCAGAGGGAGGAACACTCCCAAATTCATTCTACGAGGCCACCATCACCCTGATACCAAAACCAGACAAGGATGTCACAAAGAAAGAAAACTGGAGGCCAATATCACTGATGAACATAGATGCAAAAATCCTCAACAAAATACTAGCAAACAGAATCCAACGGCACATTAAAAGGATCATACACCATGATCAAGTGGGGTTTACTCCAGGAATGCAAGGATTCTACAGTATATGCAAATCAGTCAACGTGATACACCATATTAACAAATTGAAGGAGAAAAAACATATGATCACCTCAATAGATGCAGAGAAAGCTTTCAACAAAATTCAACACCCATTTATGATAAAAACCCTGCAGAAAGTAGGCATAGAGGGAACTTTCCTCAACATAATAAAGGCCATATATGACAAACCCACAGCCAACATCGTCCTCAATGGTGAAAAACTGAAAGCATTTCCACTAAGGTCAGGAAGAAGACAAGGTTGCCCACTCTCACCACTCTTATTCAACATAGTTTTGGAAGTTTTAGCCATAGCAATCAGAGAAGAAAAGGAAATAAAAGGAATCCAAATTGGAAAAGAAAAGTAAAGCTGTCACTGTTTGCAGATGACATGATACTATACATAAAGAATCCTAAAGATGCTACCAGAAAACTACTAGAGCTAATCAATGAATTTGGTAAAGTAGCAGGATACAAAATTAGTGCACAGAAATCTCTGACATTCCTGTACACTAATGATGAAAAATCTGAAAGTGAAATCAAGAAAACACTCCCATTTACCACTGCAACAAAAAGAATAAAATATCTAGGAATAAACCTACCTAAGGAAACAAAAGACCTGTATGCAGAAAATCATAAGACACTGATAAAAGAAATTAAAGATGATACAAATAGATGGAGATATATACCATGTTCTTGGATTGGAAGAATCAACATTGTGAAAATGACTCTACTCCCAAAGCAATCTACAGATTCAATGCAATCCCTATCAAATTACCAGTGGCATTTTTCACAGAACTAGAACAAAAAAATTCACAATTTGTATGGAAACACAAAAGACCCCAAATAGCCAAAGCAATCTTGAGAACGAAAAACGGAGCTGGAGGAATCAGGCTCCCTGACTTCAGACTATACTACAAAGCTACAGTAATCAAGACAGTATGGTACTGGCACAACAACAGAAAGATAGATCAATGGAACAGGATAGAAAGCCCAGAGATAACCCCACGCACATATGGTCACCTTATCTTTGATAAAGGAGGCAGGAATGTACAGCGGAGAAAGGCCAGCCTCTTCAATAAGTGGTGCTGGGAAAACTGGACAGGTACATGTAAAAGTATGAGATTTGATCATTCCCTAACACCATACACAAAGATAAGCTCAAAATGGATTAAAGACCTAAATGTAAGGCCAGAAACTATCAAACTCTTAGAGGAAAACATAGGCAGAACACTCTATGACATAAATCACAGCAAGATCCTTTTTGACCCACCTCCTAGAAAAATGGAAATAAAAACAAAAATAAACAAATGGGACCTAATGAAACTTCAAAGCTTTTGCACAGCAAAGGAAACCATGAACAGGACCAAAAGACAACCCTCAGAATGGGAGAAAATATTTGCAAATGAAGCAACTGACAAAGGATTAATCTCCAAAAGTTTAAGCAGCTCATGCATCTCAATAACAAAAAAACAAACAACCCAATCCAAAAATGGGCAGAAGACCTAAATAGACATTTCTCCAAAAAAGATATACAGACTGCCAACAAACACATGAAAGAATGCTCAACATCATTAATCATCAGAGAAATGCAAATCAAAACTACAATGAGATATCATCTCACACCAGTCAGAATGGCCATCATCAAAAAATCTAGAAACAATAAATGCTGGAGAGGGTGTGGAGAAAAGGGAACACTCTTGCACTGCTGGTGGGAATGTGAATTGGTACAGCCACTATGGAGAACAGTACGGAGGTTCCTTAAAAAACTACAAATAGAACTACCATATGACCCAGCAATCCCACTACTGGGCATATACCCTGAGAAAACCATAATTCAAAAAGAGTCATGTACCAAAATATTCATTGCACCTCTATTTACAATAGGCAGGAGATGGAAACAACCTAAGTGTCCATCATCGGATGAATGGATAAAGAAGATGTGGCACATATATACAGTGGAATATTACTCAACCATAAAAAGAAACGAAATTGAGCTATTTGTAATGAGGTGGATGGACCTAGAGTCTGTCATACAGAGTGAAGTAAGTCAGAAAGACAAAGACAAATACCGTATGCTAACACATATATATGGAATTTAAGAAAAAAAAATGTCATGAAGAACCTAGGGGTAAGATAGGAATAAAGACACAGACCTACTAGAGAATGGACTTGAGGATATGGGGAGGGGGAAGGGTAAGCTGTGACAAAGCGAGAGAGTGGCATGGACATATATACACTACCAAACGTAAAATAGATAGCTAGTGGGAAGCAGCCGCATAGCACAGGGAGATCAGCTCGGTGCTTTGTGACCACCTAGAGGGGTGGGATAGGGAGGGAAGGGAGGCTCAAGTGGGAAGGGATATGGGGATATATGTATACATATAGCTGATTCACTTTGTTATGCAGCAGAAACTAAAGCAACATTGTAAAGCAATTATACTCCAATAAAGATGTAAAAAAAAAAAAACAACTCATGACTTATCCAGTGTTTATGTCTCAGCTCTGCTAGGCCTTGGCCTCCCACTTTCTCTCTACTGGCTTCCCCGACTTCTGTCAGTCACGCTCAGCCTCATATCTGGAAAGTAACCTTGAACTGTCACCCCTCCCTCCTGTCTTTACTGCAAACAGTCTGAACAACTTGCCCCCGACCTCATCATTCCTCTGAACCCAGGATCCACTGGCAAATCCGGGCTTCACCCTTCAGGAGCTGTGCTGACCCTGGGCAAGTAGGTTAACTTCTCTTTACCACAGTGTCCTCATCTGTAAAATGGAGATAAAGCAGTACCCACCTTACAGAGTCCTTATAAAGTCTCCATAACTGGGTCCATGCTCGGCCTGATTCTGGTAAGCGAGGGTGACTGTCACTGCTACTATTGCTGCCTCTTCCTAATCAAGGCAAGTGGCCTTTTCTCGGTCCTCATCCCTTCACTTCCCTGCACAGGAGGGTCACTGTTTCCGGACCTCCACCACCTTGCCCCTCGCCGCATCTTCCTACACGCTGCTTCCTGCCTCCTTTGCCAGCTCCTGTCCTCCTCCCAGCCTCAGTGCGGGCAGCCCTTCTCCCTCCATTCGTCCTCCGCACACTCCAAACTCTTTCCTTTGTAAGTTTCAAGCCTGAAGTGTCAGGCTTCACCCCGCAAGGGCATCTTTCATATCTTTTTCCCCCCAGGCCTTTTCATTTTACAAAACTAGAAATCCTCTGCGTTTTGAAATAGGATCTTCCTCATAAATACTACTTGCTAATGATCACGTCACTTAACATGGCATGTGTTTCTTCATCTGTAAACTGAGAAGGCTGCAGGGGAGGGGCAATCTCTCAGGTTCCCTCCTGCTCAGAAAAATTTCCACAAATTGTTTTCAGACCCCAGCTGCCCGCCGGCCCTCCCCACGTGGATGTTTGCCATGACCTCCAACTCCACGTGCCTCACTGAACACATCACCCGACCTCACACATCAGCTTTTCTATTTCTGTTCACGATAATGTTCGTTCCCCTCCTCACTCAGACATGGAACCCGGATATCTAATCAGTCCCCAGGTCCTATCAACATTCTTTCATACCGTCCCTTCCTTCCTCTTGTTCCTTCCAGCTCCCCAGTCCTAGCCTGGCCAGTCGCTTCCCCCCGTGCTGCCTACTGAGCCCTACCCACTTCAGGAAGATGCAGGTTCTTCCTGAAAATTCATGTCTTGCACATTCCTCTTCACCCTCCCCTTGCCAATCATAACTGTTCCTAATAGCTGAATCCCTGGAACCTCAAATTCAAGGCCCAGATTGCTCTTACCTCTCTCTTTAAATTTCTCTCCCACGATGTTCCTTCTGAACCTTCCATTCCTGTGACGGACCTACTTATAAGCAGTTTTCTGCTTTGCTTCCACCATCTTGGTCCTAACATACTTCCCACAAACCCCTTCCCCATCAAGCTCATGCTCATTTAAGTAAAACATTTCTTTCAAAGCCCATCTTGCTGGCTTGCATGCTTTTTTTTTTTTTTTTAATTTCAAGCCAACCTTCTCTGTGAGGTCTTCCTCCAATGACCAGCTCATGACTGATTATTTACTTGTGATGAATTCTTACAGCACTTTTGTATAGATTACTCACTGGCTTATAGCAAGAGTTCTTATATATTTTCATGATCTCCTTATGGAGTTACCCAGTTCCCTAATTATTATACATTTTCAGCTTCTCGAGGACAGGGACCACAGCCCTCTTAGCTCTCCAGTGATATCTACACGGTGATAGTAAATATGTTAACAATAATGGTGATGACTAAATTGAAAAAGCAAGCTATGATAATCTGTCTATAGACAATACAGCAGCCATCCTCACAAACACAATTTCACAGGAAAACATAACAAAAATGGGAAGTTAAAGGAAGCAACACATACAGCCCCACAGCACAGTTTTCATTAAGTCTGCCACTTAATTTCTTTTACATTTGATCCGGGCATGTGAGAATTACGTGAAAGTGCATTTAAAACTGTAAAGTACTATATGAATGGAAGGTATTTATCATGAACATCCCGGCCTCTATGCCTGGAATGTTTGAGAACTCTTGGCATGATTTCTACAAGTTCAGAGAAAGGGTTGTATTAAAGGAGTGGTTCTCAACTGGGGACCATTTTGGTGCCCATTTGACCATGCCTGGAGACATTTTTTGTTGTCACAAGTGAGAGGGTGTCGCAGGCTTCTAGTGGAGAGAGATGCTGCTAAACACCATACAATGCACAGGGTCGCTGCCCACAACAAAGCCTCATCTGGCCCCAGATGCCAAGAGTGCCGAGGGTGAGAAGCCCCATGTTAAACGAAGCTCACCAGAGGATCAAGACTGACCATTTCTGCACGGGGCAGAGACGAGCTGCTCACTTCCCTGGAAAGACTGCCCCCTGCGTCCTGTCTTATTCACAGTATCCCAGCACCTGCTCCTACCACTCCACAAGGCTGTTCAGGTTCCCAGATGGTCTTTTATTTTCTTAATTTTTATTTAACTATTTCATTTTGTTGGAAAATATTTGACTAGGTAATACATGTACATAGTACAACATTCATAAAGTACAAAAGAGTCTACAGGGAAAAAAGCCTCCTTCACTCCTTATCCCCCAAGAAGTTCCCTCCCATGTTTTCTTCTATAACTTTTACAGTTTTATTTTTTACATTAAAATCTTTGACTCATCCAGATGATCTTTTAAATGTCTGTTATCAACATGCCCAGCCTACGATGTTGGGGAGTTAACCTACCCATATTCAGATGTTTTGAAACTATTCTGATTTCTCAAAGTCAGAAAATATTAATAAACTCTAGAAGCTAATGAAGTTAATCTGTAACTCTGGATATAGGAGGACGGACTGTATATTACATTACAAAAACTAAAGTTTGATTTAATTAAAACAGTGAGTGTCTTTGAGCAGTGTGAATACCACACAAGTAAAAATCTTTCTCATCAACTGAAAATTCATGGATTTAAATAATCACATACAGAGTTTAAAAACAGCTTGGCATATTACAGCCTTTGAGAAATTCTTTTTCTTTGCACATGTATGTTTTTGCTATAGTAATATCTGTGATCAAGGATTACTATTGAACTAAAAACAATAAACAGGAGTTTATTTTTTTTAAGTCCTAGCTGTTATGACAGCTAACTCCCAACAAAATACTCCAGGAAAAACAGAAATGATGACAATTTGAAAGCACCACAAAGTGCTTTCAAACTGCATGTAAGGAGGTTCATTTATAAACATTAAAAAATGTGCCATTATTTGAAAAGAGAAAATATAATAAAACACACTATAACTAAATACCAAATGATGTTATAGTCCTTGAACAAGTTTTTTCTTCTCTTTGGACCTTTGTCTTAGACAGAATCTGAAGTTCAGATTAACTGATGCACTCTCAAAGATCTCTCCCACTTCTAAAATCCTCTGAATTTATGATTCTGTAGACTGTTTCTTAATGAATCACTTTCATTTCAGAGATAAGAAGATGGGCTTGTGGACAAGTCTTTTGAATAGGTGACTTAGACTAGGAGTACTCAGTTCTGACTACACATAGAAATCACCTTGGGAGTTTTAGAAAAATAACAGTGATAATCTGCCCCCCTAACGCACACCAGTTTCTGATTCACTTGGTCTAGGATGGAATCTAAGCATGGATATTTTAAATGCTCTGTAGGGGATTCTAATGTGCTGCCAACATTAAGAGCTACAGATTACATTGGGTTGGCCAAAAAGTTCATTCAGGTTTTTCCGTGAGATGGTATGGAAAAACCCGAACGAACTTTTTGGCCGATCCAATACTAAGGGTTTAAAAACAAATGCAGCAGGAGCCCAAGTTGGTAAGCTGAATGAGCAAAGCAGATTGGGCACAAGAAACTGGAGAACATGTGTCTCATCTATTTCAGTAAAAGTAAGACAGATCTTTTGGCTTCTTTTCAAGAAATGCCAGAAATCCCCAGGCTTTAAGTGAAATTCTGATACTGTACTTAAATGCTGACAACTAATTCCAAACAATTTGAAGAGAACATGGAGGTCCCACAAAATCTACCCACAGGTTTCATTTGCTTCTGCAGCCACCAGTTTGCAACATAAACAAAACCAGTTCAATAACCCAAGCCCAGCTTTTCCTCTGTGCTCTGTCCTGCTGCTCTCCCAACTCAGAGCCTCCCCCTCCCAGACCTTGGGCCATAACCTCTCCCTTTCCTTTTCCTTTCCATTGTCTCTTTTCCAATCATCTTCATCATTCCTAAGACATGGAAACTGAGACCCACACATTAAATCTTTATTTGGCCCTGGCTGCATCACTGGATGGGCTTCTACGCCCGGGAAAATTCAGGTTCTAAACTGTAACCTGAGGCTGTGACTCCAAGATGTCAACAACTGGTGAGCTTTGCCAAGTCAGGGGAAAAGCCGGTCAGTCTCATAATTTCACATTACCAAGACTTTATCAAACAATATATGGAAGTCTTCATTTAATGTCTGCTTTTGTTTTGCTTGCTTTTAAATCTAAACCACTGCGTATGAGAATTATCCCTGGTGTTGTTATTGTTTTTGTTTTGTTTTTTGTTTTTTAAGTTCCTATGTCTGGGCTCTGCCGCAGGATGACTAAATCTGAATCTCTGGAAATGGAGTCTGGGCACTGGTAGCTTTTAAAAGACTCGAGGTGAGCCTAATGTGACGCTCACGTTGAGAATCGTTCATCTCTACCCGTCTCCTAAAACTGCCGATTAGCAGTGTGTTTAACTCCAGACGACTATCATCTTGAGTTCTTTTAACTTGTTCAAGGATGTTCTCACCTCTGTTCTCATTGTACCTTCACAACTCTGTGAGTTTGGCCGCTTGGACACTGTCATCGGCATTGGACAGATGAGAAAACGAGGCATTAAAAATGTTAACTGGGGCTTCCCTCGTGGCGCAGTGGTTGAGAGTCCGCCTGCCGATGCAGGGGATGCGGGTTCGTGCCCCGGTCCGGGAAGATCCCACATGCCGCGGAGCGGCTGGGCCCGTGAGCCATGGCCGCTGAGCCTGCGCGTCCAGAACGGGAGAGGCCACAACAGTGAGAGAGGCCCGCGTACCGCAAAAAAAAAAAAAAAAAAAAAATGTTAACTGAGTTGCCCCAGTGGACCCAGCTAGTTATTGGCAAAGACACACTGTAGCTTCACCTGAGGCAGAGTTCCTTGATCGCAACATGGCTGCCTGCAAAGTTTCCCCAAACCATGGTGCTTCCCTATCACTGAATTCCTTTATGCTTAGTAGTAACCTTAACACACAGGAGGTGAGTAGAAAAACCGATGAATAAAATGTGATCAACTTCCAGAAATAAGTGTAACAATGTTTTTTTTTCTTATCATACTTAACCCTTCCCTTATTTTATTTTTTATTATTTATTTTTAACATCTTTATTGGAGTATAATTGTTTTACAGTGTTGTGTTAGTTTTTCCAGCTATACATACATATATCCCCATATCCCCTCCCTCTTGTGTCTCCCTCCCACCCTCCCTATCCCACCCCTCTAGGTGGTCACAAAGCACCGAGCTGATCTCCCTGTGCTATGCAGCTGCTTCCCACTAGCTACCTATTTTACATTTGGTAGTGTACATATGTCCATGCCACTCTCTCACTGCATCCCAGCTTACCCTTCCGCCTCCCCGTGTCCTCAAGTCCACTCTCTATGTCTGTGTCTTTATTCCTGTCCTGTCCCTAGGTTCATCAGAACCTTTTTTTTTTTTAGATTCCATATATATGTGTTAGCATACGGTATTTGTTTCTCTCTTTCTGACTTACTTCACTCTGTATGACAGACTCTAGGTCCATCCGCCTCACTGTTTTTAAAAGACTCAATTTAGGGTAAGTGTTCTAAGTTGTCCTTCTGTGAAATCTATGATGCTTTTTGGAATGTGCTTCCTTCCACCACCTTTCATAGATGCACATTCTCCCAGGGACTGAGAACATTCAGGTAGTTTCCATTAAGGTATTATTTTCAGAGTATTTTCAAATGATTAAATATTCATTGAATATTAGAGGTAAGGGGAACTTTCCTGATCAGCTTCCCCCATCTCTTCTGATACATGAGAAACCTGAAGTCCCTTTTAATTCAATATATATGGACCGCTAACATTGTGCCAAGCACTGCACAACCATTATCCTCATTAAACCTTCTGAATAACTCATCATACCACTACCACCACGTTTAACAAATGGGGGGTGGGGTGGGAAATGAGGCTCAGAAATGCTAAAAAAAAAACACAAAACTTCCTCAAGGTCCCCAGGCTGGAGACCTGGGACTGATTCAAAGTGTATGTCCTTATCCTCCACCTTCCATCACCTGGACTGATGATGGTGCAAAAAGTGAAAGATAAATCTTTATTTAAAGGTGAGGGGATCAGTGGACACATTTGATGAGGTAGAAAAGTGGCATTTAGGCTAAGCCTTCACAAATATATAGCATTTCAGTAGGCATTCCAGTTTGGAATCAACATCAATATTGAGGCAGAAAAGTGAAAGGAAGGGTATAGGGTGAACTGGGAGAAAGAGGCGAGGATTGTGGAGGGTCCCGAGCGCCCAGCTAAGGAATTTAGACGTTAACTGTAGGCAACTGGAACCCACTGAAGGTTTTCAGAAGCAAGATGAGTTTTAGAAATGAGTTTTGAAAACATAGATCACATGGAAGTGTCGAGATTGAATTAGGGGAGCAGAGCTTGGTACAGAGATCAGCTAGAAGCCCATCACACCTCCTTTGCTGGCTACTTCACTCTTTACCACGCGCTGTGCTTGCATCTGCTCCCCTGAGCGCTGGTTTCTTCGGGGCACCTCAATGTCCGTTTCACCGTTCTTGTATCCCAAGCGACCGCTGCAATTGCCCTGTCTAGGGCAGATAACAGAGACCTGAACCCGGGCAGTGGGAATGGAGATGAAAAAACAGATTTCTGGAGCATGTGCAGCACCTGGTAACTGCTCAGAAGCGGAGAGAAGGTAAGAGAGAAGAAGAAGCAGAGTAGAAAAAGACTCTGACGTTTCAACTTAACAGGGGAACAAATAATGAGATACAGAAAGAAAGGGATGGTCAACAGTAGCACAAAGTGCTGAACAAGATGTTTTGGCCAAGGTCTCAATGCAACAGGCATTTATTAAGCAGCTACTCTGTGCTGGGCATTAGGGGAACAGTAATGAATTAGACTGGTCTTTGCCCTCAAGTATCACCCAGAGGGAGGAAAAGACGGCCTAGCAATAACCAGGTTCCTGGACTCAGTCTCAGGACAAATGTCCCCTCTCACACAGGCCCTCCTAGAGGGTCATCTGTTTCAAGCACCCTCCCCCATCACATGATCCTGTTTTATTTCTTCATTGCTGGAACAAATCTCCAAAATTCATTTATAGGTCATTTATTGTCTGTTTCCCCCAGGAGAATGGAAGTCTCACAGAAGCAGGAACTTTATCTTGCTAGCTGCTAACTGCCACATAAACCCTCAGTAGGAAAAGCTCATTGAATATGTTGGAGGGGAAAAAAAAAAGTGAATAAACGTCAAGGTTAAGACCTCGAGCCAAACTAGGTGAGTTTCTCGATGCCTACGGCGACATACTGAACACTGAACTAACTCTGAAGGGTAAAGCCATTTTGAGATTGGGGTCCAAACCGAAATCCAGGGAGCCCACCATGGATCTGAGCCCTGACTCGGCTGTTTCGCATAGATTTCAGGAATACCCACCCAGCGAGAGATATTTAACAATGAGGCCAGCCAGCCGCCTGGCTCAGGTTTTATTTCAGTTGTCCTTCTGACGTCAGAAGAAGCACGAGTTGCTGCACAGTTTCTTCTATCAAGGTGACAAATTACAGCCTTGTTGGGCCCAGCAGTCTGCAAACCATAGATTTATTCTCTCCTCCCCCTTATATTAAAAATTTTTAAACCCACGGCAGAGATGTCAGATTCCTTTCCAAATGCAAATAAATCCTGTTTCCTAGCTCTCGGGTCTTTTTTCACTCATGAAATACATCACCAGGGATTCGTATGCGGAAGTATGTGATCCTGGTGCCAGTTAGGTTTTCACCGTAGAACCAGTGCAATAAAAACCGGGTCCGCGCCGCAGAGTGAGACACAAAGGACTCTCAAAATTGTAGCACCACCTTCCTAAGCCGAAGACAGCCTGTGAAAGGCACCCGAAACTCCGTGACGCGCTTACCGCGAAATTCCTTTTGCCGCCATATGCACTTGTACCTTCTCTGACTACAGTTCAGCCCAAACCCAGGGCCGGGCGATTCCGCAGGGAAGCGGCGCCCAGGCCGCCCTGTAACCTGGAGGTCCCAGTGGGCGCTGAGGAGCCCGATGCTCCGGAAGGCGGATTACGGTGCGGGGCGGGGACGCGCACCAGGGCGAAGGAACACCTTCCTCCGGGCACGGCCGCGGCGAGGTTAAAGGCCTTTTGTGGCAACGTTTAGGGAAGCGAGAGAGATGCGGGGGTGGAGGGAGGAGGTGGGAGTGCAGGCGAGGACTGTCCGCGCCCGCGCCCCGCGCAAGCGGTAGCCTTTTGTTCGCCAGCTGAAGCGGATCCCAGCTCTCAGAGTGGCACTTCTCTCTTTCTCTTCTTCTTCATTTGGGAAAGAACTTCTTTGGGGCGGGAAAGGGCAGTGAGTCACTGCCAGCATCCTTTAGCAATCACCCCCTCACCTCCACCCCACGACCCGCATCCTCCCACTCCTATTCATACTGAGAGCGGGGCAGAGCTCGAGAAGGGCCGGCAAGCGTGCTCCCGTTTACTCGGGCTCCGCGCCTCCGCTCCCCGACCCGCGGCCAGTCCCCGAGACCCAGACAGCCGCACACACAGTCCCGAGGACATCACATGCCCTCCTCGGGGCCCTGCGGACACAGGAAATTCCCCGCAACTGCCCGGCATTCAAACACTCGTCGGGTATGCAGTCGCGCCCTCACCTCGGCCGGGCTCTCCAGACCCTCGTGGTCCCTAACCCCCGTGTGACTAAACCAGATCTGGTGCCACAATCTGTCCCTAAGAAAACAGACTCCAAAAGTAAGCCAGAGCCCATGCAAAGGTGAAATAAGGGGCCCTGGCACCTCCTTACACTGTCGTGGGCGGTCAGGAGAACCGGGGATCTGGACTTTTCCTAAAAGCAAAATCCGAACGCATCCGGCACAGCCGCGCACTCCTTCCTTTCTCGCCGCATGGATGACTTCTGCATTACCGCCTCCTCTCACATCTAAAACATCCCTTTCCTCCCCGCCGCCGCTCCCTCAGCTCTCCCCGGGAACGCGAAATCACCTTACCTCGGGCAATAAAGGAAAAGTGGCAAAAGGAGACGTCAAGGTATCCGCCCTTCCGGGATTTTCCCCCGGCCGTGCGACGTCCTTTGTGTCAAGGTCTGGCTGCCTCAGCGGAGGAAAGGTGGCCTCCGTCAGTGAGGTCTGGGCAGGGAGGCTCAGCGTGGCGTGGCGGATTTCCGAGGAAGGTGAAGGGCGGCGACCTTCAGGCGGAGCGGCGTGGCTGCCCCAGCCCGCGCTCTCCTGTCTCTCCTCCTTTCGGAGCCGATTGCATCAGAATCTCCCCCCACCACCAACCCCCACCCACACGGTGCTCGCCAGCCTCGCACTTACATCCACATGCTCGGCCGCCGAGGGTCTCGAATCGCAGTCATTCTCCTATTGGGGGGCGCGTCGCCCCTGTGCATCCATGGCTCGTGACGGTTTAGCTGGGAAAGTCAGGCTATTCCTCCGCGTCCAGCGTGCCGTCGCCTCCCCTCCTGCACGCCCGCTCTTTAACCGAAGCTGCGTGTCACTCAGCGGTGCCCGTCACATGGTGCCTCTGCCGGCGGCCGCCCCTTGCTACCTCCTTGTCACCGCCCGCCGAGGATGCAGCGACCGCGGCCGGCGGAGACTGAGCATTCGGGAAGAAGGGAGGAGTGAGGGAGGGGTTGCGGGTCGTGCGTGTGCGGGGCGCGCCGGCAGTGGCACCGGGAGCAGAGGCTGCGCGCAGCCTGGACACCTGCCCCACGCCCCCCTGGGGCCTGGCAGCGAGCCCAGAGCCCAGCTGCGGCGGCGGCTGGAGAGCCCTCGGGGATGGAGGAGGTGGGGGCGGATTGGGGGGCGCGGAAGGAGGAGAGGAAGGCTGCGCCCTGCGGGACTGGGGGGGCGCTTTTGGGGTCAGCGCCAAGGCCGGGCCGGGGCGCGGGAGCGAGGGGAGCTGCATTGTGGGAAGGGCGCCGCGTGAGGCTGGCCGTGGGAGTGGCTGGTCGGCGCACAGCCCCGCGAGCCGCTAGCGGCGCAGGAGCCGCGGGTATAGAGGGAGCGGCTTGTCGGCTCCCCCGGGAAGGCGCCGAAATGGCCGGGGTCGGCGGGGAGGTAGCCGAAGCGGCTGGGGCAGCGGGGAACGCTGCACCTCTGGAAACCCTTTGTCCGCAACCCGCAGTGGGAGGCACCTCCTGTCCTCCGGATCCAACACCCGCAGACCTCGCCAGCCCTCCCCGAGATCTGTTCTGGGGGGCTCTGTTTGGGGGATTGGGTGGTTTTGCTGAACTGCGGGCGCACTCTGGCCCGGCGGGGAGACCCCACGTGATTCCGCTCCGGGCTCGGCGCGTCGGGGTTCAGGGAGCCCGGCGCTCCAAGTCGGGGGCCAGCGGGGAGCGAGGGCGCAGGATGGAGGGGCCTGGGACAGCTGGGCCCATTTCCCTTTCTTTTGCTCACTCTTTGTTCCAGGCACAGCCCCCTTGAACTGACTGGGCACTTCCTTGCCGGGGAGTGTGTTTCCTTAAAATGGCGACAGGAAATCCCACCTGCGCGTCAGCCAATTAGACTGTCAGCACAGCGCGAATTTGCGAGGTGGAAACTCGAGCCTTTTATTGACGGGAACGGTTCCGTCTCCGTGTTCCATCAAAACAGGAAAGGGAAGGTGAATCATCTGTCAAAAATTAATCTACCTGGAGCATTTCAAGGGGGCCGACCGAGTAGCCTCTGTGACCGAGTGGCTATGGCTTTTTAGTCAGCGCTGGAAAGGAGAGAATACAACCAAACTCCTCGTAACTGACTAAAAGCCTCGTTCCGTCCAGTCTTCGTTAGTTCAAGAATGGCTATCAGAGAACTCTACTCTGAAGGCCAGCTCTTGAATAAACCTGAGAAATGGAAAGGCAGTGCAAACAGAAGGGAAGATACCGGGCAGCCTCGTTCAGACAGACCTGCCATCAAATTCTGCCTCAAACACTGCGTCCGTTGCCTGCTTAACTTTTGTCTTTAGTCATGTTTCCCGATTTGTAAAAAAGAGAGTTAGTATCATCTCATAGTGATATTCTACAGGCCACCAGAAAGTTGGTTCTTCTCCCCCTTCCCTCCTAGAGGAAGCTAATTTAAGATGAAATTACTAATTATAAGTAGTGTGCACCTTGCCTGGCAGAGATAATTCTTATGACTAAGGTAGGAAATCTGAACAGGCAAAGTAGGTAGATTGTGAGCATAGCTCCATAAGCCAGTTGAAATGGTTACCTTTGTTATCATCATGTGTATTCACCAGTGTTTGGAGAGCATCTGATCGCAAGCTTATCTTTTGATTACAGTTTTAGCTTATTAGCTAGTTTCTGTGCACCAAAGACTGCAGTTAAGTAGCATTTTAAAAATTGGATTCAATAATGATGAGTTGGGCTTCACTCCTTGCCAATTACTGTGCTAAGCACTTTACATATAAATATTATTACGTGTAATCCTTTCAACTACTCAATTCGGTATTATCCTGTTTGTATAAACAAGAAAGCAGGTTTGAAGAGGCTAAGTTGGCCACGTTCACTTAAGACAGTAAGTGGTGAAAGGGGACGTGAGGGAAGTGGTTCCCATTCAGGCCTGAATTCAAAATCCACGCTCAGGCTTAACCATGATGCTACGACCATTTGCGGGTAGACACTCTTGGGCCTTGAGTGTGCAAAGATCTTCACCCCTCCTCTGGCTTTTAGTTGACAACCTGGAACTGAAGGGTAGACATCAACATGGAGGCTGAAGTGAAGAAGCTACCGTGGGGAGGATTGCGGGGAAGGAGAGTGTGGGTGGTGTTCAGGACGAGTGCCTGGTCACTGCAGTGGGGCTTTTCCTCCAAAACTGCTGGTAGGTGAAACTTCCTTTCAGCGGTCCTTTCAGTAGCCCAGCACTTAAACCCAATTGCTGTGGTCTCAAATGGGGGAAAGGGGTGTCGTGATGATGACTCTGCTATTCACTGTGTGCTTCCCGAGAGATAAGCAACAGGATAAGCACCTTACAGATGGTCTCTCGTTTAGTCCTCACATCATTCCTAAGAGGTTGCAGACCATCCTACCCCCTGATTCAGAGGTTAAGAAATTGATTCCAAGTCCACCCAGCTCTAATTGGCATATCTAGTCTTACATCCGGAGCTGACGCCAAAGCCAGTTTTCTGTGCCTGGCTCTAAAATGTTCCCCGATGCTGGAACAGCCGCCTTTGGAGGACCAAAGGCAGGTCCTCCAAAGAGGTCCTCCAAAGAGGTAGGACAAATCCCAGGCCCCTCTGCCTTCACATGGGGACCACTTCCCTATTGCCAGAGACCTCAGGACTCAGTTTGCTCTGTAATAGGTTTCTGAGCCCCAAGAGCATTGTCATTCGGATCTAATGTTACTGTGGACCTTTGCAATTGAGTAGCTAGATTTCCCCAAAAGATATTCAGGTAGTCAGGACACATTTAATGGGTTATACTGTGGACTGCCCTATGGAACTGAGAAAAGAAAAATTCTGTATCTGAAAGGGAGGTGGGAGCAGGAAGCTCTAGTGTGAAAGGAGAACTGAATCACCTCAGGTCACCTGGGAGTTTTCTAGTAGCTCCATAGGCCCTTTCTGGATGGTTCCAGGAAGGAGGGGCAGCTTTGTGAAGAAAGATCAACCACTTCCCAAAGCAGATTCAGCCTGAACTTGAGCCACATCTGCTCTCATCCCAGCTTCACCCTGTACTCACCCGGTTGTACCTCTTCTCCATCTGGGTTGCCCAATAGGACAGCTGTGCGCTTACAGAGAAAAGGTGCTTTCCTCCATGGGTTTTCAAAGCTGTCTAAATATATCTGGTCTAATACCAGTAGACTTCTTGTGCATGAATTTTGAAATAGGATCAAAACTACCTTCTGAATATGTATAGCTGTTTTCCTTTTTAACTGGTTATAGGACAGTCTGAATTTTGACAATGATGAAAACAGAAATGTCAATTGGTGCGGTTATTACAGTCTAAGTGTCCTGAGCACTTCCTATTTGTGACAGAAGCAGTACAGCCATCTGAAAACAATCTTGCCTCATTAGAAACTCAGTTATTTATTTTGAAATCAGTCTTTTACTCCTATTCATAGGGTCTGCCCTAAAACAACAGATGGTCTTTAAAATTATTAGTGCTTCTTTTGACTGATGCAATCACATCTCTTTGCCCGATTAACCCTTTTTTACCAACTTTGATGTTCCTTGGAGCTCATCCATAGATGACAATATTTTGACAATAAGAGTTAGTTAAAGCAGCCAGAGCAAAAAGTAAATTTGCAACGAAAAGAGTCCCCAGTTGTCTGGCCTATCCTTCTGCAGATACGTGGTACCATGTTTCCTACCCCCTTGGTAGCACTGTGACAGGGCCTGCTGTCACCTCTGCCAGCGTTGCGATGGACATTCTACCTCATCAGATTTGTAACTGGCTCTGGCAGGAGGTCAACAACTCCCGCTGATTCTAAACTGAATTTAAATTAAAATCCCAGAGCAGGCTTCTTAAAAAAATGTCCGTTGTTTCTGATTTCAGCCCAGGTCAGCTTTGTAGGGTCACAGTTAGGGAAGCAGGGACTGGGGTTTGTTAGGTATTGTGACTATATGGCAATACGGTTTCATTCGTTTAAGCTCAACTAAAGAACCAGGGCCAGTGATCAGTCCCAGAAGTTTAATGTCTAATTTACCCGACGTGTATGCATTGTTATGCAGGTCAACTTGAGTGGATCTCCCTAGCATGTTACCAAATGAGGTAATGAGACCCATCTGATGATCGAATGACTCTGTGTCTCCAGAGTATTCACCACAATGCTTGGCACATAATAAGTGCACAATAAATGGTATCTGTTACCGTTCTGCACACTTTGCAGAAATAAGCACAAGACAATGAATATTCAAAGCCCACGTTTATAGGCACAAAGTATTCTCTAATGCTCGCTCCATACCGAAACAGCTGTCAAGCCCACACCTCTACTCCCATTCTTCCCACTACGGGACTAAGGAGACAAGGTATTTATTAGAGAATAGTTAGTCCTTCAGGTTAACTCCAAACCTTACTGTTAAAGTGAGAAAGCGTAGTTTAGGCTCTACATAAGAAATGTATTAATTAAAAAGTAGAAGTGTTCCCAAATCGAATATCACATCTATACTTTTTAATGGTGCCAGTGTAAGTTAGCACAACTTTATGTGAGGTAGCAATTTAGTGATTAAGAATGTGGGCTCTGAAGCCAAATTTTCTTGAGTTCTAATTCTGGCTCCACAGCCTACTACGTCTGTGGCCTTTGATGAGTTGCTTAACTTCTCTGTGCCTCAGTTTCCTCATCTTTAAAATGGAAATAAACAATAATACCTACCTTATACACTTATATGAAATATGTTTGTTAATATGTGTAAACACTTAAAGTAAGTCACAACTTATCTCAGGTATTTAATAAATAATAATACTAATTACCGGAAAATAATTTGACAATAAATAGGAAGAACTTAGATCCCATTGGTGTCACTTCTGGGAGTCTGCATCCTAAAAATAATGCACAGAGATGTTCACAAATAGCACAGAAGGTAAGGGCACAGGCTTTGGAATCAGGCAAGTAAAGGTAAAAAGCATGTTTGAACGTATTCATTCAAAGCAAGGATAACATAAATTCATAAATGACAGATCAAAAGTAAATACTCAGGTGTCTAGGCTAGGGGAGACCTATAAACCCTCTGTAGAGATACTGTGGGAAACAGAATACAGGGCTGACTGTTCCTTAGTCCTGATCCGATGTGGTTACTTTTGGTTTCTTATTAGTTTGGATGTCCGAAGGCAATACAGCTGGAGAAAGGATCTTCATCCAAGAGTGAGAGAAATCAAAGTGATAGCAAGTGATGAAAGGCATCAAGGGAAGTGGGGATATAGATGAGAAAATGAGAAAGTGAACGACAAGATCAGAAGGCAGGAGAATCTGAAGCCACAGATGCCTAGCCTGAGCTAGTTCAGGCCAGGACGAGGGCAGGGTCATCTCAGGAAGTTGGAGGGGGGGCGCTATTTGATGCTAAAATCTTGCTGGGCAGAAATATAATTTTTGTCTTCTCTGCTGAAAAGGTAGCTTTGGGGAGGAAGCGTTGGTTTTTGTCTTCGTTTTTTCTATTCCGTCTGGGAAGCAATAAAAGGGGAAGAACTCTATTCATTACTTGAGTAGAGTCACACGCTTTACTAACATGTTTCTTTTCGAAGTAATTGTTCTTAAAATAGGAAAACCCCGGTAATTTTCAGTGTGCTTGATTTTGAAGGACTATTTATTCAGTTGTATTTTAGACATCCAATGCTATTTCGTAATCCCAAAGGGGGTAATTTTAATAAGAGATTTATTGATATGTGTATAGCTAACTACACACACACACATATATGTACTTCTAAGATAAAATACTCAAAGTTTTTGATTCAAATGTAACATGTCCAAAACTGAACTCATCCTTTCTTCCCCCAACCCAAACTCTCCTCTCCCCCATAGAACCCATCTTGGGAAACCGTACCATCGTGGTCACAGCAGCTCAGGCGAGAGGTAGGGGAGTATCTTAGTGTCTCCTTCACCCTTCACATCCAATTGATGCATTCTTTGAACAAACATTTCCTAAGTGCCAGGCATTCTGCGAGTCTTTCATGGAGCTTGGAAAGACCAACATTCCACAATGATCTCACCAGTGAATGTACAATTTATAGATGGAGAGAAGTGCTGTGAGGAAAAGGACTCAGTATGACTCTCTAGGGTAACAGAGGCACATGCACTGGGCTGGGAATCAGAGGAGGCTTCCCAGAAGACATGAGCCTTGCTTGGATTCTATCCTCTTTATGCTGAGGGTTTTAATAGGGAGGGGGTGATGGACATGATCCAGTGAGCATTTTCAAAGGAATAATCACTAGTCCTATCACTCCACCTTCTAAATACTCATAGCATTTGTTCCTTTTCCTAACTCCTTACAGCCATTACTAGTATGAGCCTCTAGTAACACACTTCTGGGAAAAGTTCTCTTCAAAAGGCATTGATAACGTACCTCATCCTTAAAAACATCTTGATTTTACTTCTGCAACATAATATGTACTTGTACATACTTGTCAGTAATACACCTGTATTACTGTCCTGTTTATTATATGCATTAAAAACATTCACAAAACTTAAAATTAAATAGCAGTATTTTACACTTATTTGTTAATATTTTTTATTACTAAAATATAGTTCTAATTATTATTAAAATATTAACATTTTAGTGAGATAAGTTTAATTCAATATACTTTATTTTTAAACTCTTAGTCTAACACTCTGTCACACAGCAATTCACGAGTCTGGTTCCAAATTTGGTTACTTTTGACTCTTGAATTTAATGGCTGTCATAACTGGAAAAGAGACCTCACAGAGACACGGGGACCCAATGGAGGCAGTGTACTGTTGGCTATACTTATCAAATCAAGCTGTTCAGTTCTTAATCCTATCCACTAATTGACAAAGATTTATTTTTTCACTGTTACTCTACAAAGATACACTTAGATGGAGGTCATCATTCATGGTTATGGAAGTGAGCCATGGGCCCTACTTGATAATTCTGAATTTGTTTTGATGGACTTCTTATCACATTTGATTAGATGGTCATTGCTTTACCTTGCAATGTGGCTGACCAAAGAGCTCTCTACAGGGGTGAAAGTGTCAGCTCTACTTTTTCTTATTTCCTTAGGCTTGAATTATTATTATTTTTCAGCTGAAATTTCTTTAGAGGAATCTTTTAAATCTACTTTGTCCATTTTTGGAGGACACGTTAAAGTAGATAAAACAGAAAATATAATTTGTAAATTCACTCAACCAAGCATACAGAAATGCAATACATTGCAATATACTGAAAGGGGATGAATTAACTAAGGCACCACTGTCACCTTCTGTGCTCCTTCCTCAAGATACCTGGGATGCTGCAATTGACGGGGGCCGTCTAATGTGTGGGCTGAGGGAGAGCCATCATTGGTCTATTCATCTACATAGGAGGAACAATATTTTCTCCCTGCAGCCCACTTTGTTACCCCGCCTTAGCCTTCCACAAGAGCCTCCTAGCTGGTCTCCCTCCAGCCACTTTTGGCCACATAATCTCTCCACAACAGTTTAGAAGTCACTTGCCTGAGTTGGCAGTCTCTGAAACCCATTGAAATGATTTATTCAGAGACTATCTTCCCCACAGGTCTGCAAGCTTCATAAAGGAAAATGGCATGTTTTTAACTGTTTCCAAGCACCTCAGACATAATACAAGCTCAATAAATATTTGTCCAATTAATGAATGTATGAATGAATATATAGAATATCTTTACAGTTAAGTAGCTCTAATTCTTTTCTATTGAATTTAAATGTCAGGTCCTTAAAATGACAAGGAATATTAAAATATTTATATAAAATATTTATCAAATGTACACTTAGCTAAGTTTTTAAAGTCTGAGAGTCTATATATACAAATCAAATGAATAGCCATTTTTGGAATCTTGTGATGAATAAATTATCATTTTAAAACATCAAGGGTAAACGTCTATTGAATGACACTTTTAAAAGGAAAAAAGGAAAAAAAAAAATAAAAAAAAAATAAAAAAAAAATAAAAAAAATAAAAGGAAAAAAGGAACGTCAACCTGTGTTTAAAAAGTAATGTATTAACCTATAACGGAAAAGAATCTGAAAAGGAATATATATGTGTGTGTATATATATATATATATATATATATATATATCCCTGAATCACTTTGCTGTACACCTGAAACATTGTAAATCAACTATACTTCAAGAAGAAATAAAAATTTTAAAAATTACAAAAAACTTTTAAATAATGTATTTAATTTAACAGGGTTCTAGTTTATGGGAATGATCTGGAAAATTCAGAGCCCCAACCACCTAAAAATGATCATTCCTTAATAGCAAGTGTGGTTTTTACTTCCAGACTTACCTGGATAAGTGCCAGCTTTCTCTAAGTCACATTTGCTGTATGAAATTAACATTTGTAAATGGAGTCTAATTAAATTTTGTGATTTAAAAAAACAGTTATAAGTTAATTGTCCTGTTGTTCCTCCTTGTTCTTCTCATAACAGTTAGTATTTAGACATCATCTTATAGTTAAGATACAAAGCACTTACCAATATCAATTTAATAATGAATTCAATAGTTCTTTCTCTATATTCAATATTGTAACTTTGATCAAAAAAGAAATGCACTGATCTTTCCTTTTCAATTTTGAAAAGGAACAGAATGAAAAAAAATTGTCTTATTGCTTGGCATTTGTTCATTCGTTCATTCATTCATTTGTTCAACACGTGTTCAAAGTTAAGTCCTTTGGCAGTGTTCTTTATCTGATTTTCTGTTCTCCTTTGGAAACTTACTCCTGCATTTATTTTTCTACTACGGTATTTTCATCCTCTGCTCTACCGACTGTAAAGTATTCAATCCTCTCCCATCATTAAAAATAAAGAAAGAGAGGATGGAGGAGAAGTGGGGTGGCGGTGGGGGGGAGGGAGGAAATTTCCTTTGATTTTACATTTCTCTGTGGCTATAGCTCTCATCTTTCTTCTATTTAAGGGCCAAGATTCGAACAGTTAACAATATGCTTCCAATTCTTTACCTCCCATTCACTTTTTAAATACACACACACACACACACACACACACACACATACACACAATTGTAAAATTTATTCTCACTGTGGAAAAGTTGGAAAATGCAGTCAAATGTAAAGAAGAAAACCCAAATCATTCATAAGCTTACAGACTCTAGATAACCACTATTGACATTTACTTCATTTTGTATATGTGCATACCATTATTACAATCAGAATCATGTCCAGTTTTGTATTTTGGTGACATTAAATTTTGATCATTTTACTATGTCATTAAAAATTTTTCAAAAACATAGAATTTTAAGACTACAAAGTATTCCATCATACAGTTTTGCAATCATTCTCATTGATTTCAGATTTTTACTTTTTATATAAGTGTATTAAACTTTTCCCTCATCTCTGATTATTTCCATAGATAAATTTCTAGAAGTGAAATTCCAGGGTTAAAATGTATCTATGTTTTAAAATACTTGCTACAAATTTAAAATCACTTTCTAGAAAGAAAGTATGCATTAAAACATTAATAGTATGTGAAACTGCTCATGGCATTGAATCTTCAGCATTCTTGGGTATTATAATTTTACTCACTTTTATTAATTTAATAAGTGAACAAGAGTTTCTGGGTTTAATTTGCATTTCTTTTGTTACCAGTTTTATTGAATTTTTAAAATGTGCTTATTAGACCTTTTATTTCTTCTCTGAATTGTGTATCATGTGCTTTACTCATTTTCTCCTAATATTTTAGTGTTTTTAAATCCATTTGTGTAAGCTTTTTATATTTTAAAAGTCATAATTGTAGCTACAGTTTTTCCTTTGTCTGCCTTTTATTATTTTTTATGTTCAGACATCAAAATTTTTATGTCAATGAACTGTTGAAATTTTTTTTCTTAGCCCTACAAATTCATTTCTTATCCAGAGAAAAGATAATATACACCAGAACTTGGCTTTAGTTCTTATGACTTAGATATTTTTCCACCCATTTAATTCTTTAATCCATCTAGGGAGAGTTAAGAATCTAAACTGATTTGCTCCAAATCGCTAACCAATTATTCCACTACCCGTTGTGCAAATGCCTTCTCTTCTCTCCTCAGTTGTGGTGCCTCTTTTATCAGATGCTATTATTTATTACTGTTTATTATTCCAGATGAATTTAGGATTATTAATAAGTCAATAAAAGAAAACAATTGGACTTTTGTCACACCTATAATTCAATTTAAACACACACATAAAATATTTACAATGAAAACCTAAAATACCCAAGGATTCTCTTATCACAAAATGTATAGGCTATCTTTCTATATTTTTCAAAGTATAAAATTTTGCTAATATATAAATAAAGATCTGAATACAGTGAGAAATATACCACACTCCTGAACAGCCTGAAGATAGCAATTTTTCCTAAATTAATTTATAGAAAAGGAAATTTGCCAACCAAATTTTAGTTTTTAAAATAAAATATGAATTGTCCACCAGAGGGCAGACAGCAGAAGCAAGAAGAACTACAATCCTGCAGCCTGTGGAACAAAAACCACATTCACAGAAAGATAGACAAGATGAAAAGGGAGAGGACTATGGACCAGAAGAAGGAACAAGATAAAACCCCAGAAAAACAACTAAATGAAGTGGAGATAGGCAACCTTCCAGAAAAAGAATTCAGAATAATGATAGTGAAGATGATCCAGGACCTCGGAAAAAGAATGGAGGCAAAGATCGAGAAGATGCAAGAAATGTTTAACAAAGACCTAGAAGAATTAAAGAACAAACACCTAGAAGAATTAAAGAACAAACAAACAGAGATGAACAATTCAATAACTGAAATGAAAAATACACTAGAAGGAATCAATAGCAGAATAACTGAGGCAGAAGAACGGATAAATGACTTGGAAGACAGAACGGTGGAATTCACTACCATGGAACAGAATAAAGAAAAAAGAATGAAAAGAAATGAAGACAGCCTAAGAGACCACTGGGACAACATTAAACGCAACAACATTCGCATTATAGGACTCCCAGTAGAAGAAGAGAGAGAGAAAGGACCCCCAAAAAAATTTGAAGAGATTATAGTTAAAATATTCCCTAACATGGGAAAGGAAATAGTGACTCAAGTCCAGGAAGCACAGAGAGTCTCAGGCAGGATAAACCCAAGGAGAAACATGCTGAGACACATAGTAATCAAACTGACAAAAATTAAAGACAAAGAAACTTTATTGAAAACAGCAAGGGAAAAACGACAAATAACATACAAGGGAACTCCCATAAGGTTAACAGCTGATTTCTCAGCAGAAACTCTACAAGCCAGAAGGGAGTGGCATGACATATTTAAAGTGATGAAAGGGAAGAACCTACAACCAAGAATACTCTACCCGGCAAGGATCTCATTCAGATTTGATGGAGAAATCAAAAGCTTTACAGACAAGCAAAAGCTAAGAGGATTCAGCATCACCAAACCAGCTCTACAACAAATGCTAAAGGAACTTTTCTTAGTGGGAAACACAAGAGAAGAAAAGGACCTACAAAAACAAACCCATAACAATTAAGAAAATGGTCATAGGAACATACATATCAATAATTACCTTAAACGTGAATGGATTAAATGCCCCAACCAAAAGACACAGGCTCACTGAATGGATACAAAAACAAGACCCATCTATATGCTGTCTACAAGAAACCCACTTCAGACCTAGGGACACATACAGACTGAAAGTGAGGGGATGGAAAAAGATATTCCATGCAAATGGAAATCAAAAGAAAGCTGGAGTAGCAATAATCATATCAGATAAAATAAACTTTAAAATAAAGAATGTTAAAAGAGACAAGGAAGGAACCTACATAATGATCAAGGGATCAATCCAAGGAGAAGATATAACAATTATAAATATTTATGCACCCAATACAGGAGCACCTCAATACATAAGGCAACTGCTAACAGCCATAAAAGAGGAAATCGACAGTAACGCAATAATAGTGGGGGACTTTAACACCTCACTTACACCAATGGACAGATCATCCAAACAGAAAATTAATAATGAAACACAAGCTTTAAATGACACAATAGACCAGATAGATTTAACTGATATTTATAGGACATTCCATCCAAGAACAGCAGATTACACTTTCTTCTCAAGTGCACACGGAACATTCTCCAGGATAGATCACATCATGGGTCACAAACCAAGTCTCAGTAAATTTAAGAAAATTGAAATCATATCAAGCATCTTTTCTGACCACAATGCAATGAGCAAAAAAACAGAAAAAAGACCTGCTGGTTACAGAAAGATAAACATCCCAAATGTTCATTCAGAGGGGGCTAGTGAAAGCAATTATGTCTGCACAGTGGAACACTCAGCAGCCTTCAAAAAAAAAAAAAAAAGAATCCACCTGCCAATGCTGGGGACACGGGTTCGAGCCCTGCCCCGTGATGATCCCACATGCCACGGAGCAACTAAGCTAGCGAGCCACAACTACTGAAGCCCATGCATCTAGAGACTGTGCTCCGCAACAAGAGAAGTCACTGCAATGAGAACCCTCACACCACAACGAAGAGTAGCCCCCACTCCCCAGAACTAGAGAAAGCCCACTTGCACCAACGAAGACCCAACGCAGCCAAATAAATATGTAAATTAATAAATAAATTTATTTAAAATAATATGAATTGTCCTAACCATGCACAGCTAAGACACTATTTTTAAGTAAATTACATTTCTTTGTCAGGTAAGCATAAATAGGAACTTTTCACGTACTTGGTTTCTAGCCATCCACAATATATTGGTTGACATTCTTATTCTATAGGTAAACATGGTAGACACAACTCGTGTTTGTTACATGGAGTAAAATAGCATCTTGGTCTAAGTCACCAAGAATGTTTGAAAATCAACCAATTAGACACCTGTCATAGGTTGGGTTCCCTGGGAAACAGTGTGAGACTGAGGTTAACGAGCATAAGGTTTATTAGGGATGCTCTTGGGATCCACGCTTGAGGAAGGGGAGGAAAGGAAGCAAGGTTAGGGAAGAGAGAGGAGTTGGGCTATGACACAGTCTCAGCGAAAGCCTCAGCCAACCCCACAAGGAGCTCAAGGCTGCAGTGGCCCTTCAGAGCTGTCTTGAGTTAGGGTGAGGACCCGGATATTTTTACCTCCATATTGACCAGTCATGGGACGCAGGCTGCCTTGGGAAAAGAGTGTGACCTCGGGCTACTCAGCTTTCTTTCACAGAGATACTTCCGCAAGAGGGCGGATAAGTGAGGGCTTCTGACAGCAGCAGTCCTAAAGGGGGAGAGGGACAGTGTCCTGTGGTGTCCTCTGTAGCATAAACTTAAATTCATCCTCGTAATTTCCACATCGTGTATCATCAATGTCTATTCAATAAGATTTGTAACAGTAGAAAACAATTCTTGAGAGAATTATTTTTTAAAACACACAGCCTAGTGTACTCCATGTCATAAACAGATAAGAAATAGAAAAGAGGGACTTCTCTGGTAGTCCAGTGGTTAAGACTTCACTTTCCAATGCAGGGGGTGCAGGTTCAATCCCTGGACAGGGAGCTAAGATCCCACATGCCTCGTGGCCAAAACATAAACCAAAAACATAAAACAGAAGCAATATTGTAACAAATTCAATAAAGACTTAAAAATGGTCCACATCAAAAAAGAAAAAAAAATCTTAAAATGAAAAAAAAGAAAGGTTCTAAGGTCCTCTTGTCTGACTCTTGGGCATGAAAAACTATAATGGAAGCGTTTGGATTTTGCTTTCCATTCCCTTTGCTTTTCATTGTCTTCTTTGGTGAAGCAGCAAAGCAAAAAGAAGCCAGGGAGAAATAGTAAGGGATCAAGGTTCACATATATTCTTGAACAGGGAATGTTGATAATGATCTATCCATATTAAGAAAGATAGCTCATTCTTCTGACCTTTACGAAGTGGGGTTGGGGGATGAGGGGACAGGTAGAGATGGAGGGGAGAATAGGAGGGTTGCAGAGGTGCCGACCGAGGAAGATTGCAGGGGAAGGAACAGAAGGAAAAATGACCAAACCCCTACTTGTACCCACCTCTAAGTCACGTGCTTGCGTGTTGTCGGTTTCGCCTTCACAGCAAACTTTGAGGTAGGCACTATTAGCCCCAGTTTTCAGAGGGAGGATGTGAAGGGCAGAGAGGGAGTATAACTTAGTCAAGACTTTATAGACAGTAGCTGAGCTAGAATTCAAACTCCCATCTGTCTGCTCTCAGTGCCTGTGTTTCTTTCTGTTATATGCTATAAATATGAGGGATAGAACAGGACCAAACAATTAGAAATCATCCTGCCATTCTAGCATCACTCAGCTTTATCATCCATGTGGTTTAATGAACATTTATTGAGTGATTACCAGGCACTTCACTATTTGTTGGGATTAAAAAGCGATGAGTAACATACAGTATTAGTCATGAAGATCTACTGTGCTTATCAGCCCTGTTAATTACTAGCCTATCGATTTTGCCATTTTGTTCCTATACCCGTGGCAAAGTAATGGAAATGGTCATCCAATTAAGTTCCTGGATAGGTTGCCCGAGCTACCTAAATGCATGACAAGCTGACATTTGAAAGACATTAAAAACATAAGGTAGGCCCGGAGGTGGATCTTTGGAGATGAAAGGAGAAGCTGCTGGCATGGACGGGGGACTCCTTTTTCTAATGGAGGCAAAGTAAAAGAATGTGATCTAAGGGGAGTAAAAATGCGAGGTGAGGGGGTCACTCCTGAGTTGTTTGTTGACTTCAGTGAAGGACCTAAGAGAGTAAGTTAGAGGCTGTACATTCTTTCTCTTGGTATAGCGTCCTGCTTACAAGCATGGGCTTTGCTGCGAAATATACGCAAGTTCCCGTCTTGTCCACATGTGAGATGCATGTGTGGGCAAGTGACTTATCTTCCATTATCTTGAGTATCTTTACTTATAAACAGGGATATTTATAGTACCCATCTCATAGGCTTGCCATGTGGGCTACATGAGATACAGGTTTAAATAGGGCCTGACACTTTTTGCTTTCTGCTGATTAGCTCTTGTGTAAGAATTAGTATGCTTTACTTGAACACTTATTTAGCTCTAGTTTATATTCAATATGGGAGACAGTAGAGCCTGGTGGTTTAAAAAATGGGGTCTGGAACTGGACAGCCAGAGTTCAAACCCAGACTCCGCCTTGTGCTGGCTATGTGAGTGACCTTGGGCGAGTTACTTAACCACACGGGGCCTCAATTCTCTTGTCTGCAAAGTGGAGAGTATGACAGATCCTACTCCAACGTTGTCATGTAGATTGTGACTTCATGTATGTAAAGCCCCTAGGACAATACCATATAGAAGAGCTATGTGTTCACAGTTATCTACATACACACACAGATATGTGTACTTCTAAAATAAAATACTCGAAGTTTTTGATTCAGATGTAACACGTCCAAAATTGAACTCACCCAGTTTTTCCCCCAACCCAAACCCTTTCCCTCCTCCCATAGACCCCATCTTGGGAAATTGCACCACTGTGGGCACAGCTGCTCAGGTGAGAGGTTGAGGATACACATGTCTTCAGACATACACGAACACACTGGAAAGTACACACACACACACACACACACACACACACACACACACACACCAGTTACAAATGGTCCAAGCGCTACAGTCCCTTCTCTGGGGAAACGAGCAACACACTTACTCCTGTGCTGAATTTCCCTGGGAAAGGGACCTGACTTCTGTAACAGAATCTAAGGTCAAGATAAGACGGGAGGAACGTGCAGCTCGTGGTACAGCCAGCACAGGCCAGAGAGTAACCCTAGTGTCCTCTTCACCTTCCTTATCGGCCTGCTTGCCTTCCTTCCATCACTCCCACCCGCCATTGTTCCCCTGGGGCCTCCCCTGTGCCCAGTCCCTGGTTTCAGTGAATTTCAGCAATGAGCCTTCGCTTAAGTATGAACTCTAATTAAAGTATTTGCTGATAACTTCAGGTAGGAAACCTCCCAGGGGGGCCTTCTTATTTTTTACAGGAGGAAAAGTCAATGCCTGCTTCGTTGCCTCTGCCTCTCCAGCCCTCCCCGTTTCTCCTTAATTTCTGTCCTGTCGTGGGACGAGCTCGCAGCAAGTGGAGCAGTGGGACGTGTAGTTTTATTCTCGGTGCTGTTCCTCTGGAGGTGCCGGGTTACACGTGCAAGGTTTGCCAGGACACAACCCACATCAGCTGTACTGCTCGCTTCCCAGGTGATGGGGCAAAGCAGGGCTGCTATGTTCGTTTAGAAAAAAGTTATCACCAGGTATCTAGTCCGTCTCTTTGGCTTTTCTCGTATAAGACACTTTCACATCGTTAGCAGGGGAAAAGAAATGAGCCAGAGGACACATTAAAAAGAGGAGGGAGACATAGGTTTAGGTGAGGGGTCTTTATTTTCCTAGATAAATGTTTGCCTTTTGTAGATTATATTTCATTCCCTATCTCTTTATAAGCTAATATTTTTCTGTGGTCCTCAATTAATTGTTCAACTTCTTCCTTAAAAATATCTACTGAACCCTTGCTACTCAAGAACCAACACCACAGGCATCACCTGGGAGCTTGTTAGAAATGCAGGATCTCAGACCTATGGGATCAGAACCTGCATTTTAACCAGATCCTCAAGTGATCCTTATGCCCACTGAAGTCTGAGAAGCACTGTATTAACCCATCACAGCCGCCTGCAAACACTCTATGCTTCCTTGTCAGTGGCTGAAAAAATCTTAAAATCGTGTTCCAAAATTGCACCAACATATACTGATCGTTTATCCTTGACTGCGTGCATTGATTTTTCTCTTAAAGTTGTGTATAGTCAGGGACACTCAAGACAGGGGTGATGTAAGTACTCTACCCTCCAAGAAGTAGAGGGGTAGAGTAACTTACTGTACTTCTAGGAGAAGATGGAGATTTAAATCTTTGTCTTAGGGTAAAAATGGTGATGAGGAAAGGAAGAGGCATGAGCAGAATCTAAAGTAACCTCAGGACTGGAGCCGAAAGGGTGGACTTGGAATGGCCATATTGGGTAGCAGTGAGAATAAGTTACCAGGCACTAATCTAATACCCATGGTTGGAAAGCAGAAGCAATGTAGGGGCAGCTAAGAGACTATCTTGTTGACATTTAGCAAAGAAACAACATGTCTAAAAAGGATGTTGCAATTTCTTAAAGAAGTTGTAAAAGGTGGACTGGTACTTTTCCAAGCCTCAGTTTTTCCATCTGTCAAATGGAGGGTAATTTCCAGTGTGCCGATTGTTGTAAGGAATAAAAACAAACCACGCAAAGAGCTTAGACCAGGGTCGGCTCATAGGAAGCAGTGAACTGTCACAGAGGTAGCTAGAGTTATTCTATCACTACTCTTGAGAGACTGAAAGCAGAGAACATATCTAGGAAGCTCTTCTAGTGGTAATAATAATAGCAACAGCGATTAAGTGCTCACTGTGAGCTGGGCACTTTTCTAAGAGTGCTTTACAGAAAGTAGCACATATGTGCCTCACCACAGTCCTCTGAGATAGGTACTGTTATCCCCATTTGTCAGATTGAAAACTGAAGGACAGAGGGGATCAGCGATTTGCATAATTTCTCCACCACCACGCTATTCCACTACACGTGTTCCAGTGAAGACAAGGAAGAGGGGTATGGAGGGAGAAATAGAAAAGAAAGGGATGAGCAAAAACCCACCAGGGAGGAAGAGTGGCAGTGAGTGAGCAAACAGCCCTGGCTGAAGAGACAAGGGTCCAAAATAACTCTGAACTGCTGAGCAGAGCTGGGAGAAAAATGGTACCCACGCCAGAGATGGAGGTTTGTTTTGGTTTTGGTTTACCATACTCGAAATGTTTAAGGTTTGATCAAAATCTCTGGGATCATTTTGAAGCCATAAATAATTATTTTTGAAAACTAAGATTGCTTTTGCTTTTTTGGACAAAGAATACTCAGAACCAGCCATCCACCTGAAGCCTGTGTGTTCAGTGATTAGTTCTGTACATAGGTGAGCATTTCTCTCAAGTAGCACATATTTAAAGAGCATAAGTGGCTTTTTTTCACACCCCATTTAATTTACACTGGTTTTACCTTCCTGCACAGATGGCCTGCTTTTCCTCTTCCTGTGCTTAATTCTCACTGAAGCCGAAGAGTGTTAAATGCCCATGAGGATTCAGTGGCGTTAAAGGATACAGGAAGAGGAGTCAGATGGCGCCAGTATTACAACAAACCTGCAAGGAATGGTTCCTAAAGTTATGATATTATGCACAAAGCATTAAAAAGGTATTTTGCAGCATCGTTAATAAAATGGGAAGATGCAAGAAATGCTAACTGAAAATAAAGGAGGAAACTAAATAGTATACGCAGTGTAATTCTCAAATGGTGAAAGTAAAATGTATATAAATGTATGTTTATATTTACCACATATTTTTAAAAGGCTGAGTAGTCATTTTATAATCAGAAAAATCCCGTGCTTTTAAAAAAGAAAAGCAACATTTAGAGTCTCTGTGTTTCCTGTTAGGTGTTTAAATCTGAATGAAAGCAGCAGTTTCTGCTGAATTTGCCTGGTCTGTTTGGGAGAGCCTTAAGTTCAGGGAAGAAGAGAGGAGCTCATCATCATCACCAGCTGTCAATTGTTGAGCGACACTAAGTAGAATTGCTCTTCCTATTAAGTGGAAAAGTCAGCCCAGAGGGACAGGAAGAGAGGGTGGTGGGAAGGAAGAACCTTCAGAAGAGCCTTCCTCTTCAGCATTTTTCAGTGATGATTACACCAGGGACTCCGCCAGCTGCAGCCTGCAGCTGTGTTTCCAGCTGTGCCTGGATAGGGCTGGAGGATGTGTATGTCAAGTGCCCTAGCGGCCCTTTTCGGGAGCATGCAGACTAGTCAGTACACGCAGTGGAGCTGTGGCTGCACTGAAACTCTAGGAAGGGGCTTTCTGGACAACTTTCAGAAGGCTGAAGTTCTACCTTTCAGATGTCAGAAAGATCAAGTGAGTCCATGTACATAAAAAACTGAAACTTAAAAAGCACTATATTGATTCACTTGTTGAGATGATTTCTGTGCTTAAGCTCTAAAACTTTAAAGCTTAATCACGGTGACTTTCATAAATGCAGCAGACAAAATCTTTTTATTGCTTAGCATATTTTAAAATTCTGAAAACAGCATTACAGTGACCATAAAGAATGCTTTATAGCAAGAAAATTATGATCCATCACTCTCAAGAACCAAATTATTTCCATTTGGGGGGCTTTAAAGTGTTTATGCTTATAGTATAAGAAAGTTACATTACATTACAGAAATTCTGAAGAAAAAATATCATCCCTCTAAAATTCCATGACCCTAAGGCAACTGTCATCAATTATGTGTAGCCTCTTCCAAGTTTTTTCCTAGAGGCAACATCTTTAAAATTTAAATTGTAGTGGATATAATAAATTTGTAATCTGATTTTCTTTTGCTCTTCTGTTTGACACCATATTAAGTAGGAGTCAGTTTAGGATAATGGTTAAAAAATCTCATGCTCTGGAGTCAGGTAGGAGCTTCTTTAAGGAGTTCTCCTCCTATTAACTGGAAAGGGGAAGTCACTCAGAGAGATCACTGAAAGAGGGCAGGGGAAATGAAAGAAGAATCTTCAAAAGAGACTTCAAAGGGGGGTAATACCCACTTCACAGAATTATTGTGAGACAGATATGAAGTAATATCCTCAACATTGCTAATTTATGGCCTGGGACATAGAAAGCATTCAGTATATGGTAGTTATTGTATCATACATATGTTGTTACATAGACTTTATGCTAATTATTTTAATACCAATATAAGATTCCATAGATAAATGTACTATAATATCTCTATTGTTGACCATTAATTTTCTTATAATTTTTCAGTATTATAAATAATGCAGGACATGGCTTTTCTTACATTTTAGATTATCTCTTGAGACCATACACAATTTAATGGAATTACTATGTCAATGAACATTTTCTTGGTTCTTGATACATTTTGCTATATTGATTTCCAAACATGTTCCAACTTATAATGTCATTATCAATATTTGAAAGCAATATTTTTACTGCACCATTGCCAGGATTAAATATTAAAGTTAATTTGTGTGTGTGTGTGTGTGTGCGTGTGCACACATACATGTGTTTGTGTATGCTCACTAATTTGGTAAGAAGCTAATGATGATGTATGAGGATTTTTGCTAAGCCAGGGCAAAACCTCTGATAAGCTGGCATGTGGAATTAGGAAGCAATGCTCCCTAGAGAGGTACTCTTCATGATATGGACAGACTAAGTTTCTAACTATTGTAGAAAGTTCCAGAAATTTAACTCCTATGGTATATGCAGAACAGATGCCCAACTCTATCTCCTGACTTGCATTTGTCCAAGAACTCAGTGGGAACGAAATAGTGTTCAGCTCATGAATGGGGGTCATCAGGTGTAAAAAGTTTTAATGGTAAAAGAGAGAACCTCCAAAAAAGAAAGGAAGGAAAGAAGGAAGGGAAGGAGGGAGGGAGGGAGGAAGAAAAGAAGGAAGAAAAACTAAACTTCAGGAAGAGGCAGTTGAGCCTTTGAGGAAAAAATTCTCTTTGAATAAAAGTGTATTCTGACGGAGTAGCTCAACAGCAAGGTCTCACTGCTGAAAAGAGTTGGTGCTTTCTGAGCACTTAGAAAGAGAAGATGATAATAAAAAAAGGAAAAACATATCACATGTCTGCTGTAGCAATCTTTCTCTGAAACAACTGGTCAGGAAAAGTGAGTATATCCAACCAGGTACAGAGTGAAAAAAGCCCTAGAGTCGGTGGGCCAGACAGTAGCCTGTGGGCAACAGAGCATTAGCCATTGGGGGGACAGGGATGGCTGAGACAGGGACAGCAATGCTCTGGGCACCACTTTGATGACATGTGAGGCAGTGGGCCTACCTGTAGCTGCTTGCTGTCCTCTTTCTGAATTTCTGCTTCTGATCTACTATGGTCTTGGAAACTAGATACCAAATCTTGTCAGACTTAGTGGTAAAATAACAATAAAAAGTCTCTAGGAGGAGGATCCTGGGAAGGTAGTGGAATAGGAAGCACCAGAAATGTCTTCCCACCTAGAAAAAATTGGACTGGCAGAATCTGTCTGATGTAACCATTTTGGAACTTGGGAATTTGTTGAAGGCTTGAAACTTCCAGAGGAAGGTGTGGATGTTAAATTGCAGTTAATTTTGGTTAATTTACCTCACAGCACAGTAGCAGGTACCCAGTATCCACCCCCCAGACCCTTGGCAGGCAGCCATGCACACATTCCAGGAGAAGGTTGTATGCAGCTTGTAGGAGCCAGAGTGGGCAGTACGGGTCCTGTCTTACAAATACTGGAGATCTGTACTATGATGACTGATTACTGCTTCTGAGCACAGAGGTACAAAGAGGTGGGTGGCCATTGTTGTTGCATCTCTCTCCATTGTTGTAAGTCCCTCCCCCTATTGCTGAAGTTACTTACAAGGGATTTAAGTGCCAATGTCTTTTTATCTAATCATTTTTTCTTTTTTCTTCCCTTCTGGTAGCCAGACATTAAAGACTAAGATATTCAAAGGTAACTGCAAAAGTGGGGGACATTGGAAAGTTATTGCACATGCCCAGGGAAAGGCATACACTCAGAAGAGACGTGAGAAGATCTAAGTTTACTCCTCATGCCAATCCTTGGCACAGAGTCATCCCACAACAATCAACCAATAAAGAAAAACAAAAACAAAATCCATCAAACTCTAGAGAAAGGGAAGAATCTGATTTCCAGAGTTACTATATTATTAGATTCAAATGTCCAGTTTTCAACAACAAAAACCAAAAATCACAAAGCATACAAAGAAACAGGAAAGTAAGGCCCATTCAAAAGGAAAAAATAAGCAAAGAGAAACTGTTCCTGAGAAAGACCTTATGGCAGACCTATTAGACAAAGTCTTTAAAACAACTGTCTTTGACATAGCTTCATCCACAAGAGGGCAGACAGCCGAAGCAAGAAGAACTACAATCCTGCAGCCTGTAGAACAAAAACCACATCACAGAAAGATAGACAAGATGAAAAGGCAGAGGGCTATGTACCAGAAGAAGGAACAAGATAAAACCCCAGAAAAACAACTAAATGAGGTGGAGATGGGTAACCTTCCAGAAAAAGAGTTCAGAATAATGATAGTGAAGATGATCCAGGACCTCGGAAAAAGAATGGAGGCAAAGATCGAGAAGATGCAAGAAATGTTTAACAAAGACCTAGAAGAATTAAAGAACAAAGAAACAGAGATGAACAATACAATAACTGAAAAGAAAAATACACTAGAAGGAATCAATAGCAGAATAACTGAGGCAGAACAGGTAAGTGACCTGTAAGGCAGAATGGTGGACTTACCTGCTGTGGAACAGGATAAAGAAAAAAGAATGAAAAGAAATGAAGACAGCCTAAGAGACCTCTGTGACAATATTAAACGCAACAACATTCACATTATAGGGCTCCCAGAAGGAGAAGAGAGAGAGAAAGGACCCAAGAAAATATTTGAAGAGATTGTAGTTGAAAAATTACCTAACATGGGAAAGGAAATAGTGACTCAAGTCCAGGAAGCGCAGAGAGTCTCAGGCAGGATAAACCCAAGGAGAAACACACCGAGACACATAGAAATCAAACTGACAAAAATTAAAGACAAAGAAAAATTATTGAAAGCAGCAAGGGAAAAAAGACAAATGATATACAAGGGAACTCCCATAAGATTAACAGCTGATTTCGCAGCAGAAACTCTGCAAGCAACTCTATGCCAATAAAATGGACAACCTGGAAGAAAGGGACAAATTCTTAGAAAGGTATAAACTTCCAAGACTGAACCAGGAAGAAATAGAAAATATGAACAGACTAATCACAATTAATGAAATTGAAACTGTGATTAAAAATCTTCCAACAAACAAAAGTCCAGGACCAGATAGCTTCACAGGTGAATTCTATCAAACATTTAGAGAAGAGCCAACACCCATTCTTCTCAAACTCGTCCAAAAAATTGCAGAAGAAGGAACACTCCCAAACTCATTCTATGAGGTCACCATCGCCCTAATACCAAAAGCAGACAAATATACTACAAGAAAAGAAAATTACAGACCAATATCACTGATGACTATAGATGCAAAAATTCTCAACAAAATACGAGCAAACAGAATCCAGCAACACATTTAAAGAATCATACACCACGATCAAGTGGGATTTATCCCAGGGATGCAAGGATTTTTCAATATATGCAAATCAATCAATGTGATACACCATATTAACAAATTGAAGAGGAAAAACCATATGATCATCTCAATAGATGAAGAAAAAGCTTTTGACAAAATTCAACACCCATTTATGATAAAAGTTCTCCAGAAAGTGGGCATAGAGGGAACCTACCTCAACATAATAAAGGCCATATACAACAAACCCACAGCAAACGTCATTCTCAATGGTGAAAAACTGAAAGCATTTCCTCTAAGATCAGGAACGAGACAAGGGTGTTCACTCTCACCACTATTATTCAACATAGTTATGGAAGTCCTAGCCAAAGCAATCAGAGAAGAAAAAGGAATACAAATTGGAAAAGAAGAAGTAAAACTGTCACTGTTTGCTGATGACATGATACTATACATAGAGAATCCTAAAGATGCCACCAGAAAACTATGAGAGCTAATCAATGAATTTGGTAAGGTTGCAGGATACAAAATTAATGCACAGAAATCTCTGGCATTCCTATACACTAATGATGAAAAATCTGAAAGACAAATTAAGGAAACACTCCCATTTACCACTTCAACAAAAAGAATCAAATACCTAGGAATAAACCTACTTAGGGAGGCAAAAGGCCTGTATGCAGAATACTATAAGATACTGATGGGGCTTCCCTGGTGGCGCAGTGGTTGGGAGTCCGCCTGCCGATGCAGGGGACGTGGGTTCGTGCCCCAGTCTGGGAAGATCCCACATGCCGCGGAGCGGCTGGGCCCGTGAGCCATGGCTGCTGAGCCTGCATGTCCAGAGCCTGTGCTCCACAACGGGAGAGGCCACAACAGTGAGAAGCCCACGTACCGCAAAAAAAAAAATAAAAATAAAAATAAAAAAGATATTGATGAAAGAAATTACAGATGATACAAACAGATGGAGCGATATACCATGTTCTTAGATTGGAAGAATCAATATTGTGAAAATAACTATACTACCCAAAGCAATCTACAGATTCAATGCAATCCCTATCAAATTACCAATGGCATTTTTTACAGAACTAGAACAAAAAAATCTTAAAATTTGCATGGAGACACAAAAGACCCCAAATAGCCAAAGCAGTCTTGAGGGAAAATAACAGAGCTGGAGGAATCAGACTCCCTGACTTCTGACTATACTACAAAACTACAGTAATCAAGACAATATGGTACTGGCACAAAAACAGAGGTATAGATCAATGCAACAGGATAGAAAGTCCAGAAATAAACCCACGCACCTATGGTCAACTAATCTATGACAAAGGAAGCAAGGATATACAATGGAGAAAAGATAGTCTCTTCAATAAGTGGTGCTGGGAACACTGGACAGCTACGTGTAAAAGAATGAAATTAGAACACTCCTTAACACCATACACAAAAATAAACTCAAAATGGATTAGAGACCTAAATGTAAGACCGGAAACTATAAAACTCTTAGAGGAAAACATAGGAAGAACACTCTTTGACATAAATCATGGCAAGATCTTTTTTGATCCACCTCCTAGAGTAATGGAAATAAAAACAAAAATAAACAAATGGGACCTACTGAAACTTAAAAGCCTTTTCAAACCAAAGGAAACTACAAACAAGATGAAAAGACAACCCTCAGAATGGGAGAAAATATTTGCAAATGAAGCAACGGACAAAGGATTAATCTCCAAAATATATAAACAGCTCATGCAGCTCAATATTAAAAAAACAAACCACCAAATCCAAAAATGAGCAGAAGACCTAAATAGACGTTTCTCCAAAGAAGACATACAGATGGCCAAGAAGCACATGAAAAGCTGCTCAACATCACTAATCATTAGAGAAATGCAAATCAAAACTACAAAGAGGCATCACCTCACACCAGTTAGAATGGGCATCATCAGAAAATCTACAAACAACAAATGCTGGAGATGGTGTGGAGAAAAGGGAACCCTCTTGCACTGTTGATGGGAATGTAAATTGATACAGCCACTATGGAGAACAGTAAGGAGGTTCCTTAAAAATCTAAAAATAGAATTACCGTATGACCCAGCAATCCCACTACTTGGCATATACCCAGAGAAAACCATAATTCCAAAAGAGACATGCACCCCAGTGTTCACTGCAGCACTATTTACAATAGTCAGGGCATGGAAGCCACCTAAATGCCCATTGACAGACGAATGGATAAAGAAGATGTAGTACATATATACAATGGAATATTACTCGGCCATAAAAAGGAAAGAAATTGGGTCATTTGTAGAGACGTGGATGGACATAGAGACTGCCATACAGAGTGAAGTAAGTCAGAAAGAGAAAAACAAATATCATATATTAACACATATATGTGGAACCTAGAAAAGTGGTACAGATGAACCAGTTTGCAGGGCAGAAATTGAGACACAGATGTGGAGAACAAACGTATGGACACCAAGGGGGGAAAATGGTGGTGGCGGTGGTGGTGGTGGTGCAGTGGTTAATTGGAAGATTGAGATTGACATATATACACTAATATGTATAAAATGGATAACTAAGAAGAACCTGCTGTATAAAAAAATAAATTAAAAAAAAAGAAAAAACAACTGTCTTCAAGATGCTGAAAGAACTAAAGTCCAGAAATGTGGAGAAAGTCAAGAAAACAGATATGAAAAAATGATAATATTAATAAAGAGATAGAAATCCTAAAAAAAATTCTGAAGCTGGAAAGTACAATAACAGAAATTTAAAATTCACCAGAAGGATTCAAAGGTAGATTTGAGCAGACAGAAGAAAGAATCACTGAACTTGAAGATAGGAAAATGGAAATTTTCAAGTCTGAGGAACAGAAAGAAAAAAGATTGAAGAAAAGTCAACAGAGAGAGCCTAAAGAACTTGTAAGACACTGTCAAGCAGACCAACATACATATTGTGGGAGTCCCAGAGGGAGGAGGAGGAGAGAGGCAGAGAGAATATGTGAAGACATAAAAGCCCAAAACTTCCCATATTTAATGAAGACATGAGTATAAACATAGAAGCTCAATGGCTCCAAGTAGAATAAACTCAAAGAGACTCACACCAAGACACATTATAATCAAACTATCAAAAGACAAAGGGAATCCTGAAAGCAGCTAGAGAGAAGTGACTTTTCACATACAAGGGATTTAATAAAATAATCACCAAGTTTCTCATCAGAAACTTTGGAGGCCAGAAGGCAGAGGGCTGATGTATTCAAAGTGCTAAAAGGAATAAACAAAACAAAACTGTTAACCAATATCTTATATCCAGCAAAACTTTGTCAAAAGTGAGGGGGAAATTAAATCATTCCCAGATAAGCAAAATCAGAGGGAGTTTGTTATTATTAGACCTGTCCTGCAAGAAATGAATAAGTTAGTTCACAAGTTGAAATGAAAGGACAATAAACAGTAACTGAAAGCCATGTGAATAAATAAAGAGCTCCATAAAGATGAATACATGGGCAATTATAAAATCTAGTGTTACTGTAAAAGTGGTTTGTAACTCCACTTTTTGATTTGTACATGATTTAAGAGACATAAAATTTTTTAAAGAATTATTTGTCTAAAAGCTAGTATTGATATTATTTGCAGCTTTGGTTTATAACTCCACATTTTGTTTTCTATATAATTTAAGAGACTAGTTTATGTTTTTGAACATACAATATATTAGGATGTAATTTTATGATAACAACTGAAAAAGAGGGGCAGAGTTTTTGTATGTTATTAAACTGGTATATATCCAAATTAGAGTGTTATAACTTTAGGATGTTGAAAGTAATCCCCATGGTAACCACAAAAGAAAGAACAACCCAATTCAAAAATGGTCAAAGGACTTGAATAGACATTTCTCCAGAGAAGATACACAAATGACCAATAAGCATATGAAAAGATGCTCAACATCACTAATCACTAGGAAACTGCAAATCAAAATCACAATGAGATAAGACCTCACACTCATTAGGATGGCTACTATTAAAATAAAACAGAAAATAACAAGTGTTGGCAAGGATATGAAAAATTGGAAATTTTGTGCACTGTTGGTGAGAACGCAAAATGGTACAGCTGCTGTGGAAAATAGTATGGCAGCTCCTCAAAAAATTAAAAATAGAATTTCAGTATGATCCAGCAAACACCATTTCTGAGTATATACACAAAATTGAAAGCAAGATCTTGGAGAGGTATTTCTACACCCATGTTCATAACAGCGTTATTCACAATAGCTACAACATGGAAGCAAGACAGGTGTCTGTCCATTGACAGATGAATGGAAAAACAGAATATGATAATACATACAATGGAATATTATTCAGTCTTAAAAAGGAAGGAAATTCTCCAATATGTCACAACATAGATAAACATTGAAGACATTATGATAAGTTAAATAAGTCAGTCACAAAAAGACAAATACTCCACTTTGTATGACTCCATAAGTATGACTCCACTTATATGAGGCACATAGAGTTGTCAAATCATAGAAACAGAAAGTAGAGTGGTGGTTGCCTGAGGCTGGGGAATGGAGGGAGTGGGGAGTTATTGTGTAATAGGTATAGAGTGTCAGTATTTAAGATGAAAATAGTTCTGGAGATGGATGGTGGTAATTGTTGTACAGAAATATGAAGGTACTTAGTAACACTAAACTGTACACTTAAATGGTTAAGATGGTAAATTTCATGTATTTCGTTATGTATATTTTAGAAAAATGAAAAAAGGCTCTGAGAGAGAGCCTGAGGGATTATCCTATAAGCAATGTGTATATATTTTAGTGTATGGGGTTTATAAACTCTATTTTGACCACATATTGGTCCTTTTAGTTTCTTTCCCAACCCTTAGTTCTGTTCTATTCAAAGGAGTTTGTCTAATAGCTGAGTTCTAAACAGGTGAGGTCATTTGGTAAATGTTTTTATAGGTTTATTTGCCCTCATCCAGGTTCATTACATATAAAGGCACTGTAAAGGAGTGAGTAAAAAAGTAGACTCTGGAGTCAGAAAGACCTGGGTTTGAATTTGAGCTCCAGAAGTAACTACCTATGTGACTCTGGGGACTTTTGCAACCTCTCAGTTTACTCATCTGTGAAATGGAGATAATAAGGTACCATTGGAGTATTTTGTGATAACTAAACAAAATGCATATGAAATGATATGATGATGGTGCCTGGCACCAATAAGAGCCGATGCTTGTTATCATTATACTGAGAAGTCCCAGCAGGAGGTGAGAGCATTCACTCTCTCTCATTCTGCTTGCTATTGAGATGACCATGTCAGCATAACACAGCCAGTTCACTTTGCAATTGGAATTACACACAGATCATTGCTTAATTATCAGATGATATCAATAAAATGAGGATTGGTAATGGATTTTATAAAAGAAAGAATGATTTTTCAATTAAATTTAGAAAAGATGCAAGCAGGGGAAAAAACCTTATTTCCCTTGAGTTTACCCTATAATCACAAACTGGGCCTGAGTAAGCATATTGCTTCTTAGAACAAGGGTAAAATAAAGTCATTCAAGACCTAGTTGTGCAAAATTGGATTTCCCAAAAAGAACTGGAGATCAGATATTCAAAAGAGATACTCTTAAAAACAACATTGAGGGGCTTCCCGGGCTTCCCTTGTGGCGCAGTGGTTAAGAATCCTCTTGCCAATGCAGGGGACACAGTTTCGAGCCCTGGTCCGGGAAGATACCACATGCCGCGGAGCAACTAAGTCTGTGCGCCACAACTACTGAGCCTGTGCTCTAGAGCCCGCGAGCCACAACTACTGAGCCTGTGTGTCCCAACTACTGAAGCCCGCATGCCTAGAGCCCGTGCTCCGCAACAAGAGAAGACACCGCAATGAGAAGCCCGTGCACCTCAATGAAGAGTAGCCCCTGCTCGCCGCAACTGGAGAAAGCCTGCGCACAGCAACAGAGACCCAGTGCAGCCAAAAATAAACAAATAAAAATAAATTTATTTTAAAAAACCCAAAACATTGATATTTACATTTGAAACTAATCTTTCTTTCTTTTTCTTTTTTTTTTTTTTTGCGGTACGCGGGCCTCTCACTGTTGTGGCCTCTTCCGTTGCGGAGCACAGGCTCCGGACGCGCAGGCTCAGCGGCCATGGCTCACGGGCCCAGCCGCTCCGCGGCATGTGGGATTTTCCCGGACCGGGGCACGACCCCGTGTCCCCTGCATTAGAAGGCAGATTCTCAACCACTGCGCCACCAGGGAAGCCCAAAACTAATCTTTCTTAATTACTTTTTATTTATCTTTTGGATGAAGCCTTTACACACACACACACACACACACACACACACACACACACACACACACACACACACACACAAACACATATTCATAGGTTTATGCATATGTGTGTGTGTATATTCTTAGTTTGCCTACTTACATTTTTTTCACATAAAAAAAAAGAAACAGGGGCTTCCCTGGTGGCGCAGTGGTTGAGAGTCTGCCTGCCGATGCAGGGGACACAGGTTCGTGCCCCGGTCCGGGAAGATCCCACATGCCGCGGAGCGGCTGGGCCCGTGAGCCATGGCCTCTGAGCCTGCGTGTCCGGAGCCTGTGCTTCACCACGGGAGAGGCCACAACAGTGAGAGGCCCGCATACCGCAAAAAAAAAAAAAAAAAAAAAAGCTCATATTTAAAAAAAAAAAAAAAAAAAGAAACATGCAATTGGAAGATAGCCGTGGTGAATTTACCCCTTCATTTCGTATCACGAAAAGAGTGTTTTGGGGCCCTGGGTGACCCTCCCTTTTACCTCCCTCAGCTTCTCTCTTCCTCACTTAGTCTTAAAGAAAGAGACAGTGTAAATGAGTATATAGTATCTTTGTCTCAGAAGAAAGCACACAGTAGAAGAAAGCACGTCAATAACCGATACAAATGCATATTTAAAATATGATTGGGATTGAAAACATATGTCCAAAGACTTGTACATGAACATTGATAACAGCATTATTCATAATAGCCCCGTATTGACCCCAGCCTAAATGTCCATCCCCTGAGGAAAAGATAAACAAAATGTGTTATATCCATACAATAGAATGTATTTATATTTTTATGTAATTAATTATTTATATTTATATATAAAAATATGCAAATTTGTAGTTAGTATATTTAACTCTGTGAATATACTTAAAACCCACTGAGTTGTACCCTTTAAGAGGGTAAATTTTATCGTGTGAATTTAATAGTATGTGAACTATATTTCAATAAAGCTGTTTTTAAAAAAGGAAAAGAAGAGCCGACTAGGTTCTAACGGAACTGTTGTAATTTTCTTTGTTATCACGTCTATAAATAATTTCACCATAGAAGTGTTATAGTATTTTCATAAAGCACCTGAAGGTTATTTACATAAAGCCAACTTTTTCTGAAAACATCTTCACCTTAGAAATAGGAGTTTCCCGGGAGAAGCAGGGAGCATTAACAGCAAATTGGCTCAAACCCTCTTGGAGGATTATGGAAATGTTTGCATTCTCTATTCACACTCACCAGTTGAAAATTCTGAGGCAATGTTTGTTTTCAGAACACTTAAAGCTTCCTGGAGAGATTGAATAATTCTTAAGAGTAATGCCAAAACAGCATTATGCATTTGACATGAAGAATTAAAGAGAATGACTAATGAAGTTCTAGCAAAGCTCCTTCCAAATTCTACCTCTGTTCTCTACCAGGGTATGAGTCATTTTCCATGCCCAATTCATTTAAACAATGAATTCTTCCAGAAACTGAGAAACTAGCAAGCAATGACAAAGTCCACTCGAAAAACTAATTTGAGTTTTTGATTGTATTTCCATTTGATCCTCTCTAAGGATTAAAATGAACAGTGTCATCAATATGCTACAGGAAGGGGCTTCCCTGGTGCTGGTGGCGCAGTGGTTGAGAGTCCACCTGCCAATGCAGGGGACGCGGGTTCGTGTTCTGGTCTGGGAGGATTCCACATGTCGCGGAGCGGCTGGGCCCGTGAGCCATGGCCGCTGAGCCTGCGCGTCCGGAGCCTGTGCTCTGCAACAGGAGAGGCCACAACAGCGAGAGGCCCGCGTACCACAAAAAAAGAAAAAAAAAAAATGCTACAGGAAGAAGATAGATTGAAATAATATTACAGGTTTTAAGTTATGCAATGTTTTTAATCTTATAAGTGTGGCAACTGATATGTGGGGCTAATTATCATTCTTTTTTTTTTTAACAGGTAAAAAATTTTATTTACTGATTTAAATTCTCCTAAAATATAAAAAACAGAACGGTTTCCTGAATTACAACTTTTGGCAGTAAGTAAAGTTCAATGCAAAGAACAATAAGCCTCAACTTCCTGTAGCAGCCTTTACTTTGCCCTAAAAAGAGAGACCATTTTCCTACAGAGACAGTCATTTAGATGAGACACACATCAAGTTTTTTTCTAAAGTGCCAAAACTCATATAATTCCTGTAACTGCAGATGAGAATTATAACTTAAATACTCCAGGTGATCGCAAATCCTGAAGAGTTCCTGGTTTCTGTGACGGGGAAGAATTTGACTAGTACATAGTTGAACTAAAATCCAGGCAAAAATACTCTACAACTTCATCTACTGGTTTGTAATTCATTAACATATTGTAAGACTGTTATTCAAATCTAGTTATGTGGTAATAAGACCTGAGAGCATTTTGTAAAAGTTTGTTTTAAAAATCCCCAGTTAAACTTAATTTGCTAATTTTCTATTCTATTATCTATATTTTTCTTTGTTTAATCTGTCTCCTTTTCTTTCCACAAATTCCCAAGGACAATTCCTTAAAAAATTATTAGTCCTATTGTTCGGTTGGAGGTGAATTTATCCCAACAATCCTCAGGTCTGTGGATGTCCAGAGTGTAAATCTGGTGAGCCAGATGGGCTCCTACAACAACCACAGCAGTGTAGTAGGGCACAGTTTGACCGACGTTCACTCCCAGCAGGCTCAGTGGCCCCAGCATCGCCACAGTGAAGCCACTGAGCCACTGCTTGGTATCTTCACGGAACAGCAGTGCCGTGGACTTAAACCCGATCCGAGCATCATCTCTCTTGTCCTGATGAGCATAGATAGTATCGTATATTAGAGTCCACATAATTCCAGAAAAATAAAGAGGAAGGCAAACAGATGGATCACAGGAGCCCTTGACAGCAGACCATCCAAGTAATGCTCCCCAATTAAAAGTCAACCCCAAGGCTAATTGAGGCCAGTATGTAATTCTCTTCATTAGCGGGTAGGTGATGACAAGAAGTAGGGATGCTGGTCCAAGAGCTATACTGTAGTAATTCAGACACAGAAGAACACGCAGTGCCAAGGTCAGCTGTCCCCCAAGAAAAACAAAGGATTGAAAAGTTGAAATGTCTCCAGCAGCTACTGGGCGACTTGCTGTTCTTGTAACCTTGCCCCCATGGCCGCTCCTCTGTGGAGAAAGGAAGCACACTGCACTTTGCAACACCAGCTATTCAACTGATACAGGCGCTTCTCACGCTGGGTTTCAGTGAGGACACTAAATGATCCTGTTGCTTTATGTGGCATTCAAAAGTGATGCCACCATCTTACTCTGCAGAATTGAGAGGAGCCTCTCTGTTCCTTTCTGGGACGAATCTACTTTTTTTTTTATCGTAGTCCTGGTCCCACATGTCATTAATAGTACAGCCTGCTCCAGGCATCAGAACAGCTCCAGTGCCAAAGAGGGATAACATGTACCAATCTGGAAAACAACCTGTTTCAGCTGCCAGACCAATGCTCCAAGTACATGGCAGATACAGTAGCCAGGTTCCTATGGGCTTGTCCAAACGCATGAGGCGCAGGTAGGGCTGCAGAGGGCGGGGCGCCGAGTTCACGATCGCCGCCGCAGGCAGGCTCGGCCGCCGCCCGAGCGGCCCCCGCCCGGCTGAGGGCCGCCAGTCTCCCGCGTGGAGCCCACTGGCAGCGTGCGGTAAGGTGAGGGAGCGCCGCGCGAGCCCCACAGCCACACCTGCGTCCCTGCCCGTAGGCGCCGCACGAGCCCCGCGCCTGCCGCGCCCAGCATGGCGCTCCGGAGAGCGCCGATCATTCTTAATTATAGAAAAATTTCTACACAGAAAAAATCATGGGATTAGATTCAGAGCTTATTTGGATCATACATTTAATTATACTTATTGAGAAAAACAAATTCTAATCCATAAAACAGATTAGAAATAACAGCACAAATCTCCTTAGCCTGCCAACCAGGCTTAATAACTGATTATTAACTTATAATATCAGTTATTATCAGAAATTACCTGTAATATTCAGTGAGCTAATTCACTGCTGGCTCTTCTAAGAACATAGGCTCCAGAGTAAAACAAAAATAAATTAAAAGAGAGATAGAGACAGAGTCAATCCTTTGCAATCTCTTTAAAGTCAAATGAAATGATTCCTTCCTGGGTCCAAACAACCTTAGGGCTATGGTGGAAGTGAAGGGAAAGAAGATCCTCATTTCCAGGGACAGCTACCTGTCCTTCCTGATTAGAGATATCTGAACCCAGAACTGTCCCCCAACAAGCCTTTCTGACGTATTTGGAAACTTCGGAAGCCACTTCTGATGGCCCCACTCTTGATATGACCCAATGACTAGGTACCCACGACATCTGGTCATTGTAGACCCCGTAGGGACTATTGCACTCACTTCAGATACCTTGGGACTCACTACATTAGGCCTCATTTTTCACCAGTGCCTGTTCCAAACCATTCTAACACCTGTGATTCACCAAAGTGATGCACTACTCTTCTACATAGCAGCCCTATTTGCTTTTATTCTCACTTGCTCTACTCTGCTTGTCAAGGCATACTTTTTCTCTCCATAGACTCAGTCTCTCCATTACTCCTTTCGCATGCCAATTTTGGGAAAAAGAATTTCAAATCACTCCAGTAACCCCCTGCCACCCACAGACCGAGGGAGCATATTAACCTGGGCCTAGCAGAGTAGGTCAATCTGTTGCCAGACATTCTACAGACAGCTGGGCTAGCCTAAGAACCAAATAACCTGGTGTTGGCAAACAGGATACCACTTCTCCCACGATACATCCACTTCCACATCAATTATCTGTTTGTCCGCCATGATTTCTCTGAACTTCTCAGCATCACAATTTCTCCAGCACCTGGGTAGTTCCAAAGAACAGAAAGCAAAAAAACAACTGACTGAGACTATCAAAATGGGAGACACCATTAGGCTCTGCTCCCAACACATATATCCCCTGCATGTATCCCGAATTGGAAGACCAAAGCATAGAAGTCATCAACTTCATCACCTTCCTAAGCCAACTACACAATTCTCTGTGTAAAGACCCTGACTCTAACCCCTCTCTGATGCATTTACCCCACCAAGACCTCTATTCCTATCGTATCCCAGAGGCTGACTCAATAATCTGGTATCAAATGGATATTAGAAGAATGGCAATAATCAAAAACACGGACAAAAAAACATTTTTGAGGATATGGAGAAATTAGAACTGTGCTAGTGGAAATGCAAAATGGTATAGCCACTTTGGAAAACAGTTTAGCAGTTCCTCAAAAGGTAAAAAATAGAATTATGTGTAACCTGACAATTTCACTCCTAGGTATACACTACAAAGGACTGAAAACATAGGGCCACAGAAACACTTGTATACAAATGTTTACGGCAGCATTATTCACAATAGCCAAAAAGTGGGAACAACCCAAATGCCCGTCAGCTGGTGAATGGACGAACAAAATGTAGTATAATCCATACAATGGAATATTATTCAGTCATGAAAAGGAATGAAGTACCAAGGTAAACTACAAGATGGATGGACTTTGAAACATTATGCCAAGTGAAAGAAACCAGTCACAAAAGACCATGTATTGTAGGATTCCATTTATATGAAATGTCTAGAATAGGCAAATTCGTAGAGACAGAAGCTATGTTAGTGGTTGCTCAGGGCTGGGGCTGTAGGGGAGGAAGGAATGAGAAGTGACTGATGATGGATTTGCAGTTTGTTGGCTCTTAATAGGCTCTACGTTTCCCTCCTGTTGCCTTTTCAGACAAGTGGTGATAAAGGTTCCCTGCTATTGCTTGTCCCAGATTCTTCATCTTCCCTTATTAATTCTTTTTATCCTGTCCACATCTGTTTCTTGTTGGGACAATGGCTGGTGTCCTACCCCTTTCTCTGTGTATGTCCCTGATTTCTAACTCTGAGGCTTCTTGGTGCAGTTCCCAATATCGACTTCCTTATTCTTTAGGGAGAACCGCACTGATGGATAGAGAGTGGAGAAAAGATTGCATATTTACAACTCTTCCCTTCTCTTTTATTCTACACGTATTACTGAGAGATGTCAACTACCCAGGACACAGTGCGGGGCTTCCCTCTATCTAGGAAATTAGTGTCTTAGAGAGACAGAGATAGAAATGGGCTCAGTGGCAGCCTGGCTGTGCTCCAATGGAATTTTAAGAGATGGCCTGGTACTCAAATTGCCCTGAAGTTTTAGGACTTTAGCTATTGTTATTTCTAAACCTAATAGCTTTTGTGAGTGAGGGCTTGTGTCATATAGACCAATTGGCTTCATTTTTCCAGGAAAGGAGTAACTCATCTTCAGAAAACTAAGACAGTTTAGGGCCAAGGCAGAGCCTGACAAGAACTATATTTATTTCATTATACAAAATACAAATCTTCCATTGTCAAAAGTTTACAATGAGTTGAATCCCTTGTCTTAGCCCAGTCAACCCCAAACCACCAAAAACAAACCCTTTGTTAGGCAAAATCAAATTTATCGGCCCATTGCTATGAAGGAGATCATAAAGCAGAGAAACTGTGGTGCATCTCACCAACCAAAGTGAAAGATGGAACTAGGATAGAGAGAATTCTGGGCCAGGGTAGAGTCTGAGTTAAATTTAAATAAATCAGTGTTTTGATAGGCTCCAAGCAAAGTAAGGCAGTGTAAAGTGGTCAACATCACACTCAGACTGCAAAGTAGACCCAGGGTCTTGTTTCCCTGGAAAAAAGAAAGCTAAGATAGATGTGGGACACTGTGTGCAGAAACCCCTTATCTGAAACTCTGCATCTGGGCTGCAAATCCAGATGGCTCTCTGCATCAGAGTAACTTAGACACCCCCCCAACCCGGCCCAGCAAGAGTAGGTTGTTCCTCTCTTACTGATATCTTTTCAAACAACAATTTAAATCAAATTACTTACATTTCTGATAGTCTCCGATTTTAGAGAACAGTTTCTCAGCGAGGAAGAAAGTGGTAGTCACTTAACGAAGGGGATTGTTATGACACTTTCCAGCTGCTGTGTGTCCTTGGGGGAAATATTGTTTCCTGTTAACTTATGCGGCTGGCTTTATCTGTGTCTTTTATTCCAATCTGATGAATGGTAGGACAGATTTTTACTGTCCAAGCTATTTTTACTTTCTCATTGCCTTGGTGAGCTGCACTGAGCACGTAGCATAAGCAAGAACTAAATTTTGTAAATTAAGCTGCTGAGATGCTGGGGGTTTGGTTTGGTTTTTTTTTTTTTTTACCAGAGCATCACCTAGTCTAGCCTGGATGTCATAGAGAGTTCTATTTTAATTAAATTCCCATACAATGAGGTACTGGCTTAGGGGCTGGTAGCAGGTGGCAGAAAACTATTATTGGAGGATGAATGGATGTATATCCACATTATGCAGTGGCAAAACATTTGATAAAATTGTCATCTGAGGTAATTTGGTGGGCACATCAAGTCCTCAAGAATTTGTAGCCTTAGAAGAAGAGGTTGGAAAATAGAATGTTTATAGCCTGTGTTGGTTGTTAATGACTATGTTTGGCAAGGTATTATAAGAAATAGATGAGCTCAGAAAACAATTGGCCAGTTTGCAAGCAGGAAAGGGAATAGAGAGTGTCTACAAATTTGGGAATTAATAAGGTTGCAAAATGCAACCATTTCTGATCCACAAACAGTAAAAAGTAGCATTGAGCAATGCTCTGATAACAAAGTCTGATTAAAATAGCCCTGGAGCGAGGATCAAAGCAAGATACAACCATAAGGTATATTGTTAAAATCTGTATGGGTTAAGGTGACACCTGCTATATCTTTTCAGTTGGACAAGATAGGGTGAGTGAATTAAGGTGTGTCTTTCCCAACCAAATAGGGTGAATGAATTAAGGTGTGTCTTTCTCACCAAAGATAGGCCCATGGTAATTGCAATTGAGACAGAAAGAGACAGAGATAGAGAGAGAGGCAATAAAGCAAAGACATGTAGAAAATTCAAGATGTATGAGTAAAGAGAAATGAAAACTTATGTCCTTTCAAAAACTTGTACATAAATGTTTGTGGCAGCATTATACATAATAGAAAGAACGTGGAAACAATTCAAATGTCTATTGCTTGATGGATAAATAAAATACTGTATATCCATACAGTGAAATACTATTCATCAATAAAAGGAAATTAAGTGCAGATACGTGCTACAATGTGGATGAACCTTGGAAATATTATGCTAAGTAAAAGAAGCCAGGCACAAAGGACCGTATATTATATGATCCGATTTATACGAAATGTCCAGAATGGGCAAATTCATAGAGACAGAAAGTATATTTTTGCCTCTTGCTGGGAGTAGAGTGAGCTGGGGTGGGAGAAGGTTGGGGAAATCGGGAGTGACTGCTAACGGGTGTGGGGTTTCTTTCTGAGATGATGAAAACGTTTTGTAAGTACTGGCAAAGTTTGCATAACTCTGTGAAGATACGAAAAACCATTGAATCTTATACTTTAAATGGGTGAATTGTATGATATATTAATTTTATCTCAAAATAAGCTCGAATTTAAAAAGGAAGTATATCTCACAAAGAACTGTGGGTATGGCTATTGGCATATGAAATTCACTGGAATCAGACAAGAATAGGACTAAATTTTTCGAGTGAGTTCAAATGCTAAAGGGACCACTAGCCTGGAGAAGAGAAATTGACTGCTCAGGATTTAAAACAACCCTTGGGCCTAACCTTCTCTGAGTAGAAAATGGGCTGGAAAAACTGCCTCACACCTAAGGAAGAGCTATTCACTCATTCCCACTTCTGATAAGGCTAAACAGGATATCATAAAAGGAAGAATCCAGTTCTTAAGGGCAGAACTGGAACTTAATTAAATAACTTATCCTATCCCAGGGTAGGAAGCCCTCCTCAGGTTGGCCCAACAGTATTTTATTTTATTTTATTTTTTTTGCGGTACACGGGCCTCTCACTGCTGTGGCCTCTCCCGTCGCGGAGCACAGGCTCCGGACGCGCAGGCTCAGCGGCCATGGCTCACGGGCCCAGCCGCTCCGCGGCATGTGGAATCTTCCCGGACCGGGGCACGAACTCACGTCCCCTGCATCGGCAGGCGGACTCTCAACCACTGCGCCACCAGGGAAGCCCGGCCCAGCAGTATTTTAGAATTGCTACAGACCTGGACTTCCAGGAGTATTTAGCTCATTTATCCTGCCTCTGACTCTCAGTGTATAGTATATTGAGGGCTGATAACTTATCTTTTTGGTTCATAAGACTTGGAGCAAGAAGAATCACATCCAGACCTAATGTAGACATAACAGGGCATCAGCCCCAATGAAGAGACCACTGTACATTGCCCAGAAGTCCTGGACTTGAAGGTTGCTGCTGTGGATGAGGCTTCTGGCTCATCTCCCTCAGGACCGCCTCTAGTGACTACGCTCAGCACAGTACCTGGTGTGTGCTAAGCACTACCTGATGGGAGTTATGCTAAATTCTATTAAAAGGTTAGCCAGATGAGGCATGGGCAGGTTAAGGAACTTGTTGGAGATCACACAGCTGGTAATGGCAAATCAGATCCTGAACCCAACTTTGCACAGCTACAAGGTCATGCTTTTCCACCTAGACCAGGAGAGCTTTCCATGAACTGTGGCATAGTGACAACCAGTGTGGAGCAACTCCTGGCATCGTTGATTATGAACTCTTCTTCAATAAGTACCGCAGTGAAATCTCTGCTGGCCTTGTAAGTATTATTGCTTGTGTGTAGTGTGTGTGTGTGTGTGTGTGTGTGTGTGTGTGTGTGTGAAGAAAGAGTCTTGTTTCACTAGCTTCTCCCCCTCGAGCAAGAAAGAGCGGTCTCTTGCTTGCTTCATTGCCTCCAATGCAGGTGGTAAGTACTAAATATTTCTTTTTGGAACAGTTTATGAGGGAAGAACATTTTCAAATTTATGAGGCTCTCATGCATTTTGAGAAGAGATTTTCATATTTCACATATTTCCTTCTTTGGATCTTTCTATTTAGGGATCAGTTTAAAAATACAATCCCTCTATCTGGAGCAGAAGTGTTGTGAACCATGAGTTCCACATCTCTTGAGACTTTGAGTCACTTTCAAGGCAAAATACAAAGAAAATGAAAGGAAATTAAAAAGAAATATAGCTTGGTTTCGGCTTGGAACACACCACGATTCCATGATAGGTTACAGTAGATTGGAGACACTGGAAGAAAATACATCATTTACCAAAACTTAAGGTGTGCCCTTCCCCTGAAGAAAACTAAACGGCTGCTTGCTAGAATTGTATCCTTAAAGTGGCATCTTCAATATATTTGGGTATTTTATTGCTTATTTAGACCAGATACCTCACTCTTAAAAACTATGTCGATGTGTGATTTTGCCACATTTTCAGTAAGCATGTATATAACTTTGGAAGCTTAAAGTTATACACTTAGGACCTAGGAATAATTCCCCAAATCTCTGAGAAACAGAGGGTTCAGAAGATTGGTTTATGATATCTTGTCCTTTTAAAATTAAAGACCTCCAGAACTAGATGTAACCAAAGGTCAACGTTTTTTTTAAGGTTTCTTACCCTACCTATTTAGAAAGACTACAATTTCGGCAACCTGAAAGCAATTCTTGGCAATGGCATCATTCTTGAGTAGGGGACAGGAAATGGATTAGTTGACATTGTGTCTCTTTTCCACTTTGATTTCTTCACCTGCTCCACCTTAGATACACCTGGAAGGACTTGAGGATCTCCTCAGCAACACATTCACAGTCAAGGAGACTGGAACTCTGTGTGAACTTCGTGTCCATCTTGAGGCTCTTGGATTGTACTGAGACAAAGACGATTGAGTTGTAGACAGGAAGCCAAGGCCACCATCCTGGCAATAAGGAGAGAAAGAGGGGACTCAGCAGCTGAGCTTCAGGCTGGCAGGATTCCTATTATCTTGAGGTCTCATACTCCTGAAAGAATTTAGAGTCACGTTTTTCGAACCCCGTTGCATAAAGCCCTAGGTTAAGGCTTCGTCTTGTGGATCATTATGGAGGGATGAAGCAGGTGCAAAGAGGTTGGGAGGCAGAGCACTTAGGCTCCAGACCTCACCTCTGACTGTTTCAACCAGCCCAGCTTTGCTCTTATCTACTTTACAGGTTGGGCTCTATGTCACGTAGTTTTAAAAAATAATCAGATGAAAGAGTTAAACTTACCAGAACTCCATTCAGGGAAAATAATATACGTGGTTAGAAAGAATACTAAGGTAAGTCATTTAGGAAGGGAGGGAGCAGAAGTGAGATCTTCAAAAGCAGACTGGAAATAAAAAGATATGACCAGTAAACTGCTATCTCAGGAGGGTGGGTCCTGATGACTCCAAACTTTTGTTCCTCTGAGATGAACTGGCAGATATGAGGACAGAGCTGAACTACTCATGAGAATAGAGGACAGGCTGAGTATTGGTGTGGGAGGAAGGGCGGACAGAGAAAATCTCTAGTTCACAGCACAGCCAGGCCGACTTGGGGGAAAAATATGTCAAATGGGATTTTCTGAAGTTGCACACGGTGGCATGTGCAGTGTCAAAAGTCCCTTTACTATCTAACCCTCCAACACCCCACACCCCAGGTAATATTTAGTAAAACTTGCTTTGGGGCTTTCATTGTGAATAGGTTCTTCCTGGAGAAGGCAAGAGATGCTGATGAGGTTTGACAACTGATGATGTAGAGAGAAAAGACGCCGTAAGTGTTTCATTTGGTGATTCACCAGAAGGGCTCGATAGCAGTTAATAGTCAATGCTAAGGTTTATTACAACAAAGGATACAGAACAAAAGCAACAGGAAAAAATATGCAACAGGGGGGGTCCAGAGAGGTTTGTCACAGGCTTCCAAGACCTTCCTTGTCCGAGGCCACACAAGAATGCTCTTTTCCCAGCACTGAACTATAGGGACGTGTGCGGAATGTCCTTGCCTGGGGAAGCCCTAATGTGCCTCAAGGTCCATGGCTTTTATAGGCCAGGGGGCAGGAGGCGGAGGGGGGCGGTACTCCTGGTCCCATAGGCCTATTCTGCTCTGCAACCAGACTTGGCAAACAAGACTTAGAACCCCAACGATGAAATCAGGTGCACATCAGCAATCTTGGTGTTGGTAAAGCAACCTGAAAAGCCAGTAGAGGATGATACGTTGCTTCAAGTGTATATAACAAAATCGTCAGTCACTCACATAACGAACATTCTGAGGGCAGCATTCCCAGGAGCTGGCCAGCGGTCACTCATGATTCCCTCGAAGACATAAGTAGTGAGCAATCAGGCTTGCTGTGTTACTGTTTCCCTCACCCTGCGTGGGGGGACTACCAAATTAGGCTGGGATTTGGAAAAGGATGTCACAGCCACAGACTCACTTATATGTGGTAGAGGTTAAAGATGGCTTCCGGTACCTGGAGGTAGATCATAGGCTAGGCAAGAAAGCCTTCCGGTTGGAGCCCTCTCGTTAAAGACGACTGAACTTTACCTTTGAAGTCTGAGTGTTTGATTTCATGGTACTAGCTGTATTTATTTTGCAAGCATTTAGTACATTTTTGCTGAAATTTTGAGCCTCACCAAAACTCTGCTGTGAAGGGCATATTTATTCATTCGACAGTTATATTGGAAAAAGGAAATCCAAAGAAACAGTTTATCAGTATCTCTGGGCTGTTTTATTAGACCAACCATCCCAGTTTGCCTGAACTGAGGTGTTTCCCGGGATACAGGACTCTTCCTGTGAGAACTATTTTCCCAACCTTAGGGGTGGGTCTCACAGCCGTGCTGTGCTGTATCACCTGCCCACCTGACTAGAGAGCAGGACCCATCATTAGCCAATGTTTATCTCGAGAGGCTGGCTGAAGAAAGTGCTCGGAATCTAACTGTAGAGCCCCACAGTGAAGTCTCCACACCTGTCACTGAGGTCTCTAGAATAAATCTAGCCTGTTTATCTAACTTCTAATTTTCTGAGGTACCCCAATCTCCTCCTAAGCTCTCTCCCTCAGCCACCATTTTTGCTGAAGCTAATTTAAGTGCATCTTCTTTACTTTGTTACCAGAAACTTAACTAAGCCAATTCTCTAGGTAAGAGCACTTCCAAGTTGAGAATCAGCCCTGGTTCTTCCGAGATGTTCCTCGGCTATTCCTCAGGCTTACTGGAAATACCTGGCTCTCTGGCTGTAGGACTGAATTTTTATCCCAAGGGACCCATCCGCCAAATGTGTATTTTAAATTTCAGATCAATAACTTGGCATCCTGGGTTCACTTCAGTATTTTTTAAAAAATGGCTTAACTGAGAACTGTATGGATTCTGTGAAAACCCGAGTCTGACACATTACCCCAGCCTCTTTCCCATGGGCACTGTTAGTTGCACACAGGTGTTCAATCAAAGATTCTCAGATGAATGACTAAAAACTCTACTCGTCTTTGGTTCTTGAGATTTGTTGCAAACTGCTGTACTTTCTAGTCACAAATAATTCTTTCCCTTTCGAACATTGTTAGTAAATGGATATAAATTTCTTGCATTAAGGTTCCCTTGCCTTTGGAACCACTCCCCAGCACACCTGTTCTAACTTCCTCTCTGTTTCAGCTTTGGATTATTTCACTTTTTAAGCCCTAAGTTTTTAAGACTACCAGCAGGCCATACCTGAGCTACCCTGTGTATCTTAGTAACCTTCCTCCCAAGTGTCCATCTCTCAGGTAACCCTCAGCTGGTCTGATTCCTCTCCAGCCATAGCACTTCCTCTCCTTTGCTGGGACTACTCCACAAAGGCTGAACTCACCCGACTTCTTCCCAGGCCTGTTTCTTACTTTATTTGTGCATCAGAAATCACTTGAGTAGCTTTCTGGGAGAAAAGGTGCTCTCCAAACCTATGGAATCAGACTACATACACACGTGCTCCCGAAAACTGCCTTTTTTTTTTCTTTGGCCGAGCCCAGCAGCACGCGGGATCTTATTTCCACAACCGAGGATCAAACTCGTGTTCCCTGCAGTGGAAGCATAGAGTCTTAACCACTGGACCGCCAGGGAAGTCCCCAGCAAGCTGCATTTTAAAAAAGCTCCCCAGATGTGATTTTGACGCACTGCTTAGAGCAGGCCCAAGCCTGGGTCTTCCAGATGCTAAGCATTTTTTTCATTCCTCCTCACACTTGGTTATCATCATTAGGAACTTAAAAGCAACTTAAACTTCCTGACCATTCTCTTCATTATAATCACTAACATTATATGGAACCCTACTAAGTGCTAGGTTGCTGTGCTTACAAAATGCACCAGACACGACTTATCATTACTTTAAATAAAACACCGCTACTCAGGATTAAGCATGTATTTATTTTAGTTCAGTTAAAACAAACATAGGATGTTTCATTGAAACGGTGTAGCACTCTTTGCCAACAAGTCATACTGGAATTGTTGGCCTCTAACAGTACAGTGGGGATATTTACATTATATACAGAAAGCTTAACACACCCAGGCTCTCAAAGGTCTTAAATCACACTAGATCATATTTGATTTTATTACACTAGATCATTTTGTTAACTACTGCATTTTGAAAATTTAGACCTTATTTAAAATTTAAGTAAGAGATCTGAACTTGCACCAAGTTTTCATGAAAAAAATGTGATGTTCAGCCAGTCTGTTTATTGCAAATACAATTTACACAGTATTTTAAATTTTTAGTGTTTACACAATTTGTTTATTGAAATCTCTGTACAGGTACTTTTGGGACCATTCTTATAGATACATAATGTGAATTCATCAAAATGCAGTTAAGAAACTTATAGGAATATATACATTTGAACCCAAGACCCAAACCTGACATTATATACAACCTATTTACAAATACATATGGACAATGTATGTACATAAGATTATCATAAATATTGAAAAATAGGTTAGCTTTAATGGATTAATGCTGTTCTATAAATAACATTACAGTTATAACTGAAACATCCACGGAAGACAGTAATGCAAAATGAGGTGACACGACAGTGGTTTTAATACTGAAGACTGCTCATTACTGGGAATTCACTGTTTAGGAACCTCCAGGTAGACGAGATAGCTCCAAGAAAATCATGCAATGGAATTTACCCGTGGCAGTTGATTCTGAACCTCAAACAGCCAGGAGATTGGAGGAGCCTCCCACATCGATTTGCCGTGAGAAGAATTTTGTTTTTTCATTTCTTCCTGGTTGCCATGGTATTTTCTCCCATAAGAAAGGATGTAAACTGTAGAGAACAACTCTTTACTTGGTATTCCCTGGTCAAGTCTTAAGATACACAACGAGCAATTCTTTCCAGGAATCCAACCAGAAGTGCCAATTCTTGGTCTGAGCTAGAGGTGAGGTTCTGGAGTCGAATGGAGTGCCAAGAGCCCAACTGAATGAAAGCAGTGCTGTAGAATCTGTCTTCTCACTGCCTTTCGAGATGGTCCCCACTTTAATTTTCGTAGAAACAAACAAAAACGGACCATTGGTTTCACCCAATGTAGCACTACAAGACGTCTTCCAGTTCCACAAGGGTCTTTGATTACAGACGCATCTTGTCTGTAATTTAGTCACATATAATACAAGAATGCATAACAAAAATCATGTCTGCCACATTTCTGGCCCTTGCCTAAAACTAGCAATGTTTAGTTCAAGAGAACAACCTTATAGCCAGGTGACCAATGAATGATTCCATTATTTGCTTCCCCCAACCACTAATGGAATTATGTATATTAGATTTTAGACATTATGCCTGATGAGCAAAGTACCACATTATTTAATAATATATTCACCATACACCATGACGTACAATAAATGTGCTCTTAAAGCCAAATAATTTTTTCACTTCTAACTGGGATTAAAATAGGAAGGGTGGTCATGCAGTCGGACCAATAGTTACACTCAGGTTGCACTGTTTTCCCTAGCTAACCATTTGTTGGATGTAAACAAGTAATTCTATGTTGTACGAGAATGAGATGACAAGCCAGTGCACATGAGTTTTTTAAAAAGCTTACTGCATGAGAAACCCAGTGGCCTATACGAAGAGAACTTATATTGTACCAAATATTGGTGTAACCTATGGATTAGACCTCTACTGTAGACAAAACATGAACACAACTAAACCATACATTGTCAAGTAATTCACACTTCCAGGAGCAGATGAGCATTTTGAAAAGTTGTACTCTCTGGGTAGAATAGTTTTGGCCTACAGCCATCAAATGCCCATTTTCCACTGCTGGAAGCAATGCCAAAAAAGGGCTGGCCCAAAAAAAAACCCAGAGCTGTTAACACAACTCTGGAGGCAGATGCAACTGAATAAACCCTGTTTTACCCAATTGCACTATTTGGTACCTCAAAATTAGTTATTTTATTTCCCAAAGAAATATCTGCATTATCTTCCATTCTAATAGATTGAAGCCATAAATACTTCAGAGTCTAAATGAACCAAATTATTTGGGGACAGAGAAGAAAGGTGATGATGAGAGTTCATCTGATTTGGTATAGCCACAATCAACCAATTATCCTTTCATGGTGAAGTCTGAATGGAAATAAAAACTATGCTCCTATTCATGGTACAATGTTTCATTACATCATTTTCTCTAAAAATTATTTTGGGTAAAAAAAGTATTTGGCTTAGTATGCCTACAAAAAGGCAAATCATTTCATAATACTAGTATTTGTTTTTAAATAACAATGAATTATTTTTTAACAGAATTCACTGACAACTGCTTTTGGATAAAGTTCAAAAAAAGCAATTTTTAAAGAATAGTGCTTCTGAGGTCTTTAAATATTTTTGGTACAAAAAAATAATAGTATTTTTCCCAATGGTTATTTCAATACTTTGCTGTAAATTAAGAAGAATTGTTTCTCACATCGAATGGTTCCATTAGGCACATTCAAGTAAAATCATAAAATATCCAAGTTAAACAATGACACAGCCAAACATGTGGCTTGATTAAAGTTAAGAGTTCGTCCATTCTCTGGAATGGAATAAAATTGTCACTTCCCTTAACCCGAGACTCGTGGTTTTGTTGTTAATATCCATTTCTATCATACAGAATAGTTTCTTTAAAAACAAAACAAAACAAACAAAGAGTTCACTTATTCTGCACTCAGAAGAACCAGCGAGGAATCTGCACTTCAAAAGGAAGTGAAACTGAAAAATTAGGTGAAATTTCATAGTAGCTGAGAGTTGACTCAACACTGGCATCAAATGAACTATCGAGTTTTAGTGGTGCTGCTGGTTAATGGCCACCTCCGGAGGCATTGTGGACCCAATCCAACACAATCAAGGTCATGCTTCCGGTCATCACCACTACGCCACTTAACAGGAAGAACAGAGCCTGCAATGAGCACACAGAGAAAACGGATCAGCAAGCAACAAAACATATGCTAAATATTCCTTTTTTTTTTTTTTTTTTTTTTTTTTGCGGTACACGGGTGTTGTGGCCTCTCCCGTTGCAGAGCACAGGCTCCGGACGCGCAGGCTCAGCGGCCATGGCTCACGGGCCCAGCTGCTCCGTGGCATGTGGGATCCTCCCGGACCGAGGCACGAACCCGCGTCCCCTGCATCGGCAGGCAGACTCTCAACCATTGCGCCACCAGGGAAGCCCCCTCTTTCTACTTTTAAAAATGGGCTTATAATTACTAAAAGCATGTCCATAATACTTCACAGAGCTACAGTTTTACCTTGCTAAAGATAGTTAAACTGTCTTAAGTGAGTGATCAAGGGGTTATCTATAGAGTACTAAGTAACTGTATCTTTGAAACCTTCTCAAACTTTCCCTTTTCATTCCTTTGTATGAAATGGTAAACAATTTTCTTTGCTAAATAAATTATTTCATATAATAGAACTGGACTGGGATTTTTACATTTTTTAGAAGGAAAAAAATTTAACTTACAAAATCAAATCCAAGTCATCTTAAAAATGCAGCCTGAGTCGAAGCTGGAGGTTTTTCTAAGAGACATGAGGAGGTCTACTCCTAATCCTACCCCCTTCAGTTACTGCACTACATATTTTAGGTGAAATAAGATGACAGTTGTTGGTTCACAAACAATTCTAGTAGTTTACTCAGACTACAATAGTAGTGGCGAATAAGGACTGAAATGCAGTCTTTCTCCTAAATATCCCCACCAGGATCATTTGTGGTTAACATACCATATATTCTTTGTAAAATCAGTCGTTATTATACTTTAAAGTCTAATAGTAGCCCCCTCCCTAACCCCCAAGCTTTGCTTTGAAAATGGTTAGTCTCATTTGACTAAATACCCCATTATTTCTCTTTTATATACTCCAGGCCCATTTAAGTGCTGGTCATACAGTAGTAGGCAGTCCAACAAATACTGGTTAAACAACGTTGAAAGTTGAGTCTGTATTATTTTTACTTTACACTCTATCTCTATTCCTAAAATATCTAATAACTTTCTTGCAGTTAACTTAAGCATACATATTAGATGGCAAACCATCTCTCACCTCCTCTCCCAATCTTCCATCTGTGAAGTACACAGTTACAGATATATTTGTTTACTAGAAACTTAAAATGAAACTACAATAAATGACATTTAGGAGACTAAAATTAAAATCAGTTGAGGAACTTCTGGCATTAGATTATTATTATTTCTCCAGTCATAATCTCTCACTCACCCCAATCTTTTGTACAGACTTCATAGGTTCTTTCTTCACTAACTTGATATAAAAGGCAGATGGAAGAATAAAAATTAACATAGCAGCTGCAGATGCACCTGTAAAAGAACATTTACCAGTTCTTAAGAATCACTTGTTATTCATTTTATAAACATTAAAATCCCTGATATTTCAAGCAACTTTGATACTTCCTAAAACTTACCAATGAAACCAAAGATATCCCTAATAGTTGGTACAAAGATGACAAGTAAATTGGTAAATGCCAAGATAGACATTGTAATGATACTATGACGCCACCAACTGAAATCTTTGGTTGCACACAGCAAGTGAGTTATGGAACTCCGGATCTGCAAAAATAAGTGGATAAATAAAAACTGCAGATTTAATTAATGAAAAAAACAAACCCCAAACAACAGGATATATATATCAACTAGCAGCTATTTAAATACTAAAATTGTACCCCTCCTCAATTGCTGTTTTCTAAATATCTGAACACTAGAAAGATCACTGTGTCTTCAATTATGGAAAAAAGTGTCCCAGGATATGTTTTAAAGATGTATGAAACATTTAAAAAAAAAAAACCTTCAAAAACCCGCATCAACTCGATACTGCTGTAGCAGTGCTTCCCTTCTCCCAAAACACAGAAATCACACAAATCTTCATGTTTCACAATTCACTCCTACTGAAAGGTTACTTACTGGGAAAATAACTACAGGTACTGTCAGGGTGACAGCCACCAACACAGCCAAACGGACGACGAGAAGCAGAACATCAGCTTCCATGATGGAAGAGTAGGTATGAAGCAATTCTGACTCAACGTGTTCTACAGAGAAAGGCCAAGAAAAGAAAAAGCTTCAAGTGTGCTGTCCTCTTTGGAGATTAGTTAGAAAATCTAACTTAACGGGAAAATCTGCACCAAAGTTATTAGCTACTCACAAAACGACCACAAACTAAGAGGTTAATAAGATTAATTTGGAATTAGGGTTAATGCAATTAAAATAACATTGAAAAAAAGTTTCGAAATACCAAGGAGAGATTTAGCCACATGACCCCCATTAAAAACAACAGGAGCTAAATAGCTAAATCCCATGGTCTGGCTTACAGTGTGTGTGTGTGTGTGCTGTATTAATCTGAAGGGGGTGGGAGAACCTAAATGCAAGCACATCACGTAAAAAATGCCCTCGAATGGCTAATGGCAGATTTGGGAACGTGGATTCTAGAAGTCACTGACTCAATATACGCTACAGGAAATTCTAAGCTCTAAATTCAATCGTTCATCACAAATATGAAATATACCAAAACAGACCGAGTTTTTAAAGTGACAGAAGTATACATATAAAAGTATCAATTCCATTTCGTTAACTATCCTTTTTGTAAACTAGACATTATTTACCATAAAACGTCAGGTATCCAAAGAGGGCAGCAAGCAGGTACATGAGAAACATAGCAAAAAATGAAATCTTGGACACGTTCATCATTCTTCTACGGCTGCGGCTATACAAATTCAAAGGAAAATACAGATGCATACTTTAGCAGCAGTTATAGCAGTAATTGAAAATTTTTCTAGTTTTTCCAATAAATGTATATAAAAGTAGGTAAAAAGCACTCACCCTTTAAGCTCTTCATAAATGGGAAGAACAGCAGGATGACAGACAAATGAAAAGGTCAGAATTGGCACAGCATAGACAGTCTGCAAAAAACGTAAACACTTTCTTAATATCCTGATATAACAAACTCATGTTATCACAGTTCTGCAGCTTGTATTTATATTTATTAATCTTAGAATCAAAGCCTAAAATGATGTTTTCTGGCACAATTAGCTCCCACTCTTCTAATTTTTTCACTGTGATCGATATCCTCCATTTCCCAATGTATCAGTTATGAACATCAGATGATCATTTCATCTCTCAATCTATTTTAAGCTACAAGCCAACACTTTCTTCTCAGTCCTCAATAATGAGCTAATCATGTTTCCTAAAGGGCAGCTATTACCTGATCTTCCTTTACCTTGGGAGTGTTTTAAAATTTCTAGTGGGTATTTTCCCTGTTTTCTTCCCTAAAATCTTCCTCTGAGGACACAAAGATTATAGTTACCTGTGAGTTGAAGATAAAATAACGTGGTTGGCAAGAATCACCTTCAGTCATATTAAAAGCCACATCAGGTACAAAAGCTGTTGGCTGTGCTAAGGTGCTGTTTACGGTTTCATTAATAAGAAAAGCAACTTCTGCAGGACAAGAAATCTGAAATTTCTTGCAAACCACCTGAAAATACATTATTTTGCATTTGTTAGACTGAATAATGTGACAGGGCTTAGAAAAAGAATCTCTAGCTTTAAAGAAAAATTATACCTACCACAATCAGAAAGAACATCATACACAACAAGGAAAGGCCACTGGTGTACCCCAAATATCCTATAAGGAGAAAAAAAAAATTGGTATTCGTTTACTAAAACAGGTTTAGGGCAAATATAACTCAATTCTGCTTGCAAGACTTCAGTGTGGACACATCAAATTTCTAATGCTTATACAGTAAGATGTAGAATAACTTAAAAATACTTGTTAATAACTAAATCAATAACAACTATCCTTTTTTATTTTTATAAAGCACAAGATGTTGTAAATGTCAACAGAATATTTGGGCCCTTTGGTAACCATCCTGCTAGAATTTTTCAAAGACCTACAAGTTCTGAATGCTGAAATTCACAAAGGTATGTTTTCGGGGCTCTTTAGCTCTTATTAATTTCTATGAAAAGGAAGCCAACCAGCTGGTGAGGCTCATTTCAATTTTCTTTAGAGATGGGTGTGCTCACCTAAATTCCTCAGCAGGGACAAGGGAAGAATGAGCACCAGTGAGACCAACAGAACCAAATAGTCACCGTTCAGATACCACAATCTGAATTAAAGAAAAGAAAAACAAGGTCACAACCAGCCACAAAAATACTCAGAATAACATACATTTCTTTTCACAAGACTCGTTTTATACTTTAAAAAAAGACAGGTTTGGAAAGAGTATCGCTTATTCAAAAAGCCCACATAGACAGAATAGATTTCTAACTTTGAGCGCTCAATGAATATTCACTCAGGTTAGAGATGGGATCTCAAACAGGGTAACTTTTGTCCCACTGTTTGCTCTGGGAAGGCTGCCAGCTGATTCATAACATAAAATGCTTCTTAAAGGCTTGATACTAATGTAGGGAACAAAGTGGCATTGTTAAGCCAGTAATCTTATCTTTAAGCATTTTTAGAAAACTGTGTGCCAACTTCATCATAGCTTTAGCTCACTTTTTTTGATGCTGGAAACAAGGAAATTTTATAACAAGTTTCTTTCAGACATTTGTTAGCAAATGTACTTACTAAACATTTCAACAAGGAATTTCTCACGCTTCGATAAAATACATAGGCAAAAACAAAACAACAAAACCCAGTCCCCTAAAACAAGAACTTATTCCAGGTTGCCAAGAGTATGTTGTGACACCTTGACCCACCTTGACTCCAACAGTAAAAAGATCCCTTCTGAACTCAAGAGAAAATGTTATGCATCTCTCCTAAGAATTCTAGCAATGCCTTTTCCTTTTTAGGTAATCAACTACACCATTTAAAATCACTTATTTTCAAATTCTAATTGCCCTGTCAATTGTACTCTGCTCACTTCAGCAATAAAGATCCCCCACACACAGAAAACTAATATTTAAAGATCAGCTTACTAAACTAAATTTCAAATGCCACAGAGATAACCAAACCTCTCTATTTTGAGATAATGAGCTGCATGTAAGCTGTGAAGTACATTATCCCTCCTCATGTGTACTTTAGATAAAAACCTGTTAGTCCACTCGGATGAATAACTTCGCTAGAAGGACAAGGTTTGTACAGCATAGCCATACATTTTCTGGTATTCTGCACTTTAAATATATGAAATTTCAAATTCACAAAAATCAGACAGGAATTGATTTTTAATGTAATTCAAAATGTTAATCCTAACTTAGGTTGGGGTATGAGTTATTCAACTATAATATCTTGGGACAGTAAAAATAAAGAGAAAAGGGAAGTAGTTCCAGAAAACCTGTTTTCACACGCAGGTTAGAAATTTGTTATTCAGAGTTATAGAACTAGTATAACTTGTCCTATAACTACTGTCTTTGGCCTTTCCTTCTCAAAGTTTCAAATCAGTTTCCGGCAGGACTTCTTGGTCAGTTTCAACAGGAGCATTTGCAAAAAATAATTTACTGATAATCATTTTGTATCCAACTTTGATAAAAATGTATCTAACCATTTTAGACTGTAATTGTTTCTTAGGAGTAACCTTACTTAGCACCTACCCAGTTGTATCTTCAATGTTCATTAATGCCTGGATCACCAAAGGTAACTCATATTTCACTATGAAGAGGTAGCTTGACATAGCTGGAGGAAAACAAAATTATACCATTACAAGTGCAAAATGTGGCATGTGACACCAAAAGTAATGTGTCACCACTCTCCGCTACATAAAGAGCAAAAAAGTCTACCCAAATCGTCCTTTAAAAATTCTTACCTCCGATGTTCTGCATTGTAATGGATCCAGAAGCTGCAAGCTTTCCAACCATTCCAAATGCCTTATGTCCCAGTTGTTCATATAATAAAGACCCTGTAATTTAAGGAACACAGAAGCATGAAGCAAGTATTTTATAAGAGGAAGAAAATCATGACAGGCATACCTGTTTTAGAAATATCAAAAATGCTACCATACCTCCTTCATTGGCAGTCTTCAAAAGGAGATGAACAGAATACAGGGAAAAGATTGACACAAATGTCAACAGGATTCTGATGAGAGAAGGAAAAGGCACAGGGTTATAAATAAGCACGTCTATATTTAAAAACAATTCTTTTTGGCTTTATTTAAAGATTAAATATGGAACTTGTCCTAATATTTTGTGTACTAGACAGAATGCCCCCAAGGACAGGTGTTCACTCTCCTGACTAGAGTGTCAACAAGTTCTCTTACCTGGCACTAAACATGACTGCATCATGTCTCAGGTAATAACTCTACAGTACTGGTTAAGAACAGCGTTCACCCACTGAACCAAAGGTGCTGGGAGACACTGGAAAACCTAACTTTTCAGTGGTAGAGTTACAAGACTTATATTTTGATCCTGGCACCATGATAATTAGCTGTGTACTTGCCACTTCTCTGCATTGTATAGTTCCTTTTATCTATAAAATGGTTTTAACACCTGCCAGTTACTTGTGAAATACAAATGAGACAGATTCAGGAAAGGTCTTGAGACTACTTGGACCACGTAGATAAGCAAAGGAATGGGACTATAAAGGAAGTGGAGGGAAAGATACCGACATGTTAAGTGTCAGGCACAGCTTTACAAACAAATGGGCACAAATCAGAGAAGTAACTACTGGAACCATATACTACATTGCACACCATGGTATGGAAGACAGGCCCAGCATTGTCAGTTAAACAATGCCTGCGCTAGAACAAGCAGGCTATCAGTCCGACTGGGCTGTCTCCTCCCTCAGTACTTTCGCTTGGATGGAACAGGAGAAAAAAAAAAAAAGGAATAGAGAGGAACCAAAAGTTCTCTACTAAGCCACTACGCTTTCCTTTAGGGCACACGTCCTCTCTCATTCCAGCTTTACTTTCTTCCCCCCACGCAAGCCAAGAAGAATATAAATTTCTTTTTATTAAAAGGAACAACAACAAATCAAAATCAGGGAAACTCATAGAAAACTCTGCAAACAAGAAGACAGTCACATTTTCCAAATTCTTTACTGGCAAACTGAATACAGTACCTTATATGGTACTGGCAAAGAAACTGATGTCTCTTAGTTAAACATAGGTGGTAGCATTAAGCTGCCATTCTAATGCCCCAAGTTTCATGGGGTCTAATCTGCAGTGGAAATGACACAATCAGCCTCATCTCTAACTGGACAAAGCATGGCTTAATCAAAGACAATGTTCAAAGTGTGCTGACAAATTCAGTCCTTTCTTTTACACAGAAAGGACAATGAGGAATGAACAGACTTCATAACCCTTGAGGTCACTTTCAACCTCAAGTTGAGTCTACGTTATAGGGTAAGCTACAAGAGTTGTTTAACCAGATGATAGCAGCCATGTGGCTTTTGAACCATTTACGTCTGTACCTCCAAATATACGTTGTAAAATACTGATGGATTTAAAAACTCACTTTAGCACTCTTAATATTATTTAACCATTTATTAAATGGTTAACCATCAAATTTATACAGACCCTATTAGAGTATAAATAATTTCAAAAGTGCAAGGGTAACAGATCAGAATTTTGCTTTCTCTCACGAAACAAAGGTGCCATGTCATCTCATGTAAATTCTGCACCATAACCACACTGGGAGCATTTAAAAACTGCCTCCAGTTTTTATATTAAGAGTTAGGAAGGGTTTCAAATATTTAACAATGATGCCATTCAAGTACCCCACTAAAAACTTTGAAACTCTAGGGTCCTTTCTACAAAAATTCCTGGCTCTTGGTCTTAGATGTCAAAAAGTCTCATGCTCATGAAGCAAGCTGAGTGAATCCTAGCTTCCAAAGCTCAAAGCCATGCTTAACTTCAGCGTGGAATTTCACCACGAAGCAGAGCTTTGCGAAGGTCTGCTTTTCTTTTCATGAACACTCTACTCTGCTAGAAAAAAATAACTTGAGTAGAAGGCACCAGTCAGTTAACTAAAACATATCTGTAGCAAAGAGACAATTCCATGCTACGTGCATATGTGGTTTCTTTGCCTGATAGTAAATCACACTATCTTCCACTGAAAGTTCCTTAGCCAGGAGCCCACAGAAGCCCAATCTTAGTTGCTATGATACAAACATCACTGAAAACGCATACTAAACTTCACATGTATTTTTCTTTTACGCTTGTTTTTTCCTGGGAATAAGGTCCATGCTTTTACATTCTCCAAAGGTCAGTGACCCCCCCCCCCCCAAATGGTTAAAAACTGCTGTTCTAAAGTCTTCTACAGCTCCAAAATTCTATTCTAGGTATTTACGCTGGAAAGCACAGGAGTAACTAATTCTAACTGGACAACTAGGGGGAAAAAAAAGGGAATTCAAAGCAGGTACTTATTAAAATATTCATCTTTTGCTGTGGCAATCACATAGACCTGGAAGAGATAAATATTAAAAAGAAAACAAAAAATAAATTAAAAAATCACATATGGGTTGCTTTTCAGGGTCCAGAAAATTGACTCACTTTTCTTAAAAACATGTTCTAGGTTAGACAAATACCACCACACCCTATACATTAAAAAAAAAAAAAAAAGTTGTTTTCTTTATGTACAAAAGGAGCCACAGGTCCTTGGGGAGACTGTCAATTTACCAAACTGACTTGAAGGATACCATGCTTTTAATATTTCTTGCTTCAGAGTTTGCCAGAATAAAAATTCTACCCTGGATTTATCAACAGTTCTTTTTAAATATTCAAGCCCTATTCAACTGTAACTATCCCCTTTGACTTTAAAGACTTTTTGGTTTAATTATCGGTTTTAAGAGTTGTCCTAATTTTTCCTACCTAATTGGCTTTTTTGATATCATGCAGTTACGTAGCAGAATAAAGAGATTTTCAGATTTCTCATATTTTAACTTTTAAGCAAATGATTTTTAAGCCAACTACTTCAACTGTAAATTCAGTCTCTGGAGCCAAAATATATGTTGTATCATCATATTTACTGCCCTGCACGGCAGACTCACTACTTACACATACTTACATAAAAAGAGCAATTCCAGTATTAGCCATGGCATAAGAAAGCCCAAGGATTCCACTGCCCACAATCGCATTGCTCAGATTAAATACTGACATTCCAAAGGAAGTAGTACCTGGATGCTACATAGAGGGAAAACGATAACCAAACATATAACAATAATTAAATGGAGAAAACCAGCTTTGGGCAAGTTAGATTTGAAATCTAAAAGTAAAACTATTCTTTTACTCCATAAAGCCACAGAAACATAAATTATTTTTAACTTACAAAGTCTGTTTCATACTTCTTCTTCCCCAAATTCGACTCAAGTAAAAAGTTCTGGTTTTCAGGATCTACATCTGCATAATGGCTACAAAAAAAGAAAAAAAAAAATCCTAAATTGGATTGAAATATACAAAGGAATGCTTCAACAGAAAACGGTCCCCGCATTTAGCTGTCACACATCTTTACTTAAATGCGTATTAAGTAGTAGTCGACTTTCACACGAAACCATGTCATGGCAACCACCGGATAATCTTCCAGAGATTACACGCTCTCTCCAAACGCTACAGTAATTTAAAGCAACAGAAGAAGAGTTCCAGGTAAAGAACCTCCGATGCACACAGGCTGTTTTTTTAAAAAGCACACAACTTCTCCCACCTTTTCAGAGCAGCTTGTTTGGTGGGGTAGGAGTAGTTGAAGTCACTGTTGGAACTGTAGCTGCTGCTGTCCTCATCTGGGGAAATACTGAACCTTCCCATTTCGGCTTTCTTCATGCTGGTCGGCAGGAGGAATCAGGCGCAGCGAGTAACGCTCGGCTCCTTTTGTCCTTGGAGATGCACTGGCCCGCGCGGCTGCCTGTGAAGGTAGAGGCGGCGCGTCAGGGCTGCAGAGCCCGCCCTGGTCACGTGACGCCGCCGGGCGGCGCTGCTAGGCTGATTCATCCCCGGCCAGGCGAGTGGAAAAGTACCAGCCGAGCGCGAAGGGCGGGGGCGCGCGCCGAGGGGCGGAAAAGTACAGACCGCGGAGCCGCGGAGAACAAAGATGGTCCCCCTGCAGCGCTGCGCCTGCAGAGGCCCACGCCCCCCCGGACCCCGATGACCCTCTCCAACGGAATTTAGTGTTTCTCCCTCTCCATTCTCTCAAGTTTCACGGGAGGGGTGCGGGGGCTCTGTTTTGCTTTTCCCGCAGCCTCCTAGGTCGTGCACAGGCACGCAGGGCAAACATCCCACCCAGGCATTGGCTAGGTGTGCACTGCATGTAGCCCAGGCGCACAGCTCCCCCTTTCTAACATTTACAATAGCAATGCCGCGTAATTCGTCCTTTCACACCTGGAGCCCCCAGATGGCGAAATGCCTCAGCAGCAGACAGACTCGAAGGGGGCGGAAAGGGCGAACATGAGTCCTCTCCCGAGAAAGGGAGCAGAGGGCGCGCAGAGGCGTCAAGGGTTTGTTTACACGCGCACGCCCGTGCCCTCGAGCACACCAGTCCACAGGCATTTGGCTAGCGAGCGCTTCGCCCCGCCGGCCCCTCCTCTGCCCGAAAAGGAAACTGATGCAATATCGATCGCCGATTGTCAAACGTTCCCGCTTGTCTTCCCCAATCCTGGCCTCCGCTACACTAAAAGCCCGAACCCACTCCCGTCGCCCCCAAATTCCAAGACCCGTTTATGTAATTATTTTTATTAATTCAATTCAGTCACAAGACTTGTCGCAACGGAGCCTCGGGGCCCGGCTGGCTCCCCTCCCCCTAACAGGAGGATGCGGCTCCGCTCCGGGCGGGCACGCGGCCCCCGCGCCCCTCCCTCGCCCGGAGGAGGGCCGCGACCTCGGTGCGGACCGGGATCGAAGGCTGGCTAGCACACCGAAAAAGCCCTCCCCAGGAGTAAACGACCGCGGCAGCTGCCTTCCCGCCGCGGCCCCTCCCGGACGCCCCTCCCCCACTCCCGCCCGGGCCCCGAGCCCTTTGCAGACGCCCCCGCGCGCATTACCTCGGTAGGCTCGACTCCTGTATCCCGGAAACAACACGCAAACGCCTTCGGTGAGTTTTTCTCAAACAAAAATTGTAAAAAAAAGAAAAACAAAACGGAAAATCCAACTAGAGGCAGGAAAGCAATTTTAACTAAACAAGGAAATGGCAAGTTGCCGCTCCAATCGTCCGGCGTCCGCCGTCTGAAGGGAAAGGAGCGAGTGTGCGGGAACGCGTGGTCGGGCAGCTGGCGGTTCTGCAGGAAAAGCGCTCCAGCTCGGCAGCCTCGCGCGGCTTTGGAGCCAGCGGCGCGAGCAGCGGGTTATAGCGGCCGCCTTGGAGGACGCGTCAGTGGGCGGGGCCCCAGCCGCCGGGTGCCTGCTCTTTGTGTATCAACACCACCTGGGCTCCGCCCCCCGCCCGCCCGGGCCCGCAAGGCCCCACCCCGCCCCACCCGCGTCCGTCCCCGGCGGCTGACTCGGGCCGCCGAGCCCCGCCCGCTGGCGCCCCCCTCCTCCCGGGCCAACCCCGCTCTGCTGTCTCCTGGTCAGCCTTGGAAAGACGGCCCCCGTGCTTCCCCCGGTCTGTCCCTTTCAGCCCGGACTGGTGCCCAAGACATGCGGTTGTCTTTCAGGAACCTTCTCCTTCAAATACCCTTTTGTCCGAGTTTCCAGCAGGCTTTGCTTTCTCCTTGAGGCTTTTTGGGGACACATCTCACCCACCCAATCCTTTCCTGCCGGTTATTTTTGTGATTTACATGGGGGGTTTTCTCTAGCAAAGTTGGGCCAACGCAGCAACGTTGTCTCCATGGTAGGTTTCTGTTCTCGTTCTTTCTTCTCCTCCTAGACCTGCTTTCACTCTTCAAAACTAGCCTGATTAGGTCGGTTGGCAGCTCCATTTCGGGAGATCCTTTCTATACGGACACGGAAAACCCTATTAAGGGTAAAGCTACCTCCTGCCCAATAAGCCAGACTCCTTGAAAGGGGTCCTTGGTTGGGGGCTTCGCTCTTCCGATGAAGTGTAGGAGTCCCACTTTCCCTTCGCAAACACATTGCAGTCATCCCACCACCCCACCCCAACTGGAGAGCTCTCCTCGCCTCTCTCTCCTTGTATTTACATAGGCGCTGCCTCGGTTGGAATGCTGGTCCTCCCCTTCCAGTGTTGATGTGGTCTTGCTGAGCCAGGCAACTAGGGGGCCCCTTCGCTGTGGAATACTCGGTGCTGCCGGAAAGGCTGGAAACAAAGGCCTCTTAGGAGAGAGAATTGTTGGTTGAATGAATGAATAAACAAACGATCTGACTTACTGCTCTCTTCCTTTTGAGGATGTGGGAGAGATTGGGCAGGGTTGGGTGTGATCACAATTTTTGCTTTCAATGTTTTCCTGAGGAAATCTGTACAACTGTCTATTTCCGTGGCACGTGAGGCTGCGGGTGCCCTCGGCCTGCACCAGTGTTCATGATTGACGTGGGGGGACCCGATTTCCCCTTTATACTGCTTTCTTCCCCCACCCCTTCGACTGGTCAGACCAGTCTCACCTAAACAATACTCTTGCTTGCTTTAGTGCCCAGCTTCTCACCATCACTCAAGGCTTAGTCACTGAGCCTCAGGAAAGGCTCCCTCGTCACCCCTCTTATTGCAGGGACTGTTTTCTAACCCATGTGGCGAGGACTTTTTAAAACCTATGCTGTCGTGTACTCAAAATTGTTCAAGTTTGTAGTCTTACCAGGGAGACTGTGAGCTCCCCAGGGCAAGTTTGGCACTTGATACACATTTGGGGCTGAAAAAACTTACCTTGCTTCCACGCACATTCCCTAATAACACCGATCAACTCTTGTCTGGAAAGCAATCTTAGTAGTGGGTTAGAGAGGACTCGCTGGAAGTTCCTTTCTATCAGGTTTCAACTGATGAAAATCAAAAGATCTTAAATCAGTTCTTCATCCAGGTTAGTCCCCTGCATAGTCAGAGGTGGTTATGGTTGGCAAATCCTACTCTCAGACTAGTTCTCTTGTCCATTGGATGTTTTGGTGGTTTGGATTGCAGTGCAGGCTTAAGGAAACCTGTAAAATTGAGGGGGTGTGTGCGTGTGTGTTGGGGGGAGGCCTGTAATCCTGTTCTGACTTCTCTATGACAAGAACCTGAACAGTAAATGACAAAAAAGAGGGGGAGGTATTGAAACATTGATTTTTCGTTTGCAAATTTGATTCATGTTTTCAGAGGCCACTTGAGGCATATCTGGTTACTCAAGTGGCTTCCAAGTGAGGCCTGATGTGCTTGAGTTTTTGCCCTTATGCCCTGGGCTAGAGTGCATGGGACACAGTACCCTGACCCAATTTCTAGGAAATTATACCGCCAAATTCTTGTTGGTCAGAAGTGCTATGACTTTGCTCTATTCCTAAGCAAATGTTTTAGCAGAACAGTGTCTTTCAGACCTGCAGAATGGGACCCAGGAAAGGACAGTGATGAATTCAGTGGATTACTACACGCTTTTTTTTTTCTTTAATTCAATAGAACAAAATAGAATTTAAAATATCAGTATGCCATATATAGTAATGCTAGTACTATTCTATAAAACTAATTTGGATTATGTACAAATATGTATATATTCTGAGTTATGAAGTAAAATCTATTTCTTACTGTGGGCTGGGATCAAAGAATTTTCAAAGCTACTAAGAGTAAACCTATCCTAAGACAGGAAAATAATCACAAATACTAGTTGCCAACTCTGGATTTTCAGGAATGCACTGCATTGTCAAGATAGGTCGGTAGAAGTTTTTAGGGAGGGTAGATAGCTCTCTTCTGTAGAATTATTTGACCATTATCACCTAATAAAATAGAGTGGGTCTGTTTCTGGGGGCTCTAGCTGTTTCCCAACCTGTGGTTGAACAAGATCGTCTTCAGGATGGTCCTCAAAATTCTATTTATCCAGCATTTCAGTTTGCCCGAAGTGGGCTCCCACATTATCTTTGCTTGTCTCTACCCTTCATGTCCAGCCGAGTAGTTTCATTCTCAGGTTGGCTTTCGTGGCTTCCCTTGAAGTGGCACTAGCCTATATTTCCATCCTAATCCCCCACTGTTCCTTGTGGTAGGCAGCTTCTGAGATGAAGCTCAGTGCACCTCACCTGATATTCATACTCATTTGTAATCCCCTTTCCTTGAATATGGGTTGGACCTACTGATGTGCTTCTATTCAGCAAAAGTGATGGTATGTTACTTCTAAGATTAGGTTACAAAAAGTCTCTGGCTTCCGTCTTGTTCTCTCTTGCTCTCTCCCTCATTTGCTTTGAGGGAAACCAGCTGCCATCTTGTGAACTGTCCTACAGAGATGCCCACAGGGCAAGGAACTAACGTCTCTGGCAACAGCCCAGGGAGGCCTGCCAAGAGTCACAAGAGTAAGCATTGAAGCTGGTCATGGCCAGCTGAACCTTGAGATGACTGCAGTCCCAGCTAATACGTTAGTGAGAGGACCCAGCTAAGCCCAGCCTGGATTCCTGACCCACAGAAATAAGTGATAATAAATGTTTGTTGTTTTATGCCACTAAGTTTTGCAGTAGTTTATTACTCGGCCATTGATAACTAATACATTCCCCTTCTTCTACGCTGTGCGTTTGCCACTGTTCTCGAACCATTTCCCATATCCCATTCAAACTTTACCCACCGCTTGGAATATTCTTCATACCTCCTCTTCCCTGCTATCACCATGTATCTAAACTCTTATCTTTCCTTTGAGGCCCACCTTAAATGCCAGACCTTTCATTAATTTCTCTTTATTTGATGCTCCCATTTGCAACTGATCTCATTCTATTCAATACTTTGAACGTAGTGCTTTGTAAGTATCTTTTTGTGCCACTTCTTTTCGTGTTGTCTATGTACGACATTTTCTGTTAATATCTTTTAGGGTAGAATCTGGCTGATCACAACTGACCTAGTCACTTGTAAAAAGAAGGTACTTTTTGAGTATTTGGATGAATGAAATACACTGAAGTACCTATTTAAGTACCTACCACTACCCGAATTATATTTATTTATCTGTTTACTGTTGGTCTCCCTCACTAGAATATAAGTTCCATGAAGGCAGAGGTTTAACCTGCTTTGATCACTGTTAGCTCCAGTACCTAGAACAGTACCTGGTAATACATTTTTGTTGAATGAATAAATGTAGGAGTACACAGTAGAAAGCATATTATCTAATATGTCTAAACAGCATCTATCTCATTCCTTACTGGTCAAAGCAGAACTCTTTTTTTTTTTTTTTGCGGTACGCGGGCCTCTCACTGCTGTGGCCTCTCCCGTTGCGGAGCACAGGCTCCGGACGCGCAGGCTCAGCGGCCATGGCTCACGGGCCCAGCCGCTCCACGGCATGTGGGACCTTCCTGGACCGGGGCACGAACCCGTGTCCCCTGCATCGGCAGGCAGACTCTCAACCACTGCGCCCAAAGGGAAGCCCAAAGCAGAACTCTTGACTTCCCTAGCAAAACTGTTCCTCTCCTAATTCTTTACAATTTAGAAGTATAATGCTACCATTCATGAGGGAGCCCTCCTTTTCCTCAAATACCCAATCCATCAGCAAGTCTTGAGGGTTCTGCCTCCAAATATATTCAGAATCTTGCCATCTCCACTACTCGGATCCTAGTCCAAGCGGCCATCGCCTCTCTCCTGGATCACTGCAAACGCCACAGCCTAACTCATCTCTGGGCTTCCGTTCTTGGTGTTCATTGTCTGCTCTCCACCTGGCAGAAAGTAAGATCTTCTCAGAACGTAAATGAAATCCCTTGCTTAAAAGAATAAATTGTGAAAGCCCTCAGTGGTTTCTAATTGCAACCAGAATGAAGTCCATATTCCTCACTCACCATGGCCTTACCTGGTTGTGCCCTTGCCTACCTCCTCAGCCTTGTCTCCTGCCACTCTTTTCCTTTTCTTTTCTTTTCGTTTTGTTGCATCATTCTATCTTCTTTTAAAATTATTTTTTATTGGAGTACAGTTGATTTATACTGTTCCTTTTCACTATGTATTAGCCACAATGATTTTCTTTTTGTCCCTGAAATACTCTTAAGTTATTCCCTTTTCAGGGCACTGTACTTGCTGTTTCTTCCACCTGGAAATCTCCTTGTCTCTATGTTTGGGTAGCATCACTTAGGTCTGTTTAAATATCACTCCTGAAAAAAAAAAAAGTCTTCTGGACTTGCCTGGTGGCGCAGTGGCTAAGAATCAGCCTGCCAACGGCGGGGACACGGGTTCGAGCCCTGGTTCGGGAAGGGCTCCACATCCGTGGAGCAACTAAGCCCATGTGCCACAACTACTGAGCCTGCGCTCTAGAGCCCGCAAGCCACAACTACTGAAGCCTGCGAGCCACAACTACTGAAGCCCGTGTGCCTAGAGCCCATGCTCCACAACAAGAGAAGCCACCGGAATGAGAAGCCCGCGCACTGCAATGAAGAGTAGCCCCCGCTCGCCGCGACTAGAGAAAGCCCACACGGAGCAACCAAGACCCAACGCAGCCAAAAATAAATAAATACATTTATTTAAAAATTAAAAATAAAAAGAGATTATTCTAACTTATAAAAAAAAGTCTTCCTTGGCCATCCTAGCAAAAGTTGCCCCTTGCATGCAATCTCCATTTCCTCATTGTCGTATTTTAGTTTTTGTATTTTTTCATGGTATAAGAACAGATTATTTCATTATTTGTTTATTTGCCTATGATTTCTTCCCCCTTCCTGCATTTTCCCTCTCAAACTCCTTTCTGGAGACAAGGATAAGTAAGGATAAGTCTTTTGGTTTGCTCATCGTTGAATCATCAGTGCCTAGAACAGTGCCTCATACACTGAAGGAGTTCAACAGTGTTGATTGAATTAGCACATTTAACTTTATCCGTCAGTGCCTAGCACATAATAAACGTCTGTTGCAATGACTTGATGGTGGAAAAGGACAGATTTTTCCTTGAGGCCAGTCTTCTGTAAGCCACAAGCATGAGAACTGATTTCAAGAATTGCTTTCTAATGGCTTCATTTTACCTAATTAATATGACTTTTTGCAATGTACACATTTTGACATTCTTGTCCAGACAGTGTTATTGAAAATTCAAGTATGGACACTGGCATTATGGAGGAATAGTGAACTCCCACCCCCGCCCCCCATTTCCCTTCAGCTCAGATGCCTCCCTTTATTCCAATGACTTCCATATTTTCTTAGCATTAATCTCTCCCAGGTTCCTCAATAAATTCCTTTCTTTTTTTTCTTGTCATATTTTATATTTTATTCTTGAGATTATGCTTAGTAGGGGCCCAACAAATGAAGGGCTATATTTTATCTTTGTTAAGACAGCTCCTAAGCCCCAAGCAATAGTAGTAAGTCTGAGCACCCAGGTGACTTTGGCGTGTTTTTCTGGTATTGAAGGATACTCTACTAGGTAGCAGTTGCTGTGTAAAAATTATTCCAAAACTCAGTGGCTGAAACTCTCAAAGTTTGTATGAATCAGAAATTCGAGAGCAATTCAATTGTGTGTTTTAGCTTGGAGTCTTTTATGAGGTTGTAGCCATATGATAACTATTTCTGTAGTTATCTGATGGCCTAAGGTTGGATGATCTGTTTCTAAGGTCACTTACTCACATGCTGGCAAGTTGGTACTGGCCAGTTGATTTTTCTCCAAGAAGGTTTCTCCACAAGCCTGACTGAGCATCCTCATGACATGGTACGTGGCTGATTCCAAAGCAAGTGATCCAAGAGAGATCAAGGCAATGCCTTTATAAACTAGACTTGGAAATCACATTTTATATTTCCGCCATATTCTACTAGTCACAAAAGCAAGCCCCGATCCAATGTACAAGGGGATTATACAAAGATGTGACTACCAGAAGGTGAGGATCGTTGGGGCCTTCTGGAGGCTAGCTACCACAGAGAGGTTGTCAGTAGCAGAAGAGTTTTTATTGCAAGAAACACAATATGCAATTATAAGTGGCTTAAATAATGACACTTACTATCTCGTATAATCGGAAGTCTACAGATAGGGCAGTCCTAAGGTTAATTCTTTTAGGCCTCTAGTCCTAGGCCTTTTAATCTCCTCAAAGATTAAGAGCTCACCGTCTTTTCATTCTGCCATCTTCAGCATGCTGGAGCTATTGCCTGTCATGGTCACGCGTTGGCTGCAGTGGTTTCAGGGCTCATGTGCAGACAGGGCCACATCCACTGAAAAAGAAAGAAGTACCAATTCTGTGAGTCAATTTTATTAAGAGAGATGATATTTCCGGGAAGTACTGCTGTGGATGTCTCTGATCCTACTGGCATGGTAACACAGTCACGCAAAAAAACCACTTTTTATTACGAATCCATACGTTCACAAGCATTAACGTTTTGTGAGTGCATACCTCACCACTCATTGAAAAAGAAAATTATGGTGTGCACAGAAACTCAACCTTAAAAAAATTTAGCAATATTTAGATAGCTTTACAGACATTTTAGTATAAACATATTTATGTCAGGACTGTAGAACTTCCTAGAGTATCAGTACTCTGTTTATCTCATCTCCTCACCAAATAAAGGGGGAAGAAATGACTTGATTAAAGACCTTTTTCTGGTTTTTACCCAATGGCATTTTCCTATGACCTTGGAATGGTCCATTTTGGTAGGTGTGGTATATACTAATGAATATGAATGAAAACAGTGTCAGAAAGATGATGGATTGTTTTAAATTGACCATGGTTCCTTCACTGGGTAAACTGACACCTGCTAATGAGCAGTAAGCGACTTTAAAATTTCAGACTCATAATTTTCCAAAATAGAGCGATTTAAAAATACTTTTATTTTTATGCTTAATTGTTAACAGTCTGTTTTCTTGTCCAGAGAAAAATGACAGCGACTGAATGATGTGTTCTACTCAAAACATTCTTAAGCCACCATGGACTTATATTCCTGGCCTTCAGTCAGTTTCCGTATCTTTCTTTGCCCAGAGCTAAGATACTGAAATAAGGATTTATTAAAATTAACATACCTGCAATTCTGGTTCTTAGCTGGAAAGCATTTTAATATCTGGGCTTGGTTCCGGGATCTTTATTCAGGTAAAACTCCCACTGTTTTGGACGAAATCTTTGGTACCTGGTGTCCGATTAAGACGCCTGCGTCCACCTCTAACTAACCTCATCGTGAGACACCTGGTGCCGACGCCACTTCTCAACCCCCCTCCCCATTCAGCGACACCCATCCGAAAGGACAGTCCAAGAGTCCACCAGTCGAGGAAACTGTGAAATGTTTGCTTTCTTGAAGTGATCCACGCACATTAACACACCCCTTTTGAGTGAAATATCGTCATTGTGTAACCATTTGTCACCCCTGGGTGGGTGAGGCCAACGAACTCCCCAAAGTTGCTGTCTCAGGAATACATTTTATTCGTGGCTGGAAAAACGAAGTGGGGAATGTTATGGGGTAGGGAAAACAACTTGTTTATTTTCCTGGTGGTAAGCGGGGGTAAGTAAACTATTTACAATAGGGCCGAGTACACGATGTGTTCGAACGACGAGGCAATGCAGGGCGTTAAATGAGTAGAAGGCAAGACGCCCACTGGAACCATCTCCTTCCTTTGTCTTCCACCCCCCCCCCAAGAGGTATGGGGGGGACCCGTGTCACGCGGATCGGAGGTGGCGGGGCCGAGGGGGCTGCGGCGCCCCAGAGGCGAAGGCGAAGGCGCCAGGACGCCGCTCCTCGCCTCTCAGGATGCCAGCCGGGTACACACAAGGTCGTGGGCAAGACCGCACGGCGGCTCGGAGCTCCAAGAAGGGTCGCTAAGGAAGTGAGGGCTGCCGGCCGGAGGGCCAGCGGCGCGGGCGGCGCCAGCCTAGGGGGCGGCGGCGGGCGGGGCGTGCGCAGCGCCGCTCCCGGGGAGAAAGGAACCTCCACAGCGGCGCGCCGGGCTGCGGCCGGAAGGCCGGGGACCGGGAAGGGGGTGGGGGTGGGGGTGGGGCAGAGGGGAGAGAGGCGGGGCCTCGGGCGCGCAGCCCCAGTAGGTTTCCGAAAATTTTCCACTAGGGCTCCGAGCGCCAGTGCCGCCGAGGCGCAGCCCGCCCCTGCGCACCCGGGGCCACGTGACGGTGACTCAGCAGGCGCCGCCTCCCGGACCCCGGGTAGGGTAGCGGAGGGGAGAGGAGGGGAACCGGGGAGGGGAAGGCGGGGGTGAGGAGAAGAGTGAAGTGATGGGGGAGGCCGGGGAGTCCAGGAGAGAGGAGACTAGTGGTGCGGAGACGCGAGCCTTTATCTCGGCCCCCGCAATGCCCCCTTGGTCCAGCTCCGTCAGCTGGGAGGCTGCCAAGTGCACGCCAGCCGGGCTTGCACCGGGCGCGCCCAGCCCGCGCCTGCGACCTGCAAAACCTACACTGCTCTAAACATCAGGGCTCTTCTCGGGGTCCTTTGAGGAAAGCCGCAGGGGGCCTCGAGGCCCTGCGGAGTTTTCACGGACTCCCCTGGCCGCGTGGGAATGCCCTGCTGGGGAGATTGCAGTCTGGGAAGCGATCACGCCCTGTTGGCAGCTGTCGGTGCCTGTGTACGTGGCTCTTGCCGTGGGGTACTGTGGCTGTGAAAGCGTGCACCGGAGGGAGGGACGAAAGGGTGAGAGGCCTTGACCCATCCCTTGTACCCGGGGAGTCCCAGAGACACTGGTATTTGTCAGATGAAACTCCCGGACCCACGAGGAAATCCTCGAGGATTCGGTGAACGTGGGATTTGTTGTGCAGCAGGTTCCAGATGGTTCCCCGTTAAGACTTTTGGAAATCGAAATCGGCGAAGATTTCCTCTGATCCTTCTATTGCGTTGAGTAGACATTACACAGACACCCCGCCCCTATCTCTGCTCTTACAAGGAAACATTTGTTCCAGAAGTATTCCAACTGCTTCATCTCCAGTGTTTTTTAAAGTTCTTTCTAGTAATTGTGACCGTTTCCTTTTCCTCAAGTCGCTCCATCAAAGTCTTGGAAGCAAATTAAAAAAATATATATACTAGCCCGAATTAGGAAGTTAAGATCTTTGTTTACCGACTGCTTTGCCTGGGAAGACAGCGTTATGGATTTGCTCTTTTCAGGTTTCCTCACAGTCTGTTCTGGGGGCTTTTTTCTCTCACTCCCACCTTGAGGCAAAAGTACAGACTGGGGACTTGCCGGATGTCCCTTTTTTTCCACACCAGTTTTAACTTTCCCACCAGAACTGTGTGTATTGTTTTCTCGTAGGTTTCTGCAATTAGAATTATTGTAATTAATAAGAATAGCTGATGTCCTTGTAGTACTTGGGGCGGGCACTATTTTCAGTTGTTTATAAATATGCGATTATTTAATTCATCCACTGTGTGAAGTAGGAGCTGTTATTGTCCCATTAACCAGCTTAACTTCATTCCTTAGAGATAAGAAGTTGAGGCACAGTCGAGTTAGATAACAAGTCCCCTCCAGCTTGTAAGTGGAAGAACTGTAATTTGAACCCAAACTGTCCGAGGTAAATCCCACGTTGTGGTCACAATGCTATAGAAATTCCCTACTAACAAGCATAATTGCATTGAAATATTAAATTTACATTTCGTTGGGGATTTTTTTCCTTTTACTTATTTAGCCTTCCTAAAGTTTATTTCGGAGAAATGTCTAAATTTAGTTTGGATAGAAAATCACATAATTTAAAAAAGAAACTCTTAAGAAGAAACCATGCATCCCAGGGCAGTATTACATTTTTCTTGCATGGAAGATTATTGAAATATTTGACCTGGGAACTTATTTTCCTTAGGAGAAATGTCTCCACATATACCTTTAGCGCCTAGGACATGGTAAGCCCTCCAGGAAAATGATGAAGCTGTTCAATCATCAGTTTGAATAATATATATCGATTGAAATGTACTCAAGAAGTGAACACCCTTGAAATGGTCGATGACATAATGCCCAATGAAAAGGAAATTTCCACAAAGAAATATAAATATTAGGTGGATTCAATAGGGAAGATACTCCAGGTTTTTTCTTTTTTTTCTTCCTGGAACTTTCTTTTCTGCTCTTGAAGCCTTCCCTGAGCCTCCAAGACTGGGTTAGAAGCCTCTTCTCTGTGCTCCTGGGGCACCTAGAATCTATGCCTGCAGTGGTACATTGTATTCTCATTGCTTGCTCACCTGACTCTACTTCCTAGAAGATTCTTAAGTTTCCGGAAGGGCATCCTGTCTTTCTCAGCAGTGTGTCACCAGAGCTCAGCACAGTTGTTTGTCCTAAAATAGGAGCTTAGTAAGCAATACTAGTTAAAAGGATGAGTTTACTGGTCAGCCTTGTCTTGTTAGATGTACTGAGTTGGGATTTAACAGAAACTGTGAGACCAGTGTACCCACTGGGACATAGTCTCTGTCCAAACTCCTCCCACTTTCCTCCTTTCTTATATTTCCTTGTTTTCTTTCTCTTTCTTCCTATCTATCTATCTATCTATCTATCTATCTATCTTTCTTTCTTTCTTTCTTTCTTTACCACTAGATATAAACTACCCGGTCAGGGATATATATTTTGAGCATGGGTATATATCCCATTGTCCAACTTGTTATTTTGCACATAATACTTTTTGATGTTTATTAAATAAGAGCAAAAACAACCTCTGAAAAATTTTGTCAGGTTAGCTTACTTTATTTCTGCACCCAATTAATAAATAACCCCAGTCTTAATCCTGACCTCACAATTTGGGGTCTTTAGAATGATAGAATCATAGGATTTTTTTTTACAGCTGAGGGGAACCTGATAACTCTCTAAGACAGCCAGTAGCCACAAGAGGCTATTTAAATTTAAATTGATTAAAATTAAATTAAAAATTTAGTTACTCAGTAGCATTAGGTACATTTCAGGGGCTCAACAGCCACATGTGACGAGTGGCTCCTCTATTGGGCAGAGATTTTCATTACTGCAGAAAGTACTATTGGACAGAGCTGATAGTTACCAAAAATAGGTAAAAGGGCATAGTTTTATTAACTTACATATATTTCTATTACTAAAAAATATTTCAGATTGCATAGCAGTTCTTTTACATACAAAGAACAACACATTCCCATTTCAGATGTGTGTTATTTCACATAAACATTTTTTTCTTAACAGTTGTATTTAACGCACATTTAAACATATTCAGAAGAACGGATGGTTCAAAAGGATTCCTCTTTGTATTCCCCTAACATGACTATTCACCCCAATTGATCCTTTGTGACTCTTAATTTTTTTCTGCTTAAAAATACTTTAATCGACTTGAGTCACTGCACAAGTTTGACATTCATTAGATTCGGCTGTGCAGTTTAAGCTCGCATGACTGAGAAACTAAAATACTCAGTAATGTTGGTAAAGGACAAATGCCAGATACTTTTGGACTGACCGAATATATATTTAATGACATCACACATGCCATACGGACAGTTCTCAATTTACAAACACTCTATTCTGAAGCAGCACAAATATAAAACATACGGGTGTACCTTCCTTAAACTCCTCCTTAGAACAGTATCGCCAAGGTAGCCATTGTACAAAAAATTTGTCAAATAAATAAATAAACAAACAAATAAATAAATAAATCTTGGAATTTTTAGAGAATGGATAGCTTGAGTTGTGGAGGCAATAAAGACGCTGTGAAAAACCCTGGGGAATTAATAGAGGTTAATTCCACAGTAAAGCAGATTTGCTTAAGTGGTAACCCCCTAACAAAAATAGCCTAGCTCCACCTTTCTCCATCAGGCCCCGCCCCTCCTGGCCAAGTCTCTCTCCCCCTCCCCGAGTCTTTCACAGTTCTCCAATTTCATTTGTAATCCAGTTTCGGTTCTGTGAGTTCAAAGTTTTGTGGCCTCACTTTTCTGAGCCTCAGTTTCCAGAACTATAAAATAGGAATAATCCCATGCTGATTGTCAAGAATTAAAGGAATATTTATGTGAAAATACTTTATAGATTAGAATATTAATACAGAAACAAGGGACTGTGATTGTATACTTAATAAAACTCAACCCTGACCCCCACCCCAAGGTTAAAGGGCCCTCAGAACGTGCTCATGATCGGCCTCTGATCGGAATCTGATCAGTTCATCAGAATGTTGAGGCCAGTTGATGGCTTGAAGGTTCTAGGAGTTGGGGGGTGGCGTTTTGGGAAGTGGAAGAAAGATTTAAGAAAGGAGACGGAAGGCTGTGAAAGAAATCAGTTCGAATTTGGCAAGAGTTTGCATAAATATCACCTTTTCCTTTAAGGAATGAATGTAATTGCCTGCATTTTCTCTCTACTTCCTTCTGTTTCATTGATTATTCCTGAGGCTAAAGTTTCTACTTTACATTCTACTTCATCTGACATAGCGTGTTTTTAAAAACTTAGCGTTGCTTACTTTGATTTTCCAGTTGTCTTTTGCTGATGGAGCGTCTGTGAAGGGCAAATTCAAAGTATAACTGGCTGCCACAGCACAGGGGTAGGAAAGCGGTCGTTGTGGTCCTTGGGGAAGGTCTCGGCAGCTAAGCCTTTAACTCTTGGAGAAGCAGCGCCAGTCACAGCTACTTGCTGGCCTAGGGCAGAAGCAGCAGTAGTTAGAGCAGAGCAAATCAAACCAAACCAAGCAAAACCAAACAAGTAAAAATGGTGGTGGGGGGAGAGCGAGGGCCGGAGAGCGAGAGAGCGAGAGAGCGAGAGAGCGAGAGCGAGAGCGAGAGCGAGAGCGAGAGAGAGAGAGAGAGAGAGAGAGAGAGAGAGAGAGAGAGAATGAATGAGAATGAGAATAAAAGAGAATGAACTGCGGAGTGGAGAAGAGGAAGGGAAAGACACCGAAGAGAATGATGGATAACGTACAGCACGTATCAACTCATTTAAGCCTCATGACAAGGTAATAAGGTAAGCACTATTATTATTACCCCCATTTGATAGATGAGGAAATTGAGGCACAGAGATGTTGAGCAACTGTTCTCAATGTCACACAAATCCTAAGTGGTAGAAGTGGGACTTGACCTCAGACAGCCTGGCTCTGGAGTTTGTGATCTTAACCACTACACAAGGCGTTCTCAAACTTTCTGGTCTTAGAACTGCTCCCCCCTGCCCAAATGCACACACTTTCAAAAATTATTGAGGACCACGAAGAGTTTTCTTCAGGTGGCTTATTCTGTTGATATTTACCATATTAGAAATTAAAACATTTAATTCATTAAAAAAATGAACCCATAAAATGCTAACATAAATTTTTTAAAGTGAAAATAGCTATATTTCTTAGAATAAAAAAATTTAGGGAGAAGCATGGCATCGTTTCACAGTTTTGCAAATTTCTGCCCTATACTATACATCTTCTGGAGTCAGGGTAGTTAAGAAGAGAGAAGGAAATGAGAGAGGCTGAAAGGTATAAATGGTGAGAACTCAAGGCCTGTCTGGGTGAACACCCATATGGCCTGCACGAGGAGGAGATGACAATCAAACAAGTGTTCCTGGACTGTATAGAGGATCCTTTGGATTTTCATGCCTACTCGAATTCTCAATAGGTTGTTTGGGTTCTTTCTCTCTCTCTCCCCGTGTGTGTGTGTGTGTACACACATACGTATACATACACACACACACATTTATATACACATATATTTACACACACAGACATGCACAAATGTATTTGAGGTTCATTAAAAAACTTTGAATCTAGGAGAGCTTCTAAATTGGGAGGGATTTTAGAGATTATCTGCCTAGTCTTATTTTATGGAGGGAAACAGCTGAGGCCAGGCAGGAAGATGACTTACCGCTGGTTGAACTGCTGGTTAGCAGCAAGACTGGTGGCAGAACCCAGGTCTCCCGTGACCTCATGCACTTCAGAGTGTCATGTCATGGGAATTAATAAATCGTATTATTCAGCCGTTAGATAAATCTCTTTCTACCAGAAAACTTGTGAATTGACAACCTATGGTACATTCTATGGTACGTAGATCTAGATCTATGGTCCATTCACAGCCTTCAGCATTGCCATTGTGAAAAATTGCCCTTCTCCTCCCAAAATTGCCTCTCCCCAAATATCTTGGTCTGGTTGATATTTTGTTAGGACTCTTTATCACTTCTTGCTTATTGCCTTTTGTTTTACAAGTAGTGCTGAAGAGAACATGGGCTTGGTATTGGGAAGAGGGTAAGAATCTGTGAGAACCAGAAGTTCTGAGACATCTGAGAACACTGACTGACCAGCCCCTGTTATCTGCAGGACCTGCTTTTCTTGAGGATGAGCATATTTTGGTCCATAGGTTTCCAAGACAAGCACATTCCTGCCAACATGATCCCTGGACAAGCTGTTCTGGAATTTGAACTCGCTACTGAAAAGGGGTTAAGTCCAGGACACACACACTTGTCTCGGTGGGGGGCGAGCCATAGTTGGCTATGTTATCACCTCATTATACAACAGTTCCAGATAAAGTGATTCCAGATGTGCTCTCAGCAAGTACCTAGCACTTACGTTTTTAACCCATCAGGCTAAAATCCACTTTCTCAATTTTGGAAAACCAGAAGTTAGTTAATTAATTAGTAATTTCTAGTTACTTTGTAAAGTTGATTCTAAATTGGATTTAATTTGCATTATGCTTCAAGTTAGCTGATTATAACGGGATAAAACATATCTATTTACATATACATGCATGTATTCATGCATACATATATCTTTGATCACAATTAGAAGTTCATTTTTTTTTTTTTTTGGCTATGCCGTGCGGCATTCAGGATCTTAGTTCCCTGACCAGGGATGGGACCCACATCCCCTGCAGTGGAAGCACAGAGTCTTAACCACTGGACCACCAGGGAAGCCCAAAGTTCATTTTGAGTACTGGTTTATGATTACTAAGTTCCTTTGTCCTGGAAATTTCATTTAGAAAAGTTAAGAGAACATGTATCTGAGAAGTAGTATTCTAGTTTCCTTCTTCAAGCTGCTTATGATTCTGAAATTTCATGAGAAGTCCTGGTTAGAGACACCCCTTCCCCAGCCCCTTATGTTTTTTAACACAATTTGAAATTTTTCTCTTCATAAACTTTGTAACCTAAATTTACAAAGAATTGAAGAGCAAAGGTGCTGAATGCCTTCTGTGACAAGTCAGATGATTATTAAGAATATGGGATTTTTGCATCCCTTGGTCCTGGAAAGAGGGGATCTGAGGGCAAGCATTTCATCTTGCTTTAAAATATTTCAGATGTTCTGCAGAAATTATGTTTTCTGTTGAATATGAAGCAAATCTTCTTAGCTGGTCTTTGCTTACTTAAGTTGAGAACATTGCATCCTAATATACTCTTTTGATAAGATATTTTAAATATTTTTTAAAAATTTAGGTATTATATCTGGCTTCAAGGACCACAGCATTTATTTGCCAAAGACTTTAACCTAGGGCATTATTCACAGCGTGGAAGGATTGGAAAATATATTCTTCAGAGGTGACTGTTTTGTTGCAAATACAGTGGCAACTACAGTAAGGCAATCTAGGGAGCATGGACTCTGGGCCCAGATGGCCTACCTTGATTTCTGGTTCTGCTTTTTACCAGCTGTGAACTTCAGTTTTCACAAATGTAAAGTGTGAATAATAACTGGTGAGGATTTAATGAGTTTGTACTCATAAAGAAAGCACTTAGAACCATGCCTAGTGCCTATGAAGCATTATGGTAGTGTTAGTTTAAACAAATAAAAAATCTTGAATTTTGTCTTTGCCGTGTCAGAGATGCTAATATCAAATGGCAGTTTAAGCAATATATCACTAGTTCAAGTTAAAAGAAAAATGATCCTTGGGATTTATCCCCTCTTGTGAAACAGCTTCTAGGTGCTTCTATCCAACTGGGGCTAAAGTTGGAGAACAAGATGGTGAGGAAAGTATAGGAGAGTATGAATGTCATTGCTTAAAGCCCCAGGCGGGGGCCTTGCTACATACTGATTTGTTTATATTTTTCCCATTGGAGATAAAGACCCTCGGTGGTACCCTTCAGTGGGAGATGGGCTGTAGTCAGTGTGTGGATTGTCAAGCAGTTGTAGTTTGATAATGTGAAAGGCTTACTCTGAAGGAAATGGAAAAGTCATGGTTTTCCCGAAGTCATTTAGGGACTCAATACTGAGTCAGCCAGGTAGGGTCCACTAGTCTTTATGACAGTTTTGTGACAGCTAGCCTTGCAGCCCTTCAGACTCACGGGCTTTTGATTTGAAGAAGGCTCATCTTCTTCCTGGCTGATGCAGTCCCATTCCAGGGTGCAGGGCTTGAAAAGTGTAATACAGGCTGGATTTCAGCCCCCGCCCTTCCTCCACCCAGGATTCGGTGTGGAACCCAAACTGCACACTGAATGTGGTAGCCTTGAAAGCAGGTGTTTGGGTATCGCCTCCTATGCTTCAGCTCAGGAGAAGTGCTGTTCATTTTGTTCAGTCTTAGTCTACTTAAATAGTCGGAGTTGGGGAAGAGATGGTTGAGTGGTTTTTGTCATTGAATCCATTGGGCAGCTGCTAATTACTACTTAAGATAATCCACAAGCATCTTGCTGACAGTCAGTCCAAGACTGTTTTCTATCAGAGGTTTTATTAGGGCACTTAACTTAGGGTTAAGGTCCTGCCAAGCCTTATACACATCTAAAAATGAGGAGAAAGGCACCAGAATATTAGACCCTTTTAGCCAGAAATCATTTCTGCAATGTCATTGGTCTTTTTTTATCTACATGCACTTATAGTTTAAGATGATGCATTTTATTCTATTTCCAATGATTTACAAGCTGAAAGACTGAGTACTTGGAAAAGGCCCTGGCTAAAAACCAGTCAGTCTATTGACATAAAATCATGTCAGGAGTGGCCTCACAGGATTTGTGGGTTTTGGCCTCTCTTGTTTCTCAGCCAGTATTTCTTTTCAGTATTATCCTCAGTTAAATTCCTCATTGGACATACAAGAGATTAAAATCACATTAAAGTTTGGACTTCAACCAAACATAGCGGAAAGTCTTGACTCTTTGACGTTACCTCCACAGATTCTTCTATTGAGAGTTTCAGTGGTTCTGAACTTTGGAATCAGGTAATATCTTTACTCTCCTGTCAAAGAGAGTGCCACCTGTAAAAAGGCAGTTCACAGTTCCATTGTTCCAAATATGTTTACTCTCATTCTTAGGCAAACTTGAAATAACTTCTATTGGTTCTATTCTTATCCCTTTTTCATTTAGAAACGTTTCATTTCCATTCCCGTCTCTTGCCCTATGTTTTTTTCCATTCTGAAATGAGGTAGAACTCTGCTTTTTCTCTCACTTGTAGTATAAACATAACTCTAGAGGCAATTGTTTCTATTATCAAACTTCTATCTAATAATAAGTAACATGTACTCAACACAGTAGAGTTTCAAAAGTACTTTTCAGTGCATTACCACATTTAATCAACCTGAGCTTTCGAGATGGCTATTATGATTTCCTCCATTTTTACAAACGGTACTATGCTACCCAAAGGATATAGGGAGAGAACCAGGCTCTTTACCTTTTATTGATTAAAAAAAGAGAGTTGTCCCCATATTTTCCATTAACCAGTACTACAATTTAAAAACATCTTTTGCTTGCTTAATTATGTGTTGCATAGTTCATGTGGTGGGAAATAGCTACCTTGGTATCTGGCCTGTGAATTTGTCCCAATTTATTTCGAGAATCTTTTGGAATGATTTAAAATTCTTGGGGTTTTCAACTCAGACTAGACAAAAGGACAATAAACAACTCTGGGGCAAAATTTATAGTAGTTAGTATATCTGTAGCCTTTCCAAGTAATCAGTCAGAGAACCTTGAATTTCTGTTTTGTTTTGCATATTATATGCCCCAGCTAATTTGACATTTTCACTTTTTCTAACTATTTTCAGGGTGTGTTGACACTCAGGTTAATTCTCAGCTGCTTTTAAGGACTGCCAGTGCCTAGCATGTTATAGGCATTTAATGCATTTTAAGTAAGTGATTGAATTGTTTATCATATGGGCAAATGACAATTTGTAAATAAGGATCCTTAAATGTAAATAGTCACATTATGTTTATTGTTTTAAACTTGATGGTTTTGACATGATCTGAAGTGGTGTAGGAAGGAGCAAGGACTTTGGAATCTGAAAAGATCTGAGTTTGAATCTTCACTGCTAGTTATTACACTTTCCTTAGGCAATAACTTCTCTGATCGTCAGCCTCCTTACCTGCAAATTTGGGATTATATTACCTACTTTGCAAGATTGCTGTAAGGATAATCTGAAACAATATGTACAAAGTATCTAGCACTACGCTTGATGCATAAAATGTGCTCAGAGTTCATGGCCAGCACTTGATGAAGACAGAGCTATTGTGGCTCTAGGTTATTGCAATTTAATAAAGGTATTTCTGAGTGCCACTAGGCATTCAACATGTGATAGGAATGTGAAGATACACATAACATTCTCCTAGCTGTGCAAGATTCCTACATTTGCTATGGAGCCAGTGACAAGCCTGAAGTTTCCAAAGATGTACAGACTAATTTAAATCCTATCCCAGAAGTGTGATTAATGTTGAGGACTCTGAGGGGCAAGCAGCTTGGAGGTGCCAGGGAGCAGCGTGGATGAGGTGGGACATATTCCAGTCTCACCTCGCACACCGGCCAGTGAGCCAGTGCTGGGACCTCCTCCTGTGTCATCATGAACTGTAGAAACTTCTACCAGCTACTGACACTAATCAGGAGGAGAAAGAATTATTGGCCACTGATTGCTGATGGTAGCATCATACAAAGCGGAGTGAGATGGCCAAGGCTCTTACCGACGAAAGACCCAATGTCTGTCAATATCCATAATCAACCAAAGTTACACAGTAATCATTTTTTGATATGATTTGGGGATATGGCACTTTTCTAATTTGTATATATAACTTACTTGGTAGTGGAGCTCCCACTCATCAGATTGTATATATCTATTTAACCTTTGTATGTAAAAATCAGCTGTGCAATCCATAGCATAAAATACTCATGACGACAGTAGCAGTTCAACAAATTATTCTAAATTATACATACGAGAGCAAAGAGCCAGAAAATAGTTCAGATAATTTTGAAGAAGAATAGAATTTTACTTTCAAAGAAGTGCAGAATTTTACTTTAATAGATATGAAAACTTATCATGAAGCTGTAGTAATCAAGGCGGAATAGTAATAGCAAAGGCTTAGATATACATGCTGATGACACAGAATGGAAAGTTTAGAACCTGATCTACACATATATGAAAACTTGGTATATATGAGAGGTCATTCTGGGGAAAAGTTTGATGGCTTAGTAATGGATTTTATTATAACAGGAAAAAAAGTAACATTAGATTCCTATATCATACTATACACGAAAATCAATTAGAGATTAAAGGCTTAAATATGAGAATCATATATTTAAACATGTAAAAGAAAATATTTTATGAACTTGGGATAGGTAGGGATTTCTTAAACAATATACAAAGAAAAATATGGATAAATAAACTTGACGATGTTAAAATTAGATACTTCTGTGATGAAAAGACACAAACAAGTGAAAGACAAGTGTGCAAGTACGAAAGAGATTTAAACATATAAAAACAATCATGGGCTTCCCTGGTGGCGCAGTGGTTGAGAGTCCGCCTGCCGATGCAGGGGACACGGGTTCGTGCCCTGGTCCGGGAAGATCCCACATGCCGCGGAGCGGCTGGGCCCGTGAGCCATGGCCGCTGAGCCTGCGCGTCCGGAGCCTGTGCTCCACAACGGGAGAGGCCACAACAGTGAGAGGCCCGCGTACCCCAAAAAAAAAAAAAAAAAAATTAATGCCCAGAATATATAAATAATCTCTATAGATCGATAAGAAGACAACCCAATAGAAAAATCGGGAAATGATACGACCAGGCAGTGCACAGAAAAGAAATCTCACACAGCCAGTAATCACGAGAGCATAGTGATCAGGGCAAAATGCAATATGAAAACTGTCAGAAGGTAGGATTTCACATCCACCAGAGACCAAGTGTTTGTGAGGACATAGAACAAAGAGAATTCCTATGCATTGCTCGTGGGAGAATTTCACTGTTTACTTTAGAAAACAATTTGACAAAATCTAGTACAGTTGAAGATGAACCTAACATACTACCTGTACCTCCATTGCTGGGTTTAATCCCTAGAGAAAGTCTCACAGCACCTGCCACAGTCCTAGTATGAAGTAGGAGCTCAGTACACAGAACTCAAAGGAGGGAAGGAAGGGAGGGAGGGAGGAAGGAAGGAAGGAGGGAAATTTGTGTTATTGGCTTCTTTTTCGTTTGTTCTGTGTGTTATGGGACTGCTTCTTCCTTGCCAGGGTGGTCCCAAACTGCCCTACAGGTCTGTCAACTCCAGTGCAAGTTTGAGGAGCTCAGAGGATTAGCCTCTATATCTCTGAGATTCTACTGTGAATGGAAATAATGATTTTCATAACTGATGAATTGAATACATTCTGTAAATATATTTTCTTATAGAATTCACAGTGGTATGAATACTAAACTCTAATTTCATACTTAAAATGAATCCATCTAATGTGTAAAATGAGATGCACAAGTACGTTATGGGTAACATAAAATACGAGTTATTACTGGATCCTTACAATTCTATTGGCAAAGAAAGATGAGACCTAATGCCCTGCAAAGATAAAATCTTTTTTTCAGGCATATGAAAAAATATTCTGCTGGTTTATGAAGAAATGCGTGTTCTTTTAAAATAGTAAATATTCCTATGCACTAAGCCAATCCTTTTATAACATATATTCCTAAGAGCACAGAAAACATGGCAGCTCTTGCCATCACTGGAAGAATGTGTGGTTACCCTGGCAACAGCATCTTACTTCCTGCTTCCAAGCACCACCTGGTGATTTCAAGTCTAACAGCTGTACAGCATCCTCATTTCCATTGAGGAAATAAAATGTGTTCATGCATCATCTCATGGCGCATTTAAGAAGAAATGAGCTTGCAAGTTTGGGGGAGGAGGGAAAGAAATAGCACTACATAGTGGCAGAACCAATGGACGTTTTAAAGGCCTAACTGCAGTCTTGGAATTATGCCCGAAGCAACCAAGACCACCACATTAGGGCTGTAGGACAGCAAGGCAGAGTTTCCATCAAAGCTCTAACATTCACTTAGGCCCAGCAGCCCCAGAACATTTTTTCACCCCTTACTCAGAATGTGTACGTTTAAGTGGAATTGGCACTCTCCATCCTAACAGGCATTTAAACAAAATGGTTGTGTACCCATCCCCGTGACAGGCAGAGGATTATGAAATAAAGTGTTCCCAGTTTCATGATTTCTCAGTGCTCCTAATCTTACCCAAAGTATTGGAACTTTCCTGAGATTAGTCATATTAAAAAAGCCAAATCCTACAGTAATTACTACTAGAATGAATTTCATGGTCTCTTCTGAATTAGGTAGTTGAGTGCCAGGGGGAAAGAATTGCATTACTAGGCTGCATGGGCACAGTCAGCTAGGGAATAATTTCCTGCTCTCTCAAAAAACCCAAAGACTGTGAAAAAATAATTTAAGATATATGTATTTATTTTTTCCCTTTCCCTTTTTTGGATATTATTATAATTCTACACATAAGTTATGGAAAATTTAGGAATAGGAAAAAGTATATAGAAGTGAGAAAAAAATCATTGACGATCCTAACATTGTTAATATATTGGAAAATGTCTTTTATTCTTGTTTATGCATTTTTTCCCCACCTATGTGCTGCATTTCAGAAGAGCTACTCAAGCTATCCATCCTCACTACAGGTGATTTTCTGCAGGACCAATTAGAATCATTATTGATTCAAAGGAAGACTTTCATTCTGATACGGCATTTTGAATTTCCTTGCATGTTTTCTTCATATTCCAGTGGCTTCATTCTCTTTTCTCCTTTCATCATAGCCTATTCATTCTTGAACGTCCGTCCTCTGATTTCATGGAGATCGTGTTTTCATACACCTCTATTTAGGACACCAACCAGGACATCAAGATTTTCCCTGGTACGGGAGAATCTTTTCAAAGGCATCAGGTTGCTTTTGTCCTGTCTCACCCTTGGACAGGGAGAGCTCCATCCAGCCCAATATAAGTAGGGTGGACAGAACATCCCTAGTTCTGTCCACTTCTATTCTGACAACTTTCCCTCTCTCACTAAATACTGAAGGCTGCCTGTGTGCACAGCCTCTGTCTAGTTTCCAGGGCTTAGAATTCCTTCACTCAATCATTTTATAAATACCCAGATCCCTACTATGGGCAGACAGTGTTGTAGGTGCTGGGGATAGGGCAGTGGGCAAAACCAGTTTATATAAAATAAGTAAACCTGTAATTGTATAATTTATACAATATATCTTACAAGGGCAATTGTAATATTAATCTTCTGGCAAGGGAATGAGGGCATTAGGGAGGCCGTTATTTTACCTAGGGTGCCAGGGAGAGACCCCCAGGCTGATAAGCTAACGTTTGAACTGATGGAATTGAGGGAAGAAGTTCTGTGGTTATCTAGAAGAAAAACATTTCCAGGACTCAAAAACGGCCTTTAAAGCCATTCTAAGGCTTCTGGCTTTTATTCCAAGTGGGTTGGAATACTGTTCTAGGATTCTGGGCAGAATGAAGTCCCAGAAACTGAGTGAATCAAGGGTTTTCAGAAAGAGGGAGGAATCCAGCGTGTCAGGTATGGCTGACAGAGTGGGCTAGAGGAGGGCTGGGAGCTGACCTTGGGGACAGCAACGTGGAAGTCATTGGTGACTTCGACAGGAACTATTTTGATGAAGTAATGAGGCTGAGAGCTGTTTGGAATGGATTCCAGAAGGAATGGGAGGAGGTGGACAGGAGGCAGGCTCTAGGGTTCTCTTTAGAGGAGTTTTCCTCTCAAAAGGAAGAGAAATAGGGTGGTAGCTGGAGGACGATGTCGGACCAGGAAAGTTTTAAAATGTTTTTAAGTGGGAGAAATTACGGCAGCACGGTTGTGTGCTGGGAATGATCCAGTAGAGAATAACAGCTCAGTGAAGCAAGAGCCAGCGGACTGTTCGGAGCACTGTCTTGGAGGAGGTGAGAGGGGCTGGGCTCCAGTGCACAAGCGGCAGAGGCAGGAAGCGGTCAGTCCTAGCTGCAGGAGGGAGGCAGGGCTGTGGGACAGAGGGCCCTGTGCGGGCGGAGGCCCAGATGTCCACTCAGTGTGGCTCAGCTGGACTCTGGCCGGCAGATGAGATATTTGACAGACTGAGGTACTATTTGCTGTTCTCTGTCCCCTGTGCACTAGTGCAGTCCGTGAAAGGCCACCCCTTTGCCCCTCCCTCACAGGCACACAAGTACAGGAGCTGTTCCCTCACCACTTTGTTTTGGTAAACACTACACTTATGTCCATTTTGCAGTTTAAAAAGACTTGGGCTCACATAGGATCCAGCAGTCCCACTCCTGGGCATATATCCAGACAAAACTATAATTTGAAAAGATTCATGCACCCCAATGTTCCTAGCAGCACAAGTTACAATAGCCAAGACATGGAAGCAACCCAAGTGCCCATCAACAGATGAATGCGTAAAGAAGATGTGGCACATATATACAATGGAATTTTACTCGGCCGTAAAAAACAATAAAATAATGCCACTTGCAGCAACATGGACGGACCTGGAGATTATATACTAAACGAAGTGTTGCCATATTCCATTGTATATATGTACCGCATCTTCTTTCTGAGGAAAGAGAAAAGACAAATACCCTATGATATCACTTATATGTGGAATCTAAAATATGACACAAATGAACGTATCTATGAAACAGAAACAGACTTACAGACATAGAGAGGAGACGTGGTTGCCAAGGGGAAGTAAGGGTGAGGGAGGGTTGAATTGGGAGTTTGGGATTAGCAGATGCAAACTATTATATATAGAATGGATAAACAACAAGGTCCTACTGTACAGCACAGGAAACTATTCAATATCCTGTAATAAACCAAAATGGAAAAGAATTAAAAAAAAAAGACTTGGGCTGGGACCAGTTTAGTCACTTACATAAGGTCATATGCAAGTAAACGGTAGAGCAGAGAACAGACCCAGACATTCTGACTGTTTCTCGGTTCTTCCACACCATTATCCGCGTGGATGGAGGAGTCAGGGAAAGGAGATTTTACTTCAAAGACTCAGATTCCATGTCTTTCTCCTGCTCTTGTCTGCACCGCAGCCCACCCCAGGGGTGTTTGTGTGAGTGCACAGTCCATCCAGGCGCACGGGGTGTCTTCACCAGGTGGAGGGGAGCTCCAGGTGTGCTCAGGGGACGGATGGCCTCGCTGTCCCATCCACTGAGTGGAGAGGCTCAAAGCACCCCGGAGCCTCCCCCTCCGTCCACAGCTTCTGAGGCACTGCGCTTGGATGGCGCCTCCCTGCCTGTTCATCCTCCCACCACCTTTCAGTAAACACTCCACTTTTTCCTTTAGCTCTTTAGATCTGGGGAGAAGCAGGTTTTTATGCTCGTTCAATTGCCCCTAATCAGAGAAGAGTAGACTTTTGAACTTGGAGCGAAACATTCCAGGACTTCTGGTTTAACCCTGTCCTTATGGACCCTGCTTTATTCAGCTGCTTCGTTGGCATCTCAGACACCTAACATCTACTTCTAGAACTTTCTACCTCAACTCAGGAACACACACACACGCACACACGTCTGTTTTGTTCCCTTCTGGAAGAAGCTCTAAGAGAAAAGGTGTGAGGATTGAGCGTGAAAACAACTCTCCTAAAAAAAGAAAGAAAGAAAGAAAGAAAGAAAGAAAGAAAACAACTCTCCTTCTCTTCCAAGGGCTGTCGTTGCAATCATTGTGTGGGTCCCGCCTTGCCTCTGGCGCTTACTCTATTGATGCTGCATTCTCCCCAAAATCTGCTATTTTGTATCAGGTGAACTGTACATTACAAGCGGCAGGTGTTTTCTATTACACATATTAATACACACATGTGTTCATCTCTGCAAGTGATTGTGTCATGTCACGGCTAGTCTGTTCAAACTCCTAATTATAATGAGGTGTAATTAAAAAGGTTCAGAGCTACAGAGGAATGAAAAGGGAGTTTCAAGTACTGGAATAGGACACATGGAACTAAGGAGTGTATTTAGACAATACTTAGTCCTTAAAAATTAAAGTTTAGGTTAAAAAGTATTTAGAAAAAAAGGTAAAGTTTAGAGTTTTTGTGTATCTGTGTATATATGCATATGCCTATATAATTATATACATAAATAAAATATTTTCAGAGCCATACACCAGTGCTTCTATGGCTCAGAAGCACACCCCCAGAAAATGTCTTGGAAAGAAAGATGTTTAGTTCTGTCCCTTCACAGAAGGTTTTGCAGGGGTGCTCACTTTGATTTGTTGCCCTTTGCAACCTCTTGCCCCGAAGGTCCCCTTCTTTTGTGGAAAAGTTCAGGCATGGGTATGAGGAGAATCCGTCATTTCGAGGGAATGAAATGATGGCTTTGCTAAGATTTCCGTATATGTTGATCGTTTTATGGGGGTGGGGCAGAGGATTGGGCAAAAGCTAGAATTAGTCATATGAATTATGTGCTTGTTTGGACACTGGGCCACTCCTGCCCCAATCAGTGCCAGCAACCCTGCAGACGGCTTCAACACCACCTCTCTGTTTCCGTCCCGCTCGTATAAAATTCCATGCCAAGGTACAAACCACAATCCTCCCTTTCTTGGGTTTTCATGCAAAAACTATTTTAGAAGAAATTTAAAGGTCAAACCTTTAAGAGCTTTGAACAGAGGAGACTTCAGCTCCCTCGCTTCACAATATGGCTAAAGAAAATTTTTTTTTAAATTCTGATGAAAGTACTAATATTTTAGAGGTCTCTATTTTTCACTGAATTTAAGTTCCAGAGAGAAACAAAATCGCTATGTTGGAGGAATGGGATAAAAGAAGAAACAGTGAGGAAAGCATACGTATTAACAGCAGCACTCTCATGCCTGGGAGAGGCCCCGAGGCCCCGTGTGTGAAGCACATCGCAATGCTGCTTTATGCAGAATGTCAGTAAACTCGGTCCCCAAACCATTTAAAATATTCAACATTGACCGAAGCAGGCACAGACAGAAAATGCCCGTCCCTGCAGACATTGATGAATATACGCATAGAACACATGGCAGGAAGAACTTGGTGCTTTTCTTCCCCCCAATATTTTATTTGGCACACGTTTCAGATTAAATACCCATTCAGTATTCAGCGTCTGAGCAATAGAAAACACGTTTCAAAATCAGTCCTAGACAGCAGGAGAAACTCCCTGCAGGAGTTCTAGGAGGTGTGTTCTTCATTTAACAGATGTTTATTGATAATGGAAGGCAGGAAGTTATATGACATATCTCTAGCTTCAAAGAACTTACATTGTAGTAGAGATCTTGAGGGAAGTCTGGTGATCAGAGAATTTAAGAGAGCTTTTGTATACCTATGTGAGAAAGGTATAAAACCACGAGGAGGAAAGAGAAGGTAAGAGTTTGGATTTCAGAATTACCGACTAAAAATAAGTGTCCAGGCAATCTGGAAAAGTCTTGAGGTAGCAACAATCGAACCATTATCTAATCCAGTGTGTCCTAAATGATAGAATGTGTCCCACTGGACTCCTTTGAGAAGCTGATGAAAGTTATGGGCCTGGAAATAGCCATCTACCCTCAAGCTCTTACATAAAATGTCAGGGATTTGGAGTTTGAGTCCATGGGCTTTCGAGTTTAAATCGAATCCAGTTACGTTTACCATGGTTAATGTGTTATAACTATTTATTTACACACCTGTCTTCTCTACTAGAATATAAGCATTTCTAGGACATGATCGCTTTAAGTTTTATCTTTTATTCACATCCCTCTCTGTTTAGCATTGTACTGTTGTATAGCAGGCCCTAAAAATGTGGACTGTCTGTAGCTTATCTCAATGTTGAGGTGTTAGGTTAATACTGCATCTTCCAAGTGTCAACCATTCGAGTAACTTCCTCACAAGGTTTGCTGTAGATGTTTACTCCCTGCATTATTACTTATTAACTATAGCAGCATGACAATGATTTTTGGTGATAGAGCACTACATGATATCATATTTCTGAATGACCACATTACTTTCACTATATCTTCTTACAGTCTAGCTTACACCAAGGAGAGAGTTCCAGTTTACTTCTGGGGTATCTTTAATACCTCTCTGACATTTGGAGGTCTTATTTTGAAACTAATATAGAGGCTTCTGTAGGCAGTAGTATCTGGATAGAAGTGAATAATATTGCTTTGTTTTTCTTTCATCATGTTTAGTCTTATGAAAAGTGACACTAATTTTCTATTTATAGAAGTAACAAAAATTTTAACAAAAGAGGTAAAACAAAAAGAGATGATTTAAAGAAAAGCAGATATCTATTATCTATTGCTGTGTTAACAAACTATCCCAAAACATATTGGCTTAAAGAAACAATGACTTAATTCAAAAAGAGTCATGTACCAAAATGTTCATTGCAGCTCTATTTACAATAGCCCGGAGATGGAAACAACCTAAGTGTCCATCATCGGATGAATGGATAAAGAAGATGTGGCACATATATACAATGGAATATTACTCAGCCATAAAAAGAAACGAAATTGAGCTATTTGTAATGAGGTAAATAGACCTAGAGTCTGTCATACAGAGTGAAGTAAGTCAGAAAGAGAAAGACAAATACCATATGCTAACACATATATATGGAATTTAAGAAAAAAAATGTCATGAAGAACCTAGAGGTAAGACAGGAATAAAGACACAGACTTACTAGAGAATGGACTTGAGGATATGGGGAGGGGGAAGGGTGAGCTGTGACAAAGCGAGAGGGAGGCATGGACATATATACACTACCAAATGTAAGGTAGATAGCTAGTGGGAAGCAGCCGCATGGCACAGGGAGATCAGCTCGGTGCTTTGTGACCGCCTGGAGGGGTGGGATAGGGAGAGTGGGAGGGAGGGAGACGCAAGAGGGAAGAGATATGGGAACATATGTATATGTATAACTGATTCACTTTGTTATAAAGCAGAAACTAACACACCATTGTAAAGCAATTATACCCCAATAAAGATGTTAAAAAAAAAAAAAAGAAACAATGATTTAATTCAAAAAGAGTCATGTACCAAAATGTTCATTGCAGCTCTATTAACAATAGCCCGGAGATGGAAACAACCTAAGTGTCCATCATCAGATGAATGGATAAAGAAGATGTGGCACATATATACAATGGAATATTACTCAGCCATAAAAAGAAATGAATTGAGCTATTTGTAATGAGGTGAATAGACCTAGAGTCTGTCATACAGAGTGAAGTAAGTCAGAAAGAGAAAGACAAATACCGTATGCTAACACATATATATGGAATTTAAGAAAAAAAATGTCATGAAGAACCTAGGAGTAAGACAGGAATAAAGACACAGACCTACTGGAGAATGGACTTGAGGATATGGGGAGGGGGAAAGGTAAGCTGTGACAAAGTGAGAGAGAGGCATGGACATATATACACTACCAAATGTAAGGTAGATAGCTAGTGGGAAGCAGCCGCATGGCACAGGGAGATCAGCTCGGTGCTTTGTGACCGCCTGGAGGGGTGGGATAGGGAGAGTGGGAGGGAGGGAGACGCAAGAGGGAGGGGATATGGGAACATATGTATATGTATAACTGATTCACTTTGTTTTAAAGCAGAAACTAACACACCATTGTAAAGAAATTATACCCCAATAAAGATGTAAAAAAAAAAAAAGAAAAAAAGAAACAATGACTTATTAGGATTCTATGGATTGCTGGGCTCAGCTGTGCAATTCTTTTCCACATGATGTCTGCTGGGATCATTCTTGTGGCTTGAGAGCTCGACTGGGACTGGAAGGTCCAAGATGGCTTCAGTCATGTTTCTGGCAGCCCAGCTGGATTGACCAGAATGGCTGTAGCTGGCTGAGCCCCTCTCTTTCTGTGTGGTCTCTGTAGTCTGCCCTGGGCTTTTTTATATTGTGCATGATCCCAAGACAGTGAAGAAAAAAAAAAAAAAGCTGAAGGGTCTTTTAAGGCCTAGATCTGGAAGTCACAAAGCATCCCTCCTGCCCCATTTTATTGGTCAAAGCAAGTGACAGGACAAGTCTAGATTCAAGGGAAGAGAAATAGACTTTGCATCTTTTGGGGGCACTTGTGTTCAGAGGTGGAAGGGATCTTTGGCAATAATTTTGCAAACAATCTACCCTAAATGGTAAGTAAGTAAACAATAGGACAAGTTGTAGCTGATATGGCAAGCACTGTGAAGGTGCTACTCATGTGACTGATATTAAGAAGACATTGTATTAACCTAAATATCGAAATAAAATAACCTAAGTATCACCCTAGATAGTCTGCTCATTAACATTTTTCAGTATCTAGTACATACGAAGCACAGTGCTACACACAAAGAGATTAAAGGAAAAAGATAAAACATACAAACTTGCCCTAGAACTGCTTACATTCTAGTGAGGGAGACAGGTGTGTCCCCTGTGAATAAATACTTATAACAAAATAATCACGACGCATATTGCAGTAAAACGTTTAAAATACAGGGTCCTGCCATTTTATGTCAAGTTTTGAGTGTATATGGATTTTCTTGGACCCATGACTTTGATCAGATTCTTGAGAAAGTGTGAGACCCTAAAGGGACCTAAAAAGTACTGAGTGAATCAAGGGACACAGTGGTGTGATGCTCAAAGATGGCAGCCAAATAACTGTGGTGGGAAGGAAAGAGCTTCACAGCAGTGGTAACACTTACACATGGGAAGGAGGGATGATTGAGGATGAAGAATTGGCACAAGCTGGGAGCCAAGTAGATGTGGCAAGGGAGTGCAGCGGGTGAGATGGGTGGAGGGTAAGAAGGAGGAAAATGGTGCAAGAAGAAAGGAATGTGGGAGTTCCTTTGTGTGGAGAATGTGGGAGAAAGGAGAAGAAGGTTGATTTCAGGATGACTGAATTCTCCAGCTGGGGCAAATGGTAGAAAGGAGGAAGAGGAGGTTTTCTGAGAACATCTTTCCTGAATTCAGTTTTTTCCAAGTTGTCATTGAAGTGCCCATGTGATAAAAGTAACCAACAACTGGAAATGCAGATCCTAAACTTACTACCTTGTGTCACGCACCTTGATAGGAATTGAGTATAAAGTAGTGAATATCCTGAGAGGGGTGATGCCCTTGTTCCCATGGAGCTTACATTCTAGTGGGGTTGGGGGCAGGGGGAAGATGGGGAGAGAGGCAATTCGTATGTAAGAGAGTTCAAGTAAGTTTTTACCTAATATTGAGTGCCAAGAATAAAATAAATTGACTTAATGTGATAGAGATGGCTGGGCCACCTAGTTTATCTAGGGTAGTATGGTAGTGGAAGGCAGCTTTAGGAAATACAACTGAAATCCAGGAAGGAGGACTATGCTGTTTTAACTGAATAAGGTAGGAAAATTATACTAGCAGGAGATTAACCTTTGCAACGTAATGTGGTCTCACCCAGAGACCAGATCATTATCAGGAACTCTTCCCCCAAGAGGGGAAGAGGGGACTGCAAGAGGGGAAGTCAGGGACTGCCTCCACCCACAGACATCTGAATCTTCCCCATCTCACGGTAGAACCATGTGGAGTAGATAATGAGAATAACTGAAAACCCACTCAGAAGCCAGGAGACCAGAGGATTGGAACCTCCAGAGAGAGGAGAACTACAGGAGAGAGGGAGAGGATGTATGGAAGATTGCCAAGAGGGAGTTACTCATCAACCACTGATGGGGTGGCCATATGGGGCTCCCAAAAAAGGGATTGAGACCCGCTCCTGTAGTCAGTACCCAGGAAGGAGTTACCTAGTCTAGGGATACCAACCTCAACTCCTTACCACACTTTGAATGTTGTACAGCGTGGATAACATCACTGTACGAGATGCATTACATCACCTGGATTTGAGTGAAGACCCGATCGTACAGTCTTCTGGGTTTTGTGGGTGCCGAGTTGAGGCAGTGGTAGGACCCGATCCTCCCTCACCACCCACAGTCAGTTGTCTGGATCCTTCCAATGGGGATGACGGGTTGGATCCCCAGAGGCAATTCTACCAGAAAGACTTTGTCTTCTGATCACTCTACTCCATCCACACAAAATTATATTCACTTTTTGAGAAAATTATATTTTTTAGTCACTCATTTCTGAACACATCTTCCCCCACCCCATGAAGAATGTGTACAATTAAGTTAACTAAATCAGTCCATGTCAGTGATTCTGACCACATCTACTTTGGCTGGTGCCAGGATGTCCCTCTAGATTTAAGACGAACGAGGATAAATTAGTTCATGATATGTGTTGAAATTATAGGATCCTGTAGAAGAAAACCTTCAGTGATGGGAACATATTATTTTAGAGCTTATAAAGATTTCAAATATTGGATTGGCAAAAAAGAATTTAAATGATCGGATCTATTATCTTTTATTTTTTCAAACCTTAGTTAAAATATAATTTAAAAACCACAGCCTTTGAGTGTTACTAGCTACTGGGGGTAGAAGAGGCAGCAGTGGTCCAGTTCCTACTTGCCATACCTCTAAACCTCATTCTGAGAGAAGAGGTTTGCGTTTGGGAATAATTTTAGCCCATTATTTTTCTGCCATTTGCTGTTATTGCCCTGATTCAACCCATAAACTGGGATGTTACTCAAAATACAAAATATTCTTAGGGAAGAATTACTCCATCAAACACAGACACTATATAGGACTCTAAAATGGTAAAAAGCTTTAACACATTACAGAAAAGGTGAAGAAAAATGTGGGCTTGGTATTCTGGAGCTGCCGTCTTCCTTTATCCCATTTGTTTGTGACCTCGACTCTTTGAATCATGATGTAAACCCATGGAATCAAATCACTGACATGCTTATGATTCCCTAGTCCCATTTGGTAGTTATTAATACTGTAGAGGTGGCAAGGACACTTTCAATACACAGTGCCTCCTGTCAACAGAAAATGGAAACCTTCCGGTAAAGTCCCCAGGGCACTGGCTTTGTCTTAAGTCTACACACTCTTAAAGTGGGGGTCTGAACTATTCACCCTAAACTCAATATAAGTGAGGGAAAGATAACAGTGTTGGAATCCTTTGGGTTGGTAACAGAGAATACCACTACTACTACTGCTACTACCACCACCAGTAATAACAGTACAAACGATAGCAATTACCTGGTACTTACTATGTTCTAGGGACTGTTCTAAGTGCGTCCCTATGTTAACCAATTTAATCCTTAACAAAAGCAATAGATACCATTACTACCCTCCTTTTATAGATGAGGAAACTGAGGCCCAGAGAGGTCACGAATCTGAGAAGTGGGGGAGTGGGGACAGGTGTTGGTACTGGCAGGTGAGTGATACTGATAATAAAAGTGAAGAAGATATCATTTTTCTGTGCGGTGAAGAAAGTCACTTGGGAAAAACTGCTCCATCTTTTGAGAGGAGAGAGTGGTGTCCAGCTCCCTGCCCCCCGGCCTTGGCGGCCCAGGCTCCACAGCACCGTCAGAAGGACCAGGATAGAGGCCATGGGAGGTTGCCCTGAGACTCTTCTCGTGCACCACCATGCATCCCAGAATCATAAAATGTTTAAGCTGGAAGGATGGCTGGGGTTGCACTCAACTCCCTCACTTTACAGACAGGGCCCTGAGTTGCCACGCAGACTTAACGTTGAGTTACAGCCACACCTTTTCTTTGGTCCTAGGAAAGCCAACTTTCAGGGGCCAGTTAACTGAGCAGGCATCTGGAGCCCAGTTTTTCGTGTCTTTCTTTACCTCCTGTTCCTGACAGGCAGGAATGACAAGGATAAAGTTTAGGATAAAGGGGAGGAGATTCTACCAGATTTTATGAAGAAACATGTGAATGGGAAGGAGACCTTCAGGCGAGACTTATTTATAGCTCTGTGGAGTATATGGATTCTTGTTTGTGGGTATGAGTATTCAGGAACTATGAAGCTTAAATTCTTTTAATGTTCTTAGTAGGTGCACTGGAGGATTCATTATTTTAGTTTTCATATTGACGCTATTAGGAAAAGTCAGATTTCTTCGCAGGAAGTCCCGCTGACCCCTCTTCAGGAGGGCTGCTAACCTGGGCATTCTTTGCTGCTCCACAATTTGGACACGGAATCATCACTGTTACCTGGACCCTTTGGATGTGGACGGATGGATGCCAGTCTGGCATGTTGGAGAGAAGGTACTTTCCATTGCTGCTGTGTTTTATCCCAGCTTCTCATTACTGCGTCTACAAAATCATTCCCTTTTCTACCTCCTAATTATGCCTCTGGGTCCCTTACGGGAAGGGTGACATTTTGCTCTCGGCAGGCAGTATTATAGTATAGAACTGTCCTTGTCACTCTTTATTGCTTTCAATAACTACGAAATCTCTCACAAGATGTCTAGAGCTTCATAAACATATGCTGATGGTCAAGGTCACAGACAATGCACCAGAGGAAGGAAGACAGTGAACACACTATTATAAATACATGTGTAGCTTGAAGATGACCCTTTCAGATGTGGGGCTATTCGTTGGCTATAGGAAGGAAGTGATGACATGCAGTAATAATTCTGTTTTACTTATTCTCCAGGTGTGTGCTAATGCTTGCTGTGTTTTATCTGATGGGCATCTTGGCGTGAGAGAGGTTTAAACATTTATCATAGCTATTTCATGACAATACGTGGTGAATTAAAAGGTAAGAGTGGAGCAAAAGTACAGTTTGGATAGTCGAAAGTTGGCATATGATACATAATTTTAACTTAGTAAAACTAAGTGAAACACGTAAGGACAATGTACCTTACATTTTGTCATTCTGAACTCTTAAAAAACAGAGGCGTTGAGGGATCCTTTTTTTTTTTTTTTTTTTGCGGTACGTGGGCCTCTCACTGTTGTGGCCTCTCCCGTTGCGGAGCACAGGCCCCGGACGCGCAGGCTCAGCGGCCATGGCTCACGGGCCCAGCCGCTCCGCGGCATGTGGGATCCTCCCAGACTGGGGCACGAACCCGTGTCCCCTGCATCGGCAAGCGGACTCTCAACCACTGCGCCACCAGGGAAGCCCAAGGGACCCTTTTTAGTAAGAAGTCGAAATACTAGTACTGAATCCCATTCCTTGCTTCTTGATCTCTCATTCATACTCAACAGGTATATTTTAACAATGAAACATCTAAAAGTATATTAGTTTTGTTATCTGGTGCTCAAAAAATGTCCCCAAGGCCTTGGTTTAGACTTGCCAGTGATTTGTGCTAATGATTTGTGCTTGATAGACCTCAGAACTCCCAGCGTCTAGGGAGAGAGAAAAGCAACAAAAACAGTATCACCATCAAAAGTAACAGCATCAAAAATAATGACAGTAGCATTCACTGGTGGGCATACAAATCAATACCCTGTTTATTAATTCATTAATTAATTTTTGGCTGCCTTGGGTCTTCGTTGCTGCGCGCGGGCTTTCTCTAGTTGCGGTGAGCAGGGGCTACTCTTCATTGTGGTGTGCAGGCTTCTCATTGAGGTGGCTTCTCTTGTTGCGGAGCACGGGCTCTAGGCACGTGGGCTTCAGTAGTTGTGGCACGCAGGCTCGGTACTTGTGGCTCGCAGGCTTAGCTGCTCTGCGGCATGTGGGATCTTCATGGACCAGGGCTCGAACCCATGTTCCCTGCATTGGCAGGCAGATTCTTAACCACTGCGCCACCAGGGAAGTCCCCAGTACCCTGTTTAGACAGGTCTTATAAGCACAGGCAGGGCGGTTAGACCTTGGGTAAGTTAACTAACTCCTCTCAGAATTGCGATTCTTCATCTGTAAAGGAGGAAGTATTATTATTACTTCTAATAATAATGAACACTGCCCTGACATTTTTTCTGAAGATTAAATGAATAATGCATTAAAGCACTTAGCACAGTGCCTATTTTATAGTTGCTAGTTATCATCATCATCACCGTTGTACCATTTTTCAGATGAAGAAGCGTGGCTCAGAGATTCAAAAAGCTGGGAAATGGAGGGCAGGAATCCAACAAGGAGGCGCCTGACTCCCGACCCTCTGCTGGTCGACGGCCCACCAGCATGTTGCGTTAGGAAACGTTGCTTTGTGGGAAAGGAGTGAGTGGGACGATGTTTAGCCTTTGGCCAGGAGTCTAGCTCTCACTTTGGGAAGCGGTGATAGGGAGCTGGGGAAAAGCAGTTATTTATAGTCGGGCCTCAGGGATATCAGATTGCTGCCCCTAACTGGCACTCTTTTCTCTGCTGTGTTCCTGCCTTCTCCCAACAGTATTGCCCTTTCCATGTGTCATGGCTGCCTGACTCTAGAAAAATGTTTCGTTAGGTCACTCACGAGGTCCACTTTCTCTGAACTCGCTTAATTCCCTGGATAACTAAAAGAAGGGAAAGGGGAAAACCTACCAGTGAGATATTTCTCCCCTAAGTGACCTGGGTGCTTCGATTGTCTGTGCAACCCTAGACAATTTACTCAGCTTTATTTGTAGCATCTTGTGGGTAAGGCACAGTAAGTGCTCTTCTTGACTAAGAGTCACCACCACAGGTAGAAACATAACATTATAAGCAGTTACTCCAGTCTTCTATCTATGTAGTTCCTTCTCTTCTAAAGAATAAGCATTCATAGTGTGCAACACCCCACCGCTAGCAAAAATTTGGGAGGAGAGATGCTTTTTAAGGTTGAAGATCTCTTTGTGTGGCATCCAATAGATCTTTATTTTGCACTCTTGTCTACTTAAATGTTCTTAGAAAATAAATTTTCTGTAGTATAATCTCCTGGTAGGGGTTGGCGAACTCGCCATTCATTGGTATTTAATTGCTTTTCCCTCTGCGATCCTCCCTTGCATTAGACTTAGCTGTTGGCATGTTTGCTTTCTTCTGCTGGAGCAGAGGCTTCTTGCAGACAAGGATGAAGCTTCCTGATGCTTGTTTGTACCTGGGACAGAGCACTGCTTGGTAAACATCAGAGCACATAGATAGTGGATTGCTGTGGACTAATTTGAGCTTAACCTTCTTGCTGACAAATGAGTGAAAAGGAGAAGGGAACTCGTAGTCTTGGTTCCACAAGACAGAAATAATTTTAGCAAGTCGGGTGCTTTTGGCAGTCATTAACTGACACTGGTATAGGATGTGGAGGGGGTCAAAGGTAGAGGGAAAAGAAGGGAGAGGGCAGAAAGATGCAGAAAGACCTGAAGATGAAAAAGAGGCTAGGATATGGAACATGTTTTACATCACCAATTATTTCTCCCAGTTCCCAATGCCTGTCCTGGGCCAATGTGCTCTGCCATTACTCCAACTACCGATGTCTTCATTTATTTGTTTATTTTTAAAGCTTAATCAAGATAATGTATTTCAAATCAGAAAGAGGTGGGGGCTGAAATGACTTAGCCGGTGACACATTTGTCACTATTTTTCTTCCTTTAGCCAGATCAAGGTTTCTGGTATTAGCAGGGAGCTGGAGATGGTAAATCTGACTCTCTGATCTCCCAGGTCCATGGCTGAGGGCCATGTGTTTTCTTTCTAGAGACTTCTCTGAAGAGAAAGGAAGGTACAGGAAAAGAGAGAAGGAAAAATAATGGGCGATGAGTAAAGTTAAGAAGAAACATATTTTAAAAAGTGAAACACCAATTGCAATGGATAGATTTGATTCTAGATGTAACGGAGAGTACAGGAGCTTCTTCTTCTTCCCAAAGACGAATACGATTTAGTTGGCTTGTTCTGCGTACACCTGGCTATAGGCAGCTGGGGTCCACTGCCAGCAGTTCAGAGTCGACTCCATCCTGGACCGCAGGGACGATGAGCAATGCAGCCTTCCCCTCCTGTTCCTAGTGTCTTCCATCTGTGTCACTTTCTGTCACTTAGTTTCCAATTTGCTTGAAATAGTTTTATTTACTCTAAAGTAAGATGGTGCTTATGTTGCCAGTGACGGGCTCTGCAGCTCCATCATCACAAAAAATGCTGTCAGCACAGTATTAGAGCATAAAAAGCTAACAGGTGGAAGTCGGGTAAAGCCAGCAGCTTGCACAGATGGCAGTGCAAAAACCTTAACTTTATTCTTCTTGGGGCGTGCTTTGTATTTCTATACTCTTGCTAATGTGGCACGGAGCTACTGTAAGCTAGGCTCTTTTGATCCATACTCGTGGGAGAGGCAGCCCTAGAATTTCATTTTAGCGATTTGGTTTCAGCATCTGTTTCATCCTCCCATGAAATCTGTTATCCGCTTTGCTAAGGAGTAACACGATAGGTACTAAAGATCAGTGAACTAGTCCAAAGGCTCCGTTCAATAAATGTTTATTGCTTCCCCTTACTGTGTATATAACACTGGGGTTATAAAGATGATAACAGCACAGTTCCTCCTAGCGTAGCCAAGAGAGACAAAGACAAAGGCAGCCTGGGCTGAGGTTGAGACACTGCCTATGCTTCATAATATTTGTGGAAGAAATGAATCAAGTGCTAGATTTCTTGAACTCTACCAACAATCTATTTTGGCAAGACAGGTGGGGATGGAAAGCCAAATGGGCAAATAGGAAGAAGGGGGAAACTTGGTGGTGGCGCTGTGTTATAATTATAGGAGAGTGAAGGGAACTTTTTCTATTGAAAACTTTCGTACTCATAGAAAATTTAGAAAAATAGTATGAGTTCCCATATACCCTTTACATGGATTTAACAATGGTTAACATTTGGTCACATTCATTTGCACTGTGTGCAGTAGTTTTGAACTATAAAGTGAGTTGCAGACAGGACATTTCACCCCTCAGTTGTTTACAGGCATGATCACACCCTTAAACAATAATCCCATAATGTCATCTAATATAGAACCCATATTCACATTTCCCTAGTTGTCCCAAATATGTCTTTTGTAGATTTCTTTTCCTCCCCAGTTCACGATTCGATCAAGGTTCACACATTGCGTTTAGTTGTTGTGTCTCTTGGTCTCTTGGGATTTCTATTTTTGTTTTGCTTTGTTCCATGACATTGGATTTTTGAAGAATTTAAGGGGGTTATATTGGAGAATATTCCTTATGTTGGATTTATCTGCTTATATCTTCATGAATAGATTCAGGTTAAACATTTTTTGGCAAGAATCTCACAGATAAGTGTTGATGTAGTGTAACAACGTTAAACAGAGGGTTCCGGGAATTCATGGGTGTATATGTATGTGTCTATCGGTATTCCACTGGGGGGAAGGGTTTTAGTTTTATCAAACTTTTAAAGATCCTGTGAGTCCCCGAAAGTTAAGAATTGGGGTAGAGAAGGAGTAAGTCATTATGAGCAGAAGTTAATAGGTCTTCAGTTTACAGTTAAATCTTCTTAAACCATTAGATATTTTGTGCATTTTTAAACAGTATTTTCACTTGTATTTTTTTTAAAGTAATGCGATACATGGTAAAACCTTCGAAGAATACAAACATATTTCAGACTTAAAAGTGTCCTCCTGACTCCAGTTCTCCAAGTCCGCTGTCCTCCTTGGCAAAGGTAACCTGTATTCCTAGTTTCTTGAGTGTCCCTGCAGATAGTCTATATATGTGGGTATGTATACTCTTATATAATTATTTTACACAAGTGGGAGAATTTTGCAGAGGAGGTATGCCATAAGTGAATGTGACTCAAATCAACTGTATATATCTGAAGTGAAAAAAAAAGTCCACTGCATATACTTGGAAAAACAACAACAATAACAACAATGATAATACCCAAACAAAAGAAACTAAAGCAGGAGGAATCAGTGCTGGTGATCTCACCTGCCATTCCACTCCATGCCTGAGCAGGAAATGGACACATCCACCCCTGTTCCTTCCGCTGGACTCACTCTCAGCACCTGCACAGCCTGCACCCAGGGTGAGGCTGCCTTTTATTTTTATTATACTATGGCAACAACACTTAACATGCCATTTGCCCTCTTAACAGATTTGAAAGCGGGCAATACAGTATTGTTAACTGTAGGCACAGTCCTGAACTTGGTCACCGTACATTACTGAAAATTTATACCCGGTGATAAGCAACTTCTCCTTTCCCCTTCCCCCATGCCCTGGAACTTCCATTCTATTCTCTGAGTTTGACTATTTTAGATACCTCATAGAAATGGAATCATGCTGTATTTGTCCTTCTGTGATTGATTGGCTCGTTTCACTTAGCGCGATGCCCTCAAGTTTCATCCATGTTGCAAAATTTCCTTCTCTTTTATGGCTGGGGAGAGGTTGGCTTTTTTTTTTTTTTTTTTCAAATATTCCCTAAATCTAGTTTATTATTTTTATTTTGATAGATCTAATGCTCCAAATCTAATGCAGTCAGGAAGTTTGTGTAAGTTATTCAAAAGCACAGTCAAACATAAACATCAATTGCAAATTACTATCTTAGGAATTAAAAATATAGAGACAAAGGGAGAGTTACAAGTAAATAGTTACAAAAAAGCAATCAGCATATTTTCATGTACCTGTTAGCCATTTGTATGTCTTCTTTGGGAAAATGTCTATTCAAGTCCTCTGCCTATCTTTTCATTGGATTGTTTGATTTTTTTCGCTATTGAGTTGTATGAGTTCCTTACATGTTTTGGGTATTAACCCTTATCAGATAGATGGTTTGCAAATATTTTCTCCCATTCCATAAGTTGCCTTTTCATTTTGCTGGCTGCTTCTTTTGCTGTGCAGGAACTTTTTAGTTTGATGTAGTCCCACTTGTTTATTTTTGCTTCTGTTGCTTGCACTTTCGCTATAATATCCTAGAGGGGTTGGCTTTTAAGACTGTATCTGTCACGCAACATGGCCCCTAACTGACAGCCAGCTTCATCTGATGTGCAACTGAAGAACTAAAAATGCCTTTCAATGCCATAGGAAACACTTGCTCTGTGCAGGATTTACCAAGAGAGGTTTTGTGAGCCCCCAAACTGACATTGCTCCAAGGGGTCTTCCAGGGACCTTTGGACTGTGCAATTCCAGCCTTACTGACTTGAGAGCGAGTGTAAGGTGGGCTCCCCCCTCCTCCTTCAGCTCTGTGCTTTTTAAAAAGTTAACAGGATATCTTGTTGTTCCACACCAGCATACAGAGACCTGCTTTCTTCTTTAGAATAGCTACATAGTAATTCCATTACATAAATGTATCAGAGTTTGTTCAAAACCAGTCCTCTACTGATGAATACTTAGATTGTTTTCAGACTCTTGCTATTACTATTATAATGCTGCAAGGAATAATGTCTCTTTTTATAATAATACATTTTGGGGAGCTTGCATGACCAAGTGACCATAGGAGAACAATTAGAATACTTTTGCTATATTTATTGAAAATAAGGACACTGTTTTCTTTTCTGGTTACTTTTCTATTGAAACCATTTTGACCCTAATTCCTATGATTTTGACTTTTCAAAATTGAGTTTAAAAGATATCAATTACCTTTTTAAAAATCCCAATTAGCATAATTTAAAAATCCACTTAATGGCATTAGGATTTCAAAAGATAGCTTATTATTTCTAGTAGTTAGTGTTTATTCAACAAATATTCCTTGAGTGCTTCTGTGTACCAGGGATAATGTTAAGGGTTTGAGATTTTATGCCTGCTAGTATCATTGGAATTCTGCTGAAATTTAAGACTAAGAAGTATTTATTTGATAATTGCTTATTTATTCCATTAAGTTTATAACAAGACTTTTCTATACCGGTGAAGAAGAAAGGAGGGGGAAAGTAACATATTGATATTTGTATTAAAAATTGTATTTTAAGCTATTTCCAAGGTAGCAGCTGTAGAAACTGGTTTCTTTCTTTCCTTTTAAAAAAAAATGACTATATTGAATATTATGGCTTAACGTCAAATGGTTTTGGAAGATTTGAGTGTCCTAGATTCTAGGATGAAGTTTTCAAAATATACCACATTATAAACTATTTTCTGTTCAGCGGTATAGCTAATCACAGATTAAGGCTGTAAATCTAATACACGTAAATGGATACCAGATATTTAATTGCAATTGATATATGCTTCCCTTAACTTTATAGAGCAGATAATTACAGTCTTCATTTACTCAAATAATGTCTATGTATTAAAATGATTTTATTTTAAAGTTTTTGAATGGGTTATACATGCATCTAATATATAATTTAAAACTGGTACAAAAGGCATCTAATTCTGTTCCACAGAGCCAACCAATATAGCCAGTTTCTTCTGAGATGTTCAGGGCAGACCCTGACAATTATATGTTTGCCTTTCTCCCTTCCTCCATCCCTTCCGTCCATCTCTCCCATCAGTTTTAATAATTGGTATGATCAATCCTTCCTCATTCTTCTTTTTATTTTTCCCTAGATGCTTTTTCCTGGCTCTTATTGCTTATTTAGTTTTATATAGGAACTTAAAAATCAACTTGCCTAGTTTGAAAAAAATCCTACTAACAATTTTGGGAGTGGGAGGCCCAATATTCATAAATTAACTTCTGAAAGAATTGACATCTTAAGATGCTGAGTCTTTTAAACCAAAAACATGATATGTCTTTCCATTTGTTTGAGTCTTTTAAAAAATAACTATCGAGTTTATCTTGAGGAATTTTAACCTTTTTGGGGTTTTTTTTTGGTAAATAGAGTGATTTCTTCTACTAGATCTTCCGGATGTTGTTTGTATGTATGAAGACTATTGATTTTTCCATATTATGTTTTTCATCATACTGGAGTCTTCGTTGTTTGTAATAGTTTTTCAGGTGATTCTCTTGAGTTCTCCAGCTAAACAAATATTTTATCTATACATACTTTCAGAACAATATTAAATTATGGTGATGTTAAGTTGTATGGCTAGTGACAACTTATTTCTGTGCACATTTTCAAATAAAGTCTTTCTGGCTAACTACTTAATTGAAAAGCAATATAAACTGTTAAATATGAAGACAAAACAAAACATCCAAACTTACAGTCACCACAAAAACAAAACCAACAACCAACCAACAAAAACTGTTCTCACTTGCAATTGCCTATGAATCAGACTTATCTCAATTTAGTGAAAACAAAACAACAAAATGAAATTTTGAGATACTGAGGTTAAGATTTGTATCACTATCATGAATAAACACCAATTTCAATTTTTTTGTGTTCCTTAAAATTCACCATTTTCATTTATTAATCTTATAATAAAAACATGTAACAGGGCTTCCCTGGTGGCGCAGTGGTTGAGAGTCCGCCTGCCGATGCAGGGGACACGGGTTCGTACCCCGGTCCGGGAGGATCCCACATGCCGCGGAGCAGCTGGGCCCGTGAGCCATGGCCGCTGAGCCTGCGCGTCCGGAGCCTGTGCTCCGCAACGGGAGAGGCCACAACAGGCCACAACAGTGAGAGGCCCGCGTACCGCAAAAAAAACAAAACAACAACAAAAAAAACATGTAACAAATTTGAACCAATGAAATATTCTAATAACATATTGCTTTTATTATCTGTTGCTTATGTTGTGGAGCCACATGAGATTTCATTTGCAAACTGAGTTTAGTTGACAAGAAAAATGGGAAATACTGGAATTACTTCTCTTGCCTCTCACTTTACTGGCATAGAGCTTATCATGGTGTCAGTGTCAGTAGGTCAATGACCCTACAGTCTCCGTCTTTTGTGCTGGAAATAACTGCAGAGAGGGAATCTTAGACTCCTAGGAGTGAAATTCTTAACAATCCCAATTGTTTGCTTACCTGCAATGAAGGAATTGTTAAGATAAAGCAGGGTGGAACTTGACCTACCCAGGCATATCTTTCATTTGAATATGAAGGAAATGATTCATTGACGCTCAACCAGAAAGACCTTGCCTGGAAAACACAGCTCAGTATTGTGTAATCAGGCATTTGAAAACAAAGTGTACGAGAAAATAATTTGGAAATCAATTCCCATCCTTTTCTTTTATTAGTTTAACTATTTGTTTGCGTTAATAGTAGAAATCGCCAATGTGTTTTGTTTTGCAGTTTATTAAGTGTGTTCGCAGTAAACTTGTGAGGTGGTGAGGTAGGTATCATCACTCATTTTACAAGTGAGGAAAGTAAAGCTCACACTTGGCCCAGGGTTGCGTGGGCAGAAAGTGGCAGAGCCAGGAATTACTAAATCTAGGTCTGCCTTGGAGGTGGGAGGGCATGGATTATATAACTACATCTTCTAGAAACTTCTATTATGCTTCGATGGAATGAGCATAATAGTCATTTGGCAGTGTTGCTATAAAAATGAAATGAGAAAATGTAAGTAAAACATCTAGGTCAGTATTTAACATATGCCTGGTTTCGGTACATATTTATTTCATTTACTTTTTAGCCCTTTACTCTCAGTGCCATGTTTATAGTTCTATAGCTATGGCCTTCATCAGCATATTAAAGTTTCCACTGCCTAATTCCCATATACGATAATAGTAAATTAGGGTATTACTATGTTGAATCCTCCATATAATACTTTTCCAGGAATTAACTTACAGCAAGTTTCTTTTGGTATTTTAGTTACTAACGTCTTCCCCCACTTTGAGGCAAAGGGCCAAGAGTATTTTGAGGGGATTAAGATGAACTTACAATTTATTGAATCAGGCCATTAAACAAGAGTTAGAGTGAAGTTACAATACAAAGTGACACATCTAAAAAAGTGTCTAAAAAAGTGTCACATCTAAAGTGACACATTAAAAAAAAGTGGGCATAAACAAAATCATAAAAATCCATTTATCTGCCAACACATTTATGTAAGAGATTACACTACTGGTCAGGAATTTCCTGCTGTATGTCATTTTTTTTTTTTTTTTCATGGAACTTTTCAATAGCTTGTAATGGGCTGTCGTGCTTCCTCTCCAGGCTTGGCTCTTATCACTGCCACTCAGATATTCCTTCCTACTCAGTTTGGAATGTTCTGTGACACTTATGAGTGAGTGCATCTATTTTTTAACGATTAGAATGTTGATTTATATCACAGGAGACTCATCATTTCTGCTTCCCCACACACAGGGCTGTGGTAAGAATTTACTCTTCAAGCATACATTTATTATTTGAACCTCCAGGAAAAGGATGCCATAAAATCAAAAGCCACATGTGAATTTTATAAGAAATAATTTCCTACTAAAATAATAGGCAAAGGTAGCAATTAAGAAAATTTTCTGGGCAAGTGAGGAAACACATTGGAGTGTTTCTAATTATGTAGAAAAGACCAAGTAAAAGGGACAGCACTGTGGAGAGAATATTTGATGTGAAGCAGAAAACCAGAGCTTGAGACCGGGCTCTGCCACCTACGATATGAGCACGTGCAAGACACTGAGGGTTGCCCAGTCTCATTTCCTTCAGCTGTAGAAATGTGTACCGTATCATTGCTCTTAATCCCTGATTTATTTTATTAGGACAAATGAAACACTTCAGAAAATCTTAGTTTACAAATGTGGTGTAAAACTACTCAGGCAGCCTTATTTCAATGTGGTTGGATATACAAATTAAATCTGTAGCTATTTCAATGTTTGTACAAGTAATTGGCAAATAGAAAGTAATATAAAAGAAATAAGTAAATGTAATGTTCTCTAACTTTCAATGGAGAAACATGGTTTTATGTTTTATCTTAAAAAAATAGATTCACCAGTAGCTGACTCAGTGAATTACTTAGGCCCCTAAACCTCAACCAACTTCAATCTTCTTTTCTTTTTATCAATTCTGCATCAACAGTCTGCCAGCAAAGAGAAAAAAATTAATATTTTCTCAATATGACTTTTACGTCAGTGGTATCCAACTGATGTCAATTGTATCAAATCAGATATTTGGATCATATCAGATAAATTGATACCTAAGATAAAATTTCAGGTATAAATATTATACAGGCATAAATATATATATATTTATATATATATATATAAAATATATATAATATTATACAGCCATAAATATTAAAAAATTTTTTAATGACTTTTCTTCTTGACTCTAAAAATGGGATTAACTTCAGCAGTTAAAACGTTGGTAAATACAGGGACTGTATTGGAAAACTTCACTATGCTAATAGATAAAAGGAGGACATGAACTAGAGACATATATGTTTGGAAAAGCGATGGCAAAATTTTCGATGGCAAAATTTTCACTATCTGTGGGTTACATGATTGTCTACTTGGTAAAACTAGAAAATCAGTTGCAATAATCCCAGAAACAGTAAGAGAATTTAGTAAGAAGACAGGTTAAAATTAAGTACACAAAACTCAATAGCTTTTTTGTATACCAAACATTACCAGTTTAAAAATATAAGGGAGAAAAGAATTCCATTCTCACTAGAACATAAAGTCCATGAGGGCAGAGAACAATTTGTGTTCATTGCTGCATTCCCAGCTCCTAGAACACTGCCTGGCACATGGGAGACAACAAGAAACATTTATTGAGTAAGTGAATGAATAATAACAAAAACATCACAGAATGACTGGGAACAATATTAATATCAAATTCGTAAGGCCTTTACAAAGAAAATCATTAAACTACACTGAGGGACATAAAAGAAGACTTGAAAAAATAAAGAAATAACTGGATCTTACTTGGAAGTATTCAAGCTGTACAGTTGTCAATTCTTCTTAAAATAATCTATTTATTCAACATTAGGCCAATCAACCTGGTCAACTTAATACTCTATTTCACGGAAGAATGGTTGTATAAAAAGAACTAGTGAATTCTCAAAAAAGGGGTAATGGTTGTATGTAGTATGTTTCTCTCAACCGGGTAGTCTTTCATTCAACAAATTTTTTTGAGAATCAATTCTGTGCTTGGCAGTGTTCCAGGCACAAAAGTGAATACAAGAGAATAAAATCCTTGTTCTCGTGAAACATCATTGCATGGAACTTAGTTTAGAGATACAGGCAATATGCAAATGACTAAGTAAAATACATAGGATGTCAGATGGTGATGTGTGCTAAGGAGAAGAATAAAGCAGAGACTCCGTAGTGGTGGGGTGCAGGGCAGGGGTGAGGGTAGAGGGAAGCTACAGTTGTAAATAGGGTGCTTGGGAAGGATCTCACAGAAAAGGTGGTATTTGAGTAAAGACCTGCAGGAGGTGAGTCATGAAATTATCTGAGATATTAAAATCTACAGTAATTAAAACAGTGTGGTCTTAGCTTCAAAGGACCACGGAAAGAAAATGAAACGAAGTACTGAGTTCAGGAATTTGCCCAAATATGTATGAAGATTTAGTGTGTGATAAAGTGGCTAAAAAGGGTCAACTGTTTATAAACGGTACTAGAATAACTTGCAAGCCATCTGGAAAAAAATAAGTTGACATTCTACCCTATACAGACAAAAATTACAAATGGATAAAAGACTTCAGTGTTGAAAAACATACATTAAACTGCTAGATGAATATTTAAGTACTTTTTTTTTAATGCTCTTTGACTAGAGAAAGCCTGCTAAAACACGATCACAAGGTCAGAAAACAAAATAGAAGGTCCACAGAGTTCACCATATAAAAGTTTAGTGTGGCAAAAACAAAACAGAATAAACCAAAAAATTCAAAATCCCCCCCCACAAAAGTTACATTTTTTTTTTGAAAAAGAACACACATCACAGAAACACTGAATTTCCTTATTTTCTTTTGTTCACCCTTCCTGAAATTAGTATATACATTTAATGTGATAATGTTTCTTTCCCCTTGCTCTTAGGAGTGCTTAAATTGATAGTACATATTCTAATAAACTGCCTATTGGAAAGCAGAAATGAGGTGTATAAAGAGCAAAAATATTTTTTTGCATACTCCAACAGCAAAAGTAAAAAGAAAATGAGCACAATTCATAAAGAAAGAGTTAGGAATATCCAATAAAAGTGAAAAGATGAAAAAAAAAAGCGAAAAGATGTTTAACTTCTTGAGTAATCAAAGAATCAAAGAAAGGTAAACTGAAACACATTGAGATGCAATTTATAAGCTGTTGGGTTGGTAAGGTTGAGGAGGATTAATTATGAGAGAAAAAGGGGAAACAGCATTCTCATTTACTCCTAATGGGAGAGTAAATTTGTATAGTCTTCCTTCAGAACTAAATATGTTCATGCCTTATAAAGTTTCTTAGATTTTTTGGCCCAGATATAATTAAACAAGTGATCAAAGACACATGTATGACGATGTTTATCTCAGCATCATTTGCAATAGTAAAAGATTGGAAATGCCCTTGATGTCTATTAATAGACGAATGGTTAAATAAGCTACAGTATATACAGAGTATGGAATACTATGCAATTATTATTTATTTATATGGAAAGACGTCTATAACAAATTTTTGATTAAAAAGCAGACTACAGGGCTTCCCTGGTGGCGCAGTAGTTGAGAGTCAGCCTGCTAATGCAGGGGACGCGGGTTCGAGCCCTGGTCTGGGAGGATCCCACATGCCGCGGAGCAACTGGGCCGGTGAGCCACGACTACTGAGCCTGCGCGTCTGGAGCCTGTGCTCCGCAACAAGAGAGGCCGCGTTCGTGAGAGGCCCGCGCACCGCGATGAAGAGTGGCCCCCGCTCGCCTCAACTAGAGAAAACCCTCGCACAGAAATGAAGACCCAACACAGCCGAAATAAATAAGTAAATCAATAAATTCCTACCCCCCCCCCCAAAAAAAAGCAGACTACAACAGTCATTTTAGAAGACAGTTTGGCAGGTTTTTACAAAGCTAAACATGGGCTTATCATATGACCCGGCAATCACACATCTAGGTATCTATCCAAAGGAGTTGAAAACGTACGTCTGCACAAAAACCTACACATGCCTATCTATAGCAGTATTATTCATAGTTGCCAAAAAAATGGAAGCAGCCAAGATGTCTTTCAGTAGATGAATAGATACGTTAACTGTAATATATCCAGACAATGGAATATTATTCAGCAATTTAAATAAAAAGAGCTAACACATCTTAAAAAAGACAGGAAAGACACAGAGGAAACTTTAATGCATATTGCTAAATGAAAGAAACTAATCTGAAAAGCTACATGCTGTATGATTTCATCGATATGACATTCTGAAAAAGGCAAAACCGTGGAGACGGAAAAGATCAGTGGTTGCCGGGGGCTGTGGGAAAAGTGAGGGAGAGATGAATTGGTGGAGCACGGGGGACTCTTAGGATAGTGAAACTGTTCTGTATGATACTCTAATGGTGGATTCATGACACTATGCATTTGGTAAAACCATAAAAGAGTGAATCCTAATGTAAGCTTTAGTTAATAATAATATATCAATGTTGTTTCATCAGTTGTAACAAATATACCACACCAATGCAAGATGTTAATTGCAGGGGGAATGGGTGTGTGTGGGGAGGAATGAGTGTATATGAACTCTCTGTACTTTCCGTGCATTGTTTCTGTAAACCTAAAATTGCTCTAATAAAGTCTGTTAGTTTAAAAGAAAACAGACTATGAAGAACATGTAAGTTTGATTCTCTTTTTGTAGTGTGTGTGTGTGTGTGTGTGTGTGTGTGTGTGTGTGTAGGGGAATGTATAGAAATAAACTCAGAAGGACTGCATCAAAATGTTAACAGTGGTATCTGCCATTGGGAGGTTTTCTAGTGATTTTTGCTTTTTAATTGGTGTCTTTCTGTACTACCTAAATATTTTACAGTTGTTTTTATCATCAGGAATAAAAAAGTATTTTTGTTTTGAAGAAAAATAAGATAACAGCAACAAACTAGAAAAGGAAAACTGACAACAAAAAGAAAGGAAAATTAAAAGAAAGTTAAAAATAATCCATAATCCCACCACCTAGAGATAACCACTATTAGTGTTTAGTATATATGCTTCCAGGCTATGATAAAATATGTACTATGTGAATATATACATATTACATGTAATTTTACAACACAACTATACTTTTCATATAATTTTGTTCCTTTTGTATTAAGCTTACTTTATTAGTGTTAACATTTACCATGCTCTTAAAAATCTTTTGAAAGCATCACTTTAGAACATGTTGCATATTATTCCATCCTAGGATACACTGTCACTTCCTGAATACTTAGAGTTTCCCCCCCCCCCAATATTTTGATGTTATAAATAACATTGTGGATGAACATCATTATATAAAGAGTTTGTATTATGTCCTTGTTATTTCAGGACCAAGAATATTTCTAAGGTGATTCATAGAGATCAGTTCAAATAAATGGCAAACAAGGTAACTAAGTCTTTAAGATGGGAAGGGATATGAAGAAACCGTTTTATCCCATCCCTGTTTGCATGGAAGCATTGCCACCAACCAGTTTAGGGCCACATTTTCCTTCTAACCTTAAATTTTTCCAAATGTACATGACGCCTTTATGAAAAGAATCCAAAAATGGAAATTTGAACTTATATACATTAGAAGTGGATATTTGATTTACAAAAATATGTGATCACAGTTCAGTCAAGATACCAAATTATTTTAGAATGATGATATTTAATTTGGGGGGTGGGGCGTGAAAGAAGAGAGGAACAGAAGGTCCTTTGGAGAAACTCATGAAAACTATAGCCCCTCCACCCAAAAAAAAAAGTCCACGTGCAGATATACTCATAGTTTTGCATACCCTGTTGGCAGTGACGATGGTCCATCAGTGTTTCTCAGGTTAAGACCCTATACTGTAGCATTTGAACATGACTCAGGACTTCGGTTCACTCAAGCATTTCAAACAAAATGACTTGTGTTTTAGAGAATATTTTACAAAATTCTTTCCTATTTGAAGTTTCATTCAAGCACCCCAACCTTCTGAAATAAATAAGGGACATAATGTTTATTCTAATTTTAATAGCTGAGAAGATTAAGGGCTCAACTTGAGGTTAAGTGATTGTTCAAGGCCTCCCTGTCACAGAGGGTTTGATCCAGGGCTCAGGTCTGTTCTTTTGACTTCGATTCTGTTTTTCCTCTGTTCTGATGGGCCACTCTACTGTACAGGCTTGGGGCTCTCTAGAGTTTAGTAGAATAGTATTTAACAGGGCCTTTGTAGTCTCTGATTTGGTGTCACTATAGCACAATATTTTTATCTAAACGGAATAGGTACTCAATCATGGTTTGTTGATAATATTTAAATCTCATTTAACAGCAAATTCTGGTGTGTTACATACTGTCATACTTACCTACCCAGCTCTACGCAGAGTCAAGATTTTGGTAATTATCTGGTTATTTTGTCGAGGCAGGTACCTGGTAATTGATGTTTTAAAGCATCACTTTTCCTCCCTGAATCACTGGACAGTGAAATCATGGAAAATTAAACAGTAGCCAACATAAGACGTACATATTTGGAGATAGTTAGATTTTTAAATAGTTTTACTATTGAGGTTTTTTTCTTGTCAAATATTATTTATGAAGAATGTTAAGGGCAACCAGAGAGGAAAAATGCCACAGAGAACAATTCCCTTGGGTTGAGTCTAGGAGGTTCATGTTGTATATTAGCTACCTCTTATCAGCGACACCATTTCTTCTTTTAGTAAAACAAAGCAAGATTTCTTTTTATACATTTGACCTATTTGAGTTATTTATTGGTATCAGAGAGGTCGTCCCTGATGTATGTTTATTCATATCTTTTCAGAGTACACGGTACAAAGTTCAAAGTACAAACTTCTTTTGGTACTGAAGGAATTGTCTACAGAAACCTATGGCTTGAGGGTATTCCCTTTCAAGATAATTTTATTGATCATTGTGGATTGGGGGATTAACTGAGTCTGTGCCTAGAGGCCAATTTGGAGGAGGGGACGAAAGGGATGGAGTATAATGTGAATGGGGTACAAGTGGAGGAGGGCATGTGGGCTGTTTGGAAATTGGGGCACGAGAGCAGCTCGAAGGGTGTGAACGCTGCTCCTGAGGTTTCCTGTGCTTTTCCTGCTCTGCGCTAAGTGCTCTGCATACATCTTCTCATTATTCTCCATAACAAGACTGTGAGGGGGCAGATATTATTATCTGTATTTAAAAATGAGGAAACTGGGGCTTCCCTGGTGGCACAGTGGTTGAGAGTCCGCCTACCGATGCAGGGGACACGGGTTCGTGCCCCGGTCCGGGAGGATCCCACATGCCGCGGAGCGGCTGGGCCCGTGAGTCATGGAAGCTGAGCCTGCGCGTCCGGAGCCTGTGCTCCGCAACGGGAGAGGCCACAACAGTGAGAGGCCCGCGTACCGCAAAAAAAAAAAAAAAAAAAAAAAAAAAAAAAAAAAAAAAAGAGGAAACTGGCTCAGAGAGATTTAAGTAAATAACCCAAGTTGTCGCAGCTGGTAAACAGGAGAGTCGGGATTCCAACTCAGGGATGTTTGGACTCCAAGCCTATGTGTGGTACCATGACGCATATGCCCGTCAAGGAACCTGACATTACAGTAATTTCCCCCAATTTGGCTTTGGTGAACTGCCCAGAATTTTTTTTAGCACAAGTGGCACATGCTTCAGTTTATTTTTATTCAAAGATAAGAGTCTGTAGAGAGATGTAGGTGCTTTTGTGGCTTGTTGAAGTTTATTCTGTATTTAGCCCTTGTGTGCATCAGAACGACTTTATGAGTTGAAAATAGACTCCTTAATTCCTGCGTAGGGTTGGGAAAATGTACTCTGTAAATTTCTAATTTCTCTTTTTCTTGGAGTGGGGTAATTTGCATTTATCTCTATTCGTATGTTTTTGGCAGTAACCAAAGACTTCAAGTATTAGACATCGGTGAGTTACTGCATATGATTTTCTGTATTGTATGGGAGAAAAAAAGTGGTCTGGGGGACAGATGAGGGGAACAGGACAGAAATGGACTTGTCCTCTCTGAACTTACCTCCTAATGGGAAGAGGCAGAAAATAAATAGTTAAGCATATAAAGAAACACAATAACAGGCCAAGAAAACCATTATGTAAGAGTCCTTGGGAGGACTCTCTAATGAATGGGTAAGAATGATGGTTAACTTCTATCTGTTTCAAGGAAGAGAAGTAATGTTTATTGAGTACCTCAGTTTCAGCTAGCTTATCTGTATTATTTCATTTAAATCTTATAATAACCCTGTGAGTAGGTCCTTGTGAGTAGGTCCATAGATGAGAAAATTTGAAGGTCACAGCAGTCAACTAGCTCCCATTATCCAGCTGGCATATTGAAGAGAGGACTTTTAATTCTAACCTCCTATTTCTTCCTCATTCCTAACAATCTCTCTCTCTCTTTTTTAAAATTTATTTATTTTATTTATTTATTTTTGGCTGCATGGGGTTTAGTTGCTGCGCGTGGGCTTTCTCTAGTTGCAGCAAGCGGGGGGCTACTCTTTGTTGTGGTGCGCAGGCTTCTCACTGCGGTGGCTTCTCTTGTTGCGGAGCACAGGGTCTAGGCACACGGGCTTAGTTGCTCCGCGGCATGTTGGATCTTCCCGGACCAGGGCTCGAACCTGGGTCCCCTGCATTGGCAGGTGGATTCTTAACCACTGTGCCACCAGGGAAGCCCCTAACAATCTCTTTTTAAGTAGGAAAACCATGTATCTTTCTGTCTACCCTCATCTCTACACATCCTCTGTTATGCTATTTTTTAGGTGATAAATTATTTTAGAATAAAGTTACATTTCAGCTTTCCCTTCCCCGTAAGGGCAGTACTCTTTAGTAAGCAAAACACCGAACTTAAGTTCTGGAGAATTACCTTCAAGCCACAGTTCTGCTACTTGAGAGCTGTGTGATTTCTGGCAAGTCACTCAACCTCACTAAGCCTCTGTTTTCAGGTTTGACGATCTCAAATTTTGAATGAGTGGGGTATGGCTTAATGAATATTACTACACTTTGCACACTGATATTGCACGCTGATATGACTTCTCTCCCTGGTGATGTGTACAAGGGTTTGTATAACTCAGGTCATTCCTCAGGGTGGTGGCTCAGAGCCCTTGGAGAACTAAAGACCTGAATCCCTGGGTCTGTGGAAGGATCTCCCTTTCCTCTGATTCTCACTCTCAGTAATTTTTCAGGCTGGGGAAAAGTTTGCCTGTGGTTCACTCTGCCCTTGAGGGTAAAGGGGGCTCAGAGTGACTTCAAAGTTTCCTCAGTGAAGGTGGAAGCACCAGGAATGATCATTTTCTTTTTCTTCATCTGCCTGGCTAAGTGTAGCTGTGATAGATTACAGTTCAGGAGGGCAACTACTTTGGAAGAAGCCTGGAAAGTGATTCAATTTCAAGTCACAAGATCAATTATGTAAGGTTCTAGAACGACAGATATTGAGTATTACAGCAGATCCGTGGCACAGGTTCAGAAGGTGATTCAGGATGTCTCTTTCCTTAGACATTAAAGCTCATTACCTGAAAATTACTCAGCCTTGGCCCTTAGGGAAATCTTAAGTGCCCAGCCCAAATGGCATAATCCTATTCGAAATACCAAGATCTCATGATAATGAACAATGTAGAAAGAGAAAGCGCACTTGTCTGGGTTAAAGCTAATCAATTTGATAATTTCTAACCAAGAGCACACATCTCTAGATAACTATATGTCTGTTATATCAGGAATCTGTGGACTTTTAATTGTGTGCCGAGAGCAAATCGTCTCAAGAGAACTAGGCAGTACGTAGAAAAAGGGGAATAAATTCTCACTTCGTAATGTTCTTGCCTATAAATACTCTCAGACCAAATGGACTCCATTTGATGACAATTTCTATTCTTGCCTGCAAATTGGGAATATTAAATCCTACCTCCCAGGGCTGCGATGCAGGTAGCATGAGATCAGGTAAAGACCTCCCATGCTGTTTGGCACACAGCGGGTGTGGAGTGAATGTCACACCTCCCCTCACGCCCTGTTCACTGCACATTTATCTGACGTCTGTTAGGTGCCAGGCTCTGTGCCTTACGCACCGTACGGGAGATGTGTCAGCTTGTCCTCAACAAGCATGTGGTCTAGGAAGGAAGATGAAATGCATGAATAGACAACTCCTTGCGGGGTTTGAGGGAGCCCAAGAGATAGCAACCCATTTCCTGGCTGAGTTGGGAACTGGGAGATTGGGAGAATGACCCAGGTGGGTTCTAGAGAATGTGGCCTGGATCTGTTAGTGCAGGGCACCCACTGGCCCTTCAGTCGGGCTCTGGACAGATGTCCCCAGGTGCAGGCACTGGCAACCTAAAGAACCACAGCCTCCTGTGGGAAGCAGGATGTGCAGGAGGCTGGTCCGCAGGGTGGGCAGAGGGTCTGTGGGAGGTGGGCTCAGAGAGGGGGGTGGTATTTCCACCCCATGGAACCATGAGACAGGGGAAAGGTATCAGGAAAAACCCCCAATCAAGTGTATTCTCTATTTAAATTGAAGAACTGACGTTAATACTAATACCTCATTACTGGCTGATTTATTTTCTTCCCCAATCCTGGCTCTGTGTCAGAATCACCTACAGAGATTTAAAAAGTTACAAATACCCTGCTCTACCTGTGGGGATTCTAAATGGGAGGGTTGGGGATGGGGCCCAGACAACTGCAAAAAAAAAATGACCTGGCCTTCCATAGGTCACTCTGACTCATCCAGGGTTTTGACACACAACATTGAGCAATGGTGGGCATGTTTAATCTTAAAAACAAAACAAAATAAAACAAACTATTAGAGAAAGACCAACACTCATTGCATTGTGCTTCTATGAGAATAACACCTTCAGATTTATTTGATTGTTTGCCAAAACAGGTAAGAGAAGCTCAAGGGAGTCGGCAGATAAAAAGGTTAAGTACTCCTTCTTCTGCATAGTTTTGTGTAGAACCCACAGATTTATTTTTGCTTATCTTTGTTCTGTATTTTGTGTGATCGAAGCCCTCATTTCAAAAGGTGGTCTTCCCTAGAAAGATAAATGGGAATATAACAGATTCTGTTGCAGCTTTACGTAACTTTTAGAGCCTATTATGTGCTACGTACTGTGCTGGGTAATCTCATGTATGTTTCCTCAAGTGAGAAAGTTAGGCTATAAATATCGTAGGATTAATGAAGACATTGTGAACTGGTGAGAATGTTCAGGCACCATGACTTCAGGAAAGTTTATCTGCACATGATACTCCGTATCACGTGGTGATGCTGGGCATGTACACATCACTGAATACACGGAAAACTGGTTCAACTTTTTAAACATACATTTGATTATGTATCTTAAGAACTAGAACTATGTAACTGTTCTTACCGTTTCACTCATTAATCCAATTTCTGGGAAGTATCTTAAGGAAATTTTTTTTTAACTAATATGCTATAGGTAAGAAGAGAATAATTACTCTATTTTTAAATTACAGCAACAGTTGGGAATTGCAGAAATATTAATCATTAAGGAAATGATAAGTAAATTATTACATAATGACTTAATTAAATGTTATATCGACCCTTAAAACTGATCATTATAAAGTCTATGTAGCAACGGGTAAAATGCTTATGATGAAATGCCAAATGAAAAACTATGTGCCAGGATATCATATAAGAGTTATTCACTAGCACTGCCAGGGAATGTGAAGGTGGCAAGTGGTTTGTGTGTTGAACTAGCAGAATTTGGAGTGGTTTTTCCTTTGTGGATGTGGTAGACAGATCTTGTTCAGCTTATCCAGCAACCCTTCCCACCCTACATGGAACCAAGAGGGAAAAGGTAATTCCCACCTCTGGCTAATGAACTGGGATGACGTATGCCTGGAGCTGTTGGCAGTTTTGCCCTTTTTTTCCTCTGCCAAATGGAGAACACTTGCCCGCAGTAAGAGATGATCAAAATCTAGACAGATCGGGAGTCAGAGAGATGGACGTGTGGATGCATAGAGAAAGGAATAAATAGATTTATAGACTCACCTGATGAGTTTGTCATTTATGTGAGCCCACAAAATTCCTTTATAAATCTTATACCAGTTATCCTCCTGTCAGTAACTGAAAGAATTCTGACAGTAGAATTGATTTTAAAAAGTTCTTATTCTGTGTTGGAATTCGTCAAGGTTGTTGTTTGTTTGTTTTTAAATAAACCTTTTAACTTTCTGAAGTCACTGGAACATTTTGTACTTTTGTGTAAATACTGCATTTGTGAATCATTTCCCACTACATTACTGATAGACTTTTATGCCCTATTGAACTGTCATTTCCTCCTGTGTCTCTTTCTCAGCTTTTCCTGCAACATTAGCCACGTTAACTGTTTCCCCACATCCTGCTTCTGACAATAGCTACCCTGAGAATGCTTTCCAAAGGGTGGTCTGAACTACAATGTGAATTCAAATCTGTACAAGGCAGGAATATACGGGGAATTTTGAAATAAATCAACAAATATTAAATGAGCACCTACTTTATGCCAGGCACTGGAGTTACAACAATGAAAATAAAAGTAGACACAGCCCTGCCCTGAAGGTGCTTCTCTCTGTGGGTGAATACATCTATTCACAGGGGTGGGTGCATGGGAGGTCCACTCTGGGAATTTATTTAGCACTTATTACTCATTTGCTGAATATCTCTGCACAAAGGCAACAGGATAATAACCAACGCTTATTGAACTTTTACTCTGTGCCATACCTATATACACAAATTATTATTTTCTCCATTTACTAGATGAGGAAACTGAGACACAATGAGGATACTTAATGTGCCCAAGTGGCAGAAGCGGATTTAACCCGAGGCAGTCTGGCAGACAACGCTGGCTTACTCAATATTATAAGAAATCTGCTCAAAAAGGCTGGCTCTGGTCCTTAAATCAATTTTTCAATTTTTTTGAAACAAATTATTTAAACATTTTATTAAATTAAATTTTGGTGGTGGAGTTTCCAGATATCTAGCCAGGCTGAGACGAAGGAAAAGTCTCTTCTCACCTTTTTAGACTTTGAGCCATGAGAAAAATGATCTGAAAAAATGAGTCCATCTGTACATTCATCTACTGAGTAAATTTTGTAGGAAGCCCTCAGTTTGGGAAGGGTAGATGAAAACCAAACAAATCCTTAACATATACCACAGTGTGGTAAGTCCTGTAATAAAGGAATTACAAAAGTGCTGTGAGGGCACTGGGAGGTGGAGGGAGAGGAAGGGGACGAGGAAATGCATGGAACAGTTGACAAGTAAGCTGAGCATTGAAATATGAGTAGGAGTTCTTCAGTGGACACGGCAGCCGGGTGGGGGTGGTGCTAGAAGAAAGGCTCCTGGGGGAGGATCCCTTCTAAGCTCACTCAAGAGGGTCTTGAGAATCGCAAGTGGCTCTAAGTGCAGAACTAGAAAGATAGGTGGAAGCTGTGCAAGCTAAGGGAAAGCACTTGGACTTATCTTTGAGGTCAGGTGTATATAAACTGTTTCAACTGCATACACTTATGAGTAAAAGTAACTTGAGCGTGTACTCTTCAAATAGGTAGTTCTTTAATAATTTATATGGACATTTAGTTACTTATATACATGAACTCTCATACTAGCTTGTTATATATCTTACAAAATACACAGAGGTAAGATTATATAGACAATATTTTAAACTTTTGCTCCCACAAAAATATTATTAAATATTAGCATGAGCAATGGGTTTGAAAATGTTATATATTTTTGAAAACTTTGGTTAAATACTTTGTGTTAGGGTAATTTAAAGGACTGGCTCTAAGTTCAGTTTAATTTTTAGTTTTTTTTTTTTAATTTTGTTTCTGGAATAAATGATACTTTCTTTTCTTTTTTTTTTTAACATCTTTATTGGGGTATAATTGCTTTACAATGGTGTGTTAGTTTCTGCTTTACAACAAAGTGCATCAGTTATACATATACTTATGTTCCCATATCTCTTCCCTCTTGCGTCTCCCTACCTCCCACCCTCCCTATCCCACCCCTCCAGGCGGTCACAAAGCACTGAGCTGATCTCCCTGTGCTATGCGGCTGCTTCCCACTAGCTATCTATTTTACGTTTGGTAGTGTATATATGTCCATGCCTCTCTCTCGCTTTGTCACAGCTCACCCTTCCCTCTCCCCATATCCTCAAGTCCGTTCTCTAGTAAGTCTGTGTCTTTGTTCCTGTTTTGTAATTTTTAGTCTTAATCAAAACAAGGTACTTCACAAAGAGGCAGAGTTTCAACTGAAGAAGTGTTTGTTTGGCATGATTAACCAAATCGTGACACTATTTTTTTCAATCTCAAGCACTATGCTTAGGTTGTTCTTGAAATTTAATTAATAACTTTTCATGGGCTTCCTTGGTGGCGCAGTGGTTCAGAATCCGCCTGCCAAAGCAGGGGACACAGGTTTGAGCCCTGGTCAGAGAAGATCCCACATGCCACAGAGCAACTAAGCCCATGCGCCACAACTACTGAGCCTGCACTCTAGAGCCCAAAAGCCACGACTACTGAGCCCATGCACCACAGCTACTGAAGCCTGCATGCCTAGAGCCCGTGCTCCGCAACAAGAGAAGCCACCACAATGAGAAGCCCGTGCACTGCAATGGAGAGTAGCCCCCGTTCACCGCAACTCGAGAAAGCCCATGCCCAGCAACGAAGACCCAACGCAGCCAAAAATAAATAAATAAGATAAAGAAATTAAAGAAATATATAACTTTTCATCTTCCCTGATGTCAATCAGTCAATCTTGCAAACTCTTTGGAATGTGTTGCATTTTTGTATTTTTAGCAGTTGGTTCAAACACATTGATAATCTTTATCTGGGATATTTTAAAATAGGCTAGGAAATTCAGTTTCTAATTTTTTTTTTTTAATGTTTAGATGGGAGAGTTTTTTGTTTTCTTTTAAAGGGAACACATTCACATGATTTTAGCCATCAGTTCAATAATGATGGGGAAACTTTCCCCAACTGCATGAGTTATCTATTGCTGTGTAACAAAGTATCCCTAAAATTAGTGGTTTAAAACAGCAGACATCTATTATCTCATGGTTTCTGTGGTCAGGGATCTGGGAGTGGCTTTGCTGTGTTCTTTTGCCTCAGGGCTGCAGCTGAGGTGCTGGCTGGTCCTCCAGTCAGCTCAAGGCTGGGTTCGCCGTGAATCTGCTTCCAGGTTTACTCACATGCCTGTTGGCAGGCCTCTCTTGGGTCCTCACTGGCTATTGCAGAGACAGTACTTCCTTGCCGGTGGGTCTCTCCATAAAGAGAGCATAAGACGGAATTCACAGTCTTTTTGTAACAATCTCAGAGGTAACCCTGCTATATTCTCTTTCTTACAAGTGAGTCCCGAGGTCCAGCCCACACTCAAGGGGAGAGGGATGACCCAAGAGCATGAATACCAGGAGGAAAGGATGGGAAGGGGTGAGAGGGGAATCTCAGAGGCTGCCTACCACACCCATTTTCAAAACAGCAAATTAATTTAGAAACACGGTTACTTTCTCATTCACCGTTAAAATGTCATTTTTATCTTAAAGAGACCTGTTAAGCATATTTATTTTTCTGAAAATATCTGCATAATCCTGGCAGCCACTAGTCCTCACAGGAAAGGTCAGACAACTTGGGAGCCTTGTCATTTGCAAAAGAAAAACATGCAAGTCATCTTGTAGTTGGATAGCTCTTTTTAAGTATTTGGATACAAAATAACTAGCAGACTGGTATGAGGGTAAAATTTTTCATCTTACTTAGAGGAATTGCAAAGAATCTACTTTATGAAGGACTCAATTTTATAACCTAACCATCAATGGCATCTTATAGCCTATAGAATGCAAATCATGACCATACACTGAAGGTGAAGAAATGAATGAGGATGCAGCATTGCCCCTTGTTTGTGGAATTCCCTTTCTTCTTTAGAGAACCTTAGATGTGTTAGGTGAAAGACAGACAGGGCAAGGGCCCCAGTGTCATTTTATACATTCGATATTAGTATACATTTCAATGACTTCCTAATTATATTCTTTTTAGTTTTGTTAAAGATGAAGAATATATAAATACAAAATTGCTAATATTGCTTTTTCTGTACCACCATGGATCACCTAATGTACCCCTGGGGTGCACGCACACCACTTTGGAGAACTCTGCTCTAGACCAAGGATGCTTAACTCAAGATTCATTATTTACCCTGAGTGATTCGCTTTCAAGGAGTGAAAAAAAATGACCAAAGCTCTAATCAAATGTCCCCAAACTATTAAGAACCTCTGCTCTAGGTCATGGGTAGCCACCGAAAAATTTTAAGGAGGACACACAGAGATTTAAAGTTTAGGATGCTACTTGGGTAGCAGAGTGGAGGGTGGCTTGGAGAAGGTGAGCTTGGAGCACTGGAGAGCAGTAGCTGCCAGTCGCTCTGAGAGGCAAAAAGTAAGGCGGGAATAAACCAAAGCAATGCAAGTGCAGTAGAAAGGGGAGGCCTGTGGGTCCTGAAAATCTGCATGTTTCCTAGCGAAAGGGGTCATTAAGCCACTATTGAGCATGTGTTCATAAAGGCAGGTTAGAAAGAAAGTATGCTTCAAAAGGGAATTCTGAAATCAGAATTCAGATCTAAAGACCTTCCTTTTTTTTGGTCCTCTCCTTTATATTTGACTTTATTATTACTATTATTATGTTTCCTAGAAATTCAAGCTGGGACAGAGGGAGAGATTCAGAAAGATGATTTATCAATATTTTTTTTAAAAATCTAGTAAAAAAAGTAATAGAAGAAGGGTATTTGGAAAGAGGGGCTATAGAATGATATTGGAGTTCCAAATAAATTTGCAGCCGGATAAACATTTTCTGTGTTGGAAAATATAATTGATGTGAATTCTGCAGCTGCGCCTTCTTTAAGAAGGGCGCCGTGTTTTTAAGTCCCGCCCCCGCTTTCTTCTAGATTTTTAATTTCTTTCTGTTGCGATCAGCATTACTTTGGTGTCGTCTAGGCTGTGCTGTATCTCCTGGCCAGTCTCCTGTCTCACATGATACAGGCACATTTTCACTGCTTCACGCCCCACCCAGCCCCTTCACCTACACCTTCTTAACGACTGTGGCATTGCTGGGATTGTCCAGCTGAGCTAGAAATGTCATTTTCAGGGCGTTGTGGTCACAGTGAATTCCCAGGGTTGTGGTTGTGTTTTTTTCGGAGGTTCAGGGAAGAAAATGAGGGGTGCAGGAGCAGTGGACGTCACCCTGGAAGGCACGCAGGACCCAGGAGAGGCAGCTCCGTTTCAGCAAGGGCACCCTGCCAGTCCCCAGGTGGCCTCCTGGTTCCTGAGGTCCAGACTGGCTCACCGTTCCAGAAACAACAAGTTGAACACACTGGCCTTTCCCCGCTGCTGCCTCCGTGGAGGCTGATGTTATTCCTGCGCGCGGGCCAGGCTTTCTCCCGGGGCCCAAGAATGAGGAGCCAGCGGGGCCAGCGGGGTCCTGGGAGGCCAGGCGGGTGTTGAGGTTGGCGGCTTCCTCTCCGCCCCCAGGCGCCTCCCCCCTGCCAGCCGAACGGTGTGGGGGAGGGGCAAGGTGGAGGGGATGGGGGAGGGGCAAGGTGGCGGGGATAGGGGGGAGGTGACGTACGAGATCCATCTTTCTGAGTGGCAGGTGTCTGCGGGACATTACGGATTGTTTCCTATGAGATTGTCTTGACTAGTAACATTGATTCTGGCAGCCAGTGGCAATGAAGCGAGAGCTCAGACTGCAGTTATTTTCAACCTCTGGTGTCAGACCTGGACGGCAGAGCTCCTGGCACGCGGATGGGATGGAGGCGTTGGGGCGCCTGGAGAAATCTGACCTCCTTTACTCAGGGGGTGGGGTGGGGGAAGGGCTCTTAGTGGCCTTCAGAGTCTGGTTCCAATCTTGTTGGGGGGACTGTTGGAGCTTATTTACTGGGTATTTAATTTGCTATTTGAAAAACTATTTACAGGTCTACAAAGATAGTTGTTTTCATTCTGGGGTTTGTTTTGTTTTGTTTTTTAATTTAAAGTATAGGTTTAAGAGATTTCTTCGTGTAATCTGTCTGATTCTTGGGTAGGATTCCCCCAGCACCTCCGTGTGGAATTAGGGAGAGCTGGACTGTAGTCTCCTTTCAGTGAGCTTATTAATTATGTAACTTGGGAACACTGTCTCTCTTCGCGAAGCCCGAAAATGCTCATCTCGAAGATGAGTTTTCTCATCTGTAAGGACATCTCCTTTATTACAGGGTGAGATTCCTTAATCAAGGATTGGAGATGATGAGGAAGGTACTAGAATAGTGCTTGTCACCTCGAATGTGCGCATGAAAGGAGATATTATTTTACTATATAAATTGTCACCCACGTGGCCCACGGGGCCTTCGTGGAGGATCAAATCAAGGTTTCCTGAAAGGGATATGCGTGTGAGTCTTATGACCTGAGACAAGAGCATGACCAGCTTAGTGAACGAGTATTTATAAGTCTCCAGTGACAACACGGTGCTGCTGGATTAGACATCAGTGTTTAAAAAGCAAAATTGTAAACCTTCTAGTCATTAAAAACCTGCAATCACATGTGGCAAGACATGTTAACAAAATCATTTCTAGAAATTTATTTATTTATTTTTAAATTATAGGTAGTTCCGTAGTTAAAAAAGGTTCTACCATTCTTCCTAGATGTTTCTGCTTTTCAGTGATCCATGTGGGGCTAACAGTTCACTTCTGGGGTTTTGAAGTTATTTGTTTGACTTTGAGGCATTCGCATTCCCACTTGTGATAAATAAGTAGAAAGCGAATTCATTGCTTGATTAATACAGATGAACACGTAAGGGGGAAAAGTGGGCAACATAATTATGTCTGCTTCTAATCAGACTTATTCTGCTCTCTGGTTCTCTGTGACTACGTGGGTATCAAGGTGTCCTGGAAAAGTTTTGCAAATTCCCTCCCTTTTGCTCTCTGCTCCCAAGAGGTCACTTTTTCTTTTATCTCCTGCCATCTCCGCTTTGCCACCTCTTGTCAACTCTGACGTGTGCCTGTCACCCCACTGCCCTTCAGAACTCTTTTCCTTGAAGCCTTTCCAAACAGGTGCTATCTTGCTTCACTCTTGACCGCGTCATCCTGCTAACCCCTGTGTCTTACAGATGTTCCCCTTCCTGAACATTGACGCACCTGTTTTTTGTTTTTTTTTTTGCGGTACGCGGGCCTCTCACTGTGGCTGTGGCCTCTCCCGTTGCGGAGCACAGGCTCTAGACGCGCAGGCTCAGCGGCCATGGCTCACGGGCCCAGCCGCTCCGCGGCATGTGGGATCTTCCCGGACCGGGACACGAACCTGTGTCCCCTACCTTGGCAGGCGGACTCTCAACCACTACGCCACCAGGGGAGCCCGACACGCTTGTCTTTATATAGCCCTAACTGCCTTGGTGTGTCCATGCCCGTCACTCCGTGTTTAACAGCCCTTATCCTAAGTCCTGCACGAGTCCTAGCTGAGAGGCTCGGGATCCCGTGTCTCTTTTCACGTAGCGCCTCGCATTGTTACGGCTTAAAGGAATTACAGAGACAACAAATAAAGGTTGTATGCGGGAAACTCTCAATACACTTCTTTCTGCTTTTCAGTTTAGCAATTCTCATCTTAATCTGATATCTTACAATTAACTATAAATTTATTAGGCAAGGTTCTGAAGTTTTACTTGCAGGAAGGTGTGCAAGTTTGGACTGGTGGATGACTCATAGGTTCTAAGGAATTTAAAAGCCATGGTTTAGTGAGAAAGCCTCAGAGAGAGAGAGAGAGAGAGAGAGAGAGAGAGAATTAGGAAGCCCTGCGAACAGAACCCACTAAGTGAGTTCTCGCAAGGCCGCTTGTAACTGACCTGTAACTCTGCGGTGATGCGGTTCAGGAGGCAGGAGGTGAGTTCTCTGAGGCCACCTGATGGGAGAGTGAAGGAAAACAGACAAAAGTACTTCTGCTCCCAGCCCGATTTAGTCAGTAGTAGTGCTAACTGCTACCGCTTATTCATCCCCTTGCTATGTCCAGACACTAAGTTATTAAAAAAAAAAAAAAGTGCTATCTCATTTAATTCTCACGCCTCTGAGGAATTTTCACAGTTTTACGGAAGAGGACTGAGAAGCCCAATGTCACACATTAGCCAAGTGTAGAGACAGACTACACATCCAGGTCTGTCTAACCTTAAAGCCTGTCTAAGGCTTGTCCTTACCTAGGAGCCTGTACAGTTTGACTTTTGATCTTTTTTGTTTCCCATTGAGGGGAGAGAGGAACATTTTTTAGCAGATGAGAATTGACCTTCCACCTGGGGCTTAGCCTGCTAGCGGGTTCTCAGTACATTTTGGTTGAATGAGTGAGGGAGTCTGTTCCAGTTGCTCTGGGATGAAACATGCAAGGGAGCAGTGCAATGTCAGGGAAAGGGCCCTGGTGAGTAAGTAGGAAGGAGACCTCTCTTACTAGCTATGTAATCAAGGTCAAGTGGCTTCAACCCTGTGGGCCTGAGTGTTACCTGTAAATTACAAGAAGGCTGAGGGACAAACAGTGTAGTGGCTGCTATATCCCTTTGGGCATGTATGTCACAGTAAAAGAGGGGAGATAGAGTCATCCTTCCATGCCAGGGATTCAGGAATTCTGGTCTCTCTTTTTTTTTTTTTTTTTTTTTTTTTTGCGGTCCGCGGGCCTCTCACTGCCGCGGCCTCTCCTGCTGCGGAGCACAGGCTCCGGACGCACGGGCCCAGCCACTCCACGGCACGTGGGATCCTCCCGGACCGGGGCACGAACCCGCGTCCCCTGCATCGGCAGGCGGACTCCCAACCACCGCTCCACCAGGGAAGCCCTGCTCTCCCTTTTTATCTCAGAAACCTGTATTTAGGGTTTGCATGGAGGGCAAGGATGAGGGGATTTAGGGGAAGAGTATTTCAAGATGGCGAAGAAGGATTTTGCGTCTTCTCTCCTCAAGGTGCCTCATTTGGTAGAAGCCTGTTTCCTTGTAGAGAATTCTAGTATGAGAAGGACTTGCGATGGATCTGCTTCAGAGATCTCCGTGGTCTATTCTTTCTCCTCCTGTGTTAGCTTTCCTGTGTCCAGAAGGTCCTTAATATATCTGACCTTCATTCTTTCTGCTATAACTTAAGCTTATGCCCTCTCCTGCTACTGTTTAAACTGATCTCTCCCCCAGCACTGGTTAACCCTCAGAAAGAGCTTTAGACAAAAGAACACTCTTTTGGCCTTAGTTGTCTTCGTAATCCCTTTTATAGGGGACAGGTTGTCTTGGTTTCTCCCACAATTGGTTTGGAAGCCTGCTCAGCTGCCCACGTCTCTCAGCTCTCAAGGGTTACTTGTGTCATCAACCGAATATTGAAACAGGTGGAACCTGCCACCCGTAACGTGAGCCACAGTGGAAAGAAAGTGACTCAGTCCTGGCAGCTCAAGTCAGGTTTGAGAGAGGTGACAGTGGGAATCCAGATGCTTCCTTGTGACTGTTGCAGGGTCTCTGAACGGCTTCCTTCTTGAAGAAGGTGTCATCCCAACGTGGTAAATGTGACCGGTTCGGTGCCACTGGACGTTCCCCTCTGTAGCCTCTTCACACATAGCCACCTGCCCCGATTTGGGTGCCGGAGAAGCTGGTCTTCTGGCTCCTCCAAAAACACACGGGAGGGCTGGCATGAGGAGCAGACAGAAAATTCAGGGCCCGAGCGGAAGTTTCAAGTGAAACTAACACGGAAAGAAATTTGTTGGAAAACACTCCTGTTTCTCATCATTTCTGACACAGCTTGATCTGACTGCTCTGTTAATAGTAGTTACATGTTTCTCACTGAATATCACAAAACATACACGGTGTTCTCAGCCTCGCTTCTCTTTCTTTCCAGCCTTAGAGTCACTGGTGGGTCACGTTAACCCAAACCTCCAAAAATGTTCTTGGAATGTGCCCAGGTTGTCAGCCTGTCCTGCCCAGCTGTCAACCTGACTGCTTAAAGGACTGCTTCCTTATGTAAAGGAAGAATAATCTAGTGGGAAAACACCCTACTGCATTAAGGAAGATAAGAGTTCTAGGCCAAGTTTCATAGTCATAGTTAGGTGACTTTGTCTCTTTTGGGCAAGTCCCTTCATCCCCTAGTACCTCCAGTTTTAATTTTGTAGGATAAAGATAAGATGCTAGTCCCATGCCTATGGACAGGGATGCTCTGAAAATGAATAAACCAAGGCATGCCAATCCAAGAACTACTTTGAAGTAAATCCTATGTAAAGTCAGAAAATAGAGGCTATTGTTGCAATGATGGAAATAGATGTAAATGCTCAGCAAGTCTTAACTACGTAAACATAGGGAAGTAGGAGAGATGTGTTTTTTGTGCCACCCAAAATAAATGACCAACACCTCCCCCACCTGTTTTTCTTATTTGCAGGGTGTGTGTGTGTGCATTAATATTTTTTAATTGTCCAATTCCTTCTTGTGAAACTTTTGCTAAAACAGTAAATTCAGGTTACCTGGTGAAAAACCATATTCTCTTGTTATTGATGTTTTAAAACGTTTAAGTATTTTGACCTAAATGCTAAAGAACAAAGTCAATTGTTTAACTAAAAAGGCAGAATGTAAATATTTAGCTTAAATATTCGAAGTATCTGTTTTCACAATCACAATACTTCCTTGCACATGTTTGAGAGAGAGTTATCGTATGACTCTTTGAAAAGCGTGGGAAGTTAAAGATGAAATAAAAACCTGACCATAGACTTCCTTCCTCAATTTTGAGTGAGATCTCAGTAAGTTTCTCTTGTAATTGGATGTGGACTTTATGAGCTTTTTACGTGACTTCATACAACTTATTTCTGGAAAATAATAATTGCATGTTAATAGAGATGTGGCTTACAGCGAATTAAGTGAAATGCATTTCTTGGAAAGTAAAAAAAATGTGGTTTCCATTTTACTCCTGTTTAGAGGTATTTATTTTCAGGTCCTGCAGATCATTTTAAACTTCATAATTTTGTTTATTAGTCACTCACTTTCTTGTTTGAGCTTTTGATCATTTATTCCTTTATTTGGCCACTCATTCATTAATTTATACATTTATCATCAAATATTCAATGATCTAATAATATGTGCCAGTTACCATTCTAGGGGCATTTATATTTTATAGAGGTGTGGGTTTTCGTTTAAGCATATTTCTGTTACATCTGGAAAACCAATTTGTTTTAAAGCACATCCTGAACACTGGCGAGACACATGAATCAGCCTTACTGGTAATGAGTGAATGTCTACAACTCAGGTTCTTGGCCATCTTGGGGAAGGCAGGCCACGGGCAATAATAAAAATAGTTTACACCAACAGGACCCTGCCATGGGCACCTGGTGCTACTTACAAGTGTTTTCCATGAATAAACTAGCTTAATCTTTATGACGATCAGTCATGTTCTCATTTTAGAGAGGAAGAAACTGAGGCAGAGGGCCTCAGCTTCAGTAACGTTGTAAAAGATACAGAGCTTTTTAAATGCTGGATCCAGAAGAACAGTATTACACATCTCAAAGTGTTTTTGTGAAAATTAAAGCAGAAACATCATGTAAATTGATAATATCTCGATCAACATGAAGAAAAAAAGACTACAGAATAATTGTTTTTGTAATCGCACCAAATGGCCAATGTAAAATGTGGCCTCTGAAGGGGATTTGAATCTGCCACCTACTAGCTGTGTGACCTTGGGCAAGTTGTTTCACGTCTCTGTGCCTCAATTTCCTCATCTGTAAATTGAGGAGAGTGATTATGAGGATTAAATGAAATAATAAATATAAATAATTTAGCATGCATCTGGCTCATGATAAACACTTAATAGGTATTAGCTATTTTTATCATCATTATTTTACTGTCACTATTTCTACTCCTCCCTGTGAGAGAGGGGAAAGCTGGTAAAATAGCAAATTAGATTAAGATAAAATCTTTGATTTAAGCAAAGTCAGCAACTTGAACCTCATGCAACTGAAACATCATATTTTATAAAACTGATAAATTTCCCACAACGTATCATGCAAATTACTGTAGTGCCCAGATGACATCATGCCAAGAAGAAATGTATCAAGGAAGAATAGAACTGGTTAGAAAATAACCGATTCTTTGCAATTCAGTTTGTATTTAGGGAGCATCTTCTGTGTGTGGAGTACAGTGCCTGGCCTTTTGGGGGATAAGGCAGGTGGCTCAAAACAGGGGACGCAGAGATGGTTCTTCCACCCAAAAGTGTCAGTCTTATGGGTAAAGCAAGTCACATATAGAAAAAGCTTAAATAGCAAAACCTGACAGGAAGCAGAAAATGATGTAATCATTGCTTTGGCCTGAAGGGGAGAGGCACTGTGTTCAGAGTCTTCAGGAAAGCTCCCTGTAGAGGATGGAACCCCTTTTAGCTGCAAAGAAGTGAGAAGTGCATCAGAGGAGGCAAATAAAGCTATGGCGACTAAGAGTTGAGGCAACTACAGGAGATGAATTTCACCGAGCAGGTCAAGAAAGTTGAAATCAATTCTCTGCAATTAACATCTCTGAGCTCAGATTTTATTTTTTGAGGTATATATGGCCTAGGAAAAACAAGCATGATTCAGACACCGTTCATATCTCAGTCCTGCACTATTAGCTGTGTGACCATATCCATGTATTTAACCTTTTTTTTTTTTTTTGTGGTACGCAGGCCTTTCACCGCTGTGGCCTCTCCCATTGCGGAGCACAGGCTCCGGACGCGCAGGCTCAGCGGTCATGGCTCACGGGCCCAGCCGCTCCACGGCATGTGGGATCTTCCCGGATCGGGGCACGAACCCATGTCCCCTGCATCGGCAGGCGGACTCTCAACCACTGTGCCACCAGGGAAGCCCTTAACCTTTTTTGAGTCTCAGTTTCCTCATCTGTAAAATGACCATAATTCATGCTCTACCTAAGTAGGTAATTATGAGTCTCCACTGAAGTAAGGGACACGACAGTGCCTGAAGAGCCGTAAAGAATTCTGTGAATGTAATGGAATTTTCTAGCAGTGCCTGTTTTTAAAGTTCCTGCCCTTTGCTGGGACCCTACTTAAAAAACGTGTAACCTAAATGGTATACAGAGCAAGTTTTTCCTTGTGCAGTCTTTTTTTTTTTTTTCCATTAAACATTTCTGGGTTCCTGCTGATTCTTTTGTAAACCACTTCCTTTTGCGGAAATCTTGAACTAGTCTTGATGTAGAAACTGGCTGCTGGGGCAATGGTGAATGAGCCAGTTTATTAAAGTTATTGCCCGATCTTTGGAGAAAGGTGGTCCCTTCTGGCTCTTTGTCATAGATTGCAACTCCCTCCCAATCATAGAAACTTTGTCCTTAAATACTTTTAATTGACTGCATCTTGCTGTTCTGTAATTCTAGCTTGCAAAATAAGCTCTTCCTAAATATATCCTCTGATGACTACTCCAGCTTGCTATGTTTTCAATTTCTCACATCTTGGGTTATTTGAAGAAGTTTATATTTATCTAATCCCCCAAGCAGTCCCAAGGGGAAGCAGGCTGCCCCCAAGCTCCACACACGGTCTGCACTCCTCGGCCAGAAGGGACGAGATTCACTTCCCTTTCTTTTTCACACAAGTCACTATGGTTCTGACTCAGCCACATATCTCTTCCTTTGATATACTCTTACTTGAATCATTGCTACTCTTGATAACCAAATGCTGGGTTACTTTTATGCCTCTATGTTCTTTTCTTTTTTCTACTCATTGGAAAGTCTAATACCTTGCCCCTTTTTGTCCCCCACAGAGTAAAACCTAATATAAACTGATCTGCAGGTTCTCTGTCTGCGAATTTAATTAGTACAGTTGGCATTATCTCACAGGGTTGGGGGATTGAAGGAAGGAGAAAGGAAGCTGTTATTATAAAACTGGAGTCTATGTTTAAGAACAAAGTTATACTTTTCATTTTTTCCCCTGTTCTTAGAAGCAATGTATCTTGTACTTCAGGGCTAAAATGTACCTTCTTCTCTGAAATCTTGGCTATAAACCCTGGCTCTATAGTTCTTTTTTCTTTTCCAGGAAGACACTTTGCAGCCAAAGCAGACGCTGGATTGACCAGCATAGTCTAGGCAACTTTTACTGTTAAAGGAAGGTCCTGATGGAAGGATCAAAGCTTTGATTGTGCTGTGATGTCTGATTCGTAACCAACCTTCACCCACGCCTCCCTCCCCCTCACACTTTTTCCTCTTTATCTCCTTCTGATTTGCAGCGATCTTCAGATACCTTTTCTTCGGACCAAGTGGGGTCTAGAACTCCAACATGGTACCCTTCTATCTTACAGTGCAGAGTCCCTGTTGGCCTCAGATGGAATAGTCTGGAGCTAGAGGTCTCTCATGAACACGATGTTTTGGTGTGTTTGCATCAGATTCCCATTGCAGAGTTTAGGAAGCGAATCTGGTAACCGCCTAAATGAAAACACTTCCCCTTACTCTCTACGTCCAAGAGAAGTTACCTGAAATGTTTGCCACCTTTGAGGAGTGAAGACAACGCTCTGTATTTTAAGGAGGCCTCAGTGAATAGGGCAAGGACCTTGGCTTCACTAGCTGGACCTGGTTACACAACTTATCTTATCAGTTTCCTCTTATATCGGATGAGGTGATGCTGTCTCCCTCGCATAGTGTTTATGAGAGGGCAATGAGATAATTTAAATGAAGTAGCCATTTCTCTCAGGCAGGATCGCTTCTGTTTTGTTTACATGCTGTGGGCTAGGCCTCCTTGAAGTTTGGTTTTTGAGTTGCAGACATGTGATTCATATTTCTGGTCAAGCCCCGGTGCTCTGGGTAGGTGTTTATGTCCACCTCCCCCCAGCTCCTGGGGGGAAGTGAGGCTTGCCGAGCTCATCCTTGTGCTGGAGTAAGAGCCACGGAGGGCAGGACTGAAGAGCTCAGGCTGGAGCTGGGCTGCCTGGGTTCCAATGTTCTTCTTCAGGAACTAGCTGTGCCACCTCAGACAAATTACTCAGCCTCTCTGTGCTTCAATTTCCTCATCTGTAGAATAGGGAAAACAGAGTATCCCATAGTGTGGAAAAAACTACAGGAAAAAACAAACAGGCAGGCTCATAGAGGCTGTAAGAATTAAAAGAGAAAATTCCTGCATATATGTAAAAGGCTTAGGACAGTGCAGTGCCTGGTTCCCGATTCGCTGTGACTGTTCACAGGACCCACCAGACTGCCCACCGCGTGGTGAGTGCTTTCCAGGTGCAGGCTTGCAGACAACAGGCAGGAGAGCCCTCCTCTCACCTTGCCCCCTCCCTCTGCAGGGACCCTACATACATACTCAAACTGCACAGGCTGATAAGAGGTACAGAGTACTGAGGAGAATTCTGGTTCCTGTTTCTGGGAGAGCGGTCCCAGGAGGTGGGACAGCAGACGGGAACCCGCGTGCAGAGTCTGGCTCAGTATGTGAGCCTCAGAGCACTTCCTATCGACGTTGTTAGTGTCATAGCAAGGCGGTTACCTGCACACAGCCACTGCCTGGCCTCAGACTGGGCACTGGGGTCATGATGAAGGCCTGTGTGGGCGCCCCGAGGCTCAGGCTGTCAGCCACAGATGTTCTGTTTCTCCCGTCTTCCCCTATACAGCCCTTCCCTGCCCTTCCCTGAACTTCTGCTTCACTTGGAGAATTCCTACTGCCCTTCAAGTCTCATCCTGGATGGAACTTCTTCTGGAAAGCCTTCGCTGGCCTCCAGTGATCCTCCATAGGCCCCTCTAATTCCCTCCCACTTGGTAGCCCAGGGCTCCTGGCCATATCCACCTTGGCGGTCAGTTCTGCAGGGACGGGGCTATGTCCAACTTGCTATGCTGCATCTGTAACTCCTGGCCTCTGGTAGAAGAGATTCTAAAAAGATGTTTAACAAATGATACATGGAACACTAGAAAGTACTACAGGGCATGAGCAGTTTCCAAGAGACATCGGCGCACTCTGTGGGGTCGCCCTGTCTGCAGCGGGGAGGGTGGGGTTGGAGAGTGACAGGAGAACACGCCTTTATTGGGAACAACCCCGGACGTTTACAATTACAGGAGCAAACAAACAGGCAGGCTCATAACGCTTGATTTAGAAACTAGTCCTATTATACATAGTGTTAACCCGAAACCTCAGTTTTCAGTTTAGGGTAGAATTTAGGGCTTAAAAAGTGAATGGCGGGCTTCCCTGGTGGCGCAGTGGTTGAGAGTCCGCCCGCCGAGGCAGGGGACAAGGGTTCGTACCCCGGTCTGGGAAGATCCCACATGCCGCGGAGCGGCTGGGCCCGTGAGCCATGACCGCTGAGCCTGCGCGTCCGGAGCCTGTGCTCCGCAACGGGAGAGGCCACAACAGCGAGCGGCCCGCGTACCGCAAAAAAAAAAAAAAAAAAAAAAAAAAAAAAAAAAAAAAACAAAACTGAATGGAGATTCAGCACAGAAAAACCACACATTAAGGACTGATTAAATATTGTACATTTTTCTCAAAGCTATCTTATAATAGCTGTTTCTCGCCTCTTAATTGATGGTGTAGTATCTAAAGGAAAGAAGCCTGGGAAGGCTATCCCATTGTATTTTTAGAAGTACTTAAGTGAACTGTAACAACTTGAGAGTCATGGCAACATCCAGGACGTTTTGTTTTCTCCCCGGGCAGATGATATATTGCTGCCTGCCAGACGCAGTGTCTGAAGGAATTTTGCAGATCAAGGGCCAGACCTTGACAGGAGACTTGTTCTAAAACAATCATCAGCTGGGCTGAAACACCATTAAAAACATTTCTAGGTTTGCTAAGAGCGCTGTTCATAGCATCTCACCCCAGAGTTTTTATCCTCTGCTTTTTGGAGTTGTTTCCATGGGGGCCACGCCCCCATGTCATACATGACAGCTGACAGGGGCATCGTGTAAGGTTGAGTGGTCAACTTTAAGCCTTTCTGCTTTAGCAGGAAATTTATAAAAAAAAAAAAAAGAAAGAAAAGAAACCTGGAGATTATCATACTAAGTGGAGTAAGTCATACGGAGAAAGACAAATATCATGTGATATCGCTTAATACAAACGAACTTATTTACAAAACAGCAACAGACTCACAGACTTAGAAAATAAACTTATGGTTACCAAAGGGGAAAGGTGCGGGGGAGGAATAAATTGGGGGTTTGGGATTAACATATACACACTACTAGTTTTAAAATAGATAACCAACAAGGACCTACTGTATAGCACAGGGAACTCTACTCAATATTCTATAATAACCTAAGCGGGAAAAGAATTTGAGAAAGAATAGATACGTGTACACGTATAAATGAGTCACTTTGCTGTACACCTGAAACTAACACAACTCTGTAAATCAACTATACTCCAATATAAAATAAAAATTAAAAAAAAGAAAATCTTTGTTCATCTTTGACTCTGGGCTCATAAAGTCTTTTATGCCCCAAATAGCTTATCTTCCAGATAAAATGTGAATTGCAGTACACACAATGATGTGTATCAAGTATAAAAGTGTGCTGGGATTTTGCATCCATCGTGAGGCTTTAGTCAACTGTATATATTGGGTTGGCCAAAAGGTTCATTCGGTTTTTTCCGTAAGATAGCTCTAGTAGTGCTCAGTTGTCTTTAACTTCGTTTGAAACAGTTTTGTTAGATTGTATTGTTACAGCTGTCATATCAGCATGCATTTAAAAAAAAAACTTATCAAAATTGGTGAATTTTTGTGTAGCCATTTTAATATTGAAGATGGAAGAAAAAAGCAACATTTTCAGCATATTATGCTTTATTATTTCAAGAAAGGTAAAAATGCAACTGAAACGCAAAAAATAGATTTGTGCAGTGTATGGAGAAGGCGCTGTGACTGATCAAATGTGTCAAAGTGGTTTGCGAAGTTTCCTGCTGGAGATTTCTCGCTGGACGATGCTCCACGGTGGGGGAGGCCAGTTGAAGTTGAAAGCGATCAAAGTGACACGTTAAATGAGAACAGTCAATGTTATACCATGCAAGAGATAGTCAATGTCATACCATGCAGGAGATAGTCAATGTTATACCATGCAGGAGATAGTCAATATCATACCATGCAGGAGATAGTCAATGTCATACCATGCAGGAGATGATAGTCAATGTTATACCATGCAGGAGATGCTGAAAATCATTTTTACCAGCTTGCTTATGTTAATCGCTTTGATGTTTGGGTTCCACATAAGTTAAGCGAGAAAAGCCTTCTTTACCATATACCTGCATGTGATTCTCTACTGAAATGTAATGAAAATGTTCCGTTTTTAAAACAAATTGTGATGGGTGATGAAAAGTGGATACTGTACAATAATGTGGAACAGAAGACATCGTGGGGCAAGTGAAATGAACCACCACAAACCACACCAAAGGCAGGTCTTTGTCCAGAGAAGGTGATGTTGTGGATATTGTGGGTTGGAAGGAGTCCTCTATTATGAAATCCTTCTGGAAAACGAAACGACGAATTCCAACAAGTACTGCTCCCAATTAGGCCAACTGAAAGCAGCACTTGACCAAAAAGCGTCTGGAATTAGTCAACCGAAAACTCATAATCTTCCATCAGGATAACGCAAGACCGTTTCTTTGATGACCAGGCAAAAACTGTTACAGCTTGGCTGGGAAGTTCTGATTCATCTGCCGTATTCACGAGATATTGCACCTTCGGATTTCCATTTATTTAGGTCTTTACAAAATTCTCTTAATGGAAAAAATTTCCATTCCCTGGAAGACTGTAAAAAGCACCTGGAACAGTTCTTTGCTCAAAAAGATAAAAAAGTGCCAACCGTGTCTGGCAGTTTGGGGAAGATGGAATCGTGAAGTTGCCTGAAGAAATGGCAGAAGGTAGTGGAACAAAATGGTGAATAGATTGTTCAATAAAGTTCTTGGTGAAAATGAAAACGTGTGTCTTTTATTTTTACTTTAAAAACCGAAGGAATTTTTTGCCGATCCAATAATTTTATCATTTTAACAAATGACATGAAATTTTATACTTACTAATGAAACTCCCAGTTCTTGTTTTTCTTTCTCAACTGGAGGAAACTAAAAAAGGAAAGATTATTTTTGCTTTGGGATTGGATTTATTTTCAGCTTATTTGTTGATTTGAGGGCCCATTACAATCCCCCGCGGGGCAAGGAAAGTTCTGAGTCTGTGGACCAGACTTTCCCTCCTGCCTCTGGCACTGATCAGGGCACACATGTGGGGACACATCACTTAACTTTCTGATGGGCAGTTTCCTCATCTGAAAAGCAGGGGTAATATATCTCCCTCACGTGGTTGATGTCTATGTTCAACGTATACTGGACAACAAGAATTTTTAAATCTGAATTTAGGTTGTTTTTTTTTCTTTCTTTCTTTCTTTTTTTTTTTTGCGGTACGCGGGCCTCTCACTGTTGTGGCCTCTCCCGTTGAGGAGCACAGGCTCTGGACGCGCAGGCTCAGCGGCCATGACTCACGGGCCCAGCTGCTCCGCGGCATGTGGGATCTTCCCGGACTGGGGCACGAACCCGTGTCGCCTGCATCGGCAGGCGGACTCTCAACCACTGCGCCACCAGGGAAGCCCTAGGTTATTTTTGTTTAGATACGTATTTGTAGGAAGAAAACTTGGATTGAGCCATAAAACCAGAGTCTGGGTTCTGCTGCTTCTTAACTCTGAACAAGTTAACTCAGAAACAGAACCTTTGGGGTCTAAGCCCCCTTGTCTTACAAATGATAAAACTGAAGTCAAGAAAAATGAAGTGCTTTGCCTAAGGCTATGCAGTAAACTAGTGACCAGGCATTGACCATAAACCAGGAGTCAAGGGGTGCCTGGTCCCAGGGTTTTCCAGTCATATGTCCTGCCTTTGGTACAGAGCTATGTGGATTTGTTATATTAATTATTTTCAGTGTCTACCTAATTTGATATTCTGAGTTCCAAAAAAACCTGCTTTAGATGAAAAGAGGAAAATGGCAACCATGACTGACCGGGAGGAAATTATAGAGCAGAGAGCCTTAGCGCTCAGTTATAGCTCAGAAAACTGAGACTCGGAGAGATGAATATTAGCTTGGACTTACACATGGACACACAGGCCAGCTCCTGATTCCCCATCTTTCCCCTCACATCACAGCTGCCTCCTTTTGATGGGAAATGGCAAGGTGACACATGTACTATATGTTGTTGGAAACCTTCCGTGGCTGGTACAATGCTTAGCACCCCATAAGTCTCCCTAGATGCCTTCAAAAAATTCTGCTACCAGAAGTTTCAGTAGAGAGTGTTGAGTGGGGTTTACAAACTGAATTCACTGGTATAATCACCACCCCGATCCAGAAACAGAGCACTATCAGCATTCCAGAAGCATCCTGCATGTCCCCAATCAATGGGGGCATCCGGTCCTCACTTCTGATAGCATAAATTAGCTTTCTCCTGATTTTGTGCTTTAGGTATAAATGGAATAAAATAGCATGTACTCATCTGTGTCTGGCTTCTTTTGGGGAATATTTTGACGTTGACTTAGATCCAACAGAAGTAGAGGGAAAAAACTCTTTTGCATATCGCCGTTTCATATTCATGATGAAAGCTGGTATCAATATAGCAGTTGATTAGAAAGAGTGTGTAGGTGAAATTGAGTTGCAAGTCATCCTTATTGCCAAGATTTTTGTACCTCAAGTGACTCATTTTACACTAAATTATACTTTTTAGTTAGGCCAGTTGGTGTAAGTGATACAAAATTGGGGAAGGAAAGTGAAAAATAAACTCTTTCTCTTGTGTGCTTCTCTTGAATTTATTATTTTTAAACAAATTTTTTGTTTTACGGTATGTTCGGAAGAGAATAGTGAATTTTCTAAATAACTATTCTATTCCAAATCAATAGAAACTTTTGAATAAAGATCCCAGATGATTCTGTCTTAGTTATCTTTGTATTCCTACTGTCTAACTAAATGTCTGGCATATAGTAGGTATTTAATGAATAATAGCTGCTAGAATAAATGAATGATTAAATAAGTTAAAAGAAGATGGCAAACGAAGAGTCATGACTTTCTTATTCTAGAGAATATGGACCATCAGAGTACTGAGGAAGAATAAGAGACTTTCTAAATATTGGAAGAGAGTTTTGGAAGTAGTTTTGCCGTAGGGATCTAGAGTCAGGCAGCTGTAATCCTCTGGTCCTTGTGTGGCAGAGAATGCTCACTATCTCCTAGGGTCCCTTTTCCTTTGCTTCTTCTAGTGATGGGATTCCTGGGTATTAGCAAGGCACACAGCTACTCAGCTAGAGACAATATTTCACAGCATCCTTTGTAGCTACGAGACTACAAGAACAAGAAGTTCTTGCCAATGGGAAGTCACCAGAAGTGATGTGGCATCTTCTGGATATTACTTTTATTAAAAAAAATTTTTTTAACATCTTTATTGGAGAATAATTGTTTTACAACTGTGTGTTAGTTTCTGCTGTATAACAGAGTGAATCAGCTATATATATACATATATCCGCATATCTCCTCCCTCTTGCTTCTCCCTCCCACCCTCCCTATCCCACCCCTCTAGGTGGTCACAAAGCACTGAGCTGATCTCCCTGTGTTATGCGGCTGCTTCCCACTAGCTATCTATTTTACTTTTGGTAGTGTATATATGTCCATGCCATTACTTTTAAAAGACAATTCCTGCTGACTGGGAGGCGATAACACTAGAACAGCTAGTTCTAGGGTCCCAGAGATGAAAGTCACATATTGGTAGCAGAGTCTCCCTGCTTTGCCTCTGCACTGTCAGTGAAAGACAAACAAGCTTCTATGTTATGAAGACATTTTATTCTGGGATTTCTTGTTTTTAATTGAAAAGAGACCTTAGCATGTATCCAATGAATACAAAAATTGGTACCAGAAGTGGGATGTGACCACATAAAAAACCTAAATTTTGTGGCATTGGATAGCAACAAGTGGAGGTGACGTGGGCACAATATTTCATCTAGGAACATTGACAGCACTTGTTATTCTGTGAAATATCATTTGGTAAGACAGTTACCTATTATAACTAGGAGGACAGGCTATGGGCCTACTGACCTTTAGCTCAAGGAGAACAACTCAGAATATACGTATATGTTGGCTAGTCCTCACTACTGTTAACAATGTATGATAAGAGGAAACAGAAGTTAGGTAATTACTAGTCAGTAAGCAGAGATAGAAGGGAATATAGCTCTGATAAGGGAATATAGCTCTCATTTATGGTTTGCAATCTAATATGGCTCAGAGCTTAAAAGTTGGGCCATGCAGGGTTGGAAGATCTGTGTCCCCAGACAGCAGTAGATAAGTTTGATGATGGAGGTCTTTCTCATGGACCTGCTGTTAAGTATTTTACTTGGCCAGAAAATGGATATCAGGCCAAAGCAAAGACTGGATAAAAGACATTGCCTTCCTAACTGTTTCAAATGGTTGCCACTAAAGGTAGCCAACATTAAACTGAAGCAAAGAGGGAAAGGCTGAACAGAGAGGCCAGGCTCAAGAGCTGTGACCAGAGAGATCTTTGGCTACCGTTACTTTCACATGGAAGCCAGTAGATTAGAATTCCACTTGGGTTGTGTGATCTATTTGCAGAAAAAAGGGTAGGCATGACTATCAGGCAGAGGGGTAGACATGGAAGAGAGTGATGTTACCCTAATAACCATTTTTACTTACTTTCTTTTTCTAACAAACTATCCAATTCCCCCTGGCAAGTATTAGCAGGGCACACGGTTGCCTACCTAGTTGCTATATTCCCTCAGCTTTCTTTGGGATTAAGTTTACTATGTGACTCATTTCTAGCCAATGGTATGTGAGAGGGGGTTTTGTATGTTTGAAAATCATTGGTTATTTACTCTCTCTCTCCACACCCCGCCCCCTTTCCCATGTCTTTGAATAGACAAAAACTGGAGCTTCCCTGGGCCAAAGAGAAGAGCTGCATATTGATGACAATAGAGCCATCCCACCTGTGTGATATCACCCACTTCTGGACTGTTTCATGGAAGAAAAACAGACTTTGGCTTTATTTAAGCCACACTATTTTTTAAGTGCCTTTGTTTCAGCTTAACCTGTAGTCCAATGAACACGTAGGCTTTTGCACACTCTCAGGTTCAATACAAGAAAGGAGAAACCACTTTAAGTATTTTATTTATTTATTTTTATTTATTTTTTTATTTTTTGCGGTACGCGGGCCTCTCACTGTTGTGGCCTCTCCCATTGCGGAGCACAAGCTCCGGACGCGCAGGTTCAGCGGCCATGGCTCACGGGCCCAGCCGCTCCGCGGCATGTGGGATCCTCCCGGACCGGGGCACGAACCCGTGTCCCCTGCATCGGCAGGCAGACTCTCAACCACTGCGCCACCAGGGAAGCCCCTACTTTAAGTATTTTAAACTGAAACGGTTTTAATACAGGGGATTAGGCACTTAAAAACATTAGAAGGGTTGAAGAAACAGGTTCTGACCACAAAACTTTACAAAACCGACCCACTGGAGGTTACTACCTCTGAGACCAGCCGCAAAACTCTGCCAGGATCAAGAACTTGCTGCTGTCTCTAAACACCATGGTATCTATAGAGTGGATGCTGGAGCATGGTGCCAAGGAGCCTTCATTTTTTGCCAGAAGAAACAGTCAAGAAAGGATAAGAAAGTGGTTTCTGCCTCACTTCTGCCTTCTATATCGTCATGTCTCACTTGCATGTATCTACCTTTCGGGACACAATTTTCTTCCGGTACCCTAGCTGGAAATCTAGTTTTTGTCTTTGCAACCTCTTCAATGAGAATGAATGGAAATTAAGTGAGCAGATTCAGTCCCAGCACCCAGTTATCGCAACTCTATTCAATAGAATGAAAATGGTATGTTACCTACCTCAAAGGGCTCATGGGAGAATTAGATGAGATTTAATATATGTGAAGCACATATATATGACTGGCACATATTTAAAGCTCCAAAAATTGTAGCCATTATATCATAAAATCATCTAGTCACTTAAAATATGTGCCTCTTTGCCACATTCATGTCCTTTTCACCAAAATGATTCATTGGTTAGGGATCGATAAGCTTGATAAAGATGCTTTTTCTGTATAATAATATAAAGTATCCATCTCCTATTATTACAAAAGCTAGCTGCTACCTGAACATTATGAAAACATAAATTTTCTTTAGCGAATGTTCCAGAAAGTAAGAACACGCCATGGTTTGACAATAGGGTGAGGCATGAAGGCTGGAGAAAGCAGTAAGGATCCAGTCATTTTTAGACTCTCTTCAAGAGTCAGAACTGTATTTTAGAGCAGTGGGAATCTATTGAAGGATTTTAAGTTGGGGAGAGGCATTATCACACTTGCCTTTCAGAAAGCTCCCAGATTGCTACCTCAGAACCCTGTCAGGGGAATTTTAGGGTAATGGAATAAATTTATGTTTTCAATTAATATATACAAAATGTCTGTAGGTGCTTTTGTATACTTATTACCTTCTGTGAATTAAAAGCCTGATTCTGATTCATACAAATAAATGAGAGGAAAGAAAGAATATGTCATCTTCTGTTGGTTTATAACTATGAAGGAAGCAGGTATTATGTAAGATTTTCTATGAATTGGATCCAAAGTTCTCCAATAGTTATTTAATGGCTGAGTGTGAAAGACTTTTAAAGCATAATTTGGCTGCACTGCTACCTATTAGTGACCAAAATGTTGGTAAATTTCTTTATGTTATGTGACCAGACATCGTAATGATTCAGACATTTTACTCAGGCTCTCCTGATGAGACACCTCACACAGGGAGACCTCAAATTGATGTACAGAGAATGATCGAGCTACATATGCTGAGGATAATCTTGCTGGACTGCCGTTTCATTCATCTGTTTGGATCTTCAGTCAAGGGTAACAAAACGATGGTAGTATGCTTAACAATTCCTTTTAAAAGGAGTAGATGATATAAAGTGTGGTATGCCCTGTTTTAAAATCAATGATGTCTGAGGTAATTATAGGACATGGCAAAACTGCAGGGATAGATATCAGGTCAAATGAAGAAAAGCCATTCAGTTGCTGAGCAAAGAGTGCCTGTCAGCTCTGTTCCACGACACTGGTGACAAATGCCAGTGTTGCCAGTATCATTACAGGTAAAATGTCAGTCACAGTCCGACTTCCTTAGTCTCGAGTGTTTCCTGTGCAGTCTAAAAATACACTGGGAGAAAGTAGACTGAGCTCACGGGCTGGGAGCAATCTGCTTCATTCTGAGGAGAAACCAGACTCTTCATTCAGTATCTAACTGTGGAATACTAAAAGAAATTAAGTCATTTAAACAACCCCCAAACTATGATTTAATTAAAAAAGTGGTTATTGGATTTGATACCTCTTAAGGTGTTCTTGGTTCTTTTTCTTCCACTCTGATAATCTAAGAGTTAGTTTCCATTAGCCCAGTCCTCCTTGAATCCAGTGAAAAAAGTACAATTCAGAGTAAGTGTGACTTTCTGAAATAGTATCTTTGAACTGTTAAAATTTTTAGAACTTTAACTCCTAGAGATATCATATGTTTGTGAGTTTGGTCAGTAATTTTACCAGTTCGATTTACTTATTGCATATTCACTGAATGCCTACTATGTGCTGGGCTATCTTGAGCAAAGATTTTCAGGGTGTGTACTCTACTGAGGACACATTTTTCTGAACCTTCACAGTCTCTGTATTACAGACATGGAAACTGACTGCTGCCATGCCAAGAAAGATGAGTTACCCGTGGTGACAGAGAGGGTCACTTGACTAGAGTTGCATGGATGAGCCAGATGAATTGGTCATCATTAGTCATTTTCAAGTCATGCTTACATGACCTGGAATAATGTAAACTAGTTACAAGACCTAAAATATTATTTTAAATAGGTATTCTTAAAAAAACATGGCAGTATTCTTATGTTTTACAAAGTCTCTAAAAAGATGCAAGTTTAGATTAGATTCTTAAAAAGAATACATAAAGAAACAGGAGATATTTATTAATAATTAATAGTTTATTTAAATTCTTAAGAAATTATTTGCAGCTTTAAAATCATACAAGGATGATGAAGGGGAAAACAGGTAGGAAAATTTAGGAATCCACAAATCAATCAAAGTCATACACATTAACAAAATGAAGGATAAAAATCACATGATCATCTCAGTAGATGCAGAAAAAGCATTTGACAAGATTCAACACCCATTCATGATAAAAACTCTCAATAAAGTTGATATAGAGGGAATGTACCTCATCATAAAAAAGTTTTTTATGACAAACCTCAGCTAACATACTCAATGGTAAAAAGCTGAAAGCTTTTCCTCTAAGATCAGGAACAAGACAAGGATGCCCAGTCTCACCAGTTCTATATAACATAGTATTGGAAGTTGAAGTCAAAACAATTAGACAAGAAAAAGAAATAAAAGACATACAAACTGAAATGGAAGAAGTAAAACTATCACTAATTTGCAGATGACATGATACTATATATAGAAAACCATAAACACTTCACCAAAAAAGCTACCAGAACTAATAAATAAATTTAGTAATGTTGTAGGATACAAAATTAATATACAGAGATCTGTTGCATTTCTATACACTAATAATGAACTATTGGAAAGAGAACTCAAGAAAACAACCTCATTTACAATCTAATCAAGAAGGATACAATACCTAGGGATAAATTTAACCCAGGAGGTGAAAGACCTGTACTTTGAAAACTATAAGATATTGATGAAAGAAAATGAAGATGATACAAATAAATGGAAAGATATACTGTGCTCATGGACTGGAAGAATTAATATTGTTAAAATGTTCATACTCTCCAAAACAATCTACAGATTCAATGCAATCCCTGTCAAAATACTCATGGCATTTTTCACAGAACTAGAACAAATTAATCCCCAAATTTGTATGCAATCACAAAAGATTTTGAATAGCCAAAGCAGTCTTGAGAAAGAAGAAAGCTGGAGTTATTATGCTCCCTGACTTCAAACTACGTTACAAAGCTATAGTAATCAAGACAGTATGGTACTGGCACAAAAACAGACACATAAGATCAATGCAACAGAACAGAGAGCCCAGAAATAAACCCACACTTATATGGTCAATGCCTCCTATGACAAAGGAGGCAAGTCCATGCAATGGGGAAAAGAGGGTCTTTTCAATAAGTGGTGTTGGGAAAACTGGACAGCTACATGGAAAAGAATGAAAGTAGAATATTTTCTCACACCATATACAAAAATAGACTCAAAATGGATTTAAATGTAAAATCTGCAGCCATGAAACTCCTAGAAGAAAACAGGCAACACTCTCTTTGCTATTTGTCTTAGCAATATATATATTTTTTGGATCTATCTTCTCAAGAAAGGGAAACAAAAGCACAAATAAATAAATGAGACCTAATTGGATTTAAAAGCTTTTGCATGGCAAAGAAAACCATCAACAAAACAAAAAGACAACCTACAGACAAGATCCAGTGCATTCAGGGAGGTATGGCCATAGAAAAGATAACCTACAGAATGGGAGAAAATATTTGCAAATGATGTTACTGACCAGAGGTTAATATCCGAGATATATGAATAGCTCATATAACTCAGTATCCAAAAAAACAAAAACAAAAAAACAACCAACAACCCAATCAAAAAATGGGTGGAAGGCCTGAATAGATATTTTTCTAAAGAAGACATATAGATGGCTAACAGGCACTTGAAAAAATGTTCAACATAGCTAATTATTAGAGAAATGCAAATCAAAATCACAATGAGATATCACCTTACACTTGTCAGAATGGCTGTCATTAAAAGGACAACAAATAACAAGTGTTGGTAAGGATATGGAGGAAATGGAACCTTAGCACACTGTTGGTGGGAATGTAAATTGGTAAAGCCACTGTGGAAAACAATATGGAGATTCCTCAAAAAATTAAAAATAGAACTACCAAAGCATCCAGCAATTCTACTCCTGGGCATTTATCCAAAGAAAATAAAAACACTAATTTGAAAAGATAAATGTGCCCCAGTGTTCATTGCAGCATTATTTACAATAGCCAGGACATGGAAGCAACCTAAATGTCCATCAACAGAGGAATAGGTAAAGAACACAATGGAGTATTACTCAGTCATAAAAAAGAATGAAATTTTGTCATTTGTGACAGCATGGATGGACCTGATTAGTAATTAATTAGTAATTAGTAATATAATTAAGACAGAGTAATTAATTAGTAATTAATTAATTAGTAATTAATTAGTAATTAGTAATATAATTAAGACAGAGAAAGACATATACTGTATGTTTTCCCTTATATCTGGAATCTAAAAAAAGAACCAAAACAAATGAACAAATATAACAAAACAGAAACAGACTCACAGATACAGAGAACAAACAATGTTCACTACAGAGAAGAGAAGTGGGGAAAGGAGTGAAATAGGTGAAAGGGATTAAGAGATATAAACTACCAGTTACAAAGTTAATAAGTCACAGGAAGGTAATGTATAGCACAGGGAATTTAGTCATTACTTTATAATAACTTTGTATGGTGTGTAATCTATAAAAATATTGAATCACTTTGTTGTACATCTGAAATGAATACAATATTGTAAGTCAATTAAAAAGGATTTCTATGGACCTCCCACCCTGCATCCTCCCAAGCAAGGATGCAGTGAGTAGAGCAGGATGAGGTACATCTAGATAGCATAATTGAAATGGGGCATCAGAAGAATAGGACTGACTTATATTTTAAGTTACTCTTTTCAGATTTTCCCATTAAAAATATTTTTAAAAAGATAATTCTGTAGACAAGTAAAATTGCATTTCCTGGTTTAAAAAGTAGTGGTATGGATCAAGGATGACAACACGTAATGATATCTTGTTCAGGTATGTAGGAACTCCAATTAACTTCTAGGAGAAACAAGTTTGTTTCTATGTTTCTTTTTAAGAAGAAAAATTATCATTTTAATGAAACTTATATGTAAATTAACATCCTTACTTTTGATAAATATTCGCTTTTATTCAAAAATCTTTTATGGTTTATTCAATTGTCATTTAATGCGTAAACTCATTTTTTGTTTTTCCTAGTTTGCAAAATGTTTTTGTATTTTTTAGCTTATTGAAAATTTGAGTTTTATCTGGTCGAGAATTTTAATGTTTTCCAATGTGTTTATTTCCATTTTGCTAATGTTATTTCACTTACTTAATTTTCCTTTTGATTCATTTGTTATGTCCCCCACATGAAATTCAATGGATGTTTAATTCTTGTTTCACTTTCATTCTTAATAACAAAGAAACTATATTTCTAAAAAAAACCTAACAGAAATAAGATGTCTCATTAGGATAAGTTTTAACTCTTTAAGTGTCTTCCTATCTATCTTCTAATTTGACCCTCAGATTAACCCCTAAAGTTGGAGTTTATGATTATAATTTATCTCTAATTTGTCTCCACATGTCAGATGAAGAAACCAAGGGGCCAATAAGTTAATGACTTGTTCAAAGTAGAATAGCTAATTAGTGACAAAAGACATCTCATGACAAAAGTAAAATTAATTAAAATTAATCAAAATTAAAATACCATAATCATAATGCAGATAGTCTACTTTGGGAATGCTGACCAAAATTATAATGGATTTGTTTTGTTTTGTTTTGTGTTTTTTTGCGGTTCGCGGGCCTCTCACTGTTGCGGCCTCTCCCATTGCGGAGCACAGGCTCCGGATGCGCAGGCCCAGCGGCCATGGCTCACAGGCCCAGCCGCTCCGCGGCATGTGGGATCTTCCCGGACCGGGGCACAAACCCGTGTCCCCTGCATCGGCAGGCGGACTCTCAACCACTGCGCCACCAGGGAAGCCCTGGATATATTTTTTGATCTAAAAATTTCTCATCCAGTTGCGAGTACTCACCATCCACATGCTAACAACTCCCACATTCCTATTTCTGCCCTGACCTCTCCCTTGAGCACATATTCAAGTGCTTACTTGATGCTCTTCTTAGGTGCCTTGTAGGCATCTTGATTGGAACAGAACCAAACAGTGAGTCCCATCCGCATCCCCAACATGTTCTTCCAGCAGAGCTACTCATGACAGTAAATGGCAACTTGGTTTTTCCTGTTGCTTAAGATAAAAATCTTGGTGTTATTATTGCCTCCCTTTTTTTCTCACACACCCTCTATCACATCCATCAGCAAATTTTGTTGGTTTTACCTTCAAGACACATCCAGAATATGAGCAATTCTGTTATAGGTTGGGATGGGAAGCTGACTCAGGAAACAACTAGCATGTAGGAAGTTCTTAGCGAGAGCTCTCGGGGTCACCTATCTGTGGATGGGAGGGGTGGAAGTAGGACTGGGCAGCAGGAAATTGGGCTGCAACTCAGGGAAGTTCTCCACCAACCCTGCAGGGAGATCTGAGACTGGGCTGGCTTTTCAGAGATGCCTTCATTGTGGAGAATGGGCTCTTCTTTCCACTGCTGCATAGACCAATCAGTGGATACAGACTGACCACAGGAAGGGGGTATAACCCTGGGTGAGACAGCTCTCTTTAGCTAAAGACAGTCAAAGGAATGATTACTGCTATGGAGGAAGTAATCAGGGTGATGTAATCAAGAGTCTGGGATTGGGAGCCTACTTCAGAAAGAGTGGTTCAGAAATGCTTTTTGGGGGAGTGCTGACATTGAATTGAGACCTAGAAAACTAAATGATGGGCAGGATTGCTGGCAAAAGAGAGTAGGGGGAGTTCGGTGGGTAGAAAAGTCAGAGTGAAAGCCAAAGTGGCTGGAGGACACTGAGGGAGGGGAGGGTGATAGGTGATGGAGTTGAAGATGTAGACATGGGCTTGATTGTGAAAGGCCAGGCTGAGTCTGGGTTTTACCCTAAGTGTAAAGGAAAGCCATAGGAAGTTTGAGTTATGCAGTGATCTTTCTGGTTGCTAATGGAGCATGGCTTTGAGGAGGGCAGGAAGGGAAACAGAAACAAATTTTGGAAGCTATTGTAGTGGTCCAGGAGAGAGATGATTTTGGCTCAGACTAGAACAGGGGCCAGGGAACTGGGGAGAGGTGGGAAAATATAGGATATATTTTGTGTTAGAGCTAATGGTGGATTGGGTGTGGGATTGAGGGAAAGCAGGGAACCAAGGAGACTATTGATAATAGTTTTGGGTTTGAACAACAGGGCGAAGGGTAATTTGATGGAAGGATTGGTGACCATGTATGTAAATGAATGTTAATAGCATATTATAGCTCATATTTATTTTCATAAAAATAATAATTAGTATATATCTTTGTAGTTCCAGATATTGATGTCTCTTACGGAATTTAAAAAATTGGCGGGCATTAGTTTAAATTAGATTTATTTCTCCAGATGTGGAGGCCAGTGACAATGAATCTAGCTATCTGTTTATGTTTAGATCTCACATGCAGTAACTGCTTGACTTCCTTGCTTTGTCTTGGATCAAGTTCACACTTCTACATTAACTGAGCAACTATATGGAAAGTTTGTCAAAACAATATGGATTAGCCATATTAAACATTTCAGACATATTTACGTTCCAAGATCTGCACCCCTCACTAAGCTCTGGTCCTCTTAAGGGAGTGAGGATTGAATACACACCCATTTACACTAGGTCCTGAGAATAGTGTGGTTCATTGTGCATCTGGAGAAAAGGAGGTAACTCTGTTATTTTATATGAAGACTCTCAAGAACAAGAGGAGAACTTGACAGAAGCCACCAAAAGACCCCAGAAGGGGCTGTGGAAGAGTCCCCTTCCTGTGGCGCTTCCACTGACTCTTCTCACCCCAATCCTGGACGTAGTCACCGTGGCTCACAGATGTGGGAAGGTCATAGGATGGAAGTGTGACTCTGAGGCATTCTGAATAATGTCCCAAGCTGTTTAAAGATCTGACTTAATAGTGTCACTATGATTGATGTTGACTGCAGTCGTGTCAGGAGGTTTGCCCGATGGCCCTGAAGACCAAAGTCTTTTCTGGGCAGAGCTATCTGGCAAGTGTGACAGCACTGGAAATGTCCTCCAGAACAGGTCAATGTATGGGCTCTGTATTGATTTTTTAGGGATCTGAGGGTGTGTCATCAGCCATGCTCTTTTGATCTTTGGCTCCTTTGCTGAATTCTTAATTAAATGCGTAATAGACATTAACAGCACCGGAAGAGTGACCTAACTAGGAGAGCTGTTATGCATGGGTTTGTGATGCCAAGGTAGGCAGCACGGTCCATTTTCTTGATGGCTTTGGAAGAATCCTTCCTGGCATCTCAGAGATGAGCGATGCAATGTTATGTCCGCTCTTACGCCTGGTTATAAAGCAGGGTGATTTGGGTGGACACAGAGTCAAACGTGGAGCGGGACCACTAATACATTGTGGGGGACGTAGGGTGCACAGTCCTATCTCAACTTCCCATTCATAGACATTTGCCAAAGGAAATAATCAGATTTCAGTCTCATGAAGATAATCCACCTATCAGTAAAATATTTACCAATTTCTTGCCAAATGTAAAAATTTAACAAAATACAGTCAAATTAAATTGAAGGTAAAAAACTTTTATGAGATGCCACCTAGTATGTACTTCGATTTGGGTCCGATCTATTTACCTAGTTTGAAGGGAGTTGTTATTTCTGCTGCTTCTTTTTATATACACAATGTCCAGTTTCAGAGTCTCTTTTGCCTGTGAATTGAGACAGATGGAATCATGGGAGACTCTGGGTTCTGGCTCTCCATCTCCTTTGCAGCCTTCATTCATCTCTGACATTCTTACTCCTATCTATTCAGTAAAGACAATGACTCACCGAGTCACAAAACAATCAGGCGCAAAGATTGAAATTTCTCTTTTTCCAAAGCCAGTTAGTCAGTCAACAAACAATACCATGTGCCAGCTAAGCACTGAGTGGGGCTCAGGAGACGCAGAAGCAAAGACAACTGTGATTGTGAAGGAGCAACTGCTTTTCCATGAGGTTACTTGGATGACGGCAAGGGAGACAGAATGAGAGGAGACAGAGAACTGGCACATCATTGATATTTTCAGTTAGATTTTAAAAAATATACTTAAAGCTTGGGAGTCAGCACCCTAAATCTAGAATAAGGGACCAGGCAGGCCTCTGCTTGATGTATTAAGATCATTGATAGAGGGTTCGTTCACATGGGGTCCTGTGGGAGGAGGGTGACTGTTATGGGTAGAACAGGATGAGCAGCAGAAGAAACCTCAAGAAAAAGGAAGAGAGAAAAGAAATGTCCCCAGAGCGTGTGTATGGTTGCAGTTTTGCATTTTTATGAAATTGTCTATATACACAGAGCAAGTATGTTTCAAAAAGATTAATCATTGTTAGAGCCAGAAGTGACCCAAAGATCACTGAATTTAACGATTCTCTAACTTGGTGTGCATCAGAATCTCTTGGGGAGTCGGAAAAAAAAAATGTAATTGCATAGACCCTACTACAATGGCCAAGATACCCGGTCCCCAGGTGATTTCAGAACACACTATGGTTTCAGAAGGACTTACTTGTCCAGTTTTCTTATTTTACAGAAGAGGAAACTGGCATCCTGAGGTGCTTGCCCAAGGTCACCAGTTTAATCTTTATTGGCTGTACATCAGGCAAGAAAAAAATTGCATCCACTTTGGGAAGTATCCAGGGATAATTTTTTTCTTGTTTTATGGTAGAAAAGAATGGAAATGTGCAAGCAAATGAGGGGAAAAATCACTACATATGTATTTGTGAGTACAGTTGTTATTTTTAGCTATAAAATTTTGTGATACACAAAATGACATATTTTCTACTTTCTGTTTTTGCCTACAAGTTTTAAAAGATTTATTTTTATGAGCTACTTCTACCAGAATTTACATGGCGTTAGGCACAGTAAATTGAATTTCACTACAACCCTAATATAGGTAGTCCAGGCTTAATTTTTTAGATGAGAAAATAGAGGTGTCACTACAGCTCAGTAAGATAAATTATTAGAATTATAAGGGAAAGGAAAGTTGTCTGCCACACGTGTGCTGGCCCCATAGCCTCATTGTTCACCTATGACCTAGAGTCCAAGGTACTGAATTTTACCAAAATAAGTTTGTATTTAACTTCATCAAACTACCTGCATTCAACTATTGCCTTTGTGGCAGTGATTAACGCTAGCGTTTAGTGCGTGGTCTACAGTCTGTTCTTATGACTCACTTACCAAACAGAAGTTCTTCTTTTGTAGTAAACCAGCCTCTAGGCGTTTGTAGCACAGGGAATTGCTCCTCAAGGGCTGGAGGTACAGAGCCCAGCAGCAGGGGGAAACAGCCACCTCCTAATGTAACTGCTCAGAAAGGCTGGAGAAGAAAACACAAGAAAAGAAATCACTTCCCTGTCTTATAAACAGTCAACTGTGTCTTACAACAGTGAAGCCGGTGCTGCAAATTATTCAACTTGAGTAACTGTGGCTGAACGTCACTGTGAGGTTTACTTGGGAGTCATATTAATCCTTGTCTTGGACATAATGTGCCAAATCTCTGTGATGACAAGCAGTTCACAAAGGGGCCTAAGTACAGTCTTGTGAGCGAGGTTTTAATCAGACTCAAAAATAATTCAGAGGCTATTTTGGCTTCTCCTTGAGTGGGCCAGAGGAAATACTCCTCTAGTTTGCCTCAGGACAATGTGGGGATTTTCTTTTTTCCTTTGATTGTTTTACTTTTTGTGATTATATTTATTCGAATCATTAAAAAATTAATGTTCAATTGAGATTGGAAGTACGCCACAGTCACATAATGGCGGCTGGCAAGGAAGCATCCTTGACTCGTAGATCAGCTCCTTGAATTGTTCTGTTCTGCTCACTGGGAGCAGTGGGGCTATTGGTCACTGCACACGTGTGTTTTCTGCACTCACAAGAACGTTAAGTTGTAATGCTCAGCCAGAATTCATAATTAGAGATGAACTTCAGGGTTCCATATTTTAAGCTCTGATCTTTTGGAGGTGATTCCAACTGATCACTGATCAGACTTCCTAGAGTTTTATACAGTGTTAAGTGAGCTTTGTGTTTATAAGAGTTGGTGGTATTCTTGTTTAGTTCGCTGGACATTGATAATTTTAATTGGTTAGTGCCTGTTAAAAATTCAAAACATCTAGCAATATTTTTTTGGATTGGTCTCCTAAAGCAAAGGAAATACAAGCAAAAATAAATAAATGGGACCAGATTAAACTTAAAAGCTTTTACACAGCAAAGGAAACCATTGACAAAATGAAAAGATAACCTACTGAATGGGAGAAAATATTTGCAAATGATATGACCAATAAGGGGTTAATACCCCAAAAATATAAACAGCTCATGGCACTCAACATCAGAAAAACAAGCAACCTGACTTAAAAATGGGCAGAAGACCTAAATAGACATTTTCCCAAAGAGGACTGGCAGATGGCCAACAGGCACATGAAAATATGCTCTATATCGCTAATCATCAGGGAAATGCAAATCAAAACCACAATGAGATACCGCCTCATGCCTATCAGAATGGCTATCATCAAAAAGAACACAAATAACAAATGTTGGCGAGGATGTGGAGAAAAGGGACCCTTACACACTGTTGGTGGGAATGTAAATTAGTGCAGCCGTGGTGGAAAACAATACGATCATTTCTGAAAAAACTAAAAATAGAACTACCATATGACCCAGCAAGTCCAATCCTGAGTGTATAACCGAAAAAAAAACCAAAACACTAATTCGAAAAGATACCTGCACCCCAATGTTCACAGCACTGTTATTTACAATTGCCAAGGTGCAGAAGCAACCTAGGTGTCTATCTACAGATGAACAGGTAAAGAAGATGTGCTATATACACACACACAATGGACTACTACTCAACCATAAAAAAGAATGAAAGTTTGCTACTTGCAGCAACATGGATAGACTTGGAAGGCATTCTACTAAGTGAAATAACTCAGACAGAGAAAGACGACTACTGTATGATATCACCTGTATGTGGAATCTAAAAACTAAAACAAACTAGTGAATATAACAAAAAAAGAAGCAGATGCACAGATGTAGAGAACAAGCTAGTGGTTACCAGTGGGCTGGGGCAATATAGGAGTGGGAGAGTGGGAGGTGCAAACTATTGGGTGTAAGGTAGGCTCAAGGATGTACTGTACAACACAGGGAATACAGCCAACATTTTATAGTAACTATAAATGGAATATAACCTTTAAAAATTATGAATCACTATACTTTACACCTGTAACATATAATATTGTACATCAATTATACTTCAATAAAAAATTTCGAAACATCCACATAGAGATGTTGAAGAGCAAATCTTCCTTTATCTTCTAGCCATCTAATTCCTCTCCCAATTACTGTTACTTTATATCTTTTTAGAGTTCTGTTACATATTCACAAACATATACATATATATGTATATGTGTATATATATATATTCATATAGGTGATAAGTATATGTGTATATATACATTTTTTTCTTTTCATACAGATTGTAGCATACTCTATACACTGTTCTGAACTATACTATTTCCCCCTTAACTATATTTTGGAGGTCTGTCCATCTCAATACATAAAAAACTGTCTCAGTCTTCCATGGAAAGGCATTTAGGTTGTTTCCAATCTTTTGTTATTACAAACAAAGGTGCATTTTCACCTGTGGGAATACAGTTGTGAGATAGATATCCATGGGTCAACAGCTGGTTTGAGCAATACGTGAACTTTCAATTTTAGTGATTATTGTCAAATTGCTTTCCAAGTGGTTATGCTAATTTATATTCCCACCACCAATGCAGGAATGTGTCTGTTTCTATAAATACTGGCCAACATCGTATTTTCAAATATTTTGATCTTTGCCAATCTGATTGTTGAATGCTGTTCTCACTACACAATGATGGAGGAAGTTTTTAAAATTGGATTTAGGACAACTCCACACAAGTTTTTGAGGGTGTGAGATAATAGAAATGTATATATTGGTCTCTGTCCCAGTTCCTGACACAGGGCTCCTAAAATCCTTGTAAATTCCTAAGTGATAGGATGGGGGCTGGTCACCGGAAAGACCAAGCCTTGGTTAGAAGCTTGGAATTTTTCAACCCCACCACCCAAGGAGAGGAGAGGGGCTGGAAATGGAGTTAAGAATTGCTTATGCCTCCATGAGGAAGCCTCCGTAAGATCCCAATAGTAGGGGATTTGGAGAGCTTCCAGGCTGGGGAAAAGGTGGAGGCGTGGGGAGAATGGTGCCCCTGGAGAGGGCACGGAAGTTCCACACCCCTTCCCACATACGTTGCCCTGTGCGTCTCTTCCATCTGGGTGTTCATCTGTATCCTTTATCATTTCCTTTTTTAATAAACCAGTAGATGTAGTAAACTGATTTCCTGAGTTCTGTGAGCTGCTCTAGCAAATTAATCAAACCTGAGGAGGAGTTGTGAGAGCTTTTGGTCTATAGCCCATGGGTCAGAAGCACAGGTGACAATCCGGACTCGCTCTAGCCCTCTAAAGTGGGGGACAGTCTGCTGGGACTGAGCTAGTAGCATGTGGGATCAGATGCCTCTCCAGGTAGACAGAGTCATAATTAAGTTGTAGGATACCCAGGGGTGTCATGGAGAAGCGCTTGGTGTGGGTAAAACCTCCCACACATTTGGTGACCAGAAGTGAAGCGTGCAGTGAGAGTAAGTGTGCAGTGAAGGAGGCAGACAGGAAAGAAACACGCGGTAGGAAAGAAAATGTTTTTTTTCCCGACTCAGGAGGTAGAGTGAACAGTTTTTATAATACGGAGGGCTTATGTTTCTCTAACTTTAAACAAACCTTGTAATACTAACATCATCTTAGGTACCTATAAGTGCAGGACTGGAAACTTTCAATGACTGCATAAGGCAAAAAGGAGGGTGCAAAAAGGGTACAAGTTTAGTTTAGATTTTTATATACTTGAGGGTCTAAATCCCACAACAATGGCTCCCTTGGTTATATTTCTCTTTTGCTCTCTGCTGGAGGTTTGTTTCTTTCAGCTTTTAGTTTTCTCGGGAGGAATGAGGTCAGGTTCTTACTGCTCAAGTCTGGTGTGTTAAACAGCTCAATTAGAGTCAGAGATTGTCCAGGCATTTCCAGGAAGTTTGCTGACTGGTGTCACTGAACGTTCACAGGCTGCAGCTTCCCCGGGGCCCCTTTGTGCTGCCCCCCGTTCCTGCTTTCTGGGTCAGCCCTGTCATCCATTTCACCTGATCAGAGTACCCTTGTCTCAACATTTTATAGTACCTCTCCTTCAGGGCACTGTGATGGAGGGAAGTTTTGGCTTTCTGATTTAGGAGAAGTAGGAACAGGTTTTTGAGGGTTTTATGCACATGTGAATGTCGATAAAATCTTGTTGTTTATTTTTTTAAAATACCGTTTCCAAAAGAATAGATACATGTATATGTATAACTGAATCACTGAAATTAACACATTGTAAATCAACTATACTTCAATAAAAGTAAATTTAAGGAAATACCCTTTCCACGCTTTTTTTCCTGCTCTTCATTCATAGCACTTCTCCTGTTTCCCAGAGAAAAGAGACCAGTGGGGAGAAGCTCCGGCAACCTCCTGCTTCTAGTTTGTCTCTGACCCATTTCTCGACCCTCCCTTTCCTCCTTGTTAAATCAGAAGGGCCGTCCTCCCTTTATGCAGAGCTATCTCTCTGTCTCTTCCCTGGATTTCACCCCCTCCTGTGCACTCAGGAACTCTCTCTTTATATCAACCTCTCCCTTCGTATCAATATATTATCATGCTCACAAGGTCCTATTTTGAAAATAAATCAGCAGTAACTCTGCCTCAACGGCACCTCGTTTCCTCCCAGCCAGCAGAAGTGTAGTTCGCCTCTCATTTCCCCTTCAGCCTTCAGTGGTAGGTTCTGAACTCATCGCTTCACTGAAATCACTCTTGCTAAAGTCTTTAACGACCTCTTCCATGATAACTTTACTGAAATTTGCAGGCTCCATTTTCCTTGAAGTTTGGACCCCTTTGTAGCGTCCACCACTCCCTCCTTCCCAACAGGCTCCCTCTTCCTACTTGACGCTCTTCTCTGTCTTCCAGACTCTTCCTCCATGGCTTATCTCCCAACGCTCAGGTTCCCTTCCAGTCCTCTCCAAGCTCCTCGTCTCTTCTCCCATTATGTAAGCCAGCCACATCCATGGTTAAAACCATCGTATGTAGAGTCAGCCAGATTCAGATTTGACACTTAATTCCAGCCCTTTTAAGTTTTGTCATCTGGACAAGTCACTTAACTCTCATAACCTCCATTTTCTCGACTTCAAAATAAGCATAATAATTCCCACTTCACTGGGGTGTGAGTTGGGAGTCAATGTATTCAGATAAACTATAAAACGTTTTATTGATTGATTCAACAAAAATTTCAAAAACTAATCTGAGCCCATACTATATTACAGGTACTATGTACAAGGTTTTTTGGACTGTGACATACAATAAGAAATACCATTTATAACGCCACTAGGACCACATACATACAAACAAATTTTCCTTCAGAGATTCTTACTCTTCTTATGTTTAATGTGATATGCTTTGTTATTTTCTATTCTATTTCACAAACTTATACTGGTTACTATCTACTAAATTTCCCAATCCTCAAATGAAACATGCCCTACAGTTTAGAAAGCATTCTTCTAGGCTCTGGGAATATGGAAGCATTGGCCACACGGAACTTTCTTCCCAGAGCTGAGCTGTCCATTAGAATTTTCTGCAATAATGGAAATGTTCTGTATCTGTCTTGCCCAATATGGTAGCCACTAGCCACATGTGACTCTTCAGTGTTTGAAATGTAGTTGGTGCACATGAGGGACTGAATTTTCAAATTGTATTTAATTTTAATTTATTTAAATTTACAAAGCCACGTGTGGCTATGGTATTGGACAACAGTTCTAGAGTGTGGGTGACAAACGAAAAAAGTAAATGAATAAAAGAACAAGATAATTGCCAAGAGTTATCACTTACCAGGGCAGTGATGATGTTATTTAGGATGGAGTGACTGAGAGTGACTTTGGGAAGAGTCTAGGCTGGGCGGTCAGAGAAGACCCCTCGATGGAGGTAATGTCTGATTTGACATCTGAGTTTCAAGGAGCCAGGCATTTGGCCATCTGAGGGAAGAGGATCCCCGCTGCAGAGAACAGCAGATGCAAAGGCCTACAAGTGGAAATGAGCTTGGTGTATTTGAGGAAGAGAAGTCTTATGAGGCTGGAACATAGTGGCAGTGAGTAAGTACTAAAGGAAGGTAGCTGTGCCGCTGAGTATCCACACCTATGCCCCCCCGCCCCAACCCAAGCGTCCCGCAGGCATTTCAAACTCAGCTTATTCTGTACTGAACATCCGAAAGGTGTTCCTCCTCTGTGTTTCCTGCTCAGTGAGTGGAACCACCATGTAACCTGGCATTACCTTCCTCCCCTCCCTCTCCCTCACTCTATCAATTGTCAAGTCCCGTCATTGTTCTTCTAAATGTCCCTGGAGTATGACCACTTCTCCACAGCCTTGTGGGATATTTTCTTGATGCATGGACTCATAATGGTTTCTTTGTCTAAATCTATTCTTCACACAGCAGCCAGAGTGATCATTCTAAAATACAAATGCAACCATGCCACTCTTTGACTTAAAATCTTACCGTGTTCCAAGGCACTCAGATTAAGACAGCAACTCTTTAACAAGGACTTACTAGGACCTTTATCAGCCTAATGTGCTTTGCTCAAGCCTGTTTTCAGCAACTTGAAAATGCCTTGCTGTCTATTCTTTGAGCATCTGTGAAGAGTGTTTCTTCTGCAGAGGGTTTTCTTTACTCTATCTCCTCCAACCTTTGGATGAAATTCTCGGGATATAGCTTAAGCAACGTTTCATCCAAGAAGCCTTCCATGACTCCCTGCCCCATGTTTGACGTCCTTCAGGTGTTCTCACAGCCTCTGAACCATCCCCATGTAGCACTTATTTCACCACCCTGTAACTGTCTATTTACAAATCTGTTGCCTGCACGAGGGCAGGGCTCAGTCTCCCATGTTTGTTGATGCATAGCCAGCACTTACCACAATGCTGGGCATCAAGTAGATGCTCAGTAAATATTTGCTGGATGAATAAAAAATAAATAACATGAATTCAGATATTTTTATTGACAATTAATGATTACCTACTGATTAACAATAATAGCTAGCATTCATTGAGTGTGCTTAGCGTTTTACTCTATCTCCTTCGTCTCCTCTACCACAACCCACTAAGATAGGCATTCTTATCCTCATTGTATAAATTGAAAACTGAAGCCCCTGAGGATTTAGAATAACTTGCCCGAAGTTACACAACTGGCAAGTGAAGACAAAATCAAGAAAACCCAAGTAAAACAAAAAGCAAAATCCATTTTCTAAATCCCAACACCAGGTGTGATGAGCTTCCTGGATTCCCTTGTTCTAACGGAGACTTCACAGACAGCAATGGGTTTGTAACTGCAAAGGGATGCTGCTCACGTCAGAGTGGTCCTGAGCTGAGTCATTATCCTAGACTTATAAACTTTCATTTGCTGAACTTGAAATAATGCCCAAGACTGAACTATTTCCTTCCGTTTGGTTGGGTGGATCTCGAAAAGGTATTCTGAGAGTAAGCTCCTAGGGGGTGCTGGCTGAGTACCTGCAGTGGGCTCCGGGGCACCTGAGGGGCATGGATGGGTGCTGTCCATGGAGAGAGGGAAGCCAGGAGCTTAGGAACTGGGGCATTGACCATGCTGTGGCAGAAGGCATTTTGCATTTTCTTTGTGATCACTGATCCATTAGGGGATTGGCCTTGTTTTTCATAAGATTTCAGGAACTGCCACACTGAATTGTGATCCTGTAGCTTGGTAGAAATTCTGACAGACTATTGTTTGAGGGCCATTTGGGGATTTGTAGTCCAGTGACTTGATGTGACTTTGGGGACTTTGATTCTGTCGTTTTGGCCTGTGCCTGTCATGTTTACTGTGGGTTGAACAGTTAAGTAGAGTGTCTACCTCTTGTAAAACTCCAGGCGCTGGCCAGATTTCATCTTGCTGATTCTTCACTACATCTGCCTTTGGCAGGAGAGTGACAATTGTTGGCCTTTTCATAATGAGAAGGACAATGGGGGCCAGAGAGGTTAATTGGCTTACCTCGGTGAAGCACCCAGGTTAGAGTAACTCAACATCACAGGATTATGTTTCTGAGTTAGACTGTTCAATCTTACTGGGGAAGAAATGCATGTTGTTTTGGTTTTTTTTTTTTTTTTGCGGTACGCGGGCCTCACTGTTGTGGCCTCTCCTGTTGCAGAGCACAGGCTCTGGAAGCGCAGGCCCAGCGGCCGTGGCTCACGGGCCCAGCCACTCCGTGGCATGTGGGACCCTCCCGGACCTGGGCACGAACCTGTGTCCCCTGCATCAGCAGGTGGACTCTCAACCACTGCGACACCAGGGAAGGCCCCAAAATGCATGTTTTATATTTGAGGATCCATATACTTCCATATATATTCATTCATTCATTCAACAATTATTTATGGAGATCCGACTGTGTGCCAGGAATTGCTTATAGTGGGGGCTAAGACAGACATGCTGTCAAGAAACTCACATTCCTATTGAAGAGGGAGAACAGACAGAAAATGTAAACACATGCACGAATTTTTCATTTCAAATACTAATTTTCTACAGACAAAATAAAAACAGAGTAAGAATATGTAGAGTGCTTGGGGAAGATGAAGAAAGTATTATCAAAAGGCTTCCATGAGATGGTGTCCGGTAAACTAATAGCAGAAGGATATAAAAGAGCCAAGCTTGAGAAATCTGGGGAAGAGCACCCCAGGCAGAGGGAACAGCAAATGCAAAGGCCCTGGGGCTAGGACAAGAGTGTCATGTTGGAGGATAGGAATGCTGAGTACTTAGAGGCTTTTAAGCAGAGGGGTGATGGGATGCTCATTTTTATTATAACAGGATCTCTGTGATTGTCATGCAGAGGTGAACTGAGGAAGGTAAAGGACGAAACAGGGAGAACAGGAAGAGATTACTGCAGGCGTCCAAGGATAGATACTGTTTTTGAGTTCCTACTATGTTTCAGACATTGTAAGTGCTTTCCATGCATGATCTTCTTTAATATTCACAACAATTCTATAACGTAATTATTATCTTCATTTTTCAGATAAGAAACTAGAGGCTCAACAGTTTAACTATCTTATCCAAGGCCACTCAACCTAAGTGGCAGAAGTAAGGTTTAATTTCAAAGTCTATACAGTTAAGTGCTTTTCTAGCCCTGGCATATCTTTTTTTTTTTTTTTCCTGTCTAGGACTGAAGGCTTTAATTAAAACAACAATGACAAAAACTAGAGATTTTCATCATGTGTTTCCTATTTTTACTCCCTGTTCTTACAACAGAAATATAACAAATCTTTAAAAAAATAAAAAGAGTGTTTATGGATTAAGAAAGCAACTGACCCTATTAATATTTCTTTACCCATGTATTGTGATATTCACTTGGCGATCGTTGTGTTTCTCCTCTTGACCTTTCTATTCTAAAGGAAGTGTGTAGCCCTGGCATCTCTTTATGGCCTGCTAGAGTGTTCCTCATGGATATCTCCCAGACACTTTAAAACTGTCAGGCCTAAAACCAGAAGTTCACTGTCTTATCCCCCAAACCTTTCCTCTTGGCTCCTCAGCTGTATTAATGACATCATCAACAACTCAATAACCTAGGCGAAAAACTTAGTGTCTTCTTAACTCTGTCTTTTTTTTTTTTTTTTTTTTTTTTTGCGGTACGCGGGCCTCTCACTGTTGTGGCCTCTCCCGTTGCGGAGCACAGGCTCTAGACGCGCAGGCTCAGCGGCCATGGCTCACGGGCCCAGCCGCTCCGTGGCATGTGGGATCTTCCCGGACCAGGGCACAAACCCGTGTCCCCTGCATCGGCAGGTGGACTCTCAACCACTGCACCACCAGGGAAGCCCCTTAACTCTGTCTTGACAGGTGTTTTTCTTCATTAATCCACATCAACTCTGTTACATCATTTGATCCATGTTTATTCTGTTATCTATTTGATTTCTATGCCTGTCGTCATTGCCTTGGTTTGAGCCAATTCAGCTATTCCAGTTGCTTCTTCTTCATTTCCTGATTCCAGCCAATCTCTACGCTCTCCAGTTTATTTTCCTCTAGCCTCTAGGTTTCGTTCCTATCTTAAACCCAGGTTACATTATTCCTGTTCTTAAAAATCATTCTGTGGTCCCCTTTGCCTCCAGAATCAAGTTCATGATCTCTAGTGTGGCAACCAACTTACCAGTATTGAGTCGTTCATTTGTTGGTCAGCAGATCACTTGTTATTGTAGCACTGGACTTATTTGTTTTCGCAGCTGATAACTTTTACCACATATAACCAGTCATGTGAAGAGGAAAGTTAGGAACACGCAGTCCAGCTGACTCTGGATTGAACTATTTAGAAGTCCAGCATGAACCGAGCTAACTAACCAGTGGGTGAGAGGCAGCGTTCAAGGGCCAATAAGGTGTTTCCATAGCCTCCTGGTAGAGCCTGTTGACTCAACAGCTCTGGGAAGTCACTCAGCCGGATACATTTTTGTTGGACTGACGTGCATGGAAGGGACACAGGAGAGACCTGAGTTCTAAGACAGATAAAGTCTAAACTAGCCACAGGCCCTCTTAACCTCTTAATGGCATTCCAGAGGGCCAAGGCAGCCAGTTCCTAGGGATAGGAATCAGTTCATTGAAGAAGCAAGTGGAAATTTCTGGACAGAAGGAAATGCCCCTTCAGTGTGAGATTTATCCTAACCCTACATTGTGTTGTTTACGGGAAATAGGTCCCTGTGAATGAAGCATGGAATAAACAGAAGGCTTAAGAAACAGGAGACTTTGTGGATATTTTCTGAGTTGAATTTGCAGACCTGGAATTCAGTGTTTCAACTCTGGCTGTCAGCACCCAGCAAGCATTCTGTCTTTAAGCATTTGTTGTCAAGAGGCAAATATACGCTGAAGCATTTTCTGCCCTACTAAGGATTCCTCAAACATAGGGTAGTTTCTCTAGACAGGTTTTCTTGTCTACTAGATAATCAGACAGAAAATTTAATAAAAATTTATTCTGTTCTATCATTTCTCATTGAAGAAAATAAAAGTTTTGAGGCTGTTGCCGTGATGCTGAAGGAGATAAATGAAATTCGTTTCTGCCAATTTTAAGAACTATGCTAGAAGATGTTCCCGTTTTGTTTCGTAGAATAAGTAATAGTTTTAAAAGATAAGGTAGAATAGCTCCATGTTTTCCATATTCAACTTTAAGGTGGGGTATAATTTTTAATGTCTGTACTACAAGTGATTATGATTTTCCACCATATTTTAAGCATAATATAAATTTTTAGCTGACAACTGTGTATTGTACGAACAATACTATAACAACAACAGAAATCAAGCAAGAAAAAAAGGGAAAGAAAACATATCTCTAATCTTGCCATTCTAAAAACCAGCTGTTTTAATGTTTCCTCCGTTACTATCAATATGTTATCGAATTTTCATATAGTTACAACCTTAGCGTAGACGTGACTTTACAATCAGGTTTCTGCTTCTAATGTTACATAAGCCTTTTTCCCCAGTCACTTTGCATTTTGAAACCCTAATGTGCTTTTATACTAGAATTTCTGGGAAATAATGGGTTTCTTCAAAAAGGTTTGTCCAGGATTGTATAGAATTTCCCATGGATTTAGGATGTGCCCAACAGCAGACACCAAGAGAATTCTTCAGAAAATATTCCCTAGAATAAAATGTTTTCCTCGGAAGAGACCCAGAGGGAAGGTGACGTGAAAGGAAGGGAGGATGGGACCTACCTCACAAGCCCATAAGTCACAGTTCACAGTCAGACAGCTGCAGAAGCCACATCCCGGCGAGGGGTCCAGTTCTACATCTGTGTTTGTATCTACAACACAGAAAATTAAGATGGGTTAAAGGGAGCCAGGGAGATGGCTCTCCCTCAGCGTTCCTCACTTGGCACACAAGACGGCCTTCAGGAGCTTCTGTTCTGTCCTTTCCACTTGACCAATGTGTTCTGGGACTTAATGTGCTAATATTCATGAGCCTTTTTAATTATGAGATGATCATCCTTTTGTCGTCGTCTGCCTCAGCGACGGATTACCAAATGTCCTTGATCAATGAGGCTTGCACAAATACGGATTGTACCCCAGACTCACCTGGTTTCTGAAAAATAAATATGGCTAATAACAATGTGCTGGTACTCACAGATGAGATGACACACGGCTTATCTGGCCCTCCCTAAAGCGAGGATGAAATGGCTAAGTGACAAAATACTGGGTTGTTGCATAGCCGACGAGCTGAATGTGCCAGCCCTTACACACGCCATGGGCCATGTCTGTTTCCTCGTTCATTCATTCATTCACTGGACAGGTATTGGTTGAGTGTCTACTTCGGCGGTGGCGTGTTAGAGGCTGGGCTATTTGCATGAACAAAGGAGGCAGAGTCTCAAAGAGCCTTCAGCCTGGTGGAGAACACAGACATGATCTAAAAATCTCATGGTAAATGCAACATTAAATCTGTGATGGGTACAAGGAAGGGAGGGTGCAAGGGGGCTGAGACTGCAGACGGCACGGGGCAGTGACCTGGTCACTGGAGGCATCTCCAGGAAGGGAGGACTGACCCACACTTGGAAAGAACATTAATACAATTGACTGATGTTTACCAAGTGGTTCCTATGTAAAAGGTCCAAATTTTAGTGTTTTATATGGATGGGTGTGTGTGTGTGTGTGTGTGTGTGTGTGTGTGTGTGTGTGTGTGTGTGTGTGTGTGTTATGGACTCATGTTAACATATAGGTGAGAAAACTCTGGCTTGGAGACAATAATTTGTTTAGGGTCATCCAGCTGTGAGTAGAAGAATGGGGATTGGAACTCAGTTTGATTGCAAAGTCTGGAGTCCTAACCACTCGGCTATATGGTCTCCCGTCTTGCTTGAAATAGTAGTTAAGCAGGTGGAGAGAATGGCGATGCCAGGCAGGTGGAACAGCATGTGTGGGGCACAGAGGTGGAAGCGAAGAGAGGTGGTGTGGCTGGGTGTGCAGGCTGGGGAGAGCGCCAGGCGAGGCCGGGAGGTGAGCAGGGACAGGCTGCGGCCCCGGGGAGGCATGTCAGGTTCTGGCCCTGCCCGACAGGAAGCCACCGGAGCCTCCAGGCAGGGGCTGGACGTGATCAGACTTGCGTTTTGGAAAAGTCACCCTCGCTGTACTATAGAGGTTAGATGGGGGCAAAGGCGGATTTGGGGAGACACATTAAAACCTTTTAGTGGTGGTGAGGGGTTTGAGAGCAATCGAGGTGCTGAGATAAGTTCTAAGTTTCCGACTTTGGCAATTCGGTGGGCAAAGATGCCATGTGTTGAGAAGGGAAGAGTGATGCGGCTTGGAGGAAAAACCGTGCATTTAACTCCGGCCAGTTAAGTTTGAGGTGCCTTCCTGAACCCAGGAGGTGTCTAACAGATCATATTATATATAGATCAGGAGCGCAGGAAGAGATTAGGGCGGGAGATAGAAATGTGTGAGTCACCCCAGGGAGAGGTGGTAATTGTGCCCTTCGGAATGGGCGAGACTGTCTAGGGAGAGAGGCTTTGTGTTTTCACTGTCCCCTTCATGCTTTCTTCTTTCCAGCTTGCCTTTGGCTGTACACACCCTTGTCCTTGCTACTTCACCCCTCCATCTGCAAACCTGATTCGTTTGCCCCCTTGCCCATCACTCCTTCCCTCCTCATGTGTGTCTTTATTCTCCATCCCTCCATCCATCTTCTAAAGTCTCCTTCCTTCTGTCCACTCGCTCACTTTCTGCTGATGAGTGCTGACTTTTCTGTTCTCATCCTCACTGAAATTTCTTTTTCAAAGGCAGCCAGTGACCCACTCTGCCCTCCCCAAGCACTAGATCCTGTGGTTCATCCCAACTCAGTCTATACCTCCCGGCTTCTCCTTAGCATCTGACTCTTGATACCTCCCCTTTTAAACATTTTCCTGCTTTGCGTTCCCTGGCACTGCATTATCTCTTTTCTCTTTTCTCCTGTCTTCTTCACGTGCTTCTCTTTCTACTTCTACCCCATCAACGTACATATTCCCCAGGAATGTCTTCTTCCTCTCCCTTCTATACATGCTACCTCAGCTATCTCGTTCAGTCCCATGATCTTCTCAGTCACCCCCTTGTGGATAGTACCAAAACGTATCTTTCTGGCCAGCACCTAAATACCGCAGACCCAACTGTCTTTTTAGCTGTGGGCTAAACGCCTCCTCTCTGCATCCCGCTAGCATTCCAAACTCAGCATGGCCCATATCAGACGTGTCCTGTTCCTTTCAAACAATTCAATGTCCTACACTGTTTACTTTAGCTGACTCCCTCTTTTTTTTCATTCTTTTTACCCCTCTTTAGCGCTACCATATTCAGAGCCCTATTATCGCTTGCCTGGGAACTTTGCCTTCATTTCTCAACTAGTTTTTCTTCCTCATTTCTTTGTGTTCTGAATGAATCCTATGCGTTTGCGCTAAATGAATCATGTATTCAACCCAGGTCCTATCTCCTCAGCCCCAAATCTTTAATCATCCTCTCTTGCCACTGAAATAAGTACAACCCCATTAGCCTAGTTTTAAAGACCCTCTTCACTTGGTCCCGAGGTAGCCTCCCACCTTTATCTCCTGCTTCCACCTGACACATACAGTCTGAGGCAACTACGTCAACCTCTTCTCCAGGCTGCGTGACACTTGGAGGCAGACCTCTGTGCCTCAGAGTCCTTGTATCACCTACGCTGCCCACCTGGAACATAGTAGGTGCTCACTAAAGGTCTGGCATGCGCACGCAAAAGTATTTGCTGGTTCCTACAGATGTCTGGTGCTTCCCAGACCCTTGCCTTTGCTCCTGGTGAGCTCCCTACATGGAGGGACCTCCTCTCTTTGTCTTAGGAAGTAACGTGAGATATGAAATAGTGCCATTTAAAGTTGTGCACTGGGAATTCCCTGGTGGTCCAGTGGTTAGGACTCTGTGCTTACACTGCAGGGACCACGGGTTCGATCCCTGGTTGGGAGACCAAGATCACACGTGGCATGGCCAAAAAATATTGTGCATTTTATATATATATATATATATATATATATATATATATATATTTGTTATTATTTTACCCATTTATTTAAAATCTACTCAACCTTCAGAACTCATTTCCAGCACCACTTTCTTCACGAAACCATTACTTATCCCCCTAAGAATCATCCTTTTTCTGAACCCTCAAGATACCTCTCTTCCCTTTGCTTAAAAAAAATTTTTTTAAAGTACCAGAGTGGGATGCAAGGATATTTCAAAGGAGATATGGTCCCTAGTCTGATAGGACCAGTTTGTTGTGTTTGATCATTAGGTATGCTTTTGTTATAAAACCTTTGATTCTAAACAGTAATTTGAAGACTCATCTCCCCCATCACCAGCCCGCCACAATCCCGTCCCAGCCATCACGCACTCGACTGAGCTCAGATTTTGGTCCCCTGAGGCACCTAACACACCACCTTGCCCACAGTAGGTTCTTACTATTTGTGGGCCTGAATTAGGTGAAGGGATGTGTATGGCTGCCAGTATCTTCCATTTTAAGTGAAAAGTGAGTCTGAGATGGGGAGCTGTGTTTATGTTGCCTCAGTGGCCAGAAGGGAAGCAACAATGCCCTTCTCACAAGTGCCGCAGAAGAAGCAATGGAACCATGTGTGCCACCAGGAGTAGCTGTCTCTGCCACTTAATTTCGGGGATAAAGGAAATGAGGCCATTATGAAGGTGGAAACGTCAATATTATGCAAACACAGGCACGTTCCTTGTGGAGCTAATCCCTGTGTGATCTTTCAGAGCCCTCTGCCTCTGCTGGATTCCATCTGCCAGCAAAGCGCAGGGCAGGCACTTCCAACATGTCACTGTCTTGTCTCTATCACAGGGACCGGGAAGCGAGTTCCATAAAATTATACTTTGTGTTCAGAATCCTGTATTTGTGATTTGAAGTTGGTCTACTCCTCAGTCAGTTAATGGAGAGGGCTATAATTCTCCAATCTTCCTAATTATCCCCATGGATATAAAATGTTGAGGACCTTGTAAGATCTTTCTTTCTAGGACATGATTCATCCCTTCCCCTTTTTCAAAATAAACTGAGAGATGGCCAAAATCTTAGGATGAAAAAATAACTCTGATGAAAGAGTTCTGGACAGCTCTCCCAAAGCAGCCAGTGAATTACGGGAAAAACATTTATAGGGCAAAACCACAGGGCATGGAGGCAGGGTCTAATTCGGTCCTCAATAAGTCCATTGTTTCTATCTTGGGAATTTTATTTTTCCATGGAAGTTCTTTCAAAGGGCTAAAGCACTCGGAGAACCACTTCAGTTCTATACGGGGTCCCAGAGAATGATTTGGGCAGTAAGGAAGAGGAGAGCTTTTTGCTCGTGAAGGGAACTGAGGCAGGCATTTCCAGGGGCTGATCTGCAGGCAGGTGGACCCTAGCGAGGAGGTTACTCCGAGATGGGGTTGGGTTTCACGTGAGAGTCAGGAGATCCAAGAATGAGGACCATCAATGCCAAGAGGAAAGCAAGTTACTTTATTTCTTTGTCCCCAGGATAGTCATTTGTAAAACGGGCACAAAAATTCCTGGGCCCAGACTACTTCGCAAAGTTGTTATATTGATCAAATCAGAAATGAGGGGGGTGGAAAAGCTAAAGTTGTTATCAAAGCATTTGGAGATGCTGAACTTGTTATAGAAGTAAAACACGTTCGCAGGCTTTCATTTCATTTTTGAAAGAAGCTATATGATTTTCTGTTTACTAAGCACCCCCCTCCCTCGCCCCCGCCAAATTAATGAGAGACCTTCAAAATGATCTGAGCCCTTAGGGCAGAATGAGTGTGAACACAGGAACTGGACAGCCTGTCTTCTGTGAGTTGCGAGTGGTGGTAAGAAGAGGCCCAGTTCCAAGACGTTGGTCTTGGGTTTGAAGTCTTCGCCTAAACACAATTATGCAATATTTGGGGAGTCAGTTCCAAGATCGCTCGGATTGCTTATGAGACATTTTGTTTATTAAATAATTTTCTGAAATTTACCAGGTTTTCGTGCCTCACGGATTCATGCAAATGTACGTATGACATTTAGAATTATAGAATGAGGTGGGGGACATCATCTAATTCACCCTGTGTTTTACAGAAAAGGACACTGGGAGCCAGGAAGACTGAACGACTTGCCTGAGGCTGTATGCTGTGTCCATGGAAAAGCTGGGGCTGGAACCCAAACCTCCCAGCTTCCCAGCTCAGTGTTCTTTCTTTCGAAGACATTTTCCGTGAATATTCTGGCCATATACCCTACTTTCATGGTCAATGCTAAATCCCTGGAAGAAAGCAAGAATGATTTTTTTTCCCTGTGATTTCAAAATAAGAGAAACATTTTGTAACCGTAATACATTGTGTTTTCTTTTTTTTAACATCTTTATTGGAGTATAATTGCTTTCCAATGGTGTGTTAGTTTCTGCTTTATCATTACATTTTTAACAATGTACAATTCTCTGTAGAATTTATAGGTCATAAAGTGCTTTCAAATACATTTAATCTTTATAACAATTCAGGTGAAGATTGTTATTAACACCAGATATGGAAGTGGCTTGGTCAAGGTTTCCAAAAATCAAAATTGGGACTCAAGAAAGGTTTGGGTTTTCAATTGCATTCTTTTTCTTTTTCTTTCTTTTTTTTTTTTTGCGGTACGCGGGCCTCTCATTGTTGTGGCCTCTCCCGTTGTGGAGCACAGGCTCCGGACGCACAGGCTCAGTGGCCATGGCTCACGGGCCCAGTCGCTCTGCGGCATGTGGGATCTTCCCAGACCGGGGCACAAACCCGCGTCCCCTGCATCGGCAGGCGGACTCTCAACCACTGCGTCACCAGGGAAGCCCTCAACTGCATTCTTGGAGGGTTTTTTTATGCTACATGAAAGTTGCTACCTGTGTGTTTTTAAGTACAAGTGACCATTAGTCATGGGGACAAGAGTCCCCAGGCACCCCCCACTTGGTTCGGCTCCATGCTGAAGCTAGGCTCTGCCTCAGTGTATCTTACAATGTTGACACCTACACCACTGTGACATGCCAAGCCATAGTGGCTTGAGTTTTCCAGTTCATCAACCAACAAAAGCTCACTTACTTGAGAAAGGCCTGGCTGAATTCACACTAGTAGCGGTAATAATAATAATAAAAACAGTTGACATTTATCAAATACTGACTGTTTCTAGGTGCTTTACAAGTATTGACTGATTTGCTTTTCCCAGTAAGCCTATGACCATTATATCTCAGTTTTACGGATGAACCACAGAGAGGTTAAGTAACCTTCTCCTGGTAACACAGCTAGTAAATGGCAGGTAAGTAAAATCTGCATTTTTGTTTTTCTTATTAAAAATGTGTGGTATTTTCATATAATAACCCTAGCCGTTCAATTATTTGTTTTTGCGCAAAGATCCTTCCCTCACTGAAGCTCAGTTTCTCAGCTCCAAAACGATTGTGTTGAACTAGCAGGTCTTAAGAGTTTGTTCTAGTACTATTGTCCCCTCACCTGCTACCATAGGCTCTGTGAAGCTAGGCTGTCCCATCACACCTTATTCTACCTTTTTCTGCTCCATCTTACCCTATTTCCAGAGATAAACAAAAGTCACATATCATTATCATTTTTATTTATATATAAATAAGCATTAAACGTACGAACTTTCTAAACATTTTAACTTAGGAAAAACAGGGAAACAATGACCACTCTTTCTCTCCTCCCTCCCCCTTTACTTCTTAAAATATTCATTCGAGCAAACTCTTTACTCAAAGGTAATGCAAAATCCTCCACGAAGGAATATAAAGTCCCAAATCGCACAGTTCTTTCCTTTGCGCCAACAACTGTACACAGACAATACTAGGTTAAAATGAACAGGAGGGCAACCTGAAATGGGGAAACAGGAAGGTGACATCACCAAATAAGCCTCCAGGCTTGTGTACAAGCCCCTGCAGAACAGATAAGGCTTGCCGCTTTCGCGATGCTGCTGGGGTGTGTTCTGGGTGCCCTGTATTATTTGAATTTAAAGTCTTTTTCAACATCAGCTACTGTGGGGCCACCCTCCTTGCTGCCCCTGAAGTGTGAGGTCCCCCCAAAATTCCATCTCTCATTTGAGATGCCCAACTGTGAGTTCAATGGTAAACTTGATGCCACTTGGGAGTGAATCATCACAAATGATAACTTCTTCCACTTAGAATCAATGAGTTTTCAGAAACAATTAAAGATGGTGAAATTTGTACCTTTTTCTATGTGAAAGGCTTTTATGAGGTGCCTTTACCAAGCCTTGAAATACATGCAAGTATTGGGGCAAAAGAGACCTTCAAACCATATAGGGCGGATTGATGTCGAAAGAAATAGCAATAATTGTTTATGTGTCTATTTGAACTTCCAACCAGGAAGGGGTTAAATTCCTGCCTGAGTTGCATTTTCTTCCTTATGAATTAAGCATTAAAATATGCCCACTTCATCACTTTCCTCACACACCTAGCTCTTCCTTTATTATGCCTTGTTTCCACTTGCCTGTAGACAGAGCTCTCCATATTTTGCTTCTGACTCTAAATAACCATGATCACTCATGATGAGAGAGCATCGGTTATGAGATGCCTGTGAGATGTTGAGAAATTTCTGTTTGGCTTGTAAAGCCGTGACTGTCTCTTTTATAATGGAGCTTTTATCTTCTGACAGAGAGCTCGGAGCTCTGTGTTTTTGTTAGTAGTTGGTGGTGACTATTCAAGGATTCAGTTCTCCCGTCACGGTGAGCTGGGTTGAAGATAGGGACGCAGGTGGACGTTTCTCTCTGCTGTTCTGTGTGTCCCACAAGACTTTTACAGAGCAGGGTAGTAAACTATCTCCTGGAGGAGAGAAAGTTTTATCCTTATACCATATCATGCACCTATCGCTGTGGCCAGGGTGCAAGGCTGATACACACCTCACTACCAACGTGAACATCATTTTCTTCCTTCATTTCATATGGGATTTTTGTGACTCAGAACCGGCTTGTCAAATAGGAAGGTGTGTGCGTGTTGAGTTGGACACAGGTCATTTTCTCTAGCTACAGGAGAGCTTTCTAAATGAGGGTCATCATGACGTTAACCTGCAGTCTAGTTCAATCAGTAACCCAGAGGCCAAGGTAATTACTTGGTGTAGAGTCACTACTTGACTTTTCTGCTTCACTGTATTTACAGTTAGAGAAAAACACATCCCGCAATGCAATACCAACGTGCTTTCTATCAAGGATGTAGCACAAATGTAAACAAAGTGTCCTTTTAAGTCAATACTTGCTGGGAAAAGCACAGGGTGTTCTTGGTATTATTATGGTATGTGACGCTTCACAAACTAATAAAAACATTGAATTTGCTACATATTTATATGCAAGTACTATGAATCATAACAGGAAAAAAGGAGGCCTACATTTTAATAAAATCAAACTCATACATGCTCTGATAGGCAAAAAATGTTGTACTTACATAGATCACGGATGAGGTCTTCTGTCCAGTTTTTCATGGGGAAAAAGCAGCTTTAAATATTTTGTTGGAAAATAAAATTGTGTCTTTTTTAAAATTTCCTTCAGATGAAACTGAATCGATGAATAATGTATATGTCTTCCGCCAATTAAAAAAAAGTCCTGGGATTTGTACAGCTGTGACTGAGAGAAGCCAATTGACACTTGAAGGCAAAGGGAGATGGAAAATGAAAGAATAAATGAATGGAAAATTCCACAACTCAGAATCCCAATGCTTTCTCAAGGACAAAACTGTTACTTGAGACGGCTCTGTGGAATTTTTGGCATTCTTGCATTATCTCACTTTGAAGATGGAATGTAAACCATGGTTTTCAGCCAGTATCACTGTTCTCTGAAACAGACTCAGTTAGATTTGCAGGGACTCTTTGGTAATACCAATTTCCCTAAATTTAATCAAATAATTAATGTTTCCAAAGCTTTGGGCATTCATGATCTCTCTTATTGGAAAGAGCAGTCTCATCTTTGGGACTTCTGTGGTAAATTCCCTTTCCATGGGACTTTTAGTGTTAACCCAGAAAGGGATACACTCATTCACAAAGCCTTTGAGGAGAATCTTGGCTACTTGTATAGTCTACTGCTAATCTATGGAGTATTGTTAAAAGTACATTTGCTATAGAAGTCATGAGAACCGCCAACAGGTGGGCTTGGAAAAAAACAGGTGCTGTGTGCTGGTGATAAAGGTATATTTCTCTGGTCTATCACTATGACAGAACATTCATTAAAACTTAATCTTGTCTTACTTGTATATTTATTTTAAAAAAATGGAAGATTTTTTGGGGGAGGTGCTTGTTTTAAAAATAAAATATTCACTCAAACCTCTGGAATTTGAGTTTCTCTTGTGTTTGTGTCAATAGATAACATATATTGAAAGTTATGCTTAAGCATTAGTTGTTTGTCGCCTTATTCTCAACTAATTAGAGATTTGTGTCTGATGCAAAAAGGTTGGTTTTAGGACACTTAAAAAATCCCTTAGTATAAATAATAGCAGCATATATAGTAAATATACAGGAATCAATTAATAGAGACTTAGTACTCTTTCAGAATTTAGAAATTTTTCTTACTGGCTTATCACTGAGATTTTCAATGCCTGCTTTAAATTATAAATTAGAGTTTGCTTTAATGTTTTCCAATATAGAAAGGATTCTGAAAAAAGAGTTGGTATTCAAAACATACTTGGTCATTGCCAGAAGAACCTGATGAATTATACCAGTGTTTTCACTTAGGGATAGATTATATGCCAGGAATGCTCTAAAAAGGATTGCTCCACTGGCATGGGCCATCCTGTAGATCTTTCAGGCCACTTTCTTCCTTTAGGGTTGCACTAGGTACCACAGCATAGGCTGTGAGTAGAGCGTTAAAGTGAGGCTTCAGGGTGTAAGGTGTTTTCCTGTAAGAATGATTGAGAAAGGTTTTCTTGTAAAGTCTCTTTTTGAAATTTAGACTTCTAACAAGATGCAATCCAATTATTTCCCTTTTATCTAACAAGGCATTCTATAACTCATGGAATGAAATGTGCTTAATAATAGAGAATATAGCCTTTGAGAAATTTGAACCAACAAGGAAAACACACTATTGATAGTTTTCAGTAACATTGCTGTTGTATTAGTGAGAAGTGACTTCTTTTGGTGAGAAGTCACAGAAAGTGATGTAAAAAAACAGTGATTGGGCTTCCCTGGTGGCGCAATGGTTGAGAGTCCGCCTGCCGATGCAGGGGACATGGGTTCATGCCCCGGTCCGGGAAGATCCCACATGCCGCGGAGCGGCTGGGCCCGTGAGCCATGGCCGCTGAGCCTGCGCGTCCGGAGCCTGTGCTCCGCAACGGGAGAGGCCACAGCAGTGAGACGCCCGCGTACCACAAAAAAAACAAACAAACAAACAAACAAAAAAAAATAGTGATTTATTAAAATGATTCTGAAGACCCTCAGAGGCCCTAAGCAAGAGTTGCACAGGGAGGCCTTGGGAAGGGGAGGCACCGTGGAAATTTATAGAGATCACGTCAAATGACTCAGCTCCATGGACACCAGATTAACCCCAGATTCCCAACTCTTGGGAGAAAGTCTTATTGGGCCAGTGAGGGTCAATGTCCACCTCGGATCAGTGAGCTGAGGTTTGAGGGGCAGGACCACGCAGCACAGACCAGGCTTCTAGAAGCCTGCCAACACCATGGGCAGGACCCCGAGAGGGACAGCGCGTGTGACTTACAGTAGCTGGGCAGCCACCATGAGAGGCACTGAGTTCAGAAATTTTAGCTTTCAACTTCAACTTGGAATGTTTTGAGTGTATATATATATCTCTGTGTGTGTGTATATATATAGTAAAAAGTCAGGTGGTTTCTTACACACTCTGTCGCTATGGTTAGCATAGTTTCAGGGAGAAGTTATTGCAACACCAGGTAATTAGTTTTGAGAAACATTTTCACTCTCTTGTCAGACTCTTCACAAGGTCACTGGAATAGAAGTGTGATAAATGGGAAACAGCATATAACAGATATTTTGTGAGTAAACATACAAGCTAAAACACTATATGTGACATCAAAATCCAGATATGCGTATGTCCTTTGCTTCACCTGTGGGTGTTTAAGAGTCCTTGTTAATTCATTCTGTGATGTGATTCACCTTTCTTGATGTTCTGTTTGTGTCAGTCTCTGTATTAATCATCAGGAACTCAACAACAGACTTGCCATAGTTCTGGCTCCCAGAAAGTTTACAGTCTAGAAGGCCATTCAATTCAGCGGGTTCAAGCTGCAGTTTAAGGTACGTTGAGCACACTGTGGGAGTATGTTTCAGAGATCAACACAGAAGTAGGAGTCTGGGTGCTGGGGAAGGCTTCCTAGAAGGTTAAGCAGAAAAAAAAGTGGGAAACTGAAGGAACGTGGAGTTGATAGAGATAACAGACAGAAGGCAATGAAAGAACATTTCGACCAGAAACATTCAAAATCCCAGAGACGATAGAGGGCATTTTCATTTGAAGAGCTGCAATTAGAACAGTATGCATTATGGAGAATAAGGTGGGAAGATCCTGTGAAGCGAGATAGATAAACAGAGGTTAGATAATGAAAGGTATGGTGAGTTACACTAAGGACTTTCTTTTGAGGCCAATGAGGTCTGATTAAAGTGTTTTAGGGCTTCCCTGGTGGCGCAGTGGTTGAGAGTCCGCCTGCCGGTGCAGGGGACACGGGTTCGTGCCCCGGTCCGGGAAGACCCCACATGTCGCGGAGTGGCTGGGCCCGTGAGCCATGGCCGCTGAGCCTGCGCATCCAGAGCCTGTGCTCCGCAACGGGAGAGGCCACAGCAGTGAGAGGCCCGCATACGGCCAAAAAAAAAAAAAAAAAAAAAAGTATTTTAAATGGGGGATACATGATAATACTTTTGAACTATGAAAATTACTGTGGAGGCTGGACCAGAGCAGGTAAGACTGGAGGTGGGGAAGCTAATTAGGAGAATAACAGGAATGCAAGAGAGAGAGCAGTGGGCTGGTCCAAAGTGGTGCTAGTGGCGATGGAAAGAAGCAGATGAAAATGAGAGATCAATACGATGTGTTGTTTAAGCAGCTCATGCAGCTCAATAATAAAAAAAACAAGCAACCCAAGCAAAAAATGAGCAGAAGACCTAAATAGACATTTTTCCAAAGAAAAATGGCCAACAGGCACATGAAAAGATGCTCAACATTGCTAATTATTAGAGAAATGCAAGTCAAAACTACAGTGAGGTGTCACCTCACTCTGTTCAGAATGACCATCATCAAAAAAATCTACAAACAATAAAGCCTGGAGAGGGTGTGGAGAAAAGGGAACCCTCCTACACTTGGGAATGTAAATTGGTGCAGCCACTATGGAGGAACAGTATGGAGGTTACTTAAAAAACTAAAAATAGAGTAGCCATATGATCTTGCAATCGCATTCCTGAGCATGTACTTGGAGAAAACTCTAATTCAAAAAGACACATGCACTCCAATGTCCATAGCAGTGCTATATTTACAATAGCCAGGACATGGAAGCAACCTAAGTGTCCATCAACAGATGAATGGATAAAGAAGTGTGTGTGTGTGTGTGTGTGTGTGTGTGTGTGTGTGTGTGTAATGGAATATTACTCAGCCATAAAAAGAATGAAATAATGCAATTTTCAGCCACATGGATGGACCTAGAGATTATCGTACTAAGTGAAGTAAGCCAGACAGAGAAAGACAAATATATATCTCTTATACATGGAATCTAAAATAATGATACAAATGAACTTATTTACAAAACGGAAACAGACTCACAGACATAGAAAACAAACTTATGGTTGCCAAAGGGGAATGGGGGGAGGGATACATTGGGGGTATAGGATTAATAGATACACACTACCATATGTAAAATAGATAAACAACAAGGATTTACTGTATAACACAGGGAAATATATTCAATATCTTGTAATAAACTATAATCGAAAAGAATAAAAAAAGACTATTTATATATACATATGTATGTGTAACCGAATCACTTTGCTGTACACCTGAAACTAACACAGTATTGTAACTAAACTATACTTCAAAAAAAAAAATTTTAAAAAGGAAGTGTTGTTTGATGAGAAACAGGGAGTGGTGAGTAAAGATGGGGGCGAGGACCTGGCTTCTGGCGTGGACAACCCAGTGGACCACAGGGTCAGTCACTGAGACGGGGAATGGCAGGGCGGGGTAGAAATAGTGAGTTTCTGTTTATGGCACGGTGTGCTTTAAATGCTCATGTTGTAGCAAGTAGAGGTGTCCAGTAGTCGTTACAGGTCTCGTAATCAGGAAAAGGATGTGGGCTGGAGTTTTATATTAGGGAGTCAGGAGAGTAGATAGGAGTGCCCTGAGAGAGGTGTTAGAAGGAGCTGTTGTTTCCCTCCGTCTTGATGGGACCCCTAAAGTGTGATGCTATAAAGATATAAGGTTTTCATAGTCTCTTTAGGGGAAGGGTGTTGGGAGTTCTGATATTGGCACCTTTGAGAATTATCCCTGGTGTGGCTGAAGCAAACCTAAACTGGCCAGGGAACCCTCCCTTTTGCAAGGCAAACTTCTGGTGATGCAAAGGCGAAGAAGAGATTTCTCTTTCCTGACAGAGGACTGTGTGTGCTCAAATGAATGATTAAGAGTGAAAAAAAATCTCTAGTGCATGCTCTCCATTAATATGCATGGAACCTTCACTGATGATCTGGACAAGCTGCTTCTCCCACAAGGGCTGGAGAAGGCATTGTTGGAATGCTGATCCGGTGGCTAATGTGGGCTATTGTCCTGTGCCACCTCATAGGCTCCCTGATGAGATTATATTTTATCTTCATCCCTGTAGACTCAGACCCTTGACCCGGGGCCTAGCACGTGGCAGGTGCTCAGTAAATATCCTATTGATTGTTATCGAGGTTCTTTAACAGAACACCCGCATATTCTAGGGATTCCCTCTTGTGCTGTCCAATCACTTCTGATTTCTCGGCGTGTAGAGAGGATGTCCGGGAGTGTGGATGGAGATAAGGTCCAGATCCTTTTTGTGAAGCTTATATTTTTCTGGTATGCAGTGCTGGGAAATTCTCTGACCTCTTGGGACCCCACCCCCCCCAAGTTGTGAAAAAGGCCCCTTAACAATCTATCAACAATTCGTCACCCTCAATTTTTGTTTGATGTCTTCCTTAGGGTAAACTAAGTTTAAAATGTACTGGTTAAAGGGCATAGCCAGGGGAGGAAATAGCATTAATGGCTCTATCAGTTAGGAATCTTCTGGTTGCAAGTAATAGAATATCTAACCCAAAGCAACTTAAGCAAAGCAAAAATATGACTTCAGGTGTGACTTTAAATAAGGTTCAATGATAAGGCCATGGAGAGTTACCCTTGTCAATTTTGGTTCCACTTCCTCTGGGTTGAATTCATTCTCAGGCAGAATCTTCTTTCATGGTTGCAAGATATTTACTAGGAGCTATAGAATCCTTCCAAGTGAAACCCTGCAGAAAAAAGTGAGAGTCCCTGTTGTGGCATCTCCACCTGAAGTGTTATTGGCTCTGATAGGGTCGTTTGACCACCATAAACCTGTCATTATGATTCAGAGAACAGGAAATACTGATGAGCTTGGACCAGGTCTTATGTTCTACTCTGAGCCCTGAGTATATGGGCTGGTTTGGAAGGATGAGTTGTTTCCCAGGGGGAAATCTGGGTTCAGTTACGAAGAGAAAAGTGAATGAATGCCAAGCGGTAAGAACAACTGATGTCCTGGGAGCCACCTTTTTCCCTCCTGCACCCATGGCAGACATTGATCATCAGTCATGGTACTTTGTCTCACTGTACCTGGATGTGGTCTTGACAACCTTGTCAAGGCAGTGCTGTAGTCAGCCACTAACAATGCAGCAGAGTTGCCAAGCAAGATGAACACTGCCCTTGATGCAAAAATACCTGGAAATTTCTAGAAAAAGCTATTCTTTTCCTCACCAGTAACTCAAGGCAGAAACAGACTAAAAGAATCCTACGGTAAGGTGGTTCACATTAATCACTGATGAGCATTTTTCGTTGCCCCCTTTTTGGTTTCTCTCTGTGTGTGTTAGCTTATTAATAAGAAATATTTTGGTTTGAGGTCCTGAGAAAACTCTCTGGAGTTGTGGAGTAGTTATAAATTTGTTCTTTTTGTGGTGGACATTAAAAGCACTGGAAAACATTCTGTGATTTCAGTGGGCACAACGTGGACAAACTAACTACGTACTTTCCTACAAGAAAAATGCAAAACATAAACAAATGAAATCAGACTCAAATAGATGGGTTTCTTTCCGGGGGGCGGTGGTCAGGATTTCAGGAATCTGGAGTCTGAACCCTGACTCTGCACCACTGTCACCCAGAATTAGCATGTAGGTGACCACTTGTACAACCACGGGGCCCCAGAAGGCCCCTGCCTTCCTGTGCCATCATCTCGAAATGCTTCCAGCACTGGCCAGAAATTCCAGAATTAAACATTTATTTTTGTGGTTTTTAAAGCTTTCCTTCCTTTGTCTCCGTTTAAAATGCCCTTAGAAGGGCCCCATCGAGAACAGACCATTAAGTTCTCCTGGGCCTTTACAACTCTATAGCAGGAGTGTTGGATTGTCCTTTGAAAGCAGGTTTTTATTAGATGGGAAATGGGAAAAGCAGTGGGGGGCACGGTGGCTGCCAGAAAGGCATGAAAGTGTCCATAAAGAAGAGGCTGAGAAAGCCACAGGCAAATGTTAGTCTTACTGTCTTGTGGGGTCTTAGCTATAGCCTTGGCTATGCCATTTGAGAGCCTCCAAATTTTAACGTGTTTATTCTGTCCATCTATCCCGTGTTCACTTAACATCCATTTATTGAGTATCTACTATGTCCAAGGCACTGAAGGGAATACAAAGGTGTAATTTCTGACTGAGGAATCTTAATTACATAAGGTGGAAAAATAGTAACGTTGTTCTGTTTTGCATACTGTTTCAAAAATTTTCAATGTCATGATCTTAAAATTACTCTATGATGATTTGTACCCTCTCTTCTAGAAAAGTCTTATTTTCTCAATCACAAAATGTACTTTCTCAGAATTCTTTGGGGTTTAACAAGTAAACCAACATGATAATGCTGAAACATTTCACTTTGTCTGTAGTGTGTTTATACAACTGTCCTCGGTAATCTCGACCTCTCTTTCCCCCTTGTTCCTCTTTCCTCTCTTCTCTCTCTGTCTCTCCAATCCCTTCTCCTCTTTTCTCCCCTTCTTTCCTCTCTATTACCCCCTTTCTCTTCTTCCTTCTCTATAAACCTCCCTCTGCTTCTTTCTCATTCTCTCTAAACCTCTTCTCTTTTCTCCTCATTCTCTCCTTTCCTCCTCCATCTTTCTTCCTTCCCACACTCCCACTCCCCCTTCCCCTCCCCATCTCCCTCTTCCTCTCTCCCTCTCCTTGTCCCTCTCTTTGCCTCTCTTCTCCCTTCTTCCTCCCCGAGCCTTGCTCTTTTGGAATTTGAGCTCATTTCTCCCACCTCGCACAGACCTCCACGTGGTGAGGAAAAGCAGGAATTTGACCTTAGATCACTCTAAGTTTACCCCTGCCCAATCTTGACCCCCCACTCTCCTACTATCCATCTATAAATCACTTCAATTAGCCCAGCTTGGGTTGTGTCTATGGGCCTGGGTCGGTCACCCAGGCCAGAGGGATGAGTGCCATGGTGTAGCCCATCTGGGCTGTGAGCTCACCCTGAGGCCAGGGCCATAGTTACTGTGGTTGGCAGTTCCACCAAAGCTAAATGGAGGTAGGGAGAGTGGCTCTCCCTGCAAAGTGGGAGTGTTATTATCAGAAGAAATTGAGGGAAGGGGTGCTGAACAGGAAAAAGCAAGACAAAACAAAGACAAAATAAAATATCTACCCCCTCCCCCATGTCTAGACGACACTTATTTTTAAGACTATACATCATAAGAAATATCTTAGGGTTTTTAAAAAAATTAATTAATTTATTATTTTTGGCTGCATTGGGTCTTCGTTGCTGTACGTGGGCTTTCTCTAGTTGCGGCGAGCGGGGGCTACTCTTTGCTGCGGTGCGCCGGCTTCTCATTACGGTGGCTTCTCTTGTTGCAGAGCACAGGCTCTATCTAGGCGCGCGGGATTCAGTAGTTGTGGCCCAGGGGATCAGTAGTTGTGGCTCGTGGGCTTAGTTGCTCTGTGGCTTGTGGGATCTTCCCGGACCAGGGATCAAACCTGTGTCCCCTGCACTGGCAGGAGGACTCTTAACCACTGCACCACCAGGGAAGTCCCTATCTTAGGGTTTTAAGTAATTTTTTTTTTAGGATAAAATTCACTAAAGATAACCTAAAGTCCCTGAATATTTATTTTTCATGCAGCCTTGATAAATTGACATTAAATTCAAGTTATTATCTCCTAATGCAAGGAGTAACTAACATGTTATTTAACTAGTGACTAAATCATTCACTCTGACATAAAGAACAGGATGTTACAGTATCATAAAAAAATTAGTTTGCAAAAGCTATCACAAAACATTTAGAGACCAAGAGACAAATTAAAGGATCAAATCAGTTCAACTCAACAAATATTTGTTGAGTGTATATTTTGTGCCAGGATCACCAAATTAAACTATAAATACACCAGGAAGAAGATAATAAAATGGTTAACTGATATACATTTGAAAGGTAGGTATCTGCTAACTATATTTGCAGCATAAGTACTCAGACTGGGGGCTGTGATGCTGGGAGTGGGGAGCTGAGCACACCAGGGTGGATAAGCCTCACACAGTATGTCTGGAGGAGGAGTAGGTGGTGCTCCATGGTTTCCTCCTAGCCTTTGAGATGTGGCAAGGTAATAACTTAAGTTCTCATGGGGCCATTCAGCCAATAAGACACTTTCATGTGTACCATTTTACTTGATTCCATGTAAGTGTCAGGAGAATCAGCATCATTCCCAGTGAACAAGGGAGGTCCAGGGAGATCTCAGATGAAGTGACCTGTCCAGTGTCACACAGGTCATCAAAGAGTGATCTAGGGTACAAGTTGAGCTTTTCTGAATGCAGGATAGGTACCTTCCTCTACTACATCACTGCAAGGTTTTCCTCAGTGGAGGGATGATGGACGGATGATGGAGGGTGAGCTCTTCTCTTCCTGGGTGCCCTTCTTTGACCTACACTGGATTGGTCCACCCAGGTCTCTCCTTCACTTGTTCCTGATCTCCCCAGATTTCCAAGAGCAGGTATCATTTCAGGCAGTGGAACCCAAAGCTCATTAATCATCACAATTCCCTCGGGGACTTAAATACCTCTTCCAACACCTCTCACTTCCCTGAAGGCACACACAGAGTCTTGGTCCCACCAGCTTCTTGATTTCTCTTTATAGTTTGACATTGTTGGGATTAGGATCTCGGAAAGCGAACTCTGAGACACAGTGAGGATTGCAAAAGGTTTATTGGGGAGTGGCCACTGTAAGAGGAAAAGCAGGGGCCGCAAGACTGGGCGTGGGGACCATCAAACCTCATGCAGACGTGATATAGTCCCTGCCAGCCCTATGGAGAGTTCTGGAGCAGAGATGGCTGTTAGGGGAATACTCACCAGGTGGAAATGGCCAGGCCCTTGAGTGCTACCTTGCTCAGTTATTCTCTGGAGGTGGCGGGGCTTTTGCTCCTGAGAAGAGTGTGACCCTGGCTAAAAGTTGAAGGGGCTCATAGCTGGAGGCTGTCAGCTCACCATGGTCCTCACAGCTCGGCAGGGACTTCTTTCCTGAAGGGGGGATCTGAGCTGCATCTTTCAGTCTGCTGATTTGTGTTGTCATTTGTTTTCTGTCTTGAGGTCTTACCTCACTAACTAGATTATAACCTTGTTAAGAGTTAGAGCTGGGCTTCCCTGGTGGTGCAGTGGTTGAGAATCTGCCTGCCAGTGCAGGGGACATGGGTTCGAGCCCTGGTCTGGGAAGATCCCACATGCCGCGGAGCAACTGGGCCCGTGAGCCACAACTACTGAGCCTGCGCATCTGGAGCCTGTGCTCCGCAATGGGAGAGGCCCGTGCACCGCGATGAAGAGTGGCCCCCGCTTGCCGCAACTAGAGAAAGCCCTCGCACAGAAACGAAGACCCAACACAGCCAAAAATAAATAAATAAATTTATTAAAAAAAAAAAAAAAGAGTTAGGGCCTCAGGACAACAACCAAACCCCCAAAGTAATATATGGTAAAAACAAACAAACAAAAAAAGAGTCCGCCATTTTATGGATTCTTTTTAACCCCTTCTGCAAAGCAGTACCTGAGGTTTCTTATTAGATCATTGATTGAACTGGGCAACAAAAATAACTGGATGCCTCTGGAATAAAAAGAATGATGGTCATCAAACCACACAAAGAGAGATAAATCTTACCTTTCTTAGAGAAACTTGACAAGTTGGCACTAAGAACAAATGATAAACATGGGCTTTGTTTAAAATTTAATTTAGCTTCAAATTTTAAGGTGTGTTAGGCTACAGATATTTAAGATACTGGTGGAAACAAATTCCTGGGGTTTATTATACTTTGGGAGATGGATTCCTGTAGGCCAGTCACAACTCCTGGATTTAGATTCGATTCACTAAGAGGCACCAGCTTTACGAAAAGAAGCTGGCTTTCTGCTCATGGTGATTTAGGTTACCGGCCTTCACAGAACTGCCTCTAAATACTGCTGCAGTAACTCTCCAGCTCAGGGAATAAATCGAGAATGATCAGTGCCATCAGAAATCCCTCTTTACAGGTAGAGACGGAAATTGGAATATTTGTGCACCCAGATATTCTGCATCATCCCTGTGTGGCTTTCCTGTGTGTTCAAGCTTCCTGTCATTATAACAGCTAAAGCAATCATTCCTACTCACTTCATTTTGACAGTGCACAAAGCTTTAAAATATGTTTCCCTGGTGGCAAAATACACTTGATAAACAGAGAGAACTATCCTTAAAAAAACAGTTTTTAGAGCACAAACAGCTGTCTTCCATTTTTGGAATAGAAAGGGAACAACTAAAATGACTAATCTCACTAAGTATTACAATAAAAACGCTGACGAAACCTTAACTATAACCTTCACATCTTTAGTAGCCCTGTAATTACAGTTCTAGTTAAAAAACCCAACAACTGCTAGGGCACGTTTAATTACTATCTGACTTTATCATTGCCTTCCGGCCTTTGGAGTGTTCTAATATGCACTGACCCCCAATATCAGTCATTTAACTGCCCTGAAAAATAGATGTGCTTTTGAATAAAACATTCTTACTTAACGCCATTTCTATTACCCTAGAAGAGACTCTGAGAACAATCAAGAGTGGTTAATCAGAACTGGGGCTTGAACATCTTGGTAAAAATTATGCTACTATCTGTACTTCATTAAAGTGTCACCTACATTTATTTTTATCTCTTCCTACACAAATGAACATGTTTCATGGGTTGTAGGTTAATGAACTAGAAGCCTCACAGAGAAAATCATCCCCAGGAATTTATTTTATTTTATTTTACTATTATTATTTTTTGCAGTGCACGGACCTCTCACTGCTGTGGTCTCTCCCGTTGCGGAGCACAGGCTCCAGACGTGCAGGCTCAGTGGCCATGGCTCACGAGTCCAGCCGCTCCGCGGCATGTGAGATCTTCCTGGACCGGGGCACGAACCCGTGTCCCCTGCATCGGTAGGCGGACTCTCAACCACTGCACCACCAGGGAAGCCCCCGCAGGAATTTATTTTACAGACTCATTTTTATTGAAGTACACTTGATTTACAATGAAAAAGAATAAAGACTGTTAAATTTAAATGATGTTTAGGGTTAACAAGGGGTAGATTGGAGGAGAATTAAAAAAAATCAAGTCAATCTATCAATACATTCGGAAATTGTTCCTCAGGAGGTCTTCAATGCTGTAGGCAATTTTGCAGGCATCACTGCCTTTCCTAATTTGCTTCTAATTCCACATTTCCTTTCAAAAGCCTGCAGTGAGCAGGGGCTGGGGCTTGTACATGTCGGATGTCCTTTGGGATCCACAGTGGGACATCAGGAGTGTCAGCAGTATCTGTGGCTGTTTCCATAATTCTCAGTTCCACCCGGGCATCCCTGTTGGTTTGTAGCACTGGGATGTTGGCTACTCCCAGGAGAGCCTCTGGAGGCCTGTAACCACACGCCTGCAGGGAGCAGTGACGTGGCTTCATCCTGCCTCGTAGATTATGTAGGAGATGCCATCCTGGGGATGGATAGGGGTACAGACTTGGAATCATACCAACTAGACTTAGATGCTGGGTCTGCCACCTGGAAAGTGAGTGGCCTTGGGAAATTTTACTTAACCTCTTTTAGTCTCAGTTTTCTTACATGTAAAACAGGGATAATGATAGTACATCCCAAGGCTGCTGAGATGAAGTGAGAGAACGTGTGTGAGGCTCTTAGCATACTGCCTGGCAAAAAACAAAGTGTTCAATAAGTGATAGCCATGTTTACGATCACAGGCAAGCTAACAGGAGACTTAAACTACAATGCAGCATGTCTGGAAGAGCTTTGTAGACATAGGCATCTGTTTGGGGGAAACTATGTTTCTGTTATGACTCTTTTGGTTGCAAAGAAATAAAACCTTTGTCCAGCTAGCTCCAGTCAGGAGGGCTTGAATGAAATTTTATAGGAGAATCTTACAGAACAAAAATGAAGGATTGATGACTTCCCTGGTGGTCCCGTGGTTAAGACTCTGTGCTTCCAGTGCAGGGGCACGGTTGGATCCCTCGTGGGGGAAGATCCCGAATGCCAAAAAAAAAAAAAAGAAAGGATGAAGGATTGAGTCAAGCTTACAGGTAATGCTGGGAGTTGGGAATTATTCCCGTGGGGTAAGTCTTCGTGTCCCTCAGTTTCCCCATGGCCTTCCCAACTCTGCTGTGTTACTTTACTCCTTCCTCCTGTCTTTGCCAGATTCCTCTGCCTACTCATCTTGCAGGTGGCCCCTGGGAGCTCCCAGCCACCACTGATAGCAACAGGCTTGTGTGTCTCTTGACACGCAATTTGGGAGAGAAATCTGATTGGTCCAGCTTATCTGTGTGAGCCCCTCATGTAAATCACAGGCCATCGCCCAGCCAATGGATGGGCTCCTCTTGGGTCAACAGTTTATCCATGATCCAATCAGCTGTGGCCAGTGCAGTGAGGGTCCCATGGGAAGTTAGAGCTGCCTCTTTCAGGCCAGTGGGGAGAGCCGTACTACTCTGACAACCGTACTGTTAGCGGCTCTGCTCATTGAGTCGTAATGAGGAAGGCCTGAGAATTGGGGGGGAGGGAGTTGGGGTGGAGGGAGTCCCTTCTCCCTTCTCCCTTCTCCGCAAATGTGGCTGGTGTCAGGATAGTTGCTCAGCGATGAAACCTCTCTCTATGGTGACCTTCAGGGCAATAGGTCGGACGGGAAGGACGATAGTGGATTTTTCCACGCACAGGGAAGAGCAAGTGAGAGCTGGGGCGGGGCTGGGCGGAGGCTCCGGCGTCAAGGGGGCTGGCTTGGGGGGGCGGGGCTTAGCTTGCCTTGAAAGACAGGCAGAGGGAAGCAGGCAGGGGAGGTCCTTCGGGTTCAGGGAAATGGCTGACCCAACAGAGAGAAGGCGTTCGAATTCCTCTGGCCCAGAGCCCCGGGGCCTAGTTTTCCTCTCTGTTCAGGCAAAGGAAGTGGAGTTGGTCCGAGGAGCGCTCGCTCACTGCAGGCCGCAGCTGTGGGATCCTCCCCCGGGGCACTGAGTTCTCTAGAGAACTGGACCAGGGCTGCCCGTCAGCAAGGACGAAACGAGCTCCCTCAGCTTAGCAAATTCTGGTCAGACAAGGAGTTCTCCACATTCCTCTTTATGCAGGGACGGTCTGAAGCCCGTGGCTACAGTTAAAACCTGAAGGGAGAAAGTCTGTTGCTGTGGAGATACCTGAGATGGGGCCTTGAAAGACCTGTTACATCATCACCCGAAGTCCTCACTCCCAGGTGGGTAATTTTCACTTTGGTCAGAGAGGTGGTAGCTTGATTATGTGAGAGTCTCCCGGGCTCATCTAGTTATCATTGCCTTTTAGCAAATAATCTGACCTGTGGGTCAAATGCCTGGGAAGGAGAGAAGCTCTCTTCAGTAACCAAATGGCCTTGGCCGAGAGAAACAGCCGTTGGGGTTGTGGATCAGTGCTCTGGCGCTCCTGACAGAGAAGGGAGGGGGTGATGATTGGGAAAGTGGTGAGGGGGAGTCCAGGGAAAGGCATCACCCGCAGATCGAAACGATAATAATTAAAGTAACAACAATAATAATAGGTTCCATTTATTTAGCACCAATTAAGTATCAGGCACTTTTCAGTCATTTATTTCTTTCCAAACCCTACAAAGTAGCTATTGAAGTATCTCTTGTACAGATGAGGGAACCAAAGGTCGGAGAGATTAAACAACTTGTCCAATCCATACAGTGGCCCAGCTGGAGTCAGAGCCCAGGTCTATCTGTTGCCAAGGCCCACGGAAGTTCTGTGAACATTTCCTGCTTCTCCAGATTGAAACAGGTGGCACGGGGGAGGTTAAGGACGACGGATAGGAACTTCACGCTAAAAATAATAAAGAGGGTGCAAACAAAAATAAAGGAAACAGGTTTTACTTTGAGATCTCAACGGAGGGAAAAAAGGAAGACAAGAAAGCAAATCAGCTAGATCAGAAGAGGAGGCAAAGGATGGTTGGCCGTGGTCAAGAATTTGGGTATAACAGATCCACTGAATGACAAGTTTGGGTCATCTGGGTTGCCTGGGTAGAGGAAATCAAAGACAGAGAGGGTTTAGGACCCCTCTGGGGGGTGGGGGAAATAAAGGATAGTTGGAGGGTACCTAGAAAAGGCTGGAAAAAAATCTCTACCATTTCCAGCATAGCCTGAATTCCAGAAGACTTGAAATTAACATTCTGTGGAGTCCCAAAGGAAAATGAATTGGCATCCTTTGGGCATCTTTGTCAAAGCAAAGGAGTGATGTACTTTTCTTCACCATTGTTCAAGTGACTAGAAGTATTCTAAATAGGACTACATTTCTTTAAAAAGCTATGGGTAAGCACATAGGTTCAAGGCCACATGCAACAGCTGACAGGCATCCATCCCCCACCCCAGGCCCTACTCTATCCCTCCCTGGAGTAGCAAGGCTAACAGCTGATCTACTGACACAGGAAATCAGACGTTACACACCAGGAAGTGATCCACGTGTGGACATCTGAAAAGTGAACTTTCTCTTTTGGGTATTTAACATTGTTATGGGAAAATTGTATTAAGAAAAATGTCTAGAAACATTTCTGTGTTCTGCTGATCAAGTGGGAGAAGCCCCAACTTTCCTATGTGTCTATCTTCCTCGTGAGGGTTTCCACAGAAAAGAAATCTCCCCATTAGGAATACAATAGGTGAGGAGAGCTTGGGAACTTTAAATTTTCATCATAAAGAGTGATATTTTATTTCAAAGAATATCAGCAGAATCCTAAACATTTGATTATTTTTAATAGCAAGACAACATCTGTATTTAACTGCCACCCCGCGAACCTTATGAATTGTTATACAGTGTGCCATTTCCCTTTGTGATTCCGAGGATGAGATTACTGAGACGTGGGGCAGTGTAGGACGCCGAGGTACATCATTTCCTAGACTGTGTTCCCAAGGGAATTTCCTTGAAAAGACAGCACTATAGTTAAATAAATTTGGGAACTGTTGCCTATAAAACGATCATCTCTTGGAGGTTCGTGGTGCACATTAGGTTATCACAGGAAATCTGTTTAAGGTTGTTTAACCCAGTATTTCCCAGTTTCATTAGGAAAATATCCTGTCACCAAACACCTATGAACAGCCCACAGTGCTAGGTGCTCCAGATGGCACTGTACCTACCCATGGCTTTGCAAAGAAACTCTCTGGGAAACATCCGTCCCATCTTTTAGAGCACAGACTCTGGTCAAATAGGGTTCAAATCTTATCTCTGTCACTGTTAACTTCCTTAGCCTTTGGAAAGCTTCAGTTTCTCCTAGTATATTAAGTAACAGTTCATTTTGTGAAAATGCTATGGTTTATCCAATTGTTTCCTCATTTTGGGGCATTTACGTTGTTTCTTGTTTTTCGCTCTTATAGTAGTGTGATGAACAAGTCTGTGTGTAAATATGTTTTGATTGCAACTGATTATTTCTTTTGGCTAGATTACTGGAAATGAAATAACTGGTGAAAGGCTATAAATATTTTCAGTGTATATATACAACGTTATGTATATATATGTGTGGGTGTATATATATTTATATATATACACCCACACATATATATACATAACGTTGTATATACATAATACAATGTATATACAATGTATGTATAGAATATATACTGTATATATTGTATACATATATAGAATATATATGGTATATATTTTATATATTTCTGTCCCTTTCCAGAAATGTCTTAATTTACCTCATATGTGTCATCTCATTCTTGCTGCAAGGCACATTATGTGTGTGCGTGTAGACACACATATATTATATATATGTGAATATAGATAGAGTATATATATGGCAATATATATATATGACTATCATTTGCTCATTTTTCTACTGCTCCTCTTTATTTTGAGAGACTTTAGTTTGGGGGTAAACTTCACATCTCTAATTTTGACAATTAGCAGTTTTGGAGATTAAGTCTCAATCCCTCATTCTGGATGTGGCCCTTTTGTCTATTGCTGGTGTAATACATGCTTCATCATTGCTCCTGTATCATAGAGGTGGAGAGGGACAAGTTATCCCAACTTATCAGAAAGAAAAAAAATTCATTTTCTGAAATGTCAGAAATACATGAAATCAACCCCACAGGTTGTGAAAAAGAAGACACAGTTCTGTGTGTTCTGGGACAATGTCAAAAATCAATTTCATGTAGGCGTACCCCACAGATGTGGTACAACCCAAATGTTTTGGTCATATTATTTATGATTGCTCGTGTCTTTGAGGGGATCGCTCAACTTTAAAGTCTTTCTGCTCCTCTTAAACTCAGTACTTTATTATTCTTTTGTGAAGATTAAATAAGAAAAAAAATAATATCCAGTGCAGTGATGGTACATAGGTAGATACACAAATGCTAGTTCCCTTTTCCTTTTGCCATTGCTCCCATAGGTCTTCAGTTTTCATAGGTGGCATAGTTTAAAGTTAAATAAAGTTATTATAACTCAATGGGAGTGGGGCTGAAGTTATATAGCACAAAGTCAAAACAAATTCAGTCTCTTCTTGAAACAGTTAAGAAATACAAATGTATAGAGAATGATAGTTATGTACATATCATTTAGCTTAATAAACAAAACTTTACAAATATGATTGAAGCCTCTCATTGAATCTCTTCCCAATCTCATTTCACTTCCAACCTACTCCCCTGATTATCACCACTACTCCAGTGAATCGTCAATCTCAAATATGGTGTTTATCTTCCCCCGCATGACTTAATACTTATTTTTTGTTCTTATTTGTATATACATATGAAAAACATATATTACTATTTTGAGTGGTTTAAAATTTTATATAAATGGCATCATCCTTGTATGTACCTTTCTGAAACTTTCTTTCTTCTCTCACTATTACATTTGTGAGTTATATGTAGCTCTAGTTCATTTTCAAGTTTGTAGAGTCTTCAATTGTATGAATATGCCAAAATTAATTTATCCATTTTCCTGTTGATGGATATTTATGTTGTTTCTATTTTTTCTCTTTCTTTCATCTTTCTCTTTTTTCTTTCTTTCCTCCTTCCTTCCCTCCTTTTTTCCTTCCTCCCTTCCTTCCTTTCTCCTCCTTCTTTTGCTATTACAATGTGCCAGTGAACATTCTCATAAGTGTTGCCTTGGGAACAATTGGGAGACTGTGTTTGAGCTTGCATTTCTTAAACTTTTTGATTTACACTTCTAAAAGTTATTAAGAATCCCAAAGATCTTTCTTTCTGTGAATTTTGTCTGTTAGTATTTATTATGTCTGTTAGTATTTATTATTTATGCTTTAAAATATTTATTTATTTAAATTTAGTTAATTTACAATGTTGTGTTAGTTTCAAGTGTACAGCAAAGTGATTCAGTTATATTTACATATATATGTGTATATAGATATATTCTTTTTCAGATTCTTTTCCATTATAGGTGATTACAAGATGTTGAGTGTAGTTCCCTGTGCTATACAGTTGGTCCTTGTTGTTTACCTATTTTATATATAGTAGTGTGTATGTTAATCCCAAACTCCTAATTTATCTCTCTTCCCCCACCCCTGCTATCCTTTTTGGTAACCATAGAAAACCATTTGTTTTCTATGTCTGTGAGTCTATTTTTGTTCTGTAAACAAGTTCATTTGTATAATTTTTTAAGATTCCACATATAAGTGATATCACATGATATTTGTCTTTCTCTGTCTGACTTACTTCACTTAATATGTTAATCTGTAGGTCCATCTATGTTGCTGCAAATGGCGTTATTTCATTCTTTTCTTATGGCTGAGTAATATTCCATTGTATATATATGCGACATCTTCTTTATCCAATCATCTGTCAGTGGACACTTAGATTGCTTCCATGACCTGGCTATTGTAAATAGTGCTGCTATGAACATTGGGGTGCATGTATCTTTTTGAATTAGAGTTTTCTCTAGATATATGCTCAGGGGTGGGATTGCAAGATCATATGACAATTCTATTTTTAGTTTTTTAAGGAACCCCCATACTGTTCTCCATAGTGGCTGCACCAATTTACATTCCCACCAATGGTTTAGGAGGGATCCCTTTTCTCCTACCCGCTCCAGCAGTTATTATTTGTAGATTCTATAATGATGGCCATTCTGACTGGTGTGGAGTGATACCTCATTGTAGTTTTGACTTGCATTTCTCTAATACTTAGTGATGTTGAGCATCCTTTCATGTGCCTGTTGGCCATCTGTATGTCTTCTCTGGAAAAATGTCTATTTAGGTCTTCTGCCCATATTTTTTTTATTGAGTTGTTTGCTTTTTGATATTATTCTGCATGAGCTATTTATATATTTTGGGAATTAATCCCTTGTCAGTAGCAATATTTTCTCCCCTTCTGTGGGTTTTCTTTTCATTTATTTATGGTTTCCTTTGCTGTGCAAACTTAAGTTTGATTAGGTCCCAGTTGTTTATTTCTGTTTTTATTTCCATTACTCTAGGAGACGGACCCAAAAGAAATATTGCTGCCATTTATGTCAGCGAGTGTTCTGTCATAAAATTTATTAAATTACTTAAAATAACAGAATAAACCAATTATGTTACTATAAATAACAATTATTTTAATAACTATTAGATAGTATAAAGCATGCTGTAAAATAACTATCTTACAAAAGGAAAAAAATAGTGAGAAGAGTGGCATTGCTTTAGATTTTTGTAAATCTCTTTCATAGATGGTAACTGAATTCTCATATCTACTTTTGCATTTACTTGATTGTGATATTGCACATCACATAGCCTTTGGAGAACTCCACACTTGTCAGAAAGTTTCTGGACCACAGAAGTTTCCAGATCACAATTTGAAAACTACTTCTTTTTTTTTTAATTAGTTTTTATTGGAGTAGTTTTATTGGAGTATGGTTGTTTTACAATGTTGTGTTAGCCTCCACTGCACAACAAAATGAATCAGCCATACACATACAGATAACCCCTTCCTTTTGGACTTCCCTGCCATTTAGGTTACCACAGTGCATTAGGTAGAGTTCCCTGTGCTATACAGTATGTTCCCATCAGCTGTCTATTTTATACATAGTATCAATAGTGTATATGTGTCAATCCCAGTCTCCCAATTCCTCCCACCCCATCCGGTTCCCCCTTGGTATCCATACATTTGGAGAACTGCTAGTCTAAGCCATTTTTGACCACAACTCCCAGTAAGAAATAAATTCTGTATATTGTGGGCAGAAAACCCATACATACATGTGTAAGCACATACCCACCTGAATATAACTCAAACAAAAGTTTCACAAAATTATACTTACTTTTACTATTTGCAATGCACTATGACATAGTCTATTCTTTTTATTTTGTCTTACTTTATACCAAAACTGTTGGTTGTAATTTACCAACTTGACTTCACGAGAGTTGAGACCCACAGTTTGAAAATCACTGCTTTTGGGAGTTTATGTTTAGAAGTGTAATTTCTGCGTCTATAGTACACTTTCCAAAGAGTTTATATGAATTTATGTTTCCTCTCAATAGATTATGAGTCACCTCTCCACATCTTTGCCAACACTTGGAACTGTCAGACTTTTAAACTTTTTCTAATCTGTAGGATGTCAGGTTTTAACTTGCATTTCCCTGATGCTAGTTCATATATTTCTTGGCCTTTTAAAGTTGCCTATTCATACCCTTTGTCGTTTTTAAAATTCAGTTTTTTTATCTTTTCTTTTTCCTTGATTTATAAGAGTACTTTATTTAGGATACAAATCAATTGTCAGTTTTTTTTTAAAATTTATTTATTTATTTTTATTTATGGCTGTGTTGGGTCTTCGTTTCTGTGCGAGGGCTTCCTCTAGTTGTGGCAAGTGGGGGCTACTCTTCATCGCGGTGCACGGGCCTCTCACTATTGCGGCCTCTCTTGTTGCGGAGCACAGGCTCCAGACGCGCAGGCTCAGTAATTTTGGCTCACGGGCCCAGTTGCTCCGTGGCATGTGGGATCTTCCCAGACCAGGGCTCGAACCCGTGTCCCCTGCATTGGCAGGCAGATTCTCAACCACTGCGCCACCAGGGAAGCCCCAATTGTCAGTTTTATGCTTTGTAAATGTCTTCTCCCAGTTTGGGGTTTGTCTTTTTACTGTTTATATTGTCTGTTTACATTTAGAACTTTTCTATTTTAATGTAATCATATTATTAATCTTTTACTGTGTGGTTTGTGGTTTTGTGTGTCGCAAAGACACAAAAGGTCCTTACCTCAAGGTCATAAACATACTCCCTTATGTTTTCTTCTAAAAAATTTAAAGTTTTGCTTTCTTCAATAGATCTTTAACCCATTTGGAATTAATTTCTTTCCCTTCCTCCCAGTAGTTACAGCACTTTTTTCCTAACAGTATAGTTTTCTCCCTTGGTTTGAATCCCAGTTCCGTCATGTACAGATTCCACTCTGACCCAAGCCACCATCTCTCTTTCCTGGATTGTCACAATGGCTTCTGCCCTTGTTTCCCATGACCTACTTTAATCACAAGAGCCAGGGTGATCCTTTTAAATCATAAATCAGATCATGTCATTCCTCTGTTCAACACCCTCCAAAGCTTATTACACTCAGAGCAAAGGTCAAGTTGTTTTTTTTTTCAATGACATATAAAGCCCCATATAATCTGCCCTCCTCCCCTGTTACTTCCCTAACTTCCTCTCCTACTTCTCCCCCATCGCCCCTCTTTGGCTGGACTAAGCCAGACCTGTTCCTACCATAGGACCTCTGCACTTGTTTCTTCTGCCTGGATGGGTCTTCCTTCAGGTATCTGCACGGCAGCTCTCTTACTTTTTCAGGGATTCTTTAAAAATGCCTCTTTCTTAGGGAGGCATTCCTTGGCCACTCCAAATAAAATTTCAACCCCCCCCCCTTTTTTTTTAAATACTTTCTATCCCCCTTCTTTGCTTTTCCGTAACACATTACTATTTAACGTACAAAATATTTGCTCATTTTGATTTTTTCTCCCATATTTCAACACAATTTTAATGAAATCAGTGATTTTCATCTGTTTTTGCCTCCTTTTTCATTGCTTACCTCCTCCTAGAGTACCTGACATATGATAGGTGTTCTATCCATATCTGATGAGTGAATGGATAAACATAAATATATCAGCCTTCCACGTATGTGTGTATTTGTTCCTGAGCTCTCTATTTTGTTCCATCATTCTAATTGTTTGTTCCACACAAATAGTACACTGTCTTGATTATCACAGCTTTGATATAAAAAAGGCTTCATATCTGGGAGAGTTCCTTGCTCCTTCTACCACAACCCTATACCTTGACTTTTTTTTCCAAACCGTTTTGTCTATTATTGGTCTTTCACTGCTCCATAGATGTTTGAGAGTCAGTCTGTCAAAACCCTATTGGGATTTTGATTTGGAAGTGATAGATTAATTTGGGGAGAGTCCACGTCTTCACAGTATCGCGTCTTCTCATCTGTGAACACGTAATATAGTTCAGTAAGTGAAAGAGCCTGGGTGAGAAGCCAGATTGGTCAGCCTTTCACACCAGGTCTGCTTCCCTTCTGTTGAGCTTCGTGGAACTGATTATACATGTGGCAGGACTGTGGAGCTCACTCTGCTTAGTGTCATAATCACATCCTAGAATGCCGGCTGATTAGCCTCCTTCACTTGTAACATGTTCTGCAGCTGACTCAGGGGGCTGTTGTCATCCTGTGGTCAAGTGCAGTCAGGCCTGTGTCTTCTCTGAGTGTGGCAATGACCTCCCATCCGGGGAAAAGCCTTCTTAGTCATCCAGGGAGGAGGGTATTTGCATTACTTTAGAATTAATTACCTTGGGAATAAGAGTGAAAGTTGCCAAGAAGTTGGTGATGCAGAGCACCCAGGCTCCTTTGATTTCGCTTTGCTGACGTGTTCCTTATGAACCTTAGAGTTCATGGGGCAATCATTGGAGAGCTTGAGCAATCCCTGAGGGATTGCAAGTTCCTGGTACATGTGCTGCTTCTCTCCTGTCCTAGGCCAGTGACAGACACTGCTAGCCAAACATCACCCTCTACCCCAGTGAGCCTAGATGGAGTCTTAGAATCCTTTCAACGTGGTCCTGCAGTAAGTTCTACTAATTAATCGGTTTGGGTCAAGAGAGGAAACCTATTTACCACTCTTTTTCTATTTTGGTCTAGTAAGTTTAGAAGCACTTAAAACTGGCCTGGGCCCCAAATCAAGGGCTGCTCTGGTGGCTTAGGACACTGGGAGATCTCTGAAAGAGAGGGTTAGCCCCTTTGTCTAAAGACAGGAAGTCTTGAGTGGGGGAGCCATCTGGATTTGTAATAGCAGAGGTTTGGTTTTGATGATGAGTTAGATAACAGAGGACTTGTGGGTGCCCAGAGGGAGCAGAAAGAGCTGAGCTTCCTAGCAAAAGCAGTTCAACAGGAGTCGGAAGGATGACCCAGCAGGTGATATTGGTACAGAATGCAGTGTCCGAATATAATTTTTCTCCAGGACTAGTAAGGGACACTGCAACCCTTGTGGGTTGGGATGTAGGACAATTGTCATGTTAATTTCAGATAAAACATGTCAGGAAAGTCATCTTTGACACCAAAGGTATAGGAATTCTACTCTTAATTTGCTGCCGTTGACCCGGGCTGCCTGTTATCTTGCATTCCTATGGGTCCAGGATCGCTGCTGAGCAAGGCAATGCTTGAACACAACTGAGCACTGCTAGAGTCAGACATGGGTTCAAATTTTTGCTCTGCCGCTTTCGAGATATGTCACCTGGGACAACGCATATAACCCCTCTAAATCTCAGTTTCCCCCTCTGTAAACTAAGGATAATAATATAATTCCTCTAAAAGGGCTGCTGGAGGATTGACCCAAAGCATCAGAGCGCTTAGCCTGGCAGAGTAAGCCCTCAACCCTGCATTACTATCAAAAGTTTCTCCGCTGTGTGTTTCACTTTCTCATAGTCAGTGTCCTTAAAAGTGAGAGAGTTTGGGGCTGATCAGAAGATTGAATTTTCCTGCTGTCCAGGGTTTGAGTCAATATAAGTGTGACCTGTTCTTTGGTGATAGGGCCATCTTGCACCCACATATTATATCTACAGATTTTTAAGAATAAAACTTGGGCTATAAGTTACAACTTCCCATTGAGTCTATCAAAAAAAATCCTCAACTTCCAACGTCATCATTTTAGAATAATGAATTCTTAAAATCATCTCAGATACCAGATATTTACAGGTTTAAAAAGCCTTTTCACCTGAAATATATAAATTAAATATTGCTGAAGGTATAGAGTCTACATTTTAGTTTTAGACTCTCAAGCTATTTACAAAATAAGCAATTGGAAATCTGATAGAGTTTAGAAAAAAATTAAGAAAAATACAGGGTTTAAGGATTTCTGTAAGTTCTGTGTGATTAAAGAGATATATGAAAATGGGAATATTTCATATATATTTTGGACATATATATATACATATATATATATTTTGGACATATATATATTTCATATATATTTTGGATATATTTCTAGCTGCCTTAGTAAGGGTGTAGAACATGTAGACTTTGATTTAGTTTCTGAGGAAGGGTTTTAAGTCATTGCTGGACAAAGCTGGTATTTGTGTGCATTGTGCTAATAGGGGCTTAGGACACCATCCCTATAATCATCTCACAGAAACCTTTACATCCAACCAAATAGATAATCAGAGATGTAGATGCAAATGTTCATCTCAGTATTGTTTATGATAATGAAGAAACTGGAAACAATTCAAACATTCAAAAATAGATTAATATTTAATTAAATCATGATATCTATTATATAGATATGCTTTTAAAAAATTACCTTTTATTTTTATGAAAGTAATACATGTGTATGGTTAAAAAGTCAAATAGTGCTAAAGGTTTATCACAAAAAGAAGAGCTCCATGACTCAACCCTCCTAATTCTCAGTCTGGCTTTGCAGAAGCAATGATATCCAACTCTTAAATATTTATTTTGTTATTTACCTTCCCCCCCAAATAATATATGATTATAATGCCACTTCTTGATTTGTTAATTTTACATTCTTTTTCAGACAGAGCAGACTTCAGAGCAAGAGAAGTATCAGGGATAAAGAATGGCATTATAAAAAGTAAAAGGATAAAATCTCCAAGAAGACATAACAATCTTTAATGTATATGTGCCTAACAAAAGAGTCAAGATATGTGGGCAAAAATGATAGACTTGCAAGGAGAAATAGATGAAACCACTATCATAGTTGGGGACTTTAATGCTCCTCAGTCATAAATGGACAGATCCAGCAGGTAGAAAATCAGTACGGACATAGTTGAACTCAACAGCACCATTAATCAACTGGATATAATTGACATTTATAGACTATTCCATTCAACAACAGCAAAATACACATTCTTCTCAAGCTCACATGGAATGTTCACAGAGACAGACCACCTTCTGAGCCATAACACGTACCTTAACAAATTTTAAAGAATAGAAATCATACAGTGTATGCTCTCAGACCACAGAGGAATTAAACTAGAAATCAACAATGGGAAGATATTTGGAAAACCCCCACATACTTGGAGACTAAACAATAACATGTGGGTCAAAGGAGATATTTCAAGAGAAGTAAATATAAATGAAAATACAACTTATCAAAATTTGTGGGATGCAGTGAAAGCAGTGATTGGAGGGAAGTTTATAGTATTGAACACATACATTACAAAGTAAGAAAGTTCTAAAACCAATAATCTAAGTTTCTAGAAAACTAGAAAAAGGAAAGCAAACTAAATCCAAAGTAAGCAGAAGAAAATAATGAAATTTAGAGCACAAATCAATGAAATTGAAAATAGGAAATCAAAAGAAAGTCAATGAAATGAAAAACTAATTCTTTAAAAGGTCAATAAAATTGATAAGCCTCTAGACAGGCTAACTGAGGGGGGATAAAAAAGGAGACACAAATTACTAATATCAGAAATAAAAGAAGGGACATCACTACAGATCTCACAGACACTAAAAGAATAATAAACAAATATTGTAAACAACTCTATGCCCACAAATTTGATAACCTAGATGAAATAGAATAATTCCTTGAAAGACTCAATCTATCAAAACTCACACAAGAAAACACAATATGAATAGGAGTATAATTACTAAAGAAATTGAATCAATAATTAATAGCTTTCCAAAATAGAATGCCTGTGGCCCAGATGGGTTCACTGGTGAACTCTACAAAACAGTTAAGGAAGAAATTATACAAATTCTCTAAAATCTCTTCCAGAATATAGAAGCAGAGGGATACTTCCTAACTTATCCTATGAGGACAGCATTACCCTAGTAACAAAACCAGACCGACACCACAAGAAAACTACAGACAAATATCACTCATGAACATAGGTATGAAAATTCGCAACAAATATTAGCAAATCAAATTCATCCATGTGTAAAAGGAATTATACAATAAGACAAAATGGGATTTATCCCAGGTATGGAGGGCTTGTTCAACATTTGAAAACCAATTAATGTAATCCATCACATCAACAAGCTAAAGAAGAAAAATTACATGATCAACAGATGCAGAAAAAGCATTTGACAAAATACAACACCATTCATCATAAAAACACTCAGCAACCTTTGAATAGAGAGGAATTTCCCCAACTTGATAAAGAACATCTACAAAACATTTTAACTAACATCATACTTAATAGTGGTAGAACCTTTTCTACTAAGTTCAGGAACAAGGCAAGGATGTCCTCTCTCACCACTTCTTTTTAACATTGTACTGGAAGTCCTAGCTAATGCAACCAGACAAGAAAAGGAAACAAAAGATATACTGATTGGGAGTGAAGAAATAAAACTGGCTTTGTTTTCAAATGACATGGTTTTCTATGTAGAAAATCTGAAAGAATCAACAAAAATTCTCCTGGAATAAGTGACTAAAGCAAGTTACAAGGATACAAGGTTAATATACAAAAGGTGCAGGATACAGGGTAAATATACAAAATTCAATCTCTTTCCTATACACCAGCAATGAACAAGTGGAACTTGAGATTCAAAATACAATACCATTTACATTAGCACCCAAAAGAATGAAATACTTAGGTATAAACCTAACAAAATATGTGGAAGAGCTATATGAGGAAAACTATAAAATTCTGATGAAAGAAATCAAATAACTAAATAAATGGAGAGGTATTCCATGTTAATGGACAGGGAGACAATATTGTCCAGATGCCAATTCTTCCCAACTTGATCTATAGATTCAACAATCTCAGTCAAACCCCAGGCAAGTTATTTTGTGTATATCAACAAATTGATTCTAAAATTTATATGGAAAGGTGAAAGATGCAGAAGAGCCAAAATAATATTGATGGAGAAGCACAAAACTGGAGGACTGACAGCACCTGACTTCAAGACTTACTATAAAACTACAGTAATGAAACAGTGTGGCATTGACAAAAGAATAAACAAATAGACCAGTGGAACAAAATAGACAACCCAGAAATAGAGCCACATAAATAGTCAATTGATCTTTGACAAAGGAGCAAAGGTAATACAATGGAGCAAAAATAGTCCTTTCAACAAATGATGCTGGAACAACTGGACAGTCACATGCAAAAAATGAATCCGGACCTAGATCTTACCTCCTTGACAACAATTAACTCTAAATAGATGACACAAAACTATAAGACTTCTAGAAGATAACAGAGAAAACGTCTAGAAGGCCTTGGGTAAGGTGATGGCTTTTTAGGTACAACACCAAAGGCACAATCCATGAAAGAAATAATGATAAACTGAACTCCATTAAAATTAAAAACTTCTGGAAAAGACTGTCAAGAGAATGAGAAGACAAGCCACAGACTGGGAGAAAATATTTGCAAAACACATAACTGATAAAGGACTGTTATGCAAAATATACAAAGAACTCTTAAAATTTAACAGTAAGAAAACAAACAAACAACCTGATTTTAAAATGGGCAGAAAACCTGAACAGACACCTCACTGAAGAAGATAACTCTTAGAGGACACTCTTAGAGGAAAACATAGGGAGAACACTCTCTGACAAAAATCATAGTGAGACCTTTTTTGATCCACCTCCTAGAGTAATGAAAATAAAAACAAAAATAAACAAATTAAACTCAAACCTAATTAAACTTAAAAGCCTCTGCAAAGCAAAGGAAGAGATAAAATGAAAAGACAACCCACAGAATGGGAGAAAATATATTTGCAAAAGAAGTGGCTGACAAGGAATTAATCTCCAAAATATATGAACAGCTCATGCAGCTCAATATCAAAAAAACAAACAGCCCAATCAAAAAATGGGCAGAAGGGGCTTCCCTGGTGGCGCAGTGGTTGAGAATCCACCTGCCAATGTAGAGGACGCGGGTTCGATCCCTGGTCCAGGAAGATCCCGCATGCCACGGAGCAGCTAAGCTCGTGCGCCACAACTACTTAGGCCCATGCGCCTGGAGCCCGTGCTCCGCAACTAGAGAGGCCGCTGCAATGAGAGGCTTGCACACTGCAATGAAGAGTGGCCCTGCTCGCTGCAACTAGAGAGCCTGCATGCAGCAACAAAGACCCGATGCAGCCAAAAATAAATAAATAAAATAAATTTATAAAAAAGAAATGGGCAGAAGACCTAAATAGACATTTCTTCAAAGAAGACATACAGATGGACAAAAAGCACATGAAAAGATGCTCAACATCTGTAATTATTAGAGAAATGCAAATCAAAACTACAATAAGGTATCACCTCACACTGGTCAGAATGGCCATCATCAAAAAATCTACAAACAATAAATGCTGGAGAGGGTGTGGAGAAAAGAGAACCCCCCTAAACTGTTGGTGGGAATGTAAATAGGTACAGCCACTATGAAGAACAGTATGGAGGTTTCTTACAAAACTAAAAATGGAATTACCATATGATCCAGCAATCCCACTCCAGGCATATACCCAGAGAAAACCATAATTTGAAGAGATACATGCACCCCAATGTTCATTGCGGCACTATTTACAACAACCAGGACATGGAAGCAACCTAAATGTCTATCGAAGGATGAATGGATAAAGATGTTGTACATATATACAATGGAATATTACTCAGCCATAAAAAGAACAAAATAATGCCATTTGCAGCAACATGGATGGACAAAGAGATTTTCCTACTGAGTGAAGTTTGTCATACTGAGTGAAGTCAGACATTGAAAGACAAATATCATATATTGCCTGTATGTGGAATCTAAAAAAATGGTACAAATAAACTTATTTACACAACAGGAATAGAGTCACAGTTGTAGAAAACAAACATGTTTACCAAGGGGGAAAGAGGGGAGAGATAAATTGGGAGATTGGGTATACACACTACTATATATAAAATAGATAACTAATAAGGACCTCCTGTATAGCACAGGGAACTCTACTCAATACTCTGTAATGACCTATATGGGAAAAGAATCTAAGAAAGAGTGTGTGTGTGTATATATATATATATATATATATATATATATATATATATATATACACATATATATAACTGATTCACTTTGCTGTACAGAAGAAACTAACACAACATTGTAAAACAACTATACTCCAATAATAATAAATTAAAGAAATAATAAAATGGGCAGAAAACCTGAAGAGACACCTCACCAAAAAAGATATATAGGTGGCAAATAAGCATATGAGATGTTCAACATCACATGCCATTAGGGAATTGCAACTTAAAACAACAATGAGATACCAGTACACATCTATTAGAATGGCCTAAATTCAAAGTATTGAAAACACTAAATGCTGACAAGGATGTAGAGCAATAGAAATTCTCATTCACTGCTGGTGGGAATGCAAAACGGTACCTCCACTTTGGAAGATAATTTGGCAGTTTTTTTAAAAAAACTAAACATGCTCTTACCATATGATCTAGCAGTCGCCTCCTTGGTATTTATCCCAAGGACCTGAAAACTTATGTCTACACAAAGACCTGCATGCAGATGCTTATAGCAACTTTATTCATTATTGCCAAAACTTGGAAACAACTGATGCCCTTTAGTAGGTAAAGGATAAATAAACTACGGTACATCCAGACAGTGGAATATTCAGCACTAAAAAGAAATGAACTATCAGGTAATGAAAAGCATGGAGGAAACTTTGACACATATTACTAAGTGAAAGAAGTGATAAGAAAACTATAAAGACAGTAAAAGGATCAGTGGTTGTCATGGATTAAGGAAAATGGAAGGATAAATAGACAGAGCATAGGGAATTTTTAAGGCAGAACAACACTCTGTATGATACTGTAATGGTGGGTACATGTTATTATACTATCGTCATAACCCATTGAATGTACAACACCAAGAGTAAACCCTGATATAAACTATGGAGTTTGCATGATAATGATGAGTTAACATAGTTTCATTGATTGTAACAAATGTACCACTGTGATGAGGGATGTTCATAGTGGGAGAGTCTTTGCATGTGTGGGAGCAGAGGCTATGTGGGAATTCTGCACTTTCTGTTCAATTTTACTGTAACCTAAATCTGCTTTAAAAATGTGTTTAAAAAAACTATATACCTAAAAATATAACTATTTTTCTCTCACACACATTTCTTGTCTTCTCTTTTCTTATTTTTTTCCTGGCATTCCTTCTAGTTAGATATTGGACTTCTTAGCTTATCCTTTTAATTTTGTTCCCTTTTTTTTCACTTGCCCATGTTTTTTGTCTTTTTGTTCTACTTTCTGGGAAATTTCTTCAATACACTCCAAACTTCCTATTGATTTTTTTCCTGCTATAGTATTTAAAAATTTCCATGATGTTTTTCTTGTTCTGAGTTTTCCTTCCTCCTCTCCTCTACCTCCCAGCCCCAGATTCTCTTTCTTAATTCATGGTTGTACTATCTCCTTTTAAGTTTATGTCTTATGTATACAGTTTTATTTTTGTGTTTATCCTCTTTGCTGAAATGTGTTGGGTTCCATTGAGTTCTAGTTTTTAAGGCATGTTTGTTTTTCATGGGGGAAGCCTTCCTCCTATGTGTGGAGATTTTTCTCTTCATTCATGTTAAGAACGAGGCACTTCAAAGTTGGCGGGAACTAAGTGCATGACATCACTGCAGGATGATAGGGCTGAGAGTTAGTTTTTCTATTAGTTGGCCCACAAATATTAGTACCTGTGGCTTTTTAAGCATCTAGGTTTGTTTAGTCTTTGTTTCTCCATGGAAGGATTTTTCAATTTGTTGTCTTGTTTGTATCAGCTTAGCTGCCAGTGTTCTGGGGCTTGGGGTGGGAGGGGATCTCACCTTTTCATTTAAACTTTCAAACCCCCATTTTCAATATCTTGTATCATCTCTGGCTTCTCTTCTAACCTCTGCCAGGCTGGGCAATCACATGTCTAGGAGGTTCTCTGGTTCCTTTTCTCCAGAGAATGAATCCTCTGTGTCTATGTGGTAGGAAGGGATAGACCCTTTGTTACTGTTCAGGGTTCTTGGCCTTCCTTAGTCAATAGAGACCAAACAGGAAATTCGGGCAAACCTTTATTGGGGCCCCTGCTGCAGCAGGGGGCAGTGAAAACAAGTAACAGGTTCCCTTTCTCTCTCCCTGATGGGGGGCGAGCTGGTTCCATATATGGGGTGAGGGGAGGGGTGTGTCCAGGGGTTGGGCCAGAGGGGTGTGTTGGGTGGTTTGCCCACCCCTTTGGTGGTGGTGTGTGCAGGGGGCATGCGCAGTACCCTGAGTTTTCTCCTGACGCCCTATTGTTGCTCTCAGCTCTTCAGAAGTGGCAGTTGGGCTTTTTTTTGGTCTTTTTGTAACTTGTTGTCCATAATTTGCCCCAGCTGTGCATGCACCCAGTTATTTTCAGTCCCTTATAGTTTCTTTGTATTTTGTTGCTCGAGGAGACACTTGAGGAGACATTTGTCATTTGTCCAGGTACAAGCACTGCAGCAAAGGGTCCCACGTCCCAGCTTGTCTCACCTTGGCTATGCCCAATGGGCCCTCGGTGTCTACCCCAATACAGTTCCATGTTTCGCCTCTACTTTCTGTGAATCCCTTTGGGAGGATTCTAGAATGAGTTTTCTTGTAGCTTGATAAAATTTCCAGCTGTAGGCACTTAGTTTCAGCTTTTTTCTGTTCTACTAAGACAGTTACTATTCCTTCATGTAATTTCCATCTTGAAAAAAATGATTTTGCTTCCTCTTCAGGTCTCTTTGTAATTTTTCCCTTTATGTTGAGAGCTGAAGAGGATGAACATATGGTTTCAATCCACCATGTTCAACCATGGGTAATATGCTTTTGAATAATTTTTTTAATGTCAAGAGAAAATGCTCAGCATGTAAAAAAATTAGGAGACTAAACTGTGAAATGAAACATACAAAAGTTTATCCCTAGGTTGTGAAATTATTGGTAATAATTTATTATTTTCTTTAAAAAATCATTTCTGACTTTGCCAAATTTTCTGTAATAATCATACAACCCTTTCACAATCAAATAATTTTAAAAAATATGTTTAAAAATTCATACTGATGCTTATATTGCCTCAACAAGGGCAGCTTTGATTGCAGTGAATATTAGTGATCTGGAGAAGAAAGAAGTGTTCATTTTCTCCATATTAAATATTAAAGCTTCAATAAAAAAATTAAATATAGGCAGGGGAGAAACAAGCTATAATCTTCCTGGTAAAGGGTGAATTTTCTCATCACTACCAGTGTAAATTCAGTTCCTATAGATAATGGTTAGCCATATATACTTTAAGATTATATAACTGGTATGTACTAAGGATTTAATATAAGGATATATTGCATGCAACATGGTTACTCTAATATTAGAAGGTGCTTCTAAGTGTCTGCCTATAATCTGTCAGAATATTCCAGAATGTGTTCTATGAAATATCAACTCCAACTGATTGTCTGCAAAGAAATAAGTTTGCAGATTGCTACATATTATTTCGCTTTCTAGGAGAAACAATTCACATTAGGGAACTGAAGCCTTTGAGGATACTGCAGTAAAGAAACTTGGTTAATTTTATTGGTTTAACTTCGTTTGGTTACGAGTTTTTGAAACTTAATTTGACCATGGAACTATTTTTTCACAAAATCCTTCCATGTGATACTGATCATTATCATCATCACTGTTACCATTGTTACTTAAATTTAAATTTCCAGTTTTTGATTTCTTTCAAGTCATAATCATGTTCTTTGGGCAGAGAGGTTATGGGGCCATACCTGCTTTTGTGGTCTGGTAGAGTCAAATCCTTCAATTTATTTGCACATAGAGTACAATAAAATGAACTGTCCTGGGTATCCCCTGCATTGCTTTAGGAGGAAAATATTTTACTGTTTTGTTGGGGAAAGGGGGTAGAATAATTTTCTTGTTTTGTTTGTTTTGTTTTTGGGTAAGGATCAGGAGTCATGGTTCCCAGATTTTTTTCCAGTAGCCATGGCATTTTGTAAAGCCTGGAGCATCTTGTCGGGGGGGGAGTATATTTGCTAAAATATATCTGTAGGTGCTGGTTATTGTCAAATTGTACAGCTGGAGCCCTGTGATATGAAGGTTTATTGTCTAATTTTCAAGCAAACACAATTTTAATGAAAGTAATCATTTGGGGATTTTCTTTACCACATTTGTTTTTTATGTCTAGACTCTTTATGAAAGGAAATGGGAAAAATAATTTGGGAATCTAAAATAAATCAAACTTTATCTGTTGATATTGTTAAACTGACTATCTGTGCATATACAATAAAATAAATTGCTTGGAAATAATCAGTTCTTTTAAAACAATTTTTCAAAGCCTCCCACTCTAGTCTTTCCACAATGGGAGGGCTCTGGTCTTATGGGAAAGATTTAGAGTAGAGACATGGGTTCTAGTCCCAGCCTTGCCACTAAACAGCTCCAAGATATTATTATTAGTGCTATGAATAGCAACTTTTATTGAGGGCTTTATATATTTTAGTTATTGTGCTACAGGCTCTGTGCACATGGGTTCTTTTAATTTTCACTATACCCCGTCGGAGAGTTGGACTAAATAACTCCTTGTCCCCTTTCTAGGCTTAAATGATCCAAGAAGATATGTCTCTGCTGCAAGACCTTAGTTCCACTGGGGTGGGGGTGTGTGTGGTGGGGGGTGAGGAGTTAGGAAGTGAATCTTATCTTCACTAAAAGGGATGAATAGACAAGTTCTTGGGAGCCTGAGATGGAACTCAGAACCATTTTCTAGTCTAAACCAGTGTATAATCTAATCTAATATATATTATCACCAGATGTCTTCAGTTGGTTTTTCTGGTGGCCCAAGCATCTGATACCCAAACATAGCATTGTTTTCTTGGATCATAGTCTGTTTAAGTTGGGCAGGGGGAGGTGGCTTGCATTGAGTTGACCATTAAGGACAATGGACAGCCATTCTTCCAGAACTACCAAAATTATTGTGGCTCCTTGAAAAAAATAAATCTTTCAGCTTTTTAAATAGGGCTCCTGTGTTTGACCATTTCACCATCAACTGTACCAGGCAAGTGGCATCGTGTATCCCCATCACTGTAACTCCACCATCTGATATTTGTAAAGTGTCTTGGGGTTTTAAATTCATCTCCTCACCCATGACCTCATTTGATTTCTGTTCCTCAGTATTATACCATATTGTTACATGTCTGGAAGATAAGAACTTCTAGAATATTACTTTTACTGTCTGAGTACAGGGCTGAGCCACCATCCAGCGGACTCAAGGAGGGAAGATAAAATCCAGAGACTTATTCTCATTTCTGACTCAGTGGACTGAAAGCCTGCACTGCGCCTTGGCCAGATGATTTCTAATTGGCTTCTCTGCTTTGGTAGTATGGCCTTGGTCCAAGGGGCCGTTCTGGCTTGGAGATGGCATGGCGGGCAGAATCCTATTTATCTGTTTTTACCATAAGTATTCCAATGTACAGAAATTTGGGTGTGTGTCTCTTCTGTATAGATTATGCCCTCTTTTGATGTACAGGTTTAGTGGAATGCATCATCCATCCTTTATCTTCTTAAAAATGTGTCTCACAAAACACTCAGGGAGCTTTCAAAATTCCTAGGAAACTGAGCTGGATGTTTATTGAACTCTGTCACTCTTCTGAGCTCATCTTTCTTACTGTTTACCCTTTAAATTGTTATCTGCTGAGAGACAGTTGGGAGGTAGTTTTTCTCTGCTCAGTTCTTATTAGGGTTTTAATGATTCTATTCCCCCTTCCTCCTTTAGGAAATAAATACATGTTAAATAGTTCACCAGATAAGAATAAAATTTGATTTAAATGCTAACAAAATTAATTAGCGTTTAAATCAAATCTGCTGAGTTGAAATGTTTTTGTGGGCAAAGCCTCCCCTATCTTTTAAATGTGGAGCCTTATTTAAAAAAAAAAACAACTGAAAGATTTATTTTTTCAAGCAACCTCAATAATATGGTAATTCTAGAAGAATGGCTGTCCATTTAGTTTCAGGCAAACTGATTTCCTAGGGCCCCAGATCACACGGCCAAGAGTTTACAGAGATTCTGGTGCCTCTAAAAATTATGAACAGGCAACTCCTACACAAAATGCCACAGTGTGGGTGTGGGGACTGTGCAAGAGACTCTGACCAGTCTAAAATTCCACAATTAGAGATTTATTATTTTGGCTCAAGATTTTGTCACCTGGAAAATTATAAAAAAAACCCGTGTGAGGGTTGACATGGTCAGCCTTATGAGTTTTTCAAAACCTTTCCAGAGAGCAGGTTTTGATATTGCTGGCTGGGACGAAACTGGACATCTAGGGTTGGAGAGAGGATTGACAGTGTCAGGGAGATGGCGGCTGGGGGAAGGGAAGCCTAAGAAGGGGCAGCTGGTGATGGGGGAAGGGTGGAAGAAGGCAAAAGATGAATTTTGCCCATTTTGTTCATTTATTTGTTCAACAAATATTTATTGGGAATCTATTTTGTTGATTGAGAAGCACTTTTTTAAGGACTGGGGAAGAAAAAAAATCCACACCCTGTGGGAGTCTAGGTGTGTGGGGAGGAGACAGGCAGCCACGTCAGCATGTAGTGACAGCAGAGTATAGGAAGTGTCATAAGATAGGTGGGCACACAGCATGGTGGGGTCCCAGAGGAAGGATGTATGGCGGGAGGGATGACAGAGGGCCATCTCAGAGACACGGATGTTTGAATTTGGTTTTAAAAGGCAAAGAGACATGTTTGCCTGGAGGACTGCAGAGAGGATGGACCCTGTATGCTGAGAGGTAGCCTGGGCAAAGGGCACACAGGTGGGGAAGGGCTTGCTAGGGTACTGAGGTGAGACATTCCATGAGGCTGGAAACCAGGAGGTGCATGGGAGTGGCTGGGTAAGTGGGATAAACTTAAGCTGGAGCAGTGTGGCAGACCTTCATCTTTCTTAGGGAACTTGAACTCGATTCTGTAAGTTATGGGGAGGTTCTGACGGAGTAAAGGGCCTGGCCAAATCTGCATCATTGAGGTATAGCTCTGACCACCTTGAAGTGGATGGATTCGTGGCCAGGGATGCAGAGAGACTGAGGACAGGAGAGCAGTGCAGTTTTGACCATATCATGCTTCTGGCACATCCTACAGCTCCTACAGCTCTGAAAATGGGAACAAAATGCATAAAGTCTGTGTCTCTGCAGCCTGCAGCTATATGCAAACCTCAAGCAATTGTTTGCTCATGCCTGAGTTCCAAGTGTTTTTGAAGGAATATAACTCAAAACCTCACAAGGCCAGGAAGACCTAATAGCATAAGACGATGCAATTATTTAAACCTTGGATGAGATATATAGGCTTATGCACACGTGTTCTTGTTTTTATATTTGTACCAAACATTTTCAGGTTGCTTTTAGCCCATCTGAACAGTCCATCGATACAAGAACTAACAAGAAGATGAAATTTTGTGAAATGCAACTGAAAAGTAAATGTAATCCTAAGGCTTAATGTTGGCGTTTTTCAAAGGACTCTTTCAAACCTACCACATGAAAGGCTTCAACTTTTAGCAAAACCTTGGTCTTGATATAAAACATGCTTTTTAGATGCAGGTTCAAAAATATGATGTTCCAACCCAAAAGGCACACTCTGATTTGAAGTCCCGCTCTCCTCAGAAGGAGGACAAATCCTGCCGAAGCCAGGAGCTCTTACTGTCAATCCCCACCCTCATCTGGAATGTTTCTGTGCTCAGACTCAGTGAGCTTTGAACCCGTGGACCAGTGCTCCTGTGGTCATTATACTATGTCAAGGGTAGGAGGCAGATTATGAGAAAATAAATGTTCAAAAGGGAGCAACCTTGCAGAAATAAGAAGAGGGAGGCAAGTCAGATCCTTTTGCTTTGATTGTGATATAGAGTCACAACAGGTGCTGGGACTTATGTCAAAATTATAAATAGAATGGAGATTCTCATGAGAGTAGCAGAGTGACGCCAGGGTAAGAATTAAGATGAGGTTATGGAGACTTCCTTGATCTCCAATGGCATCTTTTCATGGGGCCTTTCCTGATTCCCCAGCTACACTTTCCTCTCCTGCTTTGCTTATAATTTATTTCAGGCAATGATTTCCTCTCTTTTGCACCAGAGTTTTGTATTAGGTTTAGCCTGACTACTGCATTGCATTTACCCATGTATTTGTCCCTCTTTTGTCTGAGATGGTATTTAAGTTGGAGCTACAGGGTAAGCCCCTTTGAGGACAGGACAGGTGTGCTACTCATGCTGGTTTCCTGATAGTCCAGGGCCTTATACGTAGTAGGTGCTTTACACAGAATGCTTGAAGAGAACTTGGTTTCTGATAGGTTTGACTTCCTGCCACTCACAGCATATGACCCGAGGCAAGGAGTTTAACCCCACTAAACGCCAGATTTCTCACTGGGTTCTGCTATTAAATGAAATAATGTATTTTTAAAGCCCCAGTACCTAGCACATAGTATGAACTTAATAATTTCTTATGATTATTATGTGTCTGTAGCTTCAAGATTACAATAAACTGTGAGACCAATTTTATTTACACCTATAAGTGGGTTACCTTACTTTTACAAAATGGGACCAAAATACTCTGCCTGACAGAAGTAACAACACAGTAGATAGAGTGGGTGTTCAAGAGACTCAAAAGTCAAGGTTATATGTCCTACACAGAGAAGTGATGGAAGAGGGAAAAGAGTTTTAGACAAACTGACAAGTGCACTGGAGTCACACGGGGCTCCAACTTAGACTGTTTGTGATGAGAACAATACGGCCTGTTTGTATTTTTCAAAGGACTTGCCCATTTCACAAAGTCTCATTATTTGGTGGCTGACAAGATCGGAATGCTCTAGGTAATATCTATAATGTAGCTGGCACACAGGCGATTTCCTTGGTGCCCTTGCTTGCTAGAAACAAGGGCATTCTCAGTTTGGGCCCCTTCTTCCCTGGGCAACTTCAGATAGAATCTACTTTTCTTCTTATCAACCCCAACCCTTCCTCAGAAAGTAAGAAACACAGAGGGATTAAGTATGTGGGCTCTGAGACGATTTGGGGTCCCCTGACATCTGAGACTGAAATTATATATTCAGTTTTTCATTTGGATTTCACACAACCCTGTGAGGTAGGTGGGTAGGTATTACTTTCCCCCCTATCCAGGAGGGGAAACTGAGGCTCAAGGAGGTGAAGTAATTTTTGTAAGACCACATGGCTCATGTGTGGAAAGGTTGGGATTTGAACTCACTTCCATAGCTAGCTCATAACTGCTATGGAACACTGCCTCCCTGGCCGAGCCAATCACCAGCTGGTCGGTATTGACCAAGCAGTTAGATCTCCCAGGAGGGGAGCGGCACTGCTACAAGTCAACACGATGTCCCACAGGCCCACAACACAGCCAGACCAAAGTCCCACCCAAGGAAAGCTGGTTAATGACGACCGTCAGCAGTCACATGCCTGATTTTGTAAACGCCGAAGCCCATCAGCCCCATTCCTACCCTCATCTCCTGGTAAACGTGGGTATAGTAGGGCTTCATGGGGATCCAAACATTCTTAATGAGACTTCGAAGCGTCTTGACGCAGGACCAACGGCTCAGGCAGCCCCAACTCACAGCTGACGACTCGAGATCTCCCAGCGCTCCTGCCTTCTCATTTGCTGTTGTGAGAATAAGTTTAGATAACATTTATATATACCAGTGTTTGTATCTACCGATGGGCAGCTCTTGAGGTTTGGGTGAGAGTTTTGAAGAGCGTGATTTTAGGTGGTCAAGTGCTGACCATGCTTCCTTATGGCCTCAAGGATCGCAGAACCACAGGGGCTGTGCAGTGAGAGAGAGCAAACGCGCATCTAGCAGCAAGGCCGGTGCTCAGTACATGTTTGCTGAATGACTTGTTTGAACCTCTATGTTAGTCGTTTGCGATGCAGGATGCCGTAAAGTACACAGGTCCTCACATCAGGAAGGAGCTAGACAAGTAAACAGAAATTAAAACAGTATAATATGTGAGTGAAGAGTCAAGAAGAATTCTTGGAAGAGAACTCTGGGCACTGAGTCTTAGAGGACATGTGGGAATCTGTCATGTGAAGAGAGGAACGTGTGCCAGGAAGAGTCATGTTCAAAGGCACTTGGACGCCAGGGCCCTTTGAAGAAGTACAGATTTTTCTGGGAAGAAGGCGTGTGTGGTGAGTGGGGAGTGAGCAGTGGGATATGGCCCCAGGCCTTGAAGGCTGTGCTGGGGAGTTGGGATTGCATCCACAAGGCAACGCGTGGAGCCCCTGAAAGGCCTTAATTAGGGAAGTGTCGTGAGCACATTTTTATTTTAGAAAATTCGTACCATTGGGAAATGCACAGAAGGGGTAGAACAGGAAGAGGGTGGATATACAGATAGAGTTACAAGGTTATAATGGCAGAAAAGAAGTCGAGTTATTACAGCAGGGATGGGAAGGAGGAAATGGCTTTCAACTGTACTTAGAAGGTAGAATTTATTGGACATAAGGTCAGGTTAGCTAAGAAAAAAAAGGGACCTGTCTTATTTGAGCAACTACATACATGGCGGTTTCATTAATAATATTGGCTCCCATTTATTGAGTACTTATCATGTACCTGGCGTATTACTAAGTGCTTTGTGTGCATTCTTCCATTTCATTCTCGTATCAGTCTGCAAAGTGATTATTATATTCATTGCATGGCTGAGGAAGGTGAGGCTCAGAGCAATTAAGAGCCTCGCGATATGTCATGTGAACTAAGTGGTGGAATTGGGATTCGAACCCAGGTGTCTGACCATGGGCTCCCAAGCCTATGCCATCAGTCACCGGGGCATGCACAGACACTTCCTGTGCCAAGGAACTGCAGAAAGAGAAGGTCTGGAGAGGGAAGGGAGGAGATGCTGATCACACAGTGCAAGCATGTTCCCACATAAATCCAACCCCGAAAGTTCTATGCTGAGTTTTGCCTGCTTGGAAGCAGCATAGCTCTTCACTGGGGGTGTTGGTCGGTGTGGGTAGAAGAAGGAACCAAGAAGGTGGTCCTTACAAGCATCCTGCTGACATCATGGTGTCTCTCCTCCCTCCTGTAGAGTAGCTGTTGATACGGGAGAGAGAACGAGCGGGATTCTTGAGGTCAGTGTCCCCAGCTTTAGAGGGGATGAGGGGACCCAGCATCTGAAACTACAGGCAGGGAAACCCAGGGATCCAGGGAGGTAGACACAGCTTAAGGACATTACCCCCACAGCCTTCCTTTAAATACTGAACTCACAGCAAGTAAATGGGCTTAAATAAATATTGGTGGAAGTGATGCAAATCATATCATGAAGAGCTGTTAGTTCTCCTGGCAATCGGCGTCTAAGTCAAGTCCAGAATGGGTGTGAATCTTTGAGTAAGGCAGGCATGAGTGCAGAGGCTCCAAGAGGACGCATCCCCTGTCCATGCCCTCTCAAAATGCAGCTCTTTATTCTAAAGAAGGGCCCTCTTAAAGCGTGATTATTCTCCCTAAAGAAGCATCAGCCTCTTGGGTCTGTCTTGTGAACACATTTTTGAGGGTGGGGCAGGAGAGAATGCAGTGCCTGTCAGCAGGGAGAGGAAACAAGCTTGGCTTGGAAATGCAGGAAAATACAAACTAACTAATTAGGGTTAACCATTATGCTATTTTTATGTAATTCAGCACAGGTTACTCAGTAAATTAGGGGCAAATAGAAATTTCTTTCATGAATTTGGTCATCAGTCTTTGCCACCATTCAGGCCAGCTAGAGAAAGAGAGGAAGAAGCTCTATCTGGAGTGATGCCTTCTCAGTGTTGTTCTAAGCTCACAGTTATTCCTTTGGGAGGGTTATTAATAAATCTACCGATGAGACTCCAGCATCTCTGAAGGTAGACTACAGTGAAATGGACATGCTAGTCCTTTTGCTCTCTCACCTTTTGGCACTTGTTTGTGTGGGTTGAGAGGTGTTGGATAGGATGTGGAATGCAAGAGTGTCAAGAATGAATGGGCATTGCCCAAGAAGATGAATCAGTTGACTCTTTAAGAACCACCATCTACATGGAAGTAAAAATAACTCTGGGGCAGGAAACCTTATTATGTATATGGTAATTATTGTCCAGGGCATGAAATGACAAGAATGTGTGCTATGTCTATTTGGCTACTGACTTCCCCATTCCTGGCCCCCAGGGACCCCCAGGAGAAGTCTTCTCTTCCCTTGCCAAAGTACCAAAGGTTTCTGCTTCAAGAATGGTGGGGAAGGGGGAGGGGTCCATCCACCTTGGTGCTTTACTAATTATCTTCCTTCACCCACATACCCGCAGGCCAGTCACCCCTCTCTCGCCAATATGAGGAGATAGGCAGAGTCTGCGTCTTTTGTTGGTATTTCCAGGAGCTGGGACATAAGGAAAGGGGCAATGATATTATCAACATCAGGCCTAATTTGTCTCTTCTCCCTCTCCCTCAATTCTTTTTAATTGCAGAAAGTATTTATTTAAAAATCTAGTAAATGTGATACAAATTATACATCCAACAACATCTATAAAAAGAGTCATCAGAAAATCAATATTTCTGTTCGAAGTTTACAGAGATTAATAGAGCTCCTTTTCTTAAGAGTTCTTTTTCTTTAAACTAGGCAGCAGTCATTATGAATAAGAAAGCCATGACCACAAGAGCAGTATTAAAGTTTAAGTAATCTTCCACTGCTCTTGTTTATGTCTTCATCATCAGCTGAGCTTTCCATTTCTTCAAAGGCCTGTACCTGTCTGGTAACTTTCAATCATCAAATCAAAGTCCTTTGTTGGAATTGTTTCTTTGGTGTCATGCAAGATAGGCAGTAATTTGATCAGTCCAGTCCTTTCCATAATTAGAACAAGAGCACATCTTCCTGAAGTATGTACTCCTACCATGGTCTGAAGTCACACAAAAGCAAATGCACAAAGCCCTCATGTTGTGTGGCCCTAAAATACCAGCACTTTTAAATCAATCAATCTGTTTATTTATTTACTAACCTCCAGCAGTTTCTCCACCACCCCAGAGCTAGCCATTTATAGCTCTGCTCTTTTTTTTTTTTAAATAAACATATATTTTTCGCTGTGCTGGGTCTTCGCTGCTGCGCACGGGCTTTCTCTGGTTGCGGTGAGCTTCTCTTCGTTGTGGTGCACGGGCTTCTCATTGCGGTGGCTTCTCTTGTTGCGGAGCGTGGGCTTTAGGCGCGTGGGCTTCAGTAGTTGTGGCTCGTGGGCTCTAGAGCACAGTCTCAGGAGTTGTGGCGCACGGGCTTAGTTGCTCCGCGGCATGTGGGATCTTCCCAGACCAGGAATCGAACCCATGTCCCCTGCGTTGGCAGGCGGATTCTTAACCACTGCGCCACCAGGGAAGTCCTCTGCTCTATGTTTGACTTATCTGCTGATGATAATGAATGCAAGTCAGAGCATTTCACTTTAAATACATTATTTCTCTGTTCAATGGGTGTGGTGAGGATACCCACTCACAGGAGACTTATTCTAAACCTTCTTGGGTTCGTCAAACACTTAAATGCCTTCAGGATTCCCTATTCATATTATTTACATACCTGTAGAGCTTTAGGCATATGATCACCTGGGTGTAATGTGGCGTGAAAGCCTCATGGGATTGCTGAGATTGTAGGTACTGTGACCCTTATTTTAAAGAAGGGGTAACATGTGTGGTGGGTGCATTTATCTGAAGGTCTTTTGTGGGGCAGAGAAGATAATGCTACGCTCCAACTCTCAGGGGAGACTCATACTGCTTCAAATGTCTTTCTCTTTCCGCTGTCTTCTGGTGGTCTCCCTGTCCTGGTCTCTTTCCTCTCCACGGTCCTCCACACAGAGTTAGAATCAAGTTCCTTGACCTCTTTATCGTGTTTCTCCGTATTTTCTAGTTTATAAGATTCAGACATCTCAGCTTACCCTCCCTGACAACTGTCCCTGTGTCATGTGTCACAGCAGCCTTGTTTTACGTTAGTCCCTCTGGTCCATATCTTTGCATTTGCTGAATTAAGAGTCTTGTCACTGTCCTTGGCAACTTCTTTCTCCTCCCGGCCGACACAAGCCCATCCTGTCTTCTGAAATACTCATGAAAACTCCCCTTATCCAGGCAATATTCTTGGGGGATTGATTTCACCTATTTCTAAACACCCTTCTCCACATATAATTATGTAAATAGTTGAGAAGTGTTTATCTAATTTTGCAACGATATAAAGAGAAAAATTTTAAGACACATTCATAACCCTACCACTAATACAACTTTGTAAATCAACTATACTTCACTAAAAATAAAATAATCTCACTGTAAAAGATAAATAAATAAATAAAATCTAGGTCATCTTGGGCAAACAGCTTAGCCTTCATCTAAAAGGGGTGTGTCCACTGCTTGTTCAGAACGTTCTAATTTATTTAAGGGAGGAAGAGAGGGGTGAAGGGAATGAAAGGTGATCTGCTGCTCTGACCTGTGCGAAGGCGCTTATGTGATAATGGGATGGCGGTGGAGCCCTGGCCCCCAGTTCATTTTCATATGGCTTCCTGACAGCCAATCACCAATTGTTTAACTTGACCACTCCCCTTCCTGAGAAAGGTTCCCCTTAAAGCTGACAACTAACATTTTCCTGACCAGTTTAGGAGGATCAGATTGGAGTTTTCCACTAAGAAATGGCTGCGTACCCACATATTCTGGTATATTCTCTGTCCTAAAGTACTAACTTGTCCTTTTAGAGTAAGCTCTTTCCTCCCATTTACAAAATGAGGAATAATCACTGCACTCTCTGTATTTCATGGACCCAGCAGATAACGTTTGCTGAGAAGAAAGGTGCTTTTAACAATTCTCATGTTACTTTGGTTTCAGCTGTTTACATATCCTAACGACTATATGCAATTTTCCACGTTCTCAATTTTCTGTCTAGTGATAAAACTTTTGTTCTCCAACACCTCTGGATGGCAGCTGCCCAAAAGTCTCCTGTTTTGTCTTGTAAGCTTATCAAGCTTATCAAGCTTATCAAAGGTTAGTTGTGTTTGCAGTAATTCTCTATGTTAATAGGGGCTTCTGATATTTGAGGTTCAAAGAATAGCTTCTGCGCTAATTCTCACGTCAAATGAGGAGGCTCATTTCCAATGCTTGCTTAATCTTTATCCCCAAAAGAATATTTCCACCATAAAAAAGTCAAAAGGCATTCTCCTTACCAGCTTGCCCACACATGTCTGCTTTGCTTCGTTCTCTTTTTCTTCTGCTCTTCAAATCTTCTGGCATAACTGAAGCCTGGGAAGCAGCATCATTTGAGATGAAAAGTTTGAAGTCGTCAACACACCTTCTGAAGATGCATTTCTAGTATCAAAATTATGTAGAGATGGAATGGGGTCAGTTCCCATCTGGTTTTTCCACCTTACATTAGTCTATAGTTTAGACTAATTGACACCATTTCCCGTTGCATTGTATCAAATTTTAGGAGAATTGTTTCCCTCAGGGTAGACTTTCTATCAAATCCCTGTATAGCTTACTCTGCAACAATAATGGGAGAAGACATTTTGCTAAAGTGTGAGCAACTGACCTCTTGTTTTTGAAAAGTAATTGTGAAGTCACCTCTTTTCTTAATCCCAGTAGATCAATTTTCTGATTGAAAAGAATTGAAAACTTTGTTTTGCTTTTTTTTTTTGAAAATATGACTACCATCAGGAGTTACCAAGTGTAATTTATTCTTTATATATGAAAGATAAAGTCACTAGAAGAACATGTGAGGGGGCAGAGAGATAGATTTCAAACATGCTGCCTAAATAAAAAACCAGTTTTCAACATGTTTCAGGGGACCAATTGTATGAATGAGAGGCGGTGCATCATGGTGGATAAGAGCATAGACTGGGTTTGAATCCTGGCTCTACTTACTGGCTGTGTGACAGCAGGTGAGGTATTTAATCCCTCCGTGCCTCAGTTTCCTCATCTGTAGAATGGGGAGAAGACCCCCTACCGCTACTAATACCTACCTCAGAAGTTTATTGTGATGATTAAATGAGTTAATATTTATAAAGTGCTTAGAATAGTACCTTAGCGCATAGTAAATGTGATGTTTCAGCTGCTGCTATCACCACAGATGTAGGATTTTATATTATAAAGACCGAAAGAACTTTTCTGTAAACATGGCCTAGGGCCTTCTTCCAGGGGAGATCCTTTAGGTCTAGACTTCCTATTTTACAGTTTTAAATTGATACCAACATTTCTTCTGTTTCACTAAATGGAGAATCAGTTCTACCCTGAAATCTCAATTCTAATCATTGTCTGAAAGTCTTCACTGACAAACAGCACACTATTTGGGAAAGTATTTTTCAAGAATCACTTGATGATTGAAGTTGACTGATAAAAAAATTAGAGAACAAACAGGAACATTTGATAGTGAAAATACAGTGTATTCAGGATCATGGTGAGTCTGTGTCGTAGTTCTATATGTAACAGTTTGTAATTCTCTGTGTGCGTGGTTATTTAAGCAAACCTTGCTTTCCTAATTAGACCTGAAACTCCATGAGGATAGGGACTATGTTTTGCTTACCATTCAATTCCAGCACCCATTGCTTGACACGTAGTAGGCATTCAAAGGTACTTGTCAAAAGTAGTTGAATGCATGGCTTGGTAATAAAAAATGATCCTTTGGAAGTCATCTTGTTATACAATAGCCTCTTAAGAAGTTGATATGTAGCTAATAGGGTTATTCATACCCTTACTATTTCTATTAAGAAAGTATAAGTGTGACAGAACAAGAGCAACAGAGAGATTCATTAACTTAGCAAAGAGGCAGGTTTGAGGGTCAGCCTCTAGTCTTCTGAGTCCTAGTCTGGGTGCGTTTCTGGTAAGATGAAAACGACTTACAAAATCAAGAAACTCTGCCTGCTTTTTCTCTTTAATATTGTCCTTTCTTCTCCTCTGCAGTAGTTCCGTGGCTTGCGTCTCTAGATGCCGAAAGAGGAAAGGAGAGAATCTTCAGACACTTGGTTAGTACTGTCCTGCTGGAAGAAAGTGGACATCAAAGAACAGACTAGCTACATACTCATGATTCAGAGCCTTGCCTCTGAGCGGCCAGGTCCTGGTGACAGTTTCTGACATTCTGGTAAAGTTAGTGTGTGCTGCTGGCCCCCAGGCAGGTGTCCTGAACATCAAAAGGTTAGTATCGGCAATGGCAATTTTAAATGAATGTGACATCTTGCTGAAAAATTACCGCATATGCAAATGGATGACTTTGTATTTAGCTCCTGAAAATACTGTACATAGAAAGACATTCTTAACCATCTGGAAACAATTTTGAGGAAATTAAAGTTTTGGAGCTCAACCCAATGATTTCCTCTTATCTTTGTTATTATTATTATTATTTCCCCGTTGCCTTGCCGTCAAATCAGATCCTAAAGCTTGTTTCCTATAAAATAGCTCCCAACAAATCTGTAAGTCAGACTCTTTGCCCTCTGTCCTCTTTGACTTTCAGACATTCCTCTGGTTTTGCTCTAAGTTACGTGTACATATCACAGACCTAAATGTTCTTGCTTTTTTGCTACTCTTAGCACATGTGGAGATGATTTAGTTCCTGAAAGAGGATGTTTGGGACACCTACTTTTTACAAAATCCAAATCCTATGGAATCAGACAGAGGTTTTTCTGTCTCCTTAAATTGTAAACCAGAAGCAAAATCAAACTAAATTAAAAAAAATCAAATTATGCCATTGGAATAATGTTCTGTATCAAGGGCGTGAGAATTTAAGGTTAGGTAATTTACAGTTATTACTATTATGCCACACACAACTCTATCCAGTTTGGTTACATCAGATGGAGTTGTAATTGTCTTTTGGACTTGTTGGCTCTCTTGTTTCATTTCAGCCTCCATGCTAGATTAAAATTCCATAAAACCATGATTAACTAAAATGCTTGAGGAATGAGGACTTGTGTTTCACTTAATTTTCTGGTTAGCTGTTAGCTGAAGTTTAACGAGAAAAACTCTTGGCTTTAATCCTTGTTGAAAAACTTTCTAAAATTATTTCATTTCCTTGAATTAAAAGGATAGCACAGTGGAAAAGTCTGTCACTGGTACTTTGGAACATTGCAAGTTTCTAGGGATCATTTTCTGGCTGTTATAAAATGCTACAGATGGAGGGTTGAAAGGTTGAAATGAATATGGAAACTAGACCCCTGAGGTTGAACAGCCAGTTACCTCTATGTTTTGAAAGTAGACAATAAACTAGTAATTATTGAGCACCTATTACTTGCCAGGCCTTAGACTCTCCCCTTCAGGAGCCCAACATTCTGGTGGAGAGAGAGATGTGTCTACAGATAAATACTATACAATGAAATAAGTGCTTAAGAAGGAATGAGGTAAGTGCTATTGTAGCTCAGAGCAGGGAACAGCCAATGACCTGAGGAAGTCAAAGACCTCACCTGGTGGAGGGTGATGGTCTGGGTCTTGACACATGCATGGGAGCTAAGTAGAGATGAGAAGGTAAGATGTCCTTGGCACAGGGAACAGACTGACCCGGTGTGTCTATCTGTCTGTGTGCCAGCTCGGGAGAGACTGTTGGCAGACGTGTCTGGACAACAGGCTAGGGCAGACTCTAAAGGGTCATTTATACAGAGTTCAAGTGCTAGTTTGGATGCAATATTTAACAAAGGAGTTTAAAAATCTGATGTGTTTTCCAGAAAGATTGCTCCAGCAATGGCGGGAAGGAAGCATGGGAAAGAGGAAGAGACTATTTTGATTCACTAGTTAATATTTCAAAAAACCTTTTACTGTTTTGTTGACCTGAATCATAGTTTGTAATATTATTTTACCGTTAAGTGGGAGAACATGTCAGTTTTCTTCTCTCTTTTAGGTGCTGTATTATTGTTATCTTCACTTTGAATATTGGGAAACTAAGGCACAATGGGCTTGTGACTTCCTCAAGGTTCTGAATGGAATCCATTGAGAAACTGACCAAAAGCCAGGTCTCGAAGTTTCTTCCAGCAATCGCTAGACCACACTCCCCAATATTACAGCATATTTATGATATAATTAACTTTCAGAAAGCCATATGGCTTTTGTTACAAAGACTAAAGGAATGTGCTTTTCGTAACAAATGGCATATGGCCTCCAATAGCTCTTTGCTTGCATATTTTAACAAAATGAACACATACAGAGATTAGATGCCTCAGGTCAGTTAGCAGACTGAGGTTGATTTCCTTCTGCTCTCTCTAATTAAACTGCATTTTGGACATGTATCAAGGGGTTTTTTGGCAGCCTGTGAGTGTAAATGTACATAACGTGGCTCAGATGATCCTTTTCTCCTATGGCTTTGCCCCTTTAAAGAGTTGGCGCTGGTCTCATTCACAGTGGAGCGTGCAGCTCACAGAAACAGGCCATTTCCCATGAAGCTGCATCCTTGCAGAATGGTGGGAAAATCCGCTGACTTAAATGATGAAGTAGACAAAAGGAGCAAATACATGGGTACCACTGAGTTGAAAGTTGACATTTAGCTTTGGTCACTTAAGTGATGTAGTGCTGATTGGGTACAGGATAGTTGCTCACATGCTGAACTAATTTAGTAGCAGTTAAGCGTGAGGGCTCACACTTGATCTCTTAGAGTTACTCGGGAACCTTTCTATTTTGAGTAACATGCCTTAAAGTTCTGCTCTCTTAGTTCACACTGTGTCTCCTCCTTTTACTGATTTAGCAGGTTTTCTGATGCAGTCTGAGAATGAATTCCTTGCAACTTTCATATTATCATATTACAATATTCATCACTGATTATTTGTGTTCAAGGTCAATGACATTATCTCATTGGAATTCCCTGGACTCTGAATTCATAACATAGTCCAAAATGCTCTTGTCTGTGATGGGAAAATTGCAGCACAATTACTGTAAGTCAGTTGATTCAAAGGATCTGGGTTTCAAATTTAGCTACTCATTATATCGGCAAATCACTTGCATTTTTTAATGCTTGTGTTTATATTACACTAATAATAAAAGTTTTTTGTTAGTTAAGTGGAAGCATATCAACTTTAAGAGGAAAATTAAAATATGCATGTTTCTTCAGTAACTAAAGTAAAAAGTAAAAATACATTTTAGTTGATATTGAAATAGTTAAATCCTCCTATTCAAAGTGTAATTTTCTAAAACCAAAACCACATAATTTAGGATAATTATTAATGTAGAATAAACCAAATGTTTTAAATAATAAATTAAACTTTTAGTCTGTCTTTTTCTCATCTAAAAATGACATTCAAATCCTGTTCATACAAAAAAACAAAATGTTTGTTAACTTGGATTCTAATTCACCTTCTATTTACTATAATCTATATTCCTTTTTTGGACAAGTCATAGCTTCTCCTTTCATAAAATAATATCTTCCATTATGTTATAATTACAAAGTGTGGACTCATAGGATCAATGAATCATAGGGCTGGATGAAATAAGCCTTCAGCAATCATCTCTGCCTCTAAGGCACCTCTAAACCATGAGTCAAAAAACAAGGTGAGTAAGAGACTCCTTTAGCCAGAAACATGGTTTTGGCTAGATAACAAAAAAAAGTAAACCTGGGAATTCTTTTCTTCTTTAGCAAAAATACTTCTTCCTTCCTTTTTTTTTTTTTTTTAAAGTGAAACTCACCCCAAACTGATACTGTTAGAATAATAACCCCTCCTAAAAACCTGTTGTGTATAAAAGTGTGAAGCAAGTTAGACTCACTTCATATTTGAGAACTGGATTCTAGGATCTATAAGACTCCAGATAAATAGTTTTGAGAATGAAAGATTCTGCCCTCATCTACTGAAGCATCTTTTATTACCTGACTGCAAAATATAAAAACAGTATGTAAGGCTAACACGGAGCAGAAGAGATGAGGATGAGTAGAGGACAATTTAAAACACCACAGGGCTTCCCTGGTGGTGCAGTGGTTGAGAGTCCGCCTGCCGATGCAGCGGCCACAGGTTCGTGCCCTTGTCCAAGAGGAACCCACATGCCGCAGAGCGGCTGGGCCCGTGAGCCATGGCCCCTGAGCCTGCGCGTCTGGAGCCTGTGCTCCGCAGCAGGAGAGGCCGCGTCAGTGAGAGGCCAGCGTACCTGCAAAAAAAAACCAAAAAACAAAACACCACAAAGCTTGCTGTTATGATTGTTTTATTATTATTTTAGCTGTTATTATTGTTTTAGCCATTTTTCTTGAATAAACGTTATTCAGATTAAAAAAAAAAAACAGTATGTTAGTACAAGATTTGTCAACAGATCAAATGCTACGTCATCTATAGAAAGCCAAAACACTATTTGGAAGACAAAGGCATTAGGGTAACATTTATGTACTAACAAAAGTCAATTGGAAGTCAGAATAAAATGTTCTTTTCTTAAATGTTATAATTCACTCAGGTTAAGAGCATTCTCAACTTGCTTATAGGTCTTGTACAACTTGGAGATAGTTGTATTCGAGGATATGCTTCCAAACACTGAGACAATAGGCCTCACTGTGTGTAGTCAGGGCAAAATTTCAAGCAGACTTAATCCCCTGGCTGTTTATACGATGGTCCTTTCAGAACTGAACAAATGTGGACGCAAAAAGAGAGAGCTGGCTCCCTAAAATTACCTTGAGTATTTGGGTTAATTTGAATTTCATATTCTAAGGAAGTTATGATATTCAAAGACACAAACAACTTGTTTCTCCAGAGTTTCAAATCCTGCACCAAATTATTTTAACAAACAAATATGGTTACAATGTAAATGGGGGACATGGCCGAGACCAAACACAACTGCCTTTAAAGGGAGGTGGATTCTCTAACTCAAAGATCTGTCTTGTTCTGCTGGGCACCATATTGGGTCTGAATATTCTAAGGTGGTCTTAGAACTAATTTTGAGGTTGGACGTGCAGAGAGCTGAACCGGAGTTGGAGAGACATATGAAAGGAGGGGTAGAGGTGGAGAAATGGAAGGTGAGAGAGGAGAGCAGCCAGGGAGAGGATGTGGTGCTGGGAAACCACGGATAAAGGCAGTGAGTGAAAATCCCGAGTGGCGAGGTGCCTGAAGGATTCTTAAGAACAAGAATTCTTAATATTGAATGAAATTGTTTCTGTTTCTGCGATTGTAAATGATTCCAACTCCTCAAGTTTTAGTAAAGTCTGTCTTAAGCATCCATGCGTTGAGGACTTCCTTTTGTTTTTGGATTGAAAATTATGGGAAAGACCTCATGCCATTTTTTTGAGGCTGGAGAATTTAATTCCTAACCGATGACCCCTGGGTTTGCTCCCTTCATCCCAGATGGGGGCCTGGATAAGGCTTTGCTGATTGTCACAGTTGAGGTGCCAGGACCGCATTTGGCGGAATAGGGTCAGCATGAACAGGAAAAGCCATAAATGAGCACATTACCCTGAAGCAGGCATTTAGAGCCAGGGAAGCCCTTCCCTGTCCCCCAACCCCTCCACCCCGCCCGCAAATGTCTAGAACTTTTGAAGTGATCTTTGGTTTCCCACAACCCATGGGATGGATGTTTGAATCAGGGAGAGAGTAGATGCCAGCTGATACTTGGGTTACATCCATACAATCTGAAAATACAATAATTTATTAAGGGTGGAATTAGGGGTGGAAAATTTTAATCTCTAGGGCTTCACTTTTTGTCCTAAGGTTCATTGTCAGCAGCCCATGATGCTGTTGGCATTTTCTTCTACAAACATACCAGGGATTTAACATATTTTGATTTTTAAAGTCAAGTCCAAGCTAGTCAACTATGTGTCTGGTAAACTAAAAGATATTGTTTGAAATCGTGGCAACCGTTCTGAAATTATTTTGTGCATTTGCGTTTATTGGAAGTGTAATTATAGGTTGCCTCTCTCTGTAGCATTCCCCATGGCACACAGAGGAATTTGTTTGTATGTGGAAATCTTTATAGGAAGTAGCATTGTTGTGTGAGGCTGGTAAACTGGTACCTACATGTTTGAAGATGCCCACATTCTTGTAGTTTATCATCACTTATGAATAATGGCCCTGGGCTATAGTGAAAAAAGTATCCATGATCCATTGCTTGAACTTCTCGTTTAAAAGGGCAAATTTCACATATGTCTAAAATGAAGATGACCTATCTACATACCTTCATTATGTTCTGCTCCATTATTAGTGGCAAGATATGCACATTTGTAAATGGACGAGAAAGACAAAGAAAATAAAAGATGTTTTAAGATACAGCTTGCCTAATTTCTTTAATTGGAGAGTCTCTCATGTTCTGTTTTTAACGGATATGTCTTACAGTGCCACATCTTGATGTTCTGATAGGGTCTTCAGGGAAATTTTATTTTGTGGAACAACTCCTAGGTGGCATATCTTGATATTTGAGAACCTTCCAGAAAACAATGAAGTGTACTAACAGAACAAGTGCCTTGACTAGTTTTCTGCATTTAGCCATAACTATGCTATTCTCACAGTTGTGGGAAAGCCTGAGGGCCAAGTCCTTGTCTGGCTTTGAATCTAGTCCAGTCCTGACATGCTGTGAAGCTTCAGGGCAAAGTTTAATTTTCCCAAGACACAGTGAGCCCACTGTGTAGTGATACAAAACTATATTTCTGCTTTAAAAAAGATGACACAGTCAAACTGATTTTATGGAAATCTGAAATGAAAGCCAAATATTAGGTGATTTTAATCCAAATAAAATATAATCCATAAAAACCTGAAGATTGTTATTATATTTGGAAACATTGTATCTTCCATTGCTTCTCAAGGTGAATCTATGACCACTCAGACCACATAAAATCACCCTGTTGGAGAGTCTGGAGACCACCTCACTATGTGGTTTCCAACATCCCAAGTATGTTCTCAAAAATCTCTTCTTGTCTGTGTTCTCCAGCCTTTATTCACAGAGGGCAGTGTGTCTGTGTGCATTATATGAGCATTCTTGTTTCTACCAGCTTATTATTTATTTTTCCCAAACTCTTGCCATTCACAAAATAGCAAGTGTACCACGTACAAATTCATTTAATCATTGACGAAAATGGAAATGAGGGCACGGCAAAGAGAATTCTATAGCATGGTTCTGGTGCCCACACTGCAGGGTGACATGGGTCTGTTAATCATCGCTCTGTGGGTGCGGTTGTTTAACCAGTTTAAAAATTATTTATTTAACAAATATTTATTGAGTGCTCCCTCTGAGCCAGGCTTCATGCTGGGTGGTAGAAATTAGAAATGATACTGTCCCTGACCTCAAGCACCTCAACGGGAGAAAGACATGGAAATGAAGAGCTGTTGTGAAGTGTGATGAAGCCAGAAGGCTCTGTGAGGCAAGGGACTTAAAATCCTGCCTGGGATTTTCTGAAAAAATAAACTGAACAGAGTAAGACATTTTTTGAATTGTTCAAAATGTATTCAATTTATTCCACTAATTTTAGAAACATTTCATCAAATTACCAAGAAAATTCTATCTGAATTTTGATTATAATTGCATTAAACCTTTAAATTTATAAATTGAATATTCTTATCTAGAGCCATGATATATCTCTCATTTAATTCCCACATATTTTTAAAAGGTGATTTTTAGATATTTTGGTTTTTGTTGCTCTTGAGTTAGGACTTTTTCCATACCTTATACATGGTTTTTGTGGGTTTCCAAGAGAGCTATGTGTCTTGACTTATTGTTTCTAATAGTTTTTCAGGTGATTCTATTAGTGTTTTCTAAATCAAAAGTCTTTTGTGAATAGTATATTGATAATGATAATTTAATCCCTTCTTTTTTTTTTTGAAGAATATATTGTTTTATTTTATTTTGCCTTATGGAAAAACATCATTGCCAGAGGTTATATGAAAACTAAAAAATAACAGGTTATATAAAATCTTAAATATTTAGAGTCAACACAATAAATACATTTTTCTTATGAATTCTTACTAATCCCCTCTTTTAAAACCTCCTATTTGGTTGTGTATTTCATCAAATTCTAGATTTGTTTGAACACTGTAACATGACTTTAATCACATCCACTTGCATTTCAAACAAATGCAAATGCACCTACAGTGCAGCTTCCCAGCTGACTTAAATTTCAGCAGGAAGTAGAAACCGGAAGTATTGCACCTACTCATATCCCACAGAAATGAAACTTTATCTCTTTTCCCAAGACATGCTCATTGCCTAATGATATCATGGATGCTGTTGCCAGCTTACTTTTAAAAAATATGTAAGAAACATAATTGGAAAAATTTTTAAATTATTGAAATTAAGAATGGAAATAAAAGTGAGAAAAATGGAATGTAAAAATATGGAGGGACTCTTCCATGAGACTAGTTTATGACAGAGATGATTCAATTTATGAATGCTTCATCAGGGATATATATGGGTGTTAGCAGAGTTAAGTAACCTTGGTTAACAGGTATAGTATGTGGTCAGTTCCTATTGTATATTCTTTACCTCTCTACCCCTATTTCCTGAAACAGGAATTGCCATAGTGGCAGCAGGAAGCATCCTCATTTTAGTTTTTCAAACACGGAAGGAATACGTACACAGTTGCATTTTAGAAAGGTCACTCTGATGACATGGTGAAGGATGGATAGAGGTAGACAGGACTGACAAAAAGACACTAGTTGTGGACTAAAGTAATACTGGAAAATATGAAAAAGTGAGGTAGATCTGTGAGTGTGAGGAGACAGAATCAGTTTTTCATGATGAATTAGATGCAGTGTTGAGTAGAGGAGAATCAAGGAGAGATGGCAGGGTTTTTGACTGGGTGACTGAGAGGACTGTTTTGCTTTATTGGGAATAGAAGAAGAAAAGCAGATACAGCAAAGAAGACGATGAGTTCAATTGTGGGCATTGAGTAGAGATGGTAGCCAATACGTGGATTTGGCATTCAAGACAGAAGGCAAATCTACCGTGCTTTCCATCCAGTCTCAATTTCTTCTCTGGGGCCCAGGAAATGATAAAATACATTGGGTAAGGATTATGGCAAGAACATAAACAGAATACAATAAATGACTTGTGTACATGCTCCTGTGAAACTCTTCCAAAGAAATTTTTGTTTTTTCTAACTGTGGCAAAATATACATAACATAAAATTGACCATTTTAACTGTTTTTAAGCGTACAGTTCAGCGGCATTAAATACATCCACACTGTTGTACAAACATTGCTGCCATCCATCTTCAAAACTTTTTTATTCCCAAACTGAAACTCTGTACCCATTAAAAGCACCTCCATATTTCCTTTTCCCCCAGCCCCTGGCACCATTCGACTTTCTGTCACTCTGAATTTGACTACTCTGGGTACCTCATATAAGTGAAATCATACAGTATTTGTCCTTTTGTACCTGGTTTATTTCGCTAGTCATAATGTCTCCAAGTCTCATCCATGATGTAGCATTTTCAGAATTTCCTTCCTTCTTCAGGCTGAATGATATTCCGTTATATGTATACACCACATTTTTTTATCCATTTATCTGTTGATGGGCATTTGGATTGCTTCCACCTTCCACCATTATTCACCTGACTATTGTGAGTAATGGTGCTGTAAACGTGGATGTACCAATATCTTTTTGAGGCTTTGTTTTCAGTTCTTTTGGGTATACACCCAGAAGTAGAATTGCTGGATCCAATTAATTTCTTGAGGCACTCCTATACTGTGTTCCACAGCAAATGTACCATTTTACATTCCCACCAGCAATGCATAAGCGTTCCAATTTCTCCACATTTTCACCAACACTTGCTATTTTCTGTTTTAAAGTTTTAAAAAATAATAGCCTTCCTAAGGGGTATGAAGTGCTAGCTCATTGTGATTTTGGTTTGCATTTCCCTAATAATTAGTAATGTTGAGCATCATTTCATGTACTTTTTGGCCATTTGTGTATCTTCTTCGGAGAAATATCTTTTCAAGTCCTTTGTCAATTTTTAAATCGGGTTGTTTGTTTTTTGTTGTTGTTGAGCTGTAAAGAAGATTTTCAGACCTTAAAGAGAGGGGTCAAATTCTGACCATTTACAGAATTCTGACTTCCATTATTGGCAACAACTTTATTCCTTTAGAAAACAGCATACGAAGCATAAGTGGAACTCATTTCAGGTACATTGGCATGGATCTAATATTTCTAGCTATCTTTGCCTAGTCAGATGCTTGAGATAATTTTTCCGCACAATGAATCAATGCGTATTTCTGTTTTGTCCACATTCATAACTATTTCTGAACTCAGTCAAAAGTTCTAAGAACTACCCTCAGACTCCTGTCTTGCCTGCAAAAATACCAGATAAATATACACAAATGACAGTGCTTTTCCATTTCCAGGATATATTTGGCATTAAACTCAGGACAAAGGGAGACACAGACTTTAGCCTGTGGTTTGGGTCCCCCAACCCTCATGAAGGTGTTTGTTTCCACCTACTGCCTCCCAAAGGTGCCACTGCCCTCTGCATATATGAATCTGTTTATAATCTGAAGCCAGAGGTGAGAAAGTATGTTGATTTTCTATTTTGTGACATTTTTGTGGTGGCACAGATATTTTTATGAAATCCAGGCATGAAATTCCCCTTTTCTGAAAAGATAACACATGAGGAATTATTTTAGAAGAATAAACGAATTAACTAACTACGCTTATGTGCTCCAAATAAACCTGCATTCAATTGTTTGTAACTGGTTTAGCTGGCTGATTTGGGGGCAGTAAATTTTAATAGATTTCTACGATATTCAGCTATTTATACATCAACAAATGGAACTATATTATTTTAAAATGCCCCAGAGTATAAAGTAGTGTTTATAGAGGCGCTCAGTAAAATGTTGCTTTGTAAAGTAAATGTCCTAAAATCGTTTTCATATGCTACCATTTATTTATTCCCAAACAGATTGTAAGCAACTCAACGGAGCTGTTTTTAATCCCCTTTTACTGCATAATATAATGTTCTTTGTACAGTGTTAGCTAAATAAATGTTGCTGACTGACTGATCTGGCACTCGATGGAACTTTTTTATTGGCTATTCAAAAGTTATTTTAAATTTTGGGTGGAAGGAAAAGAGGCTTAGAAATTTATAGTATTTCTGTTAGATAACTAGTTTTAATACATTCTGAGGATTTCAAATCTAATGGGTGAGTATACCCATATGTTCTACATTTTAAGCATTCTCTTTGGCCATATCCTGTTGCTCTTTGGCCTTGTTCTACTCATCTTGATTTACCATTCCATTCCATTAATGAAATTGACATTCATCAGCCCTTGGCAGACAACGTTACCTTTAAAATTTGCTCTTCACATGCTATACTTTGAGGGTTTTTTAGGGGTGTCCTCAATTTTGTCCCTGCTTTGTTCAGAGCTAGGAAAATATTTTTTAATTGAAATATAGTTGGCGTAGAGTATTATGTGAATTTCAGGTGTACTACATAGTGATTTGACAATTGCATACATTATGAGATGATAACCATGAAAGTCTAGCAACCATCTGTCCCCATACAAATTTATTGAAATATTATTGACTGTATACCTTATGTTGTATATTACCTCCCCATGGCTTATTTACTTTCTAACTGGAGGTTTGTACCTCTTAGTTCCCTTCACCTATTACGTCCACCCCCCTCCTTCCACTTTAGCAACCACCTGTTCGTTCACTGTTTCTGAGTCTGTTTTCATTTTGCTTTGTTTTCTTTGTTTGTTTTGTTTTTTAGATTCCTCATATAAGTAAGATCATATGGTACTTGTCTTCCTCTGTCTGACTTATTTCACTAAGCCTAATACCCTTTAGATTCATCTGTGTTTTCCCAAATGGCAAGATTTCATTCTTTTTAGAGCTGAGTAATATTCCATTCCGCCAAATCTTCTTTATCCATTCATCTATCAATGGACATTTAGGTTGTTTCCTATCTTGGCTATTGTAAATAAGGCTGCAACAAACATTAGTGTGCATATATCTTTTCAAATTAGTGTTTTTGCTTCCTTCAAGTAAATACCCAGAAGTGAAATTGCTGGATCATTTGTCACTTCTACTTTTAATTATTTGAGGAATCTCCATACTATCTTCCATAGTGGCTGCTCCAATTTACAATACCACCAGCAGTGCACAAGAGTTCTCTTTTCTTCACATCCTCCTCAACATTTGTTATTTGCTGTCTTTTTGATTATAGCCATTCTGACAGGTGTAAGGTTGTATCTCATTATGGTTTTAATTTGTATTTCCCTGATGATTAGTGGTGTTGAGTATCACAAAAGCTTTTTAGTTTGATGTAATCCCATTTTTTTTGTTTGTTTGTTTCCCTTGCTTGAGGAGACATATTAAAAAAATATTGCTAAGACCAATGTCAAAGAGCTTACAGCCTATGTTTTCTTCTAGATGTTTTATAGTTTTAGGTCTTATATTTAAGTCTTTAATCCATTTCAGTTTAGTTTTGCATATAGTGTGAAAGAGTAGTCCTGTTTGATTCTTTTGCATATACCTGTCCAGTTTTTCCAACAACATTTATTGAAGAGACTGTTTTTTCCCCTTTGTACATTCTCACTTCCTTTGTCATAGGTTAATTGCCTGTATAAGTGTGGGTTCATTTCTGGGCTCTCTATTCTGTTCCATTGATCTATGTGTCTATTTTTGTGCCAGTACCATACTGTTTTGATTACTGTAGCTTTGTAGTATAGTTTGAAATCATGGAGCATGATACCTTCAGCTTTGCTCTTTCTCAAGATTGCCCTGACTATTTGGAGTCTTTTGTGCTACCATAAAAAAATTTAGAATTATTTTCTATTACTGTGAAAAATCCCATTGGTATTTTGATAGAAATTGCATTGAATCTATAGATTGCCTTGAGTAGTATGGTCATTTTAACAATATTAATTCTTCCAATCCATGAGCATGGTATATCTTTCCATTTGTTTGTATGTCATCTTCAATTTCTTTCATCAATGTCTTATAGTTTTCAGGGTACAAATCATTTACTCCTTTGGTTAGATTTATTCCTAGATATTTTATTCCTTTTGATGCAGTTGTAAATGAGAGTTTTCTTAATTTCTCTTTCTGATAGCTCATTATTAATGTATAGAAAAGCAAGAGATTTCTGTATATTAATTTTTTTACCCTGCAACTTTACAGAATCCATTTATTGGTTCTAATACTATTTTGGTAACATTTTTTTGAATTCCTATACATAGTATCATGTCATATCAAACACTGACAGTTTTACTTTTTCCTTCCTGACTTGGATTCCTTTTATTTATTTGTCTTGTTTGATTGCTATGGCTAGGACCTTCAATATTATATTGAACAAAGTTACAGGGAGTGGGCATCTTTATCTTGTTCCTGATCTTAGGGGAAAAGTTTTCAGCTTTTCACCATTGAGTATGATGCTGGCCACGGGTTTTGCATACAGCCTTTATTATGTTGAGGTATATTCCCTCTACACCCACTTTGGGAGACTTTTTATGATAAATGAGTGTTGAATTTAGTCAAAGGCTTTTTCTGCATCTATTGAGATATCATATGATTTTTCTTCTTCAATTAGTTAATGTGGTATGTAACATTGATTGATTTGTGAATACTGAACCATGCTTGCGTCCCTGGGAGAAATCCCACTTGATCATGGTGTATGATCCTTTTAATGCAATGCTGAGTTTGTTTTGCTACTATTTTGTTGAGGCTTTTTGCATCTATATTCACCAGAGATATCGGCTTGTCATTTTCTTTTTTTGTGGTGTCTTTGTCTGGTTTTGGTATCATGGTGATGCTGGCTTCCTAGAGTGAGTTCAGAAGTGTTCCTTTCTCTTCAATTTTTTGGGATAGTTTGAGTGGATAATGTTAACTCTTCTTTAAATGTTTTGTAGAATTCATCTGTGAAGACATCCTGGACTTTCATTTGTTCAGAGTTTTAAAATTGCCTGTTCAATTTCATTAACTGGTAATCAGTCTGTTAATATTTTCTATTTCTTCCTGATTCAGTCTTGGGAGACTGTAGCTTTCTAGGAATTTATTCATTTCTTGTAGGTTGTCCACTTTATTGTTGCATAATTATTATTTGTTGTAATCTCTTATGATCCTCTGTATCTCTGTAGTGTCGGTTGTAACTTCTCCTCTTTCATTTTTGATTTTATTAATTTGAGTCCTCTCTCTTTTTTTCTTGACGAAAGTTTTATCAATTTTGTCTGTCTTTTCAAAGAACCAGCTCTTAGTTTCACTGATCTTTTCTGTTGTTCTTTTAGTCTCTATTTCTTTTACTTCTGCTCTAATCTTTATGATTTCTTTCTTTCTACTAACTTTAGGGTTTATTTGTTCTTTTTTTTTTCTGGTTTAGACATAAGATTATGACAACCAAAATTATTTCCAGACATTGCCAAATATTCCCTGGGTGGGGAGGGCGGGGTGTGAAATCTTCCCTGGTTGAGAACTGTCCTTGAGAGTCTAAAATAGTGTTTGTGGAGGCATCCACTAGGATGTTGCTTTGTACATGTTCTAAGGTGCTTTTCTTAGGTTTAAAGATTATTTTTCCAAACAGATCACACAAAACTTATCTGACCTTACTTTTTAACCTTACTTTGGTGCATAATGTGTATATAGTGTTCTGTGCATGGTGAGAGGTCAATAATTGCTGTTTACTTTTTCAGTTCTAATTTTCACCACCCCCAGCTTTCCTAGGCTGTTAGTTCACAAAGTAGAAGGGGTTCTTCATCACGCCTCACTCTTTCCAAATCTTGGAATTTGGTCATCACTGTCAACAGTGTTGTTTTTATATACGTAGGCGGTGCTTTGAGTCAATTAATCATACCAGACTTATTGCCAGGGACAAAGTCTGCAAAACTGTCAGTATATTAATGTCTGAGGAAGTGCTGAACAACAGCCGGGACCCCTGCAATAGCCCAAAGGTACTATAATAGAAGCTCACTAATTTTGGAAGAAATGATTTTCATTTTGGTCACAGCTGTTGGCATTCCAAAGGGCTCGCATTCTATCTGTTGAAATGAGGAGGCTCTGTTTGAGATTTTGTTCTGTCAGAGGATTTGGTGATATTGTTTAGAGAATTACTAGGCTGTCAGTGAATATGTTTTATGTACAGTGACTAACTATTTAAAACTGGTTTATAAAGATAGGGATGGGATTCTAAAAGCTGGCCAGGAGTGGGTTCTCAGAGAAAAATGTATCATTTATGAGAGAATTTTCCTAAACTGAAGGAGGGGAGATTGCTCTTCTGGAGAACATTCAACATCACTGGCCCCTCATGTATAAAAATCTACTGAGGGCTGCAGCAAGACTTGTTGGCCCCATAGCTATACCTCTGACCCTTTCCTTCATGCCTCGAATTTCAAGCATTTGAGTAACTTGGTAACAATTTATATAGTTATAGTGGTGGCATTTCTTTTGAAACCATGGCTATGATACGGTTAAGATAAGTTGTATCTTATCTTAACGGCTAAGATACGGCTAAGATACAGTTGTATCTTAAGAAACCCCTCCATCCACTGCCACAAACTTTGTAGATCTCACTATTTGCAGGGGCCCTAGCAGTTCTGTCTCATATTGGACAGTGGGTCAATTTCTATCCTACGTTCTGGCTGAACTCCAGATATGCTTAGAAACCACTCTGAATGGGGACTGTGGTCACTGACTATTTGTTTATCATCATCAAGTCTGTGGGTAACTGTACTTGAACTTAGTTAGATTTAGCTCATATTTTAATAAAAAAGAATTTTCTACTCTCTGAAAGGGGAGCATTGCTTGGATTACTAGATATTTCTTCTAAAATGTATGCTAGTTTCCTTTTTGTTAATTTGAAATCTGGATTTGTTAGGCCAATATTCACTACCAGGGCTTTAAGTATGGCTGTTTAATTGTTGACCCCTGTCATATACTTTGTTACCATGTAGAGAAAATTGTTTAGGAGAAATTCTACTCAGAATGCAATCTTTTTGGTTTAGAACCTAGAAATTGGAGAGTTCCAAATCAGGTCACACCTAAAAGTTGTTCTTTCGGTTATGATCTTAAATGATTAGTGTACCTATTTCTGCCAATAGTATGAGTGCTGTAAGCGAAGGAACCATGTCTTCAAAGAATAGAGCATGCTCAAAAATGTTTCAAGTAAATATTTTGATGTATCAGAAGGCAATAAGTTTTCCATGGTATTGGAAAGGGAGAGACTAGATACATCATGGATTCAAAATATTCTACTTCCTAGACTTGTTGATAGTAAACCATATTGCCATCACTCAGACCTGACTTTTAACAAAAATAGAAAGCAAAATAGCAAGCCTTACCCACTTGCCTCAAGTCTAATTAGGGTACTTGAATTTACCTCCTGAGTTTGTGTCTTTTTTAAAAAAATAAATCTCAGAAATGAAGTTCTGACTTGAGCCCCTCCCACCCTCAAAAAAGAAAGAAAGAAAGAAAGAAAAGAAAAAAGCCCAAAACAACAACAACCCACTCATACCCTGTCCTCTCCCCAAGAAACAGTGGTCATCATTGCTCTCTGAGCATTTAGAAACCATCACTGGAAAACAGTGAGACCGGGAAATTTAATCAAGTTTAGTGTCAGGCATTCTACAAATTGGCTACGGTCTAAACTTGGACACAAATCCACTTGCATTTGGAAGTCACTTATACTTGGCTACATAAAATACAATTTTGTGTAATTTGAATGTTTTGGCCAATATTAATCTGTAACTGCCAATATCAATTTAAATAATAGGGTTACACCAAATTTCAGGGGCCACAAAGTACTGTTTTACTCTAAATTTTAGTAAATCATAGAGTATCCTTTTTTGAGCAAGCAAATAAGATAAACAGTAATAGAAGTAACCGCCTTATTTTGACCACTCTATTTTGATTCTATCATTTTTCTCAGTCCTCAAATTCCACAAAATTGTTTATAAAAGCTGTGCTTGCTCAAAGAGAGATTTATTTATCAAATGTGCCTACTGAGTGCAAAGTACATCCAGGTTTTTTCAACTCTGATTGCCTGAGCCACAGCCTCTTGCTTTGCCTTAAACTCTGTTTTGTACTGTTTTGCTTTATACTGCAGTGAGTCACTTCATAGGTGTAAGTTTTATTTTCATTCCATCTCCATGGCTAACCAAGATTATAATACACCAGAAGATCAATGCCCAGTAGCTTTTATATAGTTTGTATTCCCTATGGCACTGAAAAGATCATTCTAAGCCCATAACAGGCCCAATGATCTTGAATTGCCAATGTTAATTTCATAAAGACAGGGATTTTCATTGGATTTGTTCCCTGTTAAATCTTTGATGCTTATATAACAGTACCTGACATATTATAAGTGCTCAGCAAATCTTTTTTTTTGAATGCGTAAATGAATTAACCCACAGTGGTCATTTATGCTAGTTAAACCTTTCTTTAAAATGCAGAGAATAGTTCATTCTGGCACTATTGGCAAGTACTATTGGATTTTTGAGCATTATTCACTTCTTTTTATCACACTGATTTAGTGGGCTTTTTAGATCAATACTATGTAAATTACTTGAGAAACCCATGTTTATTTTTGCATTAGGCTGGACCTAGCCTTAGAATCCTCACTCCATAGAACATTGCAGTCAAAGAAAGAAAAAGGAAACATCCCACCACCAGAGGCAGTCAGACAATAAGCACTCAGTCAGGAGAGGCACCAGAAAGGAAGACAGGCACCAGCTCTAAGTAAAAGGAATCCCATATTTCTTGATGTGAGAATGAGAGATAATTCCCTCCCTAAGCTCTAGTGGGTGAAAGAAAGCTGGTTTAGATATTTTCTCTCTTATCTATCAATTGTCTATCTATCATCTAATCTATCTATCTACCTACCTACCTATCTCATCTTTTTATCAAAAAAGGACCAAAGATTGAACTGGTTCATTTGTTGCAATGATTGCTCTTTATACACACCTGGTATGTGTACAACTTTGTTCATGCCACTCATATAATCATAGCTAAATTTATTGAATTCTTTCTACCATTTTGACCTACATGGAAAAATATCTCTTTAACTCTTCAAACAATTCATGAAGTAGGTACTATTTTTTATCACCTCTATTTCACGGGTGAGGAAACTGAGGCTCTGAGCAGTCAATATATGTGCCCCAAGGTCCAGAGACCAATACATGACCAAAGTGGGATTTAAAGCTGGGAGGTATGACACCACGGTGTGAACTTCTAATGCTAGGATAAAATGCCTCAACAGTGCTTCTATTGTTGTTTGTGTTTCTCTTACTTGATTGTGAGAGTCTTGAGGGCACGACTGGGTTTTGTCCATCTTTATATTCCTCACAATACCTTTCAACAGATCAGCACATTGAACATAGTGATACCCAGTAAATGTATCAGATGGAAGACAAGGCTGTTACACTTGAAATTTGGAAACCTACGGGCAGTTAACAAATGACCTTGTCACTCTGAATCTCACTGGTTTAGAGTATTTATGCATATATTTTTAATTTTTTAATTAAAAAAAACAAAAATAGGGCTTCCCTGGTGGCGCAGTGGTTGAGAGTCCGCCTGCCGATGCAGGGGACACGGGTTCGTGCCCCGGTCCGGGAAGATCCCACGTGCCGCGGAGCGGCTGGGCCCGTGAGCCATGGCCGCTGAGCCTGCGCGTCCAGAGCCTGTGCTCCACAACGGGAGAGGCCACAACAGTGAGAGGCCCGCATACCACAAAATAAATAAATAAATAAAAATAAAAAGAAGAAAAGAACCAGCACACTCAAAAATTCAGTGATTCAGTTTTAATCTATCATCTTAATCAATTTCCCACTTGCTTCTGGTCTTCTTTTCTTCATAACATGGACTGTGAAACCCGCTTGTGAGTCGTGGTTTTCCAGGAACATTTAGAAAAGCATGTGGGCTTTGTTTGCTTTTGACTTGGAGAATTGCATGTTCTCCTGGAAGATAAGCTTTGACTTGGGGGTATTCACAGGGAAAGTATAGTGTGGCTGCTGTTCCAGAGGTGGTGAAAATATCCTATAAAAACTTTGGATGAGCTGGACTTGGGAACATTTTCCCCTTCACGCTGGAATCAGATAGGTAGGAATTGGCCAAGAAGGTTTGTGCTCAGTGGCCTTCTCCGATCTGGGCCTCTGCCAGTGAGGTCCTGAGGCAGTTTTAAGTTCTTATATTGATTTCAGATTTCCCATATCATGTACCTTAGTCAACATTAATATGGCTCTAACACAGAATCAGTAGCAGCAACTGCACAAGGTGATAACGAAGGAGCCACTAAAGGGATTGCTTAGAGTTCAAAACATTGACTAAGGCGTGTTCACTGGTAGGACCACTGCAGTAAAAGGCACTGCATATTCAAGCACGCTCTCCTATTCTGCCTCTGCTCTTACATCTCTGGGTTACTGAGTGAAGACAAGTCTTCTGTAAAGATTCACTCTCTTTCACCCTCTTTCTGAACATGCTGGTTTACAGATTTTCATTTATAATGGGAAATAGGGTACTCTATTTTGGCCTGCTAAGTTAGATCCCCCCAGATCTATGACTGAAAGTTATTTCTTGGCATTGAAGGCCCTTGATCAGCTTTTAGTAGCATGGGGTTCATGCAGTATATGTTTTCTCAGAAGCATGCAAGAAAGAGGGATGTTTGGTAGAACAGGATTTGGCGTTTTGGGATTCCTGGTTATCATGCTATCTAAAATGCTGAAATCCTATCTAACCTCTACCAACATTGTCAAAGTTTATAACATTATCCTGACATTTCAGGATTAATAAAATACAGATAGTTTCTATCTTAACACATGTTGGTAAGCAATGGTGGGAGTTATGTAATCACACGATGGTAGTTTGGCAAGTACAGGCTATAAATAAATAGGTTTTTGGTGGATGGGTTTATAGAAACAGAATTCATTTGTTGTATAGACCAAGGACATTTTTCCTCCATTCCTGAAGGTCTGGTTAAGGGAAATAGGTAGAAAGGTTCCCAGTATAAGATGCATTTTAGATTGGAATTCTGCATGGATTACAGAATGTGGTGAGGTGAAAAGAGAACAGGTTTGAGAGCCAAAGAACCTGGGTTTCTCTCATCAACTCATCTTGTGAATTGGAACAAGGGACCATATTTGGGGGCTTCAGGGTCCCCATATGCAGGGTGGAGAAATTGGCCATGGTTTCTATATTGCTTTCCCCTTCAAGTACTCTATGCCCGAACTGCCCCTGTTTGAAGGGGAGCATGTCTTAGACTGAAATATACCTGCTGGGGAAAAGATTGTACCTCAGAAATGGAAAATTTTTTTATTGTTCCTGACATTCCTTCATCCCTCCTTCTTCCTCCCTCTTGGTGAAACTTGGATGCACACATAGTAAGGAAACTGTCATTTAAGAAATGAATGTCCTTAGCTTTATGGAAATCTTTTCTCTTTTTCTTCCCCTGGTCAGCTGAAAGTTAGGGCCATTAGCTCGTTTATCCCACTGCCCCCTTCCATTCCTTAGCCTCTCCCTGTATTAAGGTCTCAGTGATAAGCTAGCTATCTTTTAATATTTAAAAAAAAATCCCAGAAATGTTAGATGTAACACCATGCATTGGTGACAATGATAGGTCCAAGGGCTTGTTCCCAGGGCCCAGGAGTCATGATGGAGGGAATGCATTCCTGGAATGAGGCCCAATACAACACGGACAGAAAAATGTTAAGTGTATGTTCGGTTTGAGGCATGGAAGTCTCTCCAGAAATAAGTACATGTGGCTGGCTTTAACTAGGTGTGTGCTTCTGAGGTTGTGGGAGCACCTAGGTGGAAATGCTGGACACTTTAAGAGCCTGAGCCCCTATGTCCTGCCTCTTTCCTCTCTCATTCTGTGAGTAAAAATAGCCTTGAGACCTGGCCGTGATCTTAGTCAGTCCTTGCTTGTCCTTTCTCTCCTTCTATGAGCTATTGTTTATTCTGTAGGATTTTTAAAAAGACTCTTGTAAACAGGGTACCTAATGACATTTTATTTTAGAACTACCACACAGACAAACTTTACAGGAATTTGTCCACATTTAAATCTGGCCCAGCACATCCCCCCCCTCCCAGTACAGCAGAGATGACCCAATCCTTCTTCTGTTATGTTAGTACGAGAAGAAAACTCCTGGCTTGTTTTCTGGCAGCATGGCATGCAAGTACACTTAACATCTTCAGTTTTGGTAAAGTTGGATCTTCTGATTTATTTTTTACTTCGAAACAAGCTAACAAATCAAAACACACAGATTTTTTGTTTTTTTTCATGAGAAGAGGGTGTTGAAATGAGAGGATTATTTTTTCTTTTCCCAGATCCCTACAGAATAGAGTGTTCCACCTCAATGAGATTTTAAATTCTGTGGAGGAATCAATCATGTTTTCCAGTTTGTTGGTCATGTGGTCCTGTGACGACTCCAAGGATGATGTTCCACTTTGTGACACAACTTCAGTGGACAGTCACAAGCACATCCGGCTCTAGACTTAGGCACACAAGTCTTTTGGAGGTTTGGGGGAGCAGCAAAACCACAGTCGAAGGCACATAACAGTGAGAAAGACCTGGAGAGTCTCTAGATAGCTAAATATTTATAATGTGCCTTTCTGGATATGGTGTCAGGCTTGCTGCAAAGTAAATACCTCAAGGCCAGGCTTGCACCAACCTGAACGAGTGGAACATTTTCCTGGTGATTCAGTTCAGTTCAACAAGGATTTATTGAGCTTCAGAACACTGTTTGCTATGGAAAATACAAAAGAAGTCCAGCAATTGAGGGCATGATTGCAGCCCTTAAGCAAATTTTGATCTGCTTGGGAAGACAAAATTTAACAATGAAAAGTGCAACACAATATTTAATTAACTTTGAAGGCCAGATACCTTTCAACTTCTTAACATTTTTCACATCATGATACACATAGACAAAATATTTAAATAGTATATGAATAGATTTGGAAGTAACTGAGGGTTACATATATGGGATTTGGTAAAAAAAAAAGCTTAAACACTTTTATAATGTATAATTGTGATAAGAAAAATGTAACGTGAAGTATTAGAGGATATATTAAGTATTGAATGTATGAGAAACTTCCAAGAAATATTTTCAAATATTTTAAGGAGAAACTTGAAATTGCTTTTATTTTTATTTATTTTAAAAATTTATTTATTTATTTCTTTGGCTGCGTTGGGTCTTTGTTGCTGCGCGCAGGCTTTCTCTAGTTGTGGCGAGCAGGCTTCGTTGCGGTGTGCGGGCTTCTCATTGCAGTGGCTTCTCTTGTTGCAGAGCATGGGCTCTAGGCGCACGGGCTTCAGTAGTTGTGGCACGTGGGCTTCAGTAGTTGTGGCTTGCGGGCTCTAGAGTGCAGGCTCAATTCTTGTGGCACACGAGCTTAGTTGCTCCGTGACATGTGGGATCTTCCCAGACCAGGGCTCAAACCCATGGCCCCTGCATTGGCAGGCGGACTCTTAACCACTGCGCCACCAGGGAAGTCCTGAAATTGCTTTTATAAACATAATTTTTCTTTCTATACAAGTAAGTTTGAAATGGCTACATGCAATTCCTGATCAAGATATTCTACTTTTTTTTAAACAACTTTATTGGAGTATAATTGCTTTACAATGGTGTGTTAGTTTCTGCTTTATAACAAAGTGAATCAGTTATACATATATCCCCATATCTCTTCCCTCTTGCGTCTCCCTCCCTCCCACCCTCCCTATCCCACCCCTCCAGGCGGTCACAAAGCACCGAGCCGATATCCCTGTGCCATGCGGCTGCTTCCCACTAGCTATCTACCTTACGTTTTTTAGTGCCTCTCTCTCGCCCGTCACAGCTCACCCTTCCCCCTCCCCATATCCTCAAGTCCGTTCTCCAGTAGGTCTGTGTCTTTATTCCTGTCTTACCCCTAGGTTCTTCATGACATTTTTTTTTCTTCAATTCCATATATATGTGTTAGCATACGGTATTTGTCTTTCTCTTTCTGACTTACTTCACTCTGTATGACAGACTCTAGGTCTATTAACCTCATTACAAATAGCTCAATTTCATTTCTTTTTATGGCTGAGTAATATTCCATTGTATATATGTGCCACATCTTCTTTATCCATTCATCCGATGATGGGCACTTAGGTTGTTTCCATCTCCGGAAATATTCCATTAACATTTTGGCACATTACTCTTTATGAATTTTGGTTTTCTCAGGGTATATGCCCAGTAGTGGGATTGCTGGGTCATATGGTAGTTCTTTTTGTAGTTTTTTAAGGAATCTCCATACTGTTCTCCATAGTGGCTGTACCAATTCACATTCCCACCAGCAGTGCAAGGGTGTTCCCTTTTCTCCACACCCTCTCCAGCATTTATTGTTTCTAGATTTTTTGATGATGGCCATTCTGACTGGTGTGAGATGACATCTCATTGTAGTTTTGATTTGCATTTCCCTAATGATTAATGATGTTGAGCATTCTTTCATGTGTTTGTTGGCAGTCTGTATATCTTCTTTGGAGAAATGTCTATTTAGGTCTTCTGCCCATTCTTGGATTGGGTTGTTTGTTTTTTGATATTGAGCTGCTTGTAAATTTTTGAGATTAATCCTTTGTCAGTTGCTTCATTTGCAAATATTTTCTCCCATTCTGAGGGTTGTCTTTTGGTCTTGTTTATGGTTTCCTTTGCTGTGCAAAAGCTTTGAAGTTTCATTAGGTCCCATTTGTTTATTTTTGTTTTTATTTCCATTTCTCTAGGAGCTGGGTCAAAAAGGATCTTGCTGTGATTTATTTTTATTTATCAAACTCCAAGAGTTTGATAGTGTCTGGCCTTACATTTAGGTCTTTAATCCATTTTGAGTTTATTTTTGTGTATGGTGTTATGGAGTGTTCTAATTTCATTCTTTTCCATGTAGCTGTCCAGTTTTCCCAGCACCACTTATTGAAGAGGTTGTCTTTTCTCCATTGTATATTCTTGCCTCCTTTATCAAAGATAAGGTGACCATATGTGCGTGGGGTTATCTCTGGGCTTTCTGTCCTGTTCCATTGATCTATATTTCTGTTTTTGTGCCAGTACCACACTGTCTTGATTACTGTAGCTTTGTAGTATAGTCTGAAGTCAGGGAGCCTGATTCCTCCAGCTCCGTTTTTCTTTCTCAAGAGTGCTTTGGCTATTCGGGGTCTTTTGTGTTTCCATAAAAATTGTGATATGTTTTGTTCTAGTTCTGTGAAAATTGCCACTAGTAATTTGATACGGATTGCATTGAATCTGTAGATTGCTTTGGTAGTAGAGTCCTTTTCACAATGTTGATTCTTCTAGTCCAAGAACATGGTATATCTCTCCATCTGTTTGTGTCATATTTAATTTCCTTCATCAGTGTCTTATAATTTTCTGCATATAGGTCTTTTGTCTCCCTCAGTAGGTTTATTCCTAGGGATTTTATTCTTTTTGTTGCAATGGTCAATGGGAGTGTTTCCTTAATTTCACTTTCAGACTTTTCATCATTAGTGTATAGGAATGCCAGAGATTTCTGTGCATTAATGTTGTATCCTGCTACTTTACCAAATTCATTGATTAGCTCTAGTAGTTTTCTGGTAGCATCTTTAGGATTCTCTATGTAGAGTATCATGTCATCTTAAAACAGTGACAGCTTTACTTCTTCTTTTCCGATTTGGATTCCTTTTATTTCGTTTTCTTCTCTGATTGCTGTGGCTAAAACTTCCAAAACTATGTTGAATAACAGTGGTGAGAGTGGGCAATCTTGTCTTGTTCCTGATCTTAATGGAAATAGTTTCAGTTTTTCACCATTGAGGACGATGTTGGCTATGGGTTTGCCATATATGGCCTTTATTTTGTTGAGGTAAGTTCCCTCTATACCTACTTTCTGGAGGGTTTTTATATAAATGGATGTTGAATTTTGTCGAAAGCTTTCTCTGCATCTATTGAGATGATCATATGGTTTTTCTCCTTCACTTTGTTAATATGGTGTATCACATTAATTGATTTGTGTATTTTCAAGAATCCTTGCATTCCTGGGATAAACCCCACTTATTCATGGTGCATGATCATTTTAATGTGCTGTTGGATTCTGTTTGCTAGTATTTGGTTGAGGATTTTTGCATCTATGTTCATCAGTGATATTGGCCTGTAGTTTTGTTTCTTTGTGACATCTTTCTCTGGTTTTGGTATCAGGGTGATGGTGGACTCATAGAATGAGTTTGGGAGTGTTCCTCCCTCTGATATAGTTTGAAAGAGTTTGAGAAGGATAGGTGTTAGCTCTTCTCTAAATGTTTGATAGAATTCATCTTTGAAGCAGTCTGGTCCTGGGCTTTTGTTTTCTGGAAGATTTTTTTTTTCTTATGAAGTTTTTTTTTTTTTTTTACATCTTTATTGGAGTATAATTGCTTTACAATAGTGTGTTAGTTTCTGCTTTATAACAAAGTGAATCAGTTATACATATGTTCCCATATCTCTTCCCTCTTGCATCTTCCTCCCTCCCACCCTCTCTGTCCCACCCCTCTAGGTGGTCACAAAGCACTGAGCTGATCTCCCTGTGCTATGCGGCTGCTTCCCACTAGCTATCTATTTTATGGTTGGTAGTGTATATATGTCCATGCCACTCTCTCGCTTTGTCACAGCTTATCCTTCCCCCTCCCCATATCCTCAAGTCCATTCTCTAGTAGGTCTGTGTCTTTATTCCTGTCTTACCCCTAGGTTCCGCATGACATTTTTTTTTCTTCAATTCCATATATATGTGTTAGCATACGGTATTTGTCTTTGTCTTTCTGACTTACTTCACCCTGTATGACAGACTCTAGGTCCATCCACCTCATTACAAATAGCTCAATTCGTTTCTTTTTATGGCTAAGTAATATTCCATTGTATATATGTGCCACATCTTCTTTATCCATTCATCCGATGATGGACACTTAGATTGTTTCCATCTCCGGGCTATTGTAAATAGAGCTGCAATGAACATTTTGGTACATGACTCTTTATGAATTTTGGTTTTCTCAGGGTATATGCCCAGTAGTGGGATTGCTGGGTCATATGGTAGTTCTATTTGTAGTTTTTTAAGGAACTTCCATACTGTTCTCCATAGTGGCTGTACCAATTCACATTCCCACCAGCAGTGCAAGGGTGTTCCCTTTTCTCCACATCCTCTCCAGCATTTATTGTTTGTAGATTTTTTGATGATGGCCATTCTGACTGGCGTGAGGTGATACCTCATTGTAGTTTTGATTTGCATTTCTCTAATGATTAATGATGTTGAGCATTCTTTCATGTGTTTGTTGGCAGTCTGTATATCTTCTTTGGAGAAATGTCTTTTTAAGTCTTCTGCCCATTTTTGGATTGGGTTGTTTGATTTTTGGTTATTGAGCTGCATGAGCTGCTTATAAATTTTTGAGATTAATACTTTGTCAGTTGCTTCATTTGCAAATATTTTCTCCTATTCTGAGGGTTGTCTTTTGGTCTTGTATATGGTTTCCTTTGCTGTGCAAAAGCTTTGAAGTTTCATTAGGTCCCATTTGTTTATTTTTATTTCCATTTCTCTAGGAGCTGGGTCAAAAAGGATCTTGCTGTGATTTATGTCATAGAGTGTTCTGCCTATGTTTTCCTCTAAGAGTTTCATAGTTTCTGGCCTTACATTTAGTTCTTTAATCCATTTTGAGCTTATTTTTGTGTATGGTGTTAGGAAGTGATCTAATCTCTTACATGTAGCTGTCCAGTTTTCCCAGCACCACTTATTGAAGAGGCTGTCCTTTCTCCACTTTACCTTCCTACCACCTTTATCAAAGATAAGGTGACCATATGTGCGTGGGTTTATCTCTGGGCTTTCTATCCTGTTCCGTTGATATATCTTTCTGTTTTTGTGCCAGTACCATACTGTCTTGATTACTGTAGCTTTGTAGTAGTCTGAAGTCAGGGAGACTGATACACCCAGCCCCGTTTTTCATTCTCAAGATTGCTTTGGCTATTCGGGGTCTTTTGTGTTTCCATGCGAATTATGAAATTTTTTGTTCTAGTTCTGTGAAAAATGCCAGTGGTAGTTTGATAGGGATTGCATTGAATCTGTAGATTGCTTTGGGTAGTAGAGTCATTTCCACAATGTTAATTCTTCCAATCCAAGAACATGGTATATCTCTCCATCTATTTTTATCATCTTTAATTTCTTTCATCAGTGTCTTATAATTTTCTGCATATAGGTCTTTTGTATCCTTAGGTAGATTTATTCCTAGGTATTTTATTCTTTTTGTTGCAATGGTAAATGGGAGTGTTTTCTTGATTTCACTTTCAGATTTTTCATCATGAGTGTATAGGAATGCCAGAGATTTCTGTGCATTAATGTTGTATCCTGCTACTCTACCAAATTCATTGATTAGCTCTAGTAGTTTTCTGGTAGCATCTTTAGGATTCTGTACGTATAGTATCATGTCATCTGCAAACAGTGACAGCTTTACTTCTGTTTTTCTGATTTGGATTCCTTTTATTTCCTTTTCTTCTCTGATTGCTATGGCTAAAACTTCCAAAACTATGTTGAATAACAGTGGTGAGAGTGGGCAACCTTGTCTTCTTCCTGATCTTAGTGGAAATGCTTTCAGTTTTTCACCATTGAGGATGATGTTGGCTGTGTGTTTGTCATATGTGGCCTTTATTATGTTGAGGAAAGTTCCCTCTATGCCTACTTTCTGCAGGGTTTTTTTTTTTATCATAAATCGGTTTTGAATTTTGTCAAAAGCTTTCTCTGCATCTATTGAGATGATCATATGGTTTTTCTCTTTCAATTTGTTAATATGGTGTATCACGTTGATTGATTTGCATATATTGAAGAATCCTTGCATTCCTGGAATAAACCCCACTTGATCATGGTGTATGATCCTTTTAATGTGCTGCTCGATTCTGTTTGCTACTATTTTGTTGAGGATTTTTGCATCTATATTCATCAGTGATATTGGCCTGTAGTTTTGTTTCTATGTGACATCCTTGTCTGCTTTTGGTATCAGGTGATTGTGGCCTTGTAGAATGAGTTTAGGAGTGTTCCTCCCTCTGATATAGTCTGGAAGAGTTTGAGAAGGATAGGTGTTAGCTCTTCCCTAATGTTTGATAGAATTCACCTGTGAAGCCATCTGGTCTTGGGCTTTCGTTTATTGGAAGATTTTTAATCACAGTTTCAATTTCAGTTCTTGTGATTGGTGTATTCATATTTTCTATTTCTTCCTGATTCAGTCTTGGCAGGTTGTGCATTTCTAAGAATATGTCCATTTCTTCTAGGTTGTTCATTTTATTGGCATAGAGTTGCTTGTAATAATCTCTCATGATCTTTTGTATTTCTCCAGTGTCAGTTATTACTTTTCCTTTTTCATTTCTAATTCTATTGATTTGAGTCTTCTCCCTTTTTTTCTGGATGAGTCTGGCTCATGGTTTATCAATTTGGTTTACCTTCTCAAAGAACCAGCTTTAATTTTATTGATCTTTGCTATCATTTTCTTCATTTCTTTTTCATCTCTTTTTGGTCGGATTTTTATGATTTCTTTCCTTCTGCTAACTTTAGGGTTTTTTGTTCTTCTTTCTCTAATTGCTTTAGGTGCAAGGTTAGGTTGTTTATTCAAGATGTTTCCTGTTTCTTAAGGTAGGAATGTATTGCTATAAACTTCCCTCTTAGAAGTGCTTTTGCTGCATCCCATAGGTTTTGGGTTGTCATGTCTCCATTGTCATTTGTTTCTAGGTATTTCTTATTTCCTTTTTGATTTCTTCAGTTATCACTTCGTTATTAAGTAGTGTATTGTTTAGCCTCCATGTGTTTGTATTTTTTACAGATCTTTTCATGTAATTGATATCTAGTCTCATAGCATTGTGGTCAGAAAAGATATTTGATACAATTTCAGTTTTCTCAAATTTACCAAGGCTTGATTTGTGACCGAAGATATGATCTATTCTGGAGAATGTTCCATGAGCCCTTGAGAAAAATGTGTATTCAGTTGTTTTGGGATGGAATGTCCTATAAATATCAATTAAGTCCATCTTGTTTAATGTATCATTTAAAGCTTGTGTTTCCTTATTTATTTTCATTTTGGATGATCTGTCCATTGGTGAAAGTTGGGTGTTAAAGTCCCCTACTATGAATTTGTTACTGTCAATTTCCCCTTTTATGGCTGTTAGTATTTGCCTTATATATTGAGGTGCTCCTATGTTGGGTGCATAAATATTTACAATTGTTATACCTTCTTCTTGGATTGATCCCTTGATCATTATGTAGTGTCCTTCTTTGTCTCTTCTAATAGTCTTTATTTTAAAGTCTATTTTGTCTGATATGAGAATTGCTACTCCAGCTTTCTTTTGGTTTCCATTTGCATGGAATATCTTTTTCCATCCCCTTGCTTTCAGTCTGTATGTGTCTCTAGGTCTGAAGTGGGTCTCTTGTAGACAGCATATATATGGGTCTTGGTTTTGTATCCACTCAGCCAATATGTATCTTTTGGTGGGAGCAGTTAGTCCATTTACATTTAAGGTTAATATTGATATGTATTTTCCTATTCCCATTTTCTTAATTGTTTTGGGTTCGTTATTGTAGGTCATTTCCTTCTCTTGTTTTTCTTGCCTAGAGAAGTTCCTATACCATTTGTTGTAAAGCTGGTTTGGTGGTGCTGAACTCTCTCAGCTTTTGCTTGTCTGTAAAGGTTTTAATTTCTCCATCAAATCTGAATGAGATCCTTGCTGGCTAGAGTAATGTTGTTTGCAGGTTCTTCTCCTTCATCACTTAAAATATGTCCCACCACTCCCTTCTGGCTTGCAAAGTTTCTGCTGAAAGATCAGCAGTTAACCTTATGGGTATTCCCTTGTGTGTTATTTTTCCCTTGCTGCTCTTAATATGTTTTCTTTGTATTTAATTTTTGACAGTTTGATTAATATGTGTCTTGGCATATTTCTCCTTGGATTTATCCTGTATGGGACTCTCTGTGCTTCCTGGACTTGATTAACTATTTCCTTTCCCATATTAGGGAAGTTTTCAACTATAATCTCTTCAAATATTTTCTCAGTCCTTTCTTTTTCTCTTCTTCTTCTGGAACCCCTATAATTCGAATGTTGGTGTGTTTAATGTTGTCCCAGAGGTCTCTGAGACTGTCCTCAGTTCTTTTCATTCTTTTTTCTTTATTCTGCTCTGCAGTAGTTATTTCCACTCTTTTATCTTCCAGGTCACTTCACTGTTCTTCTGCCTCAGTTATTCTTCTATTGATCCCATCTAGAGTATTTTTAATTTCATTTATTGTGTTATTTGTCATTGCTTGTTTCATCTTTAGTTCTTCTAGGTCCTTGTTAAATGTTTCTTGCATTTTGTCTATTGTATTTCCAAGATTTTGGATCATCTTTAGTATCATTATTCTGAATTCTTTTTCAGGTAGACTGCCTATTTCCTCTTCATTTGTTAGGTCTGGTGGGTTTTTATCTTGCTCCTTCATCAGCTGTGTGTTTTTCTGTCTTCTCATTTTGCTTATCTTACTGTGTTTGTGGTCTCCTTTTTGCAGGCTGCAGGTTCGTAGTTCCTGTTGTTTTTGGTGTCTGTCCCCAGTGGCTAAGGTTGGTTCAGTGGGTTGTGTAGGCTTCCTGGTGGAGGGGACTAGTCCCTGTGTTCTGGTGGATGAGGCTGGATCTTGCCTTTCTGGTGGGCAGGTCCGTCTGGTGGTGTGTTTTGGGGTGTCTGTGGACTTATTATGATTTTAGGCAGCCTCTCTGTTAATGGGTGGGGTTGTGTTCCTGTCTCGCTAGTTGTTTGGCATAGGATGTCCAGCACTGTAGCTTGCTGGTCGTTGAGTGAAGCTGGGTGCTGGTGTTGAGATGGAGATCTCTGGGAGATTTTCGCCATTTGATATTATGTGGAGCAGGGAGGTCTCTTGTGGACCAGTGTCCTGAATTTGGCTCTCCCACCTCAGAGGCCAGCACTGACTCCTGGCTGCAGCACCAAGAGCCTTTCATCCACATGGCTCAGAGTAAATGGGAGAAAAAGTAGAAAGAAGGAAAGAAAGAAAGAAAGAAAAAAGAAAGAAAGGAAGAAAGGAAGGAAGGAAGGAAGAAAGAAAGAAAGAGAAAGAAAGAAAAAGAAAGGAAGGAAGGAAGGATTGAAGAAAGAAAGAAAGGAAGAAAGGAGGCAGGGAGGGAGGGAGGGAGGAAGGAAAGAAGGAAGGAAGGAGTGAAGGAAGGAAAGAAAGAAGATAAAATAAAATAAAGGTAAAATAAAATGAAGTTATTAAAATAAAAAATAATTAGTTTAAAAAAATTAAAAAAGAAAAAGAAAAAAAAAGAACAGATGGATAGAACCCTAGGACAAATGGTGGAAGCAAAGCTATACAGACTAAATCTCACACAGGCATACACACACACACTCACAAAAAGAGGAAAAGGGGAAAAAATCATAAATCTTGCTCTCAAAGTCCACCTCCTCAATTTGGGATGATTCGTTGTCTATTCAGGTATTCCACAGGTGCAGGGTACATCAAGTTGATTGTGGAGATTTAATCCGCTGCTCCTGAGGCTTCTGGGAGGGATTTCCCTTTCTCTTCTTAGTTCTCACAGCTCCCGGGGCTCAGCTTTGGATTTGGCCCCACCTCTTCATGTAGGTCGCCGGAGGGCGTCTGTTCTTTGCTCAGACAGGACGGGGTTAAAGGAGCAGCTGATTCAGGGGCTCTGGCTCACTCAGGCCGGGGGGAAGGAGGGGTACGCAGTGCGGGGCGAGCCTGCGGCGGCAGAGGCCAGCATGACGTTGCATCAGCCTGAGGTGTGCCGTGTGTTCTCCTGGGGAAGTTGTCCCTGGATCACCGGACCCTGGCGGTGGCCGGCTGCACAGGCTCCCCGGAAGGGGGGGTGTGGATAGTGACCTGTGCTCACACACAGGCTTCTTGTTGGCGGCAGCAGCAGCCTTAGCATCTCATGCCTGTCTCTGGGGTCCGCGCTTTCAGCCGCGGCTCCCGCCCGTCTCTGGAGCTCCTTTAAGCAGCGTTCTTAATCCCCTCTCCTCGCGCACCAGGAGACAAAGAGTTAAGAAAAAGTCTCTTGCCTCTTCAGCAGGTCCAGACTTTTCCCCGGACTCCCTCCCGGCTAACCGTGGTGCACTAGCCCCTGCAGGCTGTGTTCATGCCGCCAACCCCAGTCCTCTCCCTGCGCTCCGACCGAAGCCCGAGCCTCAGCTCCCAGCCCCGCCCGCCCCAGCAGGTGAGCAGACAAGCCTCTTGGGCTGGTGAGTGCCAGTCGGCACCGATCCTCTGTGCGGGAATCTCTCCGCTTTGCCCTCTGCACCCCTGTGGCTGTGCTCTCCTCCGCGGCTGCAAAGCTTCCCCCCTCCGCCACCAGCAGTCTCTGCCCACGAAGGGGTTTCCTAGTGTGTGGAAACCCTTCCTCCTTCACAGCTCCCTCCCACAGGTGCAGGTCCGTTCCTATCATTTTGTCTCTGTTTATTCTTTTTCCTTTCGCCCTATCCAGGTACTTGGTGACTTTCTTGCCTTTGGGGGGTGTCTGAGGTCTTCTGCCAGTGTTCAGTAGGTGTTCTTTAGGAGTTGTTCCACGTGTAGATGTATTTCTGGTGTATCTGTGGAGAGGAAGGTGATCTCCACATCTTACTCTTTTGCCATCTTCCCCCAAGAACTTGTTGGAAGATTTTTAACCACAGTTTCAATTTCAGTGCTTGTGATTCGTCTGTTCATATTTTCTAATTCTTCCTATTCCATCTCAGAAGGTTGTACATTTCTAAGAATGTTTCCATTTCTTCCAGGTTGTCCATTTTATTGGCATAGAGCTGCTTGTAGTAATCTCTCATCATTCTTTGTGTTTCTGCAGTGTCAGTTGTTACTTCTTTTTCACTTCTAATTTTATTGATTTGAGTCTTCTTCCTTTTTTTCTTGATGAGTCTGGCTAGTGGTTTATCAATTTTGTTTATCTTCTCAAAGAACCAGCTTTTAGTTTTATTGATCTTTGCTATCGTTTTCTTCATGTCTTTTTCACTTATTTCTCATCTGATCTTTATGATTTCCTTCCTTCTGCTAACTTTGGGGGTTTTTGTTCTTCTTTCTCTAATTGCTTTAGGTGTAAGTTTAGGTTGTGTATTTGAGTTGTTTCTTGTTTCTTAAGGTAGGAATGTATTGCTATAAACTTCCGTCTTAAAACTGCTTTTGCTGCATCCCATAGGTTTTGGGTTGTTGTGCTTTCATTGTCATTTGTCTCTAGGTATTTTTTGATTTCCTCTTTGATTTCTTCAGTGATCTCTTGGTTATGAAGTAGTGTATTGTTTAGCTTCCATGTGTTTGTATTTTTTACAGATTTTTTCCTGTAATTGATATCTAGCCTCATAGCATTGTGGTCAGGAAAGATACTTCATACGATTTCAGTTTTCTTAAATTTACCAAGGCTTGATTTGTGACCAAAGATATGATCTATCCTGGAGAATGTTCCATGAGCCCTTGAGAAGAAAGTGTATTCTGTTGTTTTTGGATGGAATGTCCTATAAATATCAATTAAGTCCATCTCATTTAATGTATCATTTAAAGCTTGTGTTTCCTTATTTATTTTCATTTTGGATGATCTGTCCACTGGTGAAACTGGCGTATTAAACTCCCCTACTATGTTTGTGTTACTGTCGATTTCCCCTTTTTTTTTTTTTTTTTTTGCCATACGCGGGCCTCTCACTGTTGTGGCCTCTCCCGTTGCAGAGCACAGGCTCCGGACGCGCAGGATCAGTGGCCATGGCTCACGGGCCCAGCCGCTCCACGGCATGTGAGATCTTCCCGGACCGGGGCACGAACCCACGTCCCCTACATCGGCAGGCGGACTCTCAACCACTGCGCCACCAGGGAAGCCCCGATTTCCCCTTTTATGGCTGTTAGTATTTGCCTTATGTATTGAGGTGCTCCTATGTTGGGTGCATAAATATTTACAATTGTTATATCTTCTTCTTGGATTGATCCCTTGATCATTATGTAGTGTCCTTCTTTGTCTCTTCTAATAGTCTTTATTTTAAAGTCTATTTTGTCTGATATGAGAATTGCTACTCCAGCTTCTTTTGGTTTCCATTTGCATGGAATATCTTTTTCCATCCCCTCACTTTCAGTCTGTATGTGTCCCTAGGTCTGAAGTGGGTCTCTTGTAGACAGCATATATATGGGTCTTGTTTTTGTATCCATTCAGTGAGCCTGTGTCTTTTGGTTGGGGCATTTATTCCATTGACATTTAAGGTAATTATCGATATGTGTGTTCCTTTTACCATTTTCTTAACTGTTTTGGGTTTGTTATTGTAGATTTTTTCTTTCTCGTGTGTTTCCTGCCTAGAGAAGTTCCTTTAGCATTTGTTGTAAAGCTTGTTTGGTGGTGCTGAATTCTCTTAGCTTTTGCTTGTCTGTAAAGCTTTTAATTTCTCCATCAAATCTGAATGAGATCCTTGCTGGGTAGAATAATCTTGGATGTAGGTTTTTCCCTTTCATCACTTTAGATATGTCCTGCCACTCCCTTCTGGCTTGCAGAGTTTCTGCTGAAAGATCAGCTGTTAACCTTATGGGGATTCCATTGTACGTTATTTGTTGTTTTTCCCTTGCTGCTTTTAATATTTTTTCTTGTATTTAATTTTTGATAGCTTGATTAATATGCATCTTGGCATGTTTCTTCTTGGATTTATCTTGTATGGGACTCTCTGTGCTTCCTGGACTTGATTAACTATTTCCTTTCCCATGTTAGGTAAGTTTTCAACTTTAATCTCTTCAAGTATTTCCTCAGTCCCTTTCTTTTTCTCTTCTTCTTCTGGGAGCCCTATAATTCGAATGTTGGTGCATTTAATGTTGTCCCAGAGGTCTCTGAGACTGTCCTCAGTTCTTTTCATTCTTTTTTCTTTATTCTGCTCTGCAGTAGTTATTTCCACTATTTTATCTTCCAGGTCACTTATCCATTCTTCTGCCTCAGTTATTCTGCTATTGATCCCTTCTAGAGAATTTTTAGTTTCATTTATTGTGTGTTCATCATTGTTTGTTTGCTCTTTAATTCTTCTAGGTCCTTGTTAAACGTTTCTTGTATTTTCTTCATTCTATTTCCAAGATTTTGGATCATGTTTAGTATCATTATTCTGAATTTTTTTTCAGCTAGACTGCCTATTTCCTCATTTGTTAGGTCTGGTGAGTTTCTACCTTGATCCTTCATCTCCTTTTTTTTCTCTGTCTTCTCATTTTGCTTAACTTACTGTTTTTGTGGTCTCCTTTTTGCAGGCTGCAGGTTCAAAGTTCTCGTTGTTTTGGTGTCTGCCCCCAGTGACTAAGGTTGGTTCAGTGGGTTGTGTTGGCTTTCTGGTGGAGGGGACTGGTGCCTGTGTTCTGGTGGATGAGGCTGGATCTTGCCTTTCTGGTGGGCAGGTCCACATCTGGTGGTGTGTTTTGGGGTGTCTGTGACCCTGTTATGATTTTAGGTAGCCTCTCTGCTAATGGGTGGGGTTGTGCTCCTGTCTCGCTAGTTGTTTGGCATAGGGTGTCCAGCACTGTAGCTTGCTGGTCATTGAGTGGAGCTGGGTCTTGGTGTTGAGATGGAGATCTCTGGGAGATTTTCGCCATTTGATATTATGTGGAGCAGGGAGGTCTCTTGTGGACCAATGTCCTGAACTTGGATTTCCCACCATAGAGGCACAGCCCTGACACCTAGCTGGAGCACCAAGAGCCTTTCATCCACACGGCTCAGAATAAAAGGGAGAAAATAAAGAAAGAAAGAATGAAAAAGATAAAATAAAATAAAATAGAGTTATTAAAATAAAAAATAATTATTAAAAATATTTTTAAAGTAATTAAAAAAGAAACAAAGAAAAAAAGCAACTAAAGCAAAAAAACAAATCCACCAATGATAACAAGTGCTAAAAACTATACTAAAGGAAATAAAACAAAAGAAAACGGACAGACAGAACCCTAGGACAAATGGTAAAAGCAAAGCCATGCAGACAAAATCACACACAGAAGCAACACATACACAGTCACAAAACGAGAAACAGGGGGAAAAAATATATATATCGTTGCTCCCGAAGTCCACCTCCTCAATTTGGGATGATTCGTTGTCTATTCAGGTATTCCACAGGTGCAGGGTACATCAAGTTGATTGTGGAGATTTAATCCGCTGTTCCTGAGGCTTCTGGGAGAGATTTCCCTTTCTCTTCTTTGTTCGCACAGCTCCCGTGGTTCAGCTTTGGATTTGGCCCCACCTCTGCGTGTAGGTCGCCTGAGGGCGTCTGTTCTTCGCTCAGATAGGACTGGGTTAAAGGAGCCGCTGATTCGGGGGCTCTGGCTCGCTCAGGCGGGGCGGAGGGAGGGGCATGGAGTGTGGGGCGGGCCTGCGGTGGCAGAGGCCAGCGTGACGTTGCACCAGCCTGAGGCGCGCCGTGTGATCTCCCGGGAGAGTTGTCCCTAGATCACAGGACCCTGGCAGTGGTGGGCTTCACAGGCTCCCAGGAAGCGGGGTGTGGATAGTGACCTGTGAACACACGCTTCTTTGTGGCAGCAGCAGCAGCCTTAGCGTCTCATGCCCATCTCTGGGGTCCGCGCTGTTAGCCGCAGCTCGCGCCCGTCTCTGGAGCTCCTTTAAGCAGCGTTGTTAATCCCCTCTCCTCGCGCACCAGGAAACAAAGAGTTAAGAAAAAGTCTCTTGCCTCTTCCACAGCTCCAGACATATTCCCGGACTCCCTCCCGGCTAGCCGTGGCGCACTAGCCCCCTTCAGGCTGTATTCATGCTGCCAACCCCAGTCCTCTCCCTGTGCTCCGACCGAGGCCCAAGCCTCAGCTCTCAACCCCGCCTGCTCCAGCGGGTGAGCAGACAAGCCTCTCGGGCTGGTGAGTGCCGGTCAGCACGGATCCTCTGTGCGGGAATCTCTCCGCTTTGCCCTCCGCACCCCTGTGGCTGTGCTCTCCTCCGCGGCTCCGAAGCTTGCCCCCTCCACCACCAGCAGTCTCTGCCCGCGAAGGGGTTTCCTAGTGTGTGGAAACCTTTACTCCTTCACGGCTCCCTCCCACTGGTGCAGGTCCCGTCCCTATTCTTTTGTCTCTGTTTTTTCTTTTTTTTCTTTTGCCCTACCCAGGTACGTGGGGGGGTTCTTGCCTTTTGGGAGGTCTGAGGTCTTCTGCCAGCATTCAGTAGGTGTTCTGTAGGAGTTGTTCCACATGTAGTGCCGCGGACCAGCCGGAGAGAGAGGATCTCTCTGCCCAGGGTCAGAAGGGAAGGGGTAAGGAACTGAAATAGCACCGACGAATGGGGTCAGAAGGACCAAGACAACTGATGGTTGCAAGGCAAATTTTATTATGCTACAGTTGCAGGTTATATAGACTAGAAAAGGGAAGGTTGCCAGATGGTGGTTTACATTATCTAATGACTGTCTCGGCTCAAGGTTTACTTCCCTGGGAGAAAACCCATAAACCCAGAATCATCAAAAATAACCTGCATGTGCAGGGGGGAGACAGCTTTGCTTGTCTCATTTTACATTCTTTCTGATTTCTGGGCCCTGGTGATTTATCTCCCATGGAATGGAACAAGGAGGGGAACAAGTAGGGACAGTCCCTTCGAGCAGCGGCGGCATTCCTGGCATGTCCGCAGCCTGCTCTCGATGCTGACTGCTTCCCACAATGTAGATGTATTTCTGATGTATTTGTGGGGAGGAAGGTGATCTCCGTGTCTTACTCTTCCACCATCTTGAAGCTCCTCCAAGACATTCTCCTGATAATCACTTCAAGATTATTGAGAGCCAGCATCAGTGAGAAACGTTGTTCAAACATGCACGATACAAAATACAAAGCAAATTTTAACACAACTGAGAAGTTTGCAGTAGTTGAAATTACATTTAAAGACTTTAACAGCTCTTTCTTTCCTTTTACTGACAAAGGAAATTAACTTTTCAAGTTTTTCAAATAATGGTGAAGCCCTAATTTTTAGAATTCAAGTGAACTTTTTCTTATTGAGGTGAAATTAACATAACATGCAATTAACCTTTTTAAAGTATACAATTAAGTGACATGAGTACATTCACAATATTGTGCAACAAATACCTCTCTCTAGTTTCAAAACCTTTTCATCACCCAGGAATAACACCTCATACTCATAAAGTAATCACTTTCCTTTCCCCTCTCCTTCCAGCTCTTGTCAACTACCAACCTGCTTTCTGTCTATTTGGATTTGCCTGTTCTGAATATTTCATATAAAAGGAATCACACAATATGTGATCTTTGTGTCTGGCTTCTTTCACTTAATGTTTTTGAAGTTCATTCAAGTTGTAGCATGTCACAATACTCCATTTCATTTTATAGCCGAATAATATTCCACTGTATTTGTTTATCCATTCATCTGTTGTTGGCCATTTGGGTTGTTTTCACCTTTTGGCTACAGTGAATGTTATGAACATGCATGAACAAGTTTAGTTTGAGTGCCTATTTTCAGTTCTTTGGGGTATGTGCCTAAGAGTAGAATTTCAGGGTCATATGGTAATTCTACTTTTAACTTTTTTGAGGAATTGCCAAACTGTTTCCACAGAAGCTGTACCATTTTACATTCCCACCAACAACGCATGGTGGTTCTTATTTCACCTCATATTTGTCATAATGGCCATCATCAAAAAGACCACAGATAACAAATGCTGGTGAGAATGTGGAGGAAAGGGGACACTTGTACACTTTTGGTGGGAATTTATGGTGGAAGTTTACCAATTTACGGTGCAGCCACTGTGGAAAACAGTAGAGAAGTTCCTTAAAAAACTAAAAATAAAACTACAATATGATCCAGCAATTCCACTCCTGGGTATATATCTGAAGAAAATGAAAACACTAATTTGAAAAGATACGTGCTCCCCAATGTTCACAGCAGCTCTATTTACAATAGGCAAGACATAGAAGCAACGTAAGTGTCTGTCAACAGCTGAACAGGGAAAGAAGATGTGGTCTATATATACAATGGAATACTACTCAGCCATAAAAGAATGAAATTTTGTCATTTGCAACATGCTGGATTGACCTGGAGGGTATTATGCTTAGTGAAATAAGTTAGAGAAAGACAAATGCATTATGTGATCACTTATATGTGGAATCTAAAAATTAAAACAACTGGATGAACACAGCAAAACAGAAACAGACTCACAGATGCAGAGAACAAACTAGTGGTTACCAGTGGGGAGAGGGTGGAGGGAGGGGAAGACAGGAGTAGGAGATTAAGAGGTAGAAACCACTATGTAGAAAATAAATGGGCTACGAGGATGTATGGTATAGCACAAGGGATTTGGCTAATATTTTATAATAACTTTAAATGAAGTATAATCTATAATATTTTGAATCACTATGTTGTACACCTGAAACCAATATAATATTATCAGCTATACCCCAAGTGAAAAAAAAAACATGAAAAATCTGAAATAAACAAACCAACTTTCCACCTCAAGGAACTACAAAAAGAATAAACAAAACCCAAAGTTAGTAAAAGGAAAGATATAACAAAGATTAGAGTAGCAATAAATGAAGTAGAGACTAAAAAGACAATAGAGAGGATCAATGAAGCTAATAGCTGATTCTTTGAAAAGATAAACAAAAATGACAAACTTTAGCGAGACTCCCCGAGAAAAGTAGAGAGGGCTCAAATAGAATCAGAAATTAAAGAGCAGATATTACAACTGATACCACAGAAATACAAAGGTTCATAAGAGATTTCTATGAACAATTATACCCCAACAAAGTGGACAACCTAGAGGAAATGGATAAATTTCTATAAACATATAACCTATCGATACTTAATCATGAAGAAATAGAAAAATCTCAACAGACCAGTAAGGAGATTGAATAAGTAACCAAAAGCCTCACAACAACAAAAGTCCAGGACCTGATGGCTTTGCTGGTGAATCTACCAAACATTCAAAGAAGAACTAATACCAATCTTTCTCAAATTCTTCCAAAAAGTAGTAGAGGGAGGAACTCTTTCAAATGTATTTTACAAGTCCAGTATTCTCCTGATACCAAAACCAGACAAGGCTGCCTGCCACAAGAAAAGATAATTATTGGCCAATATCCCTGCTGAACATAGGTTAAAAAAAATCCTTAAAAAAATATGAGCAAATCAAATTCAACAATACATTAATGGATCATCCACCATGATCAGCTGGGATTTATTTCAGGGATCCAAAGATTGTTCAACATTTGTAGATCTGTCAGTGTGATACAGCACATGAACAAAATGAAGGATAAAAATCATGTAATCACTTCAACAGTTGCAGAAAAAGCACTTGACAAAATTCAACATCCACTTATGAAAAACACTCTCAACAAAGTGGGTATAGAGGGAATGTACTTCAACATAACAAAGGCCGTATATGAAAAATCTATAGCCAATATCATACTCCATGGTAAAAAGCTGAAAGCTTTTCCTCTAAGACCAGGAGCAAGGCAAGGATGCCTACTCTCACCACTTTTTAAAAACAATTTATTTATTTATTTGGTTGTGCCGGGTCTTACTTGTGGCAGGCAGGCTCCTTAGTTGCAGCTCGTGGGCTCCTTAGTTGTGGCTCCCCAGCTGTGGCATGTGGGCTATCCAGTTGTGGCATGGGAACTCCTCGCTGCATGCATGTGGGGCCAGGAATAGAACCCAGGCCCTCTGCATTGGGAGCACAGAGTCCCAACCACTGCGCCCCACCAACCAGGGAAGTCCCTCACAAAAATGGGTAGAAGATCTGAATAGACATTTCCAAAGAAGACATACAGATAGCCAACAGATACATGGAAAGATACTCTACATCATTAACAATCAGGAAAATGCAAATTCAAACCACAGTGAGACACCACCTCACACCTATTAGAATGGCTATTTTCAAAAAGACAACAAATAACAAATATTGGTGAGGATGTATAGAAATGGGAACACTCGTGCACTGTTGGTTGGAATGTAAATTGGTGTAGCCACTGTGGAAAACAGTATAGAGGTTTCTCAAAAATTAAAACTAGAACCACCATATGATCCAGCCTTTCCACTTCTGGTTATTTATCCAAAAAAAAAAAAAAAGAAAAGAAAAGAAAAGAAAAGTAAAGAAAACACTATTTCAAAAAGATATATATACCCCATCCGCATTGCAGCATTATTTATAATAGCCAAGATATGGAAACAACCTAAGTGTCCATTGATGGATGAATGGATAAAGGTACACAATGGAATATTATTCAACCATAAAAAAGAATGAAATCTTGCCATTTGCGACCACATGGATGGACCTCAAGATCATTTTGCTATGTGAAATGAGTCAGACAGAGAAATATAAATACTGTATGATCTCTCTTACATGTGGACTCCAAAAGAAAATCTTGAAAACCAAGCTCATCTATATAAAGAACAAATTGATGGTTGCCAGAGGTGGAAAGTGGGGTTAGGAGGAATGGTTGTTTGTTTGTTTTTGTTTTCAGTTTAAACAAATAGAATAAAATAATTAAAAAATATTTGGGGGGCTTTCCTGGTGGTGCAGTGGTTCAGAGTCCGCCAGTCAAGGCAGGGGACACGGGTTCGAGCCCTGGTCCGGGAGGATCCCACATGACGCAGAGCAGCTGGGCCCGTGCGCCTGGAGCTGGTGCTCTGCAACAGGAGAAGCCACCGCAATGGGAAGCCCACGCACCGCGGCGAGGAGTGATCTCTGCTCGCCGCAACTAGGGAAAGCCTGTGTGCAGGGACGAGGACTCAACGCAGCCAAAGATTAAATAAATAAATAAATTTATTAAAAAAAAATTGGGGCAAGAGCAGTAAAGATGGCGCTTCATCATGTACAATCCTCAATCTACGTGGGTTGTTTTCAGCTAATGATGCTATCTCATAACAATTATTTTTCCTCATCAAATAGATGTGTCTGTTCTTTAAACATGAAGTTCAAACAGTGGAGGGGAAAGTGCTCTGAGTACAGTCAGAGGACCAAGTTCTTGACCTGGCTGTGTGATCTGGGGCAATTCTTACTCTTCTATCATGACATTCCTTCTACATTCCCAAATTTAGCTCATCTTCTCAGAGTGACGGACCCAAGGCAGGCCTCAAATTTCTTTTGTTGATTCATTACTGGGTCCATTCATTATATTGCTCATAGTATTTTAACCCTTGGATGTGTGAAATATATTAGGGCAATCCAGGCTACAAACGAGAGCAACAGAATTAAAATTCTAAAATTTATTCCACTACTTTAAAATCACTACAAATGTTCCTCCTGTTTTGATAATCCATTGATTATCAAAAATAATGTTGGCACGGTTGGCAATTGAAGAGTCTACAAGTATAACAATTATTGTTTGCTTTAAAAGACACCATTCCTAATCCAAAAAATAACACAAATGAACTTATTTATGAAACAGAAACAGACGCACAGACATAGAAAAGAAACTTATGGTTACCAAAGGCGAAAGGAGGTAGGAGACAGATAAATTAGGAGTTTGGGGTTAGCGGATACACACTACTATATAAAAAATAGATAAAGAAAAAGGTCGTGCTGTATAGCACAGGGAACTATATTCAATATCCTGTAATAAACCATAATGGGAAAGAATCTGAAAAAGAATATGTATATATATGTATAAGTGAATCACTTTGCTGTATGCCTGAAACTAACACAACATTGTAAATCAACTATAGTTCATTTTTTAAAAAGATACCATTCTTTTTTTTTTTTTTTTTTTTTTTTTTGCGGTACGCGGGCCTGTCACTGTTGTGGCCTCTCCCGTTGCGGAGTACAGGCTCCGGACGCACAGGCTCAGCGGCCATGGCTCACGGGCACAGCCGCTCCGCGGCATGTGAGATCTTCCCGGACCGGGGTACGAACCCGTGTCCTCTGCATCGGCAGGCGGACTCTCAACCACTGCGCCACCAGGGAAGCCCTAAAAAGATACCATTCTTAATCATTCAGGATATGAAAGTTTCTCTCGGAATTCTCTCGGTGTCTGAACTTTAAGCAGTCTCTTGGTGGGCTTCACCTCACCAAGAGTAGGGAATTTTCAGTATAGGGCAGTTGGAGAAATGACTGCTCTGGGAGTCCATTCTTTTTGTCTGTTGTTTTTGCTTTCTGTCTCCAAGGAGTGCAGCTCCGATGGACCAAGAGGCCTTGTTCGCAATGGCGAAGGCATGGAGTAAAAGTAAATTACTAGCAGGCCTAAGCTTTGGGAAAGTCCTGGCTCTGTTCCTTTTATTGCTCGTTTTAGATGAATTATCATGATCAGTGCAATGAATAGTTAGGGTTGGAGTAGGAAACTGGGAAGAGTGTTTTTTTTTGTTGTGGTTTTTTTTTTTTTTTTTTTTGCGGTACGCGGGCCTCTCACTGTTGTGGCCTCTCCCGTTGCGGAGCACAGGCTCTGGACGCGCAGGCTCAGCGGCCATGGCTCACGGGCCTAGCCGCTCCGCGGCATGTGGGATCTTCCCGGACCGGGGCACGAACCCGTGTCCCCTGCATCGGCAGGCGGACTCTTAACCACTGTGCCACCAGGGAAACCCGGAAGAATGTGTTTAAACTAGAATCAGATGACAAAGGACAATTATTACACACGCTTTCTCCAGTGAGGTGGAGTAGATTATACATGTGGTTTTAGGGACATCAGAACTTTCTAGAAATTGCTCAAAGCTCAGGATTTGCATATAACCACATGAAGGTTGCTGCTTGGGGAGCAAGAGGGTAGCTGATCCTCGGCTCCTTCAGAAGCGGGTAGCTGTTTCCCTCGATTGACTCAGCCATCGGAGTCTCCCTGCCATTCCCCTTGTGCTGGCTTTTGGATTTTTTATCTGCTTATTACCTCCTCTACTGAAGAGGACTGGTGGCCAGGGCTGGGGGGAGGGCCCGGAAAGCAACCCCTATTAAAGATTTTGCTTCTTGTTTTCAATTCTAGCCTAGGGGTCATGGTAAAAGAGGCTGATGTTCATAACCGTAGGATGTGGTTTGGGGGCTACACATGGATTTAATTTATCCATTCTGCCCTTCTCTCTCTCCTCCCTTTCCACATACAGCCATGAATTGACTGTATAGCAACACTCTTATGCTCTGGGAAAATGCAGTTTGAGAGTGTGTGTAGAGGGGTAAGAGGACAAATATCCTTTTTTCTTTTCTACTTTTTAAGTGCACAGTGTTCTCTCAACTGGGCTGAGTTATTATCAGAGGACCAGCAGCTTTCCTCTTTCATAACTGCAATGAAAACAGCTGCAGGGAGACAGTTTGCAGTTTGGAAATGTGTTGTTACTGAGTTTAGTTGCAAAATGGTAGCAGCTTTAGGAGACGAAAAAGGTATTTACAACATTGGCCTTGTGTTGAACTTTGGCTCCTGACTTACGAGATATGACTTTGCCCCTGATCAGAGATGTTTATTTTCATTTCTGTCTATGGGAACTACCTTGTAAATGTTTTAATCAAAATATGTCTTCCTTTCTATTGATATCAACAGGTACATCCTGGTGACTTGGGGGTTTGTGGATAGACTGATGACTGAGTCACAACTTTGTAGATTCTATCTTCAAATATCACGCTAATGGTGATGACAATAAGGAGGATGATGAAGATGAATGAAACCTACATTCTCACCTGTACAAATTCACCTGTCCCCGAAGTCTCCATTCAGTGGAAGCTATTGAACCTGAGGGAAGCAGAGAGTTATTGGCATCAGACAGACCGACTTAGCTATTTGCCACCTCTGTGACCTTGGGCAAGTCAGTTAACCTTGCTAAGCCTACATTTCCTGATGTGAAAAATAGGGATTATAATAGTGGAGATATCATATTTAAAGTGGATGTTTGTCATTATTTTTGGCTGTCCAGCACGTGGACTCTCCCTCCTATGTTTAAGGAATTCTTTCACAATATAATGCCACCTACTTGCTCTCCCAGCCTACCTTGCAACTAGGGTATAGGCATCTGCCCTAGAGGTGCAGGTCAAAAGGGGATTTTTACAGAGGATTGTGGCAGAAGGTGCCCCAATTTTCTGGGGCAGTGTGGTGGCAGATACGGCAGTGTCAGCGGTACAGGTTGCACTGGCCACTTCCCAGGTCAGCGATAGTTGCCTCACCAAACTTGTTCAGTCACAAGATTTTAGGTGGTGTTTCTGCCTGTAGAAACTCAAAACTGGTGCTTCTGGTCAACAGATCTGAGGTGTTGTGAACTTTTTAGGGAGAGATTTTGAAGGTAATTGCTGGAAGGAATCTATAGGTGCAAACTTGATTTTCATAGAATTGACTGGAAGAGACTGGACTTAGTCCAACTTTTGCATTTACAGATGAGGAAGGCTCAGGGACATGAAGTGAATTACTCAGTGCCACCTGCTAGTGGCAGATCTGAGCTAGAGCCTGAATTTTCTAAATTCTAAGCCTTTTGTTCTTTACCCCACACACTGCCTCATGCTATTTCAGTTTAAGTGTTTAACAAACATATGTGACAGGTATGGCTTAGGTTCTATGACGAACTGTAAAATAACCATGGGTGAAACTCTGGATGGTTCAGTGAAATAATCGAATATACACATAACCAGAACAAATAGAGACCAGAGGCAGAATATACACATCACCAGAAAGAATAGAGACCAGAGTAAAAGAGCACGGCACACACTTGTCCCTGTGGCTGTGGAACCACAGGGCAGGGCATTCTTCATGGGCTAAAGTCAGCGAAGGTCTCATGGAGAGAGTGAGAATTGAACTGGTTGTGTGGGTGCAGATTACTTTTTTTTTTTTTTTTTTGGCCTGCACAACATGGCTTGCAGCACCTTAGCTCCCCAACCAGGAATTGAACTCATACCCTCAGCAATGAAAGCACGGAGTCCTAACCACTGGATTGCCAGGGAATTCTGCAGATTACTTTTTTAGAAGAGGGTTAAGGTGAAGCCAAAGTAAGATATTTACTTGTGGGTTTATTTGTTTGTTTTTGAGAGAGCATCAGGGTAGATCTTTTAAAAATACCATGGAAATGATAGGATATGAAGTATGATGCTTAAATAAAACAAAACTTTTAAATCTCTGCTATAAACGCTTAGAGGATGTCCTGTTGATTGTTTGTCTTAATCATCTTTGGACATTTAAGACGCATTCATAATAAATTGGAAATGTCAGTGAAAACATCTTTATGGCATATTTATACCATTTGGTGGTTTTTAAGGTATATTTATGTGGGGCTTCCCTGGTGGTCCTGTGGTTGAGAATCCGCCTTCCAATGCAGGGGACATGGGTTTGATCTCTGGCTGGGGAACTAAGATACCACATGCCGGGGGGCGACTATGCCCAAGCACTGCAACTACTGAGCCCATGCGCCACAACTAGAGAGAAGCCTGTGCACTGCAATGAAGAGCCTCCAGTATATTCAAGTCCAGGCACCTCCTAAGCGTTCAGTAAATACTTGCTGGTGGCTGTATTTTCTCTGTAATGTGGGATGCCTGTAGCCTCAGCTCTGTCATAGGGCAAGGTCATTACTCTGTCATTACCTCTTACCTCGGTTTCCATCTTCTCCTTCTTCACGCTTCAGAGCAAGGGCCAGAGAACTTATGTTTTTGCAACAATATCAGAGACAAAATAAACTGAGAACTCGTTGAAATAATCCATGATACACAATTTCTATCTTAGCTCAAAAGATGCAGGAAGGACAAGAGCAATTATGGTAGTTTTCATCTAAACATACATACAGACACAGATAAACACATACACAATTATAGGTACACTTATGTGCACCATGAATAAACACACACACACACACACACACACACACACACACACACTCTGTACCCAGTGCCTAATTCAATTCAGGCTTGGGACACAGTAAATATTTGTTGAATGAATGAATGAAACAATGCCTTATCAGATTTGCACAAATTATTAGTTGCTTGTGTAACTCATTTGCAGGTCACCAGAAAATGAAATCAAAACAAAACAAATCTACTTTCTAGTTAAGATACATTCTTAAAGAATTCTTTTTCAGAATTATTCTAGGAAAACATTTATCCTCCTCAAATTCTTGGAGTCAAATAAGACTACACTTCTTGAATTCCACTTTCCTACTCTATACCTGTATACCTCCAGTTGCAATGGTCAGAGATAAGTATCCTTTTCTGCTTTATAGATTAGGAAACTGAGGCATAGTCAAGTCTTGTAGTTGAGACTTGAATTTAAGCTAGCAAAACTAAATTCAGAAAAAGGCAGGAAATGTCCTGTAGTTCTGATTTTTCTTATCAGTAACATACCCCTCAGACTCACTGATACTGTAAAAAATTCACAGCCAAGACTATATATATATATATATATATATATATATATATATATATATTTTTTTTTTTTTTTTTTTTTTTTTTTTTTCGGTACGCGGGCCTCTCACTGTTGTGGCCTCTCCCATTGTGGAGCACAGGCTCCGGATGCGCAGGCTCAGCGGCCATGGCTCACGGGCCCAGCCGCTCCGCGGCATGTGGGATCTTCCCGGACCGGGGCACGAACCCGTGTCCCCTGCATCGGCAGGCGGACTCTCAACCACTGCGCCACCAGGGAAGCCCGATTTAATACATTCTTAATCAAAATCTCAGCAGCCTGTATTGGCAGAAATTGAGAACCTGATTCTAAAATGTATATGAAAATGCAAATGACCTAGAATGGCCGAAGCAATTTTAAAAATGAAGAACAAAGTTGGAGGTCTCATACTACCAAATTTCAAGACCTAATAAAGCTACAGTAATCAAGACAGTGTGGTATTAGTGAAAAGGTGGACATATAGATCAATGAAACAGAAAAGTTCAGAAATAGGCCCATATATTTATGATCTGTTGACTTTTTTTGAACAAAAATAGCAATTCAATGAGAAAAAAATTATTTTCAATGAATGGTGATGGAGAGATTGTAGATTTGTAAGAAAAAAAAATGAACCTTGATTCTTACCTCACACCATATGTAAAATGGATTACAAACCTAAATTCTAGAAGAAAATATAGGAAAAGAAATCTTTATGTCATTGAGGTAGGCAGAGTTCTTAGATAGACATGAGAATCATGAACTATTAAGAAAAAATAATAAATCAGGCTATCAAAATTAAAAGCTTTTGCTCTTCAGAAGACACCCTGAGGAAAATGTAAAGGCAAGCCATAGAACGGGGGAAATTTTTTTGCATATTTGTTAGTTATCTATTGTTGCATAACTAATTACTCCAAAACTTAGCATCTTTAAAGGACAAACATTTATTATCAGTTTCCTGTGGCCGAAAATCTGGGAGGGTGCAGTTAAGCTGTTGGCTGGGGTTACAGTCATCTCCAGACTTGACTGGAGAAAGGTTCACTTCCAAGCCTACTTATATGGCTGTTGGCAGACGATCCACCAAGACTTCTCGGTTCCTAGTCACGTGAGACCCTCCATAGGCTGTTTATCAGTCCTCAGGACACAGAGCTGGCTTTTCCTAGAACGCGTAGCTCGAGAGAGAGGGAGAGAGCACACCAGAACAGCGGCTACAGTCTTATTGATGACCTGCTTTCCAAAGTGATATCTCATAACTCTGTCATATTCTATTTGCTAAAAGTGAGTCCCTAGATGCAGCCCACCCTCAAGGGAAGTTGAACTAAGCTCCATCTCTTGACAGGAGGAGTGTCCAAGAATTTTGGGACTAGCTTTAAAACTACCACAACATGCAGCTTACGCAGAATTTGTGTACAGAATATACAGAGAACACAAACTCTATAGTAAGCAAACAACTCTATAGAATATAAGTAAAAGAATTCAACAGACACCTTAAAAAAGACGATATTATAATGTCTAATAAGCACATGAAAGGATGTTTGACATCACTGGTCATCAGGGAAATGCGAGTGAACACCAGTATACACCAAGGGTGAAATTAAAAAGACTGGACATTTTGACTAAATGTTTGCAAGGGTGTGAAGACACTGGGACATAACATTGCTGGTGGGAATGTGAAATAGTATAACCACTTTGGAAGACCGTCAGTTTCTTAAAAAGTGAAACATGCGCATAACATATGGTCTAGGCATCCCACTGTGGCTACCCAAGAGAAACAAACAGATGACAGCATAAATGTTTGTACACATGTGTTCGCAGCAACTTTATTCACAATAGCTATAAGGACTGGAAATAACCCAAATGTCTATCAACATGTAACAGAGAAACAAAATGTGGCACATCCGTACCATGGAGTATAATTCAGCGACACAAAGGAGCGAGCTACACGAAATACACAAAACAACGTGGATGAATCTCAAAATCATTATGCTAAGGGAAAGAATCCAGACACAAAGGGGTACACACTGTATGAATCCAATTGCAGAAGATTCTAGGAAATGGAAACTAATCACTAGTGACCAGAGCAGATCAGTTTTGCCTTGGGCTGTGGGTCCAGGGAAGAAAAGCCGACAAGGGAGCACAAGGAACCTTTGGGGGCAGGTGGAAATGTTCTGTATCGTGATCGCTGGGATGGATTTGAAAGTGTATACATCTGTCAAAGCTTATCAGTTTGTATACCTTGAATGGATGAAGTCTCCTGAAAATGAATTATATCTCAATAAAACTGACTTTAAAAAGATGAGTTTGGGGAGGATGTAAAAATTAATAATTTTGCATCTCTAAAACTGTTAAATATCACTTTGTATGAGTACATTCACCACTTACATAACTTGTGGCTTGGCAAAGCATTCAATTATCTGAATTTCAATGTTCTTGTCTGTGAAGTGTGTGTATTTGGCAGAGGTGAAGGCAGATGGACAGGGAGGGAAGGTTTGCCCTGTTGGATTAAGTGATCTCTGAGGCTCCGTCCAGTTGTTGCAAAATCCTGTCTCCCTACAATGTGGACAAGAGCCCATGCCTTGGAATTCAACAGACCTGGATTCAATTCTGGCTCTGCTATTTCTAGCAATGTGACCATGGACCAGTTACTAAGTCTCAGTTTCCTCAGAGGTAAAATAAGGATATTACTTACGCTGAAATGAATTGACATATAAAACACCCAAGACACAAAGAAGAAGGCACAGAGAAGGTGTTTGATGAATATTCATTTTCTTCCTTCCCCTTCCAGAAAGGTCTTAACACAATCAAATTTGAAATTATGGGTCCTAAGGAAATTAGGACAATTTTCAAGAGCATTAAGATGTCAGCAGAATCTGTACCTTTTGACTGTGCAAAGTATAATGGCAAACTGAAGAATAAAAATACATCTAAGGAGGAAAGTAAAATAAGAATGAAATCTTTGTTTCAAATCAGTACTTCAAATTCCAAAGAGATACAAGTCACTTCTTCAAAACGGGAAAATGCATTGCAAGTAACATATATATATCACCACACTTATTAACAAGCCTAACTTGAAAAATGGAAGTAGTTGTTGGAAGTGGATAGTTGATGATAAGTACCCTCACCCAGAAAGCGTTACAAGAAAACCAAAAGCATATGCCCATTGCTAAGCTCCGAATAAAACAGACGCAGATGAGTGTGTTATACTGTCTACTTTACCTCCGTGAATGTTTTCAGTTTCGTTTCGTTTTGTTTTTTTGCCAGATTGGTGAATATTATCTATTACTTTCCTGGTCTAAAGTCAGTATGAGCTATATAATGTTTATATCAGAAAAGCAAGTATTGCATATTGGGTACAGAGTGAGAAATGCAAGAAAAAATACTTTTAAAAATGGAAAGGTAGTATCTCCTGATTTAAAAGAGGGGGTCAAGAAAATAGTTAAATTGATTGTAAGTATTTGAATTCTTTTAATGGTTTTTATTGCAATTTGTTCAATATTTCACTCAGGAATTTCAAATGTTAATGAGGAATGCTGTTCTTTCGTCTCATCCATCACGGCATGAAGCCAGGAGTTTGTTTTTGGTAGTTGGTGCAATAGCTTATTGTCAGTTATGTTAAGACTCATTTAAACCAGCTAAACGGGAGTAAATGCTCCTTAAAACAAATGGAGCTTTCAGAAAATAATTGAACTCATGAAGTAGCTACTGAATGCCTACTTTGTGCGACTGTAGTGACAATGTCTCCCGGTTTCTGCTCTACCACTTCTTTCTCATGTCATTTCCTTTTGTTCTACCTTTCTTTTTTTTTTTTTTTTTTTTTTTGGTACGCGAGCCTCTCACTGCTGTGGCCTCTCCCGTTGCGGAGCACAGGCTCCGGACGCGCAGGCTCAGCGGCCATGGCTCACGGGCCCAGCCGCTCCGCGGTATGTGAGATCCTCCCGGACCAGGGCACGAACCCGCGTCCCCTGCATCGGCAGGCAGACTCTCAACCACTGTGCCACCAGGGAAGCCCTACCTTTCTTTTTTAGATTGCATGCTCCCTGCTGGGGAGCAGGTTGGGACTTACTTTGCCAGTGGACACCTGCACCCATGAATGCCCTATACGCAAGTGGCATTCAGTGTGGAGTGGCAGCAAGCTAGAGATCCATTTCCCCTCCATATAGAACATTTGATGTATACCATGTCTCATATCTTCTTTTTTTTTTTTGCTCACACCCACTATTCTTTTCTTTTCTTTTTTTTACATCTTTATTGGAGTATAATTGCTTTACAATGGTGTGTTAGTTTCTGCTTTATAACAAAGTGAATCAGTTATACATATATCCCCATATCTCTTCTCTCTTGCATCACCCTCCCTCCCACCCTCCCTATCCCACCCCTCTAGGCGGTCACAAAGCACCGAGCTGATCTCCCTGTGCCATGCGGCTGCTTCCCACTAGCTATCTATTTTACATTTGGTAGTGTATATATGTCCATGCCACTCTCTCGCTTTGTCACAGCTTATCCTTCCCCCTCCCCATATCCTCAAGTCCATTCTCTAGTAGGTCTGTGTCTTTATTCCTGTCTTACCCCTAGGTTCGTCATGACATTTTTTTTCTTAAATTCCATATATATGTGTTAGCATACGGTATTTGTCTTTGTCTTTCTGACTTACTTCACTCAGTATGACAGACTCTAGGTCCATCCACCTCATTACAAATAGCTCAGTTTTGTTTCTTTTTATGTCTGAGTAATATTCCATTGTATATATGTGCCACATCTTCTTTATCCATTCATCCGATGATGGACACTTAGGTTGTTTCCATCTCTGGGCTATTGTAAATAGAGCTGCAATGAACATTTTGGTACATGACTCTTTTTGAATTATGTTTTTCTCAGGGTATATGCCCAGTAGTGGGATTGCTGGGTCATACGGTAGTTCTAATTGTAGTTTTTTAAGGAACCTCCATACTGTTCTCCATAGTGGCTGTACCAATTCACATTCCCACCAGCAGTGTAAGAGTGTTCCCCTTTCTCCACACCCTATCCAGAATTTATTGTTTCTAGATTTTTTGATGATGGCCATTCTGACTGGTGTGAGATGATATCTCATTGTAGTTTTGATTTGCATTTCTCTAATGATTAATGATGTTGAGCATTCTTTCATGTGTTTGTTGGCAGTCTGTATATATTCTTTGGAGAAATGTCTAGCTATACATATACATATATCCCCATATCTCCTCCCTCTTGCATCTCCCTCCCACCCTCCCTACCCCACCCCTCTAGGTGGTCACAAAGCACAGAGCTGATCTCCCTGTGCTATGCGGCTGCTACCCACTAGCTATTATTTTACATTTGGTAGTGTATATATGTCAGTGCCACTCTCTCACTTCGTCCCAGCTTACCCTTCCCCGTCCCCGTATCCTCAAGTCCATTCTCTAGTAGGTCTGCATCTTTATTCCTGTCCTGTCCCTAGGTTCTTCAGAACCATTTTCTTTTTTTTTTTAGATTCCATATATACGTGTTAGCATACAGTATTTATTTTTCTCTTTCTGACTTCACTCTGTATGACAGTCTCTAGTCCATCCACCTCACTGTAAATAACTCTATTTCGTTTCTTTTCATGGCTGAGTAATATTCCATTGTATACATGTGCTGCATTACCTCTTCTTTCCATGTAGACAGGTGAGAGGTGTTGGAAATGAATGCAGGTGGAGTTTAGGACCCTGGCTCTGGTGCTCAAACAGGTAATGAATGCTTGTCATCCATGGCTTCAGCGGCTTAGAATGTTCTCTGCTGGGAAGCACAACCACAGTGGTGAGCGCCAGCAAACCAGAGGCCCCTTGTAAGTTTCGGGGAGCTGCTTCTCTGACTTCAGAAGAGAAAAGAAAATCCATATTCAACTAGACCACCATTTCCTCTCCAGTTTTTCCAGTAGAGTGAATGAAAGTGATATCCAGCCCAATCATCTGAAGCACTGAGAAGGAATTCAGCAGCTCAGCTCTGCAAAGATGTAAATTTCCTCCCCTGAGGTTGAAAGCAGAGCCACCAGGCTGTAAAATTTGAGCTCTGTGATGTTTGCCTCAGCCTCTGAGAAACACGCAATGGAACTTGTGTAAATAGAAAGCTGAATAGTTTATTTTGTCCGGGATGACTTAGGTGTAGGGCTGCTTAGAAATAAGAAAGGTGGACCAGATGACCCCTCAGATTCTCCCAGGAGTCTTGTATTTATGAGTCCTTGGCAGACTTCCAGGTTCTCCCCAATTGTCTCCAAACTGTCTGCCCAAATTCATGAACCTGATTCCTTCATGTAAAAGTTCTATTTCTGTCAATTTGATATTTTAATAATAGCCTGTTCATCTACCCCTTTTGCCTCCATACAACTTATTTATTTATTCAACAAATGTTTACTGAGTCCTTACTCTGTGCCAGACACTGTTCTAGGTGCTGGGAATCCAGTAACAAACCAAACAGACAAAACTCTCTGCTTTGTGGAATTTACATTCTAGTGGAAGAAAAAATGAACAAGATTAACAGTTAAAATATAAGGTAGATTATATAGTGATAAGTACCAAAGGGAAAATCTAAAGAGGAAAAAGGTTATATGTAACTTTAGTGGGTAGCCAGGGTTGAAAGTCTATATAAGGTAGCCAGGGGAGGCCCCACTGAGGGTGGGTTTTGAGTAAAGACCTGAAGAAGTAAGGGATGAACCATTCACACATCGAAGGGGAAGCATTCCAGGCAGAGGGAACAGCACATGCAAAGTCTCTGAGTACATAAGTTGGTCTGTGTGCCTTTCCCCCCCACATATTCTTTTCCTGTCATGCTCCTCTCCCTTCCAAGTTGTACTTCCTTCAAGACCTCACTTTCTGTCTCTTTACTTCCACAGAGCCTTCCCCATTCAATACTTGATCTCTTCCAAATCCAGCTTCTTGAGGCATTGTTTTGGGTATTTACCAATTCTGTAGTGCTTAGGATAGGCTGTCTTCTTAATTTAATCATGTGTTTGCAAGTATGTATATGTATGTCTAACCAAACAAAGAGCAAGCCCAGGAAGGACCGGGCCGTGCATCCTGAAAAGGACCCCAGAGGGCAGGGGTTCAACGTGTTACTTGATACCACTGGTGCTTACAAAACTGTAAGGATATAAGGTTTCACCTTACATTTTAATTTATGGCTTGCTCCATTTTAATAATTAGCCTCTTTTAGAGTTTCCAGCAATGTAGACGAAGGTCCTAGATCATTCCCTTGGGAATGATTTTCTCCATGATCGTCTGGCAAACTTTAAACAGTAATTGGAAGCAAAAATCTGGAGAATTTCACTCCAGAAACAGTTTTGAGCTGGCTGTTACTTTCCTGTTTTTTTTTTCAAATTAATTTTTATCAGAGTATAGCTGATTTGCAATGTGTGTTAGCTTCTGCTGTACACCCAAGTGACTCAGTTATACATATATCCACTCTTTTCTAGATTCTTTTCCCATATAGACCATTACAGAGTATTGAGTAGAGTTCCCTGTGCTATAAAGGAGGTCCTTATTAGTAATCTATTTTATATAGAGTAGCGTGTATATGTCAATCCCGATCTCCTAATTTATCTCTCCTCCCTCCCCCTTGGTAACCATAAGTTTGTTTTCTACATCTGTGACTCTATTTCTGTTTTGTGAATCAGTTCATTTGTACCAGTTTTTTGGATTCTACATATAAGCAATATCATATATTACCTGTCTTTCTCTATCTGACTTTACTTCACTCAGTATGACAATCTCTAGTTCCACCTATGTTGCTGCAGATGGCATTATTTCATTCTTTCTTATGGCTGAGTAATATTCCATTGTATATATGTACCACATCTTTATCCAATCATCTGTCGATGGACATTTAGGTTGCTTCCATATCCTGGCTTTTGTAAATAGTGCTGCAATGAACATTGGGGTGCATGTGTCCTTTTGAATTATGGTTTTCTCTAGATATATGCCCAGGAATGGGATTGCTGGATCGTATGTAGTTCTATTTTTAGATTTTAAAGGAATCTCCATGCTTGTGGTTGTACAAATTTACATTCCCACCAACAGTGTAGGAAGGTTCCCTTTTCTCCACACCCTCTCCAGAATTTATTGTTTGTAGATTTTTTGATGATGGCCATTCTGACCTGTGTGAGGTGGTACCTCATTGTAGTTTAGATTTGCATTTCTCTAATAATTAGTGATGTTGAGTATCTTTTCATGTGCCTCTTGGCCATCTGTATGTCTTCTTTGGAGAAATGTCTATTTAGGTCTTCTGCCCATTTTTTGATTGGGTTGTTTGTTTTTTGATATTGAGCTGCATGAGCTGTTTGTATATTTTGGAGATTAATCCCTTGTCGGTCGCTTCATTTACAAATATTTTCTTCCGTTCTGTGGGAGAAACTTTCACTCCAGAAACAATTTTGAGATAGCTGTTACTTTTCAAAGACTGCGGACACTTTTTAATAAGGAAGATTTTTATTAAAGGAGTATGCCATTAAGGTTTGTTTTTTCAGTTTGTCATTTTACTCTTTCCTGATAATGTGTGTGTACATATATGTATAGATTTGTATATATTTTATATGTGTGGATATATTGTATATGTTATATCACATATATTATGACAATTTATTTTGCAATGTATATTAGTGGCATATTCGTATATTAGGCAAACAGACTGAACTCAAGTAACCATAAGGCAAGCACTATTGGACATACCATTAAACTAATCAAACCACCGTAATGAAACTTTAGATACATCATTGGCACTTTCAGGTTATTCTTAACAAAAGGAAAATTTAGGCATAAGAAAAAGTCTTCTTTTAGTTTGTTACGACTCAGATGTTTGGTGGTTGAAATCTTAAGTCTGGGCTTTTTATGTATTCAGATCGGTTTCCCATCTTTCACTCCAGCCATTGCCTCTACTTCTTCTGCCATGTGGCTTTCGTGAGTGGTCATCCTCAAGGTGGGTCCTCTCATCCATGCAACTGTGAGCAAAATCTCCACCAGGAGAACCCCTTTCGAGAGACCTCTTTTCAATGAGGAAAGAATCCTACAGGGAGTTTCAGAAACTTGTATGGTACAGAGTACCAAGAAATTTTTGGATAGGTGGAGGCATTTTCCACTAAGTGATTCCTAAGACTGGATGCCCAGTTGAAGACGTCTCAATAATGTCATGCCAGGAAATGATGCATATTCAGTTCAGCCCTGTGCTTTGGATTGCTGCATTGTTTATACACTGGATTCTTAGAGTCTTGTCTCACACCAACTATGATGACTTCATTGTTATTCCGTCCCCTCTCTAGTTACTCTTGAATTTTATCCCTTGCCTTCCCTAAAGTAAAGGACTCACCTGTCTCCTAGGCACTCCATCCATTCATTTAATCAATATTTATTTGCATCTATGATGTGCATTGGGACTGCCACAAAATGATGAAATGGTAGTTTCAGCTCCCAAAAGTTCATAAGCTACCGGAGTTACAGGCTGGCAATTCCAACACAATATACTAACCACCATAACGGGGATTTGGCCAATGGAAGCAGAAACAAAAATGATGCCTTAAGCTTGAAAAGGGGCAAACCCAGGGAAGACTTCCTAAAGGAAGCAGTGGTTTAGCCAAAACTAAAAGTCTGTAGGAATTTCCTGAGTGGAGGGCTGGATGGTAGGAAATTCCAGCCAAGAAAGTATAGGCTGACCTAATCAAGGAGTGGTACACTGGACGGTGTGGCTCAGTGCCCTGGGAAGAATGGTAGAAGATAAAGCAGGATGAGTAAGCAGAAACTTCTTTGTGAATAGCATCCTATGCTTAGACTTTTTTCTTATGGGAGGAGAAAATGGGAGGATTTGGAGGATGGTGACAAAAGTATATTTGCATATGAAAGATAATTATTCCAGGATGGATTTCCAGGAAAGGGTGAGACTAGAGATCAGGAGACCGGTTAGTAGATGATTGCTGCAAGTAAGCGGTAGAGCCAAATACAAATCCAGTGACCTGGCTCCAGACTGAGTACTCTTAAGCGCGACCTAGGCTGCCTCTCTTGCACAGAGTTCAGGAGTGGAGGCTCAGAAGGCCATCTGCTTGGGTTCAAAACACTACTCTGACCCTTAGGTGGAGTGGGATTTTTGGCAGATCAATTTGTGTGTGGGGGGGAAGATTAAGTGGATAAATATTTATAAAGTCCCAGTAACAGTGTCCAGTATATAGTAAGCGTTATGTGAATGTTGGCAATGACGACGATGATGGTGATGGTTATTGTGATGATGATGGCAAATGAGTCTCTCAGCAGCTCCCATGGGAGGCAGCTCAGCTGGTGTTGACACTTTGCATCATCAATTTCCAGTACATAATGGATTTCTGGAAATTGTTGGAACTGATCAGTTGCTCTGGATAGGAAAGTGGAGTCATTTGTCAAGTTCTTCTGAGTATGACCTTGACAGTGTATTGGCAGTGAGGTTTCCAGTGAGTTTCTGGAACACTAGGTACACCATATCCAGAAGCAAGTTGAACTTTTCCAAAAGGCAATGTATATAGATGGTCACCTGATTACCTCCTGTTGTAGGGTTCTCAAACGCTGGGGAGCATCAGAATTGCCTGGAGGATTTGCTAAAACAGATTGCTGGTTCTCACTTCCAGAGTCTGTCGTCAGTAGATCTGGGGTGGGGTCCAAGAAACTGCTTATCTAACAAGTTCCAGGGTATGCTCATGCTGTGGTCTGGGGTCCAGATGTGGAGGACCGCTGCACCGGTGTGTGCTCTGCAGCTGCTCACTGAAGGAGACGCAGCCTTCCCAGCTTCCTGCTGCACCCCAGACCCTCCCGCTGAACAGCTCTCCACTCCCTCGCTGCGTACATGCTCCGGCTCTGACCCTCCCGGGGGCTGTGTGCTGTCTGGATCTTTTCTTCATCTGTATCGTCAAGAGATTGGCCCAAATCCCCAGGCCTGCAGAATCAGAATTTAGAATGTCTATGGCCGGGGCCCAGGTACTTGCATTTGACCAAGTGCCCAGGGGATTCTGATCCTTATTAAGAGTCTGAGAGTTACAGGACTAGATATTCCCAAAACCCTTCCAGCTCCAGCACTGCAGGATTCCAGACTCCCTCCATGGGAAGCTCCCATGCTGCCTCTGAGATCAGGTTCTGCCTTTAAAAAAACTGAGATATAATTGACAGAAAAGATTATGTTAGTTTCAGGTGTAAAACATAGCGATTGCTATTTGCACAATCATCACCACAAGTGCTATTTGTGTGTATTGCACAATCATCACCACAAGTCTGGTTAACACATGTCACCACACATAGTTACAAATCTTTTTTTGTGATGAGAACTTTTAAGGTCTATTCTCTAGCAACTTTCAGATATGCAATACATACATATATATATATATGTAGAGAGAGTCACCATGTTGTACATTACATCCCCATGACTATGTTTTCTTTTATTTAAACTGAAGTATAGTTGATGTACAATATTACATATTGTATTACATGTACAATATTACATGTACAATATTACATGTACAATATTACATGTACAATATTAAATAAGTTACAGGTGTACAATATAGTGCTTCACAATTTTTAAAGGTTATACTTCATTTATACTTATAAAATATTGGCTCTATTCCCTGTGTTATACAAAATATCCTTGTAGCTTATTTCATACATAGTAGTGTGTATAACTATTTTATCAGTGGAAGTTTCTACCTTTTGACCCTCTTATCCAGGAGCTGCCTTCTGATGGTGCGAGATGGAGCTACCCCTTCTGACCCTGCTTATACTTGGGGCCCAGGCGCCTCCCACCCAGGAGGCAGAAATCAGTCAGCTGAATCTGCTGGAATCTCAACTTTACGCACCCCTCTTGATAACACACTCATTCACCCCGTGCTCTGATGCCATCCTCCTGCACGTCTCCCATTTCTCTGGCCCTCGCAGTATGTTTGCCTGATCTGCCCCAGCCGCCTCTGCCTTACATATTCTTTTCTAAGAGGCAGTCCAGGCCTGCCTACCTCCACTTCCCAAGTGGGCTAGCAAACCTCCTTTACCTGGTGATTCCCGCTCAGCTGGCAGTTCGGGGCAGGACCAGTACAGATGAAAATGGCTGAGAAACCGGTGAGCCAGCTGTTGAGTGAGCATTTGCTGTGCCCGTGTGACATCCGGTTCTGTTCCAGGCACTGGGGACACATCACTAAAAAGACACAGACCCCACCTTCAAGATCTTACATTCTAGTGGGCCAAAGACAGAAAATAAATGAGTGAACAACAAATAAAAATGAGGATTTTGGATGAGGTTGACCAGGAAGGAATCTGTGAGTCCCTGCCCTACAAATGGCTTCTCACTGTTGCACTCCACAGTCCTGTGAAGGTGGACGCATTATCCTCGTCTTATAGAGACGGGACCTGAACTGAAGCTTGGAGATAAGTAACCTACTGTGGGAATACATAAATACTGGCAATACATACAGTTCCCACAAAACAGGGAACTCTAAGTATGTTGTTAAGTGAATACAGTATCACTGAAGAGTATTCACAAAAGGATTTTATAGATAGGTTTTGATCATATATTATGGATATATATGTGTTTGAGCATATATGCATACATATATATATATATGTCATGGTTATATCCATGTGTCCATATACACACACAGGAAAAAGATCTGAATGAACATACACCAACATTTCCATTGGGAATATCTCTGGAGAGGAGAGTGGAATTGCTGGGAGTGAAGGAGGACCAACCCTTTTTCTTACCTTGTTCTGTATTGTTTGAGTTGCCTAAAATGAGCATGTATTCATGCAGTCCTTTCTTTTTTAAAATTTATTTATTTATTTATTTTTGGCTGCGTTGGGTCTTCGTTGCTGTGTGTGGGTTTCTCTGCTTGCGGTGAGCAGGACCTACTTTTCGTTGCGGTGCGCGGGCTTTTCATCGCGGTGGCTTCTCTTGTGGAGCACGGTCTCTAGGCATGCAGGATTCAGTAGTTGTGGCTCGCGGGCTCTAGAGCGCAGGCTCAGTAGTTGTGGCGCACGGGCTTAGTTGCTCCGTGGCATGTGGGATCTTCCTGGACCAGGGCTTGAACCCATGTCCCCTGCATTGGCAGGCAGATTCTTAACCATTGCGCTACCAGGGAAGTTCTTGCATTCTTTAGTTTAAAAAAATAAATAAAATATTTAAGAAACCTTCTTCTTGTCAACATCCATATACAGTCAGTGTTGCTGGAAAGAGATCTGAATGTGGATCTAGTGCCCTTTTAACCCCACCACATGTCACCCCCAGGCAGACGTGGAGGCAATGGGATGCTCACTCTTGGGCAGAAGAATTGCGTGTGGGACACCCCGGTGGGAGAGGCTAGGACATCAGAAGCCAACCTGCATGATTCTGCAACTCATTGGAATCACTTGCTGCTGAATTGCCTACAGCTCTCTGTTTTGGAAAAAAACAGGCAACTCTGACAGTTTTCATTTGTGAGTTTGATTTTTCATCCCATAGTTAACTAAAGGGTCACAGACCAAAGTCTGTCAACATCCCTAGGGAATCTGGGCAATGAATGCGAAACAAACTACTTTGGCACCTCAGTGATTCTGATAACTGCGGCCAGCCAGGGTATGGAGGGTTGGTGTGTCATTCTCTAATTTGAATTTTCAGGATCTGTTTCCTGCCACTTGGCCCGCTTGCTGGCTGTTCTTATCTGTAATGCTGGGCTACAGGATGGATCCCTGGAACGAAAGCCTGGTGAAAATGACTGGGCAATTCTTAGGATGAGACAGAAGGATACATTTATAATACTTCAGGTTGCTGAGCAGCTTCTGTACCATTAAAGACAGTTTTTGCAGTGGGGCAGGTAGGATTACAGTGACACATTACATAACCACCTTCTGAGGGAGGGCGGGTACATTTCAGTGGCAGAAAAAGACAATCACTCTGTTCTACCATGATTAACTGCTATTAATGATTTAAATGTTGCCTGATCATATTACATCATGTATTTCTGCTTACATCCAGTGACCTACATAAGGAAAGCCTTAAGTACTAGGCTTTTGGTCAAAATAATCGTTTCTTAAAAAAAAGCATACATGCTCAAATTCCAACTAAATTTTTTCACTGAGATCTATTAGAATATTTCTTTTTGAGGCTTTCAAGTATTTTAGAATAATAGACATAAACATTAATCTTAGCAGCATGTTGGTAATGGTGGCAGGCTAAGCCTTTTGTCTCTATTCAGTTCAGTTCTTGAGTTCCTGCTGGAGCAGAGCACAGTACTAGGTGCTGTGGAGGAAGAAGAATGCTCTTGCCTTTTCACTGTTTAATGGAGGATTAAACAATTACACGTGTATACTGCAAACTGAATATTTAATGTATCAGAAGCAGTACAAAATGCGACAGAGGCTGAGCAGACAGAGGGAGCGTTTTTGTGTGGTTGTGGGGTGTGGAGGGGTGTTAAGGGGGAGGATGGTGATTCGACAGGTGTGGCTGAGGGAAGGGACATCTGTTCTGGAGTCGGGGAAGCCGATGTTTTGGGTCCGTGTGAAGTCACTGCAGAACAACTCCCATGAGGCTGGTCTCGAGACACTTCTTCTCATTTCCACCCAGAGGCTATCTCCTGACTCCCACAGACATCCTGTCTTAGAGGTAATGGTCATATCTCAGAGCTCACTGTGTGTGAAATGACGGAGAGGCAGCCACCAGGGCTGAGCTTCAAGATGGGTTCATTTCCTTCATTCTCTTCGTTCTCTGGGGAAGGACTGGATGTGTCAGTTGGTAGCTTACGGAAGCCCACTTTGGCTCTTTCAACCTACCAATGCTGCACATCTGCTGGAGTTAAAGTAAGCCGAGAAAAGCTGGACTTCTGGCATCTCTTGAAATGAGAGTCGGGCAGGGGATGGGTGTTGCTGTGCCTGGGAAAGTTTGTACTGTGAACCGGAGAGGCACTGGTCACACAGTGCGAGGGTAACGTATTAGTGATAGGAAGTGGGGTGCAGGGTGGTCAGGGCTGAAGCCAAAATGTCTTTGGTCTTTGTTCTCTAGAAGTGGGGTGGTCTGTGGGGAGCAGGCTTAAGTGACAAACATCTTTGCTAGGCAAATTAGGCTTGGGGGAAGTCTTGCCTCCCTGGTACGTGAGTGGGGACGCTTCAGAAGTAACTCAGGACATCCTGTTTCCCATAAAAGCGGTCCCCAGGATTTCTTCTGTTCATTTCCCTGAATGGCGTGAGGCAGGTTACACGAGAAATAGTTCATCAGATGTCAATCTCCTAAAACCTTGCTCTTTTAATCCATATCACCAAGAAGGCACTGAGCGGCACATTTCTGCCTTTGAAGCAAGTCTCAGTGGGGCTCAGAGGCCGAAAAGCACCTGATTGCCAGACACCGTGTCAAGAAAGATGGTTAAACTTTTACTGAGTTGAGATGGGAGCAAGAGATAAGTGAGTATTCTTCCCACTCCCTGCTTTATTTTATTATTATTATTTCTAACTGGAATATAGATGACTTACAATTTTATATTAGTTTTAGGTGTACAAATGGTGATTTGATATTTTTATAGATTATACTCCATTTAAAGTTATTATAAGTATCGACTACATCTCCTGTGCTGTGCAATATATCCTTGTAACCTATTTGATACATAGTAGTTGGTACATCTTAATCCCTTTTCTCTATCTTGCCCCTCCCCCACCCCTCTCCCTACTGGTAACCCCTAGTTTGTTCTCTATATTTGTGAGTCTGTTTCTGTTTTATTATATTCATTCATTTGTTTTATTTTTTAGATTCCACATATAAGTGAAAACAAACAGTATTTGTCTTTATCTCTCCAACTTATTTCACTAAGCATAATACCCTCCAGGTCCATCCATGTTATTGCAAATGGTAAAATTTCATTCTTTTTATGGCTGAGTAATAATATTTCATTGCATATATAAACCACATCTTCTTTATCCATTCGTCTGTTTATGGACACTTAGTTGCTTACATACCTTGGCTATTGTAAATAATGCTTCTATGAACATTGGGATGCATGTATCTTTTCTAGTTAGTGTTTCATTTTCTTTGGATAAATATCCAGGAGTGGAATTGCTGGATCATATGATACCTGTATTTAAAATTTTTTTCGAGGAACCTCCATAATGTTCTCCATAATGGCTGCACCAATTTACATTCCCACCAACAGTGCACGAGGGTTCCCTTTTCTCCACATCCTCGTCAACACTTGTTATTTGTTGTCTTTTTGATGACAGCCATTCTGACAGGTGTGAGGCGATCTCTCATTGTGGTTTTGATTTGCATTTCCCTGATGATTAGTGATGCTGAGCATCTTTTCATGTGTGTGCTGGCCATCTGTATGTCTTCTTTAGAAGAATGCCTCTCCAAGTCTTCAGCCCATTTTTTAATCAGGTTGTTTGTTTTTTTGATATTGAGTTGTATGAGATCTTTATATATTTTGGATAGTAATCCCTTATCAGACATATTATATGCAAATATCTTTTCCCATTCAGTAGGTTGTCTTTTAGTTTTGTTGACAGTTTCCTTCACCGTGCAAAAGCTTTTAAGCTTGATTAGGTCTCATTTGTTTATTTTTGCTTTTGTTTCCCTTGCCTGAGGAGACAGATCCAAAACAAATATTGCTAAGGCCAATGTCAAAGAATGTATTGTCTATGTTTTCTCCTAGGAGTTTTATGGTTTTCCATCTTACATTTAAGTCTTTAATCCATTCGGAATTTGTTTTTGTATATTGTGTGAGAAAATGTTCTAGTTTCATTCTCTTACATGTAGCTGTCCAGTTTTCCCAACACCATTTTTTGAAGAGACTGTCTTTTCCCCACTGTATATTCTTGTGTCCTTTGTCATAATTTAACTGTCACAATTTGCAGATGACATGATACTATATACAGAAAACCCTAAAGTCTCCACCCATAAACTATTAAAATGAATAAATCAATTCAGTAAAGTTGCAGGATACAAGATTTATGTACAGAAATATGTAGCTTTTCTATATACTAACAATAAACTATCAGAAAGAAGAAGCAAAAAAAAATTCCATTTACAACAGCACCAAAAGGAATAAAATACCTAGAAATAAATTTAACCAAGGAGGTGAAATATCTATACCCTAAAAACTGTAAGACATTGATGGAGGGAATTGAAGATGATACAAATAAATGGAAAAATATCCTGTGTTCATGGATTGGAAGAATTAATATTTGTAAAATGTCCCTACCACCCAAAGCAATTTACAGATTTGATGCAATTTCTATCATAATACCCATGACATTTTTCACAGAACTAGAACAAATAATCCTCAAATTTGTATGGAACCACAAAAGACCCTGAATAGCCAAAGCTATCTTTAGAAAAAAGAACAAAGCCAGAGGAATCTTGCTCCCTGACTTCAAACTATACTACAAAGCTAAAGTCATCAAAAGAGTATGGTACTGGCACAAAAACAGACACATAGATCAATGGAACAGAATAGGTAGTCCACAAATAAACCCACACACATATGGCTGATAAGTATGTATTCTTATCTTTGTTGGCCTCTTTGTTTTTAAAACAAACAAGTATAAAACATGTATTATAATTTGTCTAATCTTGATTATTAGAAGACAATTTTGGGTGTCTTCCATGGAGGGAAGGGACTAAGAAACAAGGGAAGGTACCAGAGACCTGTGTCTTCCCAATAGTGTCTCCTACACTTCATCCTAAACTTTAAACCTTCATCTTAAACCTAAAAGTATTCTCTAAGCTTTATTTCATTTTCTGTGCAAATATTGCTGACACTTCTTTTTATTATTTTTATTGATTTATTTTACTAATATTGATGGTAACTTTAGAAATCATTTTGTATCACTCTAAGATTCTGGGTTTTTAAAATAAATTAAAAAATTTTTGTGTAAAAAATAGGCTTTTATTTCAAAAGATAGGTAATTTTATGCAAATATTCTTGATGAAAATGGACAACTCTCTCTGATATTTTTCAGTTTTGTGATTTTGATTTCCACTCCACAGTTAACTGATTGAAAGAATCACAAACCAAAGTTCATCAAGATCAGTAGTTAATCTGGATAATGAATGCAATACTAACAATTTTGACAGTTGAGTGATTCTGTTAAGTGTGTAACTCTGAAAAGCACTTGAGTCAGTGGGAAGGAGAAAGTCAAGTTGGAGAGTTTGGTGAGGTGAAAATGTTAAATTATTTTCTATCACTAATGTTGTTTTTCTTACGTTAACTAGGACTTACCCTTGTATCATTCTTTCTTTGTATCTTCAAAATCATATTATTTGCATTCTGTAGTTTGTCCAGGGAAAATAATTTAATCTCTCTTCTTTTAAGCTAAATCAGAATGCTATCAGTTACCTTATTTACCTGAATTTAACAGGCATGTGAAGTTTAACTCCATGGGCTGCATGCACAACCTTCTGACATTTATTAATTTACTGAATGGTGAGTGGAGAAACAGCACTGCTGCTGTCCCCATGATTTTAGGGATTATCTCTGGTAGAGAATTGGCTTGGGCCCTAATGATTTTTTAGGTGGTTGTGTTTGTCTAGATGGGACCCGGCAGAGATAGCATCATTCCATTCCCATCACGCCTGATTTAACTTGGCTTTGGATGATGGATTCGAACCTTTCACAGTAGATTACATCTATTTAACCATTATTTCAAGATCTTATCTTTTTGTTTGAACAGCTTAGCTCCAGAGATAACATTTTATAGACCCATGCTCCTTCTAAACAAATGTCACTCTCATCTGGACCTATTCTGATGTCTCTCCCATGGACAATGGATTTTACTGAGTCATCCTTGGTCTGACCTTTACCGATTCCTCACTGAGTTATTCGCGATAGAGCTGGGGCCACGAGTGAAATCTCTGAGTTTTGGCCACTGATTTTCTCTGTGCAGACCAGAATAGAGCAGATAGGGATAAAGCCATTAAAGAAATTTTTCACCACCATGCTGGGGAGCACAGGCTTATACTGCATTAATGTACAAGGCAGGGGGTTTGTGTTGGAATTGAGTTTGATCCTTATTACATGGTTAGGATAAAATCTATTTGGGTAGTATAAAATTGCTAAAGTAATATCCGTGGAAGTAAATAGCTGGTTGATAAAAGAGTTTTGGCTGGTACTTTCATTCAAGCCTCTGAACAAAATCCAGTGATAAGGGCTGGGTTAGGCCATGACACTTGGGTTCCTGGTGACGGGGTGCCAGATTTTTGTTGTTGAGATAGTGTCCATTCCCCACTTCTTATTTGGCAGCAGAGAACAGCTCCCATGGGCCAATAAAGCCAGAGCAATTTGGAAAGTCAAAATTTAAAGCTAGAGCAGCCAATTTAGACAATTTAAGCAAAAGATTATTTTCTTTGAGTATAGGCTGTCCAAGGAGACTCAAATTCTGTGCCTGGCTCTGCTATTTTGTTTTGGCTGGCTGACTTAGAGGTTCTGTTTTTCCCCCTTCTCCAAAGTAAAAATATTGACACATATGAATTCAATGATATGATCAGGGGCGAGGGATAGATGTGATGATAGCCAGCAGATTCTGAGATTCTATAAACATCACGCTGCTTTGGGAGACTTGGGCATGATTTGATGTCTTCTAATGGGAAAGTGAAGCACTCTGGGCAGCCAGTGGAACGCTCCAGCCCTGTTCTGTCTGTAGCTCCCCTCCTTCTCTAAGAGCTGAGGCTATGTCACTGCCACCTTCAATGAAGTGTCACAGCTGTGCTTGCCTCCTGGCCAGGAGTGTGTCCTAGCTCTCATCGGGGTTCCTCTGTTCACTGATGCTCCCCAAAGCTGGGACTTATGTGTGTACCCCACCTCTAGGACCCAGAAGATATGCCAGGATGTCCCCGGTTCAGTCCTCAGGAAAACCCTGAGCTTAAAAGAGGGGGTGGCCCTGTGTACCAGCAGACCGTACACTTGATACAGGAATTAAGAAACCTGAGTGCTCTCCCCAAATCTGCTGTGGATTTGGACTCTCCACTTGCAGAGTTACATTGCACAGCTTATGATAAAGCTATCTTTGATCTTACGACAAGTCTCCTGCCTAACTGATTCAAGAATAATGAGTTCCAGGTACTGAGGTTAGGGGAGGCGGTTGGAAGCTCCTTGGCCTGAGCTTCTCATTTCCCCAGAAAGGACTTCCGTACTCTCCAGGTGCCTCCACTCATACTACTGAGATATGGGCTGGTCAGCTGGGTGTGGATCAGCCCTTTGTCAATCTCTCTACTCATTCCAGTCTGCTTTTCCATTTTATTTTATTTTATCTATTTTTATTGGAGTATAGTTGATTTACAATGTTGTGTTAGTTTCAGGTGTACAGCAAAGCGATTCAGTTTTATATATATATATATATATATATATATATATATATATATATATATATATAATTTTCCAGATTCTTTTCCATTATAGGTTGTTACAAGATACTGAATATAGCTCCTAAACCCTTGTTGATTATCTATTTTATATATAGTTGTGTGTATCTGTTAATCCCAAACTCCTAATTTATCCCTCCTCCCCTTTCCCCTCAGTAACCATGTTTGTTTTCTATGTCTGTGAGTCTGCTTCTGTTTTGTAAAGAAGTTCATTGGTATCATTTTTTTGTAGATTCCACATATAAGCCATATCATATGATATTTGTCTGTCTCTGTCTGACTGACTTAGTATGATAATCTCTAGGTCCATCCATGTTGCTGCAAATCAAGCCCTACATTTTAGAGCGGGCACTTGTGGTTTTCCTGGCACTGGCTGTGACTGTGGCTAACTCTGGAGTTTGGCATCAGGAACACCATTGTTCTTACACAGTGAGCTGCCTCCTCCAGCCTAGTCTTTTTCAGTAATGAGGCTGATATTTTTTGTCTACATCTGCCTTACTCTTTATCTTATCCCTCATTTGGTTTAGAGCTCAGGTGGGGAAAACGGAATAGTTGACCCTCCATATCCACGGATGCAGAACCCACAGGTACAGAGGACCGGCCCTACTACGCCATTTTATATAAGGGACTTGAGCGTCTGTGGATTTTGGTACTTGTTGGGGTCCTGGAACAAATTCCCTGCAGATACCAAGAGAGGACAGTATACTTTACTGGGCCCCTAACACTGTACTTGATAGTCAAAGATGATTAGAATAGTCTCTACTCTCAGGAAGCTCACAGAACAGTGGTGGGGAGATGGGGTAGATGGAAATAGAAGCAAAAAGTCATGAATTAGTGTAAGTGGGGGGCAGTGTAGAGTAAAATTCAAGAGCTCCAGTTCTGGATTTATTTAACCTTGGCTGCGTTCCCACAGGTGCCACTTCCTAGATGAGTGATCCCAGGGAAGTTAATTTACTTCAAAGCCTCAGTTTTTCCATCTGTAAAATGGAGATAGTAATAACCACCTCACAAGTTTGTTGTACAGTTTCAATGAGATAATATATATATGTAAATTGATTGGCACAGATCTGAACACACAGAAGATATCAGACTTTTGGGCCACTGTTATTATTAGAAGTATTATGCATACCCTGTGGAATCACAGGAGGGGCACCTGACTCTTTGTGTGAGTACTATTATCCCCAAAGAAATAGAAAATAAGTCTGCTCATATCATGAAGTGATGATAAGAAAAGCAACCCCAGACTGTACCTAATAATATCTTTTGAGCATCACTCTGTAGGTTCTACTTTGGTTTTCATTAATAATAGTTTGTACTGGGCTTCCCTGGTGGCGCAGTTGTTGAGAGTCCACCTGCTGATGCAGGGGACGCGGGTTCGTGCCCCTGTCCGGGAAGGTCCCGCATGCCGCGGAGTGGCTGGGCCCGTGAGCCATGGCCGCTGAGCCTGCGCGTCCGGAGCCTGTGCTCCGCAATGAGAGAGGGCACAACAGTGAGAAGCCCACGTACCGCAAAAAAAAAAAAAAAAAATAGTTTGTACCAATTGAGTGGTAGCTGTTGTCTAGACTGGCTTCAGGCAACAGACAGAGGGTAGGGCCATCATTGAGTAAGTAGGTCACTAATCTATATTTGTTTACTAAAGCAACTGTTTTCCCAAATGCCAGAGAAGAACAGAAGAAAGAGAAAAAGGAGAAGGAAAAGGAAGAGAAAGGAAAGGAAGAGAACTAAGGGAGGGGAAGAGAAAAGAAGAGAAGAAAAAAGTATACAATTCGATTCCTTCCCATAAATATGGCTGTGTAATAGTTTACACTAGTATCACAAGAGTAGTGAAATTAATTTATAGACTTATAGTATAATAATTCAAAATTGACAAAGGAAATCATATCCCAGATTAGGATGGACAGAGTACAGGTGGAAAAGGGGTATGTATAAAAGATGAGGGAAAAATCCCCATTAAAAAATAGAAAGGAACAGAGAACTCTACTACCATTTTTTTTTCTTGTCCACTTCTGCTAAGATATATGGTATCTTGTTCTCACAGTCACATATATACTTTTCCATAGCATCTCTACAAGAGACTTAGTCTTGTGAGGTGATGGTTTTCGTATGCACGTCTTGCTCTCATTTCAGTATGCTGGTACTAGTTTGCAGTGGGAAGAAGGAAGCCCTTTTACAATCCTCCTGATTAATCCCAAGGTCCAACCATCTGCTTATGACATCGTCCCCACCATCCTCACCCGGCTGCCCTATTCCCACCTCCTCCTTGCTGTGCAATCATGACACACACACTTGCACCTCAGTGTGTGAGGTTCCCTCTGCCTGGAACATTCATCCCCAGGCTGCCACACTTCTCACACTGTTATTCCCTTTAGGTCACTGCCAATGTCATACTTATCGGAGAAGCTTTCTCTAACCATTTCATCCAAAATGGGACTCTCATGTCTCCCAGTATACCCTTCCTCTTTCCCTTGTTGTATTAGTCTCCAAAACAGTAATCACCATCTGACATGGTATACATATACATGTTTAATTGTTTATTATTTTCTTCTCTTCTGTGTTAGGTTGGGTTTCCTAAAAGCAGAAGCGGAAGGAAGGATTCAAATACATATTGAGGGAATCTTCAGGAAAAACTTTTACGGGAGTGGGGAAGCAGCCAGACAAGGATGTGGTTTCAAGGAAAGTCTGGTCTTGGCAAGGAATTTTTTGGTCCATAAAATGCACCTGGAGACAAGGAGCTGGCCCTTTGACTCTATCAGTCAGTTATTGGCTGTAGACCAGGAGAGGGCATTGTGACATTTTGGCTGAGTCAGCGCCCCTCAACTGAGGTTGGCTCTCTTGGGAGTGAAGGCAGCTGGGAGCTGGAAGCCAATACACATAGAAACTGGGAGAGGATGTGCTACCCGGGTTAGGGGGGACAGGCAACTGAATGACATCTTACATGCCTCCACTACAATGTAATTTCCATGAGATCTGGGGTTGACCTTTTTTGTTCCATGCTGTATCTAGCATACAGAATAGAGGAGGGTACATAGTAGGCCTTCAATAAATACTTGTTGAATGAATGAATGAACTTAATTGAACTGGCACAACGCTAGGTCCCGGGATACAGTAGTGAATGAGACAGTTTCCTGCCCTCATGGAGCTTATGGTCTAATGGGAATTCAGATGCAGGGAATTAAAATTCAGTTGGATAAGAGACATCATAGGAAAAGCAGAGGGGGTTAAGAGCACACAGTAGGGATACTTACAGTCCAGAGTTTGGAAGGAGCAGGTATTACATCGTGGTATGATCAAGGGATGTCTTTTCCAGGGTAATTATTCACAGTCAATGGAGTACACATTGATAAAGTTGGGAAAATATTGTAATGCCTCTAAGATTGTATCATTACTATGAAGATTCCAGTTCAGTTGTCTTTCACCTTGATTTGTGTCTCAAATAGAGTGATTAAAAGGAGAACAACCTGAGCCAAGACCTCTCATCTGTCTATGTATCTGTTTCCTCACCTGTAAAATGAGAGGGTTGAACTGTGAGTTTCCTTTGGGAACTGACCTTCCTCAAGAGCCTCTACACTCTGTCCATTGTATGGGAAGAAACCACAGAATGCCAGACAGTCCTTTCGTGCCTCTAACTAGCTGGTATGCTTTGGGATTGAAGAATTCCCTTGGATGTTTGGTAATTGGCGTTTTTTTTTTTTTTTTCTCTCTGAATGCACCAGTGTGGTATTTAGCTTTAATGCTCAGTAAGTCTGTTTCAAAAAAAAGGGAACTTAATTCTCTGAAGAAAACAGCTACCACAGTGATACTTTGGCCACTGCTGGTACTCTGTCAACCCTGTTGATGCATGAATTCACTCACATGGTCTAATCTAGCTGAGGGATTCTATACTGATGAACAGGAAACACCTTCCTCAGTTTTTTTCCAATTTGCTTTTTTGTTGTGTGTAAGATTCCACATATTTTGGGGAGTGGTGTGTGTGTGTGTGTGTGTGTGTGTGTGTGTGTGTGTGTGTGTCGTGTCCACGGGTGCATGAGCTTGCGTCTAGCTGGGGAAGAGGTAGTAGGAGTTGGCTTGGGTATTGTCTTCAGCTACAACGTGGCTTTCAATGTTTGAGTCATGTGCCTTAAGGTGCTTTCATAATTCACCTTGGAGAATGGGAAAAAAATAGGTTTGGGTGAAATAGAAAAAGTCTTTTGAAATTTCACAGTGTGGTTACGTAACAGTGGATTATATAATACCTGAGGGTGAGGGCTGGAGAGGGACATTTTTCAGATATTTCTAGTAATTTGAAGTCATTAAAAAACAACAATGTTCTCGGGCATTATCATGTTTGTTGCTAGCTTTTGGCGGAGCTGTTTTGATGGTTGCAAGCTCTCCCCAGGCTGGGCAGTCAACCCGAGCACAGGAGTGGGTCTCTGGCTCAGAATATCTCACCTCTGCCCCATTCCTGCACTGCTTTTTCGCCCCTCGGTGGGTGCTCTTATTGGCTGGTCTGTCACCCACCCCTTGGAACAGTTGCTTTGACGCCTGCCATGTCCGATGGGGCCCACCCCACTCATTTATTTTTCTGGGTTTGTGCTTGAATTTCTTCTATATTTAGAGCTTTGATTGAAGGGCTATAGTATGTCAGAAAACTAGGTAGTTTGATTTACTAAATACTAATTTTTTGCAAGATGATGGTTCCCTGAATGCTAGTTAGTTATTAAATATGCTTTATATAAGTTTATTGAACGTGAGAATATTTGTGAAAATAAAAGGTGGGTGCCTATTGCCACTGTCATGAATTGAATGCTGACCTAAATAATGGTAATTTGGTGGAATGGGAGAAGTCCTGGAGTAAGAAGCAGGAGGGACCGGGTCTTGTTACTGCTTTGATGTGGCGTCTGGCAAGTTGCTTGATCTCTTTTGGCCTCAGTTTCTCCATGGGACTAGGTAAACTTTTAAGGATCCCTTTAACTCTATGAGAAAAATTCAGATCTATGTAGCTGGAAAGCTTGCAAAACCGGCAAGGATATGTGTTTTCATTCAGGTATCTTAAATTACTCTCCTAGAACTTTGGGTCAAACTTGGACTTGTGAACAATGGAACCAAGCAGGGATGGCTCTGGCTTATCAGACCCCCTAACTTAATTTTGATCAAATGCTGTTTTTTTTATGTAGTAGATTACTACAATAATAATGTGCTTGGGTGAAGGGTGTTGGCTCCAGACAAAAGTATTATTTTTCAGTCCTCCCACTTCTTCTAAGGGAAAGCTGATCTCTTTATCAAAACTGGGTGTGTTCTCTCTTGAGAAAGCCCTCTCCATAAAAGCCAATACATATATTGCCTTGGACCTTAAAGGGAAATTCTATACTGGAGACAATCAGAAATGTTCACAGATTTCCTTTCTTCTTAAGCAAAAACAGAGTTTCCTCAACAAATTCAGAAAGTTGTCATATTTGCATTGTTTTCCTTTTCAGAGGAGGGGGAGAGTACCCAGTACTGGATAGCGGGAGGAAGACTTCGAGGAAGTGGGTTTTAATTTTTTTCGGCAAGGAAGAACCCACTTTTGAGGCACCACTGTCATGAAATGTCACTTATATGATGGCCTATATACAGAAACCCTGTCCCTTTGCAGATGGGTATGTGTGTTAAGTGACATCTAGTCACACTTCCTTCACATCTAGTTGCAGACAGAGACACCGTTAAGGCCATTCGCTGTTACTTATACTAAGCAGAATAGCATAAACAGAAAGCTGTCCAGAGTGTCTAGAGGGGGTTAGTTGTTTGGGTTATTCCATTAATCCTAGATCAGAATTACCTTCATAAGCTCTTTGCTCTTCCAATGTGCTCATACACCTCAGCTGGAGTGGGTGGCACTCGGCTGATCTACAGGTGGGAAACAATCCCCAATCCTATGGACATTTCCATACAAGGGCTTGAACTAGCCATAGAGACATTTCACACAATTTCAGGTTGCTTTTTTCCAACACGATAAATATGACAAAGAGAATTACATTAATTTAAAATATGGTAGTTTATTTAATGGTATAACGCGAGCCTAACTGCACTTTTAGCCATTCTTTTGGACATGACTAATGCAAGATGAGATGACCTTGGCAAGTCAAGGGTTAACGGAGTACCAGAGAGGGAGCAATTTTCCCCCTCACCTCATAAGGAGGAAAAGCCTCAGTCATGGCTTTTTACTTCCCTCCTTGATTTATTAGATTTTAAGGGAAATTTAACATGGTATGTCCTTTGTATCAAATCACTAAATGATGGTATTTCACTTTGAGGAAATCCTATACACTAAAAAAGGAATTTAGCAATTTGTAGGGTACAATTCACACTGCTAGCAAAAGTTTCATTACTTCACAAAAGGCTCTTTTAGTGAGCTACCCCCAGTGCTTTAAAAAGAACATGCTAAGTGAGGAACTATATAAGCCTGTTTCCTGAGTAATGACTTCAAGTAAATTGACGCAAACAAGGCCAAATGGTCTGCATGCCGGGCAGGCCCCAGGAGACATCAGCTAATTTATAATTATAATGCCCCTGTGCACTGGCATCAAACCTTTCACCTCGCTCGGATGCAAAACTGTACTTTAGTGCTCAGAAAGTTGCTGTTGTTGATTTTTTTCTTGACGTGCCTCTAAACAAGAGGTTCTTCTAGGTAACACCTTTTTATCTATAAGAAAAACATTTGCAAATCTTTTATTTTTTGTTGAACTTTGTTTTGACCAGAAGATAAGGGCCCATGTACGGTGTATTCATGGAGACCAAGTTAACTAATAGGGTTTCACTGTGGGTTGAGTGTTCTGGGGGCAGTATTTGGGAACTGAACTTCCAAACAGAAGGCCAGTGTTCAGGGTCCCTAGGGAAATAATGACGGCCTGCTCACTGAACATTCTGTGCTTTGGGCGGGGCAGCAGAGTGTGGCAGGGAGGCCAAGAGCAGACCAAGTGTGGGTACAGGTTAGAGGGATGTTTTGACCCACGCAATTGATAGGTATTTTTTTTAAACAATGATATATCCAAGTTGTCATTTGGAACAACTGATGAAATCATGTAATAAATATACTTGTGGACGATTGGGGTTGGCTGTTAAGGGAAATCCAGAGCTGTCTTTAAAAATGCCTTGCAGACTCTGGACTCCTGGGATGCTGTTTCCAAGCTGCTCACAGCTCAGCTACCACCTAAGTGAACTTCTTTTTATCTCTGAGCTGGTGACTCTGGAGGAATTTTTTTTTTAAGTTGTTGTGTCAGAACCTTCTATTTTGAACCAATGGGCAAATGAGAACAAAGTAGAAATGTCTCTGGCTCAAGAAAAAGAGAAGATACAGCTAAGAAAACCTTAAACCACTATTTGTTTTAAATATAGGAAGCTTTTATTTTTTACTTTTCTGTTTATACATCTATATCACCTCCCACCTGAAGTGATCAGGGTGGAGTTTGAAGAATCAAAACAACTTTTTAGAACAAGCATTCTATTTTTGTTAATTGCAAGCACAGAGAACAAAACAAAGCATGGCCTTTGTCCTTGGCCTTCTTCATCCCCCTTTTTGCCCCATTACTTCCTTTCTACTTCCTCATTTAGTCTGAATTTTAATACGTAGTATTCAGGTGCACTCCTAATTCTCATTTCCTTTCAGTGGGATTTTCCAGTAAACACACTGACTAGATCGTTCATAGGAAATTACCCAATTGGTGGTGGGCACTTATGTGACTTACATACATCTGTCACTCAGGCATCTGCTTGTTGTTTTTTTTTTTTTAATAAACATGTATTTTATTTATTTATTATTTTTGGCTGCGTTGGGTCTTCGCTGCTGTGCGCAGGATTTCTCTAGTTGCGGTGAGCGGGGGCTACTCTTCGTTGAGGTGCGCGGGCTTCTCATTGCAGTGGCTTCTTTTGTTGCAGAGCACGGGCTCTAGGTGCACGGGCTTCAGTAGTTGTGGTACACGGGCTCAGTAGTTGTGGCTTCCGGGCTCTAGAGTGCAGGCTCAGCAGTTGGGGCGCATGGGCTTAGTCGCTCCGTGGCATGTGGGATCTTCCTGGACCAGGGCTCAAACCCATGTCCCCTGCATTGGCAGGCGTATTCTTAACCACTGCCCATCAGGGAAGCCCTAGCCATCTGCTTCTTGTCTCCAGCAACCAGATCTACTTATTGGACAGACCGTCTCTGTCTCTATTTCTATATTCATCTTAACAAACAAAGGCAAATTTTTACTTATTAGGGGACATGATTTGAATAATTGGTTTGTCATTTTCATTCTTGCAAAAACGGATTTTAAGTGTTAATTAAAATAGAAAACTAGCAAAAACACTTTTTTTTTTGAAATGACAATAACATAGGAGAGTTTTAAAGCAGTTCTAGAGAGAACATAAGCATAACTGTGTAGAGTGTGCCCAGAGGGAGTGAGAGGAAGAAGTCTTTAGAAGAAATGTAGCCCCCAGAGAGACCCTCCTTAAAGAAAGAGCTCACAGGGCTAATAGACCAGAGAGGGAGGAAGGTATGGGGAGAGGGAGAGAGAGAAGACATTCCACCCACCTTCAAGGAGGCAGATACCAACTTGCCCTGGGGGCCAGGGCAGTCTTGTTTGTATAGAATAAGTACAAACATAGTTTACCTAAAAGGTTTTCCAAGGAGAATTTTTTAGGTAAAATATTAAGATAGTAAATGTTTTAGTTGGATCGTTTCTAAGCACAATTAAGCACGAAGTGATCACAAACTCATCAATTTATGCCTGCTGTCTGTCATCATTAACACCCCCTTTCACTCTCAGAAATGTCTCAGTGTGTGTAAAAAATCATATGCTAGTCAGGATCAGCCTTTGGAAAGTGGACCTTTATTGAATTAAGTGTTAGACCGCAGAATCCCATCTTCGCTGTTAAGGATTTTGCAATCTAAAATGTAAAATTCTAGAAATAGTATTGAGTGTGAAGGGAGGGTGAATACTTTTCCTCGTGTTAAGGACAAATACAAGGGGTGACCTCAAGTTCTCATTTCTGACTTCCTTTCCTGGTAACTCCTGCCCGGGTATCTCTAAGAGATTTCATCTTCCTTTGTACAAGCGTCAGGAAAGAAACAGGGGACAAGCGTGTATACGACATATGTACATAAATATCTTTTACATGAGAAAGACAAATACAAGTTACATTTTCTTGCTAAACTTATACAGTGAGGCTGCCAGAAGTTTCCATCTCAGGATATTGGCAAAGACACAGAGAGATCTCCGATCGTTGGGATTAAAGTCTAGAACCCAGTCGATTAGAAAATTCAGGGGGAGTTGGTTATCTTTCTGTGGCTGTTGCAGTAATGATGAGACACACTTGTAAATATTGATGCTGCCACCTAACCACAGCGCTGAAATAGAGTTCTTTCCTTACAGCCTTGGACTGCTTAGTAATCCTCAGAGGACATCTGCTCTCTCCAAGTCTCCCCCACCGAAGGGAACACGAGGACAACAAATGCAGTTTAACAATCCAACCAGTAGGGAGAAGCCACCAGCACAAATACTGGTCTTAGTCTCCAGTTTAGTTCTTTCCGAGTTTCCTGCTGGTTCGGTGTCCTCTAGTGGTAACTTGTCTCATGAATGAATAAGCTGGCACAGCAAATTGACTGTGAGATTTGTAGAGATCATGGTCTTTTCATGAGTGTTTTATAATGAATACGAAACCTGAGGGCCTACAAAATCCTAAGTGCCAGGTAGTATGTCCTCTCAGTAACCCTCTGAGAAAGAGACTAATTACACCATTTTACAGGCAAGAAAACTGAGGTTCAGGGAGCCTAAGTGATACATTGTAAGACTCAGAGGCAGGATCTGAAACAGAATTCCTGAGCTTTCATCCTGATGTTTTTGTTTTGTTTGTTTTAATTTTCATTGTATTTTACTTCTTCATGATTCTAACAAGATAGACATTTTCTGGCTACAAATGAGTCACAGAGGCAATGGAGGGAGGAGCCTCCAGAAGACTGGGTTTATCCTGCTGCACTTCAGGTACCCCTGACCTTCCTGACATGTGAGCCCCGGGGGGCCACAGGGTAGAGTGAAAATAGAACTGGCTTTGAATCCAGATACACCTGGGTTTAAATTCTAGCTTCACAACTCCACCATCCACCCGATAAATACTCTATGTTCTACTGTGTTCTAAGCCCCAGAGTACAGTTTCGTACAAGAAGGAAAATATTCCTGGTCAAATTTTTTATTCTAGCTGATCCTCAGTTTTGTCATCTCTAAAGTAGGGGTGACAGTACCCCTAAACATTCGTGGAAGACAATCTTTAAAGTTATTCAACATATTATGGAAAGAAGGATCTACGGTAATTGAGGGCAAATGACGACCATGATGACCCAGTGCAAAGAAGGTTTTGCAGGCTGAGGACAATCTGATTGGTCCACCATTTTTAGAACCCCCCTTCAGACTGGCTGTCTCAGGATATAAGGACGTGCATCTTCACATATTTCAAGTAGCCAAACCCTGAATTCTTTTTGTGATATTTAAAGGAATGAGTTGTCTCTTACTCCACTTTGTATAGACTGAAGAGTCTGTGTCCCCTCAAAACTCGTATGTTGAAATACAAAAAAAACATGTTATAGTGTTAGGAAGGGGAGCCTTTGGGAGATAAATGCCCTTGTAAAAGGGACCCCAGGGAACTCCTTTGCCCCTTTCACAGTGGGACACAGTGAGAAGGTGGCTGTCTATGAATCAGGAAGTGGACCCTCACAAGACACCAAATCTGCTAGCGCCTTGAACCAGCCTCCGGAACTGTGAGAAATAAACTTCTGTAGTTTATAAGCCACCCAGTCTATGTTATTTTTGTTACAGCAGCCAAAGAGATTAAGACACACTCCAACTCTGGAATCTTCCAAAATGAAGATGGTTTGTGATTGTAGACTTCAAAGAGTTGCGTGTCAAAGAGTTGCCACCAATACAGTGGAAAAATTCTGTCTCTTTCCCAGAGAAAGGTTGGCATCTAGATATCTACAATGGTGTCTTTTGAGAGATATATTTAGCAGACTGATTGGGAACAGATTTTTTTTCTTTCCTTTTTTTTTTTGTGTGTGTGGGTGTGTTTTCAGCATCATGATTTAATTAAGGGAGCATATTCATTGTAGAGAATATATTGATGATTGTAAGTGTGACTCCTCATTACAGCCTTAAAATTTTTGAAACATCAAAGCACAAAGATGTCAATTTTATATAAATAGGTACAAAACAAGTACATGTATTTTCCATGCTCCAAAATTGAGTACACACTATACTGTCATTGGGAAGGTGTTTACCAATGAAGACCTGACAATAAGGTACTCAAGATGGATATATCAAAATAAGATATAAAATAGGAGTTTATAAAAACAAGTTTGACAATAGCAGAGAGGACCCTTTTCGTTTCTGAGCAAAAATGCATTTCATTATATGTACTCTCTCATAAAATGAATAAACTGGTCACTTGAGAATGCTCTATTTATTTCTTCTATTATAGTGCAACATTCTCCATGTCTTTTGAAAAAAAAATATTGTGCAGGAACTGTGGGATAAGCATGCATGTGGATGGAACAGCACAATTACACTGGTTCTTACAACTCACTTCTAGATAAGGAGAAAGTGTTATTCATTAGTATGGCCCAGTCTTAGCCAATATTCGGTTTGGAAATATACTGGGTTAAGATCAGAATGATCTGAAATTCCAAGTTCTACAATTGATGATCTTATATGCCATTGTATTGGTCAGGCTTCTTTTTTTCTTTTCTTTTTTTAAAATTATTATTGGAGTATAGTTCATCCACAATGTTGTGCTAGTTTCTACTGTACAGCAAAGTGAACTGGCCACACATACACATATATCCACTCTTCTTTACATCCCCTCCCATACAGGTCATTACAGAGTATTGAGAAGTGCTCCACGAGCTACATAGCAGGTGCCTATTAGCCATCTACCCTTACATATAATAGTATGTATATGTCAATCTCAATCTCCCAACCCATTCCCCCCCACTGCCCCCTACCCCCTGCCACCAGAAACCACAAATTTGCCCTCCACATTGAACAGATTTTTTTTTCTATGAACAACGCTTTAAGTTCTAGTGATGATAAGCTCATATTTACTTAAAACTTTTGATCTCTCAGATGCATATTGTTCCTTAGCAACTTTTTCTTTCCTTTTTCTATTATAATGATTGAGAACACTGACCTAGGAAACTAAAGAATCATAGAATGTTAGAATATGAAGAGAAGTTAAAGATTTTCTGATCCAACCTCTTCGTTTTACAGATTGGAACACAAGTGGGCTTGTGAGTCTTGTCCAAGGTCTTCCTTTAATTCATTCATTCCACAAGTACTTATTGTGTGCCTAGCAGGTGCTAGGTACTATTCTACATGATGGGATTATAGCAGTGAGCAAAACAGATGTGGTCACTGCTTTCATAGATTTATATTCTAATGGGAAGGGGAAGATTCGATAAAAATTAAACAAATATATAGTAGGTCAGGTAATGGTAAGTTAAGAAAACATGATTAAGCAAGGTAATGGACAAAAGGTGATGAAGGACAGTGCTCTTTTAGGTAGAATGTTCAGTGAAGGTGACATTTGAGCAGAGTCCTGAAGGAGGTGAGGGAATGAACTACGTGACGATCTGGGAAAAGAGCATTCCAGGTGAATAGAATAGTAAGTGCAAAGGCCCTGAGGTAGACTCACACTCAAAGGTCAATGTGACCAGAATGGATAGATGGAGGAAAGTGTGGCAGGGAATGTGATCTGAGAGAGTAGTGAGGGGAGAGGACACATCATATAGAGCCTGATTGGTACGGTACCAGCTCTGGGCTTTTAGGCCCTGGAGGATTTTGAGGAGAGGAGTGACATGATTTATTTGTATTTGAAAAGGATGACACAAGAGCCAAGCTTGGACCAGAATCCAGGTCTCTTTAAGGTAGAGGTCATAGGTGCCCCCACTCTATCATCCAGCTCTACACACTTGCAGTTGAACCTAAAGAACAGATCTTGGAAAATTTTAGGAAGTCTCTGTATTTACAGCATTACCATAATGGACACTTTCAACCAGAGTTTGGTAAATACAAGGTAATAAAAATTATGCTCACATCGACATTCACAGAAAGATAGACAAAATTAAAAGGCAGAGGACTTTGTACCAGATGAAGGAACAAGATAAAACCCTAGAAAAACAATTAAATGAAGTGGAGATAGGCAACCTTCCAGAAAAAGAATTCAGAATAATGATAGTGAAGATGATCCAGAACCTTGGAAAAAGAATAGAGGCAAAGATTGAGAAGATGCAAGAAATGTTTAACAAAGACCTAGAAGAATTAAAGAATAAAGACCTAGAAGAATTAAAGAACAAACAAACAGAGGTGAACAACACAATAACTGAAATGAAAAATACACTAGAAGGAACCAATAGCAGAATAACTGAGGCAGAAGAACGGATAAGTGACCTGGAGGACAGAATGGTGGAATTCACTGTGCAGAACAGAATAAAGAAAAAAGAATGAAAAGAAATGAAGACAGCCTAAGAGATGTCTGGAACAACATTAAACACACCAACATTTGCATTATAGGGGTCCCAGCAGGAGAAGAGAGAGAGAAAGGGCCCAAGAAAATATTTGAAGAGATTATAGTCGAAAACTTCCCTAACATGGGAAAGGAAATAGCCACCCAAATCCAGGAAGTGCAGAGGGTCCTAGGCAGGATAAATCCAGGGAGAAACATGCTGAGATACACAGTAATCAAACTGACAAAAATTAAAGGCAAAGAAAAATTATTGAAAGCAACAAGGGAAAAACGACAAATAACATACAAGGGAACTCCCATAAGGTTAAAAACTGATTTCTCAGCAGGAACTCTACAAGCCAGAAGGGAGTGGCATAATATATTTAAAGTGATGAAATGGAAGAATCTACAATTAAGATTACTCTACCTGGCAAGGATCTCATTCAGATTCGATGGAGAAATCAAAAGTTTTACAGACAAGCAAAGCTAAGAGAATTCAGCACCACCAAACCAGCTTTACAACAAATGCTAAAGGAACTTCTCTAAGTGGGAAGCACAAGAGAAGAAAAGGATCTACAAAAAAAAAAAAAACCCATAACAATTCAGAAAATGGTAATAGGAACATACATACCGATAATTACCTTAAACATGAATGGATTAAATGCTCCAACCAAAAGATACAGGCTCGCTGAATGGATGCAAAAACAAGATGCATATATATGCTTTCTACAGGAGACCCACTTCAGACTAGGGATACATACAACCTGAAAGTGAGGGGATGGAAAAAGATATTCCATGCAAATGGAAATCAAAAGAAAGCTGGAGTAGCAATACTCATATCAGATAAAATTGACTTTAAAATAAAGAATGTTACAAGAGACAAGGAAGGACACTACATAATGATCAAGGGATCAATCCAAGAAGAAGATATAACAATTATAAAAATATATGCACCCAACATAAGAGCACCTCAATACATAGGCAACTTCTAACAGCTATAAAAGAGGATGAATATATAAGCAAAAATCCTCAACAAAATACTAGCAAACAGAATCCAACAACACATTAAAAGGATCATACACCATGATTAAGTGGGATTTATCCCAGGAATGGAAGGATTCTTCAACATATGCAAATCAATCAATGTGATACACCATATTAACAAATTGAAGAATGAAAACCATATGATTTTCTCAATAGATGCAGAAAAGGGTTTTGAGAAAATTCAACACGAATTTATGATAAAAACTCTCCAGAAAATGGGCATAGAGGGAACCTACCTCAACATAATAAAGGCCATATATGACAAACCCACAGCAAACATCATTCTCAATGGTGAAAAATTGAAAGCATTTCCTCTAAGATCAGGAACAAGACAAGGATGTCCACTCTTGTCACTACTATTCAACATAGTTTTGGAAGTCCTAGCCATGGCAATCAGAGAAGAAAAAGAAATAAAAGGAATACAAATTGGAAAACAAGAAGTAAAACTGTCACTGTTTGCAGATGACATGATACTACACATAGAGAATCCTAAAGATGCCACCAGAAAACTACAAGAGGTAATTGATGAATTTGGTAAAGTTTCAAGATACAAAATTAATGCACAGAAATCTCTTGCATTCCTATATACTAACAATGAAAGATCAGAAAGAGAAATTAAGGAAACAATAACATTCATCATTGCAACAAAAAGAATAAAATACCTAGGAATAAACCCACCTAAGGAGGTAAAAACTAATACTAATAATACTAAAACTAATACTAATCCCAAACTCCCAATCCATCCTTCCCCCATCCCTCTCCCCCTTGGCAACCACAAGTCTGTTCTCAATGTCTGTAAATCTGTTTCTGTTTCATAGATAATAAGTTCATTCAGTTCCTTAAAGTTGAGATTAATTTTTTCTTTTTACTCCTTAGATTTAGTCAGTATTTTTCTTTCATTTAAGGCAATAAAGTTCATTGAGTTGTGCTGAGTTCAGTATTGCATTATTGTTACCGGATTATTGTTTTTCAGACATTCTCTAGGGGGATAATAGTAATAGCTGCTGTGGATTGAGAATCTTTTTGGAGCTAGACCTCTTGCATGCACCACCTACAGGGTGCATGCTGTTATCCCCATTATACAGGGAACCGATGCTCCCAGAGGTTAAGAATTAATCCACATCTACTCAGTCACCAAGTAGCCAATATTTGAACCCTGTCTGGCTTCACTGCTGGCTAGCTTTCTGTCCATTAATTGAGGTGATTTAATGGCGTTAAGATGTCAAATGTGCCCTCATGATTGGCTGCTTTTAAATACTTGTTTAGAGTAAAGGAATCACAGGATTCAGGTTGGGAGAGACTTTAAAGGTCATTTAGTCCAAACTCCCTGTGATTCCTGCAAAAGCCTTGTTGAATGATCCACCTTCCCCCACTCACCACTCCCTGCCATGCTTGTGCTTCTCTAGGGATATGAAACTCCCAAGGCAATGTTTCCGTTATTGAGCTATTTTGAAGATTATGAAGTTTTTCCTTGTACTGAGTCATTATCAGTCTCCTTTACAGCCTCTGAAGCATGAAGAGTACAGCTTACCAAGTACTGGAAGATAATATTCGTATTCCCATTTGGACTTCTATACTTGATTAGTTTTTACTTGATTTTTTTTCACATGATATAGTTTGAGGTCAAGTTTCCAAATCCTGCTTAATTTCCTCTTCACACATTTGAGTTGACCTCTATCCCTTTTCACTAGGGACATCCAGGGCGCAAGACAGCTTTCTTGGTGAGGTCAGACCATGTGTCTGCCACTGAGTGTAAGGTCATGTCACTGTTGATTCATCCTGAGGTTACCACTGACTCAAGCCCTGCTGTCTGTTTTGCCCATGTTACTGCTAATAAAATGCATCTACCTTATCCTGTACTAGTCCAACTTTTATTTACACTTGCCAGAATTTATCTTTATTCAGTTTCTTTTATTAGATCACTCCATTGACCAAAATTATCAGGACATTTTGAATTTTAATTTCTAACAAAACCTACTTCAAGTCATTTTGCTTCACAGACAAATTTTTATTTCTTTTGAATGATGTCATTTGTTTTCATTATACAAAGAATGTTTTGTAGCACAGTTGGAAATTTGTTTTGCATTGCTCTGAAAGTTGAGGGAAGTGCTGGACCACCTTCACAGTGAGTAGACTGCACATAGGGGTCTAGAGATGCTCTCTGTTTCCTGGCAGATGAGTCTGCAGAAGTTTAACCTTGCTTGCAGCAAAATGTTGAGTGTAGAAGAACTGGGGATCTCAAAGGACATGTGAAATTCTTAAAAGCCTTGCCAATGTCCCATTCCACTGTGAGCTATTCTAATTTTTAGTATTTGAAACAAGGATGAAAATGGAGCTTTGCCAATCTGCAACACAAAATGATGAAGTTCTTCTAGTAGCTCGATTATGACTTTTTACAGAGAGAAATCGTTAAAAGGTAGAATGAGAATAGATAACAAACATTACCTATAACTGAGGTTTAATCATTGACAAATGTAGCAATTACTGAGGTCTCAGGGTAGGCAAATGGGAATGACCTTAGGTCTAACTGATTTTTCCAAAATCTGGAATAGACAACACCTTTATTTCTTACCCTAGAAGGAAATATATCACAAAACAAATCCTGTTTATAGAGATATTTTCTTTTCTGTATGTTTTACTATTACCAGCAACATTGTAGATGTACATGTCCAGAATGAAAGTGCAACAAAATTACATGTTTACCATTTAGTTATCTAGATATCAGCTCAAATATTTTCTGAAAATATTATAAAATTAAAAATTTCTCTGGATAAAGAATAAAAAGAAAATTTGGTGAATGGTGATAGTACTTGAGTTAAGCTAAAGTTAACTCAAGTTAACTATAGGTTGAAGGAACTAACTTGTGGTATTCAGTAACTTAGGTATATACAACAAAATAGTCTTGGCAAAAGTCACAAAATAAAAGCTATTCACAAGTTTATCCAAACATGTGCAGTGGATTTTTGAGCATTCCAAAAGTGACTCTATCAAGAGCTACAAAGGAACATATATTTCTGTTGTTTTATTTCAACATCATTGCCATTGTTTTTATTATTATAGCTTTGTGGTATATATTCTAGTGAACAAATATTATAAGATAATGGAAGTCCCTCTATTTAAAAAAATTGTTATTTATTCTTGTTTATTTTCCAGATGAAGTTTGTAATTATTTTTACCAAACTCTAAAACATTCATTCTTAGGTAATTGAGTAGAATATCATGAATTTTATACATTTATTTTATATAATATTTTTAATACATTTTAGTAACTTTAATCTGGAAGAATTAACAATTCTATAAAATAAAATCTTCCCACCAAGTTAAATTGGATTTATTCATGATTATTTTTAATTTATTCCTTTTTCTTTGGTAAAACCTTGAAATTTGCTTCAAAAAAATTACCACACACTTCTGTTAAGCCAATTTCTATGTAAGATCTTGTTTCTGTTATGAAAACTATCTTTTCCATTATGTTTTCTGAGTTTTGTTGGTGTTTACAAAAGCATTTTAATAAGGGATCACCTTGATGAATTCCTATTATAATTTTTGAGTTAATTCTCTGGAGTTTTCTAGGCAGAGAATCTACTGGTATCATAATTTGGTCTCTCCTTTAATCATAGTTCACAATCTCTTCTCTGCAATTCAGTTTGACAATGGAAAGTTTATAAGTTTAGGGACTAAAATCTGATTTGAATGGATGTGGGACTGTTTTTATGTTTCCATTCTGTTAATATTCACACATTTTAATGTAGAAATACCATTAATTACAGAAATATGCATCAGCTTTTGTTAATACATGATATATAGTAAACTAACTTTTCTAAAATAAGAAAACTTTAAAATTCTGGAATACACCCAAACCCAGAGTGAAAAGAAGAAGGTAGATGATATTTATTTCTACTTTTCTTATTGCTTTGGCAAGAATTTTCAGTGTTGAGTGAGTGATAACTTGTATTTTTTATTGTTTTTGACTTTAATAAAAAGTTAAAACCCCTGAAATTCCTGAAATAATAAATGCTTATTATTATTTTAACATAAGTCTGGATTCTATCTGCTCAATTGTTCATTTAGAACTTTTGAGTCTGCATTCATTGGTTATATTGGTCTATTTTATCTTGCTTGGATTAGGATTTTAGGATTATACTGTCAACATAAAATGTATTGGGATATTTCTCTAACACAACCCCAATAGACAGCAGTGTACCCCAAATGCTGATCCACAGCAAAGTTCTCATAAGTCCCTGGTATAATGAGAAAAATAAGGAAAATATAATGGGTTTGAAAACCTAACTTGGTTTAATTCAAAGGATAGTTCTTAATTCTCAGATTATGTACCTCCTATACTCTCAGTGTTAGCATTTTTATTCTTTTCAAAATGATTGTGATGATAAGTGGTAATAAAGAATGTTTCTACTAGAAAAGATTAAAAGCTGGTAATTCCATCTTGGTCTCTCCAACTTTTCCCCTCAGCTTTCATGGTTTGTGAAATCCAGAAGTTTGGAAACTATTATTCCAGAGCAATTTACACAGAATGCAATAAATATAAACTTGTTTGTGTCTTGGGAATTGGAGTTATTCTGAAGCAGTGTAAAATAGTGTTTGAGAACATGGGCTTTCAGCTGTGTGACCTCTAGCAGTTATTTAACTATTCCAAGAATCATTCCTCTTACTCATGGAATAGGGCTAATAAGTAGGTGCCTCATAGGTCTGTTGTGAAGTAATATGTTACAATGTTTTGCATAATATTGTGCATATAGTAAGTACTCAGTAAAGATTCACTATTTACATTACTAATACTTTGATATTTTTCTCTGGGTCAAATATATTTTTCCTTAAAAAGTTTTCTGTTCTTGATTACATTTTAAAAAAGGTTTAATTGAAATATAACGTATCTATTGAGAAGTACATAAATCAAAGTGTATCACTTGATAAATTAAGGTAAATTGAACATAGCCATGTAACCACCAGGGCAAGACATAGAATATTACCAGGATCTCAAGACCCTCCCCACCCCATACAGATACACACAGCACTTTACCAATGAAAGAAAATCATTCTCCCTAAAGGTAACCACCATCTTAGTTATTAAAACCACAGAGTATTTTGACGTTCTTATAAATGGAAGCATACAATATATACTTTTTCTTTGTATGGAGTCCTTTGCCTAACATTCTGCTTGTGAGAGTCAAGTGTGTTGGTTCATGTAGCTGTAGATTTTTCAGATCTATTACTGTATTATGTGCAGAGAGCATGATTCTTTAAATTCATTCTAATATTGAAATGCATTTAATTTGCTTCCAACTTCATGATTAGTATAGTCAAAGGTATAATTATCTAATTGGTCTCATTGAGAACCAACTCTTGATTTTATTAACATACAGTTTATTTTGTCTACTGGTTTTATGCAAACTAATTAAGATCAGCTCTTATCTTCATTAATTCATTTTTTCTTCTTCCCTGCAATTCTTCTTCCTAAACTTAAGTTGGCACTTAATTCATTTACAATTCATTTACTTTCATTTGGTGAAGATGTGTTTGCTTGTCTCAAGTGTACTTCTTTTCATGAGATGAATTCTAATTCTATTAGTAGGCAAAGCTTGGGTATATTTTTCTGAACACAACTAGATTGTATTTAAATATTAGTTTATGGTGTTCTGAGTTTCCATATTTTTCTTTCTTCATACTCATTTTACTGGGGAGTTGGGAAAGGTTCCACAGTTGCTGCAACCAAACCCTTTATGAAGCTGTAAGTCTGCTGTACTGAAAATTTGCTAGTTGCACCCACCGTCCTGTTCATCTATCCACCCATCCTCCCATATTAATGTGAATCCTCCCATCCATCCTCCCACCCTCCCTCCCATTCATTCATTCAATCATCCATCGTCCATCCATCTATCCATCCATCCATCATTATTATGTGTGACAAATAATTATTATGTGTGACAAGGTGCTGGAAAAATTTAGGTGAACAAGATAGGTTTTCATAAAGGTAAGATGTAGCGACTGAATGAATTAAACAGGGACTGACAAGACAAATATACATTTTAGAGAGGCAATTCTGACTGTAATGTGGAGAATGAATTTCAGTTAAGTGAATTGGAGTTTAGGACTGGGTGACCTTCAGGTGTTCACTGCTCATTAAGAGCTGCTGGGATATGGCAGTGGTGCCCAGAAGGGAACCCCTTTTATTACAGTAAATCTTTACCATGCACCAGACCTGGATTTTTGGCATGAGAATTAAGAACTCTGTCTTCAAAGAAAATGAGGTCTCCAATTGTTTTTTAAAAATTCTTATTCTAGTCTCTAATAGGAATCATTAGAAATTATTATCATTCTAACTAGAGGCAAGTAGTAGTTATGAAGTCTTGAAATTTCCAGAATTGCTTTAAGCTGAATCTTAGCATTAAACTATTTATTGCCTTTTTCTGTGACTTTTTAAATACTAATTGTCACATTCTTAGCTCTTTTCAGAATCCAAATTATATTTTATAGGGAATACTTTAAAATCTTTGAGGCAGCTTGCTCAACAAAAGCATTAAGAATTTTAACTAGATAATTGAAGACCAGTAAAAAGATATGTGATATGCAGTAATAGAGCCAATTCCAGTCAGCTATCCAGGAAGATTAAGCTTATTAATTTAATGCAGTATCATATAGCTTAATCTTTAAAAACCTCTTTTGGGAATAAAGACCCCATACACACGACGACTGGTCAAAGCTGGAACATTTGGCAGTGATCTGAGAGGGGATTAGAAGAGGTGTAATCTGAATGGGCATCCTGCTGGATATGCGGGTTAAGGAACAATTTGGTGATTAGGTTTCTGAATCTGCACATCGTATAGCCTTGTGCTCATGGGAAGTAAAAGGGGCTGCCTGTGTGCAGCACAAGTTTAAGAAAATGCCAGAAGTGCCTTAAAAGAGTAGTTGGTTATTCAGCAAAGCTCTGAGTCAGGCCCTACCCACAGGTCTGGTATGGCAACTGTGGGGCTATGGGCTATTAAAAGGGGCTTGATTGAACCAAAGGGAAAAGGGGAGAGGGAAAGATAAATAAGGAGTTTAGGATTAACATATACACACTACTAGGTATAAATAGGTAAACCACAAGGACCTACTCTACAGCACAGGGAACTATACTCAATATCTTGTAATAACCTATAATAGAAAAGAATATGAAAAAGAATAGATGTGTGTGTGTGTGTGTGTGTGTATGTGTATATATATATATATATATATATACACACATATCACTTTGCTGTGTATCTGAAACTAACACATTATAAATCAACTATACTTCAATGAAAATTTTTAAAAGGGGAGGGGCTTGATTGAAAGAAATTATAAGCATGGAGGTCTTAGGTCTCAGTTTTGAATCTCCTTTTCTGTGTACACCATTTTCATAGAGTTAACTGAAATGCTCTAAGAAAGGTTGCAATTTGTAACCCTAAGCAAGCTGTTAATGATTTTGTGCCCTGTCTTTTTCCTGCTCACTTGCTAACGCATTTAGTTAAGATGTTGTTACATCGTTCTCTCGCCTTGATTAAGAAGAGAGCAGTGGTCACTGGCTGGAAAGGGGCTTAGATACTGCTTTTGGGGGTGGCAGGGGTGGGGCAGTGGTGAGGGCAGGATGGGGAAGTGGGAGGCAGAAGGAAAGAAGGGAGAAAGGAAACGGCAGGCTTAGTCTGATACATCTAAAAAGGTGTTTGAGTTCCGTCAGTGAAGTCTGTTGAATGAAGGAATCATTACACGGTATCTTTTTGAGCAAGTATGATAACTGAAAAAAGTAAGTGAATTCTTAGTCTACTCTTATCTAATCAGAGTTCAAAATTCTTATTTCTTTTCTTCAATATGTGGTCTTAAGAATTTTAAGAATTCATCAGAGATGAATTGTTCAGTGCTTTTCCAGAGGTTATGAAGAAAATATGAAATCAAAATAATTAGCACTGGCAAATTATAGTTGGTAGCAAAAGGAGAATATTGGAATTCTCCGAGTAATTTATAAGATCTCAGCAAGGGGGTTTTTATTATCTATTTTTTTAGATCACTGAGTACCAATATCTTCCAGTAGAGGGGGGTAGAGGGTCAATTCATTTGACTCTGGGGCTCAGAAAATCCAACTTAAAAACAATTTAAAATAAAAAATTCTAGTCTCTTAGGGCAAAATTTCAGAACAGCCGTCCCTTGAATACTTGCCAAACCTAAGTTTTGCTTAATTTCTTGATTTAGTGGTGTTAGTAGATGTATTCAATATTTGTATAATTTGCTACGATACACTAACCCACTGAAACACATGGTGATCAGCTATCATTCTAGAACACTAAACAATATAATATTATCACTGAGAGAAATTTTCCTTTTTTGAGATTGATAACTTATTCTAGGAATGGGTTTGACTTCCCTGGCCACAGTACCTCTGCCAGCACCATTATTCGAAGGCTCACGGAATGTCTGAGATACCAACAAATGATTCAATATAATATGTCCTCACATCAAAGAATCCATTTAGTGGTGACAAAAACAAAATAATGGGCATGTGTTTACTGGTTCTATAATACAGCACTTCACCTGGAAGCTACTGGCCTCATAGAACACGGGCATGGTCTCTGGCTAAGAGGCAGCACCTTTCTGGATTGGGCGATATTTGCCTTTGATGATGGAATATTTATGTTGAACCAAAGGCCATCATATTGTGCTATGTCCCCCACAGCTAGAAGACATAGGTCTGGAAACCAAGAGAAAATCAATTTTTTTCCTTAACCATCAATTCCAGGGATCCACTTGGGAAATTCATGCTTCTGGTCCCTGAAGCACTATGCACTGATGATTTAGAAGTTCTGATTCCTTGAAGATGGGGATGAAGTGCCTCTACCAAAGCACATAGTAAAATTTCCACTAAACTTAAAATTACATTTACCATTCGGTTAATTTAGGTTCCTCATGCTGGTAGATCAGTAGGGGGAGAAAAGTAATTAATGACAGCAGAGCTAAAGAAAATTTTCGATGGGATTCACTGAGCATAAATAAGTCCCAACAAAACTTGAAAACATGTCCAGGGACCAGGCAATTTTTTTCCCGGTGCCTGAGATGGAAGATTCTCCTTAGCTTCATGTTATGGAAGGTAGTTCCATAGCTTGCCCTAAAAGGAAAGAATGGAACAGAAAAGACTGAAAATTCAGGCCAGGTTGCATGGGGTGAACATCAAGTGTGGAATTTAAATGCTAGTAATCCTTTTAAACACTGGGTAAAGGAGTAGTACGTTGTGGAAGAAGCAGCTGACTCTTTCTATTCCAGCAAATTTGTTCAAAACTTTCTCCAGCAGTGTGTGGCATTCTGACTGGTCACTTCTCTTCAGTTTCCTCACTGGCAAAATAAGGATTATTTTCAACCAATTAATATGTAAATCAAAAAGAAAAAGAAAAGGGATTGCTGCCCCCTCCAGGTTGGAAGGGAAAGTGTGATGTAATCAGCTTGCCACCACGTAGATTGTTGGTCTCCCACAAGGTGGTCCCTCACTGGTCTCTGCTGTTGACAGGAAAGAAAATAAACAACAGCAGTACCTAGATCAATGTTGATGAGAGGAAGTCTGTGCGGTTAGACCTATGGATAGTCGCCATCCCTGCTACCATAGCTACTCTGTTCGTGGACCCATTCTGCAAGCACTTGGGTGGCCAAAGACAGAAGTTAGCTGATATCCACTGTGCGAGTCACCCCGTTGAAAAGATTATTCTGTGCCTCCTCTGAGATGGATGGGCACTTAATAGACATTCACATAAGAAAAGAGTCTGTACTCTTTGTGGCTGCTGCTAATTAAGGGTCTAGCCACATGCTAGACTAGACCTTCTGGTCTCCAGTGTTCTAATCTTGTTCCTTCCGGATTCCTAAACCCACCAGCCAGGACATTTGTGACTGCCCATGAGTTTATCCTTACTTCACACCATTTCTCCCTCCACGCAAGGTCGATGGCCACATGTGTCATTAAAAACTCTGTGTGCTGGGAAGATTCCCCTCACTCCTTCCTTCCAAGGCTACTCCTGAGTGAGACTTCAATGCAGCAGCATCAGTCTTTTTTATGCTCATACCAGTATATGCATTAAGATGACCCACCTGTGACTTAGGCCTGAGTATCTTCCTCTTCTCCTCTTATCTTGTTTTAAGAAAACTCCAACAAGGCCACAGGTGTGAGCTAAGGGAGAAGTAGTAGTGCAGCTGGGTAGGTGAAATGCAGGTCGAGGCTGTTTATATTTTATACTTACGCCCTTGGACCTGCTTTGGTCTGATCCCAAATGTATCTCTCTCATCAAACAATTGATTTCTTCTGTGCCTATCCAAATATATAACTCTATGAATCTGATAAGGCCCAGGTCATGATTGGAACGCTCTGGTTTAGAGTCATTTGATGTCCAATGACCAGAGAGTCTACCTAGCAGCATACCTGAAGCTGATTTTTTGAATGGACAGCAGTGGTCTGCTGCAGAACTCTGAGTGAGTCTGTGTTGAGACTTTCCCACTGGGGTTTGACAGAGACTCCGACAGCATCCTTATCTTACTTCTGTCCCATGGGATCTGCCTTAGCGGCAAGACAGCTTGCACTCCACACTGAATGTTTGCAGAGCCTTTATTGCTCTGGGTATTACTCAAAACTGGCAGTCTCTCCAATCACCTGATAAAAGGGTTGGAGCTGTATTTTGAGGTATGAATTATGGTGTCTCCAAAATCCAAAGAGGTCTACCAAGGGCTGTGTCTCTTTCATAGTGGTAGGTGTTATAATGTGCAACAACTTATCTTTCACCTTGGAGGAGATTTCCCAAACATGATGCCAGAACTGATTAAAAGGCCCCTCAAAGAGGTTTAATAGCCCTTCCCCACTCTCTGACATGAATCTCTCTTTCCAGGGCATAAAAGAGTATTTACCATTTCCTGCTCACAAAGTGTATTAACATAATGTCAGCAGGAAAGCATGATATCCATATTGATTATGTGTTCAGGGACCAGGAACAAGATGAACAAGCACATGGAGTTCACTGGACCCACTCTAAGGTAGACTTGGGCCAGGATTCTATCACCTGGCCTCCATATGCTTCACTCTAACAGGGAGACCATCATGGTATCTTGCCCATTATTTTTCCCATTATTATTACTATAAGCTCAGTTTATATGTCTAATAGCCCTTGAAAGATCTGAGTATTACCCTCCACAGGTCTCTTTAGGTGTAATTATTGCACATACTTAAGTGGTGGCACCGCAGAGTCACTCTTCAAAGGGACTTGTCCTCCCTTTCAATCAACGAGCTCTGGACCTGAGAACTGACTCAGGTCTGCCAACTGGGTGAAGAACTGACTCAGGTCTGCCAACTGGGTGAAGGCTCATAATTTTCCATTACTGTGGGTTCTATCAGCTTTCTGCTCACCCACTTTGGAGCTCTTTTGAGCTCTGTTGCAAAGTCAAGCAACACCCTCATTAGCTGTCCATCTATCTCACTTCATGCTCTTTTTTTGCCTTTCTGGCCTAGTTCCCATTATGGGAATGATGCCCACTTTGCCTCTGATGGTTGTCTTCCTCCACCCGATCTCTGATATTCCAGAATCTTCTCATCCCATTGCCACTAGGGAGCCCAGTAAAATAGCACCAGCTCTGGCCACCATCAGCACTGGCCCACGGAAGTCCTGAGCCTCTTAACAGTGGTGACACTCCTCCTTGGTGCAGTCTACATTATTTTGGTGAAGGAAGTGCCCTTGGGTTTTCTCGGGAAATATAATAGTAAGCTGGTGGGTTCTCTGTTCTTTTAATGTAAATCCATTTGAACATGTCCACCTCTCTGATTCTTCTGGCAGTTTTCTAAAACTCTGCTGAGGAAGTTCTGGTATCTCCACCTCATTTTACTGGGAAGCTATTCAGGCAGTGACATTAGGACTGGCACCAGGTATCCTTGCTCAGATGCTAGATGCTAAGTCATGGGAGAGTGCCCCTATGTCAATCAGTGCTCCCTACGTCACCTTATCCTCCAACCCCTTAGTCCAACACCCTCAAGGTGTGTTCCCATGTACGTTATGCTGGTTCCTTTGAAACGTGTTGGTTAGGTCCATTTCTTCCCACAGCAGGGACTGTACTTTCCCAAGGGTCCTCAATTTTCAAAGAAACATTCAGTCTCTTTTGTAACTCTGCCAGCCTCAGACAGGGACAGAAGGACAGCCAGTAAACGGTGCATTCATGAACAAGTTATCACAGTGAGTGACCGGAGCTGATCCCACCAATGACTCTGAGAAGTTCTGTATAAGATACCTTGCAATTGTCCCATTGAGGGTGAGGTAGCTGGAATATTTATCCACCAACCCCTACCCCTTGGTGGCTGGGGCTTGCTCCTGGGGGTGTTGACTTACCCACTTTTCTGGCCTGCCCTGCATGCAGGCCAAGAAGACTCTTAGGCAGTGAGCTTGAAGAGGAAGTCACCAGCGTGTATGGAAATTGCCCCCTAAAGCCACATGTGACCTCCAGAAAAAAAGCACAGGGTGGGACACTGACAGTGTCTGCCACAGGTACAAGATTTCTTCTTATCTTATTTAGAGCACTTAGCCTTGTCTCACTCTCTGAGTAGTTTTCACTATTCTTTCATTCGTCCAATAAATATTTATACTGAGTACCGCTTATTAGACTAAGAAGCTAGCTCAATATTTTGAACCATCTATTGGCTTCTTTAAAATATTTTAATAAAGCAGAATGGCTTTTTCTGTTCTTCTTAGTTGTACGAATTTTCTTTCCAATCCATATCTAGTAACAAATGACCTTTGAATCTGGACACTTTGAGTTCATGTAATGCTTTTATTCCCACTCAGTTTCATCTCTCTTCTGCATTAATTATAAAACAATGAAAACTAGATCAATAGGTTTAGTCTCCAGGCAACAGAAGAAACAACAATCAATTTAGCCTTAGGCAGAGCCTTTTGTAATCCCAATTCTTTAAAACCACTGGACTTTTAAAAAAATTATAAATGTAACCAGTTTTTGAACATTTGTTTTATTTGATATTGCCTTTTACTGTAGGTAAGAGATCTTAGGAATATAAAGCACTTAATAAACAAGTTGAGTCAGTCAATGTTAAAAATTTATTTAGAACTAAATCTTTTCATCTTCAAAAAAAGAGTCTAAAAATGTGAATATCATGAAAAACAAAGTCAGGTTAAGGATTCATTCCACATTAAAGGAGACCAAGGAGATATGAAAGTAAATGCAGAGCAGATCCTGGAGTAGATCCTGGACCAAGAACAAATGCTATAAAAGACATTATCAGGACAACTGGAGAAATTTGAATAAGGACTAAAGATTAGAAAATAGTACTGTATTCTGTTAAATTTCCTGATGGTCTTAGAAAATACACTCTGAAGTGTTTAAGGGGAGAGAGAGAGAGAGAGAATGATAAAACAAGTGGGACAAATACACTTAAATGGCAGAATTGGGTGATGGGTATCAAATAATTCTTTGCAATAGTTCTGTGAGTATTTCTGTAAATTTAAAATTATCTCAAAATAAAAAAGCAAAAACAGCAGAAAACCAAAGTTATAAAGATGGTACCAGAGAAGAGTCCTTTGGTGGAAATCAGAACTCAGCTGCTAAGTGAAACTTCTCTTTCATCTACCTTACACTTCTTATTGTGGATAAATATGTTACATTATCCTGGACTCAATGTAGCATAATAAAACTAATTTAGCTCTTTTATGGTTAATGGTGGATTGTAAGTTACAGAAGTGTGAATTTAATTAGGGTAACATGTGACAGAGCCTGACACATATTAGACGTACACTAAATCTTGGTAGCCTTTCCTCCTTTGCTTCCTCTTGCAGCACTTCTCAACTGGATGTTGGACACGTAAATTTGATACTATTGGTTGTGATATCTGGCAAGTGATGGAGGAGAATTATACATAATGCTCAGACCCAACTCAGAAGCATTTACATCAGTTTTTATATTTATGAAAGTGTCTCATGTATGAATCTGGGTTGAGGAGAGAAAAGGCTTGAGAATGGCTTCCTCACAATATTGATAAGCTTTCAGTCATATTTCTTTTTCTCTGAAATAATTTCTTATAAATTTCACATTTTAGGTGTAAAGGGAATGGAGTTGTTTCTAGTGAGTCTAGACAGTTTTCTTTTATATTCTATTAAGATTCCCTTTATTTTATTTACATATTTTCCAAGTCTTTTCTGTAACATGGGTTAAAAGTGAATAAAAGCAGAATCAATATTTTCTCTTAAGGTGGGAAATAGGTTATCTGAATAAAGTGGCCACTGTTTTCTAAATAGAGGATCAAGAGACATGACCTGACAACACGTTGTTTAAGACACAGTCTAGGAGATATAGTCAAACTTTAAAATGTTGGGAGCTTGAGGACATCTTGAAGGTATATGGGAAGAATATACCTTTGAAATTAGGATTTGCCTAGAGAATTGGGTTCTATTTTATTTAATTTAACAAATATGTACCAAATAGAATTCAATTTCCTCCAGTGTATTCCCATCATTATTTCTCTATTTACTGATATAATAAAGGCAATGGTGACACATTTACTTTTCACTTGTGAGGAAACAATTTTATGTATTTTTTTAAAACTTTCTTAAGGTCTACGTAAATATTTATTTAAATGGTATGATGTTATGTTTTAGCCCAGAATATTGTACCTCCAATCTGTGTCAATGACAAATTTGAATCACATTCTATAAGAGGTTTTAAACGTTTAACAAGTCATGTGGTGAAAATTAGAAATAACTCCAGATCTTTTAAGGGCAATATTTAAGAAAAGGAAAACACAGTGCTCTTATTGGAAATGGCCAGTTGCCAGATTTGTTGGTGGCATATGTAGAGGTGGTCTCCTGTTCAACAGATCTGAAGGCAGAGCCTCATAGAGTGGTCCCTGTTAGTGTTGTAAAACTAGCATGAGCACCAGTTTTAAAATATTCCCCAGGATATTTTGATTGTCAGTTAAGTTTGGGTAACACAGTTGTATAGTATAAATCTTCAGAGTTTTCAAAATAGTTTTGGGTGCTACATTTATATAAGATACTATGTTAGACTTGATATCCGGGGAAAAGTTTATGACTTTAATTCAACAAACATTAAATAGCTACTCTGCTAGGAAGTTTAATGTAAGATGTCATGATATTCAATATAATGGCATTCACTGAAGGGAGAAAAAATCTAAATAAATTTAAATAGATTAAAATACAAAGTATGTTCTCTGACCACAGCTCTCTGACCACAGTTCAATGAAATTAGAAATGAATAACAATAAAATTCAAAAAAAAATCTTACCTTAAATGCAGAAAAAGCCATATTATTAAAAACAAACTTTAAGAAAAGAGAAGTGAATAACAGAAAGAAACACAGGAAACTCACGAATAATGTGTAAATTAAACAACACACTATTAAACAACTGAGTCAAAAAAGATATCACAAGAAAAATTAGAACATACTATGACATGAATGAAAATGAAAATACAATATACCAAAGTTCATGGATATAGTTAAAACCGTAAGCAGGAGAAAAGTATAACTGTAGATGTCTGTATTATAAAAGAAGAAAAGCAAATCCATACCTTAACTTACAACCTTAAGAAACTAGAAGGAGAAGAGTAAACTAAACCCAAGACAAGCAGAAGGAAGAAAATAATAAAGATAAGAGCAGAAATAAATGAAATGAAAAATAATAGAGAACGTCAACAAAACCAACAAACCCAAAAGTTTGTTCTTTGAAAAAATTTACAAACCTTTGGCTTAATTTACCAAGATGAAAAGAGATAAGACTCAAATTAATAAAATCAATAGCAAAACAGGGAACATTCTGACCTTATGGAAATAAAAATGATTAGAAGGGAATATTGTATGCCTATAAATGTGTTAACAGATAAAACTGACAAATTCCTAGAACACAAACAACTGACTCAAGAGAAACAGAGAATCTGGATAGATTTCTATTAAAGAGATTGAATTAGTAATCGAAAACTTTCCCACAAAGAAGTGTTTAGGCCCAGATGACTTCACCAGTGAATTCAACCAAATGTTTAAAGAAAATTAACAGCAAACTTCCACAAAATCTTCCAAAAACAAGATGAAGAAAGAAAACTTCGCAACTCATTCTATGAGCCCAGTATTATTCTTATACCAAAACCTGACAAAGAAATCCCAGGAAAAGAAAACAATAGACCAATATCTCTTTTGAATATAGACACAAAAATCCTCAACAATATACTAGCAAGCCAAATTTAACTATGCATAAAAAGTAATGTATACACCATGCCCAAGTGAAATTGATCTCAGGAATGGATGGTTGGTTCAACATATGAAAATCGATGTAATATACTATATTAATAGAAAAAAGGGCAGGAAACACATGATTATTGTAATAAATGCAGAAAAAGCATTCAACAAAATCCAATAATGATTCATGACAAAACAGTCAGCCAACTAAGCATAGAAAGAAATTTTCTTAACATGATAAAAGGCATGAACAAAAAGCCACAGCTAACATCATATTTTAAGGTGAAAGACTGAAAGCCTTCCCCCTAAGATCACAAACAAGACAAGCATGTCTGCTCTCCCCACTTCTATTCTACATTGTACTGATGTTCTCGCCAGGGCAATTATTCAAGGAAAAGAAACAAAGTCATCCAGATTGGAAAGGAAGAAATAAAACTATTTTTATTCACAAATGACATTATCTTGCATATGGAAAATATAATATATCCACAAGAAAATTATTAAAACTAATAAACAAATTTAGTAAGACTGCAGAATAAAAGATCAATATACAACAATCAATTATATTTCTGTACAGCAACAATGAGCAATCTGGAAATAAAATTAAGAAAACAATTTCATTTACAATAACATCAAAGAGAATAAACTATATAAAACAAATTTAACAAAAAAGTGCAAGACTTGTATACTGAAAACTACAAAACAGTGTTGTAAGCAATTAAAGAAGACCTAAGATAAATGGAAAGACATCTCATATTCATGTGTTGGAATACTTAGCATTATTAAGATGGCAATGCATCCCAAACTGATATACAGATTACTGTAATCTCCATCAAATCCCATATGTCTTTTGTTTGGTAGAAATTGAGAATTTGTAAAATTCATATGGAAATGCACAAAACCAAGAATAGTCGAAACAATCTTCAAAAAGATGAAAGAAGTCTTGAAAGTTCCCAATTTCAAAACTACTACAAAGCTACAATTATAAAGATAGTGTGGTATTTGCATAAGAATAGACATATAGATCAATAAAATAGAATTGTAAGGCCATAAATAAACTCTTAAATTTATGGTCAATTGAGTTTTGACAAGAACGTCAAGACAATTCAGTGGGGAAAGGGTGGTTTTGTCAACAAGTGGTGCTGGGACCATTGAATATCCACATGCAAAAGAATGAAGCTGGACTCTACCATATACAAAATTAACTCAAACTAGATCATACCTAAATAGGATACAGTATTATAAAACTTTTAAAAGAAAACATGAATAAATTTTCATGCCTTTTGTTAGGCAAGGGTTTCTTACATGTGACACCCAAAGCAGGAGCAATGAAAGAGAAAGTTAACAAGTTGGATTTCTTCATGGTTAAAAACACTTGTGCTTCAAAGAGTATTGTCAAGAAAATAAAAAGACAAGTCAAAGAATGTGATATTTTCAAATTGTATATCTGATAAGGGACTTTTAACCAGAATATATAAAGAACACTTACAACTTAAAAATAAAAAGAAAACCCAATTAAAAAATAGGCAAAGAATCTAAATAGACATTTCCCCAAAGAAGATATACAAATGGCCAATAAGTACATGAAAAGATGGTCAACATTATTAGTCTTCAGGGAAATGCATATCAAAACCCTATGAGATATCACTTCATGCCCACTATGATGGCTATAATTTAAAAAACCAAACAGAATAAAATAGAAAGCAACAAGTGTTGATGAGGATGTGAAGAAGTTGTGACTCTCTGACCTTGCTGGTAGGATTATAAAATGATGTACCTGCTTTGTTAAAGAGGTGGATAGTTCCTCAGAATGTTAAACATTGAGTTACCATATATCCTTGCAATTCCAATCCCAGTTACATTCCCGAGAGAACTGAAAACATATGTTCACACAAAATTTGTACATGAATGTTCATATCAGCATTATTCATAATAGACAAAAAGTGGAGACAATTCAAATACCCATCAACCCATGAGTGGATAACAAAATGTGGTATATCCATGTGATTTGGCCATAAGTGGAATGAAGTATTGATGTATCCGATAACATTGTTGATCCTGAAAATATTACTCTAAAGAAGCCAGACACAGAAGGCCACATATGATATGATTGCATTCATATGGAATGTCCATAATCATAGAGCAGAAAGTGGTGACCAGGGATTTGGATGAAGGGGGAATGAGGAATAACTAGTAATGGGTAGGGTTATTTTTTGGGAGGGGTGATATATATGTTCTGGAATTAGATAGTGATGATGGTTTTACAATTCTCTGAATATACTCAAAACCACCGAATTTTATACTTTAAAGGGGTGAATTTTATAGTATCTGAATTATATATCAATTTTTAAAAGATACCTAGATTTTATTTTGTTTCCTAGGTACCTTGCCCAGGTACACCTTCTGGGAAAATCACTTAACTTCTGCCCAGAAAACAGAGTTAGAATAATGGGATAAACATTACAAGAAGAAATATTTCATGTCAGTACCATTTGATCATTCAAAAAAGTAAAAGAAAGGGCTTCCCTGTTGGCACTGTGATTAAGAATCTGCCTGCCAGTGCAGGGGACACAGGTCAAAAGACCCAATGCAGCCAAAAAAATAAAAAAATAAAAGGCTTAGTGATGGATTCTTTCTTGCTAGACACTAGGGATGTAGTTTGAGCAAGACGGGAATGCATCCTGCTTTTAAGTGGTATACAGTCTAGTCAGTGAATTTCCTGAAGTTGGAGTTGTCCAATAATAAAATGGCCTCCCTCCAGAGATGTTAAGATGTCCTTTCATTACAGATGACCACCTTTGGGGATGTTACAGGTGGAATTCAAGTCCTGGTTAAACGCCAAAGACCTTTGAGGCTCCATTAGACCTGAAATACTGATCCTCTGACAAAACTCATTACTGTGCCAGTGATTGCTAGCTTGGTTTATAGTATAAAGAAAATTTAAAAGTGCTGCAGGGTTTTGGTCTTATATTTAAAAAATACTTATTGCAGAATTGGAGGCATTAAGAAGAGAATGCATATGGTGTCTACTGCAGTTATAACTACCTACTTTTCCCTTCCTTACGTATTCTGTTTGTTCCCATTCTGCTTAATCTATGTAGAGGTTTTATTGTTTTGTTTCTGCCTGTATGATTTGCCTACCCTTTAAAATTTATTGCAGTAGTCGTCATCTGAAAAGGAGAGTAGTCAGCCTTCAAGGATCTCTTTGAAAAGAAATGGGGCCCTCAGATTGCTTCCATGTCCTGGCTATTGTAAATAGTGCTGCAATGAACATTGGGACGCATGTATCTTTTCAAATTATGGTTTTCTCTGGGTATATGCCCAGGAGTGGACATGGAAGCAAACTAAATGTCCATCAACAGAGGAATGGATAAAGAAGATGTGGTACATATATACAATGGAATATTACTCAGCCATAAAAATAACAAAATAATGCCATTTGCAGCAACATGGATGGACCTAGAGGTTGTCATACTGAATGCAGTAAGTCAGACACAGAAAGACAGATATCACATATCACTTATATGTGGAATCAAAAAAAAGGGTACAAATGAACTTATTTACAAAACAGAAGTAGAGTCACAGATGTAGAAAACAAACTTATGGTTACCAAGGGGGAGGGAGGAGAGATAAATTGGGGGATCGGGATTGACATATACACGCTACTATATATAAAATAGATAACTAGTAAGAACCTGCTGTGTAACACAGGGAACTCTACTCAATACTCTGTAGTGGCCTACATGGGGGAAAAAAAAGAGAGTGGATATATGTATATTTATAACTGATTCAGTTTGCTGTACACCTGAAGCTAACACAACATTGTAAATCAACTATACTCCAATAAAAATGTTTAGAAAGCCAAAAATGGGGTCCTCAGAATGTTACTGCTGAACAGGTTTGAAGTCAGATAGACTCAACTTTAAATCATGGCTCCTCCTTTTAATAAATGGATGACCTTCCTCAAGTTATTTTATTTCTCAGAGCCTCAGTGACTTCATCTGTAAAAACATTTAACTTGAAAGTCTGTTAAAAGCTTTAAAAATTATTAATAATCTTGGCACAGGGGAATGGCAAATATTATCATCGAGATTTTTTTGATTAGCACAAAAGTGAATTAAGAACTAAGGATGGTCTCTTTTCCTTTTTACAAGATTTTTATTCAAAATATGCCTCTAATTTTGAATATGAAGACCAGCCAAATTATTCTTTCTAGAATAGAGAAGCATTTAAGTACAGAGAAGCCGTGTAGGATATTAGAAAGAACGTTGAGGCTGAATTTGGAGATTTAAGTTCCATCCTTAACTTTAATGTAAGTAATTGTGTTGTCTTAAATAAATATTTTATATTTTTGAACATCAGCTCTCTCATCTCCTTAATGTGAGGGTTACACTAGGTCAACGTTTTGCAAAACAGTTTTGCTCGATTGAGTCAATTGTTGGAAACTCTGAGTTGAACAAAATCAACTTAAAAAAAAATAATACATCTCAGAGCCTTTTTATGCCAATATGCATTGTGATTCTCAAGTAGGGAATATAATATGCGGTGTTTCTTAGATTTATTGGAGCACTGCACCCCTTGCTATAGAGCATCTCACAAAACCAGTGAGGCACAGAACACACACTGGGAAATCCTGCCCTTCCTAATATCTAAGGAAGCTCCTTCCAGCTCTTATGTTAGGTGAGCTGCCTCCTGCACCTAAGAGTTGTCTAAACTCAAGGGAATATAAACCTCTTTGAGTTTTGGTTTTATGTCTATAAAATGAGGACAATTGCTATCTGTTTACTTCACAACTTGGTGGGAGGACTAAATAAATAATGCATTTGAAAGTGCTTTATAAACTATAAACCACTTTACAGATACAAGGGTCTTTCTCTTATTCATATTATGATGAGTTTTAAAAACATGAAATTTTACTAAGAATATTCAAAAGAATACAAACAACAAATGTATGTACATGTTTATACCGAATTCAAGACGAGAGAACTATGCCCCACACCAAGGAACTTTGATGCTTATTGTTTGGTCTTGAGTTTATTCAATAGGATGCATTATGTATTTGTGATTTGCCACACCCTCAGAATGCCTGCTAATATAATTAACAAGTGATTAGACTGTGAAGGCTCACTGGGCTCTGTGATTGCTGAGGGAGCACTCATACATATTGCGTTTCCCATGTGCGGTTCTCAAAGAATGGATTCAGTGCCTTTGGACGTGAGAAATAGAATGGTTATAGGAGGCTGGCGGGTAAAGATATATAAAGATATGTGACGAAATGGAAAGAACGTGTTTGGAGCCAGAAGACCTGAGTGTGGTTCTGATTAGTCCTTTCGCTGGCTGACTGATTCTGGGCAAGCCATAACCCTCTGATAATCAGAACTTTCCTCTATAAAATTTCCTCATATATTGTTTTCTTAGGGGTAAAATATTATATGGCTGTTGTGAAGAAACAAATGAGCAAATCCCTTGTACTTCTAATTTGCTATAAAAATACTAGGTTTGAGGCTTTGATAGATATTTGAAGTATATGCTGCATTTATGAACAAGAAACCATCAGAAAATTCTGATTACTTAAGTATCTACCAGCTTCTTTGACTCCATTTTGCATTAAAAAGCACATGAAAATATAATATACCACACAAAAGCACACAAAATATATAATATACTGTATAAGAAGGTAACTATTATCACATGGAATTCAATACTATTTAGTCTATGGTGGATTTTATCTAAATCGATGTTTTTATATTCTTGATCTTATAGTGTGGGACATCCTCTAAGAATGATTTTACTATAATACAGATATAAAAAGAGCATTTAAAAAAAACTAAAATTTCTAAGTAATAGTCAGTGCATCTCTTCCTTCTTTACTTATAAGACTCTCCCTATATCCATAGACAAAATAAATACTTACAAAGTATAAAATACTCTCATTCACACTAACAATATGCTATATTTCTGGAAAAAATATTCTCAGCAGCACTTTAATATGATGTTTGTCTCCACAGAAATAGGATTGGACTTAGGTTATTTTTTCTGAAAAGGAACTGGTTACTGGCTTTTTAACTACAAACTCCTTTTTTCCCTATAAATAATATTTCTTTATGCTACATAATAATCAATGGATATTTCTTTAGAAAGTTTGATGAAGGAAGCATTACAATAACCAGTTATATAAATTACATTTAATGAGTCTGCTTCATAGTAAACCATATAAGATTCTTAATTTTGAACAACTGTTTAGTGCGACAAACGTGAAGACCAAGAATTGCCTTTATAAGGTTGGAGAAGTGGATTGAATATTGTCTATTTTGCTCTTTTTCTTACAGTGAATTTCAAGATCAGTTTTTCTGTTATTGAAGGAGCTGGAATCAATTTTCTTTGCAATGATGAGTACTAATACATATGGAAAAAACATTGTGTTAGAGTGGAAGTTGGCATGGTCAGATGGACATGGTCTGTTAAAAGCTAGTATGAGCGTTTGTGTGGACAAGAACCCAGAAAATGAAACAGATAAACAAGTCGCTAAAGGAAGCAAGAGCTTCAATGGCCACTTGAGAAATTAGATACAACTCAGGTTATAATTTACAATGCTGTCTACGCATCTGGCTCTCTAGGCAGTGTTCCTTGTGCAATTACATCATCACTAAAGTTATATGATCACCTGAGGGAAAACCTAAAAATATCAGTTTCTTGTCACATGGGCCTCTGAGCAGAGCTGCTCACAACATGGCAGCTTACTTCCCCCAAGTGAGAAATCCAAGTGAAAGCAAGTGAAAGATGACTCCCCCAAGGCCGAAGCCGTGGTCTTTTTTTAACCTAATCTTGGAAGTGACATCTTATTACTTCTACCGCATTCTGTTTGTTAGAAGCAAGTCACTAAATCCAGTCCACATTCAAGGGGAGGGAATCGCACAAGTCACGATAGCATGAAGCAGAGATCATTGGAAATCATCTTTGGCATTGCCTAATTTATACACTCTTATAAAAAGACCAATGTTTCTGTAGCCATGGAAACAAATAACCACCATATCAATTTTAAACCCATTTACTAGATGAACTACATCTTGCCTCATTAAACCTGCTTTTGCAAGCCCAACCCATGCGTATTATTAACATCTCACTTTTGTAAATCAGTCAATCTGGAATAAATTCACTCCAGTTAGCACACCTCTGAGCAACAGTCTCATTCAAGTAACCATGATTAAACAGATGATGACCATGAAAATCCACCCAGCTTTGAACTTCACTGATTTCCCCAAACTCTCTGTAAGATCAGTAGTCTGCTCTGCTTGGAGAAACTGTTCCTGATCAACATAGCTCTTCCCTACTATGTCAGCAATAAATTCAGTTTTATGTTTTGGTTTGTTTGAGGTATTGAGTGCAGGTCTACTACCCTCTGACAATCCAATACATACTGTTTTAAGCTTACTACTAAGTTTGGGTAGTAAGTTGTTAGGAAGCAAAAGCTAACTCATACACTCTGGCAAATAACAGGTCCATCACAAGTCATTCCAGTTTTCATCCTAAAAAGAGTAGGATCCTGGCTCATTTGACATGGAAGTTGGCGAGTATAGATTGCAAGTCACTAATGGAAACGATGGCTGTAAGAGCAGTGTCGACGTAATCACTGTCATGAATTCAGATTCATTTGTGATTTAATACATTTTATTTTCTCACTCCTATTACAGCCCAGAATTACAGATGTCTTCAGTGTTTCTGGAGGAGTCCTTTCAATTTGGCTTTGAAATGCATTCAGGGATTTGATCTTTTCTCTTAAAATACTAAAAATGTTAGTGTTGGTCTTGTGAAGGCACATGTTCTCACACAACTGCAGAGTGATTTCTGAGAAGTCGGTATCTGGAAGGCATGTTTTAAAAGCTCTGATTTATTTTTATGGTGAAAGAAAGAGGAATTATTAAGAAATTCTTGGAAGTGGGATATGAGTAGGATTTTTTCCTCCAACATTTATGGGCTTTCATTTGAAGCTCCCTTAATGCAACACTGGTCAAAACATGGTCCATGGTATCTTGTGCTGATTTTCCTGAAGAACAGCACATTTTAAAAATTCTGAGGTTTGTCACAACCAGATGATCAGCAAACCCTACAAAGGAGGAATATGGCAAGAAATAGTCTAAGAAATAAAATTGATATTCCCAAAACCAATTGTATTCAATACTCATTTAACATCTTAGTGTATGAAAAGGACTGGGTTTAGGGGTTGGAATTGGAGATAAAACCAGGAAGGTTGAACCTTAAATGCCGTAATAAAGAACCCTAAGTATATTTTTAAAGAGCACAGGGAGCTTTTGAAATGGTTTAAATACAGCAATGACATAATTAGATCTGTGTTTTAGGAATATCAATCTGGTATATGTGTAGAATGTGTAGGATGAATAGCATTGGGGAGATAATGGAGGGAAGTAAACCAGTTGGGAAACCATCATGGTACTCCAGGTCGTGAGTTCATATTGCCGTTCTACCACTTAACAAATATGTAACCTTAGAAGCCACCTAACAGTTGCACTTCAGTCTCTCCATCAGCGAAACTGGGTGAGATTGATCTATATGATCCCTAAGATCCTTCATAGAACCTAGAAAAGCAACACAAAACTCTTTAATTCTCTGGGGTTCTAGGAAGCAAAATTAAAGCAATGTAAGAATTTGGGTCATTGAAAGAGCAAAAACAGCCTTGATAAGTGTGGGTCAAGGATAAACTTCCTTTATTACTTTAACCCTCACCCAATGCAGAAATATCGCCTACGTACTGGTTGGCAGATGGCCCCCGGGCTCTGCTTCGGTACCTCCAGTGATAGAGGACTCTGAAGGGTACCATTTCATCCATTGCTGGGCAGCCCTAATTGTGTTTTCGTTTGCTTTTATATTGAGGTGAAATTTGCTCATTATTATTAGGTCTGGAATTACACTGAATAAGTCCCTTTTCTTTCTTCTGTGTGACCATTAAACTTGAGCCTAGTCTGTCCCAGCTAAACATTCTGAAGTATTTTTAACTGTTTTCTGAGGGTGTGGTTTGGGACCCTTCACCATCTTGAATATCCGGGGTGACATGGGTGTAGTTTCCATGATCATCAGAATGCTGCAGTGACAGCCCCTGGGTCCTCCGCAACCCCCCATTGCTGTTGGAGCGAGAGCAGAGCTCAGACTCTCCCTCCCCAATCAAAACTTGTGGTTCTCCAGTGTGCAGGCTCCAGGGATGATGCTTGTGCAATGATCCAGGACGTCTCTGTGGATTGGTAACAAGTGGGCTGGGACTGAAGGTCCCTCTTTTCCAGTGGGAGGGGCTGCCCCTGAACCCAACTTGCCAAGGACATGGTGGCCTCTGGACTGGTAGCTTCTTTCCCACAGCAGGAGCAGCTGTGAATTCCCATGGGCCCTGGGCGGGTACCATTTCTCAGTTCTCCTGCAATCAGCAAGCACTTAAGTTCAGTCCGCTCAGCACCTGAGTCCAAAAGAGTTTGTCCCCCCACCGACTCTTAAGTCCACTTTCAAGACTGTACAATAAGAAGGACAGGGCTCTCCAAATGTCCTTGGGTTTCATGTTTCCCCAGTACCTTTATGCCTAGTCTGAAGGTATGGTATTCACCCTCATCCACTTCACCATAGAGTTATAGTACACACACACGGTTCCCCTCCTAATTTCTTTTTGCTGAGAGATTAGGTCCCAGTTTTAGCACTGGATATAATTTCTCTTCTCCACACCATGTGTGGATTGAAGTTTTCACTTAATGGGTTTTCTGAAAGCAAAAGATTTAATCCCAACCACCTGTCTCTTACTCAGAGGCAATCCATGCCCTTAACCCAAAGGACACAGACGTATCCCACAAATATATGAACCAGCTAGAGATAAGGTCTGGGGGAAGTTGGCTCGGGGCCCCAGAACATCCCTCTGTGGGTGGCGCCTCGATACATACAGCCTCTGGAGAGCAGCCATGAAGGGAACAGGAACTGGAGCTTGCCTGGGCAGGTCTCTAATCTCTGAATAGTCGTTTCAGAGGGCTCCGGTAGTTTCTTTGTGAAAGTGAGGATTTTAGTTCCTGAAAATCTGAACTATTATATTATTATTCAAGCTGATCTCTGGCCACTTAGTCATCATTCTGTCTAGCACGATACCGAGGCAGGAAAAAAGTGGGCTTCAGGCTGGACACTTACAACTAGCCTCCTGTTTGCATTTCCTGAGACAGGAGATAGGTGGGCTCCAGGTTAGGCACTTACAGTCAGCCTCCTGTTTGCTCTCTGAAATGGAAGTAACAACAGAAACATGGTAAATAACCAGGCTTTGTCTCCTGTGGACACCTTAAGATAACAGTCATGGCAGGAACAGAGTGGGGCTAACCCTTGTTTGAGTAAAGGATCAAGACGTCATATATTTCCCAACCTTCGGGAAAGGGAGACATTGCACATGTGCAGAAAGTCTTCTTGGGGGTCTAAAAAGAGGGGGCACCACCCCAAAATATATGATGCTAAGGCTGCCCCATAGGCCTCTGGGCTGGAATCCATCTTGGAAAAATGTTGCGCACGCATGTTGGGGAGGGTCCTAGGGCAGGTCAGGTGTGGAAAAAGAAACCAGATAATTGGCCAGAGGTAAACAAAGACCCAGAAGAACTGCCCTGTATAAGTGACTTAACGGCCTCTTTACTGCACTTCTCCTCATTAGGGAGGACGCCCACACCCTTTCATTCCGGGTGGGCGTCTCTGCCTTGTTTCTATCTTAACTAAGCAAACTGTTTCTCTGTGTGCTCTCCCACTTGTTGTTGTGCTATGTCTCTAATAATAAACTCTGTGCCTGTTTTTATAGTTTTTGCTTCCATGAGAAATGCATTTTTCGCTGGGGGCAAGAGCCAGGGGGTGTGGTGACTGGTTTTCATCCAGGCTATCTAGATTCAATTCCTGGCCAGGGAATTAAGATCTCTCTCCACACCAATGCTCACTGCTGCCACTCCGAGATCAATACCCTTGGTCCTCTAACCACCAGCAAGAAGGAAGAGGTGACGTCTGCTATTGGCAGGAGGTTCCAGTCGGCAGCTGACAGTCCTCCTTTGGGGGTGGAACTAAGGAGCCTCATGGAGGTGGGGGGTGCCTACAGGTATCGAAAGTCTGAGGAACAGTTCACACCTGTTCTTTTAAGAAACCTCCGCTTATCTCAATCAGGTAAACGGCAGAGCCGTTTCTCATATGGGAAAGGCCCATTGACTTGGTAAAGGCAGATCAAATGTCCTCTGAGTGGCATGCATTTGTAGCATGCCTTCTGGCTATGTCACTTCAGGATGAATATTTCAGCCTGCTAATAGGAGCTGGCCAGCTTTTATTGGGCATTTACTATGCGCCAGGCACATTTCCAATTGCTTTACAAATTTTAACCCTTTTAATCCACAGAAAAGGAATACGGCAAAGACATTCATATTAACTTCATTTTATAGGTGAAGGAACTGAGACACAGAGTTAGAAGTCTGCTCTGGGTCACACAGTGAATAGGCAGGGCAGAGCCAGGAGTGAGACCTAAACAATCTGGCTCCAGAGCTCAGGCCTGACCACTGCACCACCCTGCCTACCCAGATATTGCTGCCCCTTCAGTTTGGCCCCTACTTACCTTTCCAAGTCCATCTCTTTACTTCCAAGTAGCAAAACTGGAGCATTCGCTCTTTGCTTGACAAAATCCATTCCCCACCTCTGTGTCCTCTCATGATCTTCTTTCTGCCCAAAATGCCTGTCTCCAGGCCCCTTCTCTGCCTGAAAACCTCACACCCATTTTGGGGAGAATCCATCTCAAAGATACCATCAAAGCAAAAGAAACTAACATTTGCTAAGTTCCCACTATCTTTGGGATACTCTACTAAGGAAATTCACATAAAATATTTTGTTTAATTCTCAGTCCAACTCTTTGTGGTAGGAGAGACAAGAAAAGGCTCTGAGATAAGTTTTCTGCTCAGCTAGGAAAGGGCAGAGCTGCACGGACCCTTGTGTAGAGTGTGGTCAAGGGCACTAGGGGTGTCCTTTCTTTTCCTTGTTCCTCTCACAGAGCACTTTGTCCGTCTCAGGATGCGTTACTATACCTTATAGTACAGGGGGCTGTGTAATGCCCCTATCATAAGACTTCTTATAGCAGAAGTTGTGTCTATGCCCCCTTTCCTCCCTGAGGCACCCCGCCTAGTTCTCTGAACCTAAATCAATTAATAAATATTTGTGTAATTGAGTAAAACTGAATTGAGGATCAGGGAGGCAGCCTTGGTGGGGAAGACAGGCTCACACTTGCCAATTCCAGGGCTTCTTCCAAGTTCTGAAATAATGAGCTGTCAGTTTCCTTGAGATGATAAGCCTTTGGGGAAGGAAGCAGTGAACTGAAACGAGCAAGTATATGCCTCAGTCCACCAAAAGAGGAAGCTCCTGTTCTCAGACATGACAAGTTCCCAAAATATGTGGTGTTAATTCTAATAGCGTGCATTTAACACAACTTGTGCCTGCACGAACATGTGGGAACAAGCTCGGGAACAAAGAGACATCCTCACCCAAAGGTGCCAGGATACATGAAAGCACCACAAAAGCCATTTCACTTGAATATTACATGGTTCCTGCAAAGGAAAAAAATTTGTTTGGTAACTTTCTTTTATCATATGCCGTGTTTTTACTTAAACGTGTCTAATGAGCCTGTGTTTGTTGTGTGCCAGCTGTGTAGGTAATTCTATAAAGAGCCCAAGTCACTTGCCTATTCCACCATTGCTGGATCGTAAGTTCAGGAAAATAGAAAACAACAACAACAAAAATACATGTTCCTCTTCAATTCCTGCTGCCTTTTCCTCTCTCATTCTGAAGCAGAGGGCTGAGAGACATAAAGATAATCCAGCCATTCAGGGCTGGCAAAAAAAGTTTCAAGATGCCAAGACTCTTTATCTTGTCCTGATGCCATAGAGCTGAAAAACACAAGTGGCTTTAAAATACATAAACCTGATGAAACCATGACCTGATGAAACCATGAAACCATAAAATACTGAAGGACAACCAAAAAGGGAACTTAGCTTACATTTTATCCTACACATCAGAACACAGGGAACTCAAGGGAGCATGGTGTGGTGGAAATTGGATTTGAACTTGTTCAAAAAGGCTGTACATGTGAGTGATACATTTCAAGGGGGAGAGAAAACAGATGCAGGGAAACCAAAAGAAAACAATGGCAACTACTTTCTAAAAGTTGATAAGGACATCCTAGGTCAGTGTTAGAAGGAATGATGAGGCAATATCAAATCTGGAAAGGATTTGGTAGGTATCGGGAAAGGGCTTGTAATTGATTGAGGATTGGTGAGGGGTGAAGGACGACTCCCTTTCTGCAGGCTTGAGTGACGGGGTAGGAAGTGCTGTTACCACATGAAACGTATCAACAGAATATAGGAGCAGCGGAAGGGCTGAGGAGAAGACCATGCGGAAGTTGTAGCAGCTTAAAGCTGCTTGCTCCAGTGAGAAGCAATGCCATCAGATAATAATGAGAAGACTGGCATGTGTTAGGGACTTGAGGATGGTCAAGGTTTACAGCGGTAACTGAATATAGAGAAGATGGTAAACAAAGGGAGCACAAAGACTGAAGGGCAGAACTGAGGACTCAGCAGAGCGTGGAGAACACAGATTGGCGGAGTAGTATGGTTTTCTCCACCTGTGTCAACTGTCCAGCTGTTGGAGGAAGGAGAGCAGAGAGTGGCACCAATTAACCAGAAATGAGCTTCAAAAAGGAGCCATTCTGGAAGGCATGATGATGACTTGGTTGAACGTACTCTGATTACCGAAGTCTTCACTGAGATAGTCAGGTAGTTTCTACCCAGGCCAGACACGTAACCCACGTGATTTGTGTTTCAAGTTAATCACTGTAGTGCTTCCCTGGTGGCGCAGTGGTTGAGAGTCCGCCTGCCGATGCAGGGGACACGGGTTCGTGCCCCGGTCCGGGAAGATCCCACATGCCGCAGAGCGGCTGGGCCCATGAGCCATGGCCGCTGAGCCTGCGCGTCCGGAGCCTGTGCTCCACAACGGGGGAGACCACAGCAGTGAGAGGCCGGTGTACCGCAAAAAAAAAACAAAAAACAAAAAAAAACTGTATAAACTAATGCACTTAGAGAGAGAGTTGAGGGAGCTAGGCCTGGAGGAAGGGAGACTAGCCTGGAAGGCGGTCTGTGTGAAAGAGAAATGGTTCTGGTCTGAGGCAATATTAGCTGAGCTATAAATTTGGGCCTATGAAGTCAATAGAAAGGCAGATTTTTGTTTGTTTGTTTCAGTTTTTTTTTTTGTTTATCTGATTGTCTGCACTAATGCATGACTGAATCCTTAAAAGAGAAACAAATGCAGATGTATTTTTAATTTTTATTTTTAAGAGACAGTATGATTTGGCAGGTAAGAACAGATGCTCTGGTACACAAGCTCCCTGGGTTTAAATCCCAGCTCTACCATGTAAGAGTCATGTGATCTTCGACAAGTTATCTCAACTTCATCTGTAAAGTGGAAATAATGAGTTTACTTAATTATATGGTTGTTGTAAAACTTAAAGATGTTAATACGTTGAAAGAGCTTGGAAAAGTTGTACATATGAAGAACTCAATAAATATTGGTATTATTCTTGTATATATTTAATTCAAGAGTCATCATCTCAAAGAGTCATTTTGTTCTTGATATTAAAATTAAAATGGCTAAAGGGCCTATCTATGGTGCCCTCCCCCGGATCTGTGTGCTTTCCTGCATATTATAGCAGCTCTTGCTTACGAAGCCGCCATTTACTTCTCACGTCCTGTGGCTGTTCTTTGTTCTACGAAGAGAAGGTTTCTTGTCCTAGATTTCCCGGAAATATCTCCATCACAAGGCCAGTTAGAATAATTTCATCCAAGGCTTAGAGGGTAACAGCGGCAGTATACCACAGTGGCTGCAATTTACCACGGACCCTCAGACACCCCTGTTTTGGAAAGTCCATGGGACATTCCCATTTCCAGGAAGGTGTGCTTGGCCACTACTTTGTCTCACTGGACAAGCTCCTAAGCCTCTTCCTCTCTCGTTCAGTTTCAATTTCTCATCTCTCTTCCTTTTTTAGTCCAGTCTCCTCAGATCCTCCTTCCTGGGCAACCAGAGGACCTCCATCTTTTTTCCTTTATTATTCACACCAGTTAGTGTTCTCTTTGTTTCACACCCCTATCTTCCAGAAACAAGGCCTATCTGAGTGTTTTGTCAGGTAAAAAATGAAGTCATGTTTTTAAAATAATATATTAGCAGAATATGACTCCATTCATCAAAGTGATCCTGGTTAATCATTTCCAAACGATGATTGACAGCCAAATGCAATTAATATTAACTGAAATGGTTAAAAATTAGAATTATTTAAATGTTTTTCACCAGTGAGGACACCACCATTAGCCTTTGTTCACGCCACTGCAAAACTGAGTTAAAATTTGTAGCTGTAAGTAAGGGCAAATATAACCACATTGATAGAATATAAAAATATAAGAATTATTAGCCTTGATTTCAAGGCTTTACACAAATATTGCCTTACTTTGCAATTTAATCTAACTGTGACACTTTCTCCATATATATAATGGGAATAAATACCATATTATTCCTACTGCTTTCTCTTTGGGATATTGTAATGTCCAAATAATTTTAGTAAAAGGTCTTTATTTTGACATTATATAAGAAAAAATGCATATCCACTTAAGAACAATATTTTTAAAAACCCATATATTAACACTAATAAAATATGTTAATATTGCATATCCTATACTAACTAAAGAACAATTTTTTTTCTTAAACAAGGTGGGAAAAACAATTAAAGGACTAATAAACCAAAAAAAAAAAAAATTGTCTCACTAGGAAAATGCTGCTGTTGACTTTTCAAATAAATGTTTCCTCATTAAATGTACTTATGTAAACAACAGGTAGGTGCTACATAGTGTTGTTCTAATATAAATGTCTAATTCCTTTGTATATCAGCGAGTCACAAACTCTAGTGAAAAGTCTACTTTTATTCAATTTGTGGAGCATTTTTGCATCTTTGTTCATGAGATTGATTTGCAATTTTCTTTAATTGCAATTTTCTTCACAGTTGTTGGGGTCAAGGTTACACTGGCCTCAGAAGTGAGCTGGGAACACTTATACATTTTTCTTCTCTGGAAGAATTTCTTCTTTAATGTTTGGAAGAGTTCACAGAAACACTGGACCTGGATTGTGTGTGCGTGAGTGTGTGTGTATGTGTGTGCGTGAGTGTGTGTGTATGTGTGAAGGTTTATTGATGAGAACTCAAACTGTTTTTATTTTAATTTTTCTTCTATGTAAAAAAAGAAAAATTAGTTATAAACTCAATATGGCCCATCATTCCTATACAGATGCAAGAACAAAACCAAATTATATGCTGAAAATCAACAAAGCTGTAAAACAAAGCTGTAAAACCTGCAGTATTCAAAATTAACAATATTATTTCAGTGTGATGGGTAATTGTTTTCCTTGGCTAAGTTGCAATTTGAAACCTAAATGCGTGTTGTTTGGGGCTTCCAAGTTTGCCCTCCCTAAGCTTTCTTGTGCCAAGCGATGACTCAAGTCTCCCACTCCTTTGTTCATTCAAATATAAGAAATTTCTCTCATAAGGTACACAATGACATCATCTGGTCTTCATTTAGCAGAAATTAAAACCCGGACTAAAACCCTCAGCTGCTCTTTTTTTACACTAACCTGGAATCGTGAGACTAGTTCATTATATTACGTGGTAGCAGGAGGTTGTTTCATATTGTCAAATCAAGCTCATTTATTAACTAATATTAAAAAATTGAAATAGCACACTATGGAAAATTTTTTAATTGAAAACAATCATTCAAAAGAGAACCTGCATGTTCATAACTGGCAAAATAATTCAATTTCAGTGTAACTGAGAATAAGGGACAGGCATTTCTGTTTTGATATTAGGACACCTGAGGTCTGGCTGCTGATCTAGTATCAGGCAAACATGCTTCCAATGCGTTGAAACTTAAGTGCGGTCACTTAAAATGACTCCTTGTGGCTACTGTAAACACAAATGGAGTAAGAACTAAAACTGCACAATGGTATTTGAGGATAAAGTGGTTGTCTAGATGATTACTAATATGTTTGTAGTAATTTTTAAGATTATCATCAAACAGAAAATAGAGACTTAAAGAATTTCTGTAGGGAACATGTGGATCATTGAAAATGCATTTAAAGTAGAAACAGTAGATCACAGTAACAAATGCTAATATGTATAACTCAGTTCTATTGTTCTATAATAGCCAACAACAGGAGTTTGTTTCTGTAATCAGAAATTGTGGGAGAAAGCATATATACTATACAGTGACTATATTTTTGACAGTAAATGATTAAATGAAAAAAAGAAGAAAGTGCACTTAAAGAACGCCGTGAGTCTAAGACCCCCAGCTGAGAAACACTATTCCATATAAAGGAATCAAGTTTTACAAATTCTGGTACTGTCTGGTGACCTATTCATTCATCATCCAGTTCTGTCGTCCTTTCCTCTGTGTGCTCTGCTGTCTTGTCCCAGAGTCAATGTTTACTTTTAACAGGGCCCTTGCTATTGGGCACAGAGATTTTAGACTTTGCATCTGCACATGCAAAGTCTACTCCAAGTGTTGAGCTAAGACAAAGTGAGAGAGTGGCATGGACATATAGACACTACCAAACATAAAATAGATAGCTAGTGGGAAGCAGCCGCATAGCACAGGGAAATCAGCTTTGTGCTTTGTGACCACCTAGAGGGGTGGGATAGGGAGGGTGGGAGGGAGGGAGACGCAGGGGGAAGAGATATGGGAACATATGTATATGTATAACTGATTCACTTTTTATAAAGCAGAAACTAACACCATTGTAAAGCAATTATACTCCAATAAAGATGTTAAAAAAAAGAAAAGATGCCTTGGCTGTCCTGTAACAAGTGCCGTAAAGGAATAGCTACCAGCTATAGGGCAAGATCACATTCGTCCATGTGGTTTTTGTTGTTTATGTTATTTGTTTACCCTGTGACCTTCTCCTCTTGGGGATAGAGGATTTTATTGTCCCCCAAAGAAATCAGCACAGGAGAGCAGAGAATAAATGCATTAAATCCTTGCTTTTTAAGTGTTAAAAAACCTATCCTATTGAAACTACTGAGTGGTTCACCAGCCCTTCTGCTCCCGGCAGGGGAGGGGTCTTAGACAGAGAGTAAATTTAGAGGACAAGTAGAGAGCAAGCTGATAATGATACTCCCTGAACAGGTGTGCTGTGCCCTGCTTCCCTACTGTGTGGTTAACATGGTGGGTGGCTGGCAAATAGAATAATTCTCCCAGCAGTGGGAAACCCTGAGCAAAGGGGCCAGGTGCTCTTTTTCCTCTCCAGAACCCTGAGAAGTGCTCACTCAGCAGCAGCATCCTATGAAAATCTGAGATGGCTGACAGACTTGTGTTTGCAAGAGGGAAGGAGGTGGGAGGGATGGAGTGGGAGTTTGGGATTAGCAGATGCAAACTATTATATATAGGATGGATACACAACAAGGTCCTGCTGGGTAGCACAGGGAACTATATTCAATGTCCTGTGATAGACCATAATGGAAAAGAATATAAAAAATAATGTATATATGCATAACTGAATCAGTTTGCTCTACAGCAGAAAGTAACACAACATTGTAAATCAACTCTACTTCAATAAAATAAATTAAAAATAAAAAGAGATAGCTGTATGGGGAGTAGGGCTGGAGGGTCTGAGGTAGCCCCAGAAGGCTTCCCACAACGCATTTTAAAATAGGAAGGAGTCAGAAGGAGTTGCAAGGAAAGCAGGATTTTTCCACACCCCAAGAAAAGCACAAAAACTAGATACGAGCAAACTGACAGACATGAAGTTGTTATATCAGTTGTAAGCAGATGTCTTCAAAGGACCTCGAAGGACAATATGTCTAAAAATCAGGGAGAATGTGACCTCTTAGAAGATGCTGGCATAAAGGGGTGATGCCATAACCAGGTGGGACAATGGCAATGGTAATGAATGTCAATGTGGACAGGTGATTAACATCTAGATGCCTCCCCTGATGCCATGATGGTACCTGAGCCTCAACATAGATGCCACCTCAGGAGAAGGAGGGCGGGGAAAATCCCCAATGACTGACACTAGGACTAAATTTATCTGGAGTTGACGAATCACATTTTTATTTTTTTATTTTTTTACTATTTTTCAGTCTCTAAATATAGCAAAAATTCAAAAGAATCATAAATTGAATTGGTAAGTTTTCTTCCGTAAAAATATTTATAAAAGAAATATATACTGAATGCAGGCAAAAAGACACTATCTGAGAAAATATCTGGGTTTCAAAATTTTTCACACTTCAATATAAAAATATTGAATCAAGAATAGCTTCAGGATCAAATGACTCCTGTGATCTCAGAGACTTAAACCAAATCATTACAGCCAACAGCCGTGTGGATGAAAGGCTCTTGGTGCTGCAGCCAGGAGTCAGGGCTGTGCCTCAGAGGTGGGAGAGCCAACATCAGGACACTGGTCCACAAGAGACCTCCCAGCTCCACATAATATCAAATGGTGAAAATCTCCCAGACATCTCCATCACAACACCAGCACCCAGATTCACTCAACGACCAGCAAGCTACAGTGCTGGACATCCTATGCCAAACAACTAGCAAGACAGGAACACAACACCACCCATTAGCAAAGAGGTTGCCTAAAATCATAATAAGTCCACAGACACCCCACAACACACCACCATACATGGACCTGCCCACCAGAAAGACAAGATCCAGCCTCATCCACCAGAACACAGGCACTAGTACCCTCCACCAGGAAGCCTACACAACCCACTGAAACAACTTTAGCCACTGGGGACAGACATCAAAAACAACGGGAACTACGAACTGGCAGCTTGCGAAAAGGGGACCCCAAACACAGTAAGATAAGCAAAATGAGAAGACAGAAAAATACACAGCAGATGAAGGAGCAAGATAAAAACCCACCAGACCTAAAAAACGAAGAGGAAATAGGCAGTCTACCTGAAAAAGAATTCAGAATAATGATAGTAAAGATGATCCAAAATCTTGGAAATAGAAGGGACAAAATGCAAGAAACATTTAACAAGGACCTAGAAGAACTAAAGAGGAAACAAGCAACGATGAACAACACAATAAATGAAATTACAAATACTCTAGATGGGATCAATAGCAGAATAACTGAGGCAGAAGAACGGATAATTGACCTGGAAGATAAAAGAGTGGAAATAACTACTGTAGAGCAGAATAAAGAAAAAAGAATGAAAAGAACTGAGGACAGTCTCAGAGATCTCTGGGACAACATTAAACACACCAACATTCGAATTATAGGGGTTCCAGAAGAAGAGAAAAAGAAAGGGACTGAGAAAATATTTGAAGAGATTATAGTTGAAATATTCCCTAATATGGGAAAGGAAATAGTTAATCAAGTCCAGGAAGCACAGAGAGTCCCATACAGGATAAATCCAAGGAGAAATATGCCAAGACACATATGAATCAAACTATCAAAAATTAAATACAAAGGAAACATACTAAAAGCAGCAAGGGAAAAACAACAAATGACACACAAGGGAATCCCCATAAGGTTAACAGCTGATCTTTCAGCAGAAACTCTGCTAGCCAAAAGGGACTGGTAGAACATATTTAAAGTGATGAAGGAGAAAAACCTGCAACCAAGATTACTGTACCCAGCAAGGATCTCATTCAGATTTGAAGGAGAAATTAAAACCTTTACAGACAAGCAAAAGCTGAGAGAGTTCAGCACCACCAAACCAGCTTTACAACAACTGCTAAAGGAACTTCTCTAGGCAAGAAACACAAGAGAAGGAAAAGACCTACAATAACGAACCCAAAACAATTAAGAAAACGGGAATAAGACCATACATATCGATAATTACCTTAAATATAAATGGACTAAATGCTCCCACCAAAAGACACAGATTGGCTGAATGGATACAAAAACAAGACCCATATATATGCTGTCTACAAGAGACCCACTTCAGACCTAGAGACACATACAGACTGAAAGTAAGGGGATGGAAAAAGATATTCCATGCAAATGGAAACCAAAAGAAAGCTGGAGTAGCAATTCTCATATCAGACAAAATAGACTTTAAACTAAAGACTATTAGAAGAGACAAAGAAGGACACTACATAATGATCAAGGGATCAATCCAAGAAGAAGGTATAACAATTGTAAATATTTATGCACCCAACATAGGAGCACCTCAATATATAAGGCAAATACTAACAGCCATAAAAGGGGAAACTGACAGTAACACATTCATAGCAGGGGACTTTAACACCCAACTTTCACCAATGGACAGATCATCCAAAATGAAAATAAATAAGGAAACACAAGCTTTAAATGATACATTAAACAAGATGGACTTAATTGATATTTATAGGACATTCCATCCAAAAACAACAGAAGACACATTTTTCTCAAGTGCTCATGGAACATTCTCCAGGATAGATCATACCTTGGGTCACAAATCAAGCCTTGGTAAATTTAAGAAAATTGAAATTGTATCAAGTATCTTTTCTGACCACACTGCTATGAGACTAGATATCAATTACAGGAAAAGATCTGTAAAAAATACAAACACATGGAGGCTAAACAATACACTACTTAATAATGAAGTGATCACTGAAGAAATCAGAGAGGAAATTAAAAAATACCTAGAAACACATGACGACCCAAAACCTTTGGGATGCAGCAAAAGCAGTTCTAAGAGGGAAGTTTATAGCAATACAATCCTACCATAAGAAACAGGAAACATCTTGAATAAACAACCTAACCTTGCACCTAAAGCAATTAGAGAAAGAAGAAGAAAAAAACCCCAAAGTTAGCAGAAGGAAAAAAATCATAAAAATCAGATCAGAAATAAATGAAAAAGAAATGAAGGAAATGATAGCAAAGATCAATAAAACTAAAAGCTGGTTCTTTGAGAGATAAACAAAATTGATAAACCATGATCCAGACTCATCAAGAAAAAAAGGGAGAAGACTTGAATCAATAGAATTAGAAACGAAAAAGGAGAAGTAACAACTGACAGTGCAGAAATACAAAAGATCATGAGAGACTACTACAAGCAACTCTATGCCAATAAAGTGCACAACCTGGAAGAAATGGACAAATTCTTAGAAATGCACAACCTGCCAAGACTGAATCAGGAAGAAATAGAAAATATTAACAGACGAATCACAAGCACTGAAATTGAAACTGTGATTAAAAATCTTCCAACAAGCAAAAGCCTAGGACCAGAAGGCTTCACAGGCGAATTCTATCAAAAATTTAGAGAAGAGCTAACACCTATCCTTCTCAAACTCTTCCAACATATAGCAGAGGGAGGAACACTCCCAAACTGATTCTATGAGGCCACCATTACCTTAATACCAAAACCAGACAATGATGTCACAAAGAAAGAAAACTACAGGCCAATATCACTGATGAACATAGATAAAAAAATCCTCAACAAAATACTAGCAAACAGAATCCAACAGCACATTAAAAGGATCATACACCAGGATCAAGTGGGGTTTATTCCAGGAATGCAAGGATTCTTCAATATATGCAAATCAATCAACGTGATACACCATATTAACAAATTGAAGGAGAAAAACCTTGATCTTTCTCTGATCATCTCAATAGATGCAGAGAAATCTTTCGACAAAATTCAACACCCATTTATGATAAAAACCCTGCAGAAAGTAGGCATAGAGAGAACTTTCCTCAACATAATAAAGGCCATATACGACAAACCCACAGCCAACATCATCCTCAATGGTGAAAAACTGAAAGCATTTCCACTAAGATCAGGAACAAGACAAGGTTGCCCACTCTCACCACTCTTATTCAACATAGTTTTGGAAGTTTTAGCCACAGCAATCAGAGAAGAAAAGGAAATAAAAGGAATCCAAATCAGAAAAACAGAAGTAAAGCTGTCACTGTTTGCAGATGACATGATACTATACGTAGAGAATCCTAAAGATGCTACCAGAAAACTACTAGAGCTAATCAATGAATCTGGTAAAGTAGCAGGATACAAAATTAATGCACAGAAATCTCTGGCATTCCTGTACACTCATGATGAAAAATCTGAAAGTGAAATCAAGAAAACACTCCCATTTACCATTACAACAGAAAGAATAAAATATCTAGGAATAAACCTACCTAAGGAGACAAAAAACCTGTATGCAGAAAATTATAAGACACTGATGAAAGAAATTAAAGGTGATACAAATAGATGGAGAGATATACCATGCCATGTTCTTTGATTGGAAGAATCAACATTGTGAAAATGACTCTACTACCCAAAGCAATCAACAGATTCAATGAAATCCCTATCAAACTACCATTCACAGAACTAGAACAAAAAATTTCATAATTTGTATGGAAACACAAAGGACCCCGAATAGCCAAAGCAATCTTGAGAACGAAAAACGGAGCTGGAGGAATCAGGCTACCTGACTTCAAACTATACTACAAAGCTATAGTAATCAAGACAGTATGGTACTGGCACAAAAACAGAAATATAGATCAATGGAACAGGACAGAAAGCCCAGAGATAACCCCACACACATATGGTCACCTTATCTTTGATAAAGGAGGCAGGAATGTACAGTGGAGAAAGGACAGCCTCTTCAATAAGTGGTGCTGGGAAAACTCGACAGGTACATGTAAAAGTATGAGATTAGATCACTCCCTAACACCATACACAAAAATAAGCTCAAAATGGATTAAAGACCTAAATGTAAGGCCAGAAACCATCAAACTGTTAGAGGAAAACATAGGCAGAACACTCTATGACATAAATCGCAGCAAGATCCTTTTTGACCCACCTCCTAGAGAAATGGAAATAAAAAAAAAAAAAGAAACAAATGGGACCTAATGAAACTTCAACGCTTTTGCACAGCAAAGGAAACCATAAACAAGACCAAAAGACAACCCTCAGAATGGGAGAAAATATTTGCAAATGAAGCAGCTGACAAAGGGTTAATCTCAAAAATTTATAAGCAGCTCATGCAGCTCAATAACCAAAAAACAAAAAACCCAATCCAAAAATAGGCAGAAGACCTAAATAGATATTTCTCAAAAGAAGATATACAGACTGCCAACAAACACATGATAGTATGCCCAACATCATTAATCATTAGAGAATGCAAATCAAAACTACAGTGAGGTATCATCTCACACCAGTCAGAATGGCCATCATCAAAAAATCTAGAAACAATAAATGCTGGAGAGGATGTGGAGAAAAGGGAACCCTCTTGCACTGCTGGTGGGAATGTGAATTGTTACAGCCACTATGGAGAACAGTATGGAGGTTCCTTAAAAAACTACAAATAGAACTACCATATGACCCAGCAATCCCACTACTGGGCATGTACCCTGAGAAAACCATAATTCAAAAAGAGTCATGTACCAAAATGTTCATTGCAGCTCTATTTACAATAGCCTGGAGATGGAAACAACCTAAGTATCCATCATCGGATGAATGGATAAAGAAGATGTGGCACATATATACAATGGAGTATTACTCAGCCATAAAAAGAAACGAAATTGAGCTATTTGTAATGAGTTGGATGGACCTAGAGTCTGTCATACAGAGAGAAGCAAGTCAGAAAGTGAAAGACAAATACCGTATCCTAACACATATATATGGAATTTAAGAAAAAAAAATGTCATGAAGAACCTGGGGTAAGACAGGAATAAAGACACAGACCTACTAGAGAATGGGCTTGAGTATATGGGGAAGGGGAAGGGGAAGCTGTGAGAAAGCGAGAGAGGGGCATGGACATATAGACACTACCAAACGTAAAATAGATAGCTAGTGGGAAGCAGCCACATAGCACAGGGAGATCAGCTCGGTGCTTTTGACCACCTAGAGGGGTGGGATAGGGAGGGTGGGAGGGAGGGAGACGCAAGAGGGAAGAGATATGGAAACATATGTATATGTATAACTGATTCACTTTGTTATAAAGCAGAAACTAACACAGCATTGTAAAGCAATTATACTCCAATAAAGATGTAAAAAAAAAAAAAAAAAAAAGAATAGCTTCAATTCAGCAACATTTTCTTGGAGCTTACCAGGTACCTCAATGCCTGTAGAAAGAGATTTTCTCAGGTAGACAAAGTTTACAGAACCAAGTCATTTAAAAGTATTAATCATTTCAAACCTATAAACCGTAAAATGCAAATTTGAGGAAAATTTTAGGCATAAAATTTTGTAAGCACCTTATTCAAAAAGATAAATTCTTCAAATGATAGCAAGACATGATACTAAAGATACTAATGCTAAGAAAGGGATTAAAGTTTGTGAATAAATAGAAAATGAATACTTTTTACATATTTTTGCAAGGAAAAGATTTAATTTAAAAGTTTACTTGTGGATAACATAAATATAGACATGAGCAAAATCATAAGTGTAGAGTTTATTGAATTTTCATAAACTGAAACCAGCAGCCAGCTGGTAAAAACAGGACACACCCAGGACTGTTCCCGTCCACAGAGCCCCAGAAGCCCTCCTGCAGTTCCCACCTACCCCTCTCAAAGTAGCCACTCTCCTGGCTTCTATCACCATAGATTAGTTTTTCCTGTTCTTGAATTCTCTTTATGCTTTCTTTTGTGTCTGTCTTCTTATGCTCAGCGTTACATTTATGAGATTCATCCGTGATTTTGTGTGTAGTTGGATTTTGTGTATTCCCGTTGCTTTGTTCCTCTATTGTAAAAATACACTACGATTTCTTTTTATTCTACTGTTGATGGACACTGTGGTGTTTTCAGTGGGAAGTTTTTATGAGGAGTGCTGTAAATGAGTGTATTCTTGTATATCTTTTGATATACACTTTTCTGTTGGGTTTATTCCTATGAGTGGAGTTACTGGATCATATAGTATACATATATTCAGCTTTAGAAGATGCTGCCCAACACCTTGCCAAAGCAGTAGTATGAATTTACATGCCCATGTGCTGTATCAGTAAAGCCTCAGGTGCTGAGTGTATCCTTATTAACATTGGTTTTCTTCTCCCATTTCTTCCTTTTCTCAGTCTTCTCTGTCTTCTCCCCCTCCTCCTCCTCCTTCTATTCCGTCTTCCTTCTTGTTTCTCTTCCTTTCCCCCTTCCCCTTCTCTTCTCTTTCTCTTCCTCCTTCTCCTCTTTCTCCTCTCCCTCTCCTCCTCTCCCTCCTCCTATCACTCCCCATCCTCTTCTTCCTTCTTCTTTAGACCTTCTTTCTGGTGGATGTCTACCGGTAACATAGCGTGGATTTAATTTGGATTTTCTTGATGTCTAACGAACTTGAGCATCTTTTCACTGTATTGGCCATTTGGAGATGCCCTTTTGTGAAATACCATTTAGAAAAACTGGGTTACCAACCCTTTTCTTATAGTTGTGAAGTTATTTATAGAGTCTGGATGTGAGTTCTTTGTCAGATACATGTATTTCAAATATATTCTCCCACTTGAAAGTTATTAAACAATTAAAACTCTGACATATATTGTAAGTTTTAATAAATACTCTATGAGAACACAAATTTCCTTTTTTAGTTCTAATTTGCTTTTCGGTTCTAATTTGCTAAAAGTTTATCATAAAAGAGTGTTGCATTTTATTTTATTTTATTTTTGCGGTACGTGGGCCTCTCACTGTGTGGCTTCTCCCTTTGCGGAGCACAGGCTCCGGACGCGCAGGCTCAGAGACCATGGCTCACGGGCCCAGCCGCTCCGTGGCATGTGGAATCTTTCTGGACCGGGGCATGAACCCGTGTCCCCTGCATCGGCAGGCGGACTCTCAACCACTGCACCACCAGGGAAGCCCCATGAGTGTTGCATTTTATTAAGTGTCTTCTTGCATCTTTCATATTGACCATATGCTTTTTTCTCCTTTATTCTATTAATGTATGTGAGATACATTGATTGCATTTGAAATGATAAACCACTTTCAAGCTCTTGAAACAAACTCAACTTAGTCTACATACATTTTCCTTTTCTTTACACTTCAGAATCTTATTTTCTAATATTTTGTTTAAGGTTTTTGCATCTACTGAGAAAGACTGGTCCATAATTTTCTTTTCTTTTTATGTCCATGCCCAGGATTAATGTCCTCATACAACAAAACCAGTAAAAAGGGCTTCCCTGGTGGCGCAGTGGTTGAGAATCTGCCTGCCGATGCAGGGGACACGGGTTCGAGCCCTGTTCTGGGAAGATTCCACGTGCCGCGGAGCAACTGGGCCCGTGAGCCACAGCTACTGAGCCTGCGCGTCTGGAGCCTGTGCTCCGCAACAAGAAAGGCCGCGATAGTGAGAGGCCCGCGCACCGCAATGAAGACAGTGGCCCCCGCTCGCCGCAACTGGAGAAAACCCTCGCACAGAAACGAAGATCCAATACAGGCGAAAATAAATAAATAAAACAAAACGAAACAAAACAAAAACCAGTAAAAATTCTCTCTTTTTCTCTTCTCTGGAAAAAAAATTATGTAAGGTTGATTATTGTTGCTTCCTAAAAAGTCTGGAAGAATTCATGGGTGAATCCAGCTGGATCTGGAATTCTCCTTCTAAGATGCTTTTAAATTACAGATTCAACATCTTCAATAAATATAAGAATTTTTTTCAATGTTATTTTGGGGAAACTGTATTTTTCAAGGAATCAGTCTAGTTCATCTTGATTTTCAAATGCATTGACATAGAGTTATATATAACTTCTCATTGTGATTTTTTTTTTTTTTTTGTGGTATGCGGGCCTCTCACTGTTGTGGCCTCTCCCGTTGCGGAGTACAGACTCCGGACGCGCAGGCCCAGCGGCCGTGGCTCACGGGCCCAGCCGCTCCGCGGCATGCGGGATCCTCCCGGACTGGGGCACGAACCCGTGTCCTCTGCATCGGCAGGCGGACTCTCAACCACTGCGCCACCAGGGAAGCCCTCATTGTGAGTTTAATGTCAGTAGGATCCATAATAGTAGTCTCTTTTTCATCCCTGATACTGTAATTTTTTCTCCTTTTTCTTGATCAGTCTTCTGAGGAGTTTATTCTTTTCATTAGTCTTCAAAGAGCCACCTTTGGATTTATTGACTATTTCTATAGTATACCAGTTTTCTATTTCAGTAATTTTGGTTATTTATTATTTCTTTTTATCTACTTCCTTTAGGTATAATTTGCTGTATTTTTTAACTTCTCTTTACTGGTACTTATGCCTTTTTAAATATGTGCATTTAACACAATAAATTTTCTTATAAGCACAGCATTAATATCATCCCACATGTTTCGATCTGTAATATCTTTCCTAACCTTTAGTTAAAAATATTTTCCAATTTCTACTGTGATACCTTCTTGATCCTTATTTAATTTCTAAGCATTGGGAGATTTTAACTTATCTTTTGTGATTAATTTTGAGCTTAATTTCACTGTGTTAAGAACATACTTTGTATGATTTTGATATTTGAAAAGTCTTTGAGGCCTATGAGTAATTGGGATAACTATTCCATAATCAATTATAAAGCAAGTATATTCTGCAATTGTTGGTTCAGAGCTCTGCATATGTATTTTAGGAAAAGTTTGTTAATTGTGTTGTTCAAATGTCTATGTCCTTTCTGATTGTTAATCTGATTATATCAGTTACTAAGAGATAGCAGCTAAAATCTTCCATTATGTTTGTGTATTTATCTATTTCTCCTTTCCATTCTGTAAGTTTTTTTCCACTACCACATGAACAAACCCAGGCTATGCTATTGGAGGATGAGAGACCATATGAATATTCCACCACCACCCCAGCCATTCCGGCTAAGATCTCAGACATGTGAGTGAACCCAGGCATAAATAGTTGATCCTGGTCCAGACTAGAACGATCGCCCGTCTGTTCTTCTTAGCCCAAACTGATAAAGACAGACTCATAAGCTAGGTAAAGCTTTTGTTGCTTTAAGCCTCTAAGGTTTTGGTTGATATGTTATGTAGCAATAGGTAAATTAATTAGCAAAGTTTTGTAATTTGGGGGCCATGTAAGCATTTCCTTCCTGGATTTGATTTTCTAATTGGTCTCCTGGGGCATGTTGGGATGCAGTTAAGCATCTGAAAGAAATGAGAGGTGGTATAGATGGAACGTGAGGAGACTTCAAGCAAGAACTATTTCAGATAGAGAATGAGAGGGTGATTTTCTTGTCAAAGAATGATCAATAGAGTTGGGGGGATTCAGAACTATCTTATTCTCCCAAATGTCACCATTCTAATTTTCATGGTTCCACTCTTTCTCAGTCAATGCTTTGCTTTCACATAAAATTGTAAGACTTAATTTCCCAAACCACACGATGACACTCTGCATCAGATCTTTCATATATTTTTCTTGAGATAAGAGATTATATTAGGGTAATCTGAGAAATTCCCTGGTTCTCTGATCATGCCTTGATCTAAAAACTTACAACACTGGGCCTTGAATTTCCTTTCTTTAAGCTCCGAAGTGCAATAGAAGCATCTAGCCCTCAGTACTGTCTTGTATTTCTTGTGCCTCTCATACTGTGCTATGGAATAGTCCCCATCTGTCAAAAGTGCCAACAGGCACTTGCTCCATATGGCTTTAAAGATGGTTTAAGCAGCTATTTTGCCATTGCATGTTGTGAATAATAAGTATTCTATTCTTTAACGGCAACTGGGTCGTCACTACCTTCCAATCTACCAAGTCAGATAACCAGTCCCAGTCAATCGAGGTACCCCAGTGAGAGGTCAGCATAGTTAACTGAATCCATTCAAGCCAGTTTAAGCAGAAAGAGATTTAGGGTAGAGAATTAGATGTTTTTAAAACTGGAGGCTGGAGTAACAGACTCTAGGCTCAGCTTCTAAGAATGACTCCTAAAATGGTCCTGAAGAACTGGCCCATGAAGGGAGCTTGTGCCTCGACCACAACCAGGAATCTGGGAAGATAGGAAACCGCCACCACAGCTACTGGTTCTAGAATGTCTCCTACCCCTGACCTCTGCCATGATGTGGGCAAGTAAATGTATCCCCTTGCTCCCAATACTCATAAAGCTAGGAGTGGGCCTAAAAGACCAGCCTCTTCTATATCTGACACAGAAATACCCCCAAGGCACCATTTTCCAGAAGAACTAATAGAGCACAACTTCTCCCTTTCTAGATACCCTAGAATATTTTTTTTTAATGGAAATGCATTTCTTTTATTTATTCATTTATTTTACTTTTGGCTGTGTTGGGTCTTCGTTTCTGTGCGAGGGCTTTCTCTAGTGGTGGCAAGCGGGGGCCACTCTTCATCGCGATGTGCGGGCCCCTCACTATCGTGGCCTCTCTTGTTGTGGAGCACAGGCTCCAGACGCGCAGGCTCAGTAGTTGTGGCTCACGGGCCTAGTTGCTCCGCGGCATGTGGGATCTTCCCAGACCAGGGCTCAAACCCGTGTCCCCTGCATCGGCAGGCAGATTCTCAACCACTGTGCCACCAGGGAAGCCCATACCCTAGAGTTTGATCTTCCAAATCTCATACAGGTCTGTTGGCCTAAGCTGTATGACTAACTGAACACTTAAGGAATCACGGAAATGTGGTCTTTCACTTTTCATCTCCTATTTTCTGACTGCACAAAGTATATCGGTAGCTCAATGGCATCAGCAACATTAGTAAGGGAATAGAGGTGAGCAAGCCCATTGCAGAACCTGACCCAAGGGCTAGAATAGTTAATACCAGTGTCAGTGATATGGGTGATGCTCAGTACATATTATCTGTTTTTATTGTTATTCGTCTGGCATTGCTCATCAATGGGAAAAGGCAGACTCCGGGGTAGGGGAATCTGAAGCCTCTTCAGGCCAGATTAGAAACAAACCTTTATGTTGTTTCCTTTTTGCTCTTACAAAAGGCTTTCCCAAAATACTAATGCTAGAAGGGGGCTAGTTTTTGATGAGGAACTTTTCATACTGTTTCTCTCTCATCATTAACTTTCTTCATCATTTAACTCCCCTCTTGAAAAAAATTCCACTTTCTATCTCTCCATTCCATCTCTTTCTGTTTCTGTTTCTTGGTTCCCTGCTCTCCCTCCCCTCTTTCCTGCCCTTCCGCTCCCTCCTTCTCTCCTTTTCCTGACTTAAAAGTAGGGTTTTTACATTATTAGAAACATTTTATATTATTGTTTTTCTAAAGTAAAGCCCTTTTCTAGAGTAAAGCCCTTTTCACTTCACTATAATGAATTAATATTTGTAAAGCATTTAAAATAGTTTCAGGCACATAGTAAGCATTGTTTGTGCCATTTGTTCACTTTTATTTATTTACTGGTTTAAAAAAAAAGACATAATTTAGGAATACTCTGGAGCCCACCTTGCATCATAGGGATTTTTCTTTTAAATCTTTAGGAATTAAACCACTTTGGATAGGATCCTATTTTTTTACAGTTATAAATAATAACTGTAGATATAATTGAAACATAACATTATATTAGTTTAAGGTATACAACATAATGATTTGATACATGTATATTTTGCAAAATGATTACCGTAATAAAGTTAGTTATCCATCACCTCACACAGTTACAATTGTTTTCTTGTGATGAGAACTTTTAAGATTCACTCTCTTAGCAACTTTCAAATATACAACACTGTATTGTTAACTGTAATCACCATGCTGTACATTACATCCCCAGGACTTATGTGTCTTATAAATGGAAGTTTGTACCCTTTGACCACCTTTCCCCAGTTTGCCCCCTGCCCCGGCATTCACTGGTCTCTTCTCCATATCTTTGACTTCAGCTTTTTTAGATTCCACATATAAGTGAAATTATACAGTATTTGTCTTTCTCTGTCTAACTTATTTCACTTAGCATAATGTCCTCAAGCTACAACCATGTTGCTCTAATTATTTTATACTAAGTCCTGCCCTTGAGTGAAAAACAAAGAGGGTGATTTCAGAAAAGGACCCTGATGAAAGCAAGAAAGTAGAAGTACATTGATAGAGAATAAACACTTGCAAGTCTGAGAGGATGTAGCAGAACCTGCATTCAGGGCCCATGTCCTGGGAAGCTCATGTCAGGGAAGGCCTTGCCTGTAAAGATGTCCTTTAGATTTGCAGGGGGCAGAGACAGGGGTTGTGAGTGGGAAACCCTGAGTCTGGCTCACCTGGGGCCCTTACAGCTATTAGCTGCTTTGTCTTCCTGCACTTCAAGCACGGTTGAGTTTAATAAGGCTGTTGGATGGTCTTTTCGTCTATACATCCTTCCTTATGTTTTCCTCAGCTGTGACCAAGCCAGGTGGACACTGAGTGCCAAGCTTTCAGCCTGTGAGATAGCAATTTTATCTTTTAAGTCCCTTCAAAGGAGCATTTTACAGTCCCTGTCTCAGCTTTTTAAGGTGAGGAAATGATCATTTTAAACAAGGGCTGCAATAGACCTCACATTTGGCACCTTCTTTGTTAGATTTAGCCATTTCAGGAGTAAACAAGATGGCAGAGGAGGAGGTTCTTGACAAGAATAGTCATTAGCGGAGCCTGATTCAAGGACAAACAGATCCTACATCTGTTCCTACAACAGATCCTACAACATTGTAAAAACTATACTCCAATAAAAAATAACAAAAAAAAAACTAACAGAACCTGATGTTTGCAAACCATTCCTTACATGGAATTACATACATTCATCAGAACGTAAGTTCTTCAGTAATGCTGAGGAAAACCCATCAATGATTTGTGGCCAAGCAAAGATCCAGCTGTCTTCTCCAACATGACAGGGCTCTATCCAGTGTAGTCAATGTGACTGACAGATGGCTACCTTATAGGCAAGATGACCATTTACCTTCATTTTCCAGGAAAGTGCTGGTTTATGCGTGTAGTCCTTGCATCCATCCAGTTAGTAGCCCCATTCACTCTCATGCATATACAGATTTGGATGGTAATTCTTTAATAAACAAACAAGTGGTCAGGAACAAGTTGCACTGGGATATGCAACATCTGCTCTTGCCCTACAGGGTTCCTTCATAAATTGTGATTTCTGCTAATTGAATTGGGAGCTTAATGGAATCTTCAGTGACAGATTGGGGGAGGGGTGCTCCCCACTAACCTGTACCCTCCAGAGCACTGTACCCTCCCTCCAGCCTGCCCTTAAATCTATACAAGACAGGACCATTGACATCATGTTGCTCATTTCCCACCTCCCCACTCCTCTCCTTCATCCTTTGCTGCTGCTGCTTCCCCCTGCTTTCTCCTTCTCCCTCTCTTCTTCCCCCTCCTCCCTCCTCCCCCTCCCCCTCCTTCTTCTACTACTACTACTACAACTATCATTACACATTATTTTTAAATTACATTTTCTATTTTAGGAATCTTTGCTCAACAGTTGGAAAACATATTACAGCTGCACTATAAGAAATTATTTGTCTTAATTAGATGCTTTCCTGGTTACTTGTTCTATTTCTCCTATTCTTGTATTTCTTGTATCCCTTGTCATTCCCATTCTTGGATTACATTTTTGTTTTGAGTAATATTTTTCAGAGGGGTCTGTGGGTGGCAAAATTTCTAAATTGCTTGCGTGTTCAAAATTATCTTCATTTTGCCTTCATACTTGAATGGTAATTCAGCTGGGAAAAGTTTCCAAATCCTTTTCCCTCAGAATATTTTGGGTATTTCTCCATGGTTTTCTAACTTCTTCACTTGCCAATCAGAAGTCTGGTGCCAGATTCATTCTAACTCCTTTGCAACGTTCCTTTCCTTCCACCCTCTCTCTCTCTTTTTAAAAGTTTGTAGAATTTTCTTTTTATCCTTGGAGTTCATGAAAATCACCAAAATGTGTTGTTTGTTAATATTTGCATAAAGCCCACAGTGAGCCCTTTTGATTTGAACACACTTGTCTTTCTTTAGCATAGGGAAATTTCTTCTACTATTTCTTTGATTTTATTTTTCCCTCCATGCTCTCTGTTCTCATTTTCCTGGGTAAAATATCTGGATGTATATTTATCTGGATACAGCTCCAAGTTTATTAACTTTTCATGGTTTTCATTTTTCTTTCTTTTTGAGCTGTGTTCTTGGAAAAGTCCTTAGCCTAAGCTTCCAGGATGCTAAGTGTGTCTCTAGTCCTCCCCGTTCCTATATTCAGTCCTTCTAATGAGTTTTCATTTTAGCTACCAGATTTTTAACTTCCAAGAATTATTTAGTGTTCTCATGCTTAAGTTTCATACTAAACACTTCTCATTTAGTGGATATAACTTTCTTGAATTCTCAGAAAACATTTCTGTAAAGATTTTTTTAGGATTTATTTACTATCTTGCATTAATTTTGCTTCCCTTGATGATAATTCTTCTGCCTCTTCCATTTATTGGCTTTGTTTCTGTTTTATCAAATGCTGGGATCTGACTCTATAGTGAGTTGTCCGATGTGATAAGTGGGCTTCTTTTGAAGTCCAGAGAGGCTTATCTTTTGAGTGTGAGGCTGTATGTCCACAGAGAAGCCAGAAGTGACCTCGGACATTACACTACCTCTCTCTCCAGCCCCTGGGCTCATGTTGGGCATTCTCTACGAGTAAACCTATTGTCTAGAGAGGTGTTCTTAGGACTTTACCTGGGGCAAATGCTATAGGCAATGGCCTGGAAAGCAGATTCCCAAACTCTGTTAGGTTTTGCCAACATCAAAGTCCAGTCCATCTGCTTTATATCATACAGAAATTCCTTAATATTCTGGTCTGCTAAAGTCAGCTTTCTGGTTGACTAGTGTTTCTAAAGATTTGGTTTTTATCCCTTCTATGATATTTAGGAGCGAACAATAAGTAGTTCATCCATTTTGAACTTTAAGGCACACCAATTCTCCAACTATTCTCATCTCAAGGAAGGTTTGCCCAATCTGAACAGTATGGATTTTATGGTTGATAAAGTTGCCCATACAACACCTCTTACTATGTACTTCTATTTACTGCTTTCTAATTATGTCTCTAATTCTATGGTTTTTTAAAGTTCTAACTCATTAATGTTGAAGGAAATCCTATCATATGCTACAATAATATTACGACGACATTATGCTAAGTTAAATAAGCCAGTAACAAAAAGACAAATACTGCACGATTCCACTTATATGAGGTATCTAAAGTAGACAAACTCTTAAAAACAGAGACTAGAAAGGTTGTTGCCAGGGGCTGGGTGTGTCCAGGATGGGGGGATTGTTCAATGGGTACTGAGTTTTAATTTTGCAAGATGAAAAATGGTTAAGATGTGTTTTTAACTGCAACAAAAAATATTAGAGCTTTAAATCTCAGTTTGAGAGATTTATATGTAAATACTCCAGGAAGAGGGAAACAACTGGCTTAAATTTAGCCATAGCTATAACTGACCAGTATCAGACCCTATTCTAACAGCAGGTTTGCAGAACAGGAAGGGTGGCTGAGAGTTTGACTCTGTGGGGCTTCTGAAGGGGCAGGGTGGGCACAGCATGATACCAAAGGGTTAAACAAATGCTGACTGTTACACAGGAAAGTCAATGGTATTCTGATGCTGACATTTAGGAATAGAGCAATACAGATTTGATTGGTAGTTCAGTTTCCTACAAAATTCCTTCAAGGAGTCAAAGGATGTTTGGAAAACGAATCCTATGGAATCCTCTATGTAGTTCATGAGTTTATGAGCTTCTTTTGAAGATTATCTTGTGTATGTGAGTGTGCTCTGAAAAGCTAAAAATATACAAGGTGGGTATTCAGGGTGACAAAATCAGCAACAAGAAATTGTTTTGACCTGCTTTTCCATTTTAAATCCTTAGTCATCTAACTTGCTAAAAGCTAAATTTAAAAAGCCTCTGTGTTACAGGATAACTCTTCACCCTGCTGTTCTAAGTGCATGCTTCCAATTTCATGGAGTGACACCACACTGAGCATTAAGGAGAAGTTACAAAATGTCAAAATTCCAAATGAACTAATATATGAAAATTAAGAAATACTAATGTTATCTTTTGATGAAAGATCATGAAAACAAAAATGGAACACTCAAATTTCTAAGCTGTAACCTTATTTGGAGCAGGAGAATTTTTATTACATAAAGTGAATGGTTTTAAACACCTCAGGACAAACTAATCCAAAAGCAACTTTTTATTTCAGAAGGGTCTTGCTTAAGTGGTTTTCTATCTTCTTATCTTCTCATTATTGTGAATATTTGCTTTATAAATATATTCTCCCATACAATCAAGATCAAGTTATCTGCAGATCTGGTATCTGGTGAGAGCCCTCTTCCTAGTTTGCAGATGGCTCTGCTTCTTCATGGCAGAGAGAGAGAGATAGAGAGAGAGAGAGAGAGAGAGGGAGGGAGAACACTCTGGTCTCTTCTTCTTATAAAAACACCAGTCCCATCATGGGGGCCCAACCCTCAGGACGTCATCTAAACCTACTTACCTCCCAACAGTTTTACCTCCAAATACCATCAAATTGGGAGTTAGGGCTTCAACATATGACACTGGCAGGGGTACAAACATTCAGTCCACTGCAGTGTGTGTGTGTTACTGATGAGTGATACATGGGACTGGGATGTGAAGAGTTGCATAAACCAGGAAGCTATGTCCTGGCCCTCTACTTTAATGCGAGATTCTGCCCAAACTGTTGGGCAATCTGTCTTTCAAGGAGATTTTGAAAGTATCACAGGAATACAGCAATTTTGCAACTTTCACTTGGTAAGTTTTCCTCTAAATTTTCCTCTAGCTGAAGGCGCCTTTGTAGACTCAGCGGGTGCCCAGGGAGGATCTGCTTCAGGTCATTTGTGTTTCTGATGGTAGGGCTTTGAGGCAGGGGGCTTTCCCAGGATCCCCTGGCAGGGGGTGGTAACTACCAATCAAGCCTCCAAAGCCTCACTTCTCAATTTTTCTACTTTCCCATCAGCAGAATTGGAGTTGGAAGTAAAATAATTTAATTTAGTTAACTCTTATTCTAAACAAGTAGTGAAAATAATTACATAAAGTTCTACTAAATAGTACTTCATTTCATAACATTATCAAATAGAAAATTATCTACGTGATGAGCAACTTCATAGATAAATAATTATTTTATGAAATAGTCCATCTTCTTCTTTTCCTTTTCCTACACAGCAAGATGAAGACTACTGTCATTTCAGCAGCAGCAATACTCATCCAGCAACCCATCAGCAGCTGGCTAAGATTTGTACCTTTAGGAAGAGATAAATGCAAAATGGCAACTGTTTTTGGTTCTCTTTAAGTTGCTGAGTTAGCATAGGCTAAAAGAAATGCTGATTACCCATCTAGGAACAGAAGTTTGGGCTGCAGACCAGGTTTAGACAATGTTTTACTCACCAAGTAAAACTTGTTTATTCCAAAATTTTAAGTTAAAAACCTGTCAGTGACAGAAAAAATAAGCCCATCACTTTATGGAGAACAGTCAAGTTTTCCTTTGAGATAACAATACCAGGAACCTGACCATAAAATAATCAATATCATGTAGCTTATTCACAAACGACCCTGATAAAATGTTCCATGACCCTGTGCCAGGGAGGCTGAGCTATGAACAGGGGAGAACTGGGGTTCTGGTTTTCTCCCTGCACCCACAGGGCTGGTGGAAATACTCCAGCTTAGTGACAGTTACACTTAATGTCAAACTAAGAGTAAAGATTCTTGTCTAAGAGGCTTATTGCTGGAACTACACACTGCATGAGCCAGGCTTGGGACTTACGGAGACCAGGAAGGCCAAGTGCAGTGTGGAAACCATTTCACTATTATTCCTTCATTCCTGGAACTTCAATTTCCCTTTAATAAAATGAATATAATATTTTCTTCCTAGGAGTCTACTAAATTGACCAGTTAGACCAAAATTAGGCTGATTTGGAAAAAATTCAGATTGCAGTGAGTTCATGTTTTATTTGGTCACCTTCTGTAACCCTCCTTTGGTTGGCCTGGCCCGCTCCATCCCACCTCCAAAGCACAGACACACAGACACACAGACACACACACACACACACACACACATATACAATACCATTCTAGAATTAGAGTAGCCCATGGTGATAGTAACCATACTGTTTTGTACTACCATGCACAGGAACTCTAGAAAAAATAGACCCCATATACTTTTGACCAAAGAATGTTAATAAGGTGGGGTGTTTTTTTTTTTTACAAAAGTATATTTTGTTAAACTTACGATGTTTTTAAATTTTAAGATGTACCATTATTTTATGAACCACTAGAAAAGTAAAATTGCTGTCAATTAAACTAAAACACTGCTTTCTTTTCTCTTTTTATTTTGTCAGTCTTGCTAGAAGTTTATCAATTTTGAATTTTCCAAAGAATCAGCTTTTGTTTTGTTGATTTTCTCTGTTCTTATTTTCAGTTTCATTGATATATGCTCTTACCTTTGTTGCTTTTCTTCCTTCTGCTTTCTTTTGATTTATTTTGTTCTTTATTTCCTAGTTTCTTAACATAGGAACTTAAATTATTGATTTGAGACCTTTCCTCATTTCTAATGTAAGCATTTTTAGTGCTATAAATTTTCCTCTCAACACTGCATTAGATACATCCCACATATTTTGATATGGTTTTTTTTTTTAATTTTTAGTCAGTTCTATGTATTTAAAATTTCCTTTGATACTTTTTCTATGACCCATGGATTATATAGAAGTGTGTTGTTTAATTTCCATGACTTTGTGTTATTGATTTTTGGTTGATTCCATAATGGTCAGAAAACACACTTTGTATGATTTTAATTCTCTTAAATTTGTTGAGGTTTGTTTTATGGTCCATGATATGGTCTATCTTGGTCAATGTTCCATGGGTGCTTGAAAAAATTCTGTGTATTCTGCTGCTGGAGATGTAGTGTTCCATGTGTATCATTTAGAACATTTTGGTTGATTGTGTTGTTCAGATCTCTATCTTTGCAGATTTTCTGTCTGGTAGTTCAATCAGTTTCTGAGAGATTAATGTGGAGATCTGAAACTAAATTGTGGATTCATCTTTCTAGTTCAGCTCTGTCAGTTTTTGCTTCACGTATTTTGAGGCTCTGCTCTTTGGTGTGTGCACACTTCTGCTGGTTTGATCCTTTTATCTTTATTTACATGATAGGGACAAAGGCTCATCTTTTTGTCCCTAATACTTTTCTTTCCTCTGAAGTCTACTTTATCAGATATTAATATAACCACTCCTGCTTATCTATTATTATTAATTTTTGGTCTGTATATATTTTCTCACCCTTTTACTTTCAACCTATCTATGTCATTGAATGTGAAGCAAGTTTCTTGTTATCAGCATAGAGTTGGGTCATAATTTTTATTCATTCTTCTAATCTTTTTTTTTTGATTGGTATACTTAACCATTTACATTTAAAGTAATTACTGGTATGTAATTGATTAAGTCTGTCACTTTATTATTTCTTTTCTTTTTGTTTCTTCTCATTCTCATTATTCTGGTTCTCTTTCCTTGGCTTCCAGTGGGTTAACCATTTTTGAGGAATTCATCTTGGCTTATTGATAGTGTTTTTGAACATATTTCTCTGGATAGTTTTGTAGTGGTTGCTCTGGGTATTGCAGTATACATATGTTGCTTATCACAGTCAACTGGTATCAACATTTAATCACCTTGAGCAAATTGTGAAGACCTCACTTCTATTTAGGTCTCTGTTACCTTCACCATTTAAAAAATTATTTCCTTGAGTATGAGATGGTATTATGATTTTTGTTTCAATCACAAAATGTATTTATAAAACTCATGAAGAGAAGAATAGTCTATTGTATATACCCATATTTCTGGTCTTTCCTTTGTTTCTTCTTTACTGTTGTTCTAACATCTGTTCTTTTATCATTTACTTTCTTTTTGAAGGATGTTCTTTAGTCAATCATTAAGAGTAGGTCTGCAACAATTCTTTCAGTTTTCCTTTTTCTGGGAGTGTGGTTATTTCCCTTCATTCCTGAAGGATAGTTTTGCTGGATATAGAATTTGCAGTTGACAGTTCTTTTCCTCTCAGCGCTTGAAAAATGCTGTGCTGTTTCTTTCTGATCTCCACATGTTTTGATAAGAAATCCTCAAACATTTGAATTAGTGTCCCTCTATAGATAACATTTTATTTCTCTTGAGATGCTTTCAAGACCTTTTCCTTATCTTTAGTTTTTAGAAGTTTGACTATTATTTGGTGTGGACGTTTTTTGATTTATCCTTTGGGTATCACTGAGATTTTTAAGATATGTAGCTCTGTATCTTTCACCAAATTTGGGAAATATTTAGTCATTATTTCTTCAAATAGTCTTTTAGCACCAATTTCTTTCTCATTTCCTTCTAGGATTCTGATAATACAAATGTTGATTTTTTTTGTTTGTTTTTGCCACATATGTTCACAGCTCCGTTCTCTTATTTCCTTCTCTCTTTCTCTCTCCCTCCCTCCCTTCTTTCCTTCCTTCCTTCCTTCCTCCCTCCCCTCGTCCCTCCCTCCTTCTCTCTCTCCTCCTTCCTTCCTTCCTTCTTCCTTCATTCCTTCCTCCCTCCCCCTCCTCCCTCCCTCCCTCTCTCTCTCTCTCTCTTCCTTTCTTTCTTTCTTCCTTCCTTCCTTCCTTTCATTCTTTCTTTCTTTCTTCCTTCCTTCCTTCCTTCCTTCCTTCCTTCCTTTCTTTCTTTCCCCAGTCTCTTTCCTTCCTTTCTGTTGTTCAGATTAGGTGAATTCTATTGATATTTACTCAAGTTCACTGATTCTATCCTCCATCATCTCCATTCTACTACTGAGAACAACCAATGTATTTTTCTTTAAATTTCTGTTATTGCATTTTTCAGTTTATAATTTCCATTTGGTTCTTTTTTGAACTTCAGTTTCTTTGTTGAGATGTTCTATTTTTTTCACTCATTTCATGGAAATTGATAACTGTTCATTGAAGCATTTTTATGATTGCTGCTTTAAAAAGCTTTGTCAGATAATTCCAATATCTGATTCATCTCAGTGTTAGCATCAGTTGATTATCTTTTTCAGTCAAATTTTAATTTTCTTCATTCTTGGTATGACAGATGATTTTCAATTGTGTATCATTCTATTTAAATTTTTTACTGTAGCAGGCAGTCACTCTGTTTAGATTTGACACAAAGGTCCTGGCCTACTTTGTGGCTGTAGTACTAAGTACAGTTTAATGTTAAGAATCTTTGTTGTTTTATTTGCTCTGCTTGGTTTATGTGACTCTGCTGGGGCTTCTACTGATCCCTGCTATTTCTGTGGTAAGAAAATAAAATATATTCTTTTAAGTCACTAAGTGAGTGGTAATTTTTTTTTTTTTTTTTTTGCAGCACATGGGCCTCTCACTGTTGTGGCCTCTCCCGTTGCGGAGCACAGGCTCTGGATGCACAGGCTCAGCAGCCATAGCCCACGGGCCCAGCCTCTCCGCGGCATATGGGATCTTCCCGGACCAGGGCATGAACCCGTGTCTCCTGCATCAGCAGGCAGACTCTCAACCACTGCGCCACCAGAGAAGCCCATGGTAATTTTTTATAGCAGCAAAGGAAATCTACTACACAGTATGTGGAAAGCGTGTGCATATATGTATGTGTGGGGGTGAGTGGTCAAAGACTGGAATCATGTTCTTGTGCATAATGCTTCCTCTTGTACTCCATCTCTTTACCTGATAACTCCAATGTGTACTTTAGGATTTAGCTTATGGAGTATCTGTTGCCAGCAATCCCTGACAACTTCTCTTTCCCAAGGCTGACGTGGGCATTCCCCTTAGTAGTTCCAGGGAATCCTGGGTATATACTAAAGAATTTTCCATTTTATATTGTAACTATCTGTATACATGTGCTCCCTCCTCTAGACTATAAGCTCCTTAAAGATGAGGACTACTCTGTATTCTTGTACCTAGTGTGGAATCTGGCACATGTTCCTCACTGAGTAGATGTTTACCTGTTAAATTATTCAGCCTGAATGGCAAGGCAGAGTGTTCTTCAGAAGCACTTGACTTATCTACTCATTTCCAGAACCAAGCTGCAGAAATCATTGCTGCATGGTATGCTTTGGAATTCTCCCATTGGAGAGAGTTCTTCCATCCCTTATCCATGACTATTGCCAAACATTTGAACTAGAGTTGTGATTATGTTCAAGAAAGAATCTTCTGACATTTCCAAAAATTCCAAGCTAAATGATCTTGGGAATTGCATTACACAGAAATTATTCCAGCAAAAATGAAGAAACTAAAGCTCAATAAAATTAAATGGCTTGACCAAAACATGTATATGGGACTCAAATCCTGGTCTACTGACTATGCTACACCATTTTCTTCATGTCATCCCTATCTTGTCCCAGCCCTACCTCTGGCCATGGTCTGCCCCATCCTTTTAGGTTCTACTTCAGTCATCAATGACTATTCCCTAATTGTGAATTGCAATTTCATTTAATTCTGCCTTTAGACTCAGCTGAAAATATAGAAATTGGCAGTATGCATTCATTCTTTTTCCAGAAAACATAAATAGAAATTTTTTTCTTCTGAAAAGTTTTTCCTAACAATAAAAGGAATATATAGTCTTTGTAGAAAATTTAGAAAATAACAGAAACATATGAAGATGAAAACTAACATTGCTAATTATTTTACTACTTACAAATATCTACTTTTAACATTTTAGGTCTCTTTCATTTTTTTCTATGCCTATTTCTTCTATTCCATGTAGTTTTAATATGTAAACTTGGGATAAGAAAGCATTTATTCTTGTTTTTTTTTCACTTAATATTATACCATAGTTTTTCATTTCATTGGTGAGTATTCAAAAACATTTTTAATGACTGTGTCATATTCTAGCCTATGAAGGTCCTAGAATTTATTAACTCATTCCACAATTTTGGATATTTGGAGTATTTCAAAATTGTAACCCATTATATGTTGAAAGAATACATGAGTACATATTAGTCAATTCACTTCTCTGATTATTTCCTGAGAATAGATTCTTATAAAAGAAATTTGGATCAAAAGACAAGAACATTGAATTTTGTAGTTTCATATTGCTGCCATAACAAATTTATCACAAATATAGCAGATTAAAATGACACATTTATTATCTCACAGATTTGTAGGGTCACAAGCCTGGCTGGCTCAACAAAGTACTCTGCTTAGGGTCTCTCAAGCCTCAAATCAAGGTGTTGGTGCCCTAGGCTCCTATTTGGAGGCTCAGAGAAGAATCATCTTATTGGCTCATTTAAGTTGCTGGAAGAATTCATTTCTTTTTCACAGTTTCCATGTGGTCTCCTCCATCTTCAAGCCATCAATGGCAAGTTGAGTCCCTCTTACACTTTGAATATTTTTGACTTTAGCTGAAGAAAGTTCTTTGATTTTAAGGGTTTATGTTACTAGATTATTCAGGATAATCTCCCTGTTTTAAGATCTGTATTTCATTTATATCTACCAAGTCCCATTTCTCTACATATTTTCAGGTGTCAGGGATTAGAGTGTGAATACCTTTGGGGGACCATTCTGACTACTACAAGCATTTGTGAGGATCTTTATAAGTATGGTCAGAATGCTTTCCAGATAAGATTAGCAAAGCAAACATTTCTGTCACCAGAATGAGAGTGATCCACTCCCCACACTCACCAGGACAGAATATTACTTTTTCTTTATCTTAGTACTCTGACGGGCAAAACAATTTTATTTAATTATGTTTTTACTTGCCTGTCTTTGATTCATAGCGAGGTCATACTATTTGTAAATACTCATTCACCATCCATTTCTTGTCAGTGATTTCATGACCGTTGCCCGTTCTTCTATTAGATTCTTGGTATTTCCCTTATTAATTTGTATTATCTTCATACATTAAGGATATATTGGTCTGTATTTTGTAGTAGCTATTATTTTTAATTGTTTATTCTTTAATGTACAGAATTATTTTTTACTGTTGTATAATTATGTGTATTCATCATTGCCTTTGTGATTTCTTCCACTGTGTTCTACTTTCACATGCAGCTATCAAATAGTTTTTCCTAAAATGTCTCCTGGTTATGTTTTGGATTTCATATTGAATTTTTTCATTTTGGTGTGCGGTGTAAAGTTTTTTTTAAACTTTAAAAAAAAATCAGTTCTTCTACAGTAATAATTAGTACAAATTTTTTTATTGGGAAAAGACAGTCATGAAGATGCATGCTACAGAAGCAAAGGTTATGCAAACTGCTTCTGCACATGAAGGAAAATGCAGAGAAAATGGCAGAACTTCCAAGCTGGTAAATAAGAACCAAATGAAATAATTTCTCGTTTCCTCTATATGTGCCTGTAACAAGGGATGAGAGAACTAATGAAGTTGATTACAAGTAGCCAGAAAGGATTTTTGATGTTCTGGGCTTATCTAGGTAGTTCTGGGCCTCCTAATGAAGATTTAAAGTGACTTAGAAAAAGTTATTTTTAATCAAAGAGCTGTATAAAAGAAGAACTAAATTAGCATACATTAAATAAAGCTAACTACAAGGCAAAAATACACCAACATAAAAAAAAAAGAGAGAGAGAAAGAAAAGAAGACCCTTACCCTCCAAATTTGAAAATCTAAAAATTAATTATGACAATACCATTCCAATTAATCTTATCCCAGTAAGAGAGGAATTGCAGAACACCTTTAGGAAAGTGAGTAAACATGCCATAGACTGGGAAAATATATTTGCAATTTGACGGGGGACATGTATTCAGAATACATAAAGAACTCTGACAAATACACAATAAAAAGACAAACAACTTAATTTTAAAAATAAGCAAGAGATTTGAACAGACCCTTTACAAAAGGATAGATGAATGGCTATTAAATACATGAAAAATGTCCAACACTAGTCATTAGGGAAAAGAAAATCACGATGAGATAACATTTCACACCTACTTGAAAGGCTCTGAAGTACAAAAGACAATGTCAAATGTCAGCAGGGATGTGGAGCAACTGGAACTTGTATGTATTACTGGTGAAAATGAAAATGGTGGAACCACCCTGGAGACCTACTTGGAAGTTTCTTAGAAAGTTAAGCATAAACTTAGCACATGACCTGTCAATCCCACTACTAGTCCATTTCTACCCAATCCTCATCACTCCCATGTTGCTTTCCCTTGTCCCAAATCTTCCATGTCTTTATTTTACTATTTTCATCTTTCTTCTAGTCCCTCTTTTTCCATCCCAAATGAATTCTCCCTAATTCACCATAAAGAGTCATTTCTTCCACACTCATTCTAGGATGATATAAAATAAGAACGATTTAGAATTAGCTGTGTATTTTGCCAAAATAAGATGGCAACTATATTTTTGAAAGCTATAAATGTTAGTTATATGTCAAGAGGAGCAATAAAAATGGAACATATACCAAAATAAAAGAGACAATATTCAGATTAAAAATGTTTTTTCATGTATAAATAATTCACAGCCTTCAACAATAGAAAGAAAATTACATCATAGTCATTTGAAAAGTTCATTTATTATATACCAATATACACTTTCTGTAATAAAAAAGCCTCCCAATACATTGAACCATCTTATAAATGAAATAAGAAAATAAAGTTTTCATCTGTTTTTAAATGGGGCTAAATTAACCAGTACAAGATGCCATATGTATGTCTGCCCTGCAGTCTATGAGATCTATGATCCTGAAAAAGGCCGTGAGAAAAAAATGGTGCTTTATTATTTGGCACTGTAGTATTGCTCTTGAATATTTATATAATTAAACATGTTGATATTTTCAAGTCCGTCATTTCAAATGTAAAGCATTCAAAATATATACAGATTTTACAGTTTTTCAATTTTTTGGATCAATCTTTGTTATTTACATTTAAATACATTCAGACCAAACATTTTTTTTAACACTCAGAAGGTACCTTTTTTCACTTTCTATTTTGATACACTCTTTAGATGAATGAAAATAGAAATATATCTTAAAAATGCTATTTGGCAAATTTTTTCAATAATAGTATGTCAGAAGTTATGATAGTTTCTAGTAATGCTCAATTTCCTTAACAAAGTGCACCATTTTACAGTATTATGACTCTAGAAAATAATACAGAAAACAAATATATATTTACTTAAGGCACATTCCAGCAAAAACTATTGAAATATGATTTCATTTTATCATACTTATATATACCTATATTTCATACTTGGCTGTACTAAAATATACAATAAATGTGCTTGATACTGATTGAGAAAAAAAAAAGGAGCAAACTCCAGAAATTCTAGGCAATGAATACTTAATTTTAAATCCATTTCATGAAACTATGTTGTAGAAGTGAGCAAGAATAATCATTTGCATCTCTTTGTAGTGTTAGCATTTTTATTTTTATAGAAAATGGCTCAATATTGTATTAAATAGCAAATGAATGTCAGCAAATACCTGTGCAAGCTAAACTGAATGAAATCCTATTTTAGACCTGCTAAATTAAAAGAACAACCTTAGGGCTTCCCTGGTGGTGCAGTGGTTGAGAGTCCGCCTGCCGATGCAGGGGACACGGGTTCGTGCCCCGGTCCGGGAAGATCCCACATGCCGCGGAGCGGCTAGGCCCGTGAGCCATGGCCGTTGAGCCTGCGCGTCCGGAGCCTGTGCTCCGCAACGGGAGCGGCCACAACAGTGAGAGGCCCGTGTACCGCACAAAAAAAAGAAAAAAAAAAGAACAACCTTAGTATTGATAATTATTTGCAAATAGGGAACTTACTTTCTTCTAGATGATTACGATAATATTGTAAACATTGAAGAAGAGCATTACTGAACTATATAACTCAGATTTCAAATTTAATATATCCCCAATAAACAGATACGTACACATGGATCTTTGAGCCCATCAAATTAATTCCCTACTCTCATCCCCAATAATATAAATGTTTGACTGTGAAGAGAGAAAACTACACATGTAAAAAATAAAAATCAAATGTACCATACATTAAAATTCTGATGACTACAGAATAAGATTATATACATAAACATATAGCAATCACAGTTTCCTGCACTGAATGTTTATCAAATAAAAATGTATCAAACAATACTGGGTAGTGTAGCTCCACATGAATCGTGGTCTTCTAAAAATTCTGAATGAGAATGGAAGACGAGAGGGAGGGCATTGTTCAGTGACAAAACTATGACAAGAGAATTGGGAATACCATTGATAAATGCTTCCAGAACACGCAGTTTAGATATAAGCATTGTTTTGCTGTTGTTCTATAATTTAAATAAAGCCCCTCTCTATGTTTCGTAAGATGTTTTAACATTTACAAAAGATCTACTGAATGAAGAAGTCACTAATTCAATGTCACAAACAGCATGGGCAAAATATTCCTTTAGCGTTGACCATAAGATGTTCTAGCCTGGTGTCTCATGTACCGTACAGAGACAGTTCATAAAACATGCCTTTTGCCTCTGTTATTAAATACACCCAGAGTATTTGGTGCAAGATTGAGGGAAGGCGTTAAATAGTAATAGCTTTGCCACCAGGGCATTTTTGTTTGATGTTCTGAGAATACAGGAATTTGGTACTTTTGTGGGGGGAGAAGGTGGGAGGAGAGGGAAGAAGGTATTATCATGCAGCTACCCTTATTCTGCTTGTGCAGAAGCAAAAATACATCATCTCACACTGCTCTAGTAAAACCTGGGTAGAAGTGTGCACCACAGATTTTAAACACATAAACAGCCGTTTGTGATGAAAATGATGATTTCCTCTTCTGCAGGTGCCTGGTGATATTGCTGGTAAACATCTTTGGAATCTTCCTGTTATTTCCTGTGAATAACATTCCAATCGAGATAACTCAAAAGTCTTTGGGTTTGCAACTACCTCCAACAGGAAAATACAGTATTTTTCCTTGGGTTAGTGATGCTTGGAATTTGGGGGATTGTAAATCCAGTCAATTATAATGAGTGCCATGCTTCCAATCATAAAGATGATTCCAACCACAAGGAAAATTAAAGCCTGTAAGTCAGAGAGAACTTGTCAGGGAACACAGAAACTATACTTCCTTAGTACAGTTTGCTTTTATAAGTTGCTTACTTAAGGCAGCCATCTGATTTGCATATTGAATTGTATTATCCTTATAGCTTAGATGTCCATGCCTAGCAGTTCAATCAATTTAGAACCCTAGCTGGGGAAAGAGGGTGAATACAGTAGTAGTGAGATTTAACCCAAATGTTCAAAATAGAAAAATGGTTAATTGATTTGGTACATCAGAATGATGGAATACCCTGTAATCATTACAAATCAAGCAATAGAAAAAGATTTAATGACCTAGGGAGCGCTCACAATCTTTTAGGTGAAAAGGGTCAGGTTATAAAAGAGTAGTAAGTATGATATGATTAAATTTTTTAAAGCAAACAAAAACAAAAGCCTACTATAATGCATGTTTCATATTCCTTGAAAAAAACTTCAAAGTGTATGCGTGTGTATGTAATTACATATATACACATATATATACATGTACATATAATTACATACAAATATTTCATAATTTTAACACTAGAAGGAGCCTTATATATTACCACACAGACCAATCTCCTAATTCTGCATATGAGGAAAGAGCAGCTAAAGTTTTTATTTCACTAGAAAGGATCTAGTAATTTTACTCGCTTTTATATCTGGTCAAACTGAAAATAAAAAGACAAGTAATTTGCCAAGGTCACACTGCTATAAAGTCCAAGCAGAATGGACTACATTGAGTGGAAATTATGGGGCAAGATGATGGGGGGAGCTTTTGATACCAAAGTCCCTGAACCACCTAGAGAGGAGAATGATTCCCAGGCAAAACTCAGGGTCAGTCAGTCAGACTCAAGCCTTAATATAAGACTTTATCAAGCAGTCATTGATAATATTTAATATTGGAAAAACAATTATTTCTAGTACATATTTTTGCAGTACTATCATGGGAAAGAAATATATACTCCCCAGGTTAATAAGACTGTAAATTATACTGTAAGAGATTAACTGGAAAACGAATGGTTCTGTTTCTTAGTCCACACCAGGGAACAACAAGATACCGAGGAGGGGAAAACAAAAGCAACATTTTTTTTTTTTTTTTTTGGCCTTACAAACCTAACGAATATGACCAAAATGTTTAAATTTTTTTGTCACACTGCTAGGGAGCCTAATTCCTTTCTGCATAATTTCCGGTGGATAATGCAGCAATAGCTTGGTGGTGGAAACTGGAATATATGGAAACCTGTGGGCAAACTCCATTAGCATTTGACAGGTAGGAAGGACTCAGCACAAGACATTTAATATTTGAAGAGAAGAAGTCCTGGAATCATCTGAGTGACAGAAATCCATGCCCCCTTTCTCTCCACCAGAGAGTTCCAGCCCATCTTTGATTTTGGTTCTTGTGCATCAATTCATTTTTTGGAACTGTGTGCATGCATTTCCTGGTTTACTCTATGTAGTCAAAGAGCAAGTTATAATGGGAGAGATTGCAAACCTTACTTACCCCGACCTTTTGGGGTGACCTAAGAGGTTCTTTCTTGACAAGTTTAAGATAAAAAACTGCTGGAAGAATGAAAATCAGCATAGTGGCAGAAGAAGCCCCTGAGGAGAGACACCGGACAGGTCAAAGTCTTACTCAGCAGGGCAGAGACCCAAGGGCATACACTTGAAAGAAACCAAATCTAAAGCGACCCTAATCAAAGCACGAAAAGCTCTATAAGCTCATGGACGCTTATTCAAAGAAGGTATGTTTATAAATAAAGTTTAAATGCACCTAACATCATAGCTGGCTAGTAAGTATACATCACATATAATAAACAACAAAAAGGCTGAATGTTACAAATTTATAGGAAATTAGTAGTATAAACACATACTAAGAAGGCTGAACTCATTACACACCCTTCTGATCCACTTCTAACTTTTCAAGTTGCCTACACCTGAGTTTTTAAAGTTTTATATTGTATTTAAAATGTGAGTAAACCCTCAAATCAGCAGAATGGAAAATCAAATATATTACAAGGCCACCCAGTTAAGGGAAATAATACGCTTTACAAAGTCAACCTCCTCTTCCTCCAAAGACATCCTTTAAGGCTCAGCTGATACTCACAGACCTAAGAGGGCATCCTGTAGGTAAAATCTATCTTCCTTCCTCTTTTTGATGCAGAGTTAAGACCTAGGTCCAAATCCTGGGTTCACTCCAAGGTATATGACTTGACTTGTATGGGGCTCAGTTGCCTTGTCTGTCAGAAAAGGCAGCTAGGCTAGATGATCTATAAAGTAGGTTTTAGCACTAACATTTTCTGATCCCATGAATAACGTCCAGTGTTTCCTGGGAGGGAGGGACGGTGACCAGCTGGACTACCAGGAATTCTGTGAGCCTGAGATGGACTGGGATGCTTGACCTCCCTTCACTGGCTCCCTCCATTTATGGACAGCTTGAGTTGATTAGATAAAAACCTTTCTGAAACTTACCTATGAATCCAAAGATGTATTTTATAGTTGGCACCAGGATGACCAAAACATTATTAAGTGCAATAAGTATGGCTGCAATCAGGAAATGTCTTATCCAGCTGAAGGGTCTTTTGGGAAATAACAGTGTGATCACTGATGTACGAATCTACAGCAAGAAAGTGCAAAGGCAAGGTCACTGCTTTGTTTTTGTTTTTAATTGAAGTATAGTTAATTTATAATGTTGTGTTAGTTTCAAGAGCATAGCAAAGTGATTCAGTTATACATATATATATATATTGTTTTCTCTTTCAGATTCTTTTCCATTATAGGTTATTACAAGATACTGAGTATGGTTCCATGTGCTATATAATAGGTCCTTGTTGGTTACTTATTTTATATACAGTAATGTGTACATTTTAATCCCAAACTCCTAATTTATTTCTATCCCCTGTCACTACTTTGTTTTTAACTTTATCTACTATTTCAAATATTCTCACCCCTCTAAAGCATTTTCTTTGTTTTTCCTTTTTCTGCCAGAAAAGATCTTGATGCTGATCTTTTTTCAAATTTTAAAAATTTCAGTAAAGTAAAAATAACATAAAATGTACCATCTTAGTCACTTTTAAATGTACAGTCCAGTGGTATTAAGTACATTCATATTGTTGTGTAAGTTTGACGCTGATTTTTGATGTTTGGGAAAGTGTCATTTTCCTTGGTGATCTATCTTGTGCTCCCTTTCTCTGCTTTCAGAATTATTTTCTTGAAAATAATCTCAGTCAGAAAGAGATAAAAGAACAGATAAGATATATAACTCAGAGACACAATAAAACCCTTGTTGATTTCTAATCATGTCTCATCAGCCTGGATTAAGTATGAAGGCCAAGCACTGAATTTATTTGCATGTGATTGTGAACAGAATTTTTACAAACCTGGTGTTTCTTAATTTTACATTTGATTTACCATTTTTGCCACCTGATATTTTAAAAAATATGATATATTTTGCGTTCACTCCTTTCACCTCCCCACAAGTATAGATTATAAATGCACAAAAGGAAAAGAACAAGACCTAATAATCTTAACATTCCTCATTTCTATCTTAGTGTCTTGCAGTGCAGGAGACACTCAATAAATGTTGACTTAAATTGAACAGAGCAAAACTTTTTCCTCCCTTTGAGATCCTTGATAGATTTCAGCCCTATTTCAGCAGCTGAAATAAGTAGGGGAAGGGTCAAGAGAGGCTCCAGTTGTAGCACCTGCTCAAGTTACCCTGATGTAACCGGATAAAAAGATCCTTGTGGGTAGAGGGAGGGAGTGCCATTTATGTTTGAACAGCTTAACAAAGTTGGAAATATTCTTATCTTTGGAATCTTTTAGAGGACACTTTTGGACTTAGTGGAATTCATTTATTGGCTTTTCAATAAGTGAGCACTTGAGTTAAGCTAGAACTTCCCATTTTTAGAAATGCTAGGATTGATTTTCACTTTAAAATTTTGCTTCTGAAGTCTCTTAATGGTGTGGAGATGGGAATTCACTTAAAAGAGAGAAAATGTAAAATATATTTTGAAACACACATATGAATGACAAAAACTTTGAGCTGAATTGCTTGCAGTGTCTAATGTGACATTCTCTTCATACCAGTACACCAAAAATTAAAGCCATCTGCTTAGGTTTAAAAGGCAATTTCACTTCCAGAATGGCAAGGCCAGAGAGTCTCTGGAAATGGTTTGTTTGTAACGGATTTTAAAATTTGGATGAGTGAAAATTATGAATCTCACTCTGAAAAGTAGACTGAGGAAAACAAATGGTTTGATTTTGTTTTCCCCAGCAGCTTGGAAATTCTCCATTATGTCCTACAATTAGTGCTTATTCAATATTGTCCAAACTTAATAAGCTTAAAATAAGCTTTCTATGGTTCATACATAGTGCTTAAGGATCTATTTGTCTGAAAGTGATAAACTTATAGCATAAACAAGTAGAATACAGGTTATTTTCAGGCAGGGGTCACATGTATGTGCTTTTTTAACCCTTTGTTGAAATAATGCCTTTAATTCTATAAGCTGAGTTAGAGGCAAACCTATCTGTACAGGGCCTCTGAATGTAAATAAATACAGTTTCCTAAGGTCTCATGTCTCCCAGAAAGATTAAGATTTGGCCTAATGATGTAATAGTATAGAAAGTTTATGGGAATAATGGTTGAAGTAAATGGTGAAATCTTGCTCTTCAGAATGAATAAGGAGTAACAAAATCCCAAACAGAACTGAAGGCATTTAGAGTTGCCAATGCATTCCTAAAATGGGCAACAGGGCAAATAGGGAGATGGAAGGCTGCTGATGGTGGTAGTTGGTGGAAAAGAATAGAATGAAACTTGCTAGTCGTTCCATGTGTAAACGCTGCCTTGAGGAGTGAGCCTGGGATCGCGAGGTCCCCAGCAGCTCTGTTTACCTGTGTGTCAAGATAGAGGTGACTCTGACTTATTACCCAGAAAGCCTTGCCTTCTGCCCCACTTATCTCAGTGCCTTTTTCTCTCTGACACAAACTGATAAGAACCTGGAAATGTGGGTCAGATGCTGCGCATGGGGAAGTCCCCAGCCACAGCCCCGTGAATAATTCTAGAAAAGTTCCATGCAGTTCTAGAGAAAACCTCTGTTATTTCCAGAGACAGCGTTCTGAACAGGAGCCTGTTAGGACGTGCTGTGTTCTAAAGTGGGGACTCAATGTGAGGTCAGAAACGTGGAGGTTGAGTAGAAATCGGGAGCCTTAGTTTGCACTCTAAAAAAAAATCCATTCTGTTGCTGAGAAGTGAACCATACTTCAGTAGGATTGCATAGGACAAGGGTGTAGCAAATACCTCTGCATTACTGTTCTATTCCAGTTCACAGCAACATCTGCCATATTTCTAGGCCTATATCTATATTCACTTCAAAACAGGAAGTCTGAAGGCAACATAAGTGAAAAGATTGGTTTTACTAAAATAAAATGAAGAGGAAGTAGCCAAAGAATCTGAGACACGATCTCTTTTTTTTTTTTAAGGTGCAGTAGGTAGAATTTGAGTCTGTGTGTTCTTGATAAACACATTAGGGTTATTGGGGTTTCTGTTTTTCATGGTAATGTGTGCATTTTCTGCATAAAGGGAAGCAGAAGCTGAAAATGGCATTATTCGTCCTTGGGAAGGAGGTGCAGTCCCGTAATAGACATCCCACTCCATATCACCTCCTCCCACTACTAAGAAACACAAAACAGTGTTGAGTGGCTTGTGAAAAAGCTAGAGTCTTAATTCTCTTTATTTATTTATTGTTCAATAAACACTTCAAGCACTTACTTTGTGCACTTTCTAAGAAGGAAAAAGCTAACCTGTCTGGAGAAAAGAAAGATAATAAATGGAGAGATAAAAGGAAAAAGTAACCACCACCATCAACAACACTTGTCATCTCTTCTTGGGCTCTTAAGAAAAAGAACCAACATATTTGTTGAAGATAGGAGAATACAAAATAATACTTAAAACTGATAGATTTTAATCCAGATTAAACCTAATACATATTAGGTTTTATTTGTTTGTTTTATTATTTGTATGGGGGGATACCAAAGCAAAGTCAATAAACTTATTAGTCAAGAGTTTTCTTAATTCAAAGAAACTTGTCAGGAAAACCATGCTGTTTGACTCAGCATTGGAGACATGGAAAATCTTGGTTCTAAACTGTAAGAAACAAACAAATACATCACAACCAACTTCTATCACTTTGGGAGAGAAGTGTCTGAAGGTAACCTTGTGGCACTTGACTGGGACAGGGAGGCTGGACCTACCTTTATGTCATCCATCAAAGCCATGGAGGCTTGGTTCAAATAGCTAAGATCCTCACCCAAACTGAAGTTCATGGCAAATGTTGGCGAGGGGACGAATCTATGCTTTTGCTAGAAAGGGCAGTTTATACACCTCAAGAAAGGGCAAGATTCATTTGGAGACGATTTTCCTTAGCAAACCTTGTTGAGCTCATCTTGTGCCAGTCACTGTGCACACCGCTTACCTCCAGGGGAAGACGTGGACAATCAAACAGACCATCTCAATGTAACGTTGTAGGGGGTGAGGCAGAATTACACGCAAAATGTTTCATAAATGCTAATGTTGAGTTTAAATGCATAATGAAGGATAGCAGTTAGTTAGTTTTCTGAAATTTGGTTCTAATGGTCAATTTTGGTTTTAATGGGCATCGGATGGGAAATGTTTCCAAACTACTATGGGAGATACAACTAATGGGAAATGTGTTGTCATTCCTGGTGGTCAGATTTATGCCACTGCCTGATCTGTTATACAAGGGAAGAATTTCTGTGGACAACCTGGATTGTTAATGTCAAAGTGAAATGGTCATCACTAAATGAAAGGTTGACTTTCATTTCGTGTTATCATGACTGCAGCCATCAGTGTCATGCTGTGAGCAATGCATTAGTTCAACTATCAACAACTAGCTGAGTAACGACAGCCAAGTCCATTAATCTCTTGAGACCACGGCTTGAAAGCACTGTATTTAGGGTTTATGAATAAAGCAATACAGAAGCATTTTCTTTTACAAAATGCTTTGATTCAACAATGATATGAGTGCCCACTGTATGCCAAAATTTAATCAGTAATATCTTTACACACAAAAAGAAGGGTTCCAGATATTCTTTTCTTGGCAATGCTGTTTGCTTGGAAATTTTACCCTATGGTACCCTTTCTGTCTACAGCTGTCTTCTGCCTTGTCCCCACAATGGAGCTGATTTTAGGCTAAAGATGAGTGCATAACATTTGAAATACTTTCAGATATATGAGAGGCAAGACATTATTTAAAAGTAAACTCTTGGCCACCATAGTAATAAGGATCTGATTTCATGCACTCATGAAAAAGGAATGTGCTGAAAAATAATTCAGCACACAAGCTGCATTTAAAGTGACCGCAGTGTCATTATATGAGCAGTCCTCATCTGCTTGGCCCTGTATGGAACATTCTGTGCAGGACAGTGCTGGCTACTGATTTTTCCCCCTAAAATGAATGGTAAATTCAGTGCTTATGAAAGTAGAAGAGTTGGCAGGAAAGTGCAGACTTGTGTTTACCCACAGGTGGTGATTTTAACTCATGCAGCCCAAGTCTCCATGGCCAGCCCTGCTCTGTGATCCTAGAACAACTGACGCCAATGGCAAATGCCATGTAGGGACCATCTTAGTACGAGTCTGGCAAGAGGGTGTGTGTCAGTCTTGGGGGCAGCAGAAGAAGAGACATGTGATGGATAACATGACTATTTTTCAAGAAATTTAGTTCTAGTGTGTAACTTACTTAACATGAATCTCCTCATTAGCCTTCAAGAAATCAGATTAAATAAGGTGACTTCTGGATGTTTAGGTAGCGCAATAAAATCGGGGGAGAAAATGAAATACCTTCAGGACTGTGGTGAAAATGTAATATGATTTGAAAGTGAATGTGGTTTCAGCTTTCAAATTTCAGAAGTTATATGAATTCCTACTCATTTCTACTAATCCACAAGAGAGAAGCTCAAGATCTGCTTTTTTGAATTTGAGCTTAAAAATTAATTTCAGTTTCATTAGGTGCCATTTGTTTATTTTTGTTTTTATTTCCATTTCTCTAGGAGGTGGGTCAAAAAGGATCTTGCTGTGATTTTGCACAGCAAAGGAAACCACAAACAAGATGAAAAGACAGCCCTCAGAATGGGAGAAAATCTTTGCAAATGAAGCAACTGACAAAGGATTAATCTCCAAAACATACAAGCAACTCATGCAGCTCAATATCAAAAAACCAAACAACCCAATGCAAAAATGGGCAGAAAACCTAAATAGACATTTCTCCAAAGAAGATATACAGATTGCCAACAAACACATGAAAGGATGCTCAACATCGTTAATCATTAGAGAAATGCAAATCAAAACTACAATGAGATATCATCTCATACCAGTCAGAATGGCCGTCATCAAAAAATCTAGAAACAATGAATGCTGGAGAGGGTGTTGGAGAAAAGGCAACCCTCTTGCACTGTTGGTGGGAGGGTAAATTGATACAGCCACTATGGAGAATAGTATGGATGTTCCTTAAAAAACGAAAAATAGAACTACCATACGACCCAGCAATCCCACTACCGGGCATATACCCTGAGAAAAACATAATTCAAAAAGAGTCATGTACCAAAATGTTCATTGCAGCTCTATTTACAATAGCCAGGACATGGAAGCAACCTAAGTATCCATCAACAGATGAATGGATAAAGAAGATGTGGCACGTATGTACAATGGAATATTACTCAGACATAAAAAGGAACGAAACAGAGTTATTTGTAGTGAGGTGGATGGACCTAGAGACTGTCATACAGAGTGAAGTAAGTCAGAAAGAGAAAAACAAATACTGTATGCTAACACATGTATATGGAATCTAAAAAAAAAAAAAAAGTGGTCATGAAGAACCTAGGGGCAAGATGGGAATAAAGATGCAGACCTACTAGAGAATGGACTTGAGGATACGGGGAGGGGGAAGGGTAAGCTGGGACAAAATGAGAGAGTGGCATGGACATATATACACTACCAAACGTAAAATAGATAGCTAGTGGGAAGCAGCTGCATAGCACAGGGAGATCAGCTCTGTGCTTTGTGACCACATAGAGGGGTGGGATAGGGAGGGTGGGAGGGAGGGAGATGCAAGAGGGAAGAGATATGGGGACATATGTATATGTATAACTGATTCACTTTGTTATAAAGTAGAAACTGACACACCATTGTAAAGCAATTATACTCTAATAAAGATGTTAAAAAATTAATTTCAACCTCAATAAAACTGTAAAACAAACAAATACATAGAAATAAATTTTGTGATTTTCCCCCTACATTTAAAAAGTACTTAACATTTAAAAATACTTGCTCTAGCAAGTATTTCCTGGCAGTCCAGTGGTTAGGACTCTGTTATTTCACTGCCAAGGGCATGGATTGGATCCCTGGTTCGGGAACTATAAGCCCTCAAGCCACGCAGTGCAGCCAAAAATAATTTTCAAAAAAATTTTAAATAAAAAGAACACTTGCTTTGTCTACATGTTACATAGTCAATTTTAAGTGGGTTCAAACTGCTATATAAAAAAATAATGTTCCTGGGCATTTCATTATAATTAAATCAACATCAAGTCAGAACGTATGTACTAATCTGTGGTGTCAAGCAGGATTCTTTCACCAAAGCCATATACTTACAGGGAACAGCACTATGGGCACAGTTAGCGTTACGGCCACCAGGACGGCCAGGCGTACCATGAGGAGAGGGGTGTCAAATGTGTACACTTTGCTGTAAGCATGAAGCAATTCATCTTCAACTTCTCCTGCAAAGAGGAAGAGGAGAATGAGTTCACTAGGTGTAGTCAAATCGGCACTGCTTACCGAAGACAACGTTTTATAGAAGGAACACAGTATAGTAGAAAGAACCCAGGTCTGGGAATCCAAACACCTCTGTTTTTATCCTGTCTCTTAGGTTATGAGCTATATGACCTTTGTTCAAATGAACAAAGGGGCCCTGAAGCTTGTAAAGTTGCAGGAGGTAATATAAAATTGCTAAGGCTCTTCTCTAGGTCATTTGCATTGTGATAAATCTTTCTCTGCTATACAGAAGCACCACAAAACAGAGGACAGGCTGAGGTCTTCTGGTTGAAAGGGATGAAACAGCCAAGCCTCATCAGCCTGTCCGTCACGTCTTGCCACCTCCCTCCACCCTCACCTGCCCAGTGAGCCCCGAAGCAGCTTCTCCAAACCCAGCATGGAAACCCTAGGACAAATGATCTTTAACATTTTTTCAAACGCAACCATTATGACTCCATCATGACACTGACAGACATACTTCTGGGCTTTTTCAAGTTTTTGTTTGTCTCACTGAATTGAGACTCATTGATTAAGTAACAAAGATGAATTAGTATGATTGTTATAGGGTCTCCCAATGAATACCGCTATAAGATTAAGATGCTGCCCTCCTGGCAAACACACTTCTTTCAGAATTCCAGGCATAAATGACAAGGAAATGCTTACAGAATCAGATGTACACTGATTTTCCCACTACTCCCCTCAAAATCAGACAAAGGGGGTTAAAAATACTTTCAAAGGCATTGACCCAATTTTCATTAGTTTACAACCAGCGAAGAGTTAATGCCCAATCTAAATCAGTGCTTGGTTAAAAGCCAAATATTAGTCAAAAAAAAAACCAAAAAAAAAGCAAGCAAATGGTGCCCCCTCCAGTCTCTTCCTACCCAATTTGTCTTGCAATCAATTTAATTTACCAAGTCAGCAGGGAAAAAATAATGCAAAATGTTAGAGAGGCTTATTTTAAAAATATATTTACGTTGATAACATTGATTTGTGTTAATGTTTGATTCCCTGAAATTTGTCTGTAGGGCCATGCTTCGTCGAAGAGAAGAACAATCCTGCTCCTTTTGTGTCCTGTTAAGATGCCACAGAGGATATGTTTTTGGCATAATCAAACGTGGCCACAGTCACTTTGTTTTTTGATAGTACGTCCCCAGATCGAAAGGAATTCTGTCATGCCCTTTTTTCTTAGGAAACCATTCACTATAACAGAATGGAATGAGATAATCCAGAAATTTTGTATAATGCTCTAAGCCCCCAGATTTGGCTTGACTGGTAAACGAGAAGCAGGTTCCAACTCAAGGACTTGGTACTTTTTCTGCCATTTGCTTGGTAGGTAGTTATTCCACTAAAAGAGCTTTACAACATGCAATCTGATTCACTCTCACAGTATGTATGTAGCTTTAGATGGCTTAGAAAATCAAGCCAAAGAAATATCCTCTATCCCCTAAGGAAAATAATTAAATTAGAGGGACGGTTTTTACAAAATATGTGTGAATTCACAAATTATTAGAACCTGTTAGGCAGCCTGGTTCAGTTTCCATTTTCTTAGGTCAAATGAGACTAAAATAGCATGATAATTGAGCATGTTCATCTACAGATCATGCTGTTTATTGAGAGTAATTGAAAGAATTATACCTACCCGGATTAATGATCAGTCCAACTAGGATTTGCACAAAGAAAATGACTTTGACAGAGTGACCTACCGTAAAAGGTTAGGTAACCAAAGAGGGCAGCAAGCAGGTACATGACGAGCATCCCCGTGATGGAAACATTTGACACTGTTTGCATCTTCCTCTGGGACCGACTGAAAAGAAAAAGAACACCGAGCTTTGGTTTTCTGAACAGATGAAAATCTCACTACTTACAATTAAAATTTTAAAAATAATAAAAGAATGTGTGCCTGTGTTACTCATTATAAAACCACATTTCTAGTGCAGAAACACAACTTATTTAAATTTGCCTTAGGGAATTATGGAGGATTTGTTTCCATTTTTCTTAAATGCTACTTCTTTAGTCTTAGAAAGGACTATTTTCCTATATGAGGATCAGTTTATTTTATGTTGATAAGTATGCTTGTCTATTGAGTATTTAAGAATGTAATTAGCACAAAGGTCAAACTGGCTCCTAATGCAGAAAGACTTCCTATTTCATAGTGAGATAGATTTGAGGACCAGAATCCACTAGAAACTGCAAAGCACTACTCCCAGGAGTCCAGACAACCTGAAGCCTGACAGCATTACCTGGACAGCTTCTGGAAACCATTCTAGAGGCACCTGGCTGCTGACACTGGGGTAACTGCTATCACTTCTCTGTCTTTCGGCTCAGATCAAGTGTAGAGTAACTGCTACATGGGATTTTCCAAGTCAATCAAAGACATCAAAATAACTGAAAGTGCTCTATAAGTTTTTTAAGAGGTAGATCTGAATATATGGGGCAAGTTATTGTTATTTAGTGAGAACAAAGACTGAGGTTATTGATGTCTGGATAAAGAAGATGAGAATTATAGGACCACCTCCCCTCAGGGTAAAGGAAGAAGCTGTTGTAGTGGGCTCAGACCCACTCATCCCCAAGGGCATGTTAACAACCTCAAAGGGAAAAGAGTATTAAGGGATCACAGAATATGAGCTGGAAGAAAGAAGATTGTCTAACCAGTGTCTCCATTATACAGATTAGACTATGAAGGCCAGATACTGGCACATCCCAGTGGTGGAATGTCTTCTAGGCAAGGGTTAAAGACTGACCATAGGTGACATCAGTGGCTTAGCCAGGCCACCCTAATAATAATTTTTGGTCTTCACGGGTGTGGGTCATTTCCAGTTCAGGGGACCTCACTTCTTCCCACCAATATTCAAATTCAAATCCCTCATGCTTGCCAAAATCCTTACAGACATTGGCTCATCCTCCCTCTGTCCTGAACCCCAACCCTGGATCCTTAGGATGAAGGAACAGGAGAAAAGGAAGCAGTGAGGGGGCTGATTCACACCTTTGTGGTGAAAGCACATTACTGATGAGTGGTTATAGCATAAACCTCCTGTGAAGGCAAAGCTGTAAACTATGCTTCTGTATAAAGCACCTTTGAAAATACGAGCACATTTTCAAAGCAAATTAGAACGCTAAAATGATGGCTGCCTTACTCTTTGAGTTCACTGTAGATGGGAAGGACCTCAGGGTGGCATACAAAAGCAAATGCTAGGATGGGAATTGCATAGGCCGTCTGAAAAACAAAGACAACACCACATGTTTAGCATTTCAACACAGAGAGCTACCCCAGGCCATCTCAGCTTGTGAGATAAAAACTCAGAGGCCACGTTGCTAGGCTCTTAGAAGCCTAGACCTCTCACTTACCCGGGAGTTGAATACAAAGTATTTGGGCTGACATTTGTCATCACTGTGTGCTTCATACTCTACTCCACTGCCATGAATAGAGCCCTTGGCCTGTTTCTCATCTAGCTCTGCAGGATTCTGGTGGGTGTAATCCATCATGAAGTTCACACCACTACTCTCAGAGTTGTTGGGTAACATCATCACGTGCATTGGAACTGTATTGTTGAATGTCAGATTCCCAACATTGTGATCCAGAACAGGCAGAGGGCAGGGTATTTGGAATTTCTTGTAAATCACCTAGACCCGGTCATTAACACAACAACAAGAAGTCAGCCTTTTGAGGAAAACAATGAAACAAAAATCCCTGTGGGTGGTTTATGGGGTAAAGGTGAGGGAACTCTGCTGAGGATTCCTTTTAGACTAATGGACAACAGAGACTCCCTCTATCCCCAGTTTGATGTAAGGAGTTGGAACTATGGTTGGCAACTCTCTGCCTCAGAGTCAACAAGACAGTATTTTGCGTGAATCTATCCCAAACTTCATGCATACTCTTCCATGAGAAAGATGATCAATTTCTTGCTACGTTGCATCTCTTTCATGTCTTCAAACTAATGAAAATATGGATCATCAGGAAATTCCCCCCTCCTCCTTTGCCTCTTTGGGGAAATGCTATATAAATTTTGGCATTCATGATATTAGCATAAATCCCCCCTTTTGGAGGGGAGAGGGAGTGGGGTGGGGAGAGGATTTCTTTCTTTAATTCCACTGTGGTCACCTTCTCTTCATGGGTAGAATGAGTAAGAGAAAATGGCTGATTCATGTAAATATGGCTAATTCTACAGCCTACTCATTTATCTTCTGGGACTCTTCACTTCTTTTTCCTCCGCCTGTCTAAATACTGGGTTGTTGTCACATTTCTGCTTGAAATGTTCCTTTCATCCAAATATACATTCAGTATGCCTAGAACATACTATTAGCAATGGTCTTGACATTCTAACTCAACTATTTTTAAACTCATGACTGTTCTTTTCTCATTCCAAATTAGAATACAAGGAAATTGCTTGTGATGCAAGAACTATTTCATGCTAATGATGTGCTTGAACAAAAATGAGGACACCAATTCAGGCACTGAAAGCATCACACCCCTACCAAGTTACAAGGATCATGTCAAAAATCACTTACCACACTGACAAAAAACACCATGCAGGTAAGAGAAAATCCACTGGTATAACCAAGGTAACCTAGGGGTTAGCAGAGAAATTCCAGAAGGTGAATATGGCATCCACAATCAGCTTACCTCTTGGAAAACAAAATGAAAATAAAAATGGAAAATGACTTTACCTAAATTTTTAAGAAGAGAAAGTGGAAGAATGATTCCAACTGACACAAATATGACGAGGTAGTTGCCATTGACATACCATTCTCTAGAAAAGAGAGACCAGAATATTAGGATCAGAAAAGACCAAGTAGAATGAGTCTCTTGATGTTACAGAGAGAGCAGAAGACATACCCAGTATTTTCTTCAAGTCCCATGAACGCTCTGATTACTTCAGGTAGTTCGTATTTAATAATGAAGAGGTAGCTTGACATGGCTAAAATGGAAGACGTGAGAGCTTAGTGGTGTGCACGGCACCAAAGTCACAGGCAAGTTGTGAGAAGTCCAGGCATTGGTACACCCCTCCTTCTCAGTAATTCCCAAAGCGAAAGAAAAGCCACCCACTATGTATTCTGTACTGTTTCCAAGTTCTTCTCATGAATAGACATTCGGCCCTTTGGCTCTTGCCTACGGACCTTTGCTAACAGTATCAATGCTGATTCTGTGTTAAATCCAGCTCTGAGGTTTTCAGTGAAGCTACAGTTTCAAAGTTTTTTTTCCTGGAGTCATACTGGATTGATAAAAAAAAAAGTACAAGAGAGGATAGCTTCTCTAACCTTTGTCAATGAAGTTTTTTCTATATCCTTTGTCCAAATAAGAAATCATACAAAGTGGCAAAATTTCTTGAACGTCTAGGTAAGTGATGTATGTGTGATCACATACTCTTCTGAATACCTGATCTATAAAATCTATAAACCCGCTCCTTGGAAAAATAGTTATGCATAACATACAATTTTGCCTACAATTGTAGGGATGTATGCAACATCCCTTTCCCAGGTCCATCCACTCAGTGAAGAATAATACTAATTTGCTATTTCACACGTGATCAAAAGACTCAATTGAAAATAAAACTGACAAGTTTCGCATTGCAAGTTTTAAGTGTGTGCTACATCCTTCTGGTGAATTTTTGCTAACAGACATTTGAAGCAGATATCTAAGTTGCAGATCGAACTATTAATAGTTTAAAAATATTTCCTTAATCTCAAACGAAAGTAATAACGGTGATAACAATTCCCCACATTGTTTAGTTCTGCATGTAATCAGCTGAAAATCCACATGAAAGAGCAAGGTGCATCTTATCATCTTCATTCCACAGCTGAGGATATAAAAATTTTGAGAGCTTAACTGACGTGTCCAAGATCGCACAGCTTGAAAATGACAGACCACATCCAAAATATAAGATCCCTGATTTCAGGCCAGTGTGTCTTCTCTATTGTGAAATGAAATGATTTTTACAATACCTGATGTGTCTTCTGTAAACATGATTTGGTTAATCTTTACAAAGACCTTGGCTAAAGCTAAATCTTACAGAGGGTAAACAGAGGAGATATTTCTGATTAACTGGTTCAGCGAGGTACCATTCAATTTTAGAGCTATTAGTTGCTGACTCTCAGTGATGTCACCACTGTTAATGTGTTTGGTCTTTGAAAATTCAGAATGATCCAGACCTGTCTGGGTAATGTCAACATTATTCTGCTAATGGTCAGTGTTAATTTTTCAGGGGATTGAGAAAATTAAACGTTCTAAATGTGGAGTTGCTAAATACAGAAATACAAGTGATTTCTTTTAGGCCACAATAACCACTAATCACATAGAGTAACCAAAGTGAGAGATTTTCAGGAAAGGTGTATGAAATTTCATCTCACTCCCTTAAAGCCACACTGTGGGGTGAGGGCCTTGACTGAGAGACCATGTTATAGTTTATTCCATTGTTTAGAAGCATAATAGTAGCTATACTTGGAACAATAGACAATGCTGTTGCCACTCAGCCTGTTGAGCTCAGGGCTAAGCATGTGTATGTCCAGTTAGTTCAGTGGTCCAGACAAGTATATTAGATCACCTATGAAGAGATCCTATGAAAGGTTTGATATTTTATATCTTGATAAGGCTGAGAATTTGAACCAAATGTAAAGCAGTTTATTTGGTGGGGAATGGGGGGACTTATATGCTTGGGACACAATGCCAGTAAAATGAATGAAACAATTCCAGTGTTACTGCCAAATTCTACCCAGGACTGTAGTCTTACTATACAAAAAATATGAAAGACGTAAATACAAATCATTAAGATATGACTGATTTTATTTATCTGCCTACCAACTATCCGTTATCAGGAGCAGGTATAGTTGGATAAAGGTTACTAAAGAAATTGCTGCATTCTAGAAATGCTGGATAATTCCAGTGATTTTATTAATCAAGAAGAATGACCTCCTTGCAAGATCTCTGTGTAAGTTTATTTATTGCAGAGTTGTTTACAATAGTAAAAAACCTGGAAACGATCCAAAACTGTTCATCAAGGGATTCAGTAATCCAATTACGGTGTATTTATACAATGGAAAGCTCAAAAGCCATTAAAAAGAGTAATATGCAAAAACATTCAAGGCATATTGTTAAAGAAAAAAAGCAAGCGGTAAATCAGTATTAGAAGATGATCCTGTTTTAACAGTAACAATATATTTGTTAAATTTGTCATAGAGGAAAACCTGGCATGGGTTTTTCTAAGGATGATTTACATAAACATTTCTTTGTAATTTATATATTTATATAATGTTTTTATCTTTCACAATTAGCATATATTTGTCTTATAATTATAAAAATGCCATTTAAAAACAACCAGGAAGGCTCCAGTGACATGGATATTGAATCTAAGAACTGGAGAGGAAGGGTGCATGTACTGAACCTGTATTATTATGACACTGTGAGGAAGAGCTATTACTCTCAATTGCATAGGTGGAAAAATTGGACTCAGAGGTGTAAAGTGATTTTCCCAAGGTCATAGATACTGACAGAAACAAGCTCAAATTCAGGTGCTGTCAGGCGCCAAAAGTCTATTCTCTACTCATGGGTTTTAAAATGTCTTTTAAAAAACAGTGACATACCAGATATATACAAACAAGGCTAAGGGGGCCCAGAAGAGCTAGTACCTAATAGCCTAGAGAATGATGGATCATGGAGCAAACAGAGAGGGAGAGCCAGAGAATGTGTATGTGTTAGGTCTGGAGAATTGTAAAAGTAGGGGAACTAAATATAGTTTGTTATAGTATGACACAGGACACATAGGGAACAGATGATAGATAGATAGATAGGTAGAGAGAGAGAGAGAGAGAGGAAGAGATTGGGGTTTGTAGGAAAGGTATCAGAAAGGTAGGCAAAGGAAAGATGATGAAAACCCTTATATGTCAGACTAAAGAGTTTAAATTTTATCTTGAACATCATGAGGGCATGCTGAAGAAGTTTATGCATGTGAGAAGCAAGAGTAGATCTGAATTTGAGAAAGTTCATTTGGAAGATGAATTACAGATGGAAGAGGGGAAACTAAATACAGGAATAACAGGTAGAGGTCTACTGCAAAAGTCTGAGCAGAAATAGTAATCACCTGAGGTGTGATAGTGAGACTAGAAGGAGAGGAGAGATTCAAAGGCTAAATAAGAGAAAGAATGGATAAAAACTGGTATTTGATTGGATTGTCAGGGTTAGGGAGAGAGGGAAAAGTTTAGGCTGACACCCAGATTGCTGGCTTAAGAAACTGGACGCTGCTGGTATTGTTCACTGAGATGAAAGAACAGAAGTATAGAATAACAGGTTTGGGGACTGGGTAGGAGGTGAGGAAATAAGTTCTACTATGTGGTGATATAGTCCAGGTCGTGCAAGGAGACTTAGCCAGTAGGACATCTGAAATATGGGTCAAGATGCCTTTTGAGGGTCAAAGACACGATAGGACCAGTGAAGCTGGTGGGCATACATATCATCTGGAACACTATTAAAAAAATGTACTTATCATCTGGAACACTATTAAAAAAATGTACTTCTCGGCTCTCCTCTGGAAGGGATCATTCAGTAGGAATTAAAAGAATCTGTAGAACAAGAAATCTGTGCTTTATAATGCTTCCGACGCCTAGCCAGATTTTTGCCTTAGCACAATTTCTAGGGATACTCTACAGTGGGCGGGCTCTGTGCAGGCTGTGTTTCAAGGACCCCCAAATTTGGCTATGTGCCTCAGATACTAAATTTTCCCTTTTATGAAATAAACTCAATCATACATGTGACACATCAACTGTTTGGGCAATGACAGATATAAGCACTAGCGCTTTAACTTTTAAAAGTAATAATTAAAGCCATTTGAAATCAAGAAAGGTTTTATTTTATATTTTAATTCTAGAATTTATTTGGTAGGGTTTTATATAGTATTTCATTTCTTAGATATTGCTATTTTCAATTAAAGAGGGATTAAGGAGCAATTAAAGAGCAAATCTATTTAGGAAACTCTACTTTTGAAATTTAAAAATGATAAAACAGCTATTTTTCTGTATTTAAAGGGCCTGTTCATTGCCATTGAGTTTTCTTATTTCTTGAACATCTTTTTAGAAAGTTTAAATGGTTTGTTGAAAGCCAGATCCTCTTACCTCCAATGTTCTGCATTGTAATGGAAATAAAAGCTCCGATTTTCCCAGGCCATCCAAATGCCTTTTCACCTAGTTTTTCATAAATTAAAGATCCTATAATCAAAAATGAAAAGAAACTTGTTTAAAAAAAAACTGTCTTAGTGACTAAAATATTTCGATGTAATTCTCCACTGGAGCCTCAAACATGTAAATAAACACCATATAGAAATTACAAACCCCAAATACGCAATCTCAAAAGCCATTACAAAATATGGTAAATGTTCTCCAAACAAGAAGCGATGCCTTCATTCATCTTGGCTCCAGGCAGCAAGTCAGAACTGTTATTTCTATCATCCACCAAAAGTCTTTTTCTCTATTTGGCTTGAACCTGAGCAGGTTGACTTTCACTTGTCTCACTTGCCCAGATAACTAAAAACATGGAGAGACCATGTGATTGGGGTTAGAAGAAAATGAAATGTAAAATTGACCAACACCATCCTATAGGTATAGAGCTAAAGGCTGAAATACCCTTTAATGAGAATCGAAATAGCATGTCTTAGGTCTAGGGAGTGGCATACCTCCTTCCTTGGCAGTCTTTAATAAAAGATGAACTGAATAGAGAGATAGGATCGCCACGGCAAGCAGCATGATTCTGTGAAGGGAATAGAGAGGAGACAATAATGTTTCTATAAAAAATAAGATGTAATAATATTAGATGTTACAATACATTATTACACTGGTCTTTTCAATCATTAACTTTCCAAGAGTATGTGGATTTGGGGGAAGCTGAAAAATTCTTTTCAGAACTCCACCAATGCCCTTAAATGTCCCAGAACTGGAATTGGCTTTATTTTATCGGCCAAAACATACTATTGGAAGTTCCTAACGCACCTTTTTTAGTCTTAGATTCTACCCAATAGTAGAATCTGGTTTATAACTTAGATGCTAAATGCATAGCAAAATTAGCAAATACTTACTCAGCATATGGGTATATGTACACCATATCTGCGTGATATTCCCATGAACATTTATAATTGAAGGGCTATTCAATGACCTGACTAAACATTAATGTAAAATCTAGAAATACAGAAGTCAAAGCAAATTCTGAGCTCTGTTACTACTGAGTCTGCATATTAGATGACAGTGATCAGATGTGTGAACCAGAGGGTCTGGCAATCGCCTGTGTAATAGAGAAAACAGAGAAAGGTAAGTCTAGGGTGCGGGAAAACCTTTGCTGTATTCAGAAAAATCATTTCTGGTTCAGGACCCTCCACATGTCCACAGGCATATATGATTTCTTTATGTATACAGTGATCAATGCTTCTCCAAAAATCAAGAATTGGACAGCAAAAATAGTGTAGATAGAAGCATCTATATAATAAATTAATGCACAATACTAAACTTTACCTGAAATTAAAAAAAAAATCTTATCCTTTGTTTAATATGATGAGAGCATACCAAACAGTCTCCCCTCAATTGATCTAATTCTTTGGTAATTCCTTGGGAAGTCAATGTTACAAATGTAGACTTAGACCGAGTTACAAATGTTATAGCTTTTCTAGCTCTATTGTACTGTTTGTTTGTTTTTTTTTCACAAAACATGTTCACCAGAACTGCCTAATCAATGTCTTATTCATACATTTTTCCATATACGTTATGAATTGACCTGTTTTTAAAGAATTATGTAATTCAGATTATATAATTTTGTTCCCCGGAAGAATAATAAGCGTACCCTGTATTCTAAATACATTTTCTGCTTTGGCAGAAAATACTAAAAGTAACACCGATGAAATCCTGTGTCACTTGTTGGGAATTGAGGGAGATTGCTGAATCCAGTTTGGGCTACTTGGATACACAAAACATACCTCATGATATCTAGCTATGTAATTGTTCTGGCCAAATTAATCTGCTAAATGTTTACAGGCCTGAAATGAGGCTTTCAGTTTCAAAAGTGGAATATTCTCCTGCCATGAAAATGAACTCTAGGATTGCGGGGAGCGTTTCTTTTTTTTTTTTTTTTTCCCTGCGGTACGCGGGTCTCTCACTGCTGTGGCCTCTCCCGTTGTGGAGCACAGGCTCCGGACGCGCAGGCTCAGCAGCCATGGCTCACGGGCCCAGCCGCTCCGCGGCATGTGGGATCTTCCCGGACCGGGGCACGAACCCGTGTCCCCTGCATCGGCAGGCGGACTCTCAACCACTGCGCCACCAGGGAAGCCCCCTAATTAATTTTAATGGTATGTGTAATTAGTAAGGAGAAGGCAGTCTTTTGTCTTAGAGATAGTGTACATTATAAAAGTGTACAACTACGCATATGAATATACCTCTAGCCATTAGGAGTCAGAAAATTTTTAAAACTTATTTTATTTCAAACATGGCTTAGAAAAGTAAAGCTGATATCAAAAGCCATTCAGCTAAAAAATACGACACCTAACAGTTCAATCAAAGCACTGACACGATATAAATATTTATAGTTCAGCCCGATCCTTAGCCCTCAAATAGCTGTGTGATTACCTAATCATAAGTGATATTCAGAACACAAATAGCATATATTTATAATATAAATGTTGCATTCTTAGACAGTTATTTAAGACTCCAGCACTGCATTAGGGGTTGTGATCTGCATTCATACTGATGCCTGACTAACATTAGACTTTATTCTTGTGAAGTATTTCACTGCCACCAACTGTGTCTTTGAAAATACCAGGCTGTACGTAATGCACAGATGTCTGTGGCTGTCTGTCACAGACAATGTGGTGTCCAGCCTCCAGGTTGGCTATGTGATGCTGCTACCACTAGGCAGCATTTGACCAAGTTTGGATAAAGTGCATTGGTTTAAGTATAAACTTTGGCCACTCTGCAAAAATCTCCGCGTCAAGCACTGTTTCTAGGTCTTGGGGATACAGACGTGCAGTGAGTAAAAACAGACATGGGCTCAACCCTTTGGACATGATAGTCTAGCAAGGGAGACAGACATTAACCAAATGAATCAGACGACCGCACTAAAATATTAACACTGTGATGAGTGTCTAATAAGGTGGTTTGTCCAAGTCATGGAGATTGGGGGAAGGCATAACTGAGGCGAGGCTGAGCTGAGTTATGAGGAGTTAACTAGCTGAAGAGGAAAGGAAAGAAGGTTCCAAGATCACGTGCAAAGGACCTGTGGTGAGAGGGAATGGCACCTTCATGGGATGGAGAGAAGGTCACTGTGCCCAGTATATCTTGTATATAGGGGCACAGGAGATGGGACCAGGGCATGCAGGACCCTGTAGGTCTGGTTTGGGAAGGGATGTTTTTCCTAAGAGTGTGTATAAAGTCAGATTTGCTGCCGGGAAAGATCTTTGTAACTATTAAACACCAAATTATTTTATAACTAATTACTTTGTGAAGTGGTTTCTATGGACTGGTAGGGCTGTTCCAGCAGTTTGGGGGATCGGGCACATAAACTTTCTGCCATTTGGTTAGGGATGGCTGGTTGAACAAGTATGGTGATTAGACTGCTCTGATTATTTTTGTTGCTGTTTTATTTAAAAGGAAGAGAATATGTTAATATTCTCTCAGATTATTCCTATTCACAAAGATCAAACTTCAGATTAATTGAAAGGGCACCAGGTATGCATGGGCTTTGAACCAAGTGGAGATATGTCCATTCACTTACATAAAAAGGATGATCCCTGTGTTGGCCATGGCATAGGACAGGCCCAGGATTCCACTGCCCATGATGGCGTTACTCAGATTGAATGAAGACATTCCAAAGGAGGTGGTTCCAGGATGCTTGAAGACAAAGGGATGCGTGACAAGCAAATATTTGCCAAAGGACGAACCTTTTTTTGGATTATTCTTATCCTATATTATCTTTACTGGAGGAGACTACCGTCCAATAGGGAAGATTAAGATAAAATCACAGTGAATAAAAGTCATGACTCAACTTCAATAAAAGTGTATAATTTTCAGTGGAATGTAGTACTTGATTTAAGCAGGGGTCTCAGTAAAAATAAAAAATGCAAGTTGAGTAACATAAAGAAGGGAAAGCATGTAGGATTGCAGATTACATTTGGGTTAGAATGATTTCTCCAAAAAACAAATAAATTTCATAAATGATTTATGCAGCCATATGGCGAACAGGAAAAACAAGCCCTTATTCCAGTAAGGGCCTGAATAAACAGAGAATGTGCTGATCAAGGCTTGGAAAATTTCAGTCACTTTGTTTTCGCACAGAGACCCAGGTAGATCAGACATCCTCAAGTCCTGTTTACTGCCAGAGAGCAGAAAGTCACTTACATGTTCATCGTCATAATCTGCCAACTTCTTTTTCCCCAAAAATCCATTTGTCAGAAATTTCTGACTTTCAGCATCTTCATTAGTAAATTGACTGAATACACACACACAAAGGAAAAAGAAGACAGTAAAAACATCTGGTAAATGCTCTGAGTTATACTTATGTTTCAGGTGATCTGTCACTGAATTAGGAGAGGAAAAACAAGACACTTAAGACTTGTTTTTCTCTTCTCCTCCACATACTACTGTTCCTTCCAGACCAATGACTGAGCCCCATTTATGAATATACTTTGGGAGGGAGGGAGAAAGTTATGAAGGAAGAAAATATTTTTTTAGTTGAGATCTTTTATAAGCCACATTTCTTCTTCACACATTGACTATGCAAAAAAAAAAAAAGAAAAGAGAGAGAGAGAGAGAATAATTAGAGCTAATTTTGTTGCCATTTCGAGCCCTCCCAAAGAAAGGGAACAGAGTAGTGACTGAGTTTTCTCAACTGCTAATATACCACGATCAGAGGATCTTATTAATTCAGTAAATATTTATTAAGTGCCTTGGCAATGTGATCCCATCTCACTTGATGCTCAAGTGTCTCTGTGAGAGAAACTTCCATGTCTCTGCTCTAAATATGCAGCGACTACGGCTCAGAAGAGTGAGGTAGCGCGTCCAGACGCACCAGATCCCAGGTCTAGGGTCTCCCACAGCGCCGTGCAGCCCTGGGCAGGGCACTGTAGCTGGTATTTTCCTCTTTTTTGGCTCCATCTTTTTATACACATATCCCTTGCTGGAAAGGAGTTGGATGGTAGCTCTGTGCTGTGTTTGGTTGTGTGTGAGTGTGTGTAGTTTAATTACTCTGAAAATGTACTTGAATTGTTAGACAATGAATGAAACTAAGAAAAACATTAAAGAAATCCAATGAATTAGTAGAAGAGTTGGGAGGACTTTAAGATGTCACTATCCATGGAACATTATGACTGCGGTCTGCTTGGTACAGGCTGGAAGCTGCACATCCCCTGACAGTACTGGTCGGCTCCTGAAGCTCTGTGTCAGAGGTTTAGAGGATATGGATCTAGTACCAGTCACGTTTCCGAAAGGCTTGACTAATGCTTTTTTTTTTTTTTGCGGTACGCGGGCCTCTCACTGTTGTGGCCTCTCCCGTCGCGGAGCACACGCTCCGGACGCGCAGGCTCAGCGGCCATGGCTCACGGGCCCAGCCGCTCCGCGGACCGGGGCACGAACCCGTGTCCCCTGCATTGGCAGGTGGACTCTCAACCACTGCGCCACCAGGGAAGCCCCACCAGGGAAGCCCCACCAGGGAAGCCCCACCACTGCATTTTGACACTGCAAAATATCACACAGGCTTTCTTTTTGTTACAGGAAATGCTCAAATATGTATACTTAGTTCTTAAAAGTGCTTTATAATTAGATAGATCGCAATTTTAGGACACTTCTTGCATGAGAAAGTAAAATAAAATGATTGGAGAGTATTTTATTAAAATAACCCTTAGAAATATAAAAGGGGAAAATAATTATTATAGATCTGTACAATTGATCTCTTATAATAGAAGCTACTTCTGAATATATCTTATGAGAAAGAAGGATAACAAGGTTACTTTTTGCGAATAGAGAACAATATAAAGTGTAGATAGAACGAGCAGACAAAATCATAAAGTTTTGTGTGCTTTTCTAAAACTCAAGAAGTGGATTTTCTTGAACCTCATGGTGTACAAGTTAGGAACATATCCTGTCATTTTCCTCCTATTTCTGGAAGGAAGTATAATGTCCTCAGATGCTGCCTTCTTCCATCTCTGCACTTCTGCACTCCCCCTCCCTCTTGTGCTTTATTTTAATGTCCGTAGTTAATATATTTGCTATGTGGAGGCTGGTACACAATGTTCATAGTTGGAAACAGAGACCATAAAATGAACTGGAGCCCCAGATGGACCTAACGATTACAAAAACAAAAGTGTCATCTAGATTTAAACTCTGGAACATCCAATGTTCTATTTTAACCTTAATCAATAAGTTAGAATCCTTTAGTCCATGAGTAATTTTTAAATGTTTAAATGTGAAAGTAAATAGACTTTCTCCTTTGAAGCATTTGCATGATCTTATTTTGGCATGAGATGAGTTGTAGTCATAAAACATGCCAAGATTGTATAAAATATACGAGAAATGTCCCCAGTGTCTTCAATGATTTAATACCAAACCCAGCATATATTGAAAACATAAGTATAATGATTCCAAATAAATGTATTATGTTGAACTTCCCTCTAAATTTACATTTAAGAGATCTATCCAAACATAAACAAAACCCATCTTTTTAAAGTGATCGTACAATTGCAAAATGATGACCCACTTGAGTCAGGAGTTACAAGCTAGGTCACTGTAAGTGTTCCAGAACACATTATCTGAAGCTAACAAAAGCATTCTTGCTCTTTCCATGACGGCTTTCAGAGGACCAAATGTCCTGTAGGACTGTTCTTAGGACCATGTCCCCTTCAGCTCTGCCACCTCCATAGAGCTCATATCTGTGTGCATCCTTCTCAGAAACAAAAGAGCCCTCAGATTTGATCAATTTCCTGAGGGTGATGAAGTGGAGGAGGAAAAAGAAAAGTTTACAGAGTATCATCTATCTCAAAGGCACTCACTTAATCCTCAGCAAAGTAGGCGTTGGTTTGCCATTCTGCATTTTCCACTGAAGCTCAAAGAAGATAAATATCTTCTCCAAGATCAGGTAACTCCTCTGCAGATTCCAAAGCCCTGGTTCTACTACATTGTGCTTCCTCAAGGGTCACCTAACTAGAAAGCATCATATTTACATCTCCAGAGTCTCTCTCGTCCGACAACACTAACGTTTACTACTGCGCTGGCTTCTTGGAGGAAGAGCAGTGCTTCCTCCCGACACCCTTCCTGGATGTTGTGAATGCAATAAGATGTCTTGGTTTGAGGATAACATTCTCCACTTCAGACTGAGATTTGGTCAAATATTCACTTCTGAATGTCTTAAGTCGTGCATAATTTGTGTTACATAATCTTTTGTGAGAAATTAATAAACTTATCAAATAACAGTTGTGCAGCTACTATGTACCAGGTAGTACCATTAACATGTTGTAGTGGCATCGTGAACATCTGGACAGGGAGAGGTTACGCAAAGCAGGGGGTGGTCACTTCTAACTGGGGGAAGGCTTCACAGGAGAACTAACATTGAGCTGAGTCTTGAAGGTTGAGTGCAGTCAATAGAGAAAAAGGGGAAGGTGAGTGGGTAATACTAAAAAAAAAGGGCATTCCAGGCACACAGAGCAGAGTTAATGAAGGAACAGGAGCTCTGAGTGGCTCGACAAGGCTAGGAAAGAGGGTACAAACAGGGAGCAGGGCAAGAGATGGACAGGAGAGCTAGATGAGGGCCAGATCATGCAAGGCCTTATATGCCAAGCAATGTATGTATAGTCTAATCTCTCTCCTATAGCTAATGGGGAACCACTGAAAGGGTTTACCCAGGGATGGAACATAAGTCAATTTGCAATTGTAAAAGATTACTTTTGCAAGGGATGTGCAGGGCTAGTTGGAAGAGAGCAAAATATAAGACAGGAAGACAAATCAGGGCTGTTCTAGTAGACAGGTGACAGATGATGAGGGCCTATAATAAGATGGCAATAGAATAGGTACAGACAAGTGGGTAGATTTGAAATATTAATGAGGTAGACCCAACCAGATATAGTCGAACATTGGATGTGCAGTTTCGGGGAAAGGCTGAGTCAAAGTTGACACCAAACATCCTTTGATTGAGCTCCTGAATGATAGTGATGACTTTCACCAAGATGGGTTTGCTTGAGGAGGGACAGAGTTTGAAGGGAATGGCAGTAGTTCAATATTAGACATTACAAGTTTGACTTTATCAATGAGGCAATTCAGACACATGAGTCATCCAGTAGAGATGTGTAGTAAACACATCTGTGAGTTGAAATAGAAGTGGAACCGGCGGAAGATATGGCATATGTTCAGTGGGTGAAGCCTGATGGCTGTGAATAAGCTTGCTCACAGGACACTTTTAGCCAGAGAAGAATCCCTGCAGAACTCTGGAGATGTAGCAACACTTACAGGGCAGTCAGAGGAAGAGGAGTCTGAGAGAATAGTCCAAAAGGTAACAGAAGTGATAGGCTAATATCATTTAAATTATTCTATATTATTAATAGGGACAAGAACACTGTAACTGCAATTCTAAATTAATCACACAAAGATTGACATACAATAATAATATAATAATGTGTACTTCAGGATCAGGGAGTTGATGTGTTAACATCAAAGTCATTGTTATCTCTCAAATAGGTAATAAATCCAACTTTTCCCAACAAAAAACTTGTTTTCCATGTCCATAAATGTCTCTTATTTTTCCATGGAACCTGGTTATTTTAACCCCATACCTGCTCATTGCTGCCTTTTCTAAATTTCCCATCCCGGTGTAGCTATCTTGAATACTTTCTCCACTGATGCTCTCATCATCAGGTTCGATGTTGACATTGCTCAGTTCCATGGGATCCATTTGAGCTGTCAGCGCTTTCTTGTCCACACACAAGCTCCTTCAGTGTAAACAAGATACTGTACCTTCAGCTTGAGGCTCTTCTACTTGGAGTTATGTTCAGAACACTCTGTTCTGCACACAGAACACAAAATAAATCATTATAATTTACTTTAAATTAGATAAATAAACACTAGTCACCTATTTGTGTATGTTCTCTGTAAAAACATGGAAAGGAAGTAAACTCCTAAAAACTTCACATAAACATGTCCCCAAAGGTTCCATTACCCAATACAAAAAAAAAAAAAGAAAAAGAAAAAGAAAAAAAGAAAATGGAAGAGAAAAAGGAAAATTCTTAATAAATTGCCAAATCAGCAGGTATTTATAGAATGCCTATGTGTGGCAGGTGCTTTGCTAGTCACCGTAGGAAGAAAAAAAAATCTTAAGACATGGCAGCAGACTTTAAGAAGCTTTAGCTATTTGTAAGCAGATTGCATGACTTAAAAGGGCGACAATAGTAAACTGTTGATAAAGGAAGATCTGCCAAGGCAGAATCTACCAGTGTCTCTACCAGCAGTAACACAGAAAATTACTGCTTTAATTTGTTAATTGGGCATGAAAGAATTAACACCACCAAAATGCTTGATGACATGCAACACAGGGTAGGATCAGCCTCAGGGAACCACTTTCCAGGCACTTGGATCATGAAGCCAAAGTTAAGAATAGTAACCAAAGCAAGTACAGGTTTATCTTTGAATCAGCCTCAGTCACCATTTATATAAAGTTGAAATGCACTTTAACAAGAAAAGGGTCCAGCTTTTAGGCTCTGCTCTGCCTTTAATTTATTGGATTTCAGCACAAGTTATTTAACTTTTTGACCTCATTTTCCTCAACTGTAAAGTGAAAAGGGATGGACTGGCACTGTGTTAAAAGATGCCATGAACCCATTAATGGTAATGTTCTGAAATTTTTACTATTGAAATTCTTGTTGAATCGTTATATTGGGAGAAACACTATTACTCTTGGAATGTGTGGTTCTGAAACATGCACTACCCATTTGGTAAGGAAATCCTGAGTAGAGAAACTAACATAAAGATTGCTCCAGAATTCATGGAATCCACAAATCCCCTGACAAATATGAAACAGCCACACGAGAAGGCCTCCACAATCCAGTGCTGCAGCAGCACATCTGTGAAAGACAACTCACACTCAACATGAGTTCACACCCCAAATCACAAAAGTTACAAATCACACATGGAAACTCATTAGGAGTGTCAGCAGGCACAAGAAATAATAAGATTCATACCCGAGTGACTACAAACTGCAAAGTAACTTAAAATGGACTTTAAAATTAATATAATAAAAAGTAATAAAAGATTCAAAATCAGAAATAACATCCACAGATTAAGAACATGGTAAAAAAAAAATCAGGTTAGTTTGAGAAACAGCCAAAAAAGAATTCTAAAAATAAAATGTATAGTCATATAAAAAACTCAGCTGAAGGGAGAGTAATGAAACTGGAAGATAGATCAGTGGAAATCACTCAGATTATATCCCAAAGAAAGAAAGAAAAATGTAAAGAAGTTAAGAGACATGGGGAAGAAAAATGAGAAAAAGAAGGTTAAACATACCCTAATAGTTATTCTAATATGAGAAAATTATGAGACTAGGGAGAGACCAAAAGGACATAATGGCAAAGAATTGGTGGGAACTAAAGAAAGATAGTAGTTCTCAGGATTTAAAAAAACACACAGTACTTCAAGCAAGAGGAAGAAAAATGAATATATTCATTAATATGAGGTAGTGTAAGTGTATAACATCAAAGATGAAGAGAGAAATGTTAAAAGCACTAGAGAGAATAGAAGTAAGACACACATACAGTTAAAAAAAGAGAGGGCTTCCCTGGTGGCGCAGTGGTTGAGAGTCCGCCTGCCAATGTAGGGGACACGGGTTCGTGCCCCGGTCCGGGAAGATCCCACATACCGCAGAGCGGCTGGGTCCGTGAGCCATGGCCGCTGAGCCTGCGCGTCCGGAGCCTGTGCTCCGCAACGGGAGAGGCCACAACAGTGAAAGGCCCGCGTACCCGAAAAAAAAAAAAAAGAGAGAAACTTGTACTAACCGAGTACAAAGGCTTCTCTCAGCACCACACAGTATCAGTTTCACTTTCCAGTAGCAATCACTAACGACAGTTACTGTTTTTAGTTCTTCATTTAAAGTTAGTCATTCTAAATTTAAATTATTCACTAAAACCTCTCTGACTTGGTTTATCAACTCTAGACTGACGCTTAGGAAGGATAAGGAAATTAGCATACTTCTTTCTATACTCCTAATTCCTTCCCCCACCCTCCTAATTGTTTCAGTTCATGAAATACTTCTACAATGTTAAGATGCATAATAATTTCATCCTATTCTGTAAAACAAATCATAATTTATCTAAAGGATGTTTCTGAACACTGAAAATGAATAATCAGTATTTACAACGTTATGATTGTATAAATAGTATGCCTAAAGAACCTACAGTATATTTGACTACATAATAAAGGAAATATAATCCTATATTACTAAAACTTTGAATGCAAATTATCCATGCTCTTTTACTTTCTGAACGGCTTCCTCCTCCATCCTCTGGGTCTTGCTCAGCTGCCAATGTTTCTTGAATGCCATGCCATCTCCGTTCTTCAATTCATTTTGCATTGTACTGAAATACTGCCTTGAATAACTTTTTTTCACACAATAGGTCCATGTTTGTAAGCAGAATTTCTGAGTTGTGTCATGTTGGAAAATGTCTTTACTTTGCCCTCAAACTTTTTTGATTGTTTGAATTCTAGATTCAAAATCACTTTCCTTCATTATGTTGAAGATATTTGCCTCTTGACTTCTAGCTTCCACTGATGAGTCAGATTCTCATTTCTTTGACTTTTTTTCTTTTGGAGGGTTTTAGGATCCTTATCACAATCTGAAATTTCTCCAGTATGTAACTAGATGTGAGTAGTTTTAAAAATTCATCTTACACCGCACGTGGAGAGACCATTCATTGAAAAGACTTGTGTCTTTCTTCTGACCATGAAAATGTTCTACTATTTTAAATCTGTTTCCTCTCTCTAAAACTTGTATTAGTCATGTATTGGACCACTTGATCTCTATTGCCAAGATTTTCTCTTTATTTCCCATCTCTTTATTACTCAATGTTCAGGGATAGTTCCTCAATGTCCAAAATAACAAATTTGATCTTCAGTTGTGTGACATTGTGATATAATAATAAATATACATTTGATCTTCATCCTCATTCCTGGCACAGAGCTCCAAAAGCAATACAATAAATTAATATTTGGGTTTTGTCCCCAGTTCCTGAAATAGCTCTGGAATGATAAAGGAGTTTTTGTTGTTGTTGTTATTCATAACAAGACCCTTTCAACCACACCTGAGTTTACCTTAATGAAGTGACTTTTGTAAAGCCCCTAAGGATGAGGGGGCTGGTTGCCAGGGGAACCAACCAAGTGATTAGACAGTTGGAGCTTTCAGCCCCACTTCCAACCTCCTGGGAGAGGAGAGTGGGTGGGGACTCACTAATGGCCAGTGAGTTAATCAGTCATGCCTAGTTAATGAAGCCTCTATAAAAAAAATCCTAACTAAAGGGGTTTGGAGAGCTTCTGGACTGGTTATCATATGGAGGTGCTAGGAGGGTGGAACACCAGGCAAGGGCATGAAAGCTCTGAGATCCCTCCCTTCATACTTTGTCCTATGCATCTCTGCCATCTGGCAGTTCCTGAATTATATCCTTTTATAATAAACCAGTAATCTAGTAAGTAAACTGTTTTCCTGAGTTCTGTGAGCAATTCTAGAAAATTATTAAATCTGATTTATAGCCGGCTGGCCAGAAGTACGGGAGGTCTGGACTTGCCATTGCATCTGAAGTGGAGGCAATCTTGTGGGACTGAGCCCTTAACCTGTGGGATCTGATGTTGATTCCAGGAAATAGTGTCAGAACTGACTGAACCGTAGGACTCCCAGCTGGTGTGGGAGAATTTGTCAGTGTGAGAAAAACCCATACTTTTGGTATCAGAAGAAAGTATTAAGAGTAGGGTAGAAAAACATTGTTTACTTTTAATCTGTACCCATTTTATTTTTCAACCTGCCCACTAATTATTTTTCACACTCATGTTTTTAATTTCTGAGAATCTGTTCAGTCTCTTCCTCTCTTTTCATAACATCTTTTTTGTTTGTTTTACAGTTGCAGTATTTACTCAACCCTTTCTAAGACTATTGATTAGAAGTTTCCAAAAGCTCTTTTTGTCCCCTAAATTATGTCTTTTTTTCTGGAGTTATTCTGTTTGTTAATCTTGGCCCTTCTCTTCCATATGCCTGGTTTTCCTTAAACTCTTAGCGATCCTAGGTTGTCTGTTCATATTTGTGAATGAAGAATATATTGGTTAGCTTAGAAAGCTAGTCCTTGGGGTTTCTCTGAAATCTTGCAGGCTCATTACACTGATGGGGGTTGCTCCCTTGTGGGTCCTGGGTAAGTGGGGTCTATGCACCCGGTCTGTGTGCAGAGCACCCGCAGGACCCTACTCACAGACACAGCTGGCACTGTAGGCGAGGTGTCTCTGGAAGAAAAACACAGTGATGTATTTTCCCCTTTTGACGGAGCTTCCATTCCTGCTTGTTGTCCCTTTTTGCCTGCTGTGGAGGCCCTGGTACTTATTATAGAGTCCATTCTCAGGCTCTCTTTCAGACTAGATTACAGCCTTATCCTTTGGGCAAAAGAGGCAGACCAAACAGACCAAGAGTCCAAACCAAGGCTCCTTGGTGAACACCTGGTCAATGGTTGTTGGTGATTCACGCCTCCTCTTTATATATATTGACTTAACTTGGAACCGCTACTGGGTCCTTCTGGAGAAAGCCCATTTACCTGGTTTACCCCAGTTCCTTTTCTCTTTCACAGGGTTTCCAGCCCTATCTGCTTCCTGGCTTCTAGGAATTCTTAAAACTTCCATTTGTTATTGACACTGCTATTATTTTACAGAACTTTTGTTCGTTTACAAAGTACCATTTTGTTTGAAGTTTCATTCTTTGAATCCCTCAATGGTAGATCATAAGCCCCCTATTTTAATCTACTCTCAAAGCTTCATAAACCAAGGATTCCTCAAGTCACAGCTTTGGCCCAGGCCTCTACTGTGACCTCCAGTTCCAAGTGTCCAGATATACACTTGCATATCTCAAAGGTAGTTTAAATTCAACGTGTCTAAAAATCTAACTTGTGATAGTTCCCCTTCTTCCAATATTTCCTCTCCAGAGAAAGTTGTCACCATTTATCCAGCTCCTCAAATCAGAAATATCAGTCTTTTATTATAATTTTGTTTATCCCTTACATCCAGTCTTTTCCAAAGTCTAGTTGATTTTACAAACAAATTATTTCTCAAATTAGACTACTTCTTTCCCTTTCTTACACCATCAGTCTTGTCCAAGCGACCATCATTTCTTACATTGTCAATTGCAACAATTGTAATTGATGCCTTGAGTCCTTTCTTGCCTACTTTCTCCCTCCTCATTCATTTTCCACACAACATCCAGAGTGATCTTTTAAAAACAAAACTTAGGTCATGTCATTTATTTGCATAAAACCTTCTATTGTCTTTACTTTACTCTTAGGATAAAGTCTAAGATTCTCAGCATGCCCACAAGGTTCCACATGGTCCCTCCACTTCTGGCTTCATTCCTTCCACACTCTCCCCACCTCGTTGTACTAGCTACTCTGGCCTCCTTTTCATTTCAGGGACTTCCCAAGTTCTCTACCACCTCAGGCCATTTGCACATTCAGGTCGCTGTGCCTGGAATGATCTCCCCCTCCTGCATGCCATGATTTGCTTAGTCAATCCCTCTGGGGGATTACAGGAGTATACATGTCAGCAGTCCTGGGGACTTCAGCTAAAGTCTATTTCACACTGTACTTATTCATAGGAACATCATTAATTTCATTCACATTAAGCAATGCTAATCCCAGGGTTAAAAACAAAACAGAAAATGTCAAACACTCTTATGGTACTTACTACATGCCAGACATTATTACAAGGGCTTCACATCTATCAACTCATTGAATTCTCACAGCATCCTACTGAGGTAGGTACTATTTTTGTTCTTATTCCCATTTTACAGATGAGGTAATGAAAGTCCAGAGGGGTTGAGCATACTCTATGCTACACCACCTCTGTGCTGTTGTCTCTACTACAGAGAACTAAAGCCCAGACAGGAACAGAAAATCTGGCTTTGGTGATAAATAGAACTGGTTGTAAGTCCTGACCAAATTAACTAACTTCTGACTTTCTGTCATCCCATATGCAAAATGAGAATAAAGCAGTGTGAGGGTTTAAATGATATTATGCATGGCAAAGTGTGGTTTGTAGTAAGCCCTCAATAAATTTAAATCCCTTTTCCCTCTCCCAATCATCAGAATTTAATTACTGCCTACATCTGCATGCAAATGTGTATAGTATTTCATATGAACATCTACACACGCATATAATTTACCATAGGCAGTTAGAGGACCTTACAGTTCTCAAACTCTCACAAACATTGTAAGCAAGGTAGGTACTCCTTCACAAATAAAAAAATTGAGACCTAATCTTATACTATTTTCACCATCTATAAAACACTTACATTTTTAGTTGTATGATTATTTGATAAATAACTGTCTCCTCCAATAGGTAAAAAATTTCATGAAGGTGGGAACAGGGCCAGGTTTGTAGACTACATATACATATTCCCATCATCTAGCACAGTGCCTGGTGATACATTCTCCTAAGACCAAGGCAACTTTGTATGATCTCCTTTATAGATACAAGTACACATTCTTGTTATAGCTTTCTAGGTTAATATTTCAAAGTGAAATAGAAATGTTCCCTTCTGGTTCCCAAGAGAAAGAACAGCTTTGTTAGACAAAGAATGTTCAAAATTCTTCTAAAAGAGAAATCATATTTAGTTTGACAGAACTTTTGGTAGTCTAGCCTTTCTAGCTAATGATGTTAAGTTTCTCTGCAAAGGCGATTTTGCAGAAACAGACTGGATATTCCGGTGCAGTGGTCTTCTGCATTGCCATCTTACTTCACTCATTCATGAAGGTGCAAAATCAAAACTTGAAACAAAGGTATTTGGCACACTATCACCATTTGGAAGACTTTGTTTCATCATGTTTATTAAGCCAGCCAGATGTCCTAAATAGCTGATTCCTTGTATCCAATTTCTAGTTATTAAACATTATGCATAACATTTCTTTGAAACATGATTTATAAGCATTTATTTTACCCGATAAGTGAAAGTGAAAAAGGAGCTAGCATTTCCCACTATCGCTATTTGTTTTGTCTTTCATGCCAGCCCAGTTCTGATGAACATACTCTGAAATCCAGGTTTAGGCGGCAGAGTTTACACTTTGGTTGAGTGCGCAGGAAGTAGCTCGTCCTGCAGCTTCTAAAAGCCAAATTATCTTGCATCCGAGGAACTGATTTAAATCCACATCCAAAATATATCTTAGATAAATGAACATAGGTTTGACAATGAAATAAACCTAATTACCTTTATGTGAAATTCTCTTAAACAATTTCCCCAACAATGCCATTCTAGTCACACATTGATATTCAGATGGCGTATGAGCCTATGGCATGATTTCTCACAGAAATTAGCTTCCATAAAAGCTTTCACTGTCATTCAGTCTGATGTACGTCTTAGAAAAGAAACTGGCCATAATAGCAGAACCATATTCACTTGACTACTTCCTATTGCTGGTGATAATAGTTTAGCATTTTTCATTCCCTTCCTCTACTTAGACATAGCTTAGAAACAATATCAAGGGAGAACTAGAAAAGTTAAAAGAAATAACCTTATGCTGAGGTCTTGTCCCTTTGCTAAGAATATTACATGCTTTTTAATATAAGAATTAAAGCAGCCCTTTGATGAGGTATAAAGGACTATTCATAAAATCTGAATACATTATTTTGCTTACAAATTTTCTAGCTCTGAGAAAAAGACATAGATTCTCTAGTCATCTTAAATGTTAAGAAATATCTGAAATTCCTGCATAAATTTTAGTTCCTATTTTCCCAAACAATAGTTTGTTTCCAGAAATGAACAGCAATATGTAGCATATATGAAATTAGCATAGTGAACTGTTTGTTCTATCCATGTTAATACATGATATTTAATAATCTGTCATAAATTATGCATACACTAAGTTCCAAAATGTCTACATTCTATATAATAGATACTGGACCACCCCCAGAGTTACTTTTTTTCTTCTGAAAATAAATTTTTTTTACTTTCTTTAAAGTAACTCATGTATTAAAAATAATAGCTTCAATAACCCATAAAGCACACTGTATAACATGGTTAAAGAAAGCTCAACAGTTTGGCTCTCAAAACTACATTTCTCGGTACTTAAAAGTTACTGATATACTCCCTAGGAGTATAAATATAAAGACTTTCCAGAAAATCGCAAAACATTATCTAAATATAAATCGCAACAACTAGAAGATCTTGGTCTGTAAAATAAATGGCGATCTTTTACAGGAAACATACCTAAATTTCTTTAGTTCATCAAAAATAAAAATTCTTTCATCCAACAAGTTGCCCATGAATATGATATATATCATTTCAAATATTTTTCACTGAGTTATAAACCACTCAGTTTTGCTATCACCTGTGCATTTAATTAAAATAATCACCATATATTCTGTAAGAAGCTCAAAATGCAAGGGTACTTAAATCCATTAAGAATTCTCCCCATCTGATTAATAAATTTGAGGAATAGAGCTCAAATCTTTAATGATTCCAGTCCTTCCAAATCCAAAGTTTTGCTAATATTCTACTCAATCTCTCAGTTTCTTCTAGTAAGTTTGCTGCAAAAATACTCCTTCACTAAAATGGTTACATAAGAAGACAAGGTAAGACACAACTTCTGTTTTGCGTTTGACAGTGATGCAGCCCAAACATTTAGCCTTTCACATCTACTGCAGTGATGTGATGTTCCTTCTTTGATTAGACTACATTTTTGTGGGCGTTTTTGTTTTCAAGATAAAGAAAACCTTTAATGTTATAACACTGAGAATGCACTTCTCAAACATTAGACTTCCTCCTAAGACAAATTAAGTTGGTTCCTCAGAGCGATTAACCAGGAAATGTAAATAACTAAACCCTTGTTACCTGCTGGTTTTGCAATGTTTCCCTTTTCTATTATCCACCTAAACCTATCTGCAAAAGAAAACTGCAATCAGGATCTGGGTAAATAATTTCAATGTCTGACATTATATTGAATTGAGCTTTTTTTAAAGAGAAAAAAAAAGTTACCCAAGTAGTATTTTCAAACATTTTAATTTGTAATAAATAATCAATACCATAAAAAGAAGAAAGGAAGCATTATTTTAACACTGCAAATGTTCATGTAAAAACAGCTTTACCTTAATTATTTATCCAGTCCTGTGCAATCTTTCCGGAATTGTTTGGAATGGCAGACCCCTGTTGCAGAGGTGACTTATGTGAACCTTTGGGGATCTAGACAATGATTTAAAGACCAGTGGGAGTGAACTAGACAAGCCAATCACCACCACCACCTCTCACCCCAACACCTCCCTCTGTCCAACTTGCGTCAGCTCTTAAAAAAAAGAGAAGCTAAATCAGTTTACTGTTGTACATTTGGATTAAACATCAGTTACACCAATTTCTATTTGCTTTTAGAATTTTGGCTTTTATGCAACAAACTACTCACTTACTGAAAGTTTTTTCTTGATTCTTGTCATTCTGTATCAAGATTCTATAGGTTGGTTGACTGATAAATCTCAAAATGTTAATTTTTCAACAGGTTTATGAACTTAAGTTAAAGTAAAATAATACCAGAATAACAGAGTCAGACTGCTTAATGAATATTGTAATCAGAATGCATAGAAAATATTAATGGAATAGCAAAAGAGTTATTTTCTTTTGAATTGTCGATTTTATTCAGAGGAAATGTTATAGAATAACAGACACTCCCAACGGCACCAAGTTACTCAAGGTGCCGTGAGGTTGGAAATCATAAGCTCTGTCAGCCTCTGCTACCATTTCAAAGGCAGTGTGCTGAGTAAGCAAAACACTATTTGGAGTTTTTAAAGAATTTCTAAACAGACATTTTCTCCCTTTCAAAAAAATCTACTTGGCTTTCCACGTATTAGAGGAAGAGTTCAAAGATGTTGGCAAATAATTCATTCTGTTATGAAAATGTATAAAGCAGACTTATTTCTGAAAGTGAGGTGAGAAAAACAAATTTAAAAATCAATCCAGAATTAAGGGTTCTTTGCCTTTTTAATATTTATAACGTGGATAAACTATCCGATAACCAATCAGAAGGAATGCTAGATTGCAACAGTTGTGTCAATTCCCTATTTCTAAAAAAAAAACCCGACTAAACATTGTTCTTTGAGTAGAAAATTCTTAAGTTGATGCAAGACATTAAACATTAAACAAAACGTCCAGTTATCCATTTCTCTTTTCCATTTTAAATGTGCCCATTTCGTCTATTAACTTTATCATGGTATGTTTACATTCATTTGTCTTTTAGTTAGCTGCTTCTTTATTTTTCAGAGTTACCTTGTAGTTTTGTGCCTTATCAGATAAAAATTATTATGGTCTAGGGGAAAAATGATAATAAATACACTAATTTTAATTTCAGATAAGTTTAAAGACTATTCCTTTTCAAATTACTTCCGTCATTTAATTATAATCTTTCCAACTTAAGATTTCCTTCTGTTTGCAAAGTTACAAATTTGCAAAAAATTAAGAATAAAATAAGTATAAAATTAAGTATAAATAAGTATAAATAAGTATAAAATTAAGAAAGGAAAAATAAGTATAAATAAGTATAAAATTAAGAAAGGAAAAACCTGCACTAATTGTTAGAAGATGAAACACTTGTATTCTAGTAAAAGTCCATTTAATAGTGGAAATCCATTTCATACTATATCTTCATATAAAATAGGGTGGAGATAAATGTATAAACACCTACAGCTTTACTTCTCTTAAAATTTTAAGCTTTGGCTTCCATATAATTCTGATCTTCAAGTTCACTAAATAATTATAACAAATTAGCGTGTTGGATTAAAATTAAAAGTACACATAAGAGACTTCTATGAAGGGTCTTTTCATATTTCTTTAGAACCTACTCTAATTGCAAAATTCTTATCACAGAACTTTCCTAACATTGACTCAAAAATCAAATACACACATGCAAAAACTAATTTGACAAAAGTTGGCTGAATTAAAATGACTTAGGAACGTTTTTGTTATTTAACTATTTTTCCCCTAGATATTTGGCATGTTTAGACATGCAAAAATTAATGAAGAAATGTACGGTCTGGTCTTGACAAAACTCACAGTAACTTCCTTTCATAAGGAAAATACAGACTTAAACATTATAGTTTCATGTCCTGAACATTTCTTAACATCATATCATAATGTGATTTCACATATATATTTGGTAATAGGTTATTCTCTTTTGGTTTTTAAAAAATGCAAATGCTACATATTCTGTTAGGTTCTGATTCGGTTCAAGCATTACTGTACAAAGAGGTAATGGACCAGAATATGCACAGAATTTTAAAAAATGAATAAAATGAAATGAATAAAATGAAACATATATGGGTAATGAATAATGAAGCAAGTCCTTCACATAAGGAATTCATATAAATGCCACCAAGAACAGGTATATGAAACTTGGTCAGGGTAGGGGGGTAGTCTGCAGGCGGTAAAATATGTCCACTTAAAGGGATACCGGGCTTCCCAAATTATAACATGATTAATATTAGCAGAATTGCACCATATACGCCATAGGATGCCAGAAGATGAAAAGTCCCCAGGGGCTGAGGCCATCCAAGACGACTTCAGGGAGCCTAAGGACCTAGAAGAGGGCCTTAAAGTCCAGGTGAGATTGCAACGGGTAGAGAGGAAAGGGAGAGGCATCCTGGACGCAAATTGCAGACATGATAAAAGCATATTCTGGCAACGGTGAGTAGCCTGGCTGCAGCAGAGACTTTTCAGAGCAAAACGGAATAGAACGGAAGAGTCCAGGCTGTAGAAGGCGCTAAATCTTGGGACTCAGATTTTTGTGATCAGGATCTCTTGAAAGCTTCTGAAGAAAATCATAGAATCAGCAGGGAAGGGAATAAGATGGGATGATAGGGCGGAGCTAGAGATAGGGACAAGAAGGATGCTGAGGATGTTGGCTGATGGCTGAGCTTTGGTGTTATTGGCCTGTCTGAGAACAATGACAGAAGAGAAGGCAGATGGAAAGGATTTAAAGTGGGGTCAGTGGTAGTTTGACTCTTTCTTATACTACTGCTTCCATTTATCACTCTCACTAGCTCACAACACATGCTGTGAATTTTATGTGATCATTCTATGAGAAATAAGAAACTTGCAATAAAATCTTCATATTCCTTTACATAGAGAAAGAGAATATATGGTTGGTAACTCATCCATTTCAGGACCCCTCCCATTAATCTGTGGCTATTCTTTTCAAATAGTACAGAGAAGGTCCTAGAATGTATATCCCAATATGTTATCTATTAAAAGTACAAAATTGCTGACTCAAAATAAACTGATTCAGATCACATCCACGCATTGAATCAGGTTTTTTTCTTGCCCATACTTAAAAGCGTTGCTCATCTTGTTTCAAATTTCTACCTTCATCGATTTCTTCGAAGGGAAAGTTGCAGCTGGATAAAGTTAAAATTGGTCAACAATTAAAAAAATATCCCTTAGCCAGATCATCATGGCATTTTTCAATGACACTGGGAAAGGTAACCTGTTGTTCTCATCATGACTGTATCCAAATTTCTAATTTTAGTCATGGGACAAAATAATACTTGGCAATACAATACAATACAGTGTGCTTATAGTCAAATTGGAAGAAGATGGGTAGCAACAGTAACAACTAAGAAACACAATGACCTAATTTTTAATAATTTTGTATCGCCTTTCTATCTGTATTCACTTACTTTTCTTTGCCCTTACTTCAATTTCCCTTTAGGTCACCTACCTGTTTCCTTGCTTCTGTTTCTTGTTAAGTTTTCTGTGTCTTTATGGCGTCTTAATTTCCAAGAAGAGAATTTTATCATGTCCAGGCTTTAGATTTGTAAACTCAAAATCTGGTATAGTAGATCAGTTTCCAAGATTATAGGTCTGTTCTCATCCAACAGCCAATATTAGTGCTTCCAAATACGGACAAAATGTGCATTAATCCAACTTTTCTATTTTTTTTTTTATAGTATTATAGGTAAACGTCTGTCTGACCAAATCACTCCTAGAAATGGAAAACACTAGCACAGCTGCAGTTAGAAACAAGATTTTGGTTACTTCTTTTTAACATAAGATTTACTCTCTGGCTTTTGGGTTTCAGGCTTAGGGTGATGTGATCTTTTTTGACGTCACTCTTTGGCCCTCCAAATTCTTCACCTTATCTCTCTTAGTATGAATACATGCAAAAAAGAAAAAGAAGAAAAACCATACAGAAATGTTGCAGGAATCTTCCTAAATCATTGAAATAGCAGACTTCATGTTACCCTAGAGGTGACCTGAGCACGTAGGTCCTTCCTGCAGAGTGAGGGAAGCATAGGCGTGCTATAGTCTCTCTCTTCATGGTTATGACATTATTAATCTCAATTTACAGAAAAAGAAATAAGGACTACAAGAAAAATATGAATATGACTCCCAAAAGCCATATACCAAATTAATTGTAAACATAGAAATAGAGATGAATCATTTTCTAATTCCCCTTCAGCGGAGTCTCTCAGATATCTATGGAAGCTTAGGCCACTTCTATTTTTTGAGGCTCCAAATATACTTTTTAAATTTTTTAAAAATCCTGAACGGGGTTTCTAAATTGTCATACATTTTTCAATGATCCTATTCCACAAAATAACACCTCAACACAAATATAATACAAGTGACTTAATGAATAGCCTTATTTGATGATAACTTCAAAAAGTCTAAATTTGGGACCCTCTCAAATATGAGGCCTTAAGAGGCTGCCCAGCCCTGGCCCCTGGGAGAGGCCCTGCTTTTCTGTTCAAAAAAAACCTCCCTGACCAAGAGAAGGGCAACAACCCACGTGTGCTGAGGAAATTGCTCGGTTGACAGCATCCCCCGCTCTTGAGCCCAGCCTAAACCCCCTTTACAGTTATACAATGGAGCATTTTGGAAATGTTTGAATAGTCACTGTGTTGCAAAATTAGCAAACAAGTTTGGTGCAGGTTGACAAACTTACTGACTTGGCCACAGACCTAAATAGAAAATTCCTTTTAGCCTTAGCTGACGAAAAAATAAAAACTAGTTAGAAGACAGCTCGTGCTGTTCATGATATTTTGTTCTCCCCATTTTGCCTTTCAAGCAACTCAAATCTTTCTGGTCCATTTCATTTCTTGATCCCACATGGAAATGATGCAGAGAAAAGGGTATCACAAGTTCATTCCAGCCTTCTGCTTAAGCAAATACACCAAGGTGAAGAAGGATAACAAGGTCTGTGTGGCTTACGGGTGATCATAACTTAAATAATGTACTGAAATTCTAAATGTTAAATGAGAGCTCTTAAAAGCTTGCCTTAAAGAATGATTCTTATCCTTTAAAGTGCCTGCTTGAGAAAATAGCCCTGCTAGGAGATGTATGATTATAACGATTAAATTACAACAACACTTCCTAAATAACTAAATCACGTTGTTAATTTAAGTTCTTCATACAGAATACAGTATTAATATGGTGCTAAACTGAGTCGACTGCTTTTCTAACTAATAGCAATTGATGGTTTAAAAATTACATCCTGGGCTTCCCTGGTGGCGCAGTGGTTGAGAGTCCGCCTGCCGATGCAGGGGACACGGGTTCGTTTCCCGGTCCGGGAGGATCCCGCATGCCGCGGAGCGGCTGGGCCCGTGAGCCATGGCCGCTGAGCCTGCGCGTCCGGAGCCTGTGCTCCGCAACGGGAGAGGCCACAACAGTGAGAGGCCCGCGTACCGCAAAAACAAAACAAAACAAAAAAACAACAAAAAAAAGTACATCCTATTGGGGCAGCAGCACATTCATGTCCATTGCTCTCTTTCGTAGTCCCTCCCATCCCTTTCCTTTCAAAGCAAATTCTCTTCCAGAACAATTTCTGTGTATTTGGATTTTGTAATTTCTTCAGTGATTGGACTTTGTAAATCTGGTGTCATCTTGCTTGAATTCAAACAACCAAAAGTTTCTAGAGCTGGGACTCAATAGGCTGCCTGGTTGTACTGGGAGGAGAGAGAGGGCAAAGGAGACAGAAAAGCGCCCAGCAGAATTTTTAAAGGGAAGGGGCTCTCCGGAAAGGTGATGACATGAAACCATCCTGTAAAAGAATCAGTGCCCCTAATAACAAAAGGTATGCTCAGGTGGGCTCACCAGTATATTGAAACAAGGAATGCAAGTCCACCATAAAGTGTTCTTCAAAGGAATTTTTGAGCAGAATAAGACATGTAATAGTGATGTTGACCTTAATGGACTTTTCAGGGAATGCAGAGGATTTCCTGAGTCAGGTCTCCTCAGTGAGAGGGCAGGTTTCTGCCCAGGGAGCTCTGTCTCGCTGAGCTGTAAGCAGCCCCAGGGCCCAGCCATGTTGCGGTCAGAGCTCTTTGCAGTATGCTTGTTGACAGATGTACTGTCCTTTGCTACAGGTGTTAGCAGTGTCCAGCATGACAAGATGCACTGAACTTTTTGTTCTTTATGTGTTGCATGAGTTAGGAATTATACTTCCTGGAGGGCTGGGTTTACAGTTGGTAGCACAAATCTTTCTTTAAACATAGGAAAGCTGACTCGGAAAAAGTAAATGTCTTGACCTCATTCTTCAGGACAGCAGTAGAGGGGCAGATGGTATATTTACGAGGTTTGGGGATGGATTCAAGTATGTCTAGACAGCCGATTTAGATTAGTTGTAAGCAATCTGTTGTGTTTGTTTACCTTATTAATATTAGGTTATGCCTGGTTCATAGTAGGTACTGTATAAATTTTAAATGAAAGTCTTTATTAAATGTACTGATTCAATCTGTGCATCCAAAACAATTCTTTAGAATTTATTTAAGGGTTGCAACAAGAAATATTCTAATAATTATTCTAATCGAGGATCCTGCCATATATTAAAATGCAGTAGTTCCTTCTTATGCTCAGAGCCAATTGTGAGATGGTAAAGTGAAAGCCCATGCTATATGTAAGGAGCCATTAGTCCTTTTATAGAGTGCTGCATTCCCGGAATATTAAGCAGTAATTACCAATGATGTGTTCAAAGAATATTCAAAGAATAATAAGGATATCGGAAAATTATAATAAGTTTTCAAAAGCAAGATACAAAATCTAACAGTAATATGCTCCCTGTGTTGTTTTTAAAATTATACATATAATATATAAAAACATATTTTTTTATATATTAATGTATAATATACTATTTCCCTTTTCAGGCCAAGGGAAAAATGCCTGAAAGAACACATATCAAAATACAAAGAGTGGTTATTTCCAGATTGTGAAAATGTTGATAATGGTTTTTTTCTCATCTATATTTTCCAAATAACCTTTTATTTTTTAAATTTATTTATTTAATTAATTTATTTTTGGCTGTGTTGGGTCTTCGTTGCTTCATGCAGACTTTCTCTAGTTGTGGTGAGTAGGGGCTACTCTTCATTGCTGTGCGCGGGCTACTCATTGCAGTGGCTTCTCTCATTGCAGAGCACGGGCTCTAGGCGTGCAGGCTTCAGTAGTTGCAGCTCGCAGGCTCAGTAGTTGTGGCTCACAGGCTCTAGAGCACAGGCTCAGTAGTTGTGGCGCATGGGCTTAGTTGCTTCGCTGCATGTGGGATCTTCCCGGACCAGGGCTCGAACCCATGTCCCCTGCATTGGCAGGCAGATTCTCAACCACTGTGCCACCAGGGAAGCCCCAAATAACCTTTAAAAAGTATGGATTACTTTCACTATGAGAAAACCAATAAACATTATTAAAAACAAAAGCAACAAAATCAAAGAGTTCCTCTCTTAGGTTTTGTAACAATTGTTAATCAATGCCAGACATGAACCACTAGCTAAACCTCTGTTCTTAGTGAGAATATTTTGGGTGCTTGACTAGGAACAATCAACTCTCTTTAAAAAAATCTTCAATTCTGGGCTTCCCTGGTGGCGCAGTGGTTGAGAGTCTGCCTGCCGATGCAGGGGACACGGGTTCGTGCCCCGGTCTGGGAAGATCCCACATGCTGCGGAGCGGCTGGGCCTGTGAGCCATGGCCGCTGGGCCTGCGCGTCCGGAGCCTGTGCTCCGCAACGGGAGAGGCCACAACAGTGAGAGGCCCATGTACAGCAAAAAAAAAAAAAAAAAAAAAAAAAAATCTTCCATTCTGAATGGGCACTTGTGAGTTATTTAGGGTCTAGATGAAATTATACATGTCCAGTTTGTTCTGGAGGGATGGATTGGTTTTTTCCCCATCAGCAAGAGGTACTCTAAGAGATCTCAAAATATTGTTGAGAAAAATGGGATTTTAAATATATTTGGAGCCTCAATGTTTTCTCATAATGCTGTGAGATAGTCAATTTCTATTACAGCTTAGTAAGCAGTCATCTTCATTTGTGCATTCAATAAATATTATTGAACACCTATGTGTCAGGCTTCATGGTAGGGGCTCAGGCAAGACAGACAAAAACATATAAGACCCAGTCTCTGCTCTCAAGAAGCCCTGGTATCTCCAGGGAATCCATTGCTTAAGTAGTCATGATGCTATAATGTGGCAGGTGAAATGCCCGTGAGAACTGAGGGGTCGGAGAAGTGTGGCACCCAACTCAGCTTGAAAAGGACAGAGAAGACTTACTGAAGAAGGTGACAGCTAGGTTTAGACTGAAAGAATAAACAAGAGCTGGCCAGGAGTAAAGGCATGGGGAGTGGACTGCAGGCAGAGGGACAGCATGAGAAGAGGTAAGAAACTGCTCCTGGCTGCCTGTTGTTCCTGGAATGCTGAGAAACACGACTGGAGAGGTCACTGGTGGGATCACAGCGGGTCAGGGGGCCATGTCTTTTCTTTGGTCTGTTCAGTTCAAATGAGTTCATAAGAAAAGACCAGTCCAGCCATGCCACGTAGAGCTCACAGTTTCGGCTATGTGAAGAAAATGTGCTTTGTTAGGAATAGTGATAATTAAGGTTACTGCAAACAGTAATAACCACCAGGGTAGCACGAGGCAATTCTTGAGTGCATTGCATCCTTGGTGTGTTTAAGTGGGCTGGGGCCTCTGCTCTGTGTTTGGACTACCAGGTTTGTTGTATTATAATTTGGCTAAGAACAGAAAAATTCAGGTTCATGAGGTATTTTGCTTCAAATGATGTAAAATATATAAGGAGTTAAGGAGTTAATTACAAGACTTACAGGAGTTGAATTTTTAACTATAGAAATCTTGACTCTTTAGTTATTCTTAGATTTTTTTTTTTTTTTTGGCCACACTGCGTGGCATGTGGGGTCTTAGTTCCCCAACCAGGGATTGAACCTGTGCCCCCTGCAGTGGAAGTGCGGAGTCCTAAACACTGGACCGCCAGGGAAGTCCCACATTCCTAGATATTTGAAGATTATTTTTTAAATTAGAATCTAAGTTTCAACCTATTTAAATTTTTCTTAATTATTTTAAAAATACATCTAAGTAAAGATTGATAACTAAGTAAATTATATAATTTATTCAGTAATATTAATGTCCTGATTTGCAAGCATCTATAGTCTCTAATTCTTTTTTTTATAGTATCTAGTGTAGTATTATAAATAACAATTGGAGGACTGATACTTGCTTTTTAATGATGGGTGATTTGATTTTTACATGGGCATAAGACAATCATATTGATGAAAATAATTTTGCTTGTGGCCTTTTTTCAAGTTTAAAAGGACATTTCCTTTGAAGTCTAAGGCTTTTAACAGAGGTCTGAGAGGAGCTCACCTTTTTTGTGTTGAAACTGTATCTATTCATCCCTCTGACCTCTGACACCCAAAGAATCTGAATGGCTGAACAAAGTCTTCCTCTTTCGTTATGGTCTCATTTAGCCTTGCACTTGATTCCGTAGATTTGGGTTCACTCCATCACTTATTAGCTGTGGAACTATCAACTCGGTAAGCTATCTGGGCCTTTGTTTTCTCGCTTCTAAAAAGTATATAACTCCTGGGTGACAAGACCATTGGAAGAAGCAAATGGAATTCATTCATTCACTTATTGAGGATTTTACATGTGCTGAAAATACACTTATAAACATGACTATAGTTTAAACTGGCAAAACTGTTATTTATTTCTTCCCGTTGAGTCCCTTTTGCCATTGTTTGGACCACAAAACTTAGAACTGTAAATAGATGGTAGCCACACTTACATAGCTATCAAAGAAATAGCAAAGTGGGTGTCCACTAGAGGCACATTGGACATAAAATTCTGATATGTTGACATAAAATTCCAATTCTAAATATTTAGAGTTAATTAATTCTCTTTATCAAAATTTTTACCAAGTTAAAAGGTGAATAATGAAATGAACTGCCTTTAGTCTTTTTTTTTCTTTCCCTTTCCCGTTTTCTATCAGTCAATCAATCAATCATTCAATTAGGGAGTAAACACTGAACACCTATTATACACCCAGAATGATGCCATCAGGTTTTCCCCTTTAGGCTTTCCTTCTACTTCTGAACATCTGGCTCTGTTTTTCCTGACTGACCACAAGTTTTAGAGAAACTGGAGAGCTTTACAGTTGAGTTGAGATACACAAGAGTTCTGTGGTTATCTACATGTACATTACATTATATATTCTATGTTACATATAGAGAGAGATTTGTATCTATGTTTATAATTGTATCTATTAGGATCCACAGTACATTTTTTTCCCCTATTTAAAAAACTCAGCTTTTATCCTTTGTTCATATGCTATCCTCCTGCAAGTGCATTGTTATTTTCTCATGGTAATTCCAAATTCTTTTATTAAGCATGGAGTTACCCTATGAAATGGAGAGCACACTGACTCTGGAGTTCAAATTCAAGGATTCAGCTGTGATCCCCATTCTGCTATCTACTAGTTGAGAGACTCTACAAAGTAGAATTAATCCCTCCCTCCTCTGTGCTATCTCTGCTTCCTACAAGCTTTGCTATTAGGCCTACATGCTGTACTAGCATATTTGTCTGTGTGTCTGCCCTTCTAGATTTTGAAGTCCTCTGGAGCAGACATTGTGCCTTATTCAGTGGAGCTGAATCTACTATAGCTTCTAGACCTTGACTACCTAGACTGAAATCTGATTCCTGCCACTCAGTGACCATCTGACTTTGGGCAAGTTGTATGCTATCTCCATGCCTCAGTTTCCTCCTCTGTAAAAAGGAGATAATAATAGTGCCTACCTCACCCTGCTGTTATGAGGATTAACTAAGTCCCTATTTCTAGAACATTTAGAAGAGTATCTGACACATCTTAAACATGTAAGTATTTGTTAGATGTGTATACTTAAGGAATTGTCACTAACTTCAAAATCTAGTTTGGTACCTACTGAATAAGTCTGTTGAAAAGTAGATAAAGGCATGTAAATATTCTAGAACTCAGTTTTCTCATTAAAACTGGGTCTAATAAGAACCATTATGACTGTGAGGATAAAATGAGATAATGGATATTTAAGCATCCTAAACATAAAAAGTATTTTTATGGCTGTTTGATTATAAGGGTAACGCAACATTAGCAAAATTTCTCATAGAATTAAACTGGTTTCAACACCTTTTGCCTTGGAAGTGTATTGTCACTGTTTATTTGACTATTATTTCATCTGTTAAACTATTGATTAGCGCTGTTGAAAAGCTAGAAAATGGCAGGTTTTGACCCTGACCCATGGAATCTCAGAAAACAACCTCGTAATAAGACATGGTTTGCAAGCCGTGTTTGTTTAACATTAACCAACCAACCTGTGAAGCTGAACGGTACCATGGTACATATTTACCCCTGAACCTGCTCTCAGAGCCAGTGTTTAAACATGCAAACGTGCTGGTAGATTTTGGAAGGTTTGATTTGGCTTTGCTCTGGATTTTTTTTCTGTGAGATTGGCAAAACACGAAGACCCCCACACGTACCAAGACGCATGTTCCAGATGCCACAGTAAATGGTCCACCTTTTGCTTACATTCTGGGATTTGAGATGGCTGGCATTTTCATACTAATTCTCAAATTGTCCAGCCACATAGTTTTGGTCTAATCAGAATCAGTTGATTCAACGGTAAGACCTTTTCAGTCATTATGAATCAGTGTCTGGATAAGCTGGCAACGTGACTGGACGACTGGCTCTCTTTGAGGCACCTTCTTGATCAAACAGGACCCACAGCTTCCATCTTTGCACCTCTTAAATACAGGGAAGTCTTACAAGCATGTGCGTATGCTACTTCTTATTCATTTGAGGTTAACCTAGATAAGACTGGTTAGATTTTGAGTTGAAGTCTAGAAGACTGTTGTGTCAAATTTTTTAGTACATTCAGGCCAATGTTCTTAGAAATTTAGAAATGAGGAAACATATATGCAGGTGCTTTCAAACAGAAAGCTTTATAGAAATGAAAAACAACATTATGTAAAAATCTTTAGTGTTCTTATCAAATATTCTTATGCTCGTTGGGAAACAGGCCACTTTTTTCCTAGGTGCTGTGGGTAGAAACGGGAATAAACATAATACTGGTAGAAGTTGGTGATGTCCACTTTGAGACTTTACTTTCTTTCCATCTCCTCCTCTTTCAAACAGTTAGTCTTCCAGTTGCTGACTTACGGAGCTGTTCCCACGTGAGTGTAAGTATACTGACATCAGTCTCTGTCTTTATCCTAAACAGAATAACGTTTAAGTATATTTATGACATCAATATGGATGTCTTGAGGCTTAATACTTATCCAGACTACTAAGACTCATGGTCTCAACAACCCTGTTTAATTTTTATAATGTAAATTTAGCTGTTGTTTTTAAATCGGTCCCACTATTTGGTGGTAGGAAAACAATAAATAATCTGTTGCATTATTCATTGTCCAATGTGCAGTCATGTAGACTGGTTTTCCTGGGGCAATCATTAAGTAAGCAAGATTTTTGTCTGTCCCATGTCCAATTATGAAAAGCATCAACAGGAACAAGAACTATGATATGAAATAGAAAAAATGAGGCTGCAGTGAGTTGTTGAAAAATCCCCTAAGGATTTTATTCAGTGTTTTCTGGTCATGTTTTAGTCACAAGAAATATTATTTAAATATTTCTTTAATATCCAGTAGAGTTAGTTTTTTATTGCACTAATATAAGGATTTAGAAATTGTGGCAAAAAGATGAAACACATTTTTGGATGTCTTCTCACTCCAGCTAGAGTGAAAACTGTGAGATTCTGTTTATGCTTTTTTTCCTAGGATTTCAGCAAATAAAAGTATTCAGTTTCTATTTGCATTATCACCAAGTTTAGATCTACCCATGAGGAATGTTTAGGTGTATGTACAGGTTCATTTTCAATGTGTAGAAACAGATGCGGTCACATGGCCTCCTAGCGCATGAGTTTCCACTAAAAATGTTTAAGAAACAATTTTCTTTCAAAGTTTTGCATTATCTCATCTAATCATACTTAGTTATTCTATGCTGTGACCACTGAAATTATTTGAGAGTAATTGACGCAGGATGTACATGAGACAGTATGCCTATACTGAGTAGATTTGGTGAGGGAGGGGAGGAAATAACTTTTCAAAGATTCTAAAGGGTTAGAAAGCACCTATCTTGCTCTCTATATATAGCTCTATGAATCAAATGGAGATGACCTTTGTTTTATATCTTGAGTAGACTGATAAATTAAGACTTTTTATTTTTTATTCTATTACTTTTTCCTTCCTTCCCTCCTTCCTTCTTTCCTTCCTTTCTTACTTTTGCACAGAACACAGTAACTTACTAAAGAAGGCATGTGTGTTCTTTATTTACTTTTCTGCAAGTGGGATCATACATGTACAGAGCTTAGAACAGGGCTTGGGATATAGTAATAGAGATACAGATATAGAAATATTAATAGTTGTTGTTGGTTGTATATTTTTAAATCGGTGAACCACATAAAATAGCCTAGGAACTTAATATTTTTATGAGAACCTTCTTAAACAGTAGATTATTTTTGATTCAGAAGAACAGTTATCATATATTAACTAAACTCCAGTTTACACATTTCATTCCGTATTCTTGGCTGAAAACCAGGTGGCAAATGTAGTCCCTAAGCCTACTGGCAAACATTCCAGGAATGGTCCCCAAACTTTCATTATTTGCAATATTCACAGATACCCAGGAGAAATAGCTTCTTTTCGTGGGCTTCTTAAAATAGTCAGCCTCTTAAACATTAGCATTCATTGCCTCGTGTTAACTTGCTTTGGAGTTAACATTTCACATGTAGGAAATTCTGAAGACATATATATTTATAACAGAAATGCTGGCATGATCTTGATGTTTCCAGCTACCTTGGCCTGCTGTTTACTCTGGTCCGGTATTTATTAAAATATACAAACTTGCCATAGCAACTATTGCAACACAAAGCCTATATGTGTTTCTAAGATAAGGAGAACTATTTTTAAAGAAACATACAAAACTATGTTAGTTGTCCAGGTCCAGATTAGATATTCTGCAAAATGGAAATGTGTATAGTAATAACATTTTCATATGGGACCATAAGAATATTTCCAAAGATTATACTTAGACTGTTTCTAAGTATTATTGCTACTATTATTATTATTTACAAAAGAAATCTGAAAGGTGTGGGGTATTTGGATGTATGACAGTGACTCTGGCAAAGAAGACACAAGCACAGCAATGTAAGAATTTGGGTTGATGACTACCATTTTATAAAAAACATGATTTGTAAATATAACGCCTTATTTTTATTTTGCACGATACTTTACATACATGTTTGAGGGATTGGGGGATCTGGGTATAGAATAACCTCTCATCAGTTGAAAGGATCAAATTCCTGAAAAGTCCATGATGGGAGAATTCCAGGTTGAGTAATTAAATAGCTTAAGAGAAGATATGGTTTCCGGGGTTGGGGCCAATCCTGAGTGAATCTGTAAAATATTTTTACACTCATAAAAGTAAAAATATCACCATTGATATTATTACATATTTTAAATTGACGATGATAAATACAATTAAATTTCGACTTCTCACCTTTTGCTCACTAAAATGTTTCTAGAATCTTAAATTTTGCTGTTGCATAGCAGATAATTAAAAATTAACTATTATTAAATAAATTAATTAAATGTAGTACCAATGAAGTAATAGAAATTTATTATTAATGGGAGCTAAATGTCCTTTGAAAAGTATTTTCTAGTATATATAGCTAATGTAAGCATAAGGTGTTAATTCTCTTATCTTGTCAATCGTTAAGCAGAATAAAGAGAAACCAAACTAGAGTTAAAAGCGAATAGGTTTTTGTAAAGTTTTGCTTTTGACTTTCACCTTGGAAAATAAAACCTGGGTGTTCATCTGGCATAATAGCAGAGAAAGCTCATAAGTATGACTGTCAAAATCCATCCCAGCGTATTTTCTTATGGGATAGTCAAATGGTTTGGGCCATTCCTCTCCAGAGCGTCTTTTGTCAGCTATTGGTAGACCACAGGGGTGTGTCAATGGCTTCTGCATCCTAGAGTCTTAAAAAAGGCAGCTTAGACACATCACAAAACCTATGAAGCACCTCTGCAGGAGTCATATTTTCAATCACTCCAACCCATTTCCCCATTCTATTTATATATTATTTAATGCTGATTATTTTAACCTTAAAGCTGACTGTTTTTAGGCAAACCAGACTTGCAAAATGAGAAAAGCAAGTATATTGCTCCTTAGACATGATTTTTTGATTGTCCTGGGCAAAAATATTACAATAAAGGTTCCCAAAGTGAAATGTTTCATTATGTGACTTCGCTTATGTAGTATATTTCATTTTTATTTCTTAATAGGGAAAATTTCAAATTTATACAAATGTAGATGGAATAATATAGTCAAACCTCACATGTGCATTATCAAGCTTCAACAGTTATCAACCACGGCCAATCTCATCACCTCCAAACCACCACTCCCCTCCTCTATTATCTTAAAGCAAATCACAAATATGTAATTTCCTAGTAAATATATCTTTGCATATCAGTAATAGAAAAGTACTTTTTAAAAAAGTAGTCATGTGGCACAGTTTAAAAATCTAAACACCCCCTACTGTTTACTGGCGATGTCTTGCAATCTTAGAGAAAGTTGAGTAAGCACCGGGGTTAGTAGACCGGTCCACATTTTGAAACCAAACTGAAAGGGCACTCTAGGTTGACCAGATTCTATCATGAAGAAATGTTAGGTAAATTACAGATACTAAGAGGAAGGATATTTGTGCAAAACTGGGCAAAATGTAGGCTGGAAGATCCTCAAGGAAACAGGCAAAGAAATGACAACAAGGTGCAATTTTTCTTTAAAACAGAAGCAATTTCATGAGGGTTAGATTGAAGAGGGCAGAAAATTATAGAGTTTGACATTTTTAAGGTTGTATAAATCAACAAAATTGAGAATATTGGAAATTCTATAGGACAGAAGATTGGGTTTCATCATCAAATAAATTGCAAGAGGAAAGAAAAAAAGAGATGAAGGGTGGTTGAGCCTATGTATTCAAACAGATTTAGGGGACTACCATGGTGGCACAGTGGTTAAGAATCCACGTGCCAATGCAGGGGATACGGGTTCGAGCCCTGGTCCGGGAAGATCCCACATGCCGCAGAGCAACTAAGTCTGTGCGCCGCAACTACCGAGCCCTCATGCCACAACTACTGAAGCCCGTGTGCCTAGAGCCCGTGCTCCGCAACAAGAGAAGCCACCGCAATGAGAAGCCTGCGCACCATAATGAAGACTAGTCCCCACTCGCAACAACTAGAGAAAGCCCGCGTGCAGCAACAAAGACCCAACACAGCCAAAATTAAGTAAATTTATGAAAAAAATAAATGAAGGCAATATAAGAAAAGAAACAGATTTAGGAGACACATCGACCAATGAGCGTGTGAACCTGTTTCAATTCTGATTCAGACAAACTAAGGGTAAAACGAAAAAGAGGAGAGAATCAGATATTTGAACACTGCCTGGATATTTGATAATATTAAGGAAATGTTGGTTTACTTAAGGTGTGATGGTATTTTAGTTATTTTTAAAGACTTTTTTTTGAGATACATCCTGAATCATGTATGGATCAAACTGTATGATGACTGGGATTGCTTAGAAATAATCTAGTAATGATTATGTTAGGGGTAGTAGGAAGGAAAGGCTTGGGTACAGATGAAATGCAACAGACAAGTATTAATAATTGTCAAAGTTGAATGAAGATGGAGTTACATTATACCATTCTCTGCTTCGAAATATGTTAGAAATTTTCCATTTTAAAAATGGTTAAATTTCCTAGTTCAGAACTACTACATGTATTTTCCTTGATATTTCTCCCCAAAGTTTGAAAGCAGAGGAAGATACTATAAATTTCTTCAAACAACCAGAAATTCCTATTAACTGGCACTTTTGAGTTTTGCCGTTACAGATGAAGTTCACAATGGTGAGCCTAAGGTACTCTGAAACGTAGAAAGATTAAATTATATTTGATAAAATCGTGATTTGATAATGGATCTTGCTGTGTTCTAATTCTTTGAAAATTGCCAATCCATGGAAGGTATAATTTCCTCTTAACCAGAACACTCCATTCCCCAATCATTTAACAGAGTTTTTCTATATCCTTAGTTAGACAAATGAGACTTTTAAGCAAATTTCCCTCCCCTGTGCCTGTGAAATTTATATATATATCCATGTGCATATATGCACCTCACCTAATTTTGAGGACACCTTCGGAGGGGGTTGTTATTCTGAAACACTTGCACACAAATCACTTAACAAAGAGTAATTATTTAAGGCGTGGCCCCAGGAACAGGAAAAAGTCAGAATCTGTATGGGCCTGCCCCCCTTATCCCAAACCCAATCTACCTTGCTATTTATTTAAAGTATGGCTGTTCTGTTTGTAATTGCATGCTATGGTCTAAACACATCCTTTTTAGGGTCTGTAATTCAAAACAAAAAAGCGTTTGTTTAGACATCATTGTAACCAATGAAAGTGCTAATGGTTATGCCCTTGATTAGACTGAAGGCATGCTTCAGTAAAACACCAACCTATTTGTAGGGAAGTATTAGAAAATCTAGTAATTTGGTATTATGTAGCTCAAACAACCAGTTAATTCATCAAAATTTTCCCTTTTCTAAGGCTACAGGTTGTATTTGTAAATAGCTTCAAGGATAGATGATTCATCATGAGACTATTTTAATTACTCTCTGAATCTAGCATTTGTTCCCTTCTTTATAGAAATTCATCCATCACTTGATTATCTCTAACCAAAAATAAAATCTGTGCCAAGCCACACATATTTCTATTAGATCTAAGAAGGGAAGAATCATTGTTTCCATCTGTTTGTGTCCAGTCTCAGTGGGTGGGCAATTGGAGACTCTCTCTTCCTGGTTGACAGGCATAGAGGGACTCTGTTCCTTCTTATGATAACAATTAGGGTTGAAAGATACTGAGAGGCCTAAACAATCAAGTTTTGTGGTCATCATCCTCCACTCACACCATTATCCTGTTAATTCTGTAAAGTCTGAAATCTCTTTTTTTTTAAGTTCTCATTAGTAATAATCAGATTCATTACAGCCCTGCATTGCGCCAGGCACTTCACATGCATCAAATCAGTAACAGCCCAAACTTTGGGGTATGTATTATTATCTCCCCATCTTCCAAGTGAGGCAACTTATGCTCAAAAAGATTGAGTAATTTATCCAAAGACCAAAGCTGGTGAAGGATTGGCTGAGCAGGACTCACAACCCCAAGTCTAGAGCCCAGTTCCATGGCCATCGAGTACCTACTCTGTGTCGGACACTATTCCTAATAGGATCCCCATCTTTAAGTCATGGAACTGAACTGGAGGGTTCAGCATGAGAGTTGGGGCGAATAGAGCAGGTGTCATGGAGGAAAAATGGTGAGGCTTCTGAGAGAGGAGGGGGGTTCCAGGCAGGAGAAATGGGATCAGAAGTTTGGGCCTAGAAATATCAAAACAACTAGAGTCTACTTTAGCTCAAACGGAATGTTTGTGTACAGTCTGGCTGAGGTTGACCTTGACCGCCAGGTTAAGGAGTCTGAACTTTCTGGAATTCTGGTTTAAAATGTAATGTAAAGCATTGGATTTGGTTTCATTCTTCAAAGTATTGATACTGCTATAGTGTTACAAAATTGTTCGAAAGTGATTGTACAGCTAATGCTTGATTTCTGTCTACATTGATACAATACATGAGGTATTTCTATTTTATTTATCTTTCAGAAAAGCTCTATTTCTTCTCTTTATAGACAAAGTTCAGAAAACAAACACACCTTCCCATCACACCTTAAAAAACAACTCCTGCAATGTTGAGACCCGTAGTCTATGTATGTGCTTATATTTTATGTCACTGTTCCCCTACGCCAATGACTGTCACCATTAGTCATATAAGTCAATAGCATAAGAGAGGTAAACAAAACTCAATGGGCCTTCTGTTTAGTCTCCCCATTTACAGCGAAGTGTTGGCTCCTTCAAGATTACAGGGCCGAGTTATCTGCCCCACCACATGCTGTGGGACCATGTGGTCCAAGCACAGGAGATAGGACCCAGAAGAACAGCCTGTGAATCAATACAGGGCATCTAACATTTACACAAAATAAAATAAATCATAAAGACAGCACGATTATATTCCAATTTGAAAGATTCAGAAAAGTAGATTTGCCTGTCAAAGGAGGTGTAAGTTATTTTACCTATGACGATCCTCTCTGTGTTTTAGGCTTTGGAACCAGCATCCCGTATCTACTCTCCATCCTTGGGCAGTGTTTCAGATAAGGAATATTTTTCTGGTAACAGAAATCATGAACATGGAGACTTAAGGCAATGCCTTCAGTTAAACTTGGGTCTAGTCAGTGTTCCAGACTGATAGTTTGTGTTATTTTGTGAATTGTTATGTCTCAGAAATTCCAAAATGTGAAATTCTGAAAACTTAAAGGAGTATGTGCCCTTTCAGATAGTAGTGGATATTTTGTTTTCTCCTCTGCTCCGGGGTGCGGTGGTGTTGCAGGGTAGAGAGCTCTCTAATAGGAGCTGGCTGACAGAGGGGCCAAGCCTATCTCTTCTCCATAGTATTCAGAAGTGATTCATTTCCCTTAGCCAGTTACAGCCACCAGCGTCCAGTTTCCCCATGCTTGTGGACATTCAGGTGAAGGATAACATCCTCTTTTAAAATCTGGCTTAAGTGATCTCTAGGAGATGCTCCTCCCATCGGCAGGTGGGATGAAAGGCCAGAGTAGGGTAACACTGATTGGCTCTGGACCCTTGATAGTTGCCCTGGGGCTAAAGATGCTGTTTTGACTCTTGGTGACCCCTATCAAACTAAAGGGCCATTGGCTGGCATTTCCAGCCATGCGTCTGTCCCTGAGTTATCATCTATGTGGCAGGGAGTTTCCTACTGCAGAGGTTTTGTTTTTGTTAGTTTCAAGAAATCTGAGTTGTCTAAACTAAAAGTAAAAATCACAGAATGCATTATTATATGGGTGTGGAAATTTTAACAGGTACTAGATTTTATACCTTATTGTCTGAAAACATACTTTCTCTGCCCTATGCCTTTCCTCCTTTCCACCCCTCCAGTGCCTCCATTTTAAATGGAGATGTAGTTCATACCTCTTTTTGCCCTATCACACAAATGTCATTTTTAAGAGAAAAACAGTCAAATTTTGTCCTCATACTTTTCACTTTACCAAGTGCCTTCAGCACGTCTTTAATCCAACTGAAGTTCTAAATAAGTATATCAATTGAGAGGAAAAAATATACCAGTAAATATAGTCAAGCAACTGGAATACTACTTGGCAGTTAAAAAGGACCCAACTATGGATACAACAACTTGAATGGATCTCAAGAGCATTACACTGAATGAATGAAAAAAATCAATCCCCAAAAGATCACATACACTATGATTCCATTTATGTAATATTCTCAAAATGATAAAAAATAAAGAAGGAAAATATCTAGTTTCCATTGGTAGAGAGAAAGAGGTGTGACTATAAAGGTTCTGTATCTCTGTGGCATGGAAGCTCTGTATCTTGGTTGTGGTGGTAGTTGCATGAGTCTCTGCATGTGATAAAATGACACAGAAATTATATACACATATTGCACCAATGTCAGTTTCCTGGTCTTGCTACTGTAAGAAAATTATGTCTCATGTAACCATTGGAGGAAACTGCGTGAAAGCTATATAGGGCCTCTCTGTGTTACTTTCGCAACTTCCTATGAACCTATAATTACTTTAAAATAAAAAGTTTAAATATATACAAGTCAACCAAAAGTGTGGACTCCTCCGTACAGCACGAATAAATACAGTATAGCAGAACAATGCCCCAAAAGTGTCAGATCTTTTTTTAAAGATGTGCTGTCACTAAAGAATTGCTTCAAAGGCAAGAAGGAATAAAACCGTGATGAAATGTTTTCTCGGGGCCATCACAGAGGCCTCCGTTTCTGCAGTGCTCTCAACCATCTGACTGCTTTCCAGGCCTTTCCACAGCAAGGCTGGAAACAAGAACCCCTTTAGCTCGATCTCACGAACAATCAAGGGCAGTTTGGTCTTTTAGTTTACAGGAACACTCTGCATCCAGGTACCACATTCCTCTCTCCCATTTGGAAAAATTCCGGAAAATAAGACCATAGCGTGTAGCCCCACGTAGCACGCAGGAAACGTTTCTCAAAACAGAAAGCCACCTTAGCCTCTCTCTTTAACGAATGCCTCCTTCTCCCCGCCTTTTTCAGTTCTTTGCTACTTCTCCCTCCAAGTTCGTCTCACTCACTAGCCTGGTCTTTCTAGCGAAGCCGTCTGTAGCATCGGCAGGCAAACCTGTGAGCGGTGCAGCGTCCCCAGGCGGCGGCTTCCCGCGGTCCTCCCTGCGCGCCGCGACCCAGCTCATGCTCCCCACGCCCCCGCAGGACGCGCGCGTCACCCGCGAGGCACCAGCCAGCCCCGGAGGTGCTGCTGGGCAGCCCGCACGGGGTGCCAACACTGCAAACAGCCTGATCAGCTGGCGGCCAAAGTTGCCTCCTGGTGAATTGCATCTTTTTTCCTTTTCTTCTTTAACATTTTTATAGTACCGTGAGTGTGTGAGTGTACCCAGTGTTATAAAATTATGCCAAAACAAAGAGCAAAGTCCTTGTCCTGAGGAGTATGTGGTGTAAAAGTTGCGAATGACGCAAGGCAAAATGACAGGACAAACACTGGGTGGGGAGGAAAATGTAAGGTACAATCAATAAGACTTCCAATGGACCAAGAATGGAAAGGCTGAGACAGAGCTCCAACTCCTTTGGAGCACAAAACAGAAAGATTTGCAATAATAGCAACAGTAACAGTAACATTTTGGGGGGGTTATTAGGTGCCATGCAGTATCATCAAATTAATTCTATAAAGTAAGTACTTGTGATTATATCTAACTGGAGAACCGGGGTTTCTTTTAACTGTTTAATTTAACAAACACCTCTAATGCTTACAAAGTGCCAAATATGTTTCTGAATGCTTTATACATATTAACTCATTTAATTCTCATAAAATCCTTCTGAAATAAGAACGGTTTCACTCCATTTACAGATGAAGAGAATGAAGCAGTCAGGTTAAGCGACTTGCTCAAGGTGGTTCAGATAGCAAGTGAACGAGCCAGAATTTGAACCCAGGAAGAAGTCGGAAGGACGGCGCCAAGATCTGAATCCAGGAAGCCCAACTCCACGATGGCACTGGGATTCACACCCACACTCCCTGACTCCCAAGCCTGCATGCTTAATTATGTGCAACAACGCACACTGAATAAATCATTTAATTTTAAAATATTTATATTGACTATGAACAATGCAGATTTACTTTGTAAAGACCTTTAACATGGCGATGAAATAGTGTTTAGTTGAACAATAAACATTGTTTAAAAAAAAAGGTGGGGGGGAGGACAGTTTTCCTCCTTCCTTCATTCAACAAACACGCATGAGTGTCTGTTTACCCCAGGCACTTATGTGAGGTACCAGGGCAACAGCCGCGACCGAAAGAGACAGATATGAGAGAAAACAAGGGAACCGGAAATGATGTTCATTTTAATGATGGATACATGCTAGATTTATCAGGAGCAATAGGTGCGAATAGCCAACAGGAAACAAGGGAACATTTCAGTCTTATTATACAGGGAATGATATTATCTGGGCTGGACTGTCCTGCATGAGTATTATTTAGCCCGTTTTTCGTTTCCTCCCTTCTGTTTCCTTCATTTTAGTTACGGCAGTTAGAGGAAAACACATGATCAAAGAACACTTAGTATAGACATTTGTTAACATTTCTAATAGTGCTTTGGGTGGCAGGGGGAGTAACATTAAAAATAAGAGCTTTCACACGTTGAACGTTTATTATATACTAGGCATTAGTCTAAGAATTTTACATGTGTTAGCCCATTTAATCCTCATAACAATCTCATGAGGCCGATACTATTATGATCCTGATTTTATAGATGAAGAGATGGAAGCTCAGAAAGATTAAGGAACTTGCCCAAGGACATAAGGCTAAAAAATGGAGGTTTTAAGCTGTTAACTGAAGTCAGGTTTTGGATTATTTATAGGTTTCATTGACTCTTTGAATTCCCTTACTAATGACAACACGAGTGAGACTACGTTACAAATGTGGAAATGGTGACGTGGCATGCAGACCTCTGAGCCTGCAACGAAAACTTGGCATAAAAGATCCCTAAAGAAAGAAGAGACATTGGGAGTTAAGTTTGTCAAAGTCTGTTATCAAAAGCCAGACTCTTAACTAGCGTAAACGTCTACTTTGCAGATAAGAGGGTGAAATTCATTACTGTCTTCTCACCTCATTTTTTAAAAATACATTTTTACTTCCTGATTCTTCTCTAGCACACTAAAATAAAAAATAAAACCATTAAAAACTAAAATAAGGAGAGAAATCCCCCCCCCCACCCAAGCTACCTCCTAAGAAAAACATAGAAAAGCATTTGTTTGGAAGTCATTTTCATAATTGCGTAGACTGCACCTATGCTAAAATAAAACATCCCCTTGAATATAAGAAAAATAATTTGGTTTTCCCATACAGAGGACAACAAAGTCTGGTCTTTGCATTTGAGCTTAGGTTTTAAAACACTAACATTATAAAAATTAAACTATAGTTCTCTATTATAGGGCCATAATAAAATGATAAAATAATAAAATGTATTGCTGACTCCTGTATTCAGTTATTTTGTTCCCTGTTAGCACAGTTCACTTCCGACATTCAAGGGGAGTGGGCAGAGCTATGGGACATTTGCAGAGAAACCATGCAAGGACCTCCGGACCACACCTCCCCCCCACCCTCCTTGCCTCCCCCCAGCAATCTCCACTGAGCTCTTAAATTCCCCAATGTCTCCTTCTTTCTTTCTCTGTTTAGGCCAGTCTTTCTGTTGAGAATCCTCCCCTATTTCCTTCACTTCTTTGCCTGGCTGACTTTCATTTCTGCTTCAAAACCCAGCTCAGGCATCATCCGGTCTCGAAATATTCTCTGACCCCTTTCCTAAGCCAGGTTCTGTGGCAGAGTGCTCAAACCTGACTTTTTCCCCTGGCCCTTCACATGCTGTTAACACAACTGTTTGTTTATTTATTCTTTCCCCCACTAGACTAATTCCTTTATTCAACAAACATTTCTTGAGCACCCAGTATTTACCCTGGACTGTGCTAGGTGTTAGGGAGACAAGGATAAAAGAAACTCCCTAATATACTTTCTGGGAGATAATGATACTCAATGGTTGTTTGTGGAATGAATGAATAGCATTAAGTCATTACAAACAGAGTGGAAGGAAGACCAGAAAATTAGCAGGCACGTAAAAGTGATTTGGTTTTTGCATTCCCCCACCTCTCACAGGCTGCTCTGTTGTGTACCACCTCTCTGAGCTTCTTGTTGCTTTAAGCATTTGCTCTCCAAGTAGTCTTTATCTTACTGCTGTCTTTACTGGAAGCAGGAACTTTGGCCCAGGAGGGACCATAGTTCTGAGGCCAGCCCCGTCACTTACTAGCTCTGTGACCGTTGGCTCTTCCCTTAATTTCTCTGAGCTTCAATTTCCTCCTCTGTAAAATGGAGATACCAAACACCTAGACCATGGAGTATCATGTGAAGATTAAATGTGATTTACACATGGAAGGGGCTTGGTTCAAAGTCTGGCTTGGAAAACTCTTCCTTTCCTGTCTTTTGTCTCTCCCCTTCTTCCATTCCTCACCTTCCTGCAAGATGTCATCAGGGTAGCAGTAGCATGTGAGATGGTTTCATGTGATACATGGAAGCACATTTTTCAGAATTGTCGTATTATTTATATACATACTAAAATATGTAAATAGTCATTAAACTCCATGAAACCTTTGATTTTTATAGAAATGATTGCTTTGGATTTGTAAAAATTTTTTTAAAAAGAGGGGTTTAAGTTATTAAAACAGAGGAAAAGAATCGGAAAAAGAATGGATGTATTGAATATGTATATATACATATATATATATATATATATATATATATCTGAATCACTTTGCTGAATACCTGAAACTAACACAATGTTGGAAATCAACTATACTCCAATATAAAATAAAAATTAAATTAAATTAAAAAATAATAAAAAAGAAAACAAAAAATAGAAAATATTATTAAGTCAGTACAAAGCATAAGGGGGAAAAAAGGAATATATGCCTAAAAAACACTGCAGAAATGGACAAAGACGATGACATAAAAGAAGAAAGACATTTAGTTCAAAAGTTCACAAGGTAACCAGAGTTATATTATGCATTTCTCAAATGTCACTTGTAAAACAATCCAATCCTGGGGCTGGCAGAGATTAATTCTTAAGGTACACGGTCATGCTTTTGGCTTTCTTAGGATAGGATTAGGATAGGATAGTCTCTAATAGACTAAGAAGTCAGTTGTGGGTCCCTAGATGTCACCTGTCCAGTTCTGACCATGATAAAGTGCAAAGTGAAAGAAAATTGTTCTTTACACTTAAGAATAATGTCCAAATAGAACTTCCAAAGATGTTCTATGCTCCCCACACTGTGTATCTCCATTTCTTGATCTATAAAATGGGTAGAATAATAGAATCTATCTCATAAGACTGTTATGAGGGTCAAATGTTAACATAAAAGAAGCACTTAGTAACATATAAGGAATATAGTAATTGATATCTATGTGTGAGGCATTAGTATGATGAATCTAGTAGAGACTAGCTTCCTTGGACCACCTAGTACTGCATACTCTCGCAGAAGAGCTTGCCTCCTATCCCTGCCGCAGGCTTGAAAGATTTTTATCCCTTTACCCCAGTCTTCCTGCTTTTTGAAGTTTTGTGATAAAATCAGACCAATAGAAGCTTTCTGTCTCTGAACACATATGGTAATCTGTAATTTGGGGAGATCAGATATTCTCTTCAGTGTCTCTGTTCTTACAACTTTTTACCCAGAACACAGATTTTCTGTAGATTCATTTGTTAGAATCTCAGAGACTATACCACACACACACACACACACACACACACACACAGAGAGAGAGACAGAGAGAGAGAGAGACAGAGAGAGAGAGAGAGAGAGAGATTTCTTGTGTTCCATATGAGAGAGTCCACCAATCTCACCCAATCCTTAGAGACTTGTTTGCAGTGGGGACAAAAAAAAATACCCATGGGCTAATTTAAACCTCCTCCCCCCAAAAGTTAAGGTCTATAAAAAGTTATAACCAAAGTTAAAACAAACCCAAGCTACCAGGCCTTGGAAATTGTGATCTGGATGAAGGATGCTCTCTTTACAACATAAGACAATTTAGTCATAATGATTATGTCTGCACTGCCGGGAAGCAGATAAAGATGAATATAGGAAGCTAGGAAATAGGGAAACAGACCATTCCTGGTGAAAGGCTGGCCACTTCCTCCTTTCCTTAAGGGTGACAAGGTGCACCACTACTCAGCCGATAACAAAGCAAGCAGCCAGCAGCTTGGGGGATGGGGCACCTGACCAAGAGGCCGCTGAGGTAAGTGCCTGGCCAGGTCTGCTTACACCTCCAGGGCAGAGGCTACCCCTTCTCTTCTCTTCTCTTTTCTCTTCTCTCTTCTCTTCTCTTCTTCTCTTCTCTTCTCTTCTCGGGGTCTCAGATCCCTCTTAGACAGGTAGAGATACACCTTTTGCACTGAGAGATACACATCAAGAGCCAACCCGTCCTCCTCCGGTGAAACTAGACCCAGGTATTTAAAGGCTCTGCGGAGGACTGCAGGTGGGGATCTCCAGGTCATCGCCAAGTATCTCAAGGCCTCCAAATCTTGCCCCCTCACTCCCCCGTACATGCCCTGCACACCAGGGACCCAGTCTCCCTGGCTCTGGTTCCCCGGCTTAGTTCACCCCGTTCCTCTAACCAAGTCAACCGCCCGGTGCGCACCTCCTGGGCTGGTCCCGGGGCACATGAAAGGGGACACTCTCCACCTCTGCCTGCTGGATCACTCAGGGGAGCTGGGGGGCGCGCGAGTTCCGCACTCCGCGCCTCCACCCCCAGCCCGCGCCCACCAGGACGCACGCCCACCTGTGCGAAGAGCCCCTACCTGCACCGCGCCCACCTCTCTCCTCTCCCGGACTCGGAGGTGCTCTCAGCTCACCCTCCCAGGGGGCTCCCTGCGTCCCCGCTCCCGTCTCCGTCCTCCCTTCCTTTCATTCATTCTCTCCTCTTTTCTCCATTTTCCCTCCTACTCCTACCCCTCTCAGGGTCTGGACCCTTATCGTTCTCTCCTTCTCCTCTCCTCCCCGACGTCCTCTCTGCGTTCCTTCCGCTCCATTCGTCTTTCCTGCCCACACTTTCTGCGGCGCCCCTTCCTTCTTTCCAGCGCCCCCCAGGCTTCTCAGTCCGACGGCGCGCGATGCCTCCCTCGGAACCTCGGGCTCAGTCTTGGAACCCGTTCACTGCCCGCAGCCAAGGCCCCCAGACCCAGCGCTGCTCTCGCCTTCCTCCTCCCCTGAAGGAGCCTCCCGGGCCGGATCCCCGGGCCGGAACCCCCGACCCAGGGAACCGTGCTGGCCTCCTGGGCGGCCCAGCTGTCAGCGACGATGGGTCTATTTTAGGTTCTGCACCCAATGTCCCCGCCCTGAGGACGCGGGCACGGGTCCCGCGACTCGGGTAACACCTTGCCAGCGCGATCCCGAGCTGACGCAGAGCCAGCTCCTGCAGCGGAGTCTCGGGGCCCCTGGCCAGGCAGGCCGGGCCACGGTGGTGGATGGCGGTCTCAGTACGAGCATCTCGAGATTCAAGTGCCGAGGGAATCCCGGGCCCGGGGCCGTGGGCGCCCCAGCGCAAGGCACCCCTTGCCCGCCCCCCAGGACAAGGCAGCCTTGGCAGTCACCTGTCCTGGAAAAGGGATTCACAGGATCTCTCCCAGCCTCTATCCTTTCCCTCTGCTTGCCCCGGCTTACTTAATTTCTAGTCAATCCGGTCATTAACCTGCAGTAATGCACCCAAAGGGGATCCTTTGTTAAATGATAAGGATTTGGGGCCATCAACAAGATATGAGGAGCCACAGCGCCGGACCAAAGCCCCAGACGGGTGAGAGACCGAGCTGCACACGTGTGCGTGTCCCCATGCGCACAGGCGCGCGCGCGCGCACACACACACACACACACACACACACACACACACACACGCATTCCGGCTGGGATCCAGCCACAAGTTTGCACACTGACAAGTCTTTTAAGTCTAACAGAAAATATAAACAGCTTCACTCACCCTACTTTTTCTTCCCTCTCCCGATTGGGATCCAGAGGAAAAGGGTGGATTGAGAGACCCTTCTTTCTTTTCTTTTCGCCTTTCTAAAGAGTGGAAATTTCCATCATGTGATAGGGGGCAGCATCCCCAGTGTCGCGTTTCCTATGGACCCTCCCTTCCAGCCCAGCCACCAATCATCAGGCGGCAACCTGAGATGTCAACAAAAGCATCCTCCCAGGTGGGGCTGAGTTGTCCAGCTGTCCCTCAAGAGTGAAGCCTGGGACCTGCCAGCCCCTGCTCCAGTTTTCTTGGGTTCATGATAACAGAGAAGATCTTGGTGTGAGTTGAGCTTTTCTGTGGGCTTTTTTTTTTTTTTTAACGATTAAGTTTCTTCATTAGTCAAGGTTGCATTTATTGGATCTGTCCTATACACAGAAATACCTGTCAGTGCTCATTTTGAAGTCTGTAAAAGAGTCTTTCTTTCAATAGGTGGCTCTAAACTTCCTCCAGGTTTGGGGATGTCAAACCTGAACTTGACATAAAGGAAAAAACATTTGGGGCAGGGGTACAATCGAAAAACCTGTCATTCACAGTAAAAATCACTTAATGCAAGAGCAGAGCAGAGGATATCTTGCTAGCACTTAACCATGGCTAGGGGTCTTTTGTGGTCATTTTTTTCCTGGGATTCCACTGTAAGCATAATCCTCAGTACATATGAAGAAAGAATTAGGATATAATAAATAGCACTAAAATTTCAGTTCTGCTCATTAAGACACCACTCACCATTTTAAGGAAAATTGTTTATATTTTACAAGCAGCTCAATACAAAAAAACAAACAACCCAATCCAAAAATGGGCAAAAAACCTAAATAGACATTTCTCCAAAGAAGATATACAGATTGCCAACAGACACATGAAAGAATGCTCAACATCACTAATCATTAGATAAATGCAAATCAAAACTACAATGAGGTATCACCTCACACCGGTCAGAATGGCCATCATCAAAAAATCTACAAACAGTAAATGCTGGAGAGGGTGTGGAGAAAAGGGAACCCTCTTGCATTTTTGGTGGGAATGTAAATTGATATAGCCACTATGGAGAACAGTATGAAGGGTCCTTAAAAACTAAAAATAGAACTACCATATGACCCAGCAATCCCACTACTGGCCATATACCCTGAGAAAACCGTAATTCAAAAAGAGACATGTACCAAAATGTTCATTGCAGCTCTATTTACAATAGCCAGGACATGGAAGCAACCTAAGTGTCCATCAACAGATGAATGGATAAAGAAGATGTGGCACATATATACAATGGAATATTACTCAGCCATAAAAAGAAATGAAATTGAGTTATTTGTAGTGAGGTGGATGCACCTAGAGAGGTGGGATAGGGAAGGTGGGAGGGAGATGCAAGAGGGAGGAGACATGGGGATATATATATATATATAACCGATTCACTTTGTTATAAAGCAGAAACTAACACACCATTGTAAAGCAATTATACTCCAATAAAGATGTTAAAAAAATCCCCACCATTTTCTGACATTAACCAAAATTTTTGTTTCCAAAAAGCCCATGTAACATATATGTTCACCATCCCGTTTATTTACTACTCATTTGTCATTCCTTAAGGGAAAAAACATTCTCCTATGGAGACTCGATCCCCACAGTTTAACAAACTCATCAGGCGGCACAGATTACTTTCTAAATTCTCACATATGCAATTTAACTTTATTCAGAATGGTAAGGCTCATTGTTCAGACCATGAATATCTAGAACCATCTCATTTTACAGTTCCCATCAACTAATACATCAGCGGCACATTCGCACTTAAGAAACAGGACAAGAACGGCAAGGACAAAAATCCGTCTGGATAATGCAGTTGTATATTAGTCAGGAATATTAAAAACTCCATTAACACACATGTCAAATTGTACTAAAATCATCCAACAATGCAAATCCAATAGAAGAATGATAAGATGAATGCCTTCACTGGAGTTATCATTTTGAAACCTAAAAACAAATGCACTATTTAAACAGAGTATAGAAGAAATATTTTTTTATGAAAGCTGATTATCCCCTGCCTAACCAAATATGGTAAACCTCTTTAGTTTGTCATAAGAGGTTTCCATTTTATGAAATTAGAATACATCAGAATAATTTAGAGGTCCCTTCAAACTTGTTGAAACTAGATTATCTTTATCACACTTTTTCATTGATTCTTATTTAATAAATATAAGCATCTTTTATAAAACTACTAAATTGTCAAAATTGGTAAGATTGGGAGGGGATGAATGGGAGATCACGATAGATATATATTTCTCTCTACTTACACTGAGATTTAGTCAAAGCAAAATCCAAGATTCTAAAACAAAAAGCCATTCCAGAGAAAATATAAATGAAGATGGGATCGATGCAATCCTAAAATAGATACTAGTTCACTGTGCAGCTACTTAACTTTTTAATGAATTGCTTATTTATTTAGTCAGTTCTTGGCGTCCATATCTTAGCTAGTACAGAGAAGCTCAGAAGCAGTGGTTCATTGCCTAATTTACTAGAGAACTATAGGTTGTTCATCTACATATGTGCTACTTATTTTAACCATGTGTGGATTGAAATAAAATGAGTTGCATTCATCTATAAAGCAACAAAGTGCTGAGCAAAATTCAAATTTGTCATCTTTTGTAGCTATTGTATATCCTTAGAGTTTTAGGAGCGCTCCAAGCAATGTCCAGGTGGTATGAGATAACTGGCAAGCCATTGTCTTCCGTGATACAATCAAAAACTTGAGCCTTTGATGACTATGCTGGATCTACCCAACAACCCTCAAGGGTTTCTTTAAAACTTGTGTTTGAAAGAATGTGAAGCAGCCCTAACCAGCGACATGAATATCCCTGCAAAACCGCACTGTGAAACACATTTTGACTGACCATCCAAACATTTGCTGGCTCTGGAGCAGACAACTTGAGTCCTGATTTCAGAGCTACCACCTACCAACTCTGTGGTCTTCACCAATGGGCTTAAGTTCTAAGTGACTCAGTTTCTCAGTGAGAAAAATGTAGAACATCCCTTAATACATTGTGTTCCTTACTTATTCTCAGACAGTACTACAAACTCAAATAGTGCTGGAGGAAAATAAAATGTTTGCAACTGAGAAAAAAGGGTGACAGAAGAGTTCGAATTTCTACCATTTTGACAAAGCTGAATTGATGGAAGCTTTCCACTCTAAAATTATATTAACACACTGGTCCTAGGAATGATTATTGGTTTGGTAATGGATGCTTCTGCTTTAAGTCTCTATTAAAAATATTCCCAAAACATATTCCTTTGAACTAAAGCTAATACTTGAAAACAGAGTTCCATGCTGCTATAAGTTTGGAAAACATTGTGCTAAAAATTATTGTGGGATTCCTCTGGGGTTTGAATCAGGCTCTTAAAGGTGGATGGAGCATGTAGTATCTCTCTATCACCATGAACCCTTTTTGGAGAAACATTTCTAAGGTTTAATCATCCAGAGAACAGTCATTACTAAATTTTAGTATAAATAAATGTCTTAAGAAGGTAATAAAACACAATTATTATCCTGCCATCATACGTATGAAGTTCCTTGATTTATGGTGAAGTTTGTTGCAGTGACTTTAAGACACTTTTGTTTAAATTCTTTCTTTGATAGTAGATTTTTAACATGGATTCTTTTTTCAATGAATAGTTATTGAAATTAGTAAAATGACTTGAGGTTACAAAACACCTTAACATATATTATGCCACTTGGTACTAAAATAAACCCACCGTGTAGCTATTATTTTCTCCATTTCATGGGAGAGGAAAATGAGATTCAGAGATGTTAAGTGACTTCTCCAAAGACACAGAGCCGATAACTGACAGACTGGAGCATGAACCAGGTTTTCTGCCTTCAAATTCAATGTTAGACCTTCCACAGCTCACCTCCCTTTTTTCTAAGCATTTTCTTTACTGAAACTGATTACTGTTTTTCTTCCTACAAGGTCACCAGCTGTGAATGGCATGCTTAGCCGTAAAATAATGATTTTTAAAATAATTATAATACTATAAAATACTATAATTAAATTAAATACTATAAATTAAAATAATATAAAATTAAATTAAATTAATTTAACTTTAAATTTAATTAAATTTAACTAATTAAATTAAAGTATTAAATTAAAATACTATAAAATACTATAAAAGTAATTATCTTTTTATTATAATTACAAGAGCCTCTACAAACTTCTAATGTCAGTATCACAGTTTTCTTTTCTATGAATGTGAATTTGATTTATGTGAGAAACCAAGACATACCATGAATTATGCTTATGGTTGAGTTTCTTTAGTATTATAGTCTCTAAATGGACTACTACCTCTTACTGGCACTAGGAAGAAGACACTTGATCACTCACTGTCTCAGTTTCACACATGATGAAACAACTAGATACTGGATCTCAAAACAAAACAGAATATCAAACTAGATCTAGGATCTTAGAAGATCCAACTCTAGAGTTCAAGATTGGGATGTCAGGTTCTAGACTCTGAAGTCCCATCCAGGAGGTGAAAAGGGGAGTAGAACCCACGTCCCATCGGGAAATAGCTCAGAGAGGAGAGTGGGCATCCTGTGGTCAATATTCAATACCAGCCCCAGGGAGGTCAGCTTTTGTCTCTCTGTTCTGGAAACAGCACTGCTTACAGAGAGCTGGCCAGTCAGATCCACCTTCCTTTTCAAGCTTGATGCTCTCGGCATCTCACTGACAGTCAATTACATCCCTCCGTACAACCCATATTCTAAATCACTCACTGCCTCCCAGCTCCCGATGCTGAAGTTTTCCGTGCCTTAGAGCTTTTTTTTTTTTGCGGTACGCGGGCCTCTCACTGTTGTGGCCTCTCACGTTGCGGAGCACAGGCTCCGGACGCGCAGGCTCAGCGGCCATGGCTCACGGGCCCAGCCAGTCCGCGGCAAGTGGGATGTTCGCGGACCGGGGCACGAACCCGTGTGCCCTGTATCGGCAGGCGGACTCTCAACCACTGCGCCACCAGGGAAGCCCGCCTAAGAGCTTTTGAACACACTGTCCCCTCTTCCTGGAAGCCCTTGCTACCAGCTCTGCCTGTCAATTTCACTTTTTACTAGTCTTTCAAGCCCAGATCACATGTCACGTCAAGTGAATGAAACTCTGTCCAACTCATCCAGCTATTTTTTCTTTTTTCTTGGTAGACTGGGAACATGGAGTGGTGGGGAAGTTTGAAGAGGGGTGGAAAAAAAGAACTAGCATGTTTTGGACATGGAATTTAGTATTTACAACCATCCTGTGAGGTCGGTGTTTTTACCTTCGCTTTTCAGATGAGAAAACAGAGAGTGAATGAGTTGAGTGGCTTGCCAAAGGCAGAATCAGAATTAGGACTCAGCTGTACCTGATCCCAAAGCTCTCTCCATTCTGTCCCATCATTAGACTTGTCCTCGTTGGGGCTCCAGAAGCACATCATAACACACTAGTCTGGCCCCCACTAGACTTCAGACTCCTGAGCAGCCCGTCTCTGTGTCATTCTCATCAGTGTTCCTGGTATTTACCATAGCGTAACTCCATAGTTATTTATTGAATGAGTGAATGAACAAATGAAGAGTACCCCTATGATTTACATATTGTAACAAACACTATCTGTGCCTGAGCTAGTTGTTAAATAAAGTTATTTGTGAGTTATCCCTAATGATGTTTTCCATCTTCTCTCTATTTTTTCTCTGAAATTAAGAGGTACCATAATTACGAGGCCAATTATAATTTTGGTGCCCAGAGAGACAATCACTGATTGAGTCTGCCAGGCTACCAGCTACGCTGACATGGTTTGCACAACTGGTGTTTGAACAGAGACTGACGTTGATGTGACATTGGCAGGTAACGCAATAGCCTGGCAGCTTTCAGAAAATATCAAATTACTCTAAAAGCAAATTTTCCCCTTTTTGACATTCCTCTGAGAGTTAGAAACTCATTCGTGTCAAACTTAACTTCATATTCCCTTTATTTGGAAAAATAAAATGAAACACTTTATCACCAAAAACTAGACATGTTTAATGAGAATGACCACATTTAAAATAAACATTTTATATATATATATATATATATATATATATATATATATTCCAAATAAATAAGAGATAGAACATGTAAAGTTAAACACTTGGTTTCTGATTTCTGGAACCAGACTCCCTGGGTTTCAATTCCAACTCTGATATTTACTAGCTGAAAACTAGTTATTAGTTATATAATAATTAGGTAAATTGTTAACCTGTCTATGCTGCAGTTTCCTTATCTGTAATTTGGGGACAACAGTTGTACCTATTCTAGAGTTGTTTTAAAATTTAAGTAAATTTCTTAATGCAGTTAAACCATCATTTTTCAAATGGAAAATACTGATTATAGTTGTATCATCTGTTACTGAAAAATTCTTATAATTACCCTAAAACTTTATTCTATTCTTCTGGGCCTGTTTTCTCATTCTTAGTACAAGAGGGCAGATTATTTGATCCTTGTGACCTGCGCGATCTTAACATTCTACAATTGCACAGCTTCCGGGGATTTACTTTCATTCCCGTGTTTCCACAACAAAACCCCAGTTTCCTAAAATTCGCCTTCTGAAGAGATGGAGAACAGGAAATTATTAACCTATTACTTAATTTTCACAAGACTAAATATAAAATTAAACAAAACTTGCACTTTAACTTTGAAACCATGTAGACATTTAACTTCTAGTCTTCAAATATAAGAGCTAGATGGTGTGAAAGAGGTCGGAACTGTGTGCTTATGTCTCCATTGCCCTGTTCCAATGCTGCAGTAGGTTTCATTCTTTCTCATTGTATAATAGTTTGTTTGCATGTTTCCTCTTGAGACTGTAAGTTCTGTAGATGTGATATCAAAACATATTTGCTGAATAAATAAATAGATGGATGGGTCAATCAATTGATGCTTCTCTGTTTTTCAGGAGTTCAAAAACTGAGTAATAATTTTCTTAAAGATAAGGATGGAATGTTATCAAAAAAAACATTTCAGTTTAAAATACCACTGTGAAGATGATTTTGGAACTCATTGGTTTTACATTTTTATTTATTTATTTATTTTTAACATCTTTATTGGAGTATAATTGCTCTACATTGTTGGATTAGTTGCTGCTATATAACAAAGTGAATCAGCTATACACATACATATATATCCATATCTCCTCCCTCTTGCATCTCCCTCCCACCCTCCGTATCCCACCCCTCTAGGTGGTCACAAAGCACCGAGCTGATCTCCCTGTGCTATGCGGCTGCTTCTCACTAGCTATCTATTTGACACTTGGTAGTGTATATATGTCCATGCCACTCTCTCACTACATCCCAGCTTACCCTTCCCCCTCCCCGTGTCCTCAAGTCCATTCTCTACGCCTACATCTTTATTCCTGTCCTGCCCCTAGATTCTTCAGAACCATTTTTTTTCTAGATTCCATATATATGTGTTAGCATACAGTATTTGTTTTTCTCATTCTCATTTACTTCACTCTGTATCACAGACTCTAGGTCCATCCACCTCACTACAAATAACTCAATTTCGTTTCTTTTTATGACTGAGTAATATTCCATTGTATATATGTGCCACATCTTCTTTATCCATTCATCTGTCGATGGACACTCAGGTTTCTTCCATGTCCTGGCTATTGTAAATAGTGGTGCAATGAAAATTGTGGTACATGACTTTTTGAATTATGTTTTTCTCAGGGTATATGCCCAGTAGTGGGATTGCTGGGTCATATGGTAGTTCTATTTTTAGTTTTTAAAGGAACCTCCGTACTGTTCTCCATAGTGGCCATATCAATTTACATTCCCACCAACAGTGCAAGAGTGTTCCCTTTTCTCCACACCCTCTCCAACATTTATTGTTTGTAAATTTTTTGATGATGGCCATTCTGACTGGTATGAGGTGTTACCTCATTGTAGTTTTGATTTGCATTTCTCTAATGATTAGTGATGTTGAGCATCCTTACATGTGTTTGTTGGAAATCTGTATATCTTCTTTGGAGAAATTTCTATTTATGTCTTCTGCCCATTTTTGGATTGGGTTGTTTGTTTTTTTGTTATTGAGCTGCATGAGCTGCTTGTACATTTTGGAGATTAATCCTTTGTCAGTTACTTCATTTGCAAATATTTTCTCACATTCTGAGGATTGTCTTTTCATCTTGTTTATGGTTTCCTTTGCTGTGCAAAAGCTTTGAAGTTTCATTAGGTCCCATTTGTTTATTTTTGTTTTTATTTCCATTTCTCTAGGAGGTGGGTCAAAAAGGATCTTGCTTTGATTTATGTCATAGAGTGTTCTGCCTATGTTTTCCTCTAAGACTTTGATAGTTTCTGGCCTTACATTTAGGTCTTTAACCCATTTTGAGTTTACTTTTGTAGATGGTGTTAGGGAGTGTACTGATTTCATTCTTTTAAATGTAGCTGTCCAGTTTTCCCAGCACTGCTTATTGAAGACACTGTCTTTTCACCATTGTATATTCTTGCCTCCTTTATCAAAGATAAGGTGACCATATGTGTGTGGGTTTATCTCTAGGCTGTCTATTCTCTTCCATTGATCTATATTTCTGTTTTTGTGCCAGTACCATACTGTCTTGATTACTGTAGCTTTGTAGTATAGTCTGAAGTCAGGGAGCCTGATTTCTCTAGCTCCGTTTTTCTTTCTCAATATTGCTTTGGGTATTCGGGGTCTTTTGTGTTTCCATACAAATTGTGAAATTTTTTGTTCTAGTTGTGTGAAAAATGCTATTGGTAGTCTGATAGGGATTGCATTGAATCCATAGATTGCTTTGGGCAGTATAGTCATTTTCACAATGTTAATTCTTCCAATTCAAGAATGGGTATATCTCTCCATCTGTTTGTATCATCTTTAATTTCTTCCATCAGTGTCTTATAGTTTTCTTCATACAGGTTTTTTGTCTCCTTAGGTAGGTTTATTCCCAGATATTTTATTCTTTTTGTTGCAATTGTCAATGGGAGTGTTTCCATAATTTCTCTTTCAGATTTTTCATCATTAGTGTATAAGAATGCAAGAGATTTCTGTGCATTAATTTTGTATCCTGCTACTTTACCAAATTCATTGATTTACTCTAGTAGTTTTCTGGTAGCATTTTTAGGATTCTCTATGTATAGTATCATGTCATCTGCAAACAATGACAGTTTTACTTCTTCTTTTCTGATTTGGAGTCCTTTTATTTCTTTTTCGAGTCTGATTGTTGTGGCTAAAGCTTCCAAAACTATGGTGAATAATAGTGGTGAGAGCAGGCCACCTTGTCTTGTTCATGACCTTAGTGGAAATGTTTTCAGTTTTTCACCATGGAGAACGATGTTGGCTGTGGGTTTGTCATATATGGTCTTTATGATGTTAAGGTAAGTTCCCTTTCTGGAGAGTTTTTTCATAAATGGGTGTTGCATTTTGTTGAAAGCTTTTTATGCATATATTGAGGTTACCATATGGTTTTTATCCTTCAGTTTGTTAATATGGTGTAACACATTGATTGATTTGCGTATATTGAAAAATCCTCACATTCCTGGGATAAACCTCACTTGATCATGGTGTATGATCCTTTTAATTTGCTGCTGGATTCTGTTTGCTAGTATTTGGTTGCAGATTTTTGCATCTATGTTCATCAGTGATATTGGCCTGTAGTTTTCCTTTTTTGTAACATCTTTGTCTGCTTTTGGTATCAAGTTGATGGTGGTCTCATAGAATGAGTTTTGGAGTGTTCCTCCCTCTGCTATATTTTGGCAGAGTTTGAGAAGGATAGCTGTTTGCTCTTCTCTAAATGTTTGATAGAATTTGCCTGTGAAGCTGTCTGGTTATGGGCTTTTGTTTGTTGGAAGATTTTTATTCACAGTTTCAATTTTAGTGCTTGTGATTGTTCTGTTTATATTTTCTATTTCTTCCTGGTTCAGTCTCAGAAGTTGTGCTTTTCCAAGAATTTGTCCATTTCATCCAGGTTGTCAATTTTTTTGGCATATAGCTGCTTGTAGTAATCTCTCATGATCCTTTGTATTTCTGCAGTGTCAGTTGTTACTCCTTTTTCATTTCTAATTCTGTTGGTTGAGTCTTCTCCCTTTTTTTCTGGATGAGTCTGGTAATGGTTTATCAATTTTCTTTATCTTCTCAAAGAACCACCTTTTAGTTTTATTGATCTTTGCGATCGTTTCCTTCATTTCTTTTTCATTTATTTCTGATCTGATCTTTATGATTTCTTTCCTTCTGCTAAAATTGGGGTTTTTTTTGTTTTTCTTTCTCTAATTGCTTTAGGCATAAGGTTAGGTTATTTATTGAGATGTTTCTTGTTTTTTGAGGTAGGATAGAATTGCTATAAACTTCCCTCTTAGAACTGCTTTGGCTGCATCCCATAGGTTTTGGGTTATCGTGTTTTCATTGTCATTTGTTTCTGGGTATTTTTTGATTTCCTCTTTGATTACTTGAGTGATCGCTTGGTCATGTAGTAGTGTATTGTTTAGCCTCCATGTGTTTGTATTTCGTACAGGTTTTTCCCTGTAATTGATATCTAGTCTCATAGCGTGTGGTCAGAAAGATACTTGATATGATTTCAATTTTCTTAAATTTAACAATGCTTGATTTGTGACCCAAGGTATGATCTATCCTGGAGAATGTTCCATGACCACTTGAGAAGAAAGGGTATTCTATTGTTTTTGGATGGAATGTACTATAAATATCAATTAAGTCCATCTTGTTTAATGTATCATGTAAAGCTTGTGTTTCCTTATTTATGTTCATTTTGGATGTTCTGTCCATTGGAGAAAATGAGTTGTTAAAGTCCCCTATTATTACTGTGTTACTGTTGATTTCCCCTTTTATGGCTGTTAGCATTTGCCTTATGTGTTGAGGTGCTCCTATGTTGGGTGCTTAAATATTTACAATTGTTATATATTCTTCTTGGATTGATCCCTTGATCATTATGTAGTGTACTTATTTTTCTCTTGTCTTTATTTTAAAGTCCACTTTTTTCTGATATGAGCATTGCTACTCCAGCTTTCTTTTTATATCATTTGCACGGAATATCTTTTTCCATCCCTTCACTTTCAGTCTGTATGTGTCTCTAGGTCTGAAGTGGGTCTCTTGTAGACAGCATATATATGGGTCTTGTTTTTGTGTCCATTCAGCCAGTCTTTGTCTTTTGGTTGGTGCATTTAATCCATTTACATTTAAGGTAATTATCGATATGTTCATTCCTATTACCGTTTTCTTAATTGTTTTGGGTTTGGTTTTGTATGTCTTTTCCTCCTCTTGTGTTTCCTGCCTAGAGAAGTTCCTTTAGCATTTGTTGTAAAGTTTGTTTGGTGGTGCTGAATTCTCTTAGCTTTTGCTCGTCTGTAAAGGTTTTAATTTCTCCGTCAAATCTGAATGAGATCCTTGCTGGGTAGAGTAATCTTGGTTGTAGGTTTTTCCCTTTCATCACTTTAAATATGTCCTGCCACTCCCTTCTGGGCTGCAAAGTTTCTGCTGATAGATTAGCTGTTAAACTTATAAGGATTCCATTGTATGTTATTTGTTGCTTTTCCCTTGCTGCTTTTAATATTTTTTCTTGTATTTAATTTTTGATAGTTTGATTAATATGTGTCTTGGTGTGTTTCTCCTTGGATTTATCCTGTATGGACTCTCTGCACTTCCTGGACTTGATTGACTATTTCCTTTCCCATACTAGGCAAGTTTTCAACTTTAATCTCTTCAAATATTTTCTCAATCTCTTTCTTTTTCTCTTCTTCTTCTGGTACCTCTATAATTCAAATGTTGGTACGTTTAATGTTGTCCAAGAGGTCTTTGAGATTGTCCTCAATTCTTTTCATTCTTTTTTCTTTATTCTTCTCTACGGTAGTCATTTCCACTATTTTATTTTTCAGGTCAATTATCCGTTCTTCTGCTTCAGTTATTCTGCTATTGATTCCTTCTAGAGAATTTTTGGTTTCATTTCTTGTATTGTTCATCATTGTTTGTTCTTTTGTTCTTCTAGGTCCTTGTTAAACGTTTCTTGTATTTTCTCCATTCTATTTCCATGATTTTGGATCATCTTTACTATCATTACTCTGAATTCTTTTTCAGGTAGACTGCCTATTTCCTCTTCGTTTGTTGGTCTGGTAGGATTTTACCTTGCTCCTTCATCTGCTGTGTATTTCTGTGTCTTCTCTTTTTGCTTATCTTACTGTGTTTGGGGTCTCCTTTTTACAGGCTGCAGTTTTGTAGTTCCATGGGTTGTGTAGGCTTCCTGGTGGAGGGGACTGGTGCCTGTGTTCTGGTGGGTGAGGGTGGATCTTGCCTTTCTGGTGGGCAGGACCACATCTGGTGGTATGTTTTGGGGTGCCTGTGACTTTATTATGATTTTAGGCAGCCTCTCTGCTAATGGGTGGGGTTGTGTTCCTGTCTTGCTAATTGTTTGGCATGGAATATCAAGCACTGGAGCTTGCTGGCCATTGAGTGGATCTGGGTCTTAGCGTTGAGACGGAGATCACTGGGAGAGCTCTTGCCTAATAATATTATGTGGGGTCAGGAGGTCTCAGGTGGACCAATGTTCTGAACTCAGCTCACTCACCTCAGAGGCTCAGGCCTAATACCCGGCCAGAGCACCAAGACCCTGTTAGCCACACGGCTAGAGTAATAGAAAATGGATTTATGCTTCCTGATGTTATCACTTCCTTTTATTAGGATTTTCTTGTCAACAACTCCCTTGATGTTATTGCTTCAGATATTTGTTCACTCTCACATGCTGGCCCATTCCTGCATGTAACCGCTGACATCATGGCTCACTGTTACCCAATGCAGCCTTCGTCACTCTATTCTGCCCCCAGGGCTAGAACTCATTGGTTTTAAAATTATAACCTGGCTTTATTGGAGGTCTTATCTTACTTCAGTCTGGAAGGGGGGTCTTCCTAACCTATGTGGAACATTGGAGGTGTTGAGTCTTCCAGGGGTTTTCTGTGCCAATCCATGCAGCTGCCACGGACCAAGAGATATTCTGCCTCTATTCCACCTAGGCAGCCAATGCTTTTCCTGCCTTCTATTCCACCTAAGGGGACAGTGCTTTTCCAGCCCCTTCTCTGATGAGGTTCTCAGCAAAGTGGAAGGTCCAGGCCCTTCTCTTTCATGTCATCTTACTTGGACAGCCTTCAATAGCCCACTAATGCAGGACTATGTAAACATGCCACGTTCTGAAGAGTGAGGTCCATCTCCAAAGGATATTCCAAGGTAAATGGTTCAAGGTTGAAATTCTGACTAATTTGACTGAACAAAGGAAGGCTCTGACATGAAGCCTCACAAATGTTGCCTTCACTTGAGACATCTCTCCCCTCTGAACTTTGCCTGCCTACAGGTAGCCCCCTATTTAAAGTTGGTGACCCCATATCCTTCCTCAGAAAATCCAGTCCTATCTGTATTTGTTCATTCTCTTATTTAACAGACATTTATTGGGTACCTCCTAAGTTCTAGGTGCAAGGAACTGAATGGTGAGTCAAAACAGACACAGTCCCTGTCCTTGTGGAGTTTCTAATTTGGTAGGAGAAAATATTTTAATCAAAGTGTGACACTAATAAACATAAAATGACAAAGACTGCAGTGAAGGATGGATACACTGATCATAGGGACAGATTTCCCTGAGGAAATGAGTCATGAAGATGAAAGTGAGTGACTTTAGCATATTCCAGTGCTTGTGAGAAGCCCATGCCTGTGGTAGAGGGAGGGCAGATCTTGTGCTCATGAGATGGTGGGATGGGTGGATCCATCTCATGTGGAGTGATCACCTTCGGTAGCAAGAGGGACACCTTCCCTGCTCAGTTTTCTTCACTCAGTCTCTCCAGGGGTGGAAAATCTCCTCTCTGCAAAATGGGATAAACGCAAGAATCTGATTCTAGTTCTGTCTCCCCACCAGTGAGAGGCACGGGCTGGCCAGTCTTTGTTACTAGGTCCCCTGCAAATTCACACACTTCTCAGAGACATGATTTACTCAACTAGAGATAACCAGAGTTACTCCTCTTTTTGCTTGATCCTTTAGGAATCGTAGAGAATTCCATCCCGCCCCTAACACAGTGCTTTTGGCTCTTTTTATGTCCTGTTTTAAGCCAAGCACATCACATTAAACATCATAGTAGTTACCAGAGGCTGCTCCCTTTGCTTTCTGGAAGAAATGATCTAGCTTGATGGAATCTTTTTCATACCAAATCCTCTGCTGACCCTCTAGTAGGGGAGGGAGGAATCTAGTTCAATCTACCATATAGAGTTCAAGGTAAAAAAAGGGTTCTGGCTCTTATATATAATAAGCCAGACTGTAAACTGGAGAGAGCATCTGAGTGAGACAGTATTGAATGAGTCTCAAACTTGGGGACACTGTGTACCATCATTTTGAGGAGGGTGTGGTAAGTGAAACAGAGAGAGTTTCCTTTAAACCTTAAACAAACAAACAAACAAACAAGTGGGGAAATCAATTTGAAACTGAGATTTACAGTCAGTGCCTGCATTTTTTCTTAAACTTATGTTGACACATTGCAGCATGTAGTATGTTAGGAAAGACCTGTTGCAATATTTAATGTGTAAAGGACAAAGTCACACCTCAAGCCCAGGTTCTGTAGCCAATTTTCATGTTAGCAGTTTCACTTATAACTTAAAGGGAAAATCCCACCAGAAAACTTGGCTGTCCTTCTTCAAAGGTATGAGCTAGTACACAAGTGTGTCAAGGCGATCATTACAGTTAGTTTCCAAACGTAAATTTCAAGTATCCTCATCAAATTGAGTCTTCTGCTCATGAAACTAGTATTTTGTTACCTTTTCTCACACTTCAAAATCAGCTCACTACACAGCGTCCCCATTCTTTAGGTTGGCCTTAGACAGAGGAGTAAATGGGATGGAATGCGATTGGCACATTGTCTTACTTTCCCCTGTTGAGTGTCTTTGGGTCCCTGCCTGTCCACTGTCCTATTTCTTATTTTTTGCAGAACAAGGAGCATTCTATCCATTTATGAAGGCAAACTCCCTATTTTGCTCCCTGAGATAGTATCCCAATCTCTGGACACCCCATCAAAACTTAATGCCCTTTCTCTCATTTTATCAGAAGCTTGTTCTTCTTTAGGGCAAGCAGACCTTTAGGCATCAAATAAACCCAAATCCTCAGAATCACCCACTCTGTGAGCAAGCCCTGAAAAGAGCTCTTTTATGGCAGCTTAAGAGGCGTCCTGATGTGGAGGAGATATCACCCTTTTAGAACTGACCTCAGCACAAAAGATGACTGTTTGACATCTGTCTGATGTGTCTTCAGCTTTCTCTTGCCCCATGGGATGGTGGGGGGGTCCCCTTGTCCTCACATTCTCATCCTTCTCCATGTCAAAACCTGCTCAGAAGAAAAGGCCTGTAACTCACTGGCATTAAGGTGTGAGTATTTAAGGTACTATCTTCTGTTTATTAACATGCTGGATAATGTCTAAGATACAGAGACTAATTAGACATTCTCTGTTCTTAAGAATTTGCAGTCTAATGGAGGGGAGCATACAGGTAAAAATAATTATTCTAAATGAGAATAATCGTTGGGGTGGGTGGAGGACAGTGTTGAGAAGCAAGTATGAAGGAATGTAGAACTAACCAGCCTCATGGTTACATCTGAGACATCGCTGGAAAATATCTCAATACCCTCCCCAAAGCAACGTGGTAGTGCTTAATGTTAATTATTCCTATTCTCCTGAATAGGGACCTACTTTCCCAGGGACCTACTTTCCCAGGAATGTTTGCTTGAAGGGACCTACTTGAAGAGACCTACTTTCCCAGGAATGTTTGCTATTAACAGAATAACAGAATAACCTTTAGGCCAAAGGAATGAATCACTAATTGTGGGATTTCAGGCACCAGGAAGAAATATGCTATATGCTTATAGTTTCTAATCACTGACAGGTCCACACACAGATTTATACCAGATTCACCTGGAGCATGGGGTATATAGAAACTCCCAAACTCCATTCTGGAGAAGTTGATTTGGTAACATTGAACTGTGGTCATCCTAATGTGTGACCAGGTTTAAAAATCACAGTGCTACCTCTTGAAAACCTGAAATTATATCAGCTCAGAGAATGTCTATCTGGAAGGTCAGCTCTCACCCTTTCTCAGGAACCTAACTTAATGTCAGGGAATGACTTAGGCCCCGAACAGATTGGGTTCTTTCTATTTCAGTGTCCATACCTGTTACATGGATCCTGCTGGCTTTGGAATCCAGGTCCATGAACTTTAGCTGGATGGGATCGACCAGCCTGGGACCTGGGATCAGATCAAAACTTTGCAAAGCAGGGTCCCTGGAAGGCCTGAATGGGAATTCCCCAGAGTACTTGTGAAAAATTCCCTAATCCCAGCCCGGGCCTGCTGAACCAAAATCTCTAGAATGAGGGGAAATCCACATTTTTAATGAATTCCTCAAGTGGTTCTCACTCCCGCTAAGATTGAGAACATCTAGACAAGACTTACCCGCTGAGGAGATAGATCTGAGGGATGTGTTGGGAAGGTGACAGGTCCGGCAGTCCAAATACATTACTTAAAGGGTCTGGCGACAACTCACTATATTATCTTTGATGCAGCTTCTTCCATGAAGGAGCGAGAGGACCAAGAAAAGGGGGATGCTGAGGAGGAAATTCTAGGGGGTGGTGTGGGGAGGATGGAGAGAGGCCCTGACATAGGAGATTCAGGAAGCACTTTGATCATGAGCAGAAGGAACCTGGTTATGACACTGAGAACTGAGGACAGGTGGCACTTTTGCACATGAATTTGCTCAGCAAGAATGACTCATCTCTGCTCTACAGAGCATCAGCTGTGAGAATTCACTTGCAAGACAGCTCACTGACATGGCTGGCAAGTTGGTGTTGACTGTCAACTGGTTGCTCAACTGGAGCTGTGGTCTGAGAGCTTCAGTTCTTTTCCACATGGGCCTCTCATGTGGAACTGCTTGAGTGTCCTCATTGTCATGGTGACTGGTTTCCAAGAGTGAATGGTCCAAGGGTTAGGAATTGGAAATGCTAATCTCTTTAAGTCAGGGCCTAAGAAAAGGAATAGTGGCACCTCCAGCATATTCTATTGGTCAAGCAGTCACAAAACCTGACCCTCATCCTCTTAATGAAAAAGGTGTCAGAACTTTGAGACCATGTTTAGTCTATCACAATGAGAATGAATTGAGTCAATAGGAATAAGAAATATGATCAATTACAATATTGTGTTAGTTTCAGGTGTACAATATAGTGATTTAGGTTTTTTTTAACTTTTTATTTTATGTTAGAGTATAGTTGATTAACAGTGTTGTGATAGTTTCAGGTGTACAGCAAAGTGATTCAGTTATACATATACATGTATCTGTTCTTTCTCAAATTCTTTTCCCATTTAGGTTGTTACATAATATTGAGCAGAGTTCTCTGTGCTGTACAGTAGGTAGTTGTTGGTGATCCATTTTAAATATAACAGTGTGTACATGTCAATCTCAAACTCCCTAACTATCCCTTCCTCCTATTCTTCCCCAGCTGGTAACCGTAAGTTTGTTCTCTAAGTCTGTGAGTCTGTTTCTGTTTTGTAAATAAGTTCATTTGTATCATTTCTTTTAGTCTGAAAGTATACATGCACACCAATGTTCATTGCAGCACTGTTTATGATAGCCAAGACATGGAAGCAACCTAAATGTTCATCAACAGAGGAATGGATAAAGAAGATGTGGTACATATATACAAAGGAATATTACTCAGCCATTAAAAAGAATGAAATAATGCTATTTGCAGCAACATGGATGGACCTAGAAATTGTCATACTGAGTGAAGTAAGTCAGACAGAGAAAGAGAAATATTGTATGATATCGCTTATATACGGAATCTAAAAAGAAGTGATTTAGTTTTTTTGCAGATTGTATTCCATTAGAGGTTATTACAAGATATTGGGTATAACTCCCTGTGCTATACAGTAAATCTTTATTGCTTATTTTATGTATAGTAGTTTGTATATGTTAATCCCATGCTCCTAACTTATCCCTCCCCTAATTTCTCTCCTTTTGGTAACCATAAGTTTGTTTTCTATGTCTGTGAGTCTGTTTCTGTTTTGTATGTAGATTCATTTGTATTATTTTTTTAGATTTCACATATAAGTGACATCATATAGTATTCATTTTTTTTATTTCACTAAGCATAATATTGCCTAGGTCCATCCATGTTACTGCAAATGGCAATATTTCATTCTTTAATTTATGGCTAATATTCCATCGCATGTATATACCACATCTTCTTTATCCATTCATCTGTTGATAAGCACTCAGCTTTCATGTTTTGGCTCTTGTAAATAGTGCTGCTATGAACATTGGGGTGCATGTATCTTTTCAAATTAGTGTTTTTGTTATTTCTGGATATATATCCAGGAATGGAATTACTGAATCATATGGAAGTACTACTTTTAGTTTTTAAAGGAATCTTTATACTATTTTCCATAGAGGCTGAACCAATTTACACCCCCACCAACAGTGTATAAATGTCCCCTTTCCTCCACATCCTCTCTAACATTTATTTGTAGGCTTTTTGATGATAGCCATTCTGACAGATGTGAGGTGATATCTCTTTGTTCTTTTGATTTGCATTTCCCTAATAATTAGTTATGAACATATTTTCATGTGTCTATTAGCCATCTGTATGTCTTCTCTGGAAAAACGTCTATTCAAGTCTTCTACCCATTTTTTTTATTGGATTGTTTGTTTTTTTGATATTGAGTTGTATGAGCTGTTTGTATATTTTGGGCATTTAACCCCCCATCAGTCACATCATTTGCAAATATTTTCCCCCATTCTGTAGGTTGTCTTCCTGTTTTGTTGATGGTTTCCTTTGCTGTGAAAAAGGTTTTTAGTTTAATTAGGTCTCATTTGTTTATTTTTGCTTTTATTTCTCTTGCCTTGGGAGACTGACCTAAGAAAGTATTGTTACTATTTATGTCAAAGAATGTTTCAACACAACATCATAAGTCAACTATGCTTCAATAAAATTTTTAAAAAAAGAATGTTTCACGTGTGTTCTCTTCTAGGAGTTTTATGATGTCATGTCTTCATTTAGGTCTTTAAACCATCTTGAGTTTATTTTTGTATAGATGTGAGGAACTGTTCTAATTTCATTCTTTTACATGTAGCTGTCCAGTTTTCCCAGCATCACTTCTTGAAGAGAGTGCCTTTTCTCCATTGTATATTCTTGATTCCTTTGTTGTAGATTAATTGATCATAGGTGCCTGGGTCTATTTATTTCTGGGCTATATGTTTTCTGCCACTGATCTGTGTCTGTTTTTATGTCAATTACATGCTGAAAAAAACAACAATTTAAAGTCTCTGGAAAGTGTCCTAAAAGCATACAGCGAGTAAAGGAAATCTTACTTACTCAAGAAAATCTACTAAATTTGAGTAAGAATAGCAAGAGTCTGTGGCTCTTGATCCATGATCCTCTCCTCCACTCCCCAGCTCAGTGTAATGGAAGCTCCACTCTGGGGGATGTGGCTAAGAAAATGGAGCTCTCCTCAGATCTCAGTTAAGGGATATAATTTCTCACCAGTAGGGCAGGTTGCCAGCATTTCTCATCACTCATAGCTCCTGGTTGCAGAGGCTAAATTCCTGGTGAGTACAATCAAGAGATCAGGGATTCCTTCCTTCATCTAGCCTGAATTTATAAGAGAGATAGTTACACCAAGAATACTGGGAACTGAGAGCAGAAGTTCCACACTGAAAGAGGCAAGCTGACACGAGAGGTTATCACCTTCACCCAGCACCCTGATATAAAGAAAGGGTGCCAGTCAGAGAGAAGTAGACAGCTATCCTCATCTGCAGCTCTAGAGCAGGAACTCAGAGATTTTGCCTAGAGAGAGAGGTAGTCAATAAAAACAGCTCAAAGCTCTTCCTAGAGGAACTGATTTTATTTGAAACAGACTTTGGGGAAGTTCAAGCCTAAGCGCTCTTAAAAATAATGGAAGTTTTGGTGGTAAGCAATTAAGTAGAGGCTAATAGCTTTATGAAGTAACAAGCTAAACTGTAGGTCAGCTAGTTTAATGAGAGAACCAGGAAAAGAGACAACTGAGAAGATCTCTTCTGGAGTCAGAAAACCTCAGAGACTGGCTTCAAAGACTACCGTTGCAAAGGAGCCTGAATTTAATTGGATCATACTGTGGGACAATGTATACTCCAGGGCATCATCAAAACAATAGAGTAACCAGACAGCACTTAGTGGAGCCTAACATCTGGATATGATACCAGCAGAGGCAGACAACTTAATAGTGAAATCAGGGAAAGACAGTCAAAGAGAACCCTGTTAAAAGCACTATACTCCCAGGGTGAATATGTACTTGCCCAAGACTGAACCCTTTGAGAAATAACATCAGAGACTTTACATTGCATGGGAAATAGACCTCATTTAAAGTATTCCAGTGAAGTCACTAAATAAATGCACAGCAAACAATAGGAAAAGTAAACCCTAGGGAAAGGGGAGAACAGTATCCAAAATTACTACAAATTTTACCTAAAATGTTCAGCTTTTGACATACAAAAAAAAAATGAGACATAAAAGATGAAGGAAAGTATGACCCATACACAGGAAAAGAAGCGGGCAACAGAAGCTACTTGTGACTTCTGTTCAGATGTTGGATTTAACAGACAAAGACTCCACTGCAGCTATTATAAATATATTCACAAAACTAAAGAAAATCATGTTTAAAGAAAAAAAAGTTATGATGATAATGTCTCATAAAATAGAGAATATTAATAAAGAGATATAAATTATTCAAAAGAACCAAATAGAAATTCTGGCAACAAAATGTAAAAGACCTGAAAGGAAGAATTCAATAGAAGTGTTCATCAGTTTATTTCTGCTGGCAGAAGGAATTAGTGAACTTGAAGACAGATCAATAGAGATTATGAAATGTGAATAACAAAGAGAAAAAAAGAATGAAGAAAATGAACAGAGCTGCAGAGAAATATGGGATACTACTAAAGTGCACCAACTTATATGTAGTGGAAGAAAATCAGAGAGAGAGGAGAGGAGAGAGAGAAAGGAGCAGAGAAAGAAAAGAGAAGAAAAAACTCAAAGAAATAATGGCTGGGGACTTCCCTGGTGGTGCAGTGGTTAAGAATCTGCCTGCCAATGCAGGGAACGTGGGTTCAAGCCCTGGTCTGGGAAGATCTCACATGCCACAGAGCAACTAAGCCCATGCGCCACAACTACTGAGCCTGCACTCTAGAACCCTCAAGCCACAACTACTGGGCCTGAATGCTGCAACTACTGAAGCCTGTGTGCCTAGAGCCCGTGCTCTGCAATAAAAGAAGCCACTGCAATGAGAAGCCTGTGCACCACAATGAAGAGTAGCCCTCGCTTGCCGCAACTAGAGAAAGCCCGAGCGCAACAGTGAAGACCCAGCAGACCCAAAAATAAATAATAAATAAATAAATAATTTTAAAAAACAGAATTAATGGCTGAACACTTACCAATTTGATTAAAAAAAATTAATCTGCACATCTAAGAAGTTCAAGAAACTCCAATAAGATAAACACAAAGAGATCTACACCCAGACATATCAGTAAAATTCCTGAAAGCAAAAGACAAACTTTTGAAAGAGCAAGAAAAAAACTATTCATTATATGAGAAAACTAATAAGATTAACAGCCAACTTCATTGTTCAGAAACAATGGGTCCCAGAAGGCAGTGGGATGATATACTCAAAGTGCTCAAAAAATAAAAATGTCAAATAAGAATTTTATATTCAGCAAAACCATTTTTCAAAACTTAAGGTGAAATATTTTTCAAGAGAAATAAAACCTTTTTCATTTCAGAAAACAGTCTAGCTGTTCCTCAAAAAGCTAAACAAAATATTACCATATGACCTAGCAATTCCACTCCTATGAAAATATACATCCACCCAAAACTTGTACACTGATGTTCATAGCAGCATTATTCATAGTAGCCCAAAAGTGGAAACCACCCAAATGTTCATTGATTGACAAATGGATAAATAAACTGTGGTCTGTCCATACAGTGGAATATTATTTGTCATAAAAAAGGAAGTATTGATATATGCTATGACATGGATGAACATTGAAAACATTATACTAAGTAAAAGAAGCTAGCTACAAAAACACATATACTGCATTTGCCTTTATATTAAATGTCAAAACATAGACAAATTGGCGGAGAGAAAATAGATTGGTGGTTGCCCAGGGCTATGGATGGGGATGGAGGGTTAGGATTGAGAGGAAATGATGAATGACTGTTAATGGGTATGGCATTTCTTTTAGGGGGTAATGAAAATGTTCTAAATTTGATTGGGTGTAAATAAAAACCTCACACCTGTTAGAATGGCCATCAAGAAAAAGAAGAGATAACAAATCCTGGAGCAGATGTGGACAAAAGGGAAACCTTGTGCACTGTCAGTGGGATTGTAAACTGGTACAGCTACTATAGAAAACAGTGTGGAGGATGCTCAAAAAATTAAAAATAGAGCTAACATATAATTCAACAATTCCATTTCTGGGAATATATTCAAAAACACAAATTCAAAAAAGACATGTGCATCCCCATGTTTATAGCAGCATTATTTACAGTAGTCAAGATATGGAAACAACTTAACTGTCCATTGATGGATGAATGCACATGGTAGGATTCCATCCTTTTTTATGGATGAGTAATATTTCATTGTGTATATACACCACATCTTTATCCATTCATCCATCCATGAACACTTAGGTTGTTTCCATATCTAGCCTATTGTAAATAATTCTACAATGAACATAGGGGTGCATATACCTTTTCAAATTAGTGTTTTCATGTTCTTCAGATAGATACTGAGAAGTGGAAGAGCTGGGTCATATAGTAGTTCTATTCATAATTTTTTTGAAGAATCTCCATACTGTTTTCCATAGTGGTTGCACCAATTTCCATTCCCACCAACAGTGTACGAATTTCCCCTTTTTGCCACATCTTCTTCAACATTGTTATTTCTTGTCTTTTTGATTATAGCCATTCTAACAGGTGTGAGATGATATCTCTTTTTGGTTTTGATTTACATTTCCATAATAATTACTGATGAACATCTTTTCATGTGCCTGTTGGCCATGCATATATCTTCTTTGAAAAAGTGTCTATTCATGTCCTCTGCCCATTATTTAATCAGGTTGTTTATTTTTTGTTGTTGAGGTGTATGAGTTCTTTATATATTTTTGATATTAAATCCTTATTGGATATATGATTTGCAAATGTCTTCTCCCATTCAGTAGGTTGCCTTTTCATTTTCATGATAGTTGCCATTGCTATGCAGAAGCTTTTTAGTTTGATGTAGTCCCATTTGTTTATTTTTGCTTTTGTTTCCCTTGCCTTTGGCATCAGAGCCATAAAAACATCGCTAAGACTAATGTTTATGAAGTTACTGCCTGTCTTCTTCTAGGGATTTTATGGTTTTGGGTCTTACATTCAAGTCTTTAATCCATTTTGAGTTAATTTTTATGAGAATTGATTTTTGCAAGATAGTCGTTTAGTTTCATTCTTTTACATGTGACTTCCAGTTTTCCCAACACCATTTATTGAAGAGACTGTTCTTTATCCATCGTATGTTCTCTGCTCCTGTGTCATAGAGTGTGGATTTATTTCTGAGCTATTCTGTTCTGTTAATCTATGTGTCTATTTTTGTGCCACTACCATGCTGTTTTGATTACTATAGCTTTGTATATAGTTTGAAATCATGGAGTGTGATACCTCAGCTTTGTTCTCCTTTCTCAAGATTGTTTTAGCAGGTCCATTACTGAGCCATATATCCCTTAATATAGGGGCAGAGTAATTTCTTAGAGAAAGCATCTTTCTAAAATCATCTCTTACCCTCTCTTGGGGGTAGTGGATAAGAAGGGATGTTGGCAGTTATAGTAGTAAAATGGTACTGAGGAGGGAGTCAGAGGTTTCATTATTCTGTTATACTAACAAAGCCACTTCTGATTACAGATCACTTGTGGATCACTACTCTTATTTCAGACACACTTTGCTTCCAAATTTTAAATAATATTCTGGCTTATATAGTCTCACAGGAGTAACATCCATTCATTAAGCCAGACTAGTGACTTTGATGTGCAGCAAAAGCAAATAATGTTGGCCAATTTCCTGTTTCCCATTATTCAGAAATATAAATAGAGCCAAGATTTTATTTGTTATGGTTTCTATAATATTGGAAATTCCTACAGAAATACCAGCAGACTCTTTCATGGTACATCTTATTAGGTTGGGACTAAAACCTTTCCATTTGGGGCCAAGAGGCTCCTTGGCAATACCTATGATCCTTTATTTTTCCCTTAACTGCTTCTGGTGTTTAATTTTCTGGCCTGAGTTTTTATTGCCTTAGATTTTATTTCCTGGAACTTTTTGCTGTTACTTTTTGTTGTTTAATTATGAAATACGTCATTCATTCAAAAAGTACAGAGACATATAACAAACACTCATGTATACACCTCTAGACTTAAACAAGTGCCGATATCTTACATACTTTGGAATTTTTTTAATAAGTAAAAATTTACAGATTCATTTGGGGCCACAGAGGTGCAGGGTTTTTTCCAAACTTCTTATTGATGTTAATATTTTTAAATATGGATAAGAGAAATTTATTTTAAGAAGCTCATACATTTCTTCAGAGAATGTTTTTCCTTTAAATGACTGGAAAGTGAATCCTTTACATGAAAGCATTCTGGCTGCTTCAGTCCTAGGCCTCTTCTCTTCTCACTCTATAGTTCTTCCCCCCTTGATCTCATTCATGCCTGTGGTTTGATTACTACTCTGCTGATGACTCCTAAGTTTATATCTTCAACCCAGATCTCTCCTTGGAGTTCCAGACCCATACATCCAGCAACCATCTTATTATGCCACGAACCCTTCAATGTTAACATAACCCACCAAACCCAAGATTTCCTCCAAACCTGGGCTTCTTCCTTTCCCTTTCTCAGCAAATGGCACCATCATTCATGCAATTAGGCATCTCAGATGCCTAGGATGTAACACTGACATCTTATTCTCCACTTCTTACTTAATCTGTCAGCAAGTCCTACTGATTCTACCTCTTCAAATATGTATCAAATTGCCTCACTTCTCTCTTCCTTCATGACCACCACACTAGTCCAAGCATCTATGATGACACGATAGCAGTAGCTTCCCAACTATTGTCCATGCATTCTCCCTGGACCCTTCCAGCAAGGTTCTCTACACTGTAGCCAGCGTGAACCTCTAGAACACAAATTTGATGATAAGATCCCATCAGGTTAGACTATGATTCTTAAGATTAAAAAGAATGGCCTGGTCAGCATAGTCTGACCCAGGCTACCCCTCTTGGCCTCTTTCTGTTACTCTCACTCTACACCTCAGCCTTCTAGGTTTTGAAAGCATTGTACCTCCTCCTCTCCCCAGAGCCTTTGCATATGCTGTTCCCTCATCCTGAAGTGCTCTTCTTCACCCATTTATGGGCTTAACTTCTATTCATCTCTCAGGTCTCAACTCACATCTTACTTCTTTAGGAAAGCTTTTCTGATCACCCCCCACCCCAATCTGGGTCAAGTTTCTTTGTTATTAGCTTATATTTAACTGTACCCTTTTCCTTCCTGGGACTTTTCTCAGTTATAATATATTCTCTTATTCACTTAATTGATTAATCTCTGTCTCCCCATCTCCCTGTCCTCTACTAATATATTGTAAGCTCTGCGAGAACATGAATAAATAAGTGACTCTCAAGCTACCTGATTATAGGTAGCCTTGTCTGGATCATGTGGAAACAAGTGAGATGGTGCTGATAACAAAGTTATGGAATTCTGGATTTTCACTGGTATGAATCTCTCCCTCCTATGTTTCAAAAACAACATCAGGCCATAGGTTAATGATACCACTGGTATAGTAAGACAAAGGAGGGAAAACTCCTGGCATAAGATATGCAATGAAAGATAGAATATTTTTTAGATATTTTAGTGACATGGAAAGAGCTGTGAATTCAAATGCCTGGTCTGCCTCAAGAGCTTTAGCCAAGGACAATTCCCAGCCTGTTTCATCATCTATAAAACTACAACATGCTATCTTCTAAGTTAATTTTAATAACTAGAAATTATATATCCATAATGCCTGCACCATAGTAAGAGTCAGTAAATACTTACTGACTAAAGAAATAACTTAATGAATAAATAAATAAAAGTAAGTACGCAGTGAAGTTTCTGGCAAATAGCAAGTCCTCGATGAGTCATAACTACAAAAATATGATAAATGACAGTCAAGAATACTTTCCTGTAAGAGAAAGGAAGACTGAGCTGATGTAGGAAGAGAAGACTGCAAGTAAATGGGGAACGGAGCCGGACAGTCACCCAGAGCAGGTTTTGTTTCAAGGCGTGGTGCCCAAGCGCTCTGACTCTGTTAGCTGCCCCAGAATGGGAAGACACATATAGCCAGGTGCCTACCACACAATGTTACCTGATGTCCATAGACAACTAGAGGTAGAGGTGAGTGGAGAAATAGGGTCACACATAGAAAATTTTTAAAATGAGCCAGAGATAGAAGAGCAGAATCAGCGGAGGGGAGTGTCAGAGATGCCAAATGAAGAGACAGCAGTCAACAGAGTCAGACCTCAAGGAGTCAATTCAACTAGACTTGAAAGCATGTCATTTATATCTAATGATAGCAATCGATGATTTGACAAGACAGTTTTCAGCAAAGTGCTGGGGAAGAAGGCAAACTCCATTGAGTAAGGCAGTTGCGGGGGGTGATGAACATAGACAGTGACCTTATATTTCTTTCAAGAAATTTGTCTAGAATTAGCAGAAGAGAGATTGGGCAGAGTAGTCTGAGGGGGAGACAGGGTTGAGAGAAAGGTCTTTTGGTTTGGTTTTGTTTCATTTTTAGGTGAAAGAAGCTTAGCATATTTATAATCTGAGAAAGAAAATTAGAGGAAAGGGAGATGTCCAATGTCCAGGAGAGAGAGGATAATCAATAGAGTTGAAGTTCTGAAGAGGTATCAGGGTGCCAGCTCAGCCCTCAATAACCTACTTGTTTACTGCTTAGCAAACTTCCCCCAAATTAATTTAAAAACGCATTCTCGGTATCCCTTCTCCATTCATCTATGTGGCCCTGGACCTCTCACTTCATCTTGCTTTGCATTTACCTTCTTGACTTCCTGCTGCATCCCCCTGACCTTTTACTTTGCCTCTTAGTTTCTGTCACCTGGATTCAGCCTTAAGATTTGATGACTGATTTAGCTTCTCTGGCACCTGGCCACTGCTCTCCTTGGCCACACTATTGCCATCACCCTCAGCTGTTGCAACTCTTGGCCACTATGAGTAAGTGCCCTGCCAAGCCCGCCTCCCTGACTTGTCCATGTGGAGGAGAAGTGCCTCCTAGAGGAGATCACAAGAGGATAGAATCTGGGGCAGAGGGGGCAGGTTAGCTCCTAAGGCTGGAGAGGAGGTGAGGAAGACAGCTAGTGGAATTTATTGGAGAGGGTAACTTTAACATTTCCTCTAATATGATTCTGTACTATTCTGTTTTTTTTTTAACCGTGGTAATATATGTTAAAAACAAAACTTTTGTTTTTAAAACAAGAAGTTATAAATGAGAGGAAGGAACTGTGTTCATTCATTTAGGCAACAGCATTCTATTGAGCCCCCACCAGACCATGTGCTGGGTGCTGGGGACACTGGTGAACAGGCTCCATCCCTGATCTAACAGAGTTTTCTATCTAGCAGGACAGATGCCCATAATCAGACACCTATTTATATCAGAACAAAAGTTGGGACTCTGGGAGAGTTCAACTCTGAAAGCTTCTGTTTTTGCTGAAAGGTAAGAAGCAAGGTCATTTTCTCACAAAGGAGATGGAATTGAGCAGAGGGCTTGAAAGAAATGATAAAAATTAGGAAGAGGAGTTGTAGGGAAAGGGGGAGCAGACAGATCAGGAATATGTAAACAAATGCAGAGCTATGCATACTTTTTACTTGAATGTCTCCAAATTCAAGTCCCAGAACTTGATTTTCAACTGCCCATGTGTGCCACATATTTGCTTCAAAAAAAGCAAATCCCTTTTCTTTCAGAATCTGTTAGTCGTTGCTCTCTTTTTAACAACACTGTCAACAATAATCTCTTTTTGAAGAATGTCTTCAATTCACAGTAATTGTACTGGTAATAAATAGCTCATCCATGTCTTCAGGACTGTTAAGTGACAAGATAGATTGTAAGATTAAAAGCAACACAACTGTGTCCTTATTCAGTTCTTAACTAGAGTTTAACACAATACCCGGAAGAGTCACCTGTAATTCCAAACCTCTTGAGTCTTGGTTGGTGGGCCAGCTCTCTTCCCCTGGGCTTTAGCAAGCTTGGAATACCACTTTCCTAGGACATAGGCATCATAGTCCTGGTTAAGCTTCATAGTGTATCACTAATAATTCCAGTTGTATCTAGCATACTGCAATAATAACATCTTAAATTCTTGTAAATTATAAGTGCACTAGAACTTTTTAAAATCTTAAATGCACATTCCTTAATATTATTCACTATTTTATGATAATATATTTGCTGAATATTGGAAAAGAGAATTAAAAATAAAACAGACATCTCTAACATTTTTCTCTTGTATGAAGGGTGCTTTATTTAATTTATCCACAGGTTTTATCTTCTATATAGTGAATTTCTAAATGTATTTAAATTTTGCTGCTGAGTGGTATACTAAAATCAGGGTGTTTTCAGATATTAAAGAATAACAACAATAAAGAATACTTCTCAACAAAGAGAAGTATTTTACTGATATTTTATGGGTAATAGATTCATTTGTTCTGTGTGTATCTTGCCTATATCCTTCCATTCATCTCATTTGTTTTTACAGGATATCTATCTGGGGCAGCTTGATCTGCTGTGAGCTGTGGAGAGGGAGACAAAGAGAAAAAAGATGTGTTGCTGAATTTTTAATAACATCTGTATGAGTTGCCAATAATAAGCAAATAATAAATATTTATTGACTTGAATTAAACTGAGCCAGGATCAAGGACGTGCAGCTGATGGTTGAAATATTTGTTGCTGTGAGATCAAGTTGAATCAACAGTACTGGAGGAAAAAGGGAAAAGGAAGGAGGCAAAATACAAAGCAAAGTGAGAAAACAGAAGCAAAGTGAAGAGAAAATGATTACAGTGATGATTATTGCTACATATATACATTATATATACTGTTACACACACACACAGGCTTATATAGATAGCAGTCTCCATCTTGGTGTGTGTGTGTGTGTGTGTAGCAATAATATTACAGGGTCAAACTTTAATCACTAAGAAATGGAGTTAAACTTAATCATTTCTAGTGCTTTCATTTTAAACCAACAGCTCAGTTTCCACATCTCCTCGCACCACGCAGTGATCCATTGTGTTGGAAGGCATATCAGTAGCCCAAAGCACCCTACAGTTAGTGGAAAACTCTTTTCTCCTTTAAGTCCTCCCTATCCATGGGCTGATCCCCATTTCAACTTTGTGCTGACTTCCTGTAACTTTCTATTGCATGTAGGCACCGTCTCATTTCTCTGTGCTTCAAATGCCAGGTAAAGTCAAAATAGAGGGTAAAAGAAACAAACAAGGACAGGAAACAGCAAGAAGTTACTGTTGGCATTCTCAGCTGCCCAGCAGAGTCTCTTCCCATGTTTGGGAAATTTCTCACCTCCTGGGTCTTGGTGGGTGGCTCATACACTGCTGTTATCACAGCAGAAGATGTCAGGAACTTGCTTTCCCCACCTTCTTTGAAGCAAGGGCCAAAAGCAACTCAGGTATCGCCACACCCTGGCACCACTGTCTCTGCCAGTAGCAAAAGGAGGGCCAGTAGTGTGGGCTGAGGCCCTGCTTGCTCTGTCACCCTACAGGCTGCAGTGCTCAGGGAGGTGCCAGTGATGGCATCCCTAGACCAGCCCTCTGGAGCGGTAGCATTGTCTGGATGTGTCACCCTGTATCAGATTCTTCACCCAAGGCCTCTGGAATCCAGCTGAGGCCTTTGTGTGAAGAAGAAAAAGGCGCCCCTCCTGGCAGGTGCAAGGCTCTGCCGGCATATGGTGGCTTTGCCTCTCCATTCCGTAGGTCCCTGAGGTATCCATGCTACTTTTCATTTCTTTTCTATCTAACTCAGTTTGCCTTGTTGCTTACAAATAAAAACTCTTGCTAATATAGTAAGACTACCACACTGTCCAGTTATATCCATAACCTCTTCATAGTGTTATGCCCCTTTTAACATAGGTCATATTTCTAAATAGGCATTTCTCCAAAGAAGATATACAGATGGACAATAGGCACATGAAAAGATGCTCAACATCACTAATTATCAGAGAAATGCAAATCAAAACCACAATGAGGTATCACCTCACACTGGACAGAATGTCTATCATCAAAAGTCTACAAATAATAAACGCTGAAGAGGGTGTGGAGAAAAGGGAACCCTCCTACTCTGTTGGTGGGAATGTAAATTAGTGCAGCCACTATGGAAAACAGTATGGAGGTTCCTTAAAAAACTAAAAATAGAGTTACCATATGATCCGGCAATCCCACTCCTGGACATATATCCAGAAAAGACAAAAGCTCTAGTTTCAAAAAGGTAACATGCATCCCTGTGTTCACAGCAGCACTATTTACAATAGCCAACACATGGAATCAACCTAAGTGTCCATCAACAGATAAATGGATAAAGAAGGTGTGGTATGTATATATAATGGAATATTACTCAGCCATAAAAAGAATGAAATAATGCCATTTGCAGCAACGTAGGTGGACCTAGAGATTATCATACTAAGTGAAGTAAGTCAGACAGAGAAAGACAAATATATGATATCACTTATATGTGGAATCTAAGAAATAGTACAAATGAACTTATTTACAAAACAGAAACAGACTCACAGACACAGAAAACAAACTTATGGTTACCAAAGGGGAAGGCGGGTAAGGGATAAACTGGGAGTATGGGATTAACAGATGCACACTACCATACATAAAAATAGATAAGCAATAAGTTTTTACTGTATAGCACAGGGAACTATATTCAATATCTTGTGATAACTTATAATGGAAAAGAATTTTTAAAACTACGGTCATATTATCTGGCATTTCCACAAGACTATTATATCCTCCCTAAATAACACAACTAGCAAATATTTAGCCTTGATCTACTAACTCGGAGTAAATAATTAGCTTACATATACTTTTAAGTGTTCATACTCAGGCTTGAATGTTTCAACTTCTAGTATTTAAATGTGATACACTAAAAGCTGAGCTTATCCTGCCTTGGGAAAGGAGGAAAGGACAATCATTATCAGCTAGTACATGGAGAACCCCTTAAAGTACGCAAAACACGAACCCATTCCTGGGAGGAGTAAAGTGGGCCACCTGGAGACCCCACTCCCTCCTCACTGGGAGACTACAGGCTCACACTTACTGCACATTTTCTCCAACTATACAAACCAATCCTGAAAGCCACACCAGGTCCCCACTATAGTCACTGGATTTACTTCAAGGACACAGCCAAATTCCACTAAATCCAGGTGCTCACCTCCTCCATTGCACCTTCTAATTGAGTTTATGTGGGTCACATAAAATGCATGCAGGCATCTCTGGTCATCTACTGTCTGTGGAGTCCTCATTCCCAGGCTGCCTTCTGTGTCCTATCTGTTCACAGAACCCCAGATCCTCTCCTCACTCTCACACCCATACCTCTGACCTCTATACTTCTAGCACTGCAATCACCAATCTTCCCTAGATCTGCAACTTCTTTCCTGGACATGTGTTCCACCTCCTTGACTTCACTGAAATAACCCCCAGATGGCACTATCTCCCCTGCAGCCTTCTCACATGGGGGTTATTTCCTTTTGTGCTCTCCAGAGTCAGGTGGGTTGCTCTCCATAATTTCCAGGCCTGCATCGAGATTAATGTTTCCCTTCCTTCTTGTAAAACTCTTGCCATTGAGGCTCATGCTCTCCTGGTACAACACATTTTTCCTTCTAATCACCTGCATCTCACAACTTCCTAAGCACTCTTGTTCATTGACTGAGACAGCTCCTGTTGACAGTTTTCTCCTCCCCAGTCCAGAGGGTTATTGGGCATCCATGCCCACAAAGAGGTCCTACCCAACATCCCAGTCTCTTGTTCCTTGACCTCCGGTGACCTCCTCTTCTTCAACTCAGACACCCACTTGATTTTTCCCTGTGCCTTGTCATCACCAGAAACACTCCTTCCCTGAAATCACTGATTCTAACATTCTTCTTCTATCACAACCTGATATCTTTCTGGTTCTTTGCTCAAGAACTCTCTGAAATATTTTAACCTCATTCAGACTTCTAACTCATTGACCATGCCCATTTCTCTCATAGCCCCCCTTCTACCTTCATTAACTCTTTATCTAGCCTTGATGTCCTGGTACATCACTACAACCTCTCTCCCCTGGTAATCTTCATTTCCTTGGTCAGAATTCAAATCCTGTTGCTTCATCTTTAAAATGAGAATAATATTAGTATTACAATTTATAGGGTTGTTAGGAGAATTAAATCTTAGTGTATGTGAAACACTTGGAAGTTCACCTGAAACTTAAATAGTACTAAATAAGTAGTATTCTGTCATGCCTTCCTGGAAAAACCCAACTCTGGATAAATCTGATCACTGGCATTCTCAAAATATGTGTTCAAAGACTGAACATTACCAGAAATTTTTAAAATGTAATTGTGAAAAATAACAGCTCTAGATACTCTTGATCATCAAACTCAAATTGCCCCTCAATACTGCTAGAAGTAAATTCATTCTTCCTTCTACAAGTGTTTCATATGCTTTTCCCTCATCTTCAACATTGCATCTGACTTCCCTAAACTTACATGACTATCTTATGACTACCTCATAAGTTATAAAGAATCACTCATGAGCCCCCCCTTTTGCTCCAGCAAGTCTAAAACTATTCTTGTATCTGTTCCTTTCTTCTTTTCATCCTTTCTGCTAAGAGATAAGTGTTCCCACAGTTATCAAAAGCAAGTGTCTCCTTGAGTGTTCTGATCTTTTCCTGCCTTCCGAAAGACCTCCATCTTTGAATTATCCCATCCCTGTCCTTTACCTTCCCTTTTATGCAGGTCCTTCTTATCTTAAGAAGAAACTCTAGATTTACAAATTTTATACATATGTTTCAATACCCACTCCCAGTTTGTGGATTGTCATTTCAGTTTCTTTGTGGTGTCTTTTGATGAACATGTGTTCTTAAATGTAATTAAACTCCTCAACTTTTCATGCTTTATGCTTTTATATCATATTTACAACATTCTCCCATATGCTGAAGTCATTACGTATTTTATTTTCTATTTTCAATGTTTAATCATTTTGGCTTTCTCATTTAGTTTTTAATCTATCTGTGATTGCTTTTATTTACAGTGTGAGAAATGCATCCAACTTTATTTTCTTCTGAAAATATAGCTAAGTAATGCACAGAATGGTTTAGCGAAAAAAAATTGTTTCCTTATTGATCTGCAGTTCTACCCCTGTCTTATTTCAACAGCCCACATATTAATGGGTTTATTTGGGGAGTCTCTAATTTTTTTCTATTTGTCTATTTCCCCATGCCTGCATCAATACCTTATAGTATTAATTACTTTAGCTTGATAATGCCTTATGGAAAGGATGTCTACTTGGGTGTGACCCCTCACCTGTTTTTTTCTTCAAACATGTCTTAATTATTCTTGGCCTTTTCCATATATAAAATTTTCAATTAGCTTAACAATTTTCAAAAGAAACATTTTAGGTATATATTATGTTTTATTAAATTTATTTAGCGAGACAAACTTTTTTAAATATTGCATTTTCTAATCAATGAACATGGTCTATCTTTCCACTTATTTAGGCATCCTTAAACATCATTCAGAAAAGTTTTATACATTTATCCAGAAAAGTTTTGCCTATCTCCTGTTATATTCATTATTAGATACCTCTTTAATGTTATTTTAAATCATATCTCTTTAATTTTATTTTTAAACTGCTGCTGGTATGTGAAATGCAAATCAACATTTATTTGATTTTATTTCCAGCAACTTTGCTAAACTCTCTTGTTATTTCTACTAATTTTCTGAAATGTCTTTTGTAGTCTTTATGTACAAGATCATATCATTTGCAAGTGATTTCAGTTTTGTTTCTTTCTTCATAATCCTTGTAATTTTACTTTCCTCTCCTTGTCTTCTTTTCATATAGGTATGCTAAATTCAAAAGGAACTGTGCTGTGTTGTACGTACTACACAAATTCCACCTTTATTTGTATCCATTTGCTATAGTTCTTTGGTGTAGAGGTAAATATATAATGAAGAATGTTCAATAAACCTATTAATGTCAGGTTAATAATGATTTCTAAGATGTTGTAATGCTATATCATCTTGATGCCAGTAAGTACACTTTACAGAGCTATCAAATTGTGCCTCATTAAAAATGCCATTTGAAGATTGGCAAATTGCTAAAATTTTGACTAATATGATATCTGATTATCTTGAACTAGCAAGCAGAGCTTTGATGTTAATAACATCACTTTTTACAACACATTTGAGAGCAGACACTGGCATTTATATTGTTGATGTTAAAAAAAAGAAAAGAAACAGGCTGCATCTTTCAACTACTAAGTCAAGCTTTGGCAATTTATCTTCTGCAAAACAGCATCTTCTGTAATAGTATATTAATGTTCTAAATTTGAGTTATATATTTCCTAGTGTTTAATTTGTAAATGTATTGCGTTTAAAGCCATAAGAACTATAATTATACATTGTTTATGCCTAGTTTTATTACATGTTTAAATAACTTTATAATTAAAATAGGTTTAATAAATCCTGGTAGCCTATGTGCACTTTTTTCCTTTGAAATAGTCTCTCATTCTATTACTTACATTTGAGAAATTCTGTTCTAATGAGTAGGAGACTCTCCTTGGTCTCACTTTGGGGATCCTGGCTTTGTTGGTCTTCCTAAATGTATAAGTTACCTACTTATATTGGGTGATTGTACCTCACTGCATCTGTTTAACCACAAGGGCTCCTGAGTGCTCTTTCTAAGAGGCAAATTGATTATAAACTTTGTCTACTTAAAAGTATTCAATAATCTTCTTTTATTTTTAAGGTAATATTCAAAAGTTCTTAACGTAATTCAGAAAGCTCTGTATAATTTTTTTCCTACAGACCTCGCTAAATGCATCTTTGCAAACTGCTTCTCCCACAGTTGACTCTATTTCAATGGAAATACGATCTTTGCAAATGCTCAGACCAAAAACCTTGGAGGGACACTTGGCTCCTCTCAGTTGTACACCAGATCAGCAAATCACCCAGGCTCTACCTTAAAAACATACACAGACTCACCACTTCTCATCACTTCCATACTGTTGCCTGGACCATGCCACCAACATCTCTTACTAGAATTTTGCAGTAATTTCTTGATTAGTGTTTACGCCCTTACTCCTGTATTAGTTTTCTGTTGCTGCTGTAACAAATTATCAAATAAAATGTTCAAATAATTTGCTGTAACAAATTATCAAAACTCAGCATCTTAAGAGACTTCCCTGGTGGCACAGTGGTTAAGAATCTGCCTGCCAACGCAGGGGACATGGGTTCAAGCCTTGGTCCAGTAAGATCCCACATGCTGGAGCAACTAAGCCCATGTGCCACAATTACTGAGCCTGTGCAATAGAGCCCACGAGCCACAACTACTGAGCCCTGCATGCTGCAACTACTGAAGCTCGCATGCCTAGAGCCTGTGCTCTGCAACAAGAGAAGCCACTGCAGTGAGAAGCCTGTGCACCACAACAAAGAGTAGCCCCCACTCGCTGCAACTAGCAAAAGCCCGCACGCAGCTGCAAAGACCCAACACAGGCAAAAATAAATACATAAATTTATGAAAAACAAACAAACAAAAACTCAGCATCTTAAAACAACATTCATTATCATTTCACAGCTCCATAGCAATCCAATCGGCTTGGCTGGCTTTCTGATGTGGAACCTACAAAGTCGAAAGTATTGGCAGGGCTGCTCTCCTTTCTGGAGGTTCTGAGGATTATTCCATCTCAAGCTCATTCAAGTGGTTGGCAGAATGTAGCTCCATGTGGATATAGGCAATGCAATGTTTCTGTGCTGACAATCACATGCAGACTGAAGGTCTTTGTAGTGTGGAGAATCATGCTCCAATGATGGAGCTGGCTCTCCCTGAGCATGGGGGGAACATGCATCTACAGTGCACTGCCATAGAGTGTTTTATATATAATGTGCTATGTGTGTGTCTTGTGTGTGTGTATTTTTAAGGAAACTGTTTCAAAATAAATGGTGTTGTAACAAATCAATGCTGCATACATAAGCTGGCTTTAAAGGAGGTATGTGTGCACTTGCAGGACTGTTTATCATTAGGCTCTTCCCCTGCTAGACTGTAAGACTTGAGGGCAGAGGCCCTGCTTATGTTGTTTATCACTCAGTCCTCAGGGCCAAACACAGTGCCTGGCACAGAGGAAGTAGTCAGTAAGTACATGTTGAAGAAATAAATGAACAACGGTTTTATATTGGTCACCAAAACGAGACTACAAAAATGTTTTAAATCTTAGTTAAGTGTTATATTCATAAGCAAAATAAAACCATTGAGCATAGCTTTAATCTGCACCTGAGTGAGTTTAGAAGAAAGTAAGTCTATGAGAAGTAAATTTCTGTTCCTCATGTAGTAGCCCTGGGGTGGATCAACCAGAGATGAGCAGGTCCTGCCCTAATGGACAGATATGGGGTGAGGCCTGAGTCCCGGGCAGGCCAGGGCTGCTGTTTTATCTAGCTCACTGGTTTAGGTGGTGCTTTGAGACCGACCTGTTCCCTATGTCTTCTCCCTCTGGACAAGATTACAAGGATGGAGATGCAGCAGCAATCAAGCCTTGGTCCAGGAAGAAGCCCTAATTCTTCATTTGTCCCAACCACAGCTGCCCCAAAGGAGACCATGTAGACCCTCAGAATACACTACCTTAGAACTAAAATAGCAGGTTATATGGGGGATGGGCTAGTCGGTCTTTGTGAATTTTTGTTATTGTATATGATTCCCTTCAAGTAGGCCCTTCGTCCTTGTGTGAGGGCCTGTACTGAAGACTCAAATCGATCTGACAATGTGGGTGGCTTACAATGGGTTGTCTTTAACTCCACTCAACTACTAGAGAAGAGATCCAGATGAAACTGTGCAAAATAAAGAGAATGAACTAGTGCCATTTGTGAATACTTTTCTCTACTTCCAATATTATAGAAGCTGGAGGAATGATTATACTAATGTGTGGAGTCTATTCCATACACCAGAAACTATTCAGTAAGCTAATGAGGAGCAGGATTCAAAATGAAAGTACCTCTTTAAACAGGAATATTAGCTCCATATCTAAAAGTTAAAAACATATTTGTTCAGTTCATACCTTCAAACAGACATTTAAAATAAGCATCATTCAATTTCTGCTAATCGTCCAAAAAAGGAAGTTGTATTGGATAACCCCCTCTGAACGTTCCCAGGGTTTTGTGGATTTCCCTAGTATAGTGAGCAGTTACACGTCAGGGTCAAAGCCAAGGAGACAAAGACACTTTGTGGTGAGAGCTAATGATTTGCCACATGACTTTAGATGACGTTTTCTGATCTATCTGGGCTCAGTCCCTAATCTCTAAGAGAGGGTGAGCATTTCTCCTTAAGGGTTTTGAGAAGCAATCAACGAGCTAATTATAAAACACTTTGCCAAAGTACCATGCCACACAAGTGCTCGAAAATAAAGGCTGCTTTGTAATTGCAGAATGTCTTGAAAGCTGATCAGAGATGATGAGGGTGATGTTCATTTCGAAGCTAAAGTTTTGGTTAGATTTGTTTTCTTTTCTTGTGGGGTGGTCCTGTTAGGAGGGCTGCAGTCCCAGGGTTTAGTGACTTAGGACCAGTGTCCTGTGTGGTGGGCATTTTGACAGGCAATGGGAAGACAGCAATGAATAAATAGTTCTTGTCTTCAAGGAGATTAGAGAATGGGGGAGGCAGGAAAATGGGCACTTACAAAAGCACTTTGTGTTGTGTTTGTGCTGTGAAATAGAAGCTATTTTGCCGTAAAGTAGCTAAAATCTGGGGGAAAAAATTGTTGAGGGGAAAAGAGGAGAAGGTCCCAGGAGGAGTGAAGAGAGAGAAAGCCAATCTTAGAGGAACTAAAAGTAGTTCCTGTTTGGCTAAATTGCAGAGAAGAGTAGCCTCATGGCAGAATAGTGGAGGGCTTTCATCCGCATTAGGGATTTCAAACTTTATCCTAAGGGAGATAGACAATCAAAAGATTTTAAACAGGGAAGAAACATAACCAAATTTGTGTCTTAAAAAGTCACTATGTCATGTATATTTTGCCACTATGTATGTGTGTGTGTATATATATATATATATATATATATTATTTTTTTTAATGGCCACTATGAACACAACTTTCCAAAATCCATGGGACACGGCAAAAGCAGTTCTAAGAAGGAAATTTATACTGATAGAGGTCTGCCTCAAGAAACAAGAAAAACCTCAAATTAAAAAAAAAGGTCACTACAGACAAATTTTTTCAAAAAGGAAAAAATTGGACCTCATCAAATTAAAAACATGTGCTCTATGAGAGTGTATGTGAAGGGGATGAAAATACAAGCTACAGACTGGGAGAAAATGTTTGCAAACCATATATCCAACAAAGGTTTAATACCTAGAATATATAAAGAATTCTCAAAACTTAATAGTAAGACAGCAACAGCAACAAAATAATGCAATTAGAAAATGGAAAAAAAACCATTAGCTGTCATTTCACTGAGGAGGATATACAGATAGCAAATAAGCACATGAAAAGATGTTCAATATCATTAGCCTTTAGAGAAATATAAATTAAAATCCCAATGAGATATTACTACACACCTATCAAAATGGCTAAAAGGAAAAACTATGCCAATACCAAATGCTGGTGATGATGCAGAGAACTAGATCACTCATACTTTGCTGTAGGAATATAAATGGTAGGAACAGCCACTCTGAAAAATAGTTTGGGAGTTTCTTACAAAACTAAACATGCAACTACATACCACCTGGCAATTGCATTCCTGGGTATTTATCCCCAGAGAAATGAAAACATACGCTCACACAAAAACCAGTATATGAATGATTCAATAGCCACTTTTTTCTAATAGCCAAAAACTGAAGTCAGTCTAGATGACCTTCACCAGGAATGATTAAACAAACTGTGGTACATAAGTACCATAGAAATTACTCAGCAATAAAATGGAACAAACTGCAGATACACACAATTTGGATGAATCTCCAGGGAATTATGCTGAGTGGAAAAAGCCAATCCCAAAAAGTTATGCACAGTATGTTTCCACTGGTATAACATTTTCACAATGACAGTTTTAGAAAAGGAAAACAGATTAGAGATGGCCAGAGGTTAGGGATGAGGGAGGTGGGTATAGTCATCAAAGGACAAACTGAAGGATCTTTGTGGTGTTGGAACGTGCCTGTGGTGGGGGATGCATGAAAGCAAACAGGTGAAAAAACTGTATAGAGCTTAATACACACACACAAATGACTACTAGGAAAACTGGAGACATCTGAACAAAATAGGTATATTTTATCAGTGTTAAAATCCTGGTTATGGGGGGCACTTTCAAGATGGCAGAGGAGTAAGACATGGAGATCACCTTCCTCCCCACAAATACATCAAAAATACATCTACATGTGGAGCAACTCCTACAGAACACCTACTGAACGCTGGCAGAAGACCTCAGACCTCCCCAAAGGCAAGAAACTCCCCATGTACCTGGGTAGGGCAAAACAAAAGGAAGAACAGAGACAAAAGAATAGGGACAGGACTTGCACATCTGGGAGGGAGCTGTGAAGGAGGGAAAGTTTCCACACACTAGGAAGACCCTTCACTGGTGGAGACTGCGGGTGGCAGGGGGGAAGCTTTGGAGCCATGGAGGAGAGCACAGCAACAGGGGTGCAGAGGGCAAAGCGGAGAGATTCCCGCACAGAGGATCAGTGATGACCAGCATTCACCAGCCCGAGAGGCTTGTCTGCTCACCCGCTGGGGTGGGTGGGGGCTGGGAGCTGAGGCTCGGGCTTTGGAGGTCAGACCCCAGGGAGAGGACTGGGGTTGGCCGTGTGAACACAGCCTGAAGGGGGCTAGTGCACCACAGCTAGCCGGTAGGGAGTCCGAGAAAAAGTCTGGACCTGCCCAAGAGGCAAGAGACCATTGTTTCAGGGTGCGCGAGGAGAGGGGATTCAGATCACCACCTAACTGAGCTCCAGAGACGGGTGAGAGCCACGGCTATCAGCGCAGACACCAGAGACAGACATGAAATGCTGAGAATGCCACAGCAGCCACCAGGAAGCCTGTGTGTGCAAGCACAGGTCACTATCCACAACTCCCCTCCCAGGATCCTGTGCAGCCCGCCACTGCCAGGGTCCCGTGATCCAGGGACAACTTCCTGGGGAGAACAAATGGTGCACCTCAGGCTGTCGCAACGTGATGCCAGCCTCTGCAGCCACAGACAGGACCCGCATTCCATACCCCTCCCCCCACCCCCTGAGTGAGCCAGAGCCCCCTAATCAGCTGCTCCTTTAACCCCGTCCTGTCTGGTGAAGAACAGACACCCTCAGGTGACCTAAATGCAGAGGCAGGGCCAAATCCAAAGGTGAAACTCAGGAGCTGTGCGAACAAAGAATAGAAAGGGAAATCTCTCCCAGCAGCCTCAGGAGCAGCAGATTAAATCCCCACAATCAACTTGATGTACCCTGCATCTGTGGAATACCTGAATAGACAACGAATCATCCCAGAACTGAGGTGGTGGACTTTGGGAGCAACTGTAGACTTGGGGTTTGCTTTCTGCATCTAATTTGTTTCTGGTTTTGTGTTTATCTTAGTTTAGTATTTAGAGCTTATTGTCATTGGTAGATTTGTTTATTGATTTTGTTGCGCTCTTCCTTTTTTATTTTTTATATATATATACACTTTTTTTTTCTTTTTCTCTTTTTGTGAGTGTGTATGTCTATGCTTCTTTGTGTGATTTTGTCTGTATAGCATTGCTTTTGCCATTTGTCCTAGGGTTCTGACTGTCCGTTTTCTGGGTATTTTTTAGTATAGTTTTTAGCACTGTTATCAATGGTGGATTAGTTTTTTGTTTGGTTGCTTTCTTCTTTATTTCTCTTTTTTTTTTTATTACTTTTTTATTTTTTTCTATTGTAATAACTTTCTTTTCTTTCTTTTCTTTCTTCCTTTATATGTTTGTTTGTTTGTTTCTTTCTTTTTCTCTCTTTTCTTCTGAGCTGTGTGGCTGACAGTGTCTTGGTGCTCTGGCCAGTTGTCAGGCCTGAGCCTCTGAGGTGAGAGAGCCAAGCTCAGGACATTGATCCACCAGAGACCTCCTGACCCCATGTAATACCAAATGGCAAAATTTCTCCCAGATAGCTCCATCTCAACACTAAGACCCAGCTCCACTCAATGGCCAGCAAGCTCTAGTGCTGGACACCCTATGCCAAACAACTGGCAAGACAGGAACACAACCCCACCCATTAGCAGAGAGGCTGCCTAAATTCATAATGAGTTCACAGACACCCAAAAAACACCACCAGACATGGTACTGCCCACCAAAAAAACAAGCTCCAGCTTTATACACCCAGAACACAGGCACCAGTCCCCTCCACCAGGAAGCCTACACAAACCACTGAACCAAACTTACACACTGGGAGCACACAGCAAAAACAACGGAAGCTATGAATCTGCAGCATGAGAAATGGAGACCCCAAACACACTAAGTTAAGCAAAATGAGAAGACAGAGAAACACACAGCAGATGAAGGAGCAAGGCAAAAACCCACCAGACCAAACAAATGAAGAGGAAATAGGCAGTCTACCTGAAAAAGAATTCAGAGTAATGATGGTAAAGATGATCCAAAATCTTGGAAACAGAATGGAGAAAATACAAGAAACCTTTAACAAGGACCTAGAAGAATTAAAGAGCAAACAAACAATGATGAACAACACAATAAATAAAATTAAAAATTCTCTAGAAGGAATCAATAGCAGAATAACTGAGGCAGAAGAACGGATAAGTGACCTGGAAGATAAAATAGTGGAAATAACTACTGCAGAGAAGAATAAAGAAAAAAGAATGAAAAGAATGGAAGACAGTCTCAGAGACTTCTGGGACAACATTAAATGTGCCAACATTTGAATTATAGGGGTCCAGGAGAAGAAGAGAAAAAGAAAGGCTCTGAGAAAATATTTGAAGAGATTATAGTCGAAAACTTCCCTAATGTGGGAAATGAAATAGTTAATATAGTCCAGGAAGCACAGAGAGTCCCATACAGGATAAATCCAAGGAGAAACATGCCAAGACACATATTAATCAAACTATCAAAAATTAAATACAAAGAAAAAATATTAAAAGCAGCAAGTGAAAAACAACAAATAGCATACAAGGGAATCCCCATAAGGTTAACAGCTGATCTTTCAGTAGAAATTCTGCAAGCCAGAAGGGAGTGGCAGGACATATTTAAAGTGATGAAAGGGAAAAACCTACAACCAAGATTACTCTACCCAGCAAGAATCACATTCAGAATCGACAAGTTAAAACCTTTACAGACAAGCATAAGCTAAGAGAATTCAGCACCACCAAACCAGCACTACAACAAATGCTAAAAGAACTTCTCTAGGCAGGAAAGAAAAAAGGAGAAGACCTACAAAAACAAACCCAAAACAATTAAGAAAATGGTCCTTGGTCATACATATCGATAACTACTATAAATGTAAATGGTTTAAATGCTCCATCCAAAAGACATAGACTGGCTGAATGGATTCAAAAACAAGACCCATACATATGCTGTCTACAAGAGACCCACTTCAGACCTACGGACACATACAGACTGAAAGTGAGATGGAAAAAGATATTCCATGCAAATGGAAATCAAAAGAAAGCTGGAGTAGCTTTCTCATATCAGACACAATAGACTTTAAAATAAAGACTATTACAAGAGACAAGCAATGACACTACATAATGACCAAGGAATCAATCCAAGAAGAAGATATAACAATTGTAAATATTTATGCAGCCAACATAGGAGAACCTCAATACATAAGGCAAATGCTAACGGCCATAAAAGAGGAAATCAGCAGTAACACAAAATAGTACAGGACATTAACACCTCACCTCACCAATGGACAGAGCAAGCAAAATGAAAATAAATAAGGAAACACAAGCTTTAAATGATACATTTAAAAAGATGGACTTAATTGAAATTTATAGAACATTCCATCCAAAAACAGCAGATTACACTTTCTTCTCAAGTGCTCAAGGAATATTCTCCAGGGTAGATCATATCTTGGGTCACAAATCAAATCTTGGTAAATTTAAGAAAAATGAAATAGTAACAAGTATCATTTCCTACCACGGTGCTATGAAACTAGATATCAATTACAGGAAAATCTGTATGAAATGCAAACACATGGAGGCTAAACAATACACTACTAAATAACCAAGAGATCACTGAAGAAATCAAAGAGGAAATCAAAAAATACTTAGAAACAAATGACAATGAAAACATGACAGGGGCTTCCCTGGTGGTGAAGTGTTTGAGAGTCCACCTGCCAATGCAGGGAACACAGGTCCGTGCCCCAGTCTGGGATGATCCCACATGCTGCGGAATGGCTGGGCTCGTGAGCCATGGCCGCTGAGCCTGTGCGTCCGGAGCCTGTGCTCTGCAACGGGAGTGGCCATGACAGTGAAAGGCCCACGTACCGCAAAAAAAAAAAAAAAAAAAAACATGACAACCCAAAACCTATGCGATGCAGCAAAAGCAGTTCTAAGAGGGAAGTTTAGAGCAATACAATTCTACCTCAAAAAACAGGAAACATCTTGAATAAACAACCTAACCTTACACCTAAAGCAATTAGAGAAAGAAGAGCAAAAAAACCCCAAAGTTAGCAGAAGGAAAGAAATCATAAAGGTCAGATAAGAAATAAATGAAAAAGAAATGAAGGAAACAATAGCAAAGATCAATAAAACTAAAAGGTGGTTCTTTGAGAAGATAAACAAAATTGATAAACCATTAGCCATACTCATCAAGAAAAAAAGGGAGAAGACTCAAATCAACAGAATTAGAAATGAAAAAGGAGAAGTAACAAATGACACTGCAGAAATACAAAGGATCATGAGAGATTACTGCAGGCAACTATATGCTAATAAAATGGACAACCTGGAAGAAATGGACAAATTCTTAGAAAAGCGCAACCTTTTGAGGCTGAACCAGGAAGAAATAGAAAATATAAACAGACCAATCACAGGCACTGCAATTGAAATTGTGACTAAAAATCTTCCAACAAGCAAAAACCCAGAACCAGATGGCTTCACAGGCAAATTCTATCATACATTTAGAGAAGAGATAACACCTATCCTTCTCAAACTCTTTCAAAATATAGCAGAGGGAGGAACACTCCCAAACTCATTCTACAAGGCCACCATCACCCTGATACCAAAATCAGAAAAAGATGTTACAAAAAAGGAAAACTACAGGCCAATATCACTGATGAACATAGATGCAAAAATCCTCAACAAAATAGTAGCAAACAGAATCGAGCAGCACTTTAAAAGGATCATACACCATGATCAAGTGGGGTTTACCCCAGGAATGCAAGGATTCTTCTATATACGGAAATCAATCAATGTGCTACACCATATTATCAAATTGAAGGATAAGACCATATGGTAATCTCAATAGATGTAGAAAAAGCTTTCAACAATATCAACGCCCATTTATGATAAAAACTCTCCAGAAGGTAGGCATAGAGTGAACTTACCTTAATGTAATAAAGGCCATATATGACAAACCCACAGGCAACATAGTTCTCCATGGTGAAAAACTGAAAGCATTTTCACTAAGATCAGGAACAAGACAAGGTTGCCCACACTCACCACTATTATTCAACATAGTTTTGGAAGTTTTAGCCACAGCAATCAGAAAAGAAAAATTAATAAAAGGAATCCAGATGGAAAAGAAGAAGTAAAAGTGTCACTGTTTGCAGATGACATGATAGTATACATAGAGAATCCTAAAGATGCTACTAGAAAACTACTAGAGCTAATCAATGAATTTAGTAAAGTAATAGGATACAAAATTAATGCACAGAAATCTCTTGCATTCCTATACACTAATGATGAAAAATCTGAAAGAGAAATTAAGGAAACACTCCCATTGACCATTGCAACAAAAAGAATAAAATACCTTGGAATAAACCTACCTATGGAGACAAAAGACCTGTATGAAGAAAACTATAAGACACTGATGAAAGAAATTAAAGCAAATACAGATGGAGAGATATACCATGATCTTGGAGTGGAAGAATCAACGCTGTGAAAATGACTATACTACCCAAAGCAATCTACAGATTCAATGCAATCTGTATCAAACTACCAGTGGCATTTTTCACAGAACTAGAACAAAAAACTTCACAATTTGTATGGAAACACAAAAGACCCCAAAAAGCCAAAGCAATCTTGAGAAAGAAAAACAGAGCTGGAGGAATCAGGCTCCCTGACTTCAGACTATACTACAAAGCTACAGTAATCAAGACAATATGGTAATGGAACAAACACAGAAATATAGATAAATGGAATAGGATAGAAAGCCTGGAGAGAAACCCTTGCACATATGGTCACATTATCTTTGATAAAGGAGGCAAGAATATACAATGGAGAAAACACAGCTTCTTCAATAAGTGGTGCTGGGAAAACGGGACAGAATGAAATTAGAACATTCCCTGACACCATACAGAAAAATAAACTCAAAATGGATTAAAGACCTAAATGTAAAGCCAGACACTATGAAACTCTTAGAGAAAAATATAGGCAGAAAACTCCATGACATAAATCACAGCAGATCCTTTTTAACCCACCTCCTCCTAGAGAAATGGAAATAAAAACAATAATAAACAAATGGTACCTAATGAAACTTAAAAGCTTTTGCACAACAAAGGAAACCATAAACCTTTGTCCCTCAGAATGGGAGAAAATATTTGCAAATGAAGCAACTGACAAAGGATTAATCTCCAAAATATACAAGCAGCTCATGCAGCTCAAAATCAAAAACACAAACAACCCAATCCAAAATGGGCAGAAGATCTAAATAGACATTTCTCCAAAGAAGATATACAGATTGCCAACAAACACATGAAAGAATGCTCAACATCACTAATCATTAGAGAATTGCAAATCAAAACTACAATGAGGTATCACCTCACACCTATCAGAATGGCCATCACCAAAAAATCTACAAACAATAAATGCTGGAGAGGGTGTGGAGAAAAGGGAACCCTCTTGCACTGTTGGTGGAAATGTAAATTGATACAGTCACTATGGAGAACAATATGGAGGTTCCTCAAAAAACTAAAAATAGAACTACCATACAACCCAGCAATCCCACTACTGGACAAATACCCTGAGAAAACCATAATTTAAAAAAGAGTCAGGTACCACAATGTTCATAGCAGCACTATTTACAATAGCCAGGACATGGAAGCAACCTAAGTGTCCATCAACAGATGAATGGATAAGGAAGATGTGGCACATATATGCAGTGGAATACTACTCAGCTATAAAAGAAACAAAATTGAGTTATTTGTAGTGAGGTGGATGGACCTAGAGACTGTCATACAGAGTGAAGTAAGTCAGAAAGAGAAAAACAAATACTGTATGCTAACACATATATATGGAATCTTAAAAAAAAATGGTTCTGAAGAATCTAGGGGCAGGACAGGAATAAAGATGCAGACATCGAGAATGGACTAGAGGACACGGGGAGGGTGAGGGGTAAGATGGGACGAAGTGAGAGAGTGGCACGGACATATATACACTACCAAATGTAAAATAGACAGCTAGTGGAAAGCAGCTGCATAGCACAGGGATATCAGCTCGGTGCTTTGTGTCCACCTAGAGGGGTGGGATAGGGAGGGTGGGAGGGAGATGCGAGAGGGAGGAGATATGGGGATGTATGTATATGTATAGCTGATTCACTTTGTTATACAGCAGAAACTAACACACCTTTGTAAGGCAATTATACTCCAATAAAGGTGTTAAAGAAATATTACTTGTTATGACATTTTTGCAAAGTGTCATCTTTCTGCTGGGAAAAGAGTACAAAGAATCTCCCTCTATTATTTCTTACCTCTGCAGGTAAATCTACATTATCACAATAAAAATTTCAATTAAAAAGAAAAATACCACTCTTTCTCATAGAGAATGTGGGGCAGGCAGGGGTGTGTGTATAAAACACAGGTTGCTGGACTCTTCCTGTAGAATATCGGATTCATCTGGTCTGGGTGGGGCCTGAGAATCTGCATTCCTAACAAGTTCCCAAGGGATGCTGACACTTCTGGTTGGGGAACCTCACTTTGAGAGCCACTAAATTAGACGGTCACTGTGGATTTCCTCCATTTAATGCGAAAACCAGAGTTTGGCTTTTCCAAATTGTTTCTTTTCACAAAGCCTTGAGTCTCCGTGCTGGGCTTCTGCAAGGCTAGATCTTTGAGGACTTGCCTGAGTCTTGTGTTCTAGGGTGGCTTGGGCATACCCAGTTAGAACAGGAGTGCTCAAAGTGCAGTAGCATCAGTGTCACATAGGAACTTTCTAGAAATGCAGAGTTGGGGGCTTCACCCTAGATTTGGTGAACAGGAAGCCCCGTAATCTGTTGATTCTGAGAGAGGCCAAAGTTTGAGGACCACTGGATTAGAGAGGATGTTGGGAAGCCATTTAGGATCTTTTTAGTTAATATTAGCAACTGCGAAGGGCTTTCTAGGTGCAACTATTTCAAGACAATATGTGACAAAGGAAAAGTCGAGCTGTGGTCTTCTTAGGACAGTGGTCACTGACTTCCAGTCTCTTATGAGTAGATGCAGAAGGCAGCACTAACTTACCTCCTTCACAGCCAGTTCTGGTCTAATTAACAAATTAAGGGATCATAGAGCAAGACTAAAGCCCAAGGTTAACACTAAGTGGGAATTTGTGGTACTAGGCAGTGCCCATTATATGCTCATAAACACATCAACATTTTGCTCCTAAATGGGAAGGAACACCACCAGACAGCGTTCGTGAACTGCCAGGCTTCCAGAGGCCTCTCATTTACTGCAAGTCGCAGGATCAATTGCCCCTTGATCAATTACGTTTCATGTTGGTTCATGCTGCCATCCCAGAACTTAATCTTTCAGCTGCCTGTTGAAGCCCTAATCTGGTTTTTCCATTATGCTGCTGTGAGGTTTCTGGAAGTAGTGAGTGGTGTCTGGTTTCTAAGTCCCCTTCTATTCCTAGCTGGGGTTTTAGATGTGGCTGGATGTCAACATTCAGAAACACGGTAAGTCACTGGGGACCACAGCTCAGGGTACGTGTATGAGCTAGTGGGTTTAATACCAACCCCGTGTGCATGAGTCATTACTGCTTTCTTTGTGGAATGGGGCAAAGACTGCCAGGTGATCCTCAATGCCTGATGGCTCAAGAGCTGTCTAAGTGGAGGTGAAGTTGGATAATTCTACCCATTTATTGTTCTGCTTGCAAACTAACCAGTAAAAATACATAAAACTTATAACATTTTTTTCAACATATCGTGGAGGGAAATTGACAACACTCAAAAATGCTCCTTTGGTGAAAACTTCCCCCAGGGTCTTCTGAAATGTCTTACCAACTTCTGACTTCATAAAGAGATGATATGGTGTAGAGGAAAGAACCTGAGTGTTGAAATCAAACAGATTTGTTTGAATAGCAGTACTGTCCCTTAATAGCTGTTTGGCTGGTCAAGGGACTTAAATTCTCTAAGCCTCAGATTGCCATCTGTAACATGGGCTAACATGCCTGCCTTATGCAGTTGATTTGAGAAAAACAAAATGACACATGTACAGTGCCTGGCATGCATCTGACATAAAAACCTCTTGGTTCCTTTCTCCTAGTATTGAAGATAATTTCTTGGTCTTGGTGGGAGTTTTTTCGCCATAGATGTAATAGTATGTGGAAAAATTCAAGCAATCATTGAATCAAATTGCTTGAATCAAAAATTCAAGCAATTCAAGGTCCATTTTGCTTTCTGTTGTTTCCTTTTTGAGCTGCGTCAGTCAGCATAAAGCCAGTTCTTCTGAGGCTCAGTCAGTTCTAGTCCATTTGCCAAGGATCCTATCACTGCGTTTATGGTCTGAAAAGTGATATTCATATCTGGAAAGCATCCAAATCATAACGATACTTCAGCTCATGTTTGTCAGGGCTACAAAAAACAGACTATAAAGTATTTAAAGGAACAGAATCATTTTCCTATACCCTCAAAAGCACTGAATAAAAAACAACTGGGGCTTCCCTGGTGGCGCAGTGGTTGAGAGTCCGCCTGCCGATGCGGGGGACGTGGGTTCGTGCCCCGGTCCGGGAAGATACCACGTGCCACGGAGCGGCTGGGCCCGTGAGCCATGGCCGCTGAGCCTGCGCGTCCGGAGCCTGTGCTCCGCAATGGGAGAGGCCACAGCAGTGAGAGGCCCGCGTACTGCAAAAACAAACACAACAAAAAAAACAAAAAAAAACTGAATGTTTAGAACAGTATGATCCAAAATGAGCTATATATATGACTATAACAAAATGATAAAGTAGGATACAAGTTGCTAATATTCAACTCCACAAATAATAACAAACTCATGTTAGACAGCAAAATATTTTGTAAAAATTATATGCAAATGGTTTTTGGCTGGGTGTGCATTCTCCAGCTAGGCACAGTACCACCCTTGCTGTTTCATGCCCACTGGTCCACCTGCTTCATCTATTATAGGGCTTGCCAAGTCCCTGAAGTCATTTAAGTTTGTAGACACCAGTGCCAAAAATTTAGATCAAATTACTGGGTTCTTACTCAAGCAGCTGGGCTCCAGTAGCAAGAGCCCTATCAGCACATCTGACCTGGCCTTTGGGTAAAGTTTTTCCTCTTTAGCACAGAGATGGTAGCAGTCTCCTATAGTTATTAATCTTTGAGTAAGTTCTTCTTACCATCTTTTGCATCTCCAGAATTTCCAACAATCTTGTAAAGAATCTCTGTATTAAATTTGACCTGTATTAATATTTGAAATACCTAGTGTGGTTGCTGTTACCCTATTTGAACTCTGACTGCTATAGAGCCAGACTGAACACAGCTACACAGGAAAACAAACTCAGCATATGTAGTGATCAGTAATCATAATCATAAAGAGGAAATCAAGGGTTACTAGGCATTTAAGGAAAATCAACACCATGGAAGAGAAACACAAAGATAAACAAAAGAAATACTGACTCTAGGGAAAAGGACATAACTTGGTGAACAAACAAGAACTTATACTTTGTTTGGGATTAAAATATACACACTGCTATATATAAAATAGATAACCAACAAAGACCTACTGTATAGCACAGGGAACTATACTTAATATCTTGTAATAACCTATAATGGAAAAGAATCTGAAAAACAAATATATATATATATATATATATATATATATATATATATATATATAACTGAATCACTTTGCTGTACACCGAAACTAACACAACATTGTAAATCAACTATATTTAAATTAAAAAAAAATTTAAAGAACTTACACTTTAAAAAAATGTTTAAAAGATTTTGCAGCCAAAAATGGGAACAGGCTGCTATGAAAATAGAGCAATCAGAAAATGGGAGAGACTTTATTGCAATTAAAAATACCATTGCCTAAATGAAAAAAAAATTAACAAGTGGTCTGGATAATGAATTAGACACTTAGGAAAGTTGATGATATGGAAAGTAAATTCAAGGAACTCTTTAGAATATATGAGCAAAGAGTCAATGAGGAAATAATAGTAGCATTTAATATGTGCCAAACTGTTCTAAGTGCTTTAGTTATGATAACATAGTTAATTTCCATAACAACTCTCTGAGCTGAGAACTATTATTAAACACAGAGAGAGGTTAAGAAACATACCCAGTCACACAGCTAATGAGGTGGTAGAGCTGAAATTCAAATCCAGGGAATTTGACTCCAAAGACCTTGCTCTTAACTAGTGTTCTGCATCATCTATTTTAAAAGCAAAAGATAAGTTGAGAGATGTGGAAGATATATTTAGGAAGTCCAATAGCCACCTAATTTGAGGATGAATAAAAGGAAGGAAATAATTGAGAAACAAGAGTAGAAATGTACTGAGTTGAAGAAAGATTCGAATGACCCTATTAAGTGGCAACAATAATAACTTTAAAAAAAAACATATCTAGACACATATTTAAGAAATTTTAGAACTCTGAGATAAAGAGAAAACTTAAAAACCTCCAAAGAAAAAATAACTAGCTACAGTACTGTGAATCGGATTAGTATCAGATGTTTCATATATAGCAATAGAATAATGGTTTATAAATTCTAAAGTTTGGATTTAGACTTCTGTACCCAGACAAATATTAATCAAATGGTCATGGAAAATTAAGACATTTTTGGACATGCAAGAATTCAGAAAGTCTAGTGTCCATTGCTATTTAAACAGACAAACCAACAAAATATAAAATGTGTCTTAGTTTGGACTGCTATAACAGAATTCCATTGACTGGGTGGTTTATAAATAACAGACATTCATTTCTCACAGTTCTGGGGGCCAAGTCCGAGACCAAGGTGTTGGCAGATTCAGTGACTGGTGAGCCCACTTCCTGGTTCTTACATAGTCACTTCTTTCTGCATCCTTATGTGGCAGAAAGGGTGAGAGACCTCTCTGGAGCCCCTTTTATAAGTGCACTAACCCCATTCATTAGGGCTCCACCTTCATGACCTAATCACCTCCCAAAGGCCCCATCTCCAAATGCCATCATATTGGGGATTATGTTTCAACATATGAATTTGGGGGGCATACAAACATTCAAAATGATTCTAAAAAACAGGAGAACGTGAGATCCAAGGAACATCAACAATTGAGTATGATGCAGAAATAAAAGACTCTAGAAGAAAATTAAAAGAGAACCCATCAGGCTGGGGCTTGTGAAAGGTTCTCTTTAGAAAAATATAAATGACAATAATATTTTTACCTCTCTGTAACTCCAGTATTTGGTTTTACCAGCAAAATATTTACATAATCATAGTGTAAGCAACGTAAGTAAATGACTTTTCAAATTGTTATTATTTGAGATTTTAAAAAATTATGTTCATTAATTTTTAAATACCTAATTAATGATAATGAAGACAGTATGTTCCAATAGTTATAAAGGGATTTAAACCCAAAAAACAAGAACAAAAACAAAATAGGTTGTATTATAATTATCAAATAGACCTTGATTGAGATCAAACAACCCTTTTTTCCGCTTTAGAGGGAAAAACACTTTGCTTCTATATTTTTTCAGAATAATGGAAACATGTTCTTTTCTTGATTGTGTCTCAACTATTCTTAAAAAGACAAGAAACAACACTTTACAGCAAACCTAAAGAAATTGCTAGGCAGCAGTCCAAGACACAGGCAATGGTTTGAGACCAACTGAACAATTTAGATGTGCTGTATCTAAAAGTTACCTGCAACTTTCTCAGCAAGCTAAACAGTTTGAGAAGCCAAATCACTAACACCTCCTATTTTGCATTTTGCATTTCCAGAGTTTATTAATAGATTACATTTAGGTGTAGTAAAAATGTTGAGTAAAACCATATAAAATTATAAACATATAATATTATAATATTCTCTGCCTATTTTTCTCCTGCTTCTTCAACTTCAAATAACTTATTATCTTACTCAGCTATCATGGTGTTTTGGTGATTCTATACAAGAAGAATATTAGACTCAGAACAAATGTCTCTAGGTGGTATGAAGTTAAATATCTCTTTAGAATTTTCACAATAAAACGAAACCAAAGCTCACTTTAAAGGAATATTCATTTCATCTCCTATGTGTCTCAGTAGGCCTAAAAAGATAAGTTTGAAACAGCATGGTAATATACTAACATCCTGTTATAAATTTAATTACCTTTTAACCATAAAAATGGATTGAATTTATTAATTCAATCCAAGTCATGTTGGTGAAAAATAACACTGTCTTCTAGAACTGGTGGGAGGAAGAATGTGGGAAGGTTGATTTAAAAGTTTAATTTGCTTTGAAGTAAGATTTCTTTGAACTAGGAGTAAATTCTTTTACCTCATCAGTCTGTGCTGACTTGCATATAAGCAAAATACAGTTTAGCTTTGGAGCTATAGTTGAGAAATTAATATACTTCATCTACTTCCCCAAGGCAGGATGTAAAAGTCCGTCAAATTCAGTGCTGTAAGTGCTGAAAAAAATTATTATGTAACAGGAGGCTACTCATGGTAGTTGGAAACTTTTTATCAGTGTCATATTGTTGCTCATTAATCTGTCCATCCATTTACAAAACATTTACAGAGAGCTCCCTATGCATTAAAAACTGTGCTAAACTCTTAGAACTCAATGGTGAAACAAAGAGACATGATGCTGCCATCAACGGAGGTTACACTTGTCAGTGGGATGATATCTAATATGGACTGTCATTTAGAAAGATGACTCTCCCTTACTTTCTTTAACTGTAAATTAACATTTGTTAAATTAGATTCCCCTACTGAAACAAGCAGTATTCTGATTTGAAATGAAGCTCTTTTGAAAGCTGTGCACAGTAAAAACTGAAGAGAAATTTCCTGCTTAACGTGGCGTACTTATCAATGGTTATCTTCTTTTCCTCCTGAACACCATTCAAATGATGAATGAGCAAAGCAAGAAAGGGAGACGAATCATCAGCAGACAGAAGATTTCAATAGACTTTCAGAGGATAAAGTGAAAAAGAGGCATGTAAGTGACTTAGAGTGGATGAAGATAACACTGCAGTGCCTGCTCAAAGGGGCACTGATGAGAAATAAGCCAACTTGCTGCACGGAAACTAATAAAGTCTCAGAACTCAGATGCACCAAGGTGTGAATATAGCAAAAGTTTAAAATCAGGGGAATAAGTTGGAAGTCTGCATTGGAAGTGGTTGAATACCCACAGATAATCTGTTCCAACCCACATTGGACAAGTGACAACCTTCTACTAACCACCTACCCATCACCTCTCTCTAAGTGATCACAGGCTAACTCTTTGGAAGAATTAAGCAAGAGATGTTCTGGACATGAAAGCAGCATGTGCAACAGGTAAGGTGCAGGGTTAAGGAGAGAGCGATATATCTTTGCGTATTAGCTATCTAGAAAGCTCAGGGAAAAGGCTAACTCACTGCCCAATAACCCTAGAGTAAAGCCTACCAGTTGATTAATCCCTCTCAGGCACACATCACTTCCAATTAGTCTTTTAGTATTTCACTTTTCGATATGGATGAACAAGTCTTTTCAGCAAATGGGACTGAGTCAATTGGATATCCACATGCGAAGAATGAAGTTGGACTGATTTTTCATACCAAAAAAACTAAAAATGAATGATAGACCCAAATGTAAGAACTAAAACTATAAAACTTATAGAAGAAAATATAGGATTAAATCTTTATGACCATGGGTTAGACAAAGCCTGCTTATATATGACCCCAAAAACACAAGCCACAAAGAAACAAAAATAGATAAATTGGACTTCATTAAAATTTAAAACTTTTGTGCTTCAGAGGATACCATAAAGAAAGTGAAAAGACAACACCCAGAATGGGAGAAAAAAACTTGCAAATCATGTATCTGATAAGAGACTTATATCCGGAATACATTAAAAAAAAACAACTCAATAATAAAAGGATAAATAATGTAATTAAAATAATCATTGTAATCACTGTAATCAATCATTTGTCATGGACAAAGGATCTGGAGATACTTCTCTAAAGAAAATATACACATATTCAGGAAGCACATGAAAAGATGCTCAATATCATTAGCCTTTAGAGAAATGCAAATCAAAACAATAAGCTACCACATCATATCCACTAAGATGACTGTAATCAAAAGGACAGATAATAACAACAGCTGGCAGATATGTAGAGAAATTGAAACCTTCATACATTGCTGGTAGGAATGTAAAATGGCACAGCACTTTGGAAATCTTTTCTGGCAGTTCCTTAAAAATTTACCCATGGAATTATCATATAATCCAGCAATTCTACACCTAGATATAAACCCTAGAGAAATGAAGACATATGCCCACATAAAAACTTGTACAGGAATGTTTATACCAGCATTATTCATAATTGGCAAAAGTGGAAACAACTCAAATGTCCCTAAACTGATGAATGGATAAACACATTATGGTATATCCTTACAATGGAATATTATTCAGCAATAAAAAGGAATGATGTTTTAATACATGCTGCAACATTGGATGAATCTTGAAAATGTCATAAGTAAAAGAAGATAGTCACAAAAGACCACATATTTTGAGTTCACTTATGTGAAATGCCCCAGATAGACAAATATATAGAAATGGAAAGTAAATTAGTGACTTCCTAGAGCTGGCTCAGGAGCAGGGAGGGGAGATATTGGTTGAGGGGAAATGGGGAATGACTACTAATGGATCTAGGGTTTCTTTCTGGGGTGATGAAAATATTCTAAACTATTGTGGTAATGGCTGCACAACTCTGTGAATATACTACAAAACATTGAAGTGTACACTTTAAATGGGTGAATTCTATGGTATGTGAAGTATATATCAACAAAGCTGTTAGAAAAATATGCATGGTCAGCCACAGACGACCAAACATCTGTGTTAAGCTTCCAACATTAAACACAGTAATGGAAACAAACCACACACACACACACACACACACAAAAAAGCCAAAAAACAAAACAAAACTTGGAAGGAAAAGACACAATATAAGAAATAGAAGAAAAGGTCAAATTAAACATATTTTATTAGTATCCTCAGAGAGATAACAGAAAATATTGCATCTTGATATTTTCATAGCAGACCAAGCTGCTGCTGTGCAGAAATAAAGAGCACCCCCAAATAAAAATATAATTACAACTAAATCAAAGGAACGATCCCAGAAAAATGAAACAAAAAGGCAAAGAGTTTTAATCCAGTAGAGATAAGATAAAATTGGAAGCTCAACCAGGAATTTCAACAATAAGGTTTCTAGAAAGAAAGAGCAGAGAATATGGAGTAGAGGAAGGTAAAATAGAAATAGAAAGAAAATTTTATGGCTAAAGTACATGAGCTTCCAGAATGACAACTCCACAGAACACTCTGAATAACAATTTTTTTCAAAATTTATTTCAAAGCATCTTCAAGTTAAAGAAGACCAAAAATATAGATATAAATTCTTAATACTTAAACACCCTGAATATACATACATGTGAACATATGTAAAAATATGAACATATATGTGTATATATGTATGTATGTGGAGATATATGTATAAAATCAATGGCATGGCATCTCACCTTTCATTTGTAACACTGAAAGCTATAAGACAATGAATCAATATCTTCAAAATCTGAGGAAAAAAAAAAGACGTTAGGCCAAAAGTTCTATACTTGGCCCAACTACCACTGAAGTATGAGAGCAAAAGATATTTTTAGATATGCTAGGGCTCAGAAAAATAACCACCCCTGCACCCTTTCTTAGGAATGTACTGGAGAATATGCTTTAGAAAGTGAGGAAATAATCCAAGAAAGAAGTTATATGACCCAGGAAACTAGGGGTCCAACACAGGAAAACAGAAAAAGGAAGAACCAGGATGAAATCTCAACTCAGGACTAGAAAGTAATTCATAAAAACTGGAACAGAGCAAAAGAAGACTCAGGAATGAAGATTTGTGTATGAGTTTCAGGGAGCAGATGTAAAATTGATAAATATCTGATGTAGGTATTTGGGTAATTTAGTAAGTATTTTACAGATTTCATGGGGCAGTTGAACAGATACACAATAAACTACAAAAAAGGGGGAGGAAAACTAAAGAGCTATTATACAAAAAAGAAAACACATCAGACTATAATGTTTGATCAGCAGTGTTTACGTAGCTACAATAGTGCAATCGTGAGCTAATCATTTAATTTTAGAAATTGTGATGTTGCTGGGAGAAGCTTGGGAGAAGGGGCAAGGGGAAGTGGCTAAGGGGGCAAGACTTGTAAGAGAGTTAAATAATCTCAACAATAAATATTGGCTAAAGTTGAAATAAATCAAGATAAGAGGTTTTACAATTTTAAAACGTGATGGTAAAACCCAGAAGACCATTAAAGAAATTGAAAGTTTTTAAGAGGGGGCAGTGATAGGGACAGGTGGGTTAATCAACTGCTGATTTTTTTTTTTTGCGGTACACGGGCATCTCACTGTTGTGGCCTCTCCCGTTGCGGAGCACAGGCTCCGGACGTGCAGGCTCAGCGGCCATGGCTCACGGGCCCAGCCACTCCGCGGCATGTGGGATCTTCCCGGACCGGGGCACGAACCCGTGTCCCCTGCATCGGCAGGCGGACTCTCAACCACTGCGCCCCCAGGGAAGCCCCAACTGCTGATTTTTAATCAAAAAGTTTTAATACTGCTTGTTGTTTTTAAACCGTGTGCGTGTATTAATTTGGATAAACTATTTTTAAATCCATTTTTAATTATAGCACTGAAAAAACTTACAGCACTGTGAGGTATAGACACAGGCTGCCAGAAATCTTACAGAGTATAGAAAAGACATATTCTTTTCTTTGAAGACCACTGTCACACAGAAAATCCAACTGCGGTAGTCTGTTTTAATTCTGAATTATCTTGGAAAAACTCCTTAACTGCAAGATATATAGACCTTTTATAGACTTCCTTGCCATCCAAAGACAGTTGTTCCACCTTGCAAGAAAGATATTCCATGAGAAACAAGAACTCTCCCAACACCGACTTTCCAAATATGTTTTATGACCAGAAGAAGGTTCCACAGGCACAGCCAAGTGTACCTTGGAATGAAGCCCAGGAAAAAAGAAAAGAGGACAATGTTTCCATGCTAATCTCAAAGCCGGGAGCTGCCAGGTGGAAAGGTAATTGAGATAGAGTGAGAGTATCCTGGGGCAGCTCTGGAGAATCAACTGGGGGGTGTTGCCAGGGCCAGTGCGTTAAAGATACGAAAGGCATCAGGACAGAGGCTGGCCCGTCCCCTCTGAACCTTGCAAGGCCAACATCTAAGGGACAATAGAACCCTTCCCCTTCAACCAAATCTTTGAAACTACCTTAGATCAACACTCATGTCCCATCCTTTCTAAATCCAGGCATATGGACAGAGTAGTCAACTCTACTACAACGAGAGGGATTCTGTGGTACAAGCCCTATCCAACTAAACAGATCACAAGGTAAAGAATCTGGCCTTCGTGGGAGCTAATACATTTATCTGGCTCTGCTAAGCCCTGCTGGTCAGTGCTCATAGCTCTAGAATTTGAAGACACCAAGTCCACTCTGCCTTGGCTGAATTGCGGGCCGTGAGTATTTCCATAGCTCCCAAACTGGGAGGAGAGTGGTTTCTGATCCTTTTCCTTAATCTCCTGGGTGCCACACTCTTGGAAGATCCCTATCTACCTGCCCTTGTTAGGGTTCTATCTTGTCATTCTCAGGTTTTCCTACATTCTTAGTCTTACGCACTTATTAACCTCTTTTATTAAACGAAGAGTGAGCTTCTCAGGCCAGGTTCCCACTTTCTATTTTCTGGGGCTCCTGGGTTTCCTGTTTCAGACGGCCTCTGGTCACCACATTATTAACTGATGTCAAAATTCTTATGTCCATAGAACCTCGTAGCATGGCTCTCATCTAAAGCAGAAAGGGCAGAATTATAACATACCTGTAATCGTCCAGCAAAGCAGAGCATAAAGTTGTTAAGAATCCAACTTGGAGGATATAATTAAGGAATGGAGTCCTTAAAATATACCTCTTTAAGACTGTGAATGCTCTTAGAGGGGCAGATGTCATTCCCATCCATTCACTTCACCAGATATTTTCCAAGTACATTCCTTGTATGCAGATTTCATGTGTTGTAAATCAAATAAGGTCCCATAACATGAAGGAATTTATAAATTGTAGAAGAGACTGGACAAGGGTAAGGGATTAAAATAGTGGAAAAAGGGTTAAATTGTATAAGAGAAGTGCTAAATGTGGTGGTTTGAGGAAAAATAAATTATATGTAGTTGGAGGGGATTTGTACAGAGTTTATTAAATAATTTTACGCAGCATTTGGGAAGCATCTGCTCTGTGCTTTACTAGATGCTGTATTAGAGGAAACCAGAAGTGTAAAGACAAAGTTAGGCTGTAAGAATGTCAAAGTGCTGGAAGATGGGAGAAGAGGGGATAATTCATTCTCCTGGGCATGGGAACAACGGTGGAAGTGTCGGAAAAACATAACTGAGGATATTGGTTTTTGAACTAGACCTTGAAAACAAGTGGGATAGTGATGGACAGAAATGCTAAAATAGATATTGTAGGCATAAGTTATAGCAGGAGCAAAAGCTCAGCTATTTACCAGAAGCTGTGTAACTTGAGGCAAATTATTTAGCTTGTCTCTTGGTTTCCACATCTGTAAAATGGGGTTAATAATACCAAACATGTTGGCTTTTGTGAGAATTAAATGAGCTAGAACATGTGAAATGTTTAGAATAATACCAGCCACGTAGTAAGTGTTCAGTAAGTGATGACTAATATTATTTTTATTGTGTGGTAAAAATGTCAATGCTGACGAATTTAGAGACTGGCATATACTTTTAGGGAGAAAAGCAGGGAAATTCCAGAACAAGTTTTAGTAGAATAATACATTTCTTAAAAATGTCTCTCAAAAATTGAGATTTTTTTTGTGTACATAACCCATTTCCCAAGTAGTAGTTCACATGAGTTCTAATAAGCCTATTTTCAAAACTACAGGCAAGTTTAGAGGGACTTGTGTATAGTAAAGTTTGGAGAAGCTTCCATTGATTAAGGTAATCTTAAGCTCTGAAGGATACTTTGGCCTTTGTAAATGGCACGGTATAGATGTCGAGTCTGTTATTACTTGCTTTGTATAGTTTTACATGTGACGCAAATATTAAGTTTTTAGCATCTGAAGCTGTTTGTTAAACACTTTGTTATTTGATTTTTTTCAACATGTTGGGGAAAATGTGGTGACGAAAATATTGTACTTAATACAAACTGGGAAGATGGACAGATTTTCCTTCCGGTTCATTTTATACTTGCTCGTTGTGACAAGACCTTACTGGCCTGGTGGATTTCTGATTCCTGAACCTCATAATTCTGAACCAGATTCCTGTCCTGTGTAATGTAAGAGGGTTTGCCTGGAAAGTGTGTTCTGATGCTCTTTCTGAGTGTCTCTCACTTTCTTTTTTTCTCTCTGTCTCTGTCTCTCTGTGTGTATCTTCCTAACTTCTTGGTACCTTCTAGATGCTCTCAGTTTGGTATTTTCACTGATCTCCCTGCTTCTTTAACTCTACTTTTACTTGTTCCTCCTTCCCCCCCCCCCCCAGCCATCTTCTCTCTCAAAGCAGAAGACATTTTTTTAGATATTCTAGCTGCATGTGTTGTGGTTATGATGATAATGTTGACGATAGTAACATTACTGCAATATACCTTTTATTTTAGACTTTTGGACTAATGATAAGTAACACCTGCTATACCATATTGCGAATGTTGCAAAGTCTCTCAGAAATAAAATATTTCCTATAGAAATGACACATCTATACTAACCGTTAGTGTGTTCCTTGACTGTCACTTATAAAACATACGTGTAATGCTTCACGAGTAAATATCTTGAAGATCTCCTTGAATTTGCAATACAGCTTTCATAGGATAATTATCCATTTGTCAGTCCCTGAGCTAACACAGATTAAAACTTTTTAAAGCTTTACTAATAAAATCAATTGTAACATAAAATAAATTTTAAAATAAACCAAGGCTTATAAATGTCATGGCAAGTGCAGATTATTAGAATCTCTGACCTGTGAACATGGTGAGTAACATTTTAACAATTGATTTGGTTTAAATTAAGCTACATGAGCACAATGTTTAAACATGAGAAAGATACAAATTAGAGGAGTATTCGCATGTAGATGGAGGTTGAAGCAGCTAAAATAAATCCAGGAAGATGAGAGTAGGAATGAGGATGATCAGGTCATCAGGCAAAGCAGTACCAGGACTCTGATAAACAGGACCACATGACACAGCTATTTCCTAGAGTTTTGATAGGTGTTATCCCTGAAGGTTAAAGTATATTGTGGACAGTGATGATACTGACAACTTAACCAAGGATTTCCCATAAAGCATACAATTTCTGATACATTTATATTAATAAAATTTTACCTATACAAAGGTAACCTAAGAATGGCTGAGTGTCTCTTGTGATTTGACAACTCTTCCCATGTAACTCATCAAACAAACCTAGTTATTTCCAGCACCTTTCTTTTTATACTGTGAAAGAACCAATGTTTGTAATTTTTTAGGGGCCATCTGGGAAATCTCAAATAGTTTTAGGTATGAAAAATAGCTTGAGAATTTTATTTTTTCTATATTTAGGATTCCATTTTTGGAAGGCAAAAATGAAAAAACTTGTCAGAGGAAAATTGGACATGGTTAAGATATTCATGGGTGCCTTAGAAACAACATGTGGTTGTCTGTTTAATCATAGTGACAATAAAATATTAAAAAAATAAACATAGATGGTAACATGATTGGAAAGAACCTTAGCTCTTTCAAAAGTGAGAGTGAAGAAACTGTTCTTAGCCTCCCCTCCGGCCCCTCCCCCAACAATCAAGGATTCAAGTAGGAGGAGGCTGTTCAAAGGTTGTGTAGGAAGAGAGAAAAACAGCAGTTTGGGATGAAGTAAGGAAGAAGATAGATGACCACAAGGGTTTGTCATCTGGGCAGTGACCCAGCATGACAGGGATGTGAAGTTGGGTAGGATTAACTGGACACAAAATTCCAAATGAAACTCTTGTGTCCAGTTCTTCCAGTATCACCGAGGGTGGACTGTGGAATCAGTGTCAGACATTTGAGGAACTGGATAGTTGGGGCCAAATCAGAGCATTCCTGAACTGGTCAATAAATAGACCAGTTTAGAGAGGTTGTGTTACTACAACTTAATATGTTGATATGAGAAATTTTAATTCACAGTGTCCTTTCCATTTTTTCCTTAGGCCTATTTAAATATCTTTTTAAAAATTTTGTCCTGCTGTACACCATTTGCTTTTAAGAATACGATGTTTATTCACTTCTTCAGAAAACACACAGACACACACAGGATTCAGTGCTTGACTTGTGAAAGACAAGAGGGGTTGCAATCCCATTTCTCTTCCCACTGAAATATTTTTCAGAAGTTAGGCACAGAGTGGATGAATTAATTCACCTCCAAATTTCTCTAAATGAAAAAATATACAAACCATCACATTTCCTCCTCACCCTTCCTCCACCTCGTCACTTTCATCCTTCCAAAGATTCTATCATCTTGGTAATACGGACCCTGGATGTTGGAGGATGGGAGAAGGAGAGAGTTGGGGAACATACGGGGCCACCGGATCATCCCAAATGTAACATGTTTGTCTATAATGGAAGAAAAAACTTTTATGACCATGGCAAAGAGTTTTTGTTAGCTTGGGTGGGGAACAGAATAGGATTTTCTGGAAGAGTTCTCAGGATCTCTTTCCATTCTATTTCATGAACATGATTCTGAACTTTAAATCTATCTCAGGGCACTAAGCAGGTGGTGCTCAGTGGATCAGTGTTTAGGGGGAGTACCTACTGTAAACTCCTCTTGGAGCTTGTAATCCAGCAGGGAGTCAGGACTTAGAACAGGAAAGAGTGAACAATACAAATTTGAAGTTCTGTGACAGACTGTATACTCTGATTGTTCCAAGCCGAAGAATAACAATGAAAGCTGGGATTTGGGGAAAAGCACATGGAGAAAAGAGTTTTGAGTTGATCCTCAAAGGATGGTCAAGATTTGATTATGTAGAAAAAGAGTATTTTCTAATGGAGTCAACAGCAGCGTAGAAATGGTTAATTTATGAGCTTCATTGAAGAAGAGTGCTATGTGGTCAAATTATAGAAAGGAACGGTGGAAGCTCTCAGAGGCCAGTTTAGAGCATTTCACCTGATGTGATGAGGCTGAGGGAGCCACGTGAGTTCAGCAGAACAAAGGGACTGCCACCTACTTCTCTGTGTCTTCTACCACACCTGCCCTTAGTAAGTGTTTAGTGAATGTTCTTTGAGTCAAAATGTGACATGATGATGGGAGCTTTCAAAGACTTAACTTCCACAAATAGGACCTTAAAGTAACTACTTAAACTACATTTTCTGCTAATTTTTGAGAAAGGAGGGAAAGGATATTACTCACTTCAAGAATAAAAGCTACAAACATTGTGAATGTACTTCATTGAATCAATACATTATACAGGTAATATTTATTGCACATTTACTGTGGGTCAGGTATTATTCAAGGCTCCTGAGATTCTACCATGAATAAGAGAGGCAAGATGCCTGTAAGCTCATTTTACCCAATGATAAATGCTTTGAAGACAACAAACACAGGTGACGGAAGAGTGACTGGCCGGGATAGGCTGATCATTAAGGAAGGGCTCTCTGAGGATGGGACATATGAGCAGAGTCCTGAATGGAAAGAGGGAGAAAGGAAAGGGAAGATCAGAACATTTGGCTAGAGGCAAAGGCCTACGGAGGGAACACTTAGTATGCTATAACTCATAACTTAAAGACAAATTTTGTCTTCGGATGTAAATTCATTTTAAGTTATGCTAATAAAAATCTGGCAGGGAAAATGTTTTTGCTTTTTTATTTCTCTATTCCCTTAGACTAGTTTCAAAAATAAAACTGAACCCTCCCAAGACCCTGTAGTAACGGGAGAAACTTAGCAAAGAGAACAGAAAGTAAATTAGCATTGAACAAAGGTTTGAAAAGTATCTGGAAACACTATTTCCAATAGCCAAAACATGGATGTAACCTAAATGTCCATGGACAGATGCATGGATAAAGAAGATGTGGTACATATACATTGGAATACTACTCAGCTATAAAAAAGAATGAAATAATGCCATTTGCAGCAACATGGATAGACCTAGAGATTATCTACTAAGTAAAGTAAATCAGAGAAAGACAAATATCACATGATATCACATATGTGGAATCTAAAAACAATGATACAGATGAACTCATTTATAAGACAGAAACCGACTCACAGCACAGAAAATAAACTTATGGTTACTAAAGGGAAAAGGGGAAGGGGAGATAAATTAGGAGTTTGGGATTAACAGACACACACTACTATATATAAAATAGATAAACAGCAAAGACCTGTTATATTCAATATCTTGTAATAACTTATAATGGGAAAGAATATGAAAAAGAATAGATAGGTATATGTATAACTGAATCACTTTGCCATACACCTGAAACTAACACAAGATTTTACATCAACTACACTTCCATTTTAAAACCTCAACCTTGGGGAAAAAAGTGTCTGGAAGATTGAGAGAGGATGGGAGCTCAAAGACACATAAAACAGGGGGAGGAATGGTGTTGGGGGCAGTGGGCAGCAGCGAAGGGGAGCCAAGAGAATGGCTCTGCCTGCTGGAACCACAAAGGCCTGTCTTGTGCATGTACTGTGACTGCACCATCAACAATCCACATCCCCTTCCCCTCCTCTTCCTCCGTGGAAAAGAACCCGGAGATAAAATTTAGAAGGAGGTTGGGGTAAATAATAGGGCCTTGAAACTGACTCTGGAAAGCTTTAAGGAGATCAGCAGGCATGGGTAGAAAGCATTTTGAAACATTTGGTTGTGAACAGGAGAGACTATGGCTAGAGCTAGAGAAAAATATGGAGTCGTAGGAAGAGGTTTTTATGGTGGTGGCGATGGTGGTGGTGATGCTTTTCAAACAGCATGGACTTGAAGATGTTGAAACTTCGGTGAAAAGAGCAGTGGAAGAGAGCTTCCTAACCAGTGTTCCTACTTCCAGGTTTCCTTCTCTTTCCTCCGTCTTGGTTAATCTTAGCTAATTTTTCTAAAACACTACAGCTCCCCTTTACATAGCCCCCTTTGCCGTTGTTACACTCTACTCATGCCCTTTCTGGTATTGAAACATACTTTCTTCACATTTCAACCCCTGAAAATTCCAGTGAACTTTTGGCTGCATTTCAAATAAAGTCTTCTCTTACATTTTCCTGGAGGACAAGCACTTGAACTTATTTCTTGTTTGGTTTTATTTCACACTCTGGCCACCTGTGCTGATTCTTCCTCCCCAGAAGGTTATCACTTTTTCTAACACCATTTGTTGAACAGTCATCCATGTCTTCACTTCCCACTCACCTCATGCTGGCTGCTGTACCCAACACACCCCTGAAAATGCATTTGGAAGATCTCCCACACGCTCTTTATGGCCAATCCAGAGAACACTTCACAGGCCTTACCCTGCGTCAGATTTCAGCAGGACTTGACTCTCTAGACTGTAACTTTCCCTCGAACGTTCTCTTCTCTTGACTTCAAGAGAAGTCTCTTCTCTTCACTTCATTCTCTTCTCTTCACTTCATTTTCTTAGCTTTCTTCTGACCTCTCTGCTTCTTTTCAGTCAACTTTTCAGGATCTTTTCCCCCTTGTCTTTCCTTCAATATCATACTCACGGGCTCCAGCTTAGCTTTTTTTTCTTTTCTCACTCTGCCTGCTCTACCTGGGTGTGCTCTTCCACATGAATATCATCAACTGCATCTTTCTTTCCAGCCCAGGTCCCTCTCCTGAGTACCAGACCAACGAGCATCATTGTCTCCAGACACCGTCTCTTGGACATCACAATCACACTTTAAATTTAGTATGTCCAAGACGAAACTCCTCCCCTCTGCTCCACTCCTTCTCTTCCAACCCTTATCTTCACAAACCACTTTATCCTCCATGCTTCCCTATCTCAGTGAATTAAACTATCAGCCATCTAGTTTCTTAAATCAGAGTTTGACCTCAGCATCATCCCTGATTACCAAAAGATGAGTCAATTTGTATTCCTTGGAGAGTAGTGGTGCCCGTAACAGTGACTGACACCTTCAGGAAAAGTTTAGCTCTTGTTTGTTTATTTATTTGGAAAGGACAAGGGAAGAGTGATTTAGTTGGATTAGAGAGGTTGAATTTGAAGTCACTGAGATGCCTACGTAAAAAATGTTGATTGGGCATTTGGAAATGTAGGTACTGGAGTGATGAAGAGATTTCAGAGCTAGGGTTACATATTTGCAAATTATCTACAATACACAGAGACGATCATTGAAACCATGTGAGAGGATGAGATCATCATGGAAAAGAGTACATAGAAACAAGGATATGTGGAGACAAGTTGTGGGAACAGGTCATAACTCTTTGAAAGCTGATAGGACTTCACACATCATCTGACACAACTTTTCTTTTCACCTGAAAATTATACTAAGAGAGGAAGAGAGAAATTAAATTCTAAAGAAAAATCTACTTATAAGGTCTTTGATGCTAAGTTACTTGAAAGTTCCAAAGCTCAGACCAAGAAAAGATTCCGAAGGAGTTGACTCTACTCAAGTCAAGAGCAGCACCTCAGAATTAAGACGACATTCTTGCTGGAACCAGAAAGAACTTGTGTCTTTTATGAATTCCACGAACTAACTAATAAGCAAGCCCAAACTCTCACCCCATCCCCAGATTTCCAGTTAAACCAGTATATTCCTTTACACTGTAAGCCAGTTTGATTTGTCACTTACTGAAGTAAGTGCTGGAGCCAGATCACCGGAGCTGATTGGGCAACTCTTCCCAACTCTGTATTCAGTGATGTCATCTTGCTAGCTTGGAATTGGCCATCATGGGACTATTTAAAATTTGGAAATTAGTAAGTCCTCTGAATTAGGGAATCCCACCTCCCAATCCCAGAAACCTGGCTGTTAAACATTTTCTTATACATCACTGGTTACAGCGAAAAGTATTCTTACTGATACACATGTTGAATCAAAAACAGAGGATGGTCTGGACTGCCAAGAGGACCCAACACAGGTGTGGACAGCCTGGGAGTCAGGAGGATGGGGGTGATTGATGGTGGCCAACCGAGGCGGTGTCTTCGTCCAAGTCAAAGAACTGTGAGAGCCCTCTTGGGATAATGTTAGGGGGTGTTGATCATATCACAAGAGTCCACAATTGTGCATCTGCCGTAAGAGAGCACTAATCCCAGATTATGACTGTACTATACAGTTAGAATAGACTCTCATAATTTCTCCCCTTTTCCATTTGTTCCAGCTGTGAAGGGGCTCAAAATAGCAGCTAGTAAGGGGTAAGGAGTAGGGGACTAGAAGAAGCAAGGAAGAGATCAACCTCAAACTCTTAACCCTGCAGATTTTCCAGCCACAGACAAGCCTTGATGGGAGAAGCAGAGGCTTTAAAGGGGATAAATGATGGACATTCCAAGGTTAGACTGGAAGATGCTTTTCCAAGCTACAGAATGAAATTACTCTTGTGACTGCTGAAGACTAGAAAAGCTGTGGAATATGCTTGGTATTTCCTCCAGGGGCAAGAAAGAACCTGCAAGAGGGAGTGTTTGAAGGGTCCTTGGGGAAAAATAGTAAAGAGAATCTTTGTTTGTGCCCTACTGGCTAATTCAATAAACATGTTAGATTTGCATAGATGATTGCAGCACTTAAAAACTTTATTAACTATAAGGACACATAGTAAGTGTGCTTAATTGATGTCTTTTGAATGAATGAATAAAACTTTAACTTGGAGTAAGAGAAAAGGATTTAGGAGGAAATTCTTCCATCTGAGCAAAGTCAGAAATTGTTTGAGTCTATGTCATGTCAGAAAGAAAGGTGTTCTTGTAATTCTCTGTATTAAACAAAGTATGTATTTCATGGATTCATGGAAAGGTGGTGGTTTGTGGATATTTAATTTTTCTTTCTTTTTAGCCCCATAAAGCTAAATACAAACACAGAAATCCCATCTCTCTTCCCAACCTCTGCCCTATGCAGAGGTGAAGGGAAAGATTCCTTTATGTCTTTTGATGGTTCTGCTCCACAGGCAATGAGGCTATGATAGCAATTTGGACTCCTAACTTTTTCATAGGGAGAACTAGAACTCATGGCTCTTAGGGCCTAGAAGCCCTGGATCTGCAGTGTCCAAAACAGTAACCACTAGACACAGATGCTTACTTAATTTTAAATTAATTAAAATTAAAAAGAATTTAAAAGTCAGTTTTTCTATCATTCTAGACCCATTTTAAATGCTCATTGTTACAGACAGCTGGCGGCACAGATTTAGAACATTTTTTTATCATCACAAAATTCTTTTGGACAGCATTACACTAGATCTTTTTTTTTTTAAGATTTTTTAAATTTTTATTTATTTATTTTTGGCTGCATTGGGTCTTCATTGCTGTGCATGGGCTTTCTCTAGTTGTGGCGAGTGGGGGCTACTCTTCATTGCAGTGCACGGGCTTCTCCTTGTGGTGGCTTCTCTTGTTGTGGAGCACAGGCTCTAGGCATTAGGGCTTCACTAGTTGTGGCACACAGGCTCCAGTCGTTGCGGCATGTGGACTCTACAGCACAGGCTCAGTAGTTGTGGTGCATGGGCTTAGTTGCTCTGCGACATGTAGGATCTTCCCAGACCAGGGATCGAACCCACGTCGCCTGCCATGGCAGGCGGATTCTTATTCACTGGGCCACCAGGGAAGTCCTACCCTAGATCTTTATTAGAGGAAGACAGAAAATATTTTTTGAGATAATTTTTTTTTTTCTTGCAGTATGCGGGCCTCTCACCGCTGTGGCCTCTCCCGTTGCAGAGCACAGGCTCCGGACACGCAGGCTCAGCGGCCACGGCTCACAGGCCCAGCCGCTCCGCGGCATGTGGGATCCTCCTGGACCGGGGCACGAACCCGCGTCCCCTGCATCAGCAGGGGGACTCTCAACCACTGCGCCACCAGGGAAGCCCTGAGATAAATTTTTACCTAATGTGGTTCAGGTCCATTAAAAAAATAACTTTCATATTTAAACAAGTTAAGAAAGTAAATAAAATAGTTTTCAGATTAAGAATTTGGAGTACATCTAAAGAGAGACTTTGATGGAATCAGTCTTGTGTATACATATTATTAAAATGCTTTCAATGTGACTATTTAGATAATTTTGTTATTCTGCATTATAATTTGACAATATATCTTCTGGGATCATTCCCAGAGAATTCAGCTCAGTTTTTGTAAAGCATTACATAGCTATTTGATAATGGCAAAGATAAATTGTCTGCAATTAGGAAGGAATCTTTACATTCACCATGACTTAAATCTTGGACAAATCTAGACAAATTAGATTGATCCTTACCAGGGATATGAAGACTGCCTAGTTCCCCTCTCTGAATGTCAAGGATAATTTATAGCAGTTTCACTTCTAGCTCAGAGCTGGTGACTGGGGAAAAACTGTTATGTCAGAGGAAGGCCCATTGGATTTAACATATGGTAACTTCAACAAAAGATCATTATGATGAAGTATAATTACAACAATTTTCCATAGCATAGGAATTGCCAGTGGAGAGGGACAGGGGTAGACGAGAGAAAGAATGGTAAGATTGTCATTTTCCTGGGAATGAAGATAGACCCCTTGAGAGCAACCATCGTGGTTTTGCTCTATATGTGATTCGGAGCCCAAAATACTGCCTGACACATAGCAGATGCTCAATATTGGCTGAATGAACCTGTTTACCACAGATAAAGTAACTGGCGTATGTGCACATGCATATTGCTTTTTTTTTTTTAATCAAGTGGCCAAAGGTATGTTTTGATCAACCTCTAATGGAAATGGAATGGGGAAAAAAAATACTGGTTCTGTGGAAACACCCCCTTTCTCCATTAGTGGCACGTTCATTCAGCTCTTACCTTTATATTCCAGTAAGTTATTTTGCTCTCACAGTTGAACAAAAAAAGACAAAAACAACATAAAAATCCTTGCATACCATTTTAATATCTGATATTGTAAAGGACAATCATAATGTTTTTGTATGTAACTATTATATGTAGGGCAATCTATATTCAAACAGGGATAAATTATGCTAAAAGAAATGAGTCCTAGATAGTTTTCCCTTCAAATCAAGTGTTTTGTTTTTTAAATAAACTTCTTGTTTAAAAAGAAAAAGAAAAGAAAAAGTGAGCTAGCAACCTCCTTTAATCTATCTTAGCAAGCACTCATTGAATGTCTAATAATATACAATCATCAATATAATGTGGGAGATGACGTTTTAGTAAGATAAAGTTTTTGCTCCCAGGAAACTTGCAATCTAGGTGGGGAAAACAGGTAAGTACATTAAAGACAAGGGGATGTATGGTAAGTACAGCTTGAAAGGAACACAGTACTATGGGAACACAGAGTTGAGAAAGGTTTTTTCAGTGTGGAAGGACTAGATGATAGAAGGCAGGACCCAAATGCACTGCAGTACATTTTAAGAATGTAATGTATTCAGTACCAATTTAAGAAACAGCCTTAAACTGGATAGAACATGAAGACAGTTCATTACTCCTTCATCCTGCATCTTTCCTTCAGTCTTATCATCAACCTTCCCAACTTTTTTTTTTTTTTTTTTTTGAGGTAGGCAGGCCTCTCACTGTTGTGGCCCCTCCCGTTGCGGAGCACAGGCTCCGGACGCGCAGGCTCAGCAGTCATGGCTCACGGGCCCAGCAGCTCCGCGGCATGTAGGATCTTCCCGGACTGGGCCATGAACCCGTGTCCCCTGCATCGGCAGGCGGACTCTCAACCACTGTGCCACCAGGGAAGCCCCCTTCCCAACATTTTGACATCACCATTTGACTTGTTGGTTTGATTTGCCCCTTGTAGAGGTAAAAGATTGTTTCCTGGTTACTTTCTGGTCCCACCTGTTAGAAAGATATTCAGCTTCAAAAATAAGGGCCCTATATATTCTTGGCCAAAATGAGTAGTTCTCAACCTTGGGCACATGTTGGAATCATATGGGGAAAGTTACAAAATATAGATGCCTGTTACTTGCCTCCTGTAATGATGTACTGAAAAGGACATAGCATCACTCTGGGTTGTTCCTGCAAAAAATGCAGAGCTTGAATTTATTCATAAGGAAACATCAAAAAACTCAAATTGGGTAACATTCTACAAAATAACTAGTCTGTTGTTTAAATTTTTTCACGTCATAAAAACTATGAAGAACAATTCCATATTAAAGGGGACTAAAGAGACATGATAACTAAATGCAATGATGATCTTGAATAGGATCCTAGACTAGAAACTAGATCAGAAACATGACATCCATGGGACATTTGGAGAAATCTGAATAAAGTTTTTAGATTAGATAATATGACAATCATCATATTTCTTGATTTTCTCGATTTCTGTATTTCTTGATTTTGATAACTGTATTATAATTATTTAAGAGAATGTTCTTGTTTTCAGGAAATACACACTAAAATATTTTGAAGTAGAGCACCGTCACACCTTTGACACCATTCTCAAATGTTTCAGAAAAGAAATATGTGTATATATAGAGAAATATATATATTCAGAGAGAGATAGAAAGGGGGGGGGCCAGGAGTAGAGGAAGAGAATGATAAAGGTACTGTGGAGAATCTGGAATAATGATATACAGAAATTCTTTATACTTTTTGCAACTTTTTGATAAGTTTTATCTTATTTCAAAATTTAAAAATATTTTTAAATTAAAAGAAAATCACTGATGCCTGGATCCCACTCCCAGAGATTCTGAGTAACTTCTTCTTGGGTATGGTCTGGGCATCAGGACATTAAGCTCTCTCTAGCTGATCCTGATGTGTAGCCAGGGTTGATAGCCGCTGGCCTATTCAGAGCCTGGTGTCTACATACAGGTCTTTTGTCTCCCTAGGTAGGTTTATTCCTAGGTATTTTATTCTTTTTGTTGCAATGGTAAATGGGAATGTTTCCTTAATTTCTCTTTCAGATTTTTCATCAATAGTGTATAGGAATGCAGGAGATTTCTGTGCATTAATTTTGTATCCTGCAACTTTACCAAATTCATTGATTAGCTCTAGTAGTTTTCTAATGGCATCTTTAGAATTCTCTATGTGTAGTATCATGTTATCTGCAAATAATGACAGTTTTACTTCTTGTTTTCCAATCTGGATTCCTTTTATTTCTTTTCCTTCTCTGATTGCCATGGCTAGGACTTCCAAAACTATGTTGAATAATAGTGGCGAGAGTGGACATCCTTGTCTTGTTCCTGATCTTAGAAGAAATGCTTTGAGTTTTTCACCATTGAGAATGATGTTTGCTGTTGGTTTGTCATATACGGCCTTCATTATGTTGAAGTATGTTCACTTTATGCCCACTTTCTGGAGAGTTTTAATCATGAATGGGTGTTGAATTTTGTCAAAAGCTTTTTCTGCATCTATTGAGATGATCATATGGTTTTTATTCTTCAATTTGTTTATATGGTTTATCACATTGATTGATTTGCATATATTGAAGAATCATTGCATGTTGGGATAAATCCCACTTGATCATGGTGTATGATCCATTTAATGTGTTGTTGGATTCTGTTTGCTAGTATTTGGTTGAGGATTTTTTCATCTATATTCATGAGTGATATTGGTCTGTAATTTTCTTTTTTTGTAGTATCTTTGTCTGGTTTTGGTGTCAGGGTGATGGTGGCCTCATAGAATGAGGTTGAGAGTGTTCCTTCCTCTTCAATTTTTTGGAAGAGTTTGAGAAGGATGGGTGTTAGTTCTTCTCTAAATGTTTGATAGAATTCACCTGTGAAGCCATCTGGTCCTGGACTTCTGTTTGTTGGAAGACTTTTAATCACAGTTTCAATTTCAGTGCTTGTGATTAGTCTGTTCATATTTTCTATTTCTTCCTGGTTCAGTCTTGGAAGGTTATACCTTCTTAAGAATTTGTCCATTTCTTCCAGGTTGACCATTTTATTGGCATAGAGTTGCTTGTAGTAGTCTCTTAGGATGCTTTGTATTTCTCTGGTGTCTGTTGTAACTTCTCCTTTTTCATTTCTAATTTTATTGACTTGAGTCCTCTCCCTCTTTTTCTTGATTAGTCTGTCTAATGGTTTATCAATTTTGTTTGTCTTTTCAAAGAACCATCTTTTAGTTTTATTGATCTTTACTACTGTTTTCTTTGTTTCTATTGCATTTATTTCTGCTCTGATCTTTATGATTTCTTTCCTTCTGCTAACTTTGGGTTTTGTTTGTTCTTCTTTCTCTAGTTCCATTAGGTGTAAGGTTAGATTGTTTATTTGAGATTTTTCTTGTTTCTTGAGGTAGGGTTGTATAGCTGTAAACTTCCCTCTTGGAACTGCTTTTGCTGCACCCCAAAGGTTTTGGATCATCATGATTTCATTTTCATTTGTCTCGAGGTATTTTTTGATTTCCTCTTTGATTTCTTCAGTGATCTCTTGGTTATTTAGTAATGTATTGTTTAGTCTCCATGTGTTTGTGTTTTTTACATTTTTTTCCCCTGTGATTCATTTCTAATCTCATAGCATGGTCAGAAAAGATGCTGGATATGATTTCAATTTTCTTAAATTTATTGAGGCTTGATTTGTGACACAAGATGTGATCTATCCTGGAGAATGTTCCATGTGCACTTGAGAAGAAAGTGTAATCTGCTGTTTTTGGATGGAATGTCCTATAAATATAACTTAAGTCCATCTTGTTTAAAATATCATTTAATGCTTGTGTTTCATTATTTATTTTCATTTTGGATGATCTGTCCATTGGTGTAAGTGAGGTGTTAAAGTCCCCCACTATTATTTTGTTACTGTCAATTTCCTCTTTTATAGCTGTTAACAGTTGCCTTATGTATTGAGGTGCTCCTATCTTGTGTGCATATATATTTATAATTGTTAAATCTTCTTGGAGTGATCCCCTGATCATTATGTAATGTTCTTCCTTGTCTCTTGCAACATTCTTTATTTTAAAGTCTATTTTATCTGATATGAGTATTGCTACTCCAGCTTTCTTTTGATTTCAATTTGCATGAAATATTTTTTCCCATCCCCTCACTTTCAGGCTGAATGTGTCCCTAGGTGTGAAGTGGGTCTCTTGTAGACAGCATATATATGGGTGTTGTTTTTGTATCCATTCAGCAAGCCTGTGTCTTTTGGTTGGAGAATTTAATCCATTCACGTTTAAGGTAATTATCAATATGTATGACCCTATGACCATTTTCTTAATTGTTTTGGGTTTGTTTTTGTAGGTCCTTTTCTTCTCTTGTGTTTCTCACTTAGAGAAGTTCCTTTAGTATTTGTTGTAGAGCTGGTTTTGTTGTGCTGAATTCTCTTAGCTTTTGCTTGTCTGTAAAGCTTTTGATTTCTCCATCAAATCTGAATTAGGTACTTGCTGGGTAGAGTAATCTTGGTTGTAGGTTCTTCCCTTTCATCACTTTAAGTGTATCATGCCACTCCCTTCTGGCTTGTAAAGTTTCTGCTGAGAAATCAGCTGTTAACCTTATGGGAGTTCCCTTGTATGCTATTTGTCATTTTTCCCTTGCTGCTTTTAATAATTTTTCTTTGTCTTTAATTTTTGCCAATTTTATTACTATGTGTCTAGGCATGTTTCTCCTTGGGTTTATCCTGTATGGGACTCTGTGTGCTTCCTGGACATGGGTTGCTGTTTCCTTACCCAAGTTAGGGAAGTTTTTCACTATAATCTTGTAAAATATTTTCTCTGGTCCTTTCTCTCTCTCTTCTCCTTCTGGGACCCCTATAATGTGAATGTTGCTGCATTTAATGTTGTCCCAGACATCTCTTAGGCTGTCTTCATTTCTTTTCATTCTTTTTTCTTTATTCTGGTCCACAGCAGTGAATTCCACCATTCTGTCTTCCAGGTCACTTATCCGTTCTTCTGCCTCAGTTATTCTGCTATTGATTCCTTGTAGTGCAGTTTTCATTTCAGTTTGTGTTGTTCATCTCTGTTTGTTTGTCCTTTAATTCTTCTAGGTCTTTGTTAAACATTTCTTGCATCTTCTCGATCTTTGCCTCCGTTCTTTTTCTGAGGTCCTGGATCATCTTCACTGTCATTATTCTGAATTATTTTTCTGGAAGGTTGCCTATCTCCACTTCATTTAGTTGTTTTTCTGGGGTTTTATGTTGTTCCTTCATCTGGTACATAGTCCTCTGCCTTTTTATTTTATCTATCTTTCTGTGAATGTGATTTTCTTTCCACAGGATGCAGAATTGTAGTTCTTCTTGCTTCTGCTGTCTTCCCTTAGGTGGATGAGGCTATCTAAGAGGCTTGTGCAAGCTTGCTGATCAGAGGGACTGGTGGTGGATAGAGCTGGGTGTTGCTCTGGTGGGCAGAGCTCAGTAAAATTTTAATCCGCTTGTCTGCTGATGGGTGGGCTGAGTTCCCTTCCTGTTAGTTTTTTGCCCTGAGGCAACCCAGCACTGGAGGCTACAGGCTCTTTGGTGGAGCTAATGATGGACCCTGGGAGGGCTCACACCAAGGAGTACTTTCTAGAACTTCTGCTACCAGTGTCCTTGTCCACACAGTGAGCTACAGCCACACTCTGCCTTGGCAGGATACCCTCTAGCACTATCAGGTAAGTCTGATTCAATCTCCTATGGCATCACTGTTCCTTCCCCTTGGTACTGATGCGCACACTACTTTGTGTGTGCCCTCCAAGACTGGAGTCTTTGTTTCTCCCAGTCCTGTCAAAGTCCTGCAATCAAATCCTGCCAGCCTTCAATGTCTGATTCTCTGGAAATTCTTCCTCCTGTTGCTGGACTCCGAGGTTGGGAAGCCTGACATGGGGCTCAGAACCTTCATTCCAGTGGGTGGACTTCTGTGGTATAATTGCTCTCCAGTTTGTGAGTCACCCATGCAGTGGTTATGGGATTTGATTTTATTGTGTTGCACCCCTCCTACCATCTCATTGTGGCTTCTCCTTTGTCTTTGGATGTGGGGTGTCTTTTTTGGTGAGTTCCAGTGTCTTCTTGTCGATGATTGTTCAGTACTTAGTTTGATTCTGGTGCTCTCACCAGAGGGAGTCAGTGCATGTCCTTCTGCTCAGCCATATTGAACCAATCTCCTGGATTTTTTTTAAGGTAAGCGTCTAATGATGTATTTTCTTTAAAAGTACTATTTTAGGTATTTCCTGTTGTGGACAAATAACCTGAATTCTGCTTCTGTTAAAGCAGATGTGGAAACAAAATGAGCAATGTTAGTCCTGACATCTACTGTCAGAACTTGAGTATGAACTGCTTTACCACAATCCACCTGCTGTAATGAGCAGGGCATTGGGTAACAATAGGGGCAGGTGTAGGAGTGATTGGAGTAGAGCATCACCCAAATCTCCATTATCCTGCAAAGGGGAGGAAGGGCATCCCTCAGCACTTCTTAAGATAAACATGTTGAAGATTTTGGAGGCAGAAAATAAACAAATGTCAAGAGGTATTTGTCATTTTCACCCAGGAGTCTTCCTCAGGCTCTGGTGTCTTTAACAAACCTCCGACTTTGTTTCTCTTGAAAATGCTTGTGTCCCTGGTGCTCTAAAGAAAATTTAGATACTGGGTTTCAGAACTATTATTAGGGGAGGGAGAGAGGAATGGAAAATAGAAGCTTCCCTGATCTTGGTCTTTCTCCTGCCCTGGGGCTTTACTCTGTGCTAAAGTGGCTATCTACCTTTTGTTTGTTATCTTTATCTTCCTCTGGAAATATTTTCTGCCCCAACCTGGGAAATGGCTATAGAATCATGTCACCAGGCTATTTTAAAAGGTGTGCATCCTGTGAGGGCTCACACTCCATCACCTCACAGTTGCTTGTGTGTCTCATGAAGAGCTATCCCCCAGACTGGGGAGAAGAGACCCAGAATGGATAGTCTTCAAGGCGAAGAGGAGCACACTCATCCTTGCTGTGGGCAAAGGACAGCAGCAGTGTTGCGATTGTTTTCACACAAGAACTTCTGTAAAAATAGAGAACGGCCCTGTCAGTATCTGAAGTCTGGTCACCGTTGTTGCCAACCCAGGGGAATGTTGCACAGGCCTGTGAGGATGGACTACAGCAGTGGTCCCTAACCTTTTTGGCACCAGGGACCAGTCTCATGGAAGACAATTTTTCCATGGACCGGGGGCAGGGGGGTTGGGGATGGTTCAGGTGGTAATGCCAGTGATGGGGAGCGCTCACCCGCCGCTCACCACCTGCTTTGTGGTCCAGTTCCTAACAGGCCGAGGACTGCTACCAGTCTGCTGCCGAGGGATTGGGGACCCCTGGACTAGAGGACTCAGGAGCCGTTAGTGAAAATCATTAACCCCACTCCCCACCCCCGTCCCCAACACAGCTGATGTTTCTACAGGGTTTTCTGGTCTTGCTCTCTCATCCTTGTTCCTTGCTCTGGTGCTTCCCTTGTCTGAGAGATACACCCTCCCTCAGAACTACAGGTTTGTTCCTAAGTACTCAGAGGACTAACTATGCCCCCACGTGGAGAACACAGAGAAATCCTCTAGCTTTTTGCACTCTTATTCATTTGTTTTCAAGGCAAATCAAATAGGCTAATTTAACTGTCACACTTCTTTTGTTTTTCTATTTTTACTCTAGGTTATTTGAGTATTTAAAATGGGATTCATTTTTAAACAACAAGGACCTACTCTCTAGTGCCAGGAACTATGTTCAATATCTTGTAATAACCTACAATGAAGAAGAATCTGAAACAGGATACATACATATAACTGAATCACTTTGCTGTACACCTGAAAGTAACACACTATTGTAATTCAACTCTACCTCAATGAAAAAAATGGGATTCATTTTAGGAAAGATTGTTGGTAGTAGGCAACATCCTTCATGGAAGATATTTAGCATAAAATCATGAAAAGACTTCTCCTTTTATTCATACAGATATAATCAAAACACTCTGAACAGCTGCTCTTATTTGGTTGGCACTTTCTGGGAACCCACAATATGCAATAATACTTCTAAAAAATCAGTTTCATAGGAGATCACTGTGTGTTCATTGAAACAAAAAATCTTTACAAAGCATGTCAGAGGAGGTGGGACTGGCTAGTCGATTAGCTGTTTTCACTCACATGATGCTGTTCTGTGTGGTGATCAGTGCAGTACAAAAGTTAGAAGCATAAACCCTGGCCTCACAGGGCTTGCGTTCAAAGCCCTGCTCTACCTATCACGCACTGTATGAGTCTATGGGTGATTTCTTCACACTCTGTGACTCAGTCTCCTCAGCTATAGAATGAGGTAATAAGTAAAGATACTTAATGCTTTTCCTGGCACTTTGCAAGTTCTCAATTTATATAAGCTATCACTATTGTTAAATGTAACAATAGTGTTACTGGTCATATCCTATCTTATTATAAAAGAAACATCCCAAATCATTGGCTTGTCTTTCCCATTGAAGTATTGTAAATTAAGAAGTGCTGGGTTTAGAAAATATTTGATTGACAAGGAATCTCCTTATTTAGAGGATATTAGTGTTCCCCTAATTTTCTCTAGGAAGGATATTTTTAGTATAACTTTGTTTCATCAACAAAAAGACAATTTTTTCAAAGTCTGGACCCTACTTCAAACCCTCCACCTCTCTGTGCTCCTCTGCTGCACTTGTGAGCCCCTGATGAGTCTGTCCAGTCTTTTTATTTTTTTATTGAAATACAGTTAGTCTACCATGCTGTGTTAGTTTCATGTATAGCAAAGTGATTCAGTTTTATATATACTGTATATATATGTGTATATATATTCTTTTATCAGATTCTTTTCCATTATAGGCTGTTACAAGATATTGAATATAGTTCCCTGTGCTACACACTAGGACATTGTCATTTATCTATTTGATATATAGTAGTTTGTATCCGTTAATCCCAAACTTCTAATTTATCCTTCCCCCCTCCACTTTGGTAACCATACATTTGTTTTCTATGTCTGTGGGTCTGTTTCTGTTTTGCAAATAAGTTCATATGTATCTTTTTTTTAGACTCTACATATAAGTGATATCGTAATGATATTTGTCTTTCTCTGTCTGACTTATTTCACTTAGTATGATAATCTCTAGTCCATCCATGTTGCTGCAAATGGCATTATTTTGTTCCTTTATATGGCTGAGTAATATTCCATTGTGTGTATGTACCACATCTTTATCCATTCATCTGTCGATGGACACTTAGGTTGCCTCCACATCTTGGCTATTGTAAACAGTGCTGCAATGAACACTGGGATGCATGTATCAAAAAAAAAAGATAATTTTTTAAACGTTTGTTGTCTCAGTTCTGTTTTATTTTGTTTTTGCTTTCCTCTAGTATTTTAGTTTCTTTTGCACTCCTCTGTTCTCATTTAAGCTCATTTCCCAGGCTTCCATCTCCTGTTTTTGTTTCTCAGTCTGGGGCCCTGACCCCCAGGATTGTAAGCAGGGTCCCCTCTAGGCCTCACTGTAAAGAGAGGTCACAAGAGGGAAGTGTACAGAAAGAGAACATGCAATGGTTTGGCCATCAGCAGTGGTCCCTTTCCTAGTGAGGGACAGGGGAAAGGGAGAGGAATAATGTCAACTGACATTAAGTTGAAAACATGTGAACGCCCAGCACTGTCTCCTTTTCCCAGCCGCACTGCCTCTGTGAGTTGTGTTCACTAACCTGGTGTTCACCCAGGACCCAGGATGAACACCTACATTTTCTGAGCATTTAAAATTTATTCATTTGCCATTTTCCTCTTCTTTAAAGTATGGGTAAGAATATATTAACGAAATTTAGAAAAACATGTGTGTGCACCTTTCTCCTCCTTCCCCCAGTTGTTAGCCATTCTTTGTCACCTCTGATATTTGTCACCACGGGAATAGTATATAACTCTTTTTGCCTTCTCTGCCCTGGCCGCTGCCCTGTCTTACCTTTGCTGAGCCCTCCACTTGATCTACTACACCGTGTTTCCTCCTTTCTTCCTTACCTTCTTTTTTTTTTTTTTTTTTTTTTTGCGGTACGTGGGCCTCTCACTGTTGTGGCCTCTCCCGTTGTGGAGCACAGGCTCCGGACGCGCAGGCTCAGCGGCCATGGCTTACAGGCCCAGCCGCTCCGCGGCATGTGGGATACTCCCGGACCGGGGCACGAACCCGTGTCCCCTGAATCGGCAGGCGGACTCTCAACCACTGTGCCACCAGGGAAGCCCCTGAACCAGCATTTTTTTAAATTAAGTTTTATTGGAGTATGGTTGCTTTACAATGTTGTGTTAGCCTCCATTGCACAACAAAATGAATCAGCTATACACATACAGATATCCCCTACCTTTTGGAGTTCCCTCCCATTTAGGTTGCCACAGTGCATTAGGTAGAGTTCCCTGTGCTATACAGTATGTTCCCATCAGTTGTCTATTTTATACATAGTATCAATAATATATATGTGTCAATCCCAGTCTCCCAATTCCTCCCACCACACCCCTTTCCCCCTTGGTATCCATACATTTTGAACCAGCACTTTTACATCTAGTAATTTATCATAAGGAAATCATTAATCCTAAGAAAACAAATACTTAGCTGAAGAAGTTTATGGCAGTGCTATTTATAGGAGTGAGTTTTTAAAGACAGCCTAACTGTAGAATCTAGAATACCTCTATCCAAAGGGATTCTATGCCACCATTAAAAATGATATTGACATAGGAATGTTTATTGACATAGGAAAATATCTTGATAAATTGTTAAGTGCAAGAATTACGTTAAAGGTATCTGTATAGAGTATGTACAATATGCTCCCATCTTTGGAAAATACATACATATATGCATAGAAAAAGTCTCAAAAGTTTTCAGACAAAATGCCAATAATGGTTAATTCTTGGGTGGTGGAGTTATGAGAATTTTAATTTTCTTCTATTTCTTAACTTCAATTTATTTTCCAATGAATGAGTAGTAATTATATATTTTTTTAAAACTTCCCCCCAAAATCACCACTGCTCTTGTAAGAAGCACCAATGGATATGATTTCAGTCCTTATGCTCTGAGAAGTGTGCAAGGCATTGTCAGAAACTATGGGATGTGAAAGAAGTGTACATGAAGGTCGTTCAGAGGGTTTTGATTTATAAAGCACCCACATAACCTTGTTATCAAACAGATTTAATCCTATTAAAGAAATCTATCTAGGTGGATCCATATTTTGCAAAATATTTTCCTATTGACAGAGAATATTTTCCTACTGACTCATCAGTGTTTAATATCTCTGTGTAAGTTGCATTAAGCACTACAACATTCTGCTACACAGTTCTTCAACCCATAACAGCACTTGAACCTACAATAATGCTGTTCTCAAGGAAGATGACACCAGGGCATGGAGGTTAAAGAGGCTCTGTTGGCTCTGAGCATAAGGAGGAATTAGGAGGCAAACTCGAGGCGATGAAGGAAGTGTGAATGCACCAGAATGGGGAAGGGTCATTAGAGTCTCCAACCACAGACAGTCTCCTGTCCTGCCCCATTCTTGGCATGTGAGGACCAGAGGTTCAAAGATCTGGATTCAAGTCAAGCCACATGAATGTTAAACATGTAAATAAAAATCTGAAATCTGTCTAAAAGTTATTACATTTTAAGACAATCATGTATATACAGAGCATTACATTAAACAACAAGCACACTCTTTTTACCTAAAAACAAAACAAAACCAAAAAACCCACACCAACTTCCTAGTAATTTACTTTCTCACCATAGTACTTCAATTTCTGATGGATTTTGGCACACATATTGTATGTTCACCTATAAAAGAATTTCATTTAAGGCACCAATAGAGCTGACAGATGGACGCTTAGGAGAATAACTGAAAGTCATTGACAAAATTGGAATGAGCCCAAGATACAGAATGGAAAAACCCAAGCTTCTATAGATGTTTTCCAGACTTCTTTGAGTTCAGGATGGTCTTATTTAATTCCTAAAGTGGCAATTCCTAGCACCCTAGGATCCCTGAACTCTGCAGAGGAAATGATTCAGAAGCAAAGGGGAATAAGTCATCTAACAATCAGAATTAAGCCTCATGTCAATAGGTGGCATGGACACATGCACTTAGTCAACAAACATTTATTGAGCACCTCCATAATAAATCATGGGACCCAAAGATGATTTCCTAGACAAAGATGTGACTCAAGATCATTCATTCAGTATGTGTCCTCTTTAGTTCATAAGCACTCTATGTACCTAGTCCAGTTTGAACGAACCTCAAGGGCAGCAGTGAGAAAAGAAGTGACAATGGTGCAGCATACAGTGTAGGGATGTGTCTGTGTCAAAGAGGAAGAGATGCCAGCAGGATTAGCTTTCCTTTCTTCCTGGGAGTCTTTGCCTTGAGAGCCCAGGAAACACTGCAGTCGTCTCCTTTTTCCTTGTCAGCTCTGTTTTTCCAGCCTCTATCCTCTGAATTAAACTATGGTACCTAGAAGAATTTCTCTGATTCATCGTACTCAGGATGACCATGGGAGCTACAGGTGGGTATAGGAAGAGAGGAGGCTGCTGGTGCTATTTGGCCTCCTAGGAACTGCCTCAGTGCTCATGGACTTGAGATGTAAAGCTGCATCAGTGTGTAAGAGGCCAGGTATTTTCCGTGTGTGTTGAGAAGCAGAGAGAAGTCTACGATAACTAAATGAGGAACTCTGGTTATTCTACTTTCCCCTTTGCAAAGAGTTAACTCTCTAAATGCCAAAATACTTTTTGTGTCTTCTCTTACTAAAATTATTGATGAAATATATCATTTTATTTCTTGCCTTAGCAAATAGAACCTTTCGAATAAATATTCAAAGTGTGGTATGGTTCAAGAACAATGTTTAACTCTAAGCAACTGAAGATGTCTAAGAATACTAACATCACTTTAGAAGTTGTTATGATTGTTTACCTGTCATTTCCCCATAAAATTAGAGTGCCGACTGTGAAAAACAAAAATCTGATTATTTGAAGGTTCCAATTATTTGGATTACTATTATTCTAACCTGCCTTCCCTGTTCATGAACTTGAGGTAAACTTGAAACTTAAGTGTTTTGGGAAACTAGGAGAATGACTAATTCCTAGATAAAGAGAGGCTCAAAATGTTTTTGCTTTTTGGGGGGTCAGATTTCTTTGCATTATATCAGATCATTGAAAAATATTCCAAACAAGCTATGAATGGAAAAAAAACTGGAAAAACACAGAGGAAGTCTAATTGTTGAAATAGTATTTTCACATTAATTTCATAAAAGTAATCATTAGGTCAAAGTGGTTTTATGTGGATTAAACTGCACTAAACAGCAATGGAAGATTCTTATACTGTGAATGGCATTCTTCACTGCCTTCCTCGCCTCTTTATTATTGTGTATTTCCTGTCTTTTTAGGAGCAATCCATTCCCAGAAGGTCCGGATGGACAGTCATTCTGGTCTGGCTGAATCCACATGCACACCTGTGCTCTCACCCATCTTCTCTTCACAATGTTCACCAACCAGGCAGAGTGAGCTGTACTCAGCATACTCCTCAAATGCTGTTTGGATGGTGTTGTAAAAATGACACGCACTGTTGTTTGTTTCACCTGTCCTCAGCACTGAGCATTGTGGAAATTATTTCTGGAGACAACATCTGTTCTTATTAAAGAGAAGTCAGGTGTTCTCTGGAGCCAGCTAGGTGTTTCATTAAATGTGATCTATGCTGCAAGGTACAAAGCTTATCATTTATTCACCTTGAGATGTTATCGTGAATGTGCATTTGTGTGAGTCTAACGGCTATAATGCAGTGCACTAAAACAGCATCCTTCCACTTAAGAGCTATTCCACTATGGGTCTGAGAAAGTTCCATTTCTCAGGAGCTATTCAGCTCAATGGCCGTCTCTCTTTTTTAAATGTGGTAGCATATCTTAAACATATGTATATAAGTGTGTGTTTACATATATAATAGGGGCATGGACTTAAACAAGATAGGTGTTATGAATACTTGGAAGTCCTGCCACAATGAGCTTTCTTCCAAGAAATGAGAAGCAAAGTTGCTTCTGGCAGTTACATTTTAAATCAAAACACTACCAAGATGGGCAGTCAGTCCCCTTAAAGAAGAAGAGTGACTCCCAGGGTGTGGCATGTGGGCCACAGAAGACCTCCAACTACAGGGTGTGTAATTAACCAAGGGCCTATCTTCCCGCCCACAGGCTGCTCCAGCCAATCACTGAGCCAGGCAGGAACACGAAGGCAGATCCATTCTTGGGAGTCAGGGGAATTCCTCCTTCAGCCCACTTTGCCTCTAATCACTTCGTCCTACTGCTCCCCCACCCCCTCCCCCAGTGGCCTGGATGAACTTCCTTAGCCTGTGTGGCAGTCTTCCATTCTCCCTTCTCTCCCTTTCTCCTTCATTCGGGGTCAGACTTGTCTTGTGGTCCAATGGCCTTCCCAGCCTTCCCTGGCTCCTTCCCCCATTAAAATCCATGCAAGTTTAATCCCATCTTGACATCTGCTACCTGGACTAACATAAAACAATTGGAGCTTGATTAATTAGCATATTAATACAATTAAGGGAAAATGTTACTCTCAGAAAGAGGTTGGTCAGTTTAGAGAGCTCTGCAAAGTGTACCAACATCTTAGCTCGTGCTCGCCTGACCAGAGAAGATGACAACACTGCAGCCCAAAGATTATCTTCACTGTGATGTGTCTGGTGCCATTAGGTATTTCATTCCTCTGACTAACTCGCCTGACTCTGAGTTCATCCTCCCCAATCCAATGTTCAGTTGACTGTATAACTTCTTAGTAGGTCTCTCTTTAAGGAGGAATCGCATACATGAACTAGAGTCCACAAAGGAATTCTTGGGGATTTTGAGAACTGCATACTAGAGACTCAGAACTGTGACTACTGAGTGGACCATCTATCACCAACAGCAGGATCTCTGGATGCTTGAGTCAAGGGGTGAAGGGAAGCCTGGTCTCTGTAGGGGTGACGGGGCAGGCACTGGGGAGGAAAACTTGATGGTGTCTGGAACGTATACAGCAAGTAGTAAATGTTGGCAGTCATTCTTGTTATTAGGTTATGGATATAATTGTCATCTAGAGGGAGAAATTTTAAGGTTTCTACAAACATTAGTGTCTTAGCTTCCCAGGACTGCCATAAAAATGTACCACAAATTGAGTGGTTTAAAATAACAGAAAATGATTGATTCACAGTGCTAGAGGCTAGAAGTCTAAAATCAAGGTGTTGGCAGGGTTAGTTTTTTTTCTGAGGGCTCTGAGGGAGAGTCTATTCCATGTCTCTCTCCTATTTTCTGGTGATAGTCCTTGGCATTCTTTGGCTTGTAGATGCATCATTTCAATCTCTGCTTCCATCTTCACATTGCATTTTCCCTGTGAATCTCTGTGTTTTCACGTGGCCACTGTCTTCTTATAAGGACAACAGTCATGTTGGATCAGGGGTCTACGCTACCCCAGAGTGAACTCTTCTTGACTTGTTACAGCTGTACCTGCCCTAGTTCCAAATAAGGTCACATTCTGAGGTACTGGGGGTTAGAACTTCAGCAAATCTTTTTGGGGGACACAGTTCAACCCATAACAATCCGATTTTATAGAATCACCAGATTCTATAAAATTCCTGACAGTATAGTTCCATAATAGATGATGAATATAAATTGGGATGCACTTAGGGTCATTACAAACTTTACAGTTGATATTTGTTCAAATTGGCTTAAAGGAGGGGTGGGGTAGAGAAGAGAGGAAGAGAGGAATGGGACCCAGAGAAGGAGGGGGCCCACAGACTGAGTGCATGGCTAATTTCTACAGGACAAAGGACTTCCTTGCTGCCCTTGAACTCCTGACAGATTTACAATGAGGATTGTGCCCTGAGTCATTTTCACCCCACACCCCTGCCCAATCGGACATACGCACTTTGTCCAACCATCCAGTCTCCACATATTTTCTTCTAATCCCTTTGCCTCTTACGCTTTGTCTCTCCAGTCCGTCTGAGAGGCTGATACAAATAAAATATATCTACTGCGCTGTAATATTTAAATAATGAAAAAGCACTTCTAGTCTCTGCATTGAAATTTCCTGGCAATGTTAGATTGCTTGCTCTATTTTAGCATATTAACTATGGGCAACATACATTAACTCTGTTTTACCTCTTTATTTTGTGACGTTAACATTTAACTTTCAGATAATCATTTAGATGTGCACCCCTGGAAAATATGGCTCATAATTACCTCAGTATTTACATTCCTCAGGGTTGAAGCACAGCAGTTTGAGTGGATACTGTTTAAGAATTAATATGGGTAGATGAAAATGGCAGAGAATTCTAAAATGGCCCAGTGGTTTAGGGAGAATAGCAATCTCCAGCAATCCCTTGTGTTTGATTTTGAAAAAAAAAAGCAAGGCAGCTGTTGGATGCTCTTAGGCTACTCTGCATTTACGGAATTTTCCACTGGGTTGTATGTATTCAGGTCACATACACAATGAGATTTCCTGCAGTGACAAGACAGATAAAAGTGCTGTGCAACTCGGTGATAATTGTGCTCCATTTAGGCAAACTGTCAACTGGTGCATTTTTATATTTTCTCAGAAGCCTGGGAGATGCTTTTGTGTTCATGTCTTAAATATGAATTCATTAGCCCCCAAAGAATAATGGGATGTGTTTTGAAATGCATTTTAATGAGAAATAAGCATGAACAGGCTTTCAGAATTCATGTTTCAATATCACTTTAAAGCTATTAATTAATTAGAGGTTATTTCCTCAAATTTAGGAGTAAATAAACCTTTTCCTTCTATTTTCTAGGAGTGTTTTGCCCAAAGCCTGATAACATATTTTGAATATCCATTGTTTCTACCTATTATTAGTAGTATTGTTATTGGGTTAGAGCAGAAGGTTTAGGATCTCTTAACCACAGAAGGAGAGGCTGGGGAGAAAGGAATATTAAGGTAATCCTTTTTTCTAATTTTTTTTTCTTTTTTTTAGTTCAAGCTATGACCTAGAGTCAAGATGAAACATCGTGTACTGTCTATGAAATATCTGTGGTTCTCACCACTCCTAGTTACTAAGCACTGATGTTATCTAACCCTCTGTGGCATATCTGTTGGACTTTTAAATCTTTCTAGAAGATAATCTCCTTGGTGTGCAATACTATGCTGGTAGAATTGTTGGATTTTGACTCACTGCATATCTGCAAAGCTGACTTGAGGGCTCCTCAAAGATGTGGAAACTAGTGCAAATATGCTTGGATATTTGCAAGAAGTAAGCAAGAAGTCGGCCATCGCAAGGAAAGGATGGGCATAACACTGAAGCTATGAACACTTAAAATGTTTCTTGTGATAAACAAGACAGAAAATGTCTAACACAATTGAAAATGTCTAACACTAATTTCCAAAGAAATGAGTGATAAGCTAGATGCCTTTCCAGATGCCTTAGCAAAGAAATTCATTATTAAAATATTGTATAAATTCCCAAAGCTGAAACAAGCCTAAGAGGAATATAAGTTACCTTAGGAAAGAGAACGACTCTCTTCTGTCTACTGTCAGTAACTCATGCCATCTCTTCACATCTACATCATTCTCTGGCTCTCTGTATACCCACACTAAAATGGTAGCCGCTAAGCTCATGTGAATATTTAGACATAAATGTAAATTAATTAAAATGAAATGAAATTTAAATGGTTCTGAAGAACCTAGGGGCAGGACAGGAATAAAGACACAGACATGGAGAATGGACTTGAGGACACGGGGAGGGGGAAGGGTAAGCTGGGACGAAGTGAGAGAGTGGCATGGACTTATATATACTACCAAATGTCAAATAGATAGCTAGTGGGAAGCAGTCGCATAGCACAGGGAGATCTGCTTGGTGCTTTGTGACCACCTGGAGAGGTGGGACAGGGAGGGTGGGAGGGAGGGAGATGGAGGAGATATGGGGATATATGTATATGTAGCTGATTCACTTTGTTATAAAGCAGAAACTAATACACCATTGTAAAGCAATTATGCTCCAATAAAGATGTTTAAAAAAATGAAAGAAATGTAACCATGATACATTTGTATAGTGAGGTGCAGTTGGTATCTTGAGATACTTGGAGTCCAAATAATGGGCACTTCATAGGGATAATTTAATTTAATCTTCATTTAATCTTTTAACAGCCTTATTATTTAACTGTTTATCACATTTGCCATGTTGTGGTATGTTAACTTGTTTGTTCATATCCTTTGCTATATAGTATTCCATTAAATGAATATGCCCCAATTTATTTGAAAAAAAAAAATTAAATGAAACTTAAAATTTAGTTCCCCAGTTTTGTTTGTTTTAACTTTCCCTCTGTAATATTTAGTTTGATGAAAAGAGTAGAGGATTAGGAGTCAAGAGACCTGGGATGTAGCCCAGGGTGTGTAACTGACTGGAAATGACTTTGGACAAGTAAACTATATTCTGAGTCAGTTTCCTTGACAGTCAAAAGATAAGTTTCCGGGGCTTCCCTGGTGGTGCAGTGGTTGAGAATCTGCCTGCTAATGCAGGGGACACAGGTTCGAGCCCTGGTCTGGGAAGATCCCACATGCCACGGAGCAACTGAGCCCGTGCGCCACAACTACTGAGCCTGCGCGTCTGGAGCCTGTGCCCCACAACAATAGAGGCCATGATAGTGAGAGGCCCGTGCACCGCGATGAAGAGTGGCCCCTGCTCGCCACAACTAGAGAAAGCCCTCGCACAGAAACAAAGACCCAACACAGTCCAAAATAAATAAATTAATTAATTAATTTTTTTTAAAAAAGATAAGTTTCCATATTCAGGGCTGATATTTACTTGATATGCTTCAGGGTGGCCACACTGTTTTCTAAATTATTGAAATAGTCTCACACCAGTTGGTAAACAGCACCCCTTCTCCAGCCACCCCCAGATCCACACCTGGGATCCTCCCATCTGCTGGTGAGGTAAAATTGGAAGGGTTAATGCCTGAAACAGTACAGGCCTCCCAGGACCCTGCTTCAGCCTATAGCTGGCATTCATTCTGATCATCAGTTTTCATGCCATAATGCTTATTAAATATTTTGGATATATACGCATCCTGCATGCACCCAAATATTGTGTACAACAGTCCCATTTATTGTGTGTATAGGTTGTCTGTTTGGCTCAGTTTAAGTCTGAAGTGTAGACTCAAAGTTGGTAAATTATTTAAGGTATATATTATGTCAGGCTTTCAGCAAACGAGTCAAAAACACTCGTCCGTCTGAAGAGTGGGAAGGGAGGAAAATGAGGACAGGTTTGTAGCATTCACATTCTGGAATGCTCTCCATATATTGATAGCTATAAGTTCTGTGAGCAAATTCATGTTGTTGAATCACTCTATGTCAGTAGCCAGCTTTGCCTCTTAAAAGTATTTAGATAATGGGTTGCTGCCCTAAAAAACTAGAAAAAAAAGGGCTTAAATTATCATCTTTGACATTTAATACATTTCAAGATTATTGAAACAGATTCTCTTCCTATGACTCACTTTATACTTCCTAAACCAACATTAATTTACCTTTTAAGATACCTGACAACTTCGGGGAAAGAAGTATAGAGCATATAATAATTTATTCATAAGGTTCCAGTCATTGCTGTTTTTAAAAGACAAATCTGTTAGCTTCTCATTCAAAGGTCAGCCTCTTCACCCTCCTTTTAATGTTAAAAATGCAATTTCTACAGGACTAAGAAGGAACAATTTTTAGAATATATATTTTTTTAATTGAAGTATAGTTGATTTACAATATTATATTAGTTTCAGGTGTACAATATAGTGGTTCCATATTTTATAGATTATACTCCATCTAAAGTTATTATTAAATAATGTCTGTATTTCCCAGTGCTGTACAATACATCCTTGTTGCTTATTTATTTTATACATAGGAATTTGTGTCTCTTAATCTCATACCCCTATGCTACTATTGGGTGGGCCAAAAAGTGCCTTCAGTTTTTTTAAGTAAAAATAAAAGATACATGTTTCATTTTCGCCAAGAACTTTATTGAACAATATACTCACAATTTTGTTCCACTACCTTCTGCCATTTTTCAAGCAACTTCATAATTTCATCTTCCCAAAACTTTTTATCTTTTTGAGCAAAGAACTGTTCCAGGTGCTTTTTACAGTCTTCCATGGAATTGAAGTTTTTTCTATTAAGAGAATTTTGTAAAGACCAAAATAAATGGAAATCTGAAGGTGCAATGTCTGGTGAATACGGAGGATGAGTCAGAACTTCCCAGCCAAGCTGTAACAGTTTTTGCCTAGTCATCAAAGAAACATGTGGTCTTGTGTTATCCTGATGGAAGATTATGCGTTTTCTGTGTCCTAACTCTGGACACTTTTCATTGAGTGTCACTTTCAGTTGGTCTATTTGGGAGCAGTACTTGTTGGAATTAATCATTTGGTTTTCCAGAAGGAGCTCATAATAGAGGACTCCCTTCCAATCCCACCATATACACAACATCACCTTCTTTGGCTGAAGAACGGACTTTGGTGTGGTTGGTGGTGGTTCATTTCGCTTGCCCCATGATCTCTTCTGTTCCACATTGTCGTGCACTATCCACTCTTCATCACCCATCACAATTTGTTTTAAAAACAGAACGTACTCATTGCGTTTCAGTAGAGAATCGCATGCGGAAATACGGTCAAGAAGGTTTTTTTGGCTTAAGTGATGTGGAACCCAAACATCAAAGCGATTCACATAACCAAGCTGGTGCAAATGATTTTCAACTCTTGATTTGGATATTTTGAGTATGTCGGCTGTCTCCTGCCTGGTATAACATTGATTGTTCTCAGTTATTGTTTCGATTTGATCACTATCAACTTCAACTGGTCTACCCAAACGTGGAGCATCATCCAGCTAGAAATCTCCAGCACAAAACTTCGCAAACCACCTTGACATGTTTGATCAGTCACAACACCTTCTCCATACACTGCACAAATCTTTTTGGGACTTTCAGTTGCATTTTTACCTTTCTTGAAACAATAAAGCATAATATGCCAAAAATGTTGCTTTTTTTCCTTCCGTCTTAAATATTAGAATGGCTACACAAAAATTCACCAATTTTTATGTCTTTTTTTAAAAATGCATGCTGCTATGACAGCTGTCACAGACTGTCTAACAAAATTGTTTCAAATGAAGTTAAGGACAACTAAGTGCTACTAAAGCCATCTTATGGGGAAAACTGAACAAAACTTTTGGCCCACCCAATATATGTATGTGTATATATATATATATATATATATATATATATATATATATATATATATATATATACACCACTCCTTTAACCATTCACCTATTTGTAGTCACTTAGTTTGCTTCCATATCCTGGTTATTGTAAATAGTACTGCAATAAACATACGAGTGCATATATCTTTTTGAACTAGTGTTTTTGTTTTCTTTGGGGAAAACACCCAGAAGTAGAATTGCTGGATTGTATAATAGTTCAATTTTTTATTTTTTGAGGAACCTCCATATTGTTTTCCATGACAGCTGTATCAATTTACATTACTACCAAGAGTGTACTAGGGTTCTCTTTACTCCAGATCCACACCAACATTTGTTATTTGTAGATTTTTTGTTGATAGCCATTTTGACAGATGTAATGTGATACATATGATGGAATACTACTCAGCCATAAAAAAGGAAGAAATTTTGCCATTTGCAACAACATTGGTGGACTCAGAAAGTATTATGCTAAGTGAAATAAGTCAAACAGAGAAAGACAAATACTGTATGATATCATTTATAGGTGGAATCTAAAAAAAAAAAACAAACTAGTGAATACACTAAAAAGAAAGAGACTCACAGATATAGAAAACAAACTAGTGGTTACCAGTGGGAAGAGGGAAAGAGGGGAGGGGCAAGATAGGGGTAGGGTATTAAGAGGTACAAACCATTATGTATAAAATAAATAAGCTATGAGGATATATTGTACAACACAGGTAATATAGCCAATATTTTATAATAACTATAAAAGGGGTCTAACCTTTAAAAATTGTGACTCACTATGTAGTACACCTGTAACATATAATATAGTACATCAACTATACTTCAATTAAAAGAATAGTGCTCTGCCTATGTTCTCTTCTAGAAATTTTATCATTTCACTTCTTACATTTAGGTCTTTAATCTATTTTGAGTTTATTTTTGTATATGGTGCGAGGAAATGTTCTAATCTCTTTGTTTTATGTGTTGCTCTCCTGTTTTCCCAGCACCACTTATTGAAGAGATAATCTTTTCTCCACTGTATATTCTTGCCTCCTGTTATAGATTAATTGACCATAAATGTGAGGGGTTTTTTTCTGGGATCTCTATTCTGTTCCATTGATCTATGTGTCTATTTTTGTGCCAGTACCATGCTATTTTGATTACTGTAGCTTAATACCTCAAGCTTTGTTCTTTTTCTTAAGATTGTTTTGGCAATTTGGGTTATTTTGTCTTTCCAAATAAATTTTAGGGATTATTTGTTCTAGTTCTGTGAAAAATGCCACGGATACTTTGATAGGGGTTGCATTAAATCTGTAGAACACTCTGGGTAGTATGGACATTTTAACAATATTAATTCTTCCAGTCCAAGAACATGAGATATCTTTCCTTTATTTTTTTTTGTATTGTTTTAAAATTCCCTCATCAATGTTTTATAGTTTTCAGAGTATAGGTCTTTTACCTCCTTGGTTAAGTTTCTTCCTAGGTATTTTATTCTTTTTGATGTGATTGTAAATGGGATCATTTCCTTAATTTCTCTTTCTGAGAGTTCATTATTAGTGTATAATAAAGCAACAGATTTCTGTATATTAATTTTGTATCCTGAAACTTTACTGAATTCATTTATAATTTCTAATAGGTTTTTGGTGGAGACTTTAGGGTTTTCTATATATAGCATCATGTCATCTGCAAATAGTGACAGTTTTATTTCTTCCCTTAAAATTTGGATGCTTTTTATTTCTTTTTTCTTATCTGTGGCTCAGACTTCCAATACTATGTTAAATAAAAATGGTGAGAGTGGGCATCCTCATCTTGTTCCTAATTTCAGAGGAAAAGCTTTCAGCTTTTCACCATTGAGTATGATGTTAGATGTGAGTTTGTCATAAATGGCCTTTATTATGTTGAGATGTTTTCCCTCTATACCAACTTTTATGAGAGTTTTTATCATGAATGGATGTTGTAGATTGTACTTCCATCTAAATTCTCAAGCTCCCAAGTGATTTTCAGAACTTCTGCTATTAATCTTACAAATACTACTTTTGCTATATAATTGGGAGTTCTTTCCATCTTTCTGCATTAACACTCTCAGCTTATCCACTAATTTTTCTCATGGTAGCAAGTTGGTTGCAGAAGCTTTTGACATCACATCTCTACAAACAAATGTGAAGGGAAAGAAAACGTTTCCCAGAAGTCATCCTAGCAGGCTTATCCTACATATCGTTGTCTAGTCAATTATTAGAAAAGAAGAAGAAACCCCCATGATTGGCTAAAACGAATCAAGATGTACCCAATGGGTCTAAAGCTAGGGCCAACCTGCTCACAGTATTCATAGAGGATTGTGTTCTGTTAACAAGGAAGATGTGAATGGCTGCTGGGTAGGCATTTATTGGTATCTGCTACACAGAATGGCCCCGTAGGACAGACATTATTATTTCCCCCACTTTATAGTTGAGTAAAATATAATTTGACATGGTAAGCAAGGTGCCCGAGGATGAGAAGTGGTCAGTGGTGGAGCTGTGATTTGAACCAAAATTGCCTGGCGCTAATGCAGGTGTACCTGACCACTGTGCTCTACTATCTCTTGGTCGTACAGTACGTTCACTGACCTCTGGAAGGCATTGCTTAGATTCCTACTTTGAAATTCAAAACAAACAAAACAAATGCCTATATGTGTAACTGAATCACTTTGCTGTACAGCAGAAATTAACGCAACGTTGTAAATCAACTATACTTCAATAAAATAAATTTAAAAGACAAAACAAAAGAAAACCCAGCATAAATTGCAATATGAAAATATTCAGTGCTGCTCTATTTCCTGCAAAATAGGATTTCCTGGGGTAGGACTGTTTGCTTTGAATGATCTGAAATTACGGATTTAAATAATCTGGAGATCAGACTTTAGTATTTGCAAACACATGTAAATGTTGCTCTTTCAAAACACTGGATGGGTCTTAGTTATGTGCACTGGTTTCATCAGAATCATATTTCCTCACAGAATGATAACCACTCAAACTGAAATTAGCTTCAAGAAAACGGAAGAGTGTTGATTAACAAAAGAGTGATAAGGTGCTGAGGGTCAAAAAAATTAAAATTCCCTGCCTTGATTTAAGTTATACTGACTATGACACATTTTCTGAGGTAAATTTCACCTACATAATCAAGTCTTCCAGCTTGGTATGAGGTGATTTGATGAGGATTTTAGAAGAATTTTTGTCTTTAAGAAACGTCATAAGTACACAAAGCAGTTTGTAGTGAGACTGAGAACAAAGAGAATCCTGATCATTTAAAGGGTTTGTTTAAATTATATCTGATTACTGTGGCCTGCGAACAGATCTCCAATCTAGCTTCAGTTACTCTCCCCAAGCCCACTCCACTGAGGAAAAAAGGGAAGAAGGAAAGAAGGATGGTGGTACAAAAAGTTCTGTGTTTAATTACGGCTGTTAATAACAGCAGGTGACTTAATATCCGGAGGAAGTTTTCACTGTAGATCATAGAGAGGAATGTGGGGAAACAATTTTCAAGACTTCCACATCCTTGGAGAATTTTCCTCAGTGGTAAGCATGCCAACAGTGGCCATCCACCTTGGATCAAGAATATACACCGCCTGGAGGGGTGGGATAGGGAGGGTGGGAGGGAGGGAGACGCAAGAGGGAAGACACATGGGAACATATGTTTATGTATGACTGATTCACTTTGTTATAAAGCAGAAACTAACACACCATTGTAAAGCAATTATACCCCAATAAAGATGTTAAAAAAAAAAAAAAGAATATACACCATCGGGCTTCCCTGGTGGCGCAACGGTTGAGAGTCCGCCTGTCGATGGAGGGGACGCAGGTTCGTGCCCCGGTCCGGGAAGATCCCACATGCCACAGAGCGACTAGGCCCGTGAGCCATGGCCGCTGAGCCTGCATGTCTGGAGCCTGTGCTCCGCAACGTGAGAGGCCACAACAGTGAGAGGCCCGCATACCGCAAAAAAAAAAAAAAAAAAAAAAAAGGATATACGCCATCCATCACAAAACTGGTCTGTGGTCATTCCCAATCTCTTCAGGGTCTGGTGCTATTTGAGTTGTGCCTTTTGACTGTGTGGGTATCACAGATGCATTTCACTGCTGCTATGTTCCAGAATTTGACTCTAAATCTTTTGGTCATATATCTTGCAGACAGTCCAGAAGAATAGACCTCAAAAATTTGGAAATAAGGAAAGTAAGATCGTTCTTTGAAAATTAAAGTAAGGAATAAGTCCACTGTAATTTGGAGTAGAGAGAGATTTAGAAAGTCCCACGAAAATCATGGGCAAATCTGAGTTGTGCATGCCCAAGAAGTGGATTTATCCAGTCTACCTGGCCAGTGTATTCATATTATGGAGATGGACATGGCAGGCGTCAGAGTTGATGCTGGCTGTATATCTGGTTCATACAATTTTTAATTCCCCTTGTTCTGTTTCCTTTTCTCCAAAGTAAACTTCTCCGTGTAGTTTGTACTGGTCAGATTGACTTGAATGTGAGGTCTCCTTGATAGTTATATTTCTCTTTAAAATTTAATAGACTGGCATTCTGTGTTTCTACCTCACGATCTTTTTAGTTTTGTATATCTCTAAATCCAAGGAACTTTGACCTACTGATGAGTTTCAGAGCTCAGAAGTCTGAGGTCATTCCCTGGCAAGCGGTGGATTCATTCCCTGAGACAGTCTCACCGTGAGGACCTTGTGAGGGCAGCTAGCCAGCCCTCTCCTGGCAATACCCCTGTCGCCTCTGTGCACCTGCCCCACTGCCTTCCAAGCAGCCTTAGGAGAGATGCCATCACTACCGTGTTCTTTTCCTCAGGGAGACCTTCAAACACTTCATTTGTCAGTCTTTCCACCTCCAGTAAGGCCTTGTAGTGCCCGATTCCCCAGATGGATAACGGCCCTACCCTATGATAGAAGAGGGGATATATTGATAATTGTATCTAAATCAGAGAGAGAGGAAAAAGCAACCAGTCAACCCAATGGACAATCCACCACTCTGTGGATGTATAGGAATAAATGATTGTAACTTTTTCCTGGAAGTTTTGTGTGCATGGATAATAAGTAGACTGTCCTTCCTTTATGGAATGCTTTATTTCAAAGAACTCATCTACCTCAAGATTTCTCACTTAACCCTCAGGCTTTCTCAGCTAACCCAGTTCCATAGCTGTCACACCAAATTCGTCTTTAGAGCTAAGAAATTCAACTAGGCAGTGCCCTTTTTCTCAAGAAAAAATTGTGACAAGGACCTTTGTGAATTTTCTTTATTTCCTCAGATTTGTCATCCAAACTTAGTTTTTTGTATGTGACCAGAAAATGTTTCAAAATATTAAATGCTCAAATTAGTGTCAAAATTTCAAATGTGAAGTCAACCTAAGTTCCATGCCTCTTGGTAATTTGTGTTAATGTTGCCTTAATAATACACGAGACTAAAAAAAGAAATATGTTTATTTAAGTAAAAATACATTTTTAAAACAAAGAGACCTAAGTGTGTATGTCACCTTGTGGATCACACTCTCCGATTTCAAAATTTCAACGTCTATCCTGATCTATCAATCATTAACTGTTGTCCTTTCTGCTGCTGAAGAGACTGTATTATATAACAGATTGTCCCTGACTACTGAAATGATTAATTGGGGGGTGGTAGGAGGGGAATATTTAAAAAATATAAAATCTACTGAATTCAAGTAAAGTTACTTTGTAACACCTCAAGGCCTAGTATCTCAGAAACCAACTAAATCTATGCAAACTCACTTCATAATTGGAGAAATGAAGTAGACGATTACTAAACCAATGGAACTCAAGCAGCCCTTCAGATGCTTGGCCATGTGTCCAATATCGTGGGATATACAGAAAAGCTTTGAGCATTTCACAGAACAGGGACCCATAAAAGAGATGGTGTGACTGGGGACACTGCCAGCCCTAAGTGCAGTGGTAGTCTGCCTACCAGGACTGGAATTCATTTATGTTTCTACCACCCTCAGCTCCCCTCCACCTCAACCCTTCATCAGCTCTCAGCAAAGTGATTGGCGTGAGTAACTAGAGACATAGAAATGAAAGGGAGGCAGAGACTGCAAACTATGGTCCCTCCATTTCCTCCTACAAAATAGATGCCAGAAATAAGTCTTAAGGAATCAGAATCTTTTCCTATTTTTTCCTCAAAAGAGTGACTTTTGAGGAAAAAATAGGAAATCAACGATTTTTAAGTTCTTGGAAGTCGCAGTTCAGTGGCCTGTCCATAGCTCAGCCTGGCACAACCCTTTTCCCCTTTCTTCTACTTGTGTCCCTGGAGTGACCCGGTTCACGACCATGACTGGACGGGCTGATCAGTTCCAACGACTAGCTTGTAAAAATAACCACCCTGGGCTTGTTGGCAACGTCTGCATATCGAGGAAGATGAGCCGTGGTCTGAGTCAGATGCTCATGAAATTCAAGCAGGTGGCCAGGTTGATTAGTCAGGAAAGGGAATTGATGGTGACCAAAATGTCCCCGGATAGCACATAGCCCCGGTGAGGAAATGCAGACAGAAAGTGAGCAGAAAAATGTGCCAGTGGATTTTTAAAGAAAATAGTTTCAACTGATATTATATTTTAAAATATTATGTTTACCTATGTTTATTGAAACAGAAATAGAAGGATTAATTCAGTGACATTTAAACAGGGTAACTAGACTACCAAAATTGTCCTCAAAAATCCTATTACCGGGATTTAATTTTTTAATAAAAATCCACAGGCCTTTGGGAGAGTCTACAGTTGGACCAGTATATGGATTCTATTCTAAAGCCAGAAAAAAAGATTTTCTTTTCTGTCAGTGTTTCTGTCCAGCCAGTAAATTTAATCACAATTCACATGTGATGATTGTTAATAATCTTTCATCTACTTAATATCCATTTGGCTTAGAGATCAGAATATTGTATTTTTAAGAAATTAAAAGGGGTCAATTTTGTTCAACACTACTGTCTTTTTTTTTTAATTTTATTTATTTATTTATTTATTTATTTTTGACTGTGTTGGGTCTTCGTTTCTGTGCGTGGGCTTTCTCTAGTTGTGGCAAGTGGGGGCCACTCTTCATCGCAGTGCACAGGCCTCTCACTGTCGCGGCCTCTCTTGTTGCGGAGCGCAAGCTCCAGATGCGCAGGCTCAGTAGTTGTGGCTCATGGGCCTAGTTGCTCCGCGACATGTGGGATCTTCCCAGACCTGGGCTTGAACCAGTGTCCCCTGCATTGGCAGGCAGATTCTCAACCACTGCACCACTAGGGAAGCCCCCTACTGGTTACTTTTTACACAACTGAGTATGTGTAATCATGCATCCCTGCAGCTGGTGTCTGGATTCCCACTGCATATTTCCCTGATTAGGACCCAGCCAAAAAAGTGCAGGAGGCAGAAGAACAAAGATTAACCCAATACTTGGAAAAGTGGAATATATAAAAGTGGAATATTCGTTACAGATAGTGGCTAAAAAATTTGCATGTTTATGCCAAAGGCTCTTCAGACTCACTGATTAGCTTCAATAGTTAATTGGTCAATGGGTAATGTTAACACTTTTTAGTGTTTTTCGTACTTGTAGTATGTATCAGAAACTTGTCATTATAAGTAATTTTAAAGTTCAAGAGGAGATCCCATCTCTGCTGGGCAGGAAGAAGCAGGAGCGGGGGGGGGGCGGAATTTTCCTCAACTCCTTCACTGTCAGAGAGAGACCTCACCTCCCAAAGGCACCCTTCTCACAACCAGTGCTTGACAGAGTAATTCAAGGTTCACAGAGCGATGTCACATACCTCAACACCAACCTGTGAGGTTTTGCAGGAGGAAACTGAGGTACCGAGATCCAAAGTGCCTCTCCCAGGAGAACACAGCGAGGGATAGAGACTGGGTTTAAATCCAAGTCTTCCCCAGACCCCAAGCCCTTTCCATGGTATCATTTGACAAGTCCAAAGCAGGTAGTACTCCTCTCTCAACAGACAGAAATAAGACAACGTACAATATTGGAATATATATGACGTCTTTCTCCAAAGGCTTAAAGACCTCTTAATTGATGAGACTTCTTAGGATCAAATTTTTTTTCTTAAAACTGCCAGTTATTATTCACATAAAATTAAAAAAGAAACTTTCAGATTTATAGGTTTAAATGGGAAAATAAAATTCATCCTAGAATAACTTAAGAAATTTTCAAAATAATGTTTACATATTTTTTAAAACATTCTCAAAGCTGCTTTTGGAACCAGAGGGCCTGAGAATATTAATGAAATAAAGTTTGAAACAGACCAGAGATTCTGGGAGGGAGGAGGTGGCTAGATCCTTTGAAATCACACTTAGCTTAAATGACTGGAGAAATATGATAGGAATTATATCACAGTGACACTCAGTCTCCTCACACCTAAGGACATCAGCCAGGACCAGAGCTTTGAAACTCTGTGTATCATAGGCTCTTGTCGGAATAGTCTTCTAAATGATTGAAAATATTTTTGTCTTCTTCAGAGAAGAAAGCAAATTAATGTCAGGTTTTCATCTAGAGGGGCACACACACACACACACACACACACACACACTCCTACTCATAGATCCTATGTGGATGAATTTGGTAGACAGACCACGCTTTCAGGTCATTCCCTTTAAAAGTCAATTCAGTGGATATATTTAAAGCCTCTTCTCTCCAAAGATCCCTCCGATAGTGTTTGAAATGGTTATTTAAAAATATGCCTAGCATGTAGTAGATGCTTATTACATATTTCTTGGCTATGTGATTGATATAAGATGGATTGAAGAGGGAAAGAAAGGACACAGGGAGCCCAGGTATTGACTATCACAAGAGGTGATGAGGACTTATTTAGGGGCAGTGTAAAGAAGAGGGTGGATACCAAGGCCATTGTTCAGGTAGAGTTGACTTCCTTGTTGAATATTTGGTATCTTCCCACAATCTAGAGAAACTACTGAAGGCTCTCCACTAATTTCTTTTATCTACTTTCCTAACCTTATGCATTCTCTATGAAAAGTTTTGTTCTCTTCAAATCATCTCGAAAGTAAACAAAGCTAAAACATGTAAACAATTAAAATCAGTTATATTCCAATAACATCAGAGGCAGTCGCTTTATTCTTTGTGATATATTTTACAGATAAAACATTCATTTAATGTAGTCTGGTCTGGATAGGTTAAAATCACAGTTAAAAGAGACATTTGTCTTCAGGAAATAAGAAGATAAGAGGAAAAAAAATATCAGACTATCACCTAGATGAATTCTAAAAGTGTGTGTATTTGCCTTTTGTTGAGACTGATTCTTGGATGAGCCAAACCAGATCTCTCAGAAAGAAAAGCTTCTCCTGTAAACTGCGTGTCACCTTCCTTGAACTTGGTTCCTTCTGTAGACTCACTCCTATGTACAGAATTCATCGTGTCTGCTAGGATTTGTCCTCAAAAATTGCATTGGCTTCGTCTGTTGATGCCTGTGGACTACTTTTGGTTGGGAAGGTAGAGGATAAAAAGGAAAGAAGTTGTCCACAATCCTAATTCAGACTAAGGAGTTCAGAGAGAGTTTAAGAAATTAGAACAAGTGTTAGTTCAATTCAGTGACTGTGTATAAAATGACTGGTATGTGTTTATTGGTAAGCTTTAGAAAAATTCTTGTATCAAATTGTCATGGATTTTTAAAATTTCTGCTTTGTGCATTTGACTTGTTTTCAGCATTCCTTCTTTTGATGCATCCTAAGTTGATAAGCTACGTTGCCTCCATACTCATACTCATACAAAAACCTTTCATCCTTGTTCCCTGTTCTCTCTTATGTGTGTCTTATTAGCAACTGGTTAGAGGTAGGATTTGGTATCAGGTGGAAGTATCTGGTGGAGAATTAATCACGTACATTTGGAGTAAAGGGTTATGTAGTGTGATGAAAGAAACCAAAGCATAGTTAAGGCTACATATGGATATTTTAAAATTATGGCTCATATACAGCAGCTAAAAATGTATGACACTGTTCCATCCACTCATGTGACCTGATATTTATGTAATTCATTTCAAAGGTGAAAATGACCTTGTCGGTATCCTGCTTCTTTTTTGAGGATTTTAACTTTTTCTTTTCCCATATGCCCATCTAAATGAGCCATGGCTATGGGGGTTGGTGGAGAGCAGTGGATGGAGAGATAGACTCTCCACCTAGGAAATAAAACATTTGAAATATTCTTCTATGTATTACCTGGGGTAGGTCATGTGGGATCAAAGATTGCAAACAATTCCTCTTAAGGGCACTAAGGATAGCTAGAGTGACTCTCTGGTGCTTTTGAGGTCCATGTACATTCCTAGTTCTGGAAATAGAAATGGTTTTAACAAGTTCTGCCAGGTGCATTATCCTGGCAGGTTTTCCTCTTATTATTCTCCTCGATGCCAAGGAGCAACTTTCCCATTGCCACGTGCAGGTCAGGGCTGTGCAGTCAACAAATCAATGAAATAGGCAGCAATTGGCTTTTAGGAAGTGACTCCCGGTCCACAGCACAGGATCCTGTGGGGATTATGTTCAGCCAGACCTGCCAGGGACACATTGAGAAGGATCTGTACTGGGACATTTTATTGTTCTTAACTCCCAGGCTTTTCTCTGTAAACCCTGCAAGGGTTGTTTTTAATAAGCAAGTATGAATTAGGGGTATTTGGTGTGAATTCATCATCTCTGCATTCCTCAAGGTTGAAATGATTAAGGCTCCTACGTAGCAACTTTGTTCTGGATTGGAACGTGATCAAAGCACCCAGCCCTAGTGCCTGATTCCCCATCTGCATCCGTGGTGGTTGCCGCTCATCTGCCATGAAGTTCCCGCTAAAAGCAGCCACAGAGCTTTCTCAATCCAACATTCCAGGAATTCTATTGGCATTAGTATGGGAAATGCAACCTATTTGCCTAGATCAGGGAGCTCCAGTTCAGAGCTGCCCCAGAGGACTTATTCTAAGAAAGCTGTATTTAGGACAGGATTCCTTACTTGACCCCTGGTTGCCTTGGCGAGGAAACCAAACCTCGAAATGATCCAACAACTCATCCAGGCTTTCAGGAAGTGTCAGGATAAGCAAGACAAACTGTCTTGGTCTCATCCTAGGTTGTATTCATCATAAACCTAGATTTACTTCCAGAGAAGAAAAATGCCAACCTTACCTTTATTCAGGTTTTCTGTCTCATTTTAGACTGTTCTAGAATAGAGTCCATAATTTTTGTTTCAGTGAGAAAGAAGGATTCTTTGTGACTAGTAATACTCTGTACTAATTAGGTGAAAATTGCCTTTGAAGATTCCCCCTCTTCTCTGGAAGTAATAGGATTCACGGGGGCAGGAGTGCTAGATGAAGAAATTGTGTATGTAAAGTTTTTCTGTTGAAGTAACAACATTCATTTAGCCAATACTTACTAAATGCCAGGCACTGCTGTAGTTGAAGGTCAACAAAGTAGAACAACACAAGGATCCTGATTTTCAGAGGATGGAGGGTGAACCCTAACCAATGGCCACACCAGTATGTAACTCTCATGCAATATGGACCATATGTGCAATAAGGAGAGTACGAACCTTATGCTATGAGAGCACAAAGAAGGAAATGTCTGACACACTGGTGCTCAGGGAGTTCTCAGGGACATGGAAAGAACATCAAATAACTCAACCTGCGCCTAACAAGACTGGTGGCTTTTAAAGTTTGCCACTTGGTTCTATAAAAGTTCTCAGCTGAAGAGCTCAGAGGAGAGTTGCAAGGAGGAGCTTCCCCACTGTCACCTTGTGATCTGAGTTTAAGGCTGATGTGAATTTTCTTGACAGCCTCTGGATCAGGTTTGATTTTTGGCTTTGGCTTTTAGCGTATAGTGTATTCGCCTTCAAGTATCATGTACTCAAGTCGTGTCATGCCTGGTCCGAATATGAGGGCACCGCTGATTTTGTAAATGACGGAAACATTGCTCAGAACCTGTGGGGAATAAATCAGAGAGCTAAGCTGGCCTTTACTCTCGGCATGGCTTGGTTTGTCCTGATTGTAAGCTATTGAAGCTACTCAGGACAAGCCTGAGCAGTCAGATCTGGAAAGCCTCGGGAGCCATTGAGATCATCTTTGCTGAGCTCCCACTGGTGCAGCCAGGGGGCGGTTCCTGATTTAGTAGTTTCTAATTTGGGTGAGGACACATGGCCCGGGTCAAGCATCCAGTGTGGCAATGCAGTGGGTGACGTGTGTGAAGGGAGTGCTGGCAGATGCTCCAGCACAAGCCCAGTGACCAAGGGATTCCACGAAGCAGCTCAGGCTGCCCCATGGCCAAGGGCAGCTGGCAGGGTATAATTTTGAGGCTTTCCCCAATGGCAGAATTTAAACCACTTATTTTTCTCTCTTAGAACAATGCACAAAGTTGAGGGGGGATTTTTGGTTATTGCCACAGCCTTGAGGACTTCCTGTCGTCTGGCTCTTTTGATCTTGGGGTTTTTCCTGGCTCAGAATCATGTAGCTCTGCAGGTGGATTTGATGATATTTTTTTTCTTCAGAGTTAAAGGAGACTAGTATTTGTGTTTTATGGTTTGTCAAGGCCCACCTAACACAGAAGCCACTCAGCAGCCCTGTATTGTAGTATATGCTGGAGAAGATTTGTCCTTGGAGTCCAAAGACCTGGATTCAAGCCCCTGACTCTGCCATGCATTAACTGTGTGCCTTAGGGCAAGTTATTTAACTTCTCGAAACTCAGTTTCCTCATTAGTGGACATAGTCCCTAGCTATAGAAAATAGGAAGATGAACTTTATTGGTTATTGTCTCAAACTAAAAGTGGTTTCAACTCCAAAGTGTTTTCGCTATCTAGCTAATGATGAATGAATCGTGGGCAGCTGCTCTAAACCTCAATTATCGTTTGGTAAGAGAGGTTCTCCAAACCATAATTGTTCTTCCAACAGGAATACAGTGGTTTATTTCCTTTGGATTTCTAAGGGAACATTTTGCAACTAATTTTTCCTGGAGGACTTGGTAGAAAAGTACGCTATGTGACATGTTATATCTCATTGGAGCATTGCTGAAAGATTTCTTTGGCCAATGTGCCAGGCATTAAGCTAGGTGCTAAGGACACTGGCCCTGTCCTCAAGGACTTCACAGTCTTGACAGGGAGAGAGCCAAGTAAACAGAAAAGTGCAATAGAGTATAATAAGCCTGGGATAGATTCATCCAGACAGTGCCAACAGAGGAAGCCAGATAGTGTGTTCCTCCTGTTATATGTACACAACACCACCACAGAGGTAATTTTGTAAACAATGGAAGCTGAATTTTATCAAACCCCTATCAATATATAGGAAATATGAGGGACAGAGAAATGAGTTGGTGATAGCCCAAGAATGCAATTAACAAAATCCAGATGGTGGGAAACTACAGGGCAAAACACTGTTTCTTCAATAGCACAACAACCTAAATTGCAAGGAAGAAAAAAAGTTGGCTGGGAACTTATAGATTAAAGACATTTAAGAGACTTATTAACAATTAAAATGTGTGGGTTCTTATTTGGACCCAGATTCAAATAAAGTGTTAAAAATAAAAAAAATATATTAGAGGAAAATTGGAGAAATGCAAGCACTGATGAGACAATAGATACAAATTATTACTGATGCAAGATTCTAATGATGATAATGTAACTATGCTTATAAAAGAGATTCTTGAAATACATACTGAAATATTTACAGATAAAATCATACGAATCTGGAATCTACATTGAAACAATTCTGGGAAAGTGGCAGAAGTGGTTGAGGGTATAGAAAAAGCAGAATGGACTACAATTTGTTAATTGTTGAAGCTGATGGTTGGGTATATGGAAGCTTATTATATTATTTGCCCTATTTTTGCATATTTTCAAAAACTTTCCAGACTAAAAATCTAAAAAGAGAGCAAAGCTAACTGCATCAAATACTGCTGAAATATCTAGTAACTTTCTGAAAGCACAATTGGCTTTGGTTATCAGGCAACATCTGTGTATCAGCCCTGTTAGTTATTCACAGAGACTATAATATAAAGTGAATGGTGTCCCTAAAAGTTCAAGGGGCAGCTTCTATAACAGGTCCTTGACCAGGGCAATTTTAGGACAATATTTGGGGAGGGAGGCACATTGCTTTGTATTTAGGATGAGTGTTGGCAAAGAAGTGAAGACAATTAATGAAGACTTCTTTTTCAAGGAACAGAAGGAGGATTTGAGTCAGAAGGGAATTTGGGTTAAAACAGATTTTCCTCCCAAAATAGAAATGGCTGAAACTGTTGTAAACAAAGACAAGAAAGAGCCAATACTACTTACATTTTCCTTTCCTAAAAACACAAATACGCAAACTGAGTTTCTTACAAGTGGGTCACTAGATTGAACAAAGAATAATTTAAAATGCTTCTTTCACCCTTCACTTACCATTTCTTTTTAAAAACTAGTGTTTGTATATTTTATAATTATAAAAGTAATATGGGCTTATTGCAGAAAATGGAAAAATGCAAAGATGTTTTAAAAAGAACTCACTGGCAACTCAATCATTCAATGACAATTAATAATAAAATTTTGGTATATTTAGATAGGCTTTTCTATATGCATAGATACGTAAAAAATTAAGATAATATGACATATACAAAACAGTGCCTCTTTTTTAATAAATATTATATCATGTACATTTTCCCATAGCATTAATAGTTTTCACCTCAACAAAATATTAGCAAACCAAATTCAACAATACATTAAAAGGATCATACATCATAATCAAGTGGTATTTATCCCAGGATGCAAGGTTGGTTTCATATTCACAAATCAATCAATGTGACACACCTTGTAAACAAAATGAAGGATAAAATTTATATGATCATCTCAATAGATGTAGGAAAAGCTTTTGACAAAATTCAACATCCATCCATGATAAAAATGCTCAACAAAGCGTTCATGAAGGGAACATACCTCAATGTAATAAAGGCCGTATATGACAAACCCACAGTTCACATCATACTCAACAGATGAAAGCATTTTCTCTAAGATCAGGAATAAGACAAGGATGCACACTCAAGGCACTTTTATTCAACATAGTGTCAGATGTCCTAGCCACAAAAATCAGACAAGAAAAAGAAGTAAAATGCTTACAAATTGGAAAAGAAGATGTAAAACTGTCACTGTATGCAGATGATGTGATACTACATATAGAAAATCCTAAAGACACCATCAAAAAACTATTAGAGGGCTTCCCTGGTGGCGCAGTGGTTGAGAGTCTGCCTGCCGATGCAGGGGACACGGGTTCGAGCCCTGGTCTGGGAGGGTCCCACATGCCGCGGAGCAACTGGGCCCGTGAGCCGCAACTACTGAGCCTGCGCGTCTGGAGCTTGTGCTCCGCAGCAAGAGAGGCCGTGACAGTGAGAGGCCCGCGCACCGCGATGAAGAGTGGCCCCCGCTCGCCGCAACTAGAGAAAGCCCACGCACAGAAAAGACCCAGCACAGCCAAAAATAAATAAATAAATGAAATTAAAAAAAAAAAAAAAACTATTAGAACTAATAAATGAATTCAGTAAAGTTGTAAGATACAAAATTAATATACAGAAATCAGTTGTGTTTCTCTACACCAACAACATACTAGCAGAAAGGGAAATTAAAAAACAATCCCATTTACAATTGCATCCAAAATAATAAAATACCTAGCATAAATTCAACCAAGGAGGTAAAAACCTACACTCAGAAAACTATAAGAGACTGATAAAAGAAACTGAAGATGACCCAAACAAATTAAAAGATACACAATGCTTGTGGATTGGAAGAATTAATATTGTTAAAATGACCATACTACCCAAGATAATCTATAGATTCAATGCAATCCTGATCAAAATACCAATGGCATTTTTTACAGAACTAAAAAGAATAATCTTAAATTTGTATGGAAACACAAAAGACCCCGAGTTGCCAGAACCATCTAGAAAAAGAAGAAGAAACCTGGAAGTATCATGTTGCCTGATTTAAAACTATACTACAAGACTACAGTAATCAAAACAGTGTGGTACTGACACATCGATCAATAGAACAGAATAGAAAGCCCAGAAATAAACCCATAATTTATGGTCAATTAACCTATCACAAAGGAAGCAAGAATATATAGTGAGGAAAAGACAGCCTCTTAGATACATGATGTTGGGAAAACTAGAGAGCTACATGCAAAAGAATCAAACTGGGCTACTTTCTCACACCATATATAAAAATAAACTCAAAATGGATTAAAGACTTAACTTTAAGACCCAAAACCATAAAACTCCTAGAAGAAAGCATATACAGTACACTCTCTGACATTGGTCTTAGCAATATTTTTTTCTGGATATGTCTCCTCAGGCCAGGGCAACAAAATCAAAAATAAATGGGAATGCATCCAATGAAAAAGCTTTTGCACAATGAAGGAAACTGTCAACAAAATGAAAAGGCAGCCTGCTGAATGGGAGAAGATACTTGCAAATGATATATCGGATAAGGGGTTAATATCTATAATATACAAAGAACTCAGACAACTCAACAGAAAAAAAAAAAAAAAAAACCAGATTGAAAAATGGGCAGCAGCCGTGAATAGGTTTTTTTTCCCAAAGAAAACATGCGGATAGCCAACAGACATAAGAAAGCATACCCAACATCACTAATTATCAGGGAAATTCAAATCAAAACCACAATGCAGTATCATCTCACACCTGACACAATGGCTATCATCAAAAAGACAAGAAATAACAAGTGTTGGCAAGGATGTGGAGTAAAGGGAACCTCTGTGCAGTTCATAGGAATGTAAATTGGTGCAACCACTATGGAAAACAGTATGGAGGTTCCTCAAAAAATTAAAAATAGAACTACTACATGATCCAGCAATTTCACTTCTGGCTTTTTTTTAAGAAAAAACCCCACTAATTTGAAAAGATATATGCACCCCTATGTTCACTGCAGCATTATTTACAAGAGCCAAGATATGGAAGCAACCTAAGTGTCCATCAGTAGATGAACAGGTGAAGAAGATGTGGTGTATATATACAATTGAATATTATTTAGCCATAAAAAAGAATGAACTTTCACCATTTGTGACAACATGGATGAACATAGAGGACGTTATGCTAAGTGAAATAAGTCAGACAGAAGAAGACAAATACTGTACGATCTCACTTAGATATTGACTCTAAAAAACAAAACTAAACAGGAACAGACTTATAGATACAGAGAGCAAACTGGTGGGAAATTGGGCAAAATAGGTGAAGGGGATTAAGAAACACAAGCTTCCAGTTATAAAATAAATGTCATAGGGATATAATATACAGCATAAGGAATATAGTCAATAATACTATAATAATTTTGTCTGGTGACAAATGGTTACTAAACTTGTCATGGTGAACACTTCCTAACGTATTTGATTGTCTGATCACTGTTTTATACTTGAAACTAACATAGTATTATACAGCAACTATACTTCAATTAAAAAATAAAATTAGGGTGGGATAGGGAGGGTGGGAGGGAGGGAGACGCAAGAGGGAAGAGATATGGGAACATATGTATATGTATAACTGATTCACTTTGTTATAAAGCAGAAACTAACACACCATTGTAAAGCAATTATACCCCAATAAAGATGTTAAAAAAAATAATAAATAAAAAATAAAATTAAATTAAATTAAAAAACTAAAACAGACAAAAACTTTAAAAAAAATCATTTTAATAACTGCATAGTATGTTTTAATGAATATGTCACAATTTATTTGCTACAATTACACTTAAGATAACACAGTTAATATAAATAACACTGTGATAAACACCAGCATACATATATTTTTGCCTACATTTCTCATCATTTCCTTATAAGAAAATCCTATAAATTAAATACTTAATGTGCTTATTGAATTGTACTTAATTTTGTGATTTGATTTACAATATCTATCAATATAACATTGTGTAAGTATTCAATAAGACAGTGTATGTTCTTATTTTCCTGACCTGTATAGGAATAAAAGTTGTGGTTACACAAGCACTAGAAGAATATGAATTATCTTCTTGGCCATTTCTTTTTCACCAAAAAAAAGGGGGGAGAGAAACAACTGTTCTTATAGAATCCTTCCTCAGATTTTACATTATTTTCCCTGAATCCTCTCTGCATCCTCTACAGTCTTGCCCTAATGACCAGACTGTCTCTAAAACAGGCCCCTGGACTCTGACCACAGAGTGAAGGTTCTCGAACATTCTCTACATAGTTTGTGGAAAGGGAGACACCAGGGACCCCTGATCCAGTGACTTATGGAAAGATTAACTTTTCACTTTTTTAAGGGAGAGAAGAACAGGAAGTTGAGTTTTCTTAGGAAATACCTGACTTTCTTTGTAAAGTGTACTGCTGTTCTTACATGTATCATGGACAAGAATTTTTCAAAGTTATATCCTGTGTAAGGCTGATTCACTTTACCGAGCTTGAAAAATACTGATTTATTTAATACTTTCCTCTTAGCAGAGTTTACAGTTGTTTGTAATTGAGGAAATTGGATTGGAATGAAGCTTTACAGAAACCAGGGAGAATTCATTATTTTTTCGTTGGCTTCATATCAGATCATGTGAGGCATAATTCTAAGATGGCCTGCAAGATTCCAGACTTGTAGAATAATGTCCTGTGTATAATCTCTTCACATTTCATGTGTTTAGGGCTTATGAATATGATGATATTTCATTTCTATGATTAGGTTCCATGATGTGCAAAAGTGAAAGGACTGCACAGATATAATTAAGATCCTTAATCAGTTGACTTTGAATTAATCAAAAGTGTAAAAACCAAACAACTCAATTAAAAAATGAACAAAGGACTTGGAATACACATTTTCTTAAAAAACTTAAAATGTCCAATAAACACATGAAAAGATGCTCAACATCACTAATCATTAGGGATACGCAAATCAAAACCACAAAGAGATACCACTCCACATCCAACAGCAGGGCTGTTATCAAAAAACCAGAAAGCAGCAAGTGTTGGTGTGTCTGTGCACTGTTGGCAGAGATGGAAAATGGTACAGCCACTGTGGAAACAGTATGGTAGTGCCTCAAAAAAGTAAATACTTAATCTGTCCAGCAATTCTACTTTTGGTAAAATTACAAAAGAATTGAAAAGGCACTCAAACAAATATTTGTACACCCACGTTCGTAGTAGCATTATTCATAAGAGCCTAAAGATGGTCAAACTAAATGTCCATTGATGGATAGACAAAATGTGGTATATACACTCAATGGAATATTCTCAATTTTAAAAAACCAATGAAATTCTAATACATGTTACAACATGGATGAAACTTGAAGACAAATGGCAGGCAAATACTTTATGATTCCACTTATATCATATACTTATGAGGTAACTAATGTAGTCAAAGTCACTGAGAAAGTAAGTACAACAGTTTTTACCAGAGTCTGGGAGGTGGAGGAGGTGGGGAGTTGTAGTTTAATGGGTAGAGAGTTTCAGCATAGGATGCTGAAAAAATTCTGGAGGTGGATGGTGGTAATAGGTGCACAACAATGAATATACTTAATGTCACTGAACTGAACACTTAAAAATGGTTAAAAGCGTTGGGGTGTGGCAGGGACATCATCCTGAGTGGGCCTGACCTAATCAGGTGAGCTCTTTATAACACAGTTCAAGCCTTCCCTGAGAGAGCTTTATAGCAGCAGTGATGCTCTCCTGTTGAATTTGAAGGAGTAAACTGCCATGCTGTGAGGAGGACCATGTGGCAGGAAACACTGCCTCTAAAAATTTAGGGTCTCAGTCCTACAACCATACAATACTGAATTATGCTAGTAACTAATGAACTTGGAAAAAGATTCCAAGTCTTAGGTGAAATCTTAACTTCAGCCAACACACTGATTTCACATAACATAAAAGCATAACATAACTATGCTACTCTCACTTTTCTACCTGTCAGTAAGGTACAGTCCTGCGATAAGGACTTACCTATATGTCTGTGTGGTTCCTTTCCCTACCTCAAATCTTAGATGCATGTTTTGATTGATGATGACTGTCCTTAATCTAAGAGATCCTGTGATATACCACGACCCCACTGCTCACTCCCTCATGCGCTGGAATCATCTTGAAATGATTTGTAACATTCCCTCTGTGCCCAGCTCAGGGTGTCCTGAGGCAGGGGTCCGCAACCCCCAGACCTCAGACCGGTACCGGTCTGTGCCCTGTTAGGAACCAGGCCGCACAGCAGGAGGAGAGCAGCAGGCCAGTGAGTGAAGCTTCATCTGCCGCTCCCCATCGCTCCCCATGGCTCGCATTACTGCCTGAACCATCCCCCACTCCCCCACCCCGGTCCATGGAAAAATTGTCTTCCACAAAACCAGTTCCTGGTGCCAAAAAAGGTTGGGGACCACTGTTCTAAGGTCTTTGGGACCTGCAGTCCTTAAGTCACATGATAACTTTTCCTATTATGTTAACAGGATGAGCACAGAGATGAAGTGGTGGCTAGTCTGTTGCAGCAGGTAAGGTGCCCTATTCCACCACTGCTCCACACACTGACCTGATGCCCATTTAGACAACTTTTCCCCCTGCCGCCATTAATAGACATACTTACCTTTCAGACTCAACACGGTCTCAGCATACACCACTCACAGACCCGGTGCTTTCTCCCTTGCAGGCCAGTGGCTCCTTCTTTAGTTTCTCAAACACAAAATGTCTAAATGTTCACCTTTCTTAGGGCTTGAGTACAAAGGAATACAATGGTGGTTGTGGAGAGGGGTAAGCAGCTGGTATAATCTTTCACATCTCAAAGGTCTTTACCAACCCTAGAATGACCAAGGTCTCTCTCTGTGTGTCTCTGTCTCTGTGTCTCTCTCTCTCACACATACACACATTCTCTGGAAGACCATTTCATCCCAGATTTACAGACCAATGGTTACCCCTGAATGAACCCACTCTCCAGGAGGTGTTTGGGGAAGCAAAGAGAAAGGAGGTAGATTACTCATTGTGTCACATGCGTCACTGGATTGGGACAAGTATTTTAATGCCCGTGAAAGGAACGTGTTCATATTTCTGTGTTTATACAACCATTCAGTCTACTTACATGGGTATCCAAGAACACTATTAGTCAATAACCAATTTAAAAGTTTTATTAAAAAAAGGCAATAACAAAATTAATTTGAGTCAAATAGATGGCCTCATATAAATGGTATCTTCAATACCTTCAGTAGCTGGGCATATGATGTATGAGGCTATTGTAGTTTTCTTTCCAAAGAGCACAAAAACAGTTTCATCTATAAAACCATATCTAAGACTGCTAAATAATAGCTGATAAAATTATATCCCCACTGGGGATACTCAAGGGCTTATTTCTTACTTTAGACAAATATATTCTTGTTTCACAGATTTTTCTTTTAAAAGCCTTTGCTTGAAACTAAAATCTGGCCAACACACTGGAGCAGGGACAATTCTTGATACTATTAGGGTTTCTTTGGAAACTTACCCACATATAACCAGTGAAATTTCACTTGAGTGTAGAATACATTTACAGAGAAAAAGAGAACGCACGTGAGATTGCAATCAGAAGCACCATATTTCCTGTTTTTTTTAAAAAATGGGCTTTTAGAAATGCTTTGTTTTTCAAAAAGGGCAAATAAGGACATGAGCACATATAAACACTAAAGTGTTAGCAAAGAAGACTTCTTTTGTGACCTTTTATTTATTTATTTCTCTCTGGTAGCAAAAACTTCAACCTATATACACAGTATTTGAGGACTGGAGCAAGAACCAGGACAGAGAAAAAAAAAAAAATTAAGGACTTTGTATAGAGATGGGCTGGCCTGCCTCACCGCTGAGGCAAGGGAAAGACTGTGAGGCCATCAAGGATTGAGAAGTACCTCCAAGAGACCCTGCCAGTGTGTGGACTCGGCACCCCAACTTCTCACCCTACTCCCACCCTCCCGCCCCCCCCACCCTTCCCCCACCCTCACCTCCAGCCCCACCACTCATAGCTCTCCCAGCTGCCCAGGATCCCAGGCTCTCGTCCTGGCCCAGTCTGGAAGCAGAGCCTGGAATATGCCTGGCTGGTATCTCTTTTGCCCTCCAGGCCTCAGCCTTCTCCTCCAGGGAGTCCTCCCTGATGCCCTGCCTGGACAGAGCATTCTGTTCTGTATGACCTCAAGGCCTGCATTCTGTCTGTTAAATAGAGAGGACGGACAGCTCCCCTCCTTACCTGCAATTTTGTGATTTGCAACTCAGAGCACACAATACACTCAAAAGTATGTTTGTTGATGAAGGAACTAGAGGGAAGGAACCAGGCAGGCAGGGTGGGGCCTGAAAGCCCTCGGTCTCATATTCTGCTCTGTAAAATAGGCTTATACGTGCAAGTGCCTGAGATTACGAGTGTATGGCAAGGGTCTGGCCTGGGTGGCTCCCCGAGTCCCTCAGGGTTTGTGTGAGGCATTGCCTGCCTCAGAAAGCCTTCTTCCACCTGTCACCTGCCTGACTAGGAGAGAAGGGGGAGGCGCTGTGCCTAAACCTGGTTGGGCGACAGTTATCAGTGTGTTTCTCTTAAGTCAGAGAATAACTGTAGAAACATAAAATGCTTTTTGTTTTTCTTTAAACATTCTTGATTTTTGCTTCCAATGTATAGAAAAATAAGCTTTCATCATGAAAACCTCTCATAATGGAACAAGTCCAGAAAGTTCCATTATAATATGGTAAGAGTCAGGGAAGCAGGGTGGCCTCATGGGCTTTGCTTCTTTTGTTTCCCCTCCCAACCATTTAGTTATTTATCTTTATTATGATCATGTTTTGATGTGGACCATTTTTAAAGTCTTTGCTGCATTTATTAACAATACTGCTTCTGCTTTATGTTTTGATTTTTTGGCTGCGAGGCGTGCGAGATCTTAGCTCCCTGACGAGGAATCGAACCCTCACCCCCTACATTGGAAGGTGAAGTCTTAACCACTGGACCGCCAGGGAAGATGCTCCATCCTTTTAAAATTAAAAGCAATTTTCAAGAAAGTAAAGAAAAACTCTCCCAATAAAAAGGTCTTGCTGGAGTTGGGATCTGTAAAAGGTTGAAGGTAACTATTTCCTGTGTTCAAGGGGGAGACCTGGCATATATCCTGGGGCAGAGGTTCCTTTGGGTCTGCAGTAAACCACTTCTATGAGCCAGTTTGGTTATAGATCTATAAGACTCTTCATGGTTTGAGGGGAAATTCCCATGGAAAGTCTCAAACCAATAAGGGGATATTAATGCAGATGGTTCAGCACAAGTTGAGCACTTTTCTTACTGACCAACCTTGGCATGGATCTTTGACAGGTCTAAGCCTTTGCAGCATCAGAGCCACCGTGGAGCTGCATGTAGATTGGGCCCTACTCAGGACACCTGTCCAAGAGCAGAGAAATCAGCCAATGCACTGCTCACCAGTCCATGAGGTGCTAGTCTCCTGGTAGAAAGGGCACTTTTTTCTTATTTTCACAGGAGTGCCATAGAGGCTAGGGTTCCTGAGAGACATTATACATACCCCCAGGCCATGCCAAGAAGGACCTAGGGATCTGATCTCACCTTCACCTTTTACTAGAGGAAAGACCACGAAGAAGAAGTAAATGGGGTTGGTTTAGAGGTACTGGACTGCTTGATTTTGCTCTACTGATGTTCTGTTAAGCCCTCAGGAGATGTACAGTCAGCTGCTGAGAGTGTCTTGTCTAAACAATGGATGAGGGAGATGGATGGGCAGACCACACGCTACAGTGGAGCGTGGGTGCGCTCTTAAACAAGTGGGAACTCCTCCTGCCAATCATCCCAAGAGCAGGAAAGGAAAAGGTCTAGGACTGGGAAGGGGTCTTGCAGTCCATGAGAAATTGAGCCTAAATTTCAGGTAGGAGAATGCAGGCAAAGATCCTTGAAGATGGCAGCAGTCTAAGGATTAAGGAGAAAGAAAACCAATAGAGGATGATATATAGAAGGGCCCAGATAATGGACTTAAGAGTAGCGATAGTTAGATATTTTTGGACCATTTAGTAACCTCCAAGCCTTCAATGAAGTTTTCTTGAAAACTCAACCTTATATAGGGATGCTTCAGAGAAATAAAGATGTCCAGATCCATGCATGGGGTGCAGTTGTAAGGGAGAAGCCACGGCAGACTGGACAAGCCATTGTATGAGAGGGGAGCATAAGTATGGAGAGCAGTGGCTGGCTAAAGGGACAAACGCAGGGGAACATCTTCATGGGTCATATAAGCATTCCTTGAGGACTCTCAGATATACTTGGTGAGGGCAACCATATAACCTGGACTTCATGCAGTTGTGCAGGTTGGGAGCTTAGATTAAGTTAACTGGTATTAAAGGAAAGATGGCCCTGGAAGGCTAGAGGTCCTGGGGACATGTGAGATACCCAGGGAAGAATGAATAGCTAGAAGGGAAAGGAACATGGTATTCCCACTGCATGGTTACCACAACACAGTGTTCTCTTAGCTCTTAAAAGGAAAAGCTGACAATTCCATTCTTATAAAGGGAAAAGCATTTTGCTAGATGTATTTTCATTTCCTCTCTGTTGTGACGAAAACACTGATAAATTGTAAACACTTGTTCAAGAAGAATTCAGATTCAGATTAGTTAAGAATTAAACATATATTTTAAACTAAATATATTATTTCAATACATATGCAAAGACAGAAAAACAAATCATATTTTGTATATTTTTCTCCGTCACTCCTTTATATTGACTAGTTACCTACCTGTTTTCCTGTCTTTCAGTCACCTAACCTCAGGCACCTACAAAAAGCCAATACTGCCTATTGTTAAAGAAATAAATAAATAAAATAAAATACCCATTTCAGAATGTTGTGTATTATTTTAAATAAAACTGCATATTACTTCCAGATGGTCAAGTCTAACCCAACCAGAAAAAAGCTTATTAAAATAATAGCATAAAGTTCAAGGGAGACAAAGAAGACAAAAGCAAGAATAATATTTATTGAATTATCGATTCATAATTTCCCTGGAATTCTAGTTATCTGAACTAATCTGAGGAAAAGTTTACTTTAGTCAATTTGAAATTTAGTATTAATCTAACTATGTTGATTTGAAGTGTTGAAAGTGTTTCAATAAAAGAAACATCTGGGATGAAGTCATGGATTTAATATTCCCACTGCAGTTGAACAGCAAGCCAAGAATTTCACTCTAAAACTCCACTGCCAAGCACTATGGAGACCACTCTTTTCTATTTGTCTTCAACATCCACAGTTTCACATAAATTGTACTTATTAGCAAACTAATATCTTTATCATATCTGAGTCTTATGCAAGAAGACAGTGAAGCCACAAAAAGTGATATGCAAATTCATCCAATAATGAATATTTATTGAATGCCGTTTATAGGAGGGCATAGAACTAGGTGTTGGAGTTGAAGACATGCATAGGACGCATGTCACTTCTGCCTCACAAACTGACTGTGTAACCTGGTGTTAAACAAATAAATGTAACAAGTTACACCAAAGTGTGTGGGTGGTCTAGATGTGGGTAGCATGGAGGAAGAAGCATCAGTGAGATGTGGCCTACCTCGATGTCCTAATCTAGTTATAACTAGAGTCCCTGAATGAGAAAGAGAGACATAGAAATATTTGAAGAAATAATGGCATATTTTTTTCCTAATTTGATGAAACTATGAACACACAGATTCAAGACATTCAGCAAATCACAAGCACAAGAAACATGAAGAAAACTACACAAAATTGCATCATAATCAAAATTTTCAATAGAGCAAAGATGAAGGGAAAACCTTGAAACCATGACAGGGAGGAAGGGGAGGCATTACATACAGAAATAAGGAAGACAGCAAACTGCTGGTCAGAAACAGTGCCAACAGGTAGAGAGTGGAGCAACATTTTTAACATACTGATGGGGAAAACCCTGTCAACTGAGTATAATTCTATATCTAGGGAAAATATCTTTCAAAAATGAAGGCAAAATACATTTTCAGACACACAAAAGCTGAAATAATTTATCACCAAAACACCTGCACTGTAAGAAATGTTAAAAGTCCTTCAGGCAAAGGAAAATTTATATCAAATGGAAGACTGGAACTACACAAAAGAATGAAAAGTCCTGGAAATAATAAATATGTGGATAATAATTTTTCTCTTATAATTGAATTTCTTTGAAAAATAAATGACTAAAGAAAAATGATAATACATTGTGAGTGTTACAAAATATGTAGAAATAAAACATGAAAAAATAGCATCAAAAAAAAAAAGAAGCACAAAGAAAGCGAGGGGAAAAATGGAGGTACACATTGTATTGTTCTTATACTTCACTCAAAATGGTAGACTGTGATAAGTTAAAGTTTTGTACTAAAAATCCTAACACAACCAGTGAAAACACAATAAGGAGTTATAGCTAATGAGTTAAGAAAAGATATAAAATGGAATCATTAATAAAAAATTAATCCAAAAGAAGAGAGAAAACTAAGTGAAATGGAAACAAAGAACAGATGGGACAAAGAGTAAAAGCAAGACAATAGATTTAGACACAACCACACAAACAACCACATTAAATTTAAATGGCATATACATCCCAAATAAAAGGCAGAGTTTGTCATATTGGATAACAAAAGCAAAACCCAATAATGTGCTGCCTAAAAGAAACACACTTTAAATATAGAGACACAAATAGGTTAGCAGTAAAAAATGGAAAAAGTTATACCAGGCTAACACAGGCCAAAAAATAAAGCTGGAGTGGCATGTTAATACCAGATAAAGTAGATTTTTGAACAAAGGTTATTATCTGGGGTAAAGAAGATCATTTCATGATGATAAAGGAGTTAATTCATTAAGAGGGAGTAACAATCATAAACATATATGTATTAACAACAGCTTCAAAATACATGACACACAAAAAAATTACAGAATATCAAAGAGAGATAGAGAAATCCACAATCAGAGTCAAAGATTTAAACAACATTTTCAACCAACCAGACTTAGTTGACATTTGTATAACACAGCACCCATGATCAGCAGAGTTAGACATTGTTTTCAAGTGCATCTACTAAGATGAAGACTACTTAGAAGAACATCTTAGAAGAACATCTACTAAGATATACTATGTTCTGGACCATAAAACAAACCTCAGTAGATTTTAAATCATTCAAATTACATTAATTATGTTCCCTGTTTGTAAAAGAATTAAATTAGAAATAAGTAGCAGAAACATATCTGGGAAACCCTCAAATATTCAAAAGCTAAGTAACACACTTTTAAATAACTCACTGGTCAAATAAAAAGTCAAAAGAGGAATTAGAAAGGTTTTTTTTAGCTGTATGAAAATGAAAGCACTGAACACAAAATTTGTGGGAGGGAGCTAAATATATTTTGAAGATTGAGCCAATAGAACATATTAATTAAATGAATGTGGGGTATGAGAGGAAAAAGCCAAGCCTGACCCCAAGGACTCTGGCCTTAGCCTGTAGCTGGATGGTGGTATGAACTGCGGAGAAGGGAACAAAGGGCTGGAAGAGTTTCTAGGCACTACAAACACCCTCTCTCCCTGGGGCAAGAAGCTCATGAATCCAACCTCACATTTGGAAAAGGTACAAGGAAATAAAAGGGAGAAATAAAAAGGCATTGGGTTAATATTTGTAAAATGTTATCCCCAATTACCCTGTACATAGTCTAATCTTAACCATGTTTTTAAAATGCACAGAAAAAAACAAGAAGGATATACCAGAAAGTTAACAGTGGTTATCACTGATTAAAGATTTACTAAAGGATTCCATTTTCGTTCGTATAGGCTTCTGTATTTTACAAACCTTCCACAGTGAGTGTTTACTACTCAGATACTCAGAACTAAAATGACCTATAGAACTGTCTTAAGTCCAGAACCATTGTGGTATACATGAACTTGAGTAGATCTCTATTTGAAGAGACGTCATCCTCCCTTGAAAATATGTCAGTGGAAGATGCTTTATATATCAAGCATAATTTTCATCCTAGTTCATCCAAGATATGTACACCTTTACAAATAATTGTTTTTTGGGCTTCCCTGGTGGCACAGTAGTTGGGAGTCCGCCTGCCAGTGCAGGGGACGCGGGTTCGTGCCCCGGTCCGGGAAGATCCCACATACCGCGGAGTGGCCGGGCCCGTGAGCTATGGCCGCTGGGCATGCAGGTCCGGAGCCTGTGCTCCGCAACTGGAGGGAGAGGCCACAACAGTGAGAGGCCCGTGTACCGCAAAAAAAAAAAAAAAAAAAGCAAAAAAACAAAAAAAAAAACAAATAATTGTTTTCTACCACAATATTTTCCTCAACTTTTTAAAAATTAAACTCAATCCAGTTTAGATTTGACTCTTTTTGGGTGAGAAAGAAGTATTCTTGAATAGAGATTCTGAAAGCCCCTGATTAACACAATCCCTAAAGAAACATCAAGCTAAGTTCAAAGTTGGTCTCTTGTCCCTTGTGTCCCTATGCTTGCAGAATCAATTTGATGCCAGGGTTTGGAGAATCTATCCTGGAATGAAAATATATTTATCAGTGAGGCTGTACATGTGACACTTGAATAAACAAGGACCAGATAGAAGGAAGTTGCCACTGCTGTTGGTGAACTGGATGTCCCAGGGAGCATGTCATGTACCCTGGTTTGATAAGCTACTGACTGAAAACCAATCAGTCTGTGTGCCTGCTGTGTCAGAGGTCAAAGTGAGATGGAGAAGTGAGATGCCTTCTTCACACCTAATAACACTCACTTTTCTTGTTTCCCTTCACCACTTCAAAAGACTGTCACGGTAAATTTTGGGTTTCGTCCTACGGGAGTATTTCATCCCAGCCAAGAAAGCAGCCAGCCACTTTAAAGTAATAAGACTTAGTAAAAATTAAAATTGTCTCTCAAATCTCCATAAGGGTCTTTGGAGTCATACTGTCCACAGCTGGATTATAAAAATAGCCTTAGTCACTGAGGTAGCCCTGGAGCCTCCTGGTGTCCAGAGCATTTGCACGTCTACTTTCTCCTTTGTAAGCCTTACCTCTGGAATAGAGATTCTTCTGGAATACCTGAGAGGTTGTGAGGGGTGTGCCTGTTGTTTTGGAGCAGTAAAGGCAGCCTAGCTGGTCTCTGAGCTGCTTCCTTTTCCAATGAGCCCCACTCCGAGGTCTACCCTCTCACTTCTGGTTCTTTCCTAGATTTAACACCCAACTGGTTTTCTGTTCATTAAGGTGAGATGGAAATTTTATAGAACATAAGTAGGGAATTCAGGCCCAAACCTCCTTGAATGTCAAGGCCAGTCCCTGAACCTTATCTCATCACTTTTATTTTTGGTCAGGGTTCATTCAGCCAAACCACTGTGGTGTCACCTTTCATTTGTTTACCTGGCTCCTGCCTCAGGGCTCATAGTCATTCTACAATTCTGGAATACTTCCCTTCCTCTACCCATCTCTTCTGGAGAAAAAAAAAAGCACAACTAATGAAGAAATAAAGTTAAATAAAATTAGGAAGATTGTGTTTAAACATAAGGAATAATCACTACTTTTAAAATGTCAGCTGAAGTGAATTTCCAGATATATTGTTCTGTGTCATTTCTGGATTTAATTAAGAGAAGAAGCGATAGCTCATGGTATGCCTGATCTAAGGCATTCCCTCACCTATGTGAAGAGGTCCGGGTGAGATGCTTTCCTAAGGTCTCTTCCCGAGCTGGAGTTCCATGATTAACACAGAGGAAGTAACTTCATCTCACAATTTGATTACATTGTCACAATAATCTAAGTGATAACTACATGGGAGAGATAATAAAAGCATCTGCTAATATTTTGAAAAGAAGATAAGTAAGATTATCCTCTAGGAGGGAAAAAGATTTAATCTACACATAATGAATGAGATTGATCGTCATGGTGGTAAACCTGGAGACTGTAAATGTTTGCTTGGAGAGTTTTGAGAACAACCAAAACTCCATTCAAGGGCACAGTGTAATCGCAGGGAGGCGAATGTAAAGAACCAAAGGGACTGGCCAGTGTTAAGCATAAAAAAGGGAGACCCAAGAGTCATAGGTGATAATATATGTCGAGCTACATCCTATGAAGAATTCGGCTCAATGCAGATATAATTACTTAACAGTGTGCACTTTGGTGGGTAGGGGTAGTTCAAGGTCTCATCTCCTAGTAAAATATCCCTCCCAGGTTATTCATAGTCTTTTCCGTTAACTATAGTATTCACAAGGTGACTTCCTACTTGCTAACTCATGTTCCCAGCTACCTCAATATTCATGCAGGTACCCTGGATGGAAACACAAACAGTCTGGTCATTACAACTAAATTAGTAAAGACCCTTCACTTTTTTTTTTTTTTACTTTCTCAGATAAAGGTATTTAGTCATTTGAATAGTTGCTCTGCAAAATCTTTAAATTTAAAAATCCCTTACTTTTAATAAAAATAAAATCCCTTACTGGCATTATGTGGAAAAGAATACATATTTTCAGATCAAAATAGGGAATATATGTAAGACCCCTAGCACAGGCCTGACCCACAAGAAACATCTGGTATTTCCCTCCTCTTACCCCCGTTCATATTATAACAAATAAGTGATGCAGAATTATACCAACCAATTGATATGGAGTACCTACTCAGCTCTCTATCCCTAATGGGCTTCATCCTTGGGCAAGTTATTGATCCTCTTGGGCCATCAGATTCCTAAGATAAAGTGAGGGGTTTGGAGTAGATGATGTCCAATTTCCCTTCTATCTCCAACGGTCAAAGAGACTGAGTATTTGCCTGAGATTCAATTATTCTGCTCAATTGATCTTTCTTAATAATAAACAAAATCAAATAACTTGAACAAACTTTCAGATTAACATGGCAACAAATTAGCAATACCTAACAAACATCCTCTCAATTTCTTTTTAAAATACCCCTGAGAATATACTAAAAGATAAAAATCTGGCACCAGCGTTGTAAAGCAAAGAGAAGATGTGTCAAAGTTCAGAGGGACTTTCCAACTCTCCACCAACTACATCATTTATTGGGAGGGATTGAGAAACATATTCCTGGATGGTACAAACTCTACCCTTTGAACCAGAACAGCAAGAACTACCGCAAAGTAAGAGGAAGACTTTGACTCTCCCCCAGTGCCTGCCCTTAACTCCAGGACAAGGGGATCCACTGTCCAGAAAATGGAGAGCTGTCATCTGAGCCAGCCAAAGTCATAACCTCTCTTTCTTCTCCATCAGCCATTCTATTTCTATATCCATTTAGAGACTACATTTCCCAGTGTGCCCCTCAGCCTGAAGTAGAGGAGGTTGGGTAACAGTGTAATAAATATCAAGTACAAGTGGGGATGGGAACTGTACTGAAAACTGGCTGTGGTAAGTGCTGGGGGGCAGGGGGAAGGGTTCTATTTTTCACGTGCTACACTTGCATAGGAATCACATTTCAATCACTTTCAGACATCCCAGCTCCTTCCGGCAGATGTACGATGTGCCATACAGGACCTTTGACCTTCTTTGGGTAGATCTGGGAAGGAGAAACTGTGAGGCCCAGAGCGAGCAGTGAGGGAGACTAAGGGAGCGAGCAGTAAGGGAGACTAAGGCCTACTCACCCACGCTGTCTATTGGTAACCCAGTGCAAAGGCCTGTGAAATTATTTAGTAACATCAGAGAAGAGGATATTTATACTAATGAGTCAAGGAAGAGCTAATTTATTTATTTATTTATTTAATTTTTTTTTTGCGGTACGCGGGCCTCTCACTGTTGTGGCTTCTCCCGTTGCGGAGCACAGGCTCCGGACGCGCAGGCTCAGCGGCTATGGCTCACGGGCCCAGCCGCTCCGCGGCATGTGGGATCTTCCCAGACCGGGGCACGAACCCGCGTCCCCTGCATCAGCAGGCAGACTCTCAACCACTGCGCCACCAGGGAAGCCCAGAGCTAATTTTTTAAATGATTGCTACAAAACACAAATACAACGATTCTTTATTTTAAAACAATTACTTCAATGTTTTCACTAGCTAACTATTCTCAGGCTCTTTTAATGTTTGGAAACCATTTCCTGGTGACCCTTATTCACATGGGTTGTTTTGAGCATAGCGTTTCACAAGAATTATCCAAGAGACTGGATTAACTAGCGTAACTATATCACCTTGAACGGTTCTGTCAACTGGAATATAGCCGATGTAATTCGTCATTTCTATGATTGAATGTATTCTTAATTTGAAAGTAAAAACCAAATGGAAATCCCTGTCATGACCAATAATTCATTAGACACAGTGTAGACTGTTACCAGAAGGATTTTGTTCTGCTTTCTCTTCAATAGCTCACGTTGAAAGAATGGCTGTAATATTCTAGACAGTTATATTATTACAATCAAACTGGGGCTGGAAAGACTTAGAGTCTAGATAGTTTGAATAGATGAAAGGCAATTCAGAATTTGCCCACTTTCCACTTTACCAGCAGGATAACAGATAGCTATATTTTAGATCCTTTAATTCTCCCCCTAAATTTAGAAAATAGAATATTTTAGAAATATGTTAATAATTAATAGATTTCTCCCCATTTTCTGTACTTTGAAAACTTTCCTTATAGAAGTCTAGAGGTGGCTGCAGCCACAGCAGCGGTCAGAGCTAACATTTGTTAAATGCACGCTGCCCTTGTGACCACATGCCACGCACTGTGCTCAGCATTTCACATACATTATCTCATATAATCTTGATGATCATTCGAGGAAATAGGTATATGATTACCCGCATTCTACAAGTAAGGGATGCAAATGTCAAACACACTGGAGAATGCTCTCTGAGGAAGAAAACCTGTAAGAGTGGAAAGGTAGCGGTTCACAGAATGTTGTGGTAAATTAAATCTTATGTGTGACCAAGAGAGTTTCTGTCTTAATTAATTCGTTAATTAATTAATTAAAATCAACAAATATTTATAGTGTGCCTAGTATGGCAATTTTCTAGGCAATTAGGGAAATAGCAGTGAATAAAACATAATACAATCACAGTGAATATGGGCTACGGGCAGACACAGGCCATGAGTAAACCAATGAACAAGTTATAGGCCCTATGAATAAAAATGAAACATGATAAGGGATTAGGCAGTGATGGGAAATAGTCAAGGATGTGGAGGGTATGGAAATGGTGACTACAGATGCTTTCTCCGAGAAGACAGGTTTTAAGTTGAGAACTCAATGAAGTGAGGGAGTGATACGTGTGAAAATCTGGGGGAAATGTTCCAGACAGAACAAACAGCATTTGCAAAAGCCCTGGGGTGAAAACAGACTTGGTAACGACAAGCAACAGACAGAGGGCTGGTGAACTGGCATCTAAATCAGTGGGAGGAAGATTAAAGTTTGTAGACGTAGCCATGGGCTTTACGTCTGGTAAGGACTTTGGATTTGATTGGGTGTGAGATATGAAATCTGCTAGGTGTTCATCCAAATCTCTGTCCTCCTCTTCCTTCTGGGCACGTAGTCAGACCAAATTTCACAGTATACTTTGTACTTAGCAGTAGTCATACGAATGAGAACTAACCAATGGAATGTGTGAATGGAAGTGATGTGAGCCATTACCAGGGCTGGCCAGTAGAAAGCATCCATCCATGCATCTCTGTGCCATTTCTCCTTTCTTGCTCTCTGGGATAGAAATGCTGATGGCAACCTTCAAATCCACATGTTGAAGATGACAGAGCCTCCATCACCTGAAACCCTAATGACCACATTGAGAGAGTCACGCCGGCTGATATCCACTTACCCAAAACTCTTACGTGAGAAAAAATTAACTTCCGTTTTGTTGAGCCCTAATATACTTGGGTCTGTGTATTACCATAACCTAGTCTACCATACTATCCCTGAATATCCATTCTCACTTTTTGCTCTTGTAATAGAACCCTTACTTTCCAACTTAGTATAAGACTACATGGAATTAAAATGATATTTCTAAGCCTCCCTTGCAGTTAAGTGTGGTAACACAGCTCATTTCTGGCCAATAGAATGTGAGTGGAAGCAATATGCACATTTTCAAGGTTGTATCCTTAAGGGAAGGGGCATGCCCTCCTCTTTTCCACCTCCTACTGGCCTGAAAGCAGATGAGGTCGCCTTCGTGAATCAGGATGAAGATTACACATGATACACAGTGAAGCGATAAGATATATGTAGACTGGGTTCCTGACCTGTGGAGGCATCATTAACAGCCCTTTTATCCTGTTGAAGCTGTAGTTATCTGGGGTCTCAATTTCAATAGTTATCTCTATGTTAAATAATCCAGCTGTTGGAAGATTTTTAAAGAAAGGTATAATTAAACATATTTTGGTTTATATTTTAGAACTCTGATTGCTAGGTGGAGAATCATCTGTGGGGGCCAGAGTAGAAGTAGAGAGACGAGTTAAAAGGCTATTGCAGTAATCAAGGGAACAGATGATGGAGCAGGCTGAGGGGGAGAGAAGTGGTATGATTCAGGATGTTTCTGGAAGACTGAGCAAATGTTATCAGATTGAGATGAAAGTAAGGTGGTTGCCAGAAAGAGAAGAGGAGAGAATGACTCCGTAGTTTCTGACTTGAGCAATTGGGTGAATGGTGGTGCTGCTAACTGAGATGGGGGACATTGAGGAAGGAGCGAGTTTGGGGTAGCAAATCAAAAGTTCTTTTTTGGCTATTTGTCCAAGTGGAGATGCCTAGTGAGCTTAGGAGTGTTCAATCTGGAGTTTAGAGAAGGTGTTAGGGCTAGAATATATTCGAGGAAATCAAATTAATACTACTAACACAATGTACTAGTGTAATCTCAAGAGGTCTTTTTATAGCCAAGAATACAGGTAAAACAGAGACAATACCATGTTGGACTGGCCCAACATGACGTTCGATATTTTTCTAATTGGCAATAAAATAGGACTTAATACATAGGATATTTGTTTATTTTTAATTGACATGTACAACAAGAATTGGTATCCAGCTCTGAGACCTTCAAAAGATGACATAATGTTTTTTTTATTGAAGTATAGTTGATTTACAATGTTGTGTTTGTTTCTGGTGTACAGCAATATGATTCAGTTATATATATATATAACTGAATATATATATATTATAAATATATTCTTTTTCATATTCTTTTCCATTATGGTTTATTACAGGATATTCAGTAAACTTCCTTGTGTTATATATACAGTGGGACCTTGTTGTTTAGTTTGCATCTGCTAATCCCAAACTCCCAATCCAATCCTCCCCTGCTGCCCTTCCCCTTGGTGACCACAAGTCTGTTTTCTATGTCTGTGAGTCTGTTTCTCTCTCATAGATAAGTTCATTTGCGTCATACTTTAGAATCCACATATAAGTGATATCATATGGTATTTGTCTTTCTCTTTCTGACTTACTTCACTTAGTATGATAATCTCTAGGTCTATCCATGTAGCTGAAAGTGGCATTATTTCATTCTTTTTTATGGCTGAGTAATATTCCATTGTGTGGTGTGTGTGTGTGTGTGTGTATACATACATACATATATATGTGTGTGTGTGTGTGTGTGTATATATATATATATATATATATATATGTCACATTTCCTTTATCCATTCATCTATCAATGGACTTGTGGACGTTTAGGTTGTTTTCATGTCTTGGCTATTGTGAACAGTGCTGCTATGAACACTGGGGAGCAGGTACCTTTTCTAATTAGAGTTTTGTTCAGATATATGCCCAGGAGTGGGATTGCTGGATCATATGGCAACTCTATTTTTAGTTTTTTGAGGAACCTCCATACTGTTCTCCATAGTGGCTGCTCCAACTTACATTCCCACCGACCATGTAGTAGGGTTCCCTTTTCTCCACATTCTCTCCACCATTGCTTATTTGTAGACTTTTTAATGATGGCCATTCTGACCAGTGTGAGGTGATACCTCACCGTAGTTTTGATTCGTATTTCTCTAATAATTAGTGATGTTGAACATCTTTTTCTGTGCCTATTGACGATCTGTAAGAAGATGACATGATGTCTTAAAACATTTAGAGAGGGAAAAGAATTATTTGGCCTGATGCCCAAGAAGAACATAGTTAATTGTCTTCTACTTGTTTTTAATCATGTTAACTATAGAAGTCTTCCTGTCTGTCTTGCATTGTCTCCCAAAGAGTGGGAAAGCCTTTATCACTGGGAGCCATACTTGCTAAAGAATAGAAGAAAGTGGCATTTGTACCTCCAGAGGCACAAAATAAAAGAGCTACTTTTCACAGTTTCCCCTCCCTTTATCTCCCACCTTCTTAGTGGATACATATTCTCTGGCTAATTGTTGTCTATTTTGTTTGTTTGTTTTGTATTAACCTCACCACTAGCCACCTAGGAAGGCATATAATGGACTCATAAAGCCCACATGCTCAATGGGTTTAATTACACAGACTTGAATGACCTTTCCCCAGTTAATGTAAATACAATTTACAAGAGTAGGCTCAATGCATTTGAAATTGTTAATGATGTATAGATGGAGCTTCCAACGGGGAGAGACCAAAATCATAATAGCCTGCTAAATTGTAAGCATCCCTAAATAGCAAAAAGATGTACTATATTATTTCCAATTATTTTCTCTCTCATTCCCACATTCAATCTTGCCTTAATTACTTTTGCTACTTTCTGTCACCTAAGTCATGTCCTTGTATTTGTTTCCTAGGGATGCTGTAACAAATGACCTCAAACTTGGGTGGCTTAAACAACAGAAGTTTATACTCTCACGGTTCTACAGGCCAAAAGTCAGAAATCAAGGGGTTGGCACGGTGGCACTCCCTCTGAAGGAGAATCCTTCCTTGCCTCTTCCTGCTTCTGGTGGCTCCTGGCACTACTTGACTTGTGGCTGCATCATTCTAATCTCTGCCTCTGTCTTTACATGGCCTTCTCTTCTGCTCTGTGTCTCTTATAAGGATGCTTGTCATTGACTTTAGGGTCCACCTAGATAATCCAGGATGATCTCATCTAGAGATGCTTAATTGCATTTGCAAAGATTCCTTCCAAATATGATTACATGCAGTTTCCAGACAATAGGGCATGGACATGTCTTTTGAGGGAGTTACTCTTCTACCCACCACAGTCCCAAACCTGGCTAGATTATTTTGGTAACTTTATAAAATACAGATCCCTAAGCCCGATCCTTAGAGACTCTGATTCCACAGACCTGGTTGGTTTGTACGTTTGTGTTTTATGGTGGAAGATAAGAACTACATCAGTGTTAAAAAAACAAAAACAAAAACTCTCCAGGTGATTCTGATAGTTGTTCTGATAGTTGTTATCCCCATCCTTTCACGATCTTGATTTTTGAAAATGTCATTTTGATCTGTTATTTCATCAATGCAGTGAAAGACAATATAATATCAAGAACGGTAAGATGGTACAGGGGAATTTCTGGACTGGGGAATCTTCTAAGCCTGAATTTGAAATCGGTCTTGTGCTATCACCTGAATTCTCCACGCTTCAATTTTCTCATCTGTGGAATGGAGATCTTTACATTATCGTGTTATTGTGAAGGTTAATAAGGTAATGTGTAAAGCCCCAGCACATGCCCAGTGATCAATTAAATCAAGACTATTATTGACAAAAGGTGGATTGAGCTGCCCACTTTATTCCATATAGTTATAATACATTTACCTGAAAGTAACTCATTAATCGTGTATCATGACTTGCATAATTTTAATATAACAAAAGAATAGTTTTGATCAGTTTTAGGATTATGGGAAAGTTTGACAAAATACTGAGAAAATGTGGTAGAAAATATCACTTCCTTACCTGCCACAATGATGATTTTGCAACTTCCATGTAGTTTCTAAAATCCTAGGTAAGTGAAAAATCTCCAATGTGCAATTGATTGAGTGGCTATATCTAGCCCACCGTCAGGGACTGAATTGTGCCCCCCAAATGCATATGTTGAAGCCTTAACCCCCAATGTGACTTATCTGGAGATAAGATCTTCAGCAGGTAATTAATGTTAAATGGAGTCATATTGGTGGGACCCTGATATAATAAGGCTGTTGCCTTATAAGAGGAAAAATGCCCTCTCTCCCTCTCTCTCTCTCTTTCTGCCATGTGAGGACACATCAAGAAGGCAGCCATCTATAAGCTAGGAAGAAAGCTCTCACCAGAAACTGAATTGGCTCGCACCTTGATCATGGACTTCCCAGCCTCCAGAACTGTAAGAAATCAATTTCTCTTGTTGAAGCCACCCAGTCTGTGGCATTTTATTGTGGTAGCCAGAGCAGACAGACACAACCCCCCACCTAGCCTACACACTTTTTAGCACCATTCTGAAAGGGTATATCTTCAGAGTTTTGCTGCCCATTCCCCAGACCTGCTACTTCTCCTTATTTTTGACAAGGGGCAGTGATAGGGCCACGGGGCAGGCAACAAGACATGTTTCCTAGAAATGAGTTTGTAAACTCATCAAGCATAAACTGAAGTCATCCTTATAGACTGTTTAAAGGGAATATCAGATCCATAGTTTCACTTAAATCAGAATTTATCTTTTTCCTTGAGTAAATTTTCTTTTCCTTTTTCCATGAGTAAATTCCTTGATCACGGGATGGCTCGTCAATTCATGGTGTCAAAGACCTACCATACCTTAGCCCCTCCTCTTTATGTGAACTTTCTGTCAGGTCCAGCTGGTACACCGAGACGTCTTACTGACCGGCTTTGTTCTTCCCCCCTCTGCACATTTCTGCATCTCATTTCCTCTGTCTCACATGCTCTCCTAACACAGCCGCCCAGATCCAATCTAAACAACACTTTCTACTTCACCTCCTACCTTTTCTGAAAAGGCTTTGCTGCCCACTCCAGACCAAGGCTCGATTCATGGGGATTTTATTCTTGTCCCAGCACATTGCACAGGGTAACTCTTGAAATACGCTTGTTGATCTAAACGTATTTGTCTGTGTAAAGATAAAATGGGAAGAGGAAAGACAGATTTAAATGACCTTATAAGGCCCCTTCTGACTTGAGACGCCCTGATTCTATGAACTTTAAAGTGTATCAAAACACATCGTACAGAGGCCTCTCAGTGTTGAACAATATGCCCTTTAAAGTGGTGTTTGCATTTCCCACATTTCTTTCATTGTCCAGAGGAAGGCCTGACAAGCCCACTAAATGATTTGGAATTCTTTCAGGTCTTGTGATCCCATTGTTTGCCATTATCTAATCAGCATTTTATAGTCGTTGGACCCAAAGGAGACAGTCTGAAAACTTGTTGGAAGGGATGGAAATTTCCAGTTGTAGAGAAGAATGCTGATAATTTAGAGACGTCTCACTCCTGTTGATGTCCCAACAAAAGGTTAATGTGAATGTTGCCTGTGGAAAATTTCCAAATATAGTTATGTTTCTTGAAGATAGCTGAAGGCCGTTGTATAGAGACGCAAATTAATGTTTTATTTAGATGATCTTTACCTGAAAATGAAGCTCCAAAGAATTTGCTCTCTTGACTTAAATTGGAATATTATAATCTTTTGGAATCTCATTTCCATATATTATTTCCATGCATGAGAGGTCAACGCCTCTGTGGGACAGTGACATGGAGAGATGTTTGTGTTGGCAGTATTGGGAGGCACGAAGGCTGAGTGATTTCAGCGATATCAGAATCCCTGTTGCTTCCAGATATAACCTCTTCTGGTTTTCACTCAGCCTGAAGTTTCTACTTTTGGAATCCTATTTTTGGAAAAAATCAGTTTTATACACCTGTTATAAAAAGTATACACAAACACACATACAGAAGTGAAATGCAAACTTTTTAAAAGATATGGAGGTCCAAAAGGTCTACAAAGTCATCCTGAAAAGGAAGAAGAAAGTAACATTTTAAAATCCTGTTTGAAAATTTTATCTGGTGTGGCCCCGTGTGAAAACCAAAATCTTCTATGCCAAAATCTTAAGAGCCAAAAGCATGTGTCTAGATTTCAATATGCTCAGGGCTGTATCAAGAGCTGTTATCCTATGAGCCATTCAGCCTTCACAGAATCTCTCCACTCTTGTCTTCACTCCCCTGCTCAGTGCCTTTGTTCAGCCCAGCCTCTCTTGTCAGAATTTTAAAAACAACTCTCTGATCTCACAGCCTTTACTTTCTCTCCACTTCCATCCAGAGCTAAACCAGAGGACCTGCTCTGCTTAGCAACCCTCAAAGCTCTGTGTTGCTGCAGGAGAAAGTCTAGGCCCCTTCAGGGCTCTTGTGTGGGGTCCTTGCAGACTCACCTCTGCTCTTTCCCCAGCACACTGTCCTCCATTCACACCTTCATCTTCCTAGTCTCTAAACAACTTCCAAATGCTCAAGCGCTCTGCAAACATCTATGCCTTTTCACACATTCCCTGGATGTCCTTCCCCAGCCTTCTATGTCCGGCCAAAGCACCCTAATTTTTCCTGGCCTTGCTCAGCTGCCACACAGACCCTATAGGCAGAATCAGGCTGTCACCTAGATGCATGTGATTTCAGAGTCCCAAGCTCTTCCTCCCATCACGTTACACTAACTGGATTGTGAGATGCAAATTGTGACTCTGAGGCAAGAGGCGCACAGAAGCCCTGGACCACATGGCTCAGGTTTCTCCCACCCTACCTCATCCAACTAGGCCCCCAAACTCTGGTTACAAGGTACCCCTGCTCTCACCACCACCTCTGGCATCCTGCTTTGAAGTTTCTCCATAGGGCCCAAGGCTGGGAGGTCAGACTCAAAGTCAGAATTCCCACATTTCTCGGAATCCCACACAGGAATTTTAAGGAGTTGCCCCCTTCTCCTCCCACGCCAGCTCTGTCTGGTACCATGAGGACCCTCAGGCACAGGCACGTGGATGCCCTCTCCTGCATGTCCAAACAATCTATACCCATGCCCAATCACCATTGCTTGGAAAATGGGGCTAAGAATTCCAGGGTCATGAGTGCCTAGAATATGGTAGAAAGGAGGGCATGGGCCACCAGTGGCCATATCCCTGTGGTCCCAAGACCATTTGCATTATGGGAGGGGTACAGCCGCATCCACCTGGGCCTTCTGATGAAAGCAAGGATGGGGGTGGGGGGTAGAGGGAGAGAGGCTTCTCTTGTCCTGATCTAAGAAGATGAGGCAGTGGTGTGTCTTCAAACGAAAAGTTAAAGACAAGTCTCACTTGGTGAACCGTGTGTTTCTCGAGAATAGTGGATCTCAACCAGGGCTGATTTTGCTTCCCATGGGATACTTGGTAATGTCCAATGTCCAGTGGCTGTCACAATGTGAAGGGGGTGGGAGTTGCTACTGTTATTTAGTTAGTAGAGACCAAGGATACTGCTAAACATCCTACGATGCACAGGACAACACCATCTCAACAAAAAACCTTCTCTAGGGAATTCCCTGGCAGTCCAGTGGTTAAGACTTTGAGCTTCCAATGCCGGGGGCCCAGGTACAATCCCTGGTCAGGGAGCTAAGATCTCACAAGCCGCACAATGTGGCCAAAATTTTTTTTAAATATATATAAATATATATATGTATTTTAAAAACCTTCTCTATAAGTTAATTTTTAAGTTGTCTATATATCATACTGTTGCCAAATAAATCTTAAAGAAGAGTTTGGTTCATGTCACTTGACTACCCGCCCCTGGATTGCTTATAGACCAAAGTCCAAATTTCCTAGCTTTGGATTCAATATTCTTTATCTGGAGCCTACTCTGTCTATCCATTTCATCTTTCTCTATTATCTCCATATGTAGCCCAAAGCCTGTGTCTGCACTAGAGCCAGACTTAAGTGCTGTAGAATGCCATATGGCCACTTCCCATATTTTCCCTATCAATCTTTGGCTTACTCAACCCTGTATCCAGTAGTGAATTAAATCCCCAGCTGGACCTTCTAATGTAAAATGTTCACAAATCAGAGACTGTCTACACTTAAACATAATTACCCAATAGCATACATCAAGGCTGTACCAGTAACACCGTGATGACTCGTTCTTGAAGTTGGGAAAATTAAAATGTATAAATCACTAAAGCTGTTACCATTATGATGTCCTTAGCATATAATAGGTGCTCAATAAACAGTCTCTGTCCCCCACCCCCCTAATGAAAAAAGCATTCCTGTTAAAAAATAACTTTTGCAAATAAATTAAGGTAAGGCTATTTGCTGTTTAAAAAAAATCTTAATGTCTTAGCACAATTGAAGCTTATTTCTCACTCACATAAAATCCAAAACAAACGTTCCTGATGAGGTGGCAGGAGTGGAAGGACAGGCACCGAATTAGAGGAAGGCTCCACTCCCTATGACCATTCAGAACCCTAGGCTGATGGAATCTCCACCACCTTCCATGTGACTTCCAACATCATCCTGTTTGTTAATATCCACTTGGCGGAAGGGGAAGGAGAAAGTGCAGAGAAGGTACTACCACTTCCTACTCTCTTGGCCAAGAAGTGACCCACATCATTTCTACTCATATTCCACTAGCAAGAACTAGTGACGTGGTCCAACCTGGATGCAAGGAAGGGTGGGGCTGGGAAATGTGGGCCTGGGCAGGTCAGGGCTTTTCAGCACCAGCCCCACACTATGGAAAGGGATTTCCCATCTTTGCCACAGCAAAGTACAAGGGAAGAGAGGAGATGAAGCGATATCCAGCACAGCAAGCAGGCTTGCCTGGAAGGGCTAGGAATTGGGGACCCCTAAGGCACATGAACATAGTCAGGCAGCTGCAACTAGAGATGAACGTACAAAGTGAAGTAAGTCAGAAAAAGAAAGACAAATACCGTATGATATCACTTACATGTGGGATACAAAATACGACAAAAATGAACCTAGGTATGAGACAGAATCACGAATATAGAGAACAGGCTGATGGTTGCCAAGGGGGAGGGGTTGGGGGAGGGATGGGATGGGAGGTCGGGGTCAGCAGATGTAAGCTTTTCTATATAGAATGGACAGACAACAAGGTCCTCCTGTATAGCACAGAGAAGTATGTTCAATATCATAGGATAATCCATAATGGAAAAGAATATAAAAAAGAATGTATATTTTATATATAAATATATCTATAACTGAATCTCTTTGCTGTACAACAGTAATTAACACAACATTGTAAATCAACTGTACTTCAATTAAAAAAAGGAAGAATAGTTAGGCAAGTGCAGAGAGCCAGACAAAGAGCCAGACCTTTGAGCCTATCATTATGAATTTTATTTTGATTTAAGAGACAGCTGTAAATCAGATCTTGATGAACAGTTACTTGATGAACAATGCTGTTTATATCAAATAGTGTAGCTTCAGAAAAATGTTCGTTTCATTATAAAATGAACCTGGTTTTCATTCAGGCACGCCTTCATAATTTAAAAATCGAATCATTACATCATTAAGGACTCTTTTCACGGAATTCTCACATCCCATCCAACTCTCCCTTTCAATGAATGTGCTTTCCCATGGTTTCGGTTATGCCTACAAACCTGTAGGATCTGCCGCTGTGTTTCTTTATTTGCTGTTCTGTTTTCATTGCTGCCTCTGCTGTGTTTAGCTCTCCTTCTTTCTCTTGGCCCAGACTATTAATTTCTAAAACCCGTCAGCACCCTGTGACTATTAGCAACCACTTCAGAGAACCGCAAAGGAATTATGCCTGAGTGACTTTTAGCCCATATATTTGGTCCCATTAAAATTCTAGACTTATATGATGTTGTGTCAAACATGAAATTAACCTTAACTGTACAACATTTAAATCTTGACATTTCAATACCTTTATTGAGATGTTAAAATAGAATGTTCCTTTAAATATGTCAATATACAAGACTTGGTGCTTTCCTACCTGATAGTTTATATCTCCCACATCAACTTTCATCCAGAGAAACACATCCGATTTTATAATAGAAGTCAGTGGAAAAAGGAAATATGTTGTATAGAAATTCATATTTACAGTCAACTTTTTGATGTTTTCATTCAGCCAGTTATATAATGTACACCCATATAATCTCCTGTTTTAACTCTACAGATTTCAAAAATGTTATTTTGTCCTCCCGTTGCTGGAGTATCACGCTACTAGTGCGCCATCTAGTGGCTCGTATTGTGATATTTTCTATTCTTTGTTGAGGTAGAAGACACTTTAAATGACATTTAAGAGGGTCCAATGAGATTCTTTCCTTGCTACAATGGAGGGACAAGATTGTTATATAAAATATCCAAGGCAAAATGCTGAGTCATCCACAAACGTATAGGAGATCATTGTAAATTCTTATTTAGCCAATATAATTAAGAAATGGAGCTTTCGGGACAAGTGAACATGTTTGTTAAATTATTGTATCATAATATACAAACCATATGTGCATTGGCAATATACCAAGAACCAGAATGCAATAAAATAAACTTGACCCTAAGCCTAAGGTAGCTTTAATTTCACTTTTGTTATTCATATAAACTTTAGGATCCTATAGATGTATACTTTGAATACATGAGAATAATTTGAACACTTTTTAAAATGCACATTTGGGCTTTCTGGTTGCTTGGACTTAAAGTGATTTTCTATCTATAAAGGACCAAACCTATAGGAATCAATGTGAGTGGTGTCAAGTCCACCATTTTAATTGATCCTTTGTAGAATTATAACCACATCGTATTATATATTGCCTTATTCTTTATGTGTAGTAAATAAAGAGTGAGAGATAATGATAACGGTTTTTATCTTGTAGTTTTAGAAATGCCTTCAAATGCCTTGTTTCCCAACCATCCCAAAGTGATAGAAGGGATTCTTTTCATTACTACGTACTTTCCCAGAGGTAAGTTATGAAAGAATGAGTGATTTTGCTGTTGAAGATGAAAGGACAAGAAAGCAAAATCATATAGATAATATTGGAAACATTATAAAACATATAAAAAGTACATTTTTATGTACTTTTACATAAGAGTACTTTTTGTACTTTTTAAAGTACAAAACATTATAAAAAGTAGTTATTGCATGTTGGCCCTTGGAAACAGCAATTATTACAATAAAAGGCATATTATATTTATTATTATTAAAGGGACAGTTATCATAAATACAATCATTTCAGAAAAACTTTTTTGGAGTCAGACATGGGAAAACAGCAAGTCTCACTTATTAAGTTCTTAATATATACTAAGCACTTTACTTACTTTGCTTCCTTTAATCCTTACGACAAAAAGTGTCATTTTACAAAAGTAGAAACTGAGGCTGAGTCGTTAAGTAACTTCTTCAAAGTCATGTTGCCGGCAAAAGGCCTCCTCTGGGTAGAACCTGTGTGTGTCTGATTCTAGGTCTTGTGCTCATAAATGTGACCATGCATTTGACAGCCATGTTACGATAAAGCCTGCACTGCCCATGCTTCTCAACAACGCCCAGACAAGTGCAGACACCATGCGTTCTCCTAGTTGCCATAATCAGATCAATGGGACAGTGAAGCATAATCAGTAGTTCACTATCTTGGGGTAACGTGATGCCACGGCCACCATTATTGCAGAGCAAGTCTACCAATCATTGGAGTGACATGATTCTTAGACGCCAAGGTAGGTAACTGCCACGTCAGGCTCTTTCAAGGTTACAATCGTCACAGCAGAAGAGTGCACTTCTTTTTTTTTCTGGCTTCCTCCAAATAGCCAGCATTAGGCTTTTTCTTCAGAAAGATTTGTAACCTCTGTTTTGTCATTATCTTCTTTCAACTCTCTGTTAGAACAACGTGCCGAGTCATTGATTCTACCTTAGTCAAGGCCCCTCTCAAGCAAAGAAAGATTAAAGGTCACAGTCCACAGCTGTAAACAGACCACTGTGGAGCACAGAGACCGAAGTCTGAAGGCTCAGCTTTAAGAATGAACTATAGGGCTTCCCTGGTGGTGCAGTAGTTGAGAGTCCGCCTGCCAATGCAGGGGACACGGGTTCGTGCCCCGGTCTGGGAAGATCCCACATGCCGCCGAGCGGCTGCGCCCGTGGGCCATGGCCGCTGAGCCTGCGCGTCCGGAGCCTGTTGCTCCGCAACGGGAGAGGCCGCAACAGTGAGAGGCCCGCGTACGGCAAAAAAAAAAAAAAAGAGAGAGACCAACCTGGAAACAGTGTGTGAGGTCAGTCTATACTTTTAGGCTAGATGCTGCCAGACTGTGAACCTCCCTCATCAAATACCCCTCCCCCCCCTCCCCCAGTAGCCGTTTCGTCTTTTGTGCAGTTGATCAGTGCATTAATGATTTGCTTATAAGGATGAAAGACCAGGAGAAAGGTGTCACGCCATATCAGTATCATAGCCCAGTTTGGAGGGCACCTAGATATAGATTGTCCAAAACATTTTTACTTAAAGTATGTTAAACGAGTGTTGAGTAAAAGACATTATAATTGACAAAGGTGTGGGAATTCTTTGGACGCCAAGCATAGCATAAAAGCAGAGAGTAACAAACTAGTAAGAACCATAGGCCTTTCCTCTACTATAGAATGCCAGAAATACAAATATTTATGAAGTCATATAGAAGCTGCAGCTTTTAGAAAATGGTTAAGTCTTATAAACTTTTACAAGACTTGCAACATTGTGAACACATTTGGGCTGAATATTAACTATTCTTATTTGGAGACTAGTCCCCTTTCTTTTGTATCCCCTCTGTATTTAAAGGACTAGAAGTCTAAAAACTACATTTTTCAGAATTGCTTGGAGCTAAAGTTTTAAATGTCATTTGGATCAGGGTAATGATATAGACTCATAGAGATATAGAAAGCTTAATGGCGGGAAAGCCCACCTCTGTGGTGTATAAGACGGCAAGCAAGTTCCCTAACGCATAGGTGTTTGTGGCAGCCGGACGCTGTTCTCATGTTTAGTTCTCAGCTTCCCGGACGTGAGCAGTTGTGGTGGCAGCTTGACAGCGGCAGCAGTAGCAGCAACGATGGTTCATCTTGGAAACAACAGATCAGTGGTAGCCCCATGACCTTCCAAAAAATCTGTTAGTGCCTATTTGTCTCTGTTCCATTCCCTCCTAACTGAAAAATCTAAACTGGTTTCTATTTCATGTGCTGAGCTCTGGAATAATATCTAAACAGTAACTTGGAAAAGCTGATTTATTAAAAAAAAAAGGCATATAATTCAACATCTATGACTAACTCTGTCATATCCCCACTATGCTAAGTCAGAAGATGGATCCCAAAACCGAGGTAAGGGTTACTGTAGGTCTGTTTTTGAGTATGGTATTTCCATATATGTCTTGTGTAAATATGTGAAGCAGAAACGGAGGAATCAATGAGGAATCAATAGTTATAAGAGGCATCCGTAGAAGGAGTGACCTCTGAATTAATAAAAAGCCAGTAATGAAATGGTTCTTTTTAAACAATCATTGGTGGTTCTCGCCCTCCCCTCCCCCATAATCTCCTCTGCTGGATTCTTCTTTTCCAGACCTCTGAATGTGGGAGTACCCCAGGCTCTCCACCTTGGACTTCTCTCTGCACCTGTACTCACTCCTCAAGTGATCTCATCTGGTCATATGGCTTTAAATGCCATCATTAAGATGATGACTCAAAGTCCTCAAGTCAGACCCTTTCCAATGCACCACATGGTTCATTTCTTCATGGATGGGTTGAGGAGAGGATTGTGGTAAGAGGTGGATAATTGACTAATTCTCAGGTGTTTGGGTTTTTTGGAATCCATATGACTGATGAATAGAGTGTTCCAGAAACCATCCACAAAGGGCCTCTCTCAGGCTGAGAGGTGCCAACTACTCATACTGAGGCCCCGGTAACGTTCAAAAACAGAAAAAGGACAAAACAATGTTACAAAATTGAAGTATATTTTAAATCTTTACATTGAATAAATTAATGCCTTTAAAGCACAGGCAAATACAATGCCTCTGCTGACAGCCTCATTTGCCATGGACCCAATGGCCTCTAGCTCCCTCCTACCGCTGGTCCTGCAACCATGTGAGCTGCTGACACAAATCAAGACTCTGGGGATGTGGGAGAACTTAAACTGGAGGCTGTCCTTCTTTTGTCAAAGGGAAGTGAAGCTGAGTTCACCCCAGTTGGACTTCTTACTCTCATCTACTCATTCCCAATGTTATCTTCAAATATTCCCGTCTTTGACAAGGACTATCTCTTTGACCAAATTTAGTCAGGTCTTCTGAGCGCTCTGCTTGACTGGGCCTTGTCCTTGGTCTGCTAAGCCAGCTGAACCACAAGACTTCCCCTACTATAGGATGTCAGAAATACAAATATTTATGAAGTGAATCCTCCCATCCTTGATATTTAATCATGTCCCTCTTCTCTCACCTCTGATACGTAACCAAGTCTCTCTTAATAATCCATCCACTGAACCCCTCACCTTGACCCTTGTCTATAATTCCACAGAAACCCCTGCTGTTTCTGCAGTTGAGCTCAGTTGTGTATTGAAGTCTCTCTCCTCTACTGCAGTAGCTCAAATAAACTCTGTCTTGCCATTTTTAACGAGTGTCTGGTGCAATTTCTCTTTGACACCTTGTGTCCTTCCTCTCTCAAAACACAACTTACTTGAGACTGGAAAAAGGATGTTAACTTCAGAGATGGGGCCGATAGACTAACACGAAGTCATCATATTAGCTGCCAGTTGGGAGTTCTGCTAGTTCTACCACCAGGCACTTACAGGTAGGACACTGAGCTCTGAATCAGAAACAGGACGAAGGTTAACCCTGAAGCAAAACTAGAGACAATATTTTGTCTTCCACTTACTGCATCTTTTATAACGTTCTTTAGTGCACACAAAATACTGCTTTGGGGAAGCCATTGTGCTCTGCATGGGAGTCCTGTAACCCTGAACTCTGGCATCCTACCTACCTGCCAACTTTCTATGCTTAAAAATGTCTATCTTTTATCAATATCAAAGCTTGGTAAAACTATGTCTATTCTCTCAGAGAACTGTTTCCATTTAAATATCCTAATAGGAAACAATCTTAAAACATAGTCATTCTAGAGAGCAAAATGCTTATAGTAGTTAGATATGATATTCCTCTAAGTATTTGCATTTTTAGCAGGGAATATTGCTTTGACACCATGAAGGCATCTTAATTGTGGAAGAGTGCTAAGAACTGAAACTGTCCTCCCTGATACTCAGTCTGAACACCGAGAACCAAAACCACACCTACTGTCTACATTAGCATCACTTTGCTGTTCCTCTGTCTTTACCAGCATTGCTTTATTTGTCCAGGAGTCTTCTGCCCAGGGAAATGGCTTGATTGTTCATTATAGGATCTTCCCAAAAGACCCATCACCTCTGGATAACATCAACAGAGAGTTTGCTCCTAAGATTCTTTGAACACCTTGCCTTGATGTTTCCAGCTATCTTGGGTGGTTGTATTGAGATCCTTAGCGCCATCTTAAAAGACTCACCTTACATCACCCTTTTAATTCTCAATAAATTCTGTCCTCATCTTCCCCCAATCCAAGACAACAGCAGAGCTTCGTGAGGTGGTGGTCACCCTTTCTGAGGTAAGCAATAAACTCAGACTTGTCTTATCAAAGTTTCTGTTGGTGATATTTGGGAAGCTAGCATTTAATAGCTCAGGAATCTTGCACTGAGAGAAGTCTGTAGCTGTTTCTTTAAATCGTTGATATGACTTAAATGTGAGGCTGTTCCTAGGCTGAATTCTTTCAAATTGGATATAATAGTCAGACAGAGAAAGAGAAATATCATATGATATCACTTATATGTGGAATCTAAAAAACTGATCCAGGGCTTCCCTGGTGGCGCAGTGGTTGAGAATCTGCCTGCTAATGCAGGGGACACAGGTTCGAGCCCTGGTCTGGGAGGATCCCACATGCCGTGGAGCAACTAGGCCCATGAGCCACAACTACTGAGCCTGAGCATCTGGAGCCTGTGCTCCACAACAAAAGAGGCCGCAACAGTGAGAGGCCCACGTACTGCGATGAAGAGTGGCCCCCGCTCGCCGTAACTAGAGAAAGCCCTCTCACAGAAACGAAGACCCAACACAGTAAAAATAAATTAATTAATAAACTCCTACCCCCAACATATAAAAAAAAAAAATCCCAATGAACTTATTTACAAAATAGAAACAGACTCACAGACATAGAAAACAAACTTATGGTTACCAAATGGGAAAGGTGGGAGGGATAAATTAGAAGTTTGAGACTAACATATACACACTACTATATATAAAATAGATAATCAACAAGAACCTACTGTATAGCACAGTATTATTCAATATTCAAATGGGAAAAGAATCTGAAAAAGAATATATATATATATATATATAACTAAATCACTTTACTGTACACCTGAAACTTACACAACATTGTAAATCAACTGTACTCCAATGTATATAAAAAAAATTTTAATGCATATAACAGAAAGGTACAAAAATTGGTGCCAGAAAATTCTCTTAGCTGTCAGGATAGATTAAAACTCCATAACCAACCCAGAAGATGCCAAAATTCCATCGTTCCTCAAAAATCCAAAAACTCACATGAGTCTTTACTGTGTGCACATTTGAAAGAGCCAATAAAAAAAGCAAGATACGTCTTACAAAATGCTGTTGCACTAGTGTTGTATGTTAATTTCTAAATATGAAAATATTCTATCTTTATGTTGTAAGATACCCTTCAGCAAGGAGCTATTTTCACACGTAAACTACCGTGGGAATGCAAAAACAGTAACAAATTTCATTTTGGAGAAAGAGAAAGGATATATATGAGTTACTACAAGTTTTCCAATATCTGTCTTTAAAGCTTCTGAGAGCTGATGTGTAGCAAATTTGAAGAGATTTTTTTTTCTCTTATTCAGCTTAAAGGTAATTTTTACTATTTCATATTCAAGAAACCACTAGAGGGCCCTAAAGGCCACCTTAAATCCAGAAGTTGTTCCTTTCAAGGAGAGGGATCAGTGCACACACGGTTATGTATAAGCTGGCAAGAAGCAGAAGAAAAACTCTAGTCATTTGCTCAAAAACTAGAAAAAGAGAATTCATACAAAGGTATAATATCTAACCTGTATCTACTTAAATGCTTAATAGAATGAAGTTTTATTCCTCTAATATAGCAGCATTTTTCTTTCTGGGAACATATAAGTACAGGCCATAATAACGACTTGTCTTCAACATGAGTGATTTCTGCAGGTACTAATACAAGTAGTTTGCTTTCCAATGTTGACCCAATTGTTAGAGTTTCTTAGTAGGAATTTTATAGTAAACAAATTCAACTTATAAGAAATAGTGAATTACAGTGAGGCTGCAACTCAGTTGCGTTGAGCATAAGAAACAATACTACACAGAACCTCTTACAAACGTGCACCTGCACAGGGTACACGGAGTGTCACTGGCTCTCATGGCCCATGGTACTTCCACCCCTCATTGGTATCCCTGCCGGCAGGGGCAGGGGCTGTGGCTCTCTTGGTCACAGATACCTGCCCATCACCTAGTTCAGTGGGTCATTAAAGTGTCTCTGGCATGACAGGGCCAGGGATAAAATAAGTACTCAACACGTATTCACGAAAGTTTTATACTTTACTCAGAAGGAAGCAGTCACATTCAGTGCTATAAATCAGTTGACTTATTCAAAAAAGAAATACAAATTAAGTAAATGTCCAGAGTTCCACAGCCGCATTGATGCTAAAGTAGAGAAAAGGAATTAGCACAGGTGCAGAGTAAAAAGCACCGACTCACCAGCAGCAGGAGGTAGGAGCCAGGGGTGTCTGTGAGACCCAGGTGAGCCTCCTGGGAATTAGGTGGAAACTTGGAGAAGATACTAGATTTTCCACAGGGTATGAAATGGGGACTCACTCCAGTCTGATTAAAATCTTCAAGACTCAAAAGACCCCAGTGGGCCCAAAGTTGTTACATAAGCATTTTAAAATAGGAACTATATAGAGAAGTGGGCAGCTGAAATGCAAACGACAGAAAGGCTCTGGGCGAATTGGCCCAGGAGACTCGTAATGCTGGAGAAAATGAAGTCAGCCTCAGGCAAAGAGGAAAGGCAGAAGAGGAAAGACAAAGCCCTGAGAAGTAAACTTTTGCAAAGGCAGCTGGCTGAGTGTTGCCTGAATGAAGCCGATAAGGTCAAGAGCGAGCATTTCTTAATCAGTCATGGCTCTGGGTTCTTTAAAATACAAACGTTTGGATTTTTCTGGCAAAATAAAGGTCCATTTTATGAGTAAGCAGCCACGTGAATAAGGGGAGAAAAATTATTTTGCCCTTTTCCCTGTTTTGTTATTCCTATCACTCCTCCTATGAAGGTTAATTCTATGTCTGAGAAGGGCATATGTTTTCATCATCTGATAAAATGTCTGCATTTTTATACACATTAGCATTGCTTTATTTGCTTTTGTCATAAAAGATCCAGAAACAAGTGAAACCACAAGAGTTCAGTTGATGGCTCATGAGTTTCATTTCTCCAGATGCCCCTGGTTTCTTCACAGAGCATCACCCTTCTCCTGGCTGGACCATAGCACCAGCTCCCGATCTGCAAGCTCACTCGTCACAATACATCCAATGTAATGGATTCACTCCTCAAACATCTACTGAGTCTCTACTACAGTATATGCTGCAGAGAGAGAAATAATTAAGCCCAGATCGTTACCCTCAAGGATCTCAGGTCTAATAGAAGAGAAAGAAAACTGAGTGATGGTAAGATACTGTGGTAAGTGTTGCAGTTGAGGTGCACATGGTCTAAAGGTTTGGGCTGCAGGCTGTATTTATTTATTAGTATGTATGTATGTATGTGTTAGGAGTCCATTCAGAGGCAGGAAAACCCAACCATCACTCACCTCAGTTTCTTTGTCTCAGGCAAGGGCAGAGGTGGGTAGTCCAGGGCTGGTGCAGGAGGTCCATGATGTCATCAGAGATGCAGGGGTTTCCGTCTTTCCCTCCACCATCCTTAGCTTAGAGGCATTTGCCTTCATGCTCATTGCCTTATGATTGCAAAATACCTGCTACATCTTGAGACACCACATCTGTCTATGTTCTAGGCAGGGAGAAGGAGGAAGAAGAAAGGGCAACATGAACATCCTAGCTGTAAGTGAAAAATACTGCCTGCCATATCAGTAAACAAAGGATGTTGCCGCCACCAAGCCATCACATTACAGCCGCCCCAATGGTGAGCCCTGCAACGATGCGCCCTGAGGAGACTCAGGATGAGGAAGCACGGGAGACTGGCCCCAGAGAGCTGAGGTGCACATCAAAGGAATGATTCCAGTGAGCCCAGATTTTGCATCTTCCCATACATAGAAAAGCACTAAATTCCTTAACTTGAGATGTCTGGTTTTCTTTAATTAACAGTAATCCTTTGATGCTCCGATACTTGGTCTTTGTTGCAAAAACTCCTATGTACCCTGGCTCCCCCTTGTCTCTTCGGAGCAGTCTCTCAGAGCTATCTGAGATGCTGTGTCCCAGGCTTAAGTCCTCAGTTTTGTCCACCAGATAAGAAACTCTCAACTTTTAGGTGGTGCATTTTTTTCAGTCCACATAGCCCATTCGGTCTCTTCTTTATCAAGAAAGCAAAAACCTTTCCAGAAGCCCCAACACATAAATATTCTCTTATATCTCATCCACCAGAGCCGTGTCACAGGCTGAGAGCTGGCTGATGAGAAGGGGGTGGGGGATGGGAATTAGGGTGGCCAACCCACAGTGTAGGACATGTTAATGCATTCCACAGCTCTCACTGTTCTCTCTCACCCACCTGAGCATCCACTGTCCTCTCTAGTTAATCTGAACACTGGCAGGGAAAGACTAGGGGATAATTCTGGGATGTGCTTATGGTTACTGCTCTTTCAAAACAGTTCCCTGAGACTTCCCTGGTGGCGCATTGGTTAAGAATCCACCTGCCAATGCAGGGGACACAGGTTCGAGCCCTGGTCCGGGAAGATCCCACGTGCCACGGAGCAACTAAGCCCGTGCGCCACAACTACTGAGCCTGCACTCTAGAGCCCTCGAGTCACAACTACTGAGCCCACGTGCCACAACTACTGAAGCCCACGCACGTAAAGCCCGTGCTCCGCAACAAGAGAAGCCACTGCAATGAGAAGCCCGCACCGCAACAAAGAGTAGCCCCGCTCGCCGCAACTAGAGAAAGCCCGTGCACAGCAACGAAGACCCAATGCAGCCAAAAACAAAATAAATAAATTAAAAAAAAAAAAACAGTTCCCTGGAGTAAGATGATGGATGAGGAAGTTCATCTTTTTGAGAGTTTCCCCGTTTAAGTATTGAACTATAAATTTAAAGAGAAGTCACTGTGTCTCCCTAAATAGGTTTCCTCTTCCCCTCTTTGGAGCCCAGTATCAGTTTTAGATGGCAGGGCACCCAGTAACCCCAATGCCATTTTCAGCTGAGGTGACTGAAACTTCACCCTTTCACTGATGTCCCCATGACCTCTTAACAAGAGAACTGAATATTTCCTCCCAAGGGGATCCCCTTCCGCATCTTCCTGGGGAAGCCCGCACTACAATTATCACCTGACTTACTGTCAAATAAAGGCATGGCATTCCTTAGGTATTCACTGTATGCCAGCCACTGTGTTAAGCTCCTTTAATCCTTCAACAACCACCTTATGAGAGGTGCTGAGGCACACAAAAATTGTCACTTGTCCTAGGTCACACAGCTCGTAAGCAGTGGAGTGGGGATTCAAACCCAGGCAGTCTGCCTCTCAGTGGACACTGGGCAGGGGCTTTTAGTACTAAATCACCTCTGTTCATCTAGGGGGAAATTATATTCTCAGGAGCTCTTCAAGCTACAGACGTGAGACCTCCTGGAACCCGTTCTAAGTCAACTTAGAAAGGTGCATAGCTAACACTAATAATTCAGGAATATAAGCCAGGCTAAGATTTTAATTGTTCATTCATTCATTCATTCAATAAATACTTATTGAATCCCTGATATATGCTAGGTACTACTCCAGGGCCTGGGGATTCAACTGTGAGCAAGACAGTATGGACACTTGCCTAAGAGTTTATAGCCTCTAGGGAAGACAAGTGGATAAATGACATTTGATGAGTGATATGATAGGAAAAATTCAAGGGGCTATAAAATAGCACAGGGGCCTGGTTCCTATTTTGGGGGTAGAGGTGGGAAGTGATATTTAAGGCCTCTGAAGGGTTGAAGTTTACAGACAAAGAAGCTGCTGATGGGAAAGAGTGTTCCAAAGGGAGAGAGAGAGAGAAAATATGTGTCCCTGTGTGTTGGGGTTGGGGTGTGGGGGGGAGATGTACCTCTACTGTCAGGAAAACCTGCCTTATTGGATAATTGGAATGAATTACAAAACCCCTGGGGCAAAAGTTCAAGGAGAAAAATGGAGGCATAGGCAAAAGAGTCATGAAGAGCTCTGTAACCTAAGCCATATTAAGGTCAAATACTTTGTTTACGGGTTTAGTCTTTTACAATTAGAATTGTAATTGTAATTACACAATGTCACCAGTAAAGAAACCATAATATAGGTCATGTCATTTTTGTTCCAAATGAGCTTGTTAACTTCATGGCACATTGATCATTTTAAAATGAGATTTTTTTCACATTAACTTAAAAATGTTTGGAAGTGAAATGCTTAGCATTCTAAAACATTTCTTATGCTTTATAATGGAGGATAACAGGTGAGTATCTATGTGTCATCTGACAGCACACTTTGGTCTTGGTTCTCCTTGTTTTGTGATTCCTGACGAAAAACATATGTCTCAGCTCTTTTATTCTCTTTCAAGAGTGACTTCCACAGAACAGATGAGAGTTCTTCCCAGAATGTGGGATTCTAGTCATGATCTTCAGGGTGATACAAAGGTAGCTGCAGTCCCTCCACCTTCTCTCCTTGTCCCCTCGCTGGCTCCTAGGCAGCTGTGCCATTGGGTGAACTGGGTTGGATGCCAGTGAACAAGTGACTCATTTATCCACTAAACACTGGATAAAGAATGTAAGGGGTCTCAACACACAGGAAGGACCGGGAGATGGGTAAGGAGACAGGGTGGCTTCGGTAAGAAACCAAGAGAGGTATTGTTTGGATATAATCTGTCTAGAAAGTGGGGTGAATGTAGTGCCCAGTCCTGGGGAGATATGACCCCTGTGCAGCCAGGAGAAAGGACCCCACCCCAGGTAACCAAGGGATCAGGGCTCTCTATTCACAGGCAGAGGATGTCACAATTCTGAGGGATTCCTTCATTCATTCACTCAACAAATATGCCATGGTAACAGAGCAGTGAATAAAACAGACAAAAACCCCTGCGTTCATGAAACATATTCTAGTGCTGCTGAGACAATCCAGTAATATGCAAAAAAGTAATATTTCATGACTGAATTGGACTATTCCAAAAATAAAATTTTGAATTTTGGTTTTCCATTGAAAAACAAATCAATGTAATTCACTGCATTTATAGAATGAAAGAGAAAAAACACACATCATCTCAATAGTTGCAGAAAAAGCATTTGGTAAAATCCAATATCCATTCATAGTTTTAAAAAGCAAACACTCCTACCAAACTTGAACTACAAGGGAACTTTCTTACTTTAATAAAAGACATTTACAAAGCAAATTCTGATGAGTGTAAAAATTAATGGTAAAATGTTGAAAGTTTTCTTTTTGAGATCTATAACAAGACAAGGAATCACTTTTATTTAACATACACCATTGAAAGTCCTAGCCAGTACAGTATGAAACAAAAAATAAATAAATTGCATAGTTACCAGAAATGAAGAAATAAAACATCACTCTTCAAAGCTGATATAATTACGTGAGTGGAAAAATTGAAAAAAAATTACAGCCAAATTAAAATAATTCATAAATGAGTTTAGAGAAGCGAAATTTGTGGCCCTGAACCAAGATGGCAGAGTGGAGGGACGTACTCTCACTCCCTCTTATGAGAACACCAGAATCACAACTAGCTGCTGGACAATCATCAACAGGAAGACACTGGAACTCACAAAAAAGATACCCCACATCCAAAGACAAAGGAGAAGCCACAGTGAGATGGTAGGAGGGGCGCAATCATAGTAAAATCAAATCCCATAACTGCTGGGTGGGTGACTCACAGACTGGAGAACACTTATACCACAGAAGTCCACCCACTGGAGTGAAGGTTCTGAGCCCCACGTCAGGCTTCCCAACCTGGGCGTCCGGCAACGGGAGGAGGAATTCCTAGAGAATCAGACTTTGAAGCCTAGTGGAATTTGATTGCAGGACTTCAACAGGACTGGGGGAAACAGAGACTCCAGTCTTGGAGGGCACACACAAAGTACTGTGTGCATAGGGACCCAGGGGAAGGAGCACTGACCCCAGGGGAGGCTGAACCAGACCTACCTGCTAGTGTTGGAGGGTCTCCTACAGAGGCGGGGGTGACTGTGGCTCACTGTGGGGACAAGGACACTGGCAGCAGAAGTTCTGGGAAGTACTCCCTGGCGTGAGCCCTCCCAGAGTCTGCCATTAACCCCACCAAAGAGCCCAGGTAGGCTCCAGTGTTGGATTGCCTCAGGCCAAACACCAACAGGGAGGGAACCCAGCCCCACCCATCAGCAGACAAGCAGATTAAAGTTTTACTGAGCTCTGCCCACCAGAGCAACAGTCAGCTCTCTCCACCACCAGTCCCTCCCATCAGGAAGCTTGCACAAGCCTCTTAGATAGCCTCATCCACCAGAGGGCAGACAGCAGAAGCAAGAAAAACTACAATCCTGCAGCCTGTGGAACAAAAACCACATTCACAGAAAGATAGACAAGATGAAAAGGCAGAGGGCTATGTACCAGATGAAGGAAAAAGATAAAACCCCAGAAAAACAACTAAGTGAAGTGGAGATAGGCAACCTTCCAGAAAAATAATTCAGAATAATGATAGTGAAGATGATCCAGGACCTCGGAAAAAGAATGGAGGCAAAGATAGAGAAGATGCAAGAAATGTTTAACAAAGATCTAGAAGAATTAAAGAACAAACAAACAGAGATGAACAATACAATAACTGAAATGAAAAATACCCTGGAAGGAATCAATAGCAGAATAAGTGAGGCAAAAGAACGGATAAGTGACCTGAAGACAGAATGGTGGAATTCACTGCTGCAGAACAGAATAAAGAAAAAAGAATGAAAAGAAATGAAGACAGCCTAAGAGACCTCTGGGACAACATTAAATACAACAACATTCGCATTACAGGGGTCCCAGAAGGAGAAGACAGAGAGAAAGGACCCAAGAAAGTATTTGAAGAGATTATAGTTGAAAACTTCCCTAACATGGGAAAGGAAATAGCCACCAAAATCCAGGAAGCGCAGAGAGTCCCATATAGGATAAACCCAAGGAGAAACATGCTGAGACACACAGTAATCAAACTGGCAAAAATTAAAGACAAAGAAAAATTATTGAAAGCAGCAAGGGAAAAATGACAAATAACATACAAGGGAACTCCCATAAGGTTAACAGCTGATTTCTCAGCAGAAACTCTACAAGCCAGAAGGGAGTGGCATGATATACTTAAAGTGATGAAAGGGAAGAACCTACAACGAAGATTACTCTACCTGGCAAGGATCTCATTCAGATTCAATGGAGATATCAAAAGCTTTACAGACAAACAAAAGCTAAGAGAATTCAGCTCCACCAAACCAGCTTTACAACAAATGCTAAAGGAACTTCTCTAAGTGGGAAACAAAACAGAAGAAAAGAACCTAGAAAAACAAACCTAAAACAACTAAGAAAATGGTCATAGGAACATACATATCGATAATTACCTTAAACATGAATGGATTAAATGCTCCAACCAAAAAACACCCACTTGCTGAATGGACACAAAAACAAGACCCATCTATATGCTGTCTACAAGAGACCCACTTCAGACCTAGGGACACATACAGACTGCAAGTGAGGGGATGGAAAAAAATATTCCATGCAAATGGAAATCAAAAGAAAGCTGGAGTAGCAATACTCATATCAGATAAAATAGACTTTAAAATAAAGAATGTTACAAGAGACACGGAAGGACACTACATAATGATCAAGGGATCAATCCAAAAAGAAGATATAACAATTCTAAATATATATGCACCCAACAGAGGAGCACCTCAATACATAAACCAACTGCTAACAGCTATAAGAGGAAATCGACACTAACACAATAATAGTGGGGGACATTAACACCTCACTTACACCAATGGACAAATCATCCAAACAGAAAATTAATAAGGAAACACAAGCTTTAAATGACACAAGAGACCAGATAGATTTAATTGATATTTACAGGACATTCCACCAAAAACAGCAGATTACACTTTCTTCTCAAGTGCACATGGAACATTCTCCAGGATAGATCACATGTTGGGTCACAAATCATGCCTCAATAAATTTAAGAAAATTGAAATCATATCAAGCATATTTTCTGACCACAACACTATGAGATTAGAAATGAATTACAGGGAAAAAAGTAAAAAAACGCAAACACATGGAGGCTAAACAATATGTTACCAAATAACCAAGAGATCACCAAAGAAATCAAAGAGGAAATCAAAAAATACCCAGAGACAAGTGACAATGAAATCACGACGATCCAAAACTTATGGGATGCAGCAAAAGCAGTTCTAAGATGGAAGACTATAGCTATACAAGTCTACCTCAAGAAATAAGAAAAATCTCAAATAAACAATCTAACCTTACACCTAAAGGAACTAGAGAAAGAAGAACAAACAAAACCCAAAGTTAGCAGAGGAAAGAAATCATAAAAATCAGAGCAGAAATAAATGAAATAGAAACAAAGAAAACAATAGGAAAGATCAATGAAACTAAAAGCTGTTTCTTTGAAAAGCTAAACAAAATTGATAAACCATTAGCCAGACTGATCAAGAAAAAGAGGGAGAGGACACAAATCAATAAAATTAGAAATGAAAAGGGAGAAGTTACAACAGACACTGGAGAAATACAAAGCATCCTAAGAGACTACTACAAGCAACTCTATGCCAATAAAATGGACAACCTGGAAGAAAGGGACAAATTCTTAGACAGGTATAACTTTCCAAGACTGAACCAGGAAGAAATTGAAAATATGAACAGACCAATCACAAGTAATGAAATTAAAACTGTGATCAAAAATCTTCCAACAAACAAAAGTCCAGGACCAGATGGCTTCACAGGTGAATTCGATCAAACATTTAGAGAATAGCTAACAACCATCCTTCTCAAACTCTTCCCAAAAATTGTGGAGGAAGGAACACTCCCAAACTCATTCTATGAGGCCACCATCACCGTGATACCAAAACCAGGCAAACATACTACAAAAAAAGAAAATTACAGATCAATATCACTGATGAATATAGATGAAAAAATCCTCAACAAAATACTAGCAAACAGAATCCAACAGCACATTAAAAGGATCATACATCATGATCAAGTGGGATTTATCCCAGGGATGCAAAGATCCTTCAATATATGCAAATCAATCAGCGTGATAGACCATATTAACAAATTGAAGGAAAAAAACCATATGATCATCTCAATAGATGCAGAAAAAGCTTTTGACAAAATTCAACACCATTTATGATAAAAACTCTCCAGAAAGTGGGCATAGAGGGAACCTACCTCAACATAATAAAGGCCATATACAACAAACCAACAGCAAACATCATTCTCAATGGTGAAAAACTGAAAGCATTTCCTCTAAGATCAGGAACAAGACAAGAATGTCCACTCTCACCAGTATTGTTCAACATAGTTTTGTAAGTCCTAAGCCATGGCAATCAGAGAAGAAAAAGAAATAAAAGGAATACAAATTGGAAAAGAAGTAAAACTGTCACTGTTTGCAGATGACATGATACTACACATAGAGAATCCTAAAGAAGCCACCAGAAAACTACCAGAGCTAATCAATGGATTTGGTAAAGTAGCAGGATACAAAATTAATGCGCAGAATTCTCCTGCATTCCTATACACTAACGATGAAAAATCTGAAAGAGAAATTAAGGAAACATTTCCATTTACCATTGCAACAAAAAGAATAAAATACCTAGGAAGAAACCTACCTAGGGAGACAAAAGACCTGTATGCAGAAAATGATAAGACACTGATAAAAGAAATTAAAGCTTGTACAAACAGATGGAGAGATATACCATGTTCTTGTATTGGAAGAATCAATATCATGAAAATGACTATACAACCCAAAGCAATCTACAGATTCAATGCAATCCCTATCAAATTACCAATGGCATTTTTTACAGAACTAGAAAAAAAATCTTAAAATTTGTATGGAGACACAAAAGACCCCAAATAGCCAAAGCAGTCTTGAGGGCAAAAAATGGAGCTGGAGGAATCAGACTCCCTGACTTCATACTATACTACAAAGCTACAGTAGTCAAGACAATATGGTAGTGGCACAAAAACAGAAACATAGATCAATGGAACAAGATAGATAGCCCAGAGATAAACCCACACACCTATGGTCAACTAATCTATGACAAAGGAGGCAAGGATAAACAATGAAGAAAAGACAGCCTCTTCAATAAGTGGTGCTGGTAAAACTGGACAACTACATGTAAAAGAATGAAATTAGAACACTCCCTAACACCATACACAAAAATAAACTCAAAATGGATTCAAGACCTAAATGTAAGACCAGAAATGTAAATCTCTTAGAGGAAAACATAGGAATAACACTCTTTGACATAAATCACAGCAAGATCTTTTTTGACTCACCTCCTAGAGTTATGGACATAAAAACAAAAATAAACAAATGGGACCTAAAGAAACTTCAAAGCTTTTGCACAGCAAAGGAAACCATAAACAAGACGAGAAGACAACCCTCAAAATGGGAGAAAATATTTGCAAACGAATCAACAAAGGATTAATCTCCAAAATATACAAACAGCTCATGCAGCTCAATATCAAAAAAACTAACAACCCAATCCAAAAATGGGCAGAAGACCTAAATAGACATTTCTCTAAAGAAGACATACAGATGGCCAAGAGGCACATGAAAAGATGCTCAACATCACTAATTATTAAAGAAATGCAAATCAAAACTACAATGAGGTATCACCTTACACGAGGTAGAATGGGCATCATCAGAAAATCTACAAATAACAAATGCTGGAGAGGGTGTGGAGAAAAGGGAACCCTCTTGCACTGTTGGTGGGAATGTAAATTGATACAACCACTATGGAGAACAGTATGGAGTTTCCTCAAAAACTAAAAATAGAATTACCATATGATCCAGCAATCCCACTACTGGGCATATACCCAGAGAAAACCATAATTCTAAAAGACAAATGCACCCCAACGTTCATTGCAGCACTATTTACAATAGCCAGGTCATGGAAGCAACCTAAATGCCCATCGACAGAAGGATGGATAAAAAAGATGTGGCACATATGTACAATGGAATATTACTCCATCATAAAAAGGAATGAAATTGGATCATTTGTTGAGACGTGGATGGACCTAGAGACTGTCATACAGAATGAAGTAAGTCAGAAAGAGGAAAAGAAATATCATATATTAACACATATATGTGGAACCTAGAAAAATGGTACAGATGAACCGGTTTGCAGGGCAGAAACTGAGACACAGGTGTAGAGAACAAATGTATGGACACCAAGGGGGGAAAGCTGCGGGGGGGTGTGGGTGGTAGTGGTGGGATGAATTGGGCGATTGGGATTGACATGTATACACAGATGTGTATAAAATTGATGACTAATATGAACCTGCTGTCTAAAAAAATAAATAAAATAAAATCCAAAAATTTAAATAAATAATAAATTTTAAAAAAATTAAAAATGAGTTTAGCAAAGTTACTAGAAACAATATTTAAATTCTATATACTAGTTATTTAAAAATCAAATGAAAAGATACCATTTATAATAACTGCAAAAATATCAAATATCATAGAATAAATCTAACAAAGTATATGCAAAACCTGAGTGCAAAAAAACCCTATAAAACACTATTAAGAAAAATAAAATAATATCTAAATAATTGATAGGAAATACATTCATGAATTAGAGTAATCAAAATTGTAAAAAATAATATCAGATGGATCTATATATTTAAAGCAAACCTCCTTTGATTGCTATTTTTATTATTACTATTATTATTAAACTTGACAAGCTATCCAAGGACCAAGAATCGTCAAGAAAATTTTTTAAGAAGAAAAACAAAGCCAGATTCCTGATTATCAAGACCATGAAGCTACAGTTGTTAAGACACTGGCACAGATTTAGAGAATGGTACAAGGAGAGACAAACAGACCAATGCAGCAGAAAGAGAGCCAAAGCAGACAGCTACACAGGGATATCTGATTTATGAGAAAGGTGGTATTCTTGACCAATGGGAGAAAGGGAGACCTCTTCAATGAATAATATTGGAACAATTAAAAATCCCATAGAAAAAGAAAAGAAATTTGACCTCTACGTTACACCATAAACATATATTAATTCCAGATTGTTTAGTCATAAATGTGAAAAAAAATGAAGGAACTTTAAGAAGATATGATAGGAGTATACCTTCATGATTTCAGAGTAGAGAAAGACTCTAAAAATAGGACAACATAAAAAATACAAACTATAAAGAAACCATAAAAGCCCAAATCACATATTTAATTACATTGAAATTAATAACTTCTGTTCATCCAAAGTACATTTAAGAGTGAAAAGGGAAGCCCAGAGAGAAGAAAATATTTACAACATGAACAACAGTTAGAAACTTATGCCAGATATATAAAAGACGTCTACAAATTAAGAAGAAAAAAGATACAATCCAACAGAAAAATGGATAAGAACAAATCACAAAAGAGGCTATTCAAATGGCCAACAAATTCTTCTATCATATTACAATTCCTCAAAGACAAACCGAAAACAAAAGATAAACAAGACACAGAAAAGTGGAGGCCTTTGCTGATTGGCAAGCAGGGAGTGTGGAGGGGAGAAAGCAGGGTGTGCCAGGCCTTAGGCTAAGAGAACCTGGGTGATAATCAATAAAGCTCCGCTATCCTTATCTGTGATGCTTGGGACCAGCCCCTGACATTGAAAAGTTTATCAGTTTTCTGTGGGCCTTTGGATTTTCATTAAATCTTTCCCTGATCCCACACACCAATTCTGCCCTCAATCACAGAGCCCAGTTCCTCTCTGTTGGCTGCTAAGTGTGATCACCCTGAAGAAGGCTTAAGGCTGTTTCTTTTCCCATGCAAAGTGCCTTTTGGAGCTGAACAGACATCTGCAGCTGATTTGTTAGTGGGCGGAAAGGAAGTGTGGAAAATGTAAATTGCAAATTGAATTTTTCTTGAAAAGACAGCTATTGGCTCCAATTTTCAGGTAATCGGTTATGATGCTGTCAAATAAAATCACTCACAATAGGGTCCACCTAATAATAGCAAATGCAGATGACCTCATACACTCTTAACTCCTTGAAAACCCTTGCTTGTGGCTTCAGGCAGAAGACCTCCAGAGAGAAAAACTTGCAAAAAGATTTGACCTGAAATCAATGATGAAATCCTTTGCAGCATTTTAAGAGTAACTGTGTAAAGAGAAAGCAATTACTGTCGTTCATTTAATCACTCCTCTGAAAGTGAGCTGAATTCTTCATTTGGGGGTGAAAGAATCCACTTGAAAATATTACTTTGCAATAGCTTTTACTACAAATGGCCCCAGAAACACTGTCTGGGTATAACAAATTACCAAACACTTGTGAATATTTTAACTCCAAACATAACTTTATACATTGGGCCTATTGGTGAAGTGGAAGCATTTGTACATATTATAATAATAAATAAGAACGCAACCAGTCTTCGGAAGATTCCAAATAATGTAGTGGAAGATACATTTATATTTTTCAAAATATCTTCTATAAAGTAGGTTAGATTTTTTTATTTTATAAAAACTAATTTTGAGTATGCTTCAACTCTACTCCATTCTAGAAAATCAATTTTTAGGAATTACCAATTATTCAACTTCATACATTACAATCTCTATAACTTGAGACACTGATTTATTCATTCTATTTGACAATAAAAAATAAAGTAACCTAAAATAAAATAAAGTAACCTAGTATTACCTTGGTGAAATGTTCTATTAATCTTTCAAGTTTGAAAGTGAATGCCACAGGAAAATGTCAAACAACAGAAAATTTATTAGGGTAATGGAAGAAAATTTAAAGTACTCTTCTAAGTGTCTGGAACTAGGCTATGCCCTGCAACTGCCTTTGAGTTGAAACTTAAATGAGGTATTGAGTTACAAGTGTGTTTGAGTTAACATAACTGGAGAAAAAGTAGAAAATTCTTTGCCCTAATTCCAGAGAATATTGTGTATAGCTGTAAGTGAAAACAGACACGATAGAACTTTTTTCACATTAGTTGACACCCACAAAGTTGATAGCAATGTATATATGATTCATGATCATCCATTAGTCAAACCCTGCACTGCAGAGAGACCTGTAGGATGTAGGACTGGCTTCATGGGCATGTGACATGTGCAGTCACACATGTCCCCAGGCTTAGAAGGGCCTTGCACTTTGTTGGATGTTCGGCTGTCATCGTCTTGAAATTATTAATAATTTATAATAATTTATAATATTTATTAATAATTTTTGAACACTGCAGTTTCATCTTGTAGTGGGCCCCCAAAATTATGTAACTGACCGTCTTTCTTGATGTGAAAACTGAACTGTGACTTGGACCACACTCGATGTCCCCCCATTCCTTAAATATTAAGGAAAATAGTTTTGGCTGTGGTCAAATGTATACAGAGACAAATATTTCTCTCTTCAACCATTTTCCTTTCTTTTCTCGCTCTTCATCCTTAGATGCTCTGTCCTTGACATTGACTATTGTCCACATGTGGGTCTATTATTCCTGGGCTCTCTAGTCTGTTCCATTGATCAATCCCTGTGCCAGACACTAGGTTTTAACTACTACAGCTTTATGATAAATCTTGATATATGATTGTAGAAGACCCCATCTTCTTCAGAAGTGTCTTGGCTATTCTTGGTCCTGTGCTATTCCATATACATTTTAAAAGCAGCTTACTGTATTGTTGGGATTTTAGGAGAATTAAAATCATTTGATTGATTTGATAATTTTAGGACAGGTTAAAATCAGTCAAGAAGAACATAGGCAGAGTCCAGGATATACCAAATATGGAGCTTCTGTTGTCCTCTCCCCCTGGAGTCATGGATGCATTACTTTCCCAGTTTCAGTGTGTGACGATGTGCACAAAGTACTGTCAACCAGGGAAGCTCACCTGGGCCTGGTGTCCAGGGTCTTTACTGGGGCTCCACTACATAAGTAGGAGTCATCACCCACATGGCTGATTTCAGTCTCCGGTTCCCATTTTTCCAATGTAGTCACCCTTTGCCCTAAATTATCCTGTTAGACTCTCCAGTTATCCAAAGTTCCCAGGCAAATAAAGACATTCCTATCAGGCATGATGTACTAAATGCTTAGAGATTATCTCCTAGAAGCTAGGGACAAAGGCCAAACCTCTTTAGGGGCAAGTTTACAATCTTTGCTACACATGAGATAAATAATATAATTTTACCTTCTGACATTAAATCAGCTTTGTATTCCTGGAATGCATTCAACCTGACCATAAATTATTCACTTTTTTATAGATTATGGAATTAGGTTTTATAAGCTTCTGTTTAGGATTTTTACACCTATGTTCAGGAATGAAATTAGACTGTAAATTTTCTATTTAATATCGTTGTAGGGGAAGCAGAACTTTACCTCTACCCTCTTCGGGTCTCTGGCTGGGCCTGAGAATTAAATTAACGTAGGACAGGGCTTCCCTGGTGGCGCAGTGGTTGAGAATCTGCCTGCCAATGCAGGGGACACGGGTTCGAGCCCTGGCCCGGGAAGATCTCACATGCCGCGGAGCAGCTAGGCCCGTGAGCCACAATTACTGAGCCTGTGCGTCTAGAGCCTATGCTCTGCAACAAGAGAGGCCGCAGTAGTGAGAGGCTCGCACGCCGCAATGAAGAGTGGCCACAACTAGAGAAAGCCCTCGCACAGAAACGAAGACCCAACACAGCCATAAATAAAAAAATAAATAAAATTTAAATTAACGTAGGACAGATCAACAGGAGAAAAGCACGTAGGTTTGTCTATGTACATGGGAGCCCCCATAGGAAAATGAAGACCCAAAGAAGCGACTACACCTAAGTGTTTGAACAAAGAAGAGCCATTGTGGAAAAGTAACTAAAATAGATGGAGAGACTAAAGGAAGATAAGAGTGGATTTTAACAAGGTCTGTTTGTGCAGATTTCTCTCTACCTTGACTCTTCATCTCTGTTGATAAGAATGTTTCTTCTTCTTGGTACAGAGGGGGAACATTTCACATGGGAATTTTTATCTCAAGCTTCAAGGTCAGCGTGTCCTTATCGTATCGGTTGTTTTTCAAATGATTTTGGCTCAAAATAATCCTTAAGCCAAAGTGGCATATTTGGGGGCTGCACATGCTGGCACCCTTCACTGTTCTTGTCTAGTTTTGGCATCAAGATTATGCTTGGCACCAAGATGAATTGGGGGCTAGTCTCTCTTTTTGTGGAACCTAAAAGAGTTTTTGTAAAATTGGAATTTCATTTAATAAATATTTGGTAGAATTTGTCTTTTAATATTTGTTAGGATGTGTTAGGTTTTTCTTACAACTTAAATGAGTGTTGGATTTCATCTTTCTTAATGCTTTTCTATTGAGATTATTATATCATTTTTCTCTTTAGAATGTCGGTATTGTAAATTATATCAATGGGCTTCTAATGTGGAACATTTTATAACTTTTGGTTTTGTATGTTGCTGGATTTGATTTGCAAATATTTTTATAATGGTCATAAATATAATAGGCCTACAATTTTTATCTTGAATTCTCTTATGTTATCAAGATTATACTAAATGTATAAAATAAATTTCCCTATTTTTCTATAACAGTTTGTATAAAATAGAGAAGATCTATTCCTTAAAGGATTGGTACAATTGGTTTATAAAACTTCCTGTAAGTGATCCCTTTTTGGGAGGAATAAGTCTGATTACCGATCTATCATTAATGGATACTGGTATTTTGGCATTTTAAAAATACCTTTCTTGAGTCATGTGTTGGTGGTTTATATTTTTCTTAAAAATACCTATTTCATCTATGTTTTCAAAATTACGGTCATAACTTGCTTATTTTATTCTCCTATGATTTAAAATCTCTAATGGAGCTTACACTTCTTCATGTCTAATATTGTTTGCTTATATCTTCTGCCCTGATGAAAATGGCCAGAATTTTTCTTTTCAAATAAACACTTTTGTGTTGATCATCTCTATAGGTTTTTTTAAATGTTATTAATTTGTAAGCTTATCATTATTATTTATTTTACTGCCTTTGGGATTATTGGGGGTTTTCTTCTAGTTAATTGAGTTTTAACTTTAGGCCATTAATTTTCTATTTTCTTATTCTATTATAGATATTTTAAGTCTATTAATACCCAAATACTGCTTTAGCTACATTCCACAAATTCTGACATGTGTTTATCAGTAACAGATGCAAATCCCCTGACTCAGTAGCCTACCTGTGTGTTTGAGTGTCAGCAAGGAGGGCAGTTGGACAAGACACCGGGCTGTGGGATCAGGGAGGAAATGGGTCACATAGTGTGGGGACTTGAGGGCCACTGTAAGGACTTTGGCTGTTGTTATTCAGAGTGAGATGAAAAGGATTTTGAGCAGTGAAAAGATGTGATCTGACTCACTTTAATAGGATCATTCTGGATGTATTAATTACATATGTGAATTTTACAATAAAAATGAACACAGATAGGGAAAACCTTGGCTCTGCCAGTTTTCAAGCAGACTCCCAACAGTATTTCCAAAATCATCTGTTCCATATGTGCACAAGTATAAATTGATAGGATAGCTTTTCATCCAAACAGAATACTTCTTAATATGAAAGAGGACACATTTTATTTTTTTTAATTTATTTTATTGACGTACAGTTGATTTACAATGTTGTGTTAATTTCTGCTGTACAGCAAAGTGATCAGTTATACATATATATACACATTCATTTTCATATTCTTTTCCATTATGGTTTATCACAGGATACTGAATATGGTTCCCTGTGCTATACAGTAGGACCTTGTGGTGTATCCATCCTATATATAACAGTTTGCATCTGCCAGCCCCCAACTCCCAGTCCATCCCTCCCCCATGCCCCTTCTCCTTGGCAACCACAAATCTGTTCTCTATATCTGGAAAGAGGACACTATTAATAATTATGCCGGGAAAACAGGTGCACACAAGGACCGCTATTCATAGGTAAAGCTGGATACATGTCCTCCTATCTATTGAGCACTTACTGTGACTTATGTGTCAGTCCCTCTGCTAGGACACAGAGCCTCATCTGAGAATAAGAAAGGGCCCTTGTGGAAGACAAATCACCTCAATACAATGCGATCAGGGCTATGGAGAATAACAGAGAGAACAAGCCAGGCAGTCCTTTTGTCTTCACAGGCTACTTATGAAGAATGATGGTTTTTAATTAAGGCAGCAGCCTATTTTCAGACTTAGTAATATCCTCCACCTGATCCTTTTTCCTTTTCTCAAAGCATCTTGTTCGATTCAGACATCACATATTGATAAACATTTATGCTTTATCTGTTTTAGATTGTTGTTACATCACTGTATTAGGTTCCTGGCATGGTCATAACAAATTAGTACAAACTCAGGGGTTGAAAATAACAGAAATTTATTCTCTTATCATTCTGGAGGCTGGAGTCCGAAATCAAGGTGTCAGTAGGGGTGGTTCCTCGGAGCCTATGAGGGAAAGATCACTCCACGCTTCTCTGCTAGCTTCCGGTGACTGCAGACAGTCCCTGGTGTTCCTTTGCTTGTACATATCTCCAGTCTCTGCCTCTATCTTCACAACTCCTTCTTCTCTATGGGTCTCCTGTGTCCTTTCCTCTACTTAAAAGGACTCCAGTCATAGGATTCAAGGCCCAGCCTAAATCCAGGATGATTACATCTTGAGATCTTTAACTAATTACATCTACAAATTTCCCAAAAGGTCACATTCTGAGGTTCCGGATGAATTTTTAGCAGACACTATTCAATCCACTGCACTTGCCTAAAATACAAAAAAAAGAAAAAGAAAGAAAGAAAGAAAGAGAGAGAGAGATATGTAATTCTAAAGTATAAGGGAAAAAACTTTTCTAAATGAGACTTTTGAATTTCTTGGTACTTTGTCCTGGATCTGAGGAAATGAAATGTATTTGAGGTGGAATTGCTTTAAAAAGCACTCAGTTGGAAAAAGTAGATGGGTCAGAGGCTAAAGGTCACAGAAAAGAAAATGTTAACCCCTATAGGTGGTGGCTTCTGGGGGGATAATTACATATTGGATCACCCACCAAGCCTGCTTTATAGTTTAATGTGAAAATGTAAATAAGAATGACAGTGTCTCTGAAGCATTTAAAAATGCTTACCCAACATTTATTATTATTATTGTGTTAACAGTTGTGTTAGATGTATAATAGAAAATTGATTGGTACCGATAAGTATTTCACTAAGTCAGCCGCCAATCCTTCCAGTGGCAAATGATTTAGAGTAATTTATTGGCATGATTTAACCCTAATCAGTGCTTGAGAAGCAAGTAGCTGTATTTTAATATTTAATAAGATACTTAAAGATATAACTATACAAACCTCCTAGGTTATTGCCCTTTGTTCAGCATGCTTCTTTGGAAAAACTTTTCTTGGATTTTATGAGAAGTGCTTCTAGAAGAGGAAGTAGATTAACAGCAGGCATGGAACAATGGGTACAAATTACAAAGTGACAGCAGAGAGCAACATTTTTAAAACTTCGAATTACTACAAGCACTTCCAATCAAGGAAGCACTGAGGCAGAAAGCAGATGGGCACCCACTGGGGATGCTATAATATGGAGACTCTCGGGATCCCTTCCATCTCTAAGATTCCATGATGTGCTTGAGCCCTGGAGAAGGGAACACTGCTGAGGAGGCCAGCAGGCCCAAGTGAAGGAGAGTGAGGCAACTGACTTAGAAACCTGGAGGGAAATGCTCCAAGAGCTTCTTGGAAATCCATACCCCAGGCCAAGAGGTGGGCCAGGCAACCATAAGGCAGAGTAATGCAATAGAAATATACCAGCTTTCCAGGCAGGTAGATCTGAATCTTGTAGGTGGGTGTGTCTCCATTCCTTCATATACAGTCATTAAAATTCATATGAGATTAAATATGCAAATTACCTGAATATTAGATGCATGACAAATGGTAGCTGGTATTAAAAACTAGGAAAGAGAAAAGAAATTGTTGCATAAATGGCAAAAATTCTAATCATCGATTAAAACTATTTACATAAGATGTATAAGCTTTTAATACTTTTGAGAATATCTTTTATCATAAAGAGGAACTGTATTAACATAAATGATTACCGTAACATGGGAGTTATTTGCACATATCACTGTGGCAGCCCCACCCTACTGATGTATTGTACGTGAAAATATGTGTTGCTGATGTGGGTACTGAGAAATCAGGTTATCACTGGCCCTTCCTCCTCCATGTCACTTCCCAAACAAGACAATATCTCATGTGCACTGTGTGTTAAAGAGAATATTTTTTTTCTTTCTTTGGAAGAGTGAAATACTTAGAAAAATAATTTTTTAAATTATCAGGATGCTCTCATTAGTACTGAGTTGTTTTTGCTGGAGTGGGTCAAAAATCAGCTTTCTTGCTGCAAGGGTTTACTGAAACAATATGAAATTGATGTTTGATTATCAAGGAATTCAGCTACCTCTGGTACTTTAAAAATAGCGTAACGGGGCTTCCGTGGTGGCACAGGGGTTGAGAGTCCGCCTGCCGATGCAGGGGACACGGGTTCGTGCCCCGGTCTGGGAAGATCCCACATGCCGCGGAGTGGCTGGGCCCGTGAGCCATGGCCGCTGAGCCTGTGCGTCCGGAGTCTGTGCTCTGCAACGGGAGAGGCCACAACAGTGAGAGGCCCGCATACCGCAAAAAAAAAAAAAAAAAAAAAAAAAAAAAAGCATAACGTTCAGTGACTTGAATAGGGCTGGTTTTGATAGATTACTGTTGTGGGAGACAATTCTCCATGGATCTCAAGCCTGCTACATGTTCTCTCAACCACTCTGCACATCTTGCAAACAGAGGCACTGTCTGCCTTTTGTTACACACTATCTTTTCAAGGATGTTTGTGTAGAGAACAACCTTGAGAGATAGAGACTGTGTTTCCCACTGGAGCAAAGGACAGGCCTATCTGCTGCCCAGTGTAATGAATATAATGTCTCTTTTTGGAGCAAAGAATAGTCATGTTTACTGCCCATTACAGAAGATTCCGGTCAGAGTTCTCCTGGGTCACAACCTGCTGGATGCGCAGGTATCATCTGGTCTTTTCCTATCGCCCTTTGGAAGTTGGGGCTTAGGGAGCCGGTGCAAAACATGCTAACATCCTGGCGACAACAGTTGCTGTGAATAATGACACATTCTGAAGCCAAACTACAGGTTTTCCTAACTTCCCCTGCCCCTTACTAGCTGGGCAACGTTACATAAATTACCTAACCTCTCTGTGCTAATGTCCTCATGTATAAAATGGAGATAATTATCATACCTACCTCACATAAAGCAATAAGAACAGGGCTTGATACAGAGTAATTGCTGAACCATTGTTAATTATTTTCATGAGATCATACATATTCCAGGAAATAATTTATCCAAAATGTTCAGGGAAACAAAGGCACAAATCAACCGTTCTACCGCCGTAGACCATTGATCCACTGATCTACTTCTCAAAAGCTGAGTAGCCTAAGGGCAAGAAGAAATAAACATTTTCTGCAGCCCCATCTGTTGGATGGGGGGAATGGGTGCTACTCAAGTCCGACTCACTTTCTCAGCCACTTTGCAGAAATAAAGATGAGGTAAAGGGCTTCCCTGGTGGTGCAGTGGTTGAGAGTACGCCTGCTGATGCAGAGGACATGGGTTTGTACCCCGGTTGGGGATGATCCCACATGCCGCGGAGCGGCTGGGCCCGTGAGCCATGGCTGCTGAGCCTGCGAGTCTGCAGCCTGTGCTCCGCAACGGGTAACGAGAACAAAGTCCTTTTCATAAGCTTACAAGAGCCTTTCCTTTTTCATCTAAAACTTACTCACTGAGGTTTTTCAGAGTAGTAGTGTGGGGCTGCCGCCCTCTGGTGGTGCTGTCGTGCATTACGCCTTAGGGTCACACAATCTGGGGTATTAAAACCATAGTAGCGATGACTAGCATGGCAGTTTGCCAAGCTCTTTCAAGTGTTTCGCATTCGAGCCTCACAAAAACGCTGTGGGGCATGAGGTAGGAGGAGCGAGTGATCTGAAGTCAGAATTCAGTTGTTTGGTAATTCACTAAAAATATACTAAGTACCCACCAAGTACCAGGCACTAAGCAGATCTCCCAGTGGCCTCAGCTTTCTGGCCCTTTAGCACTTACCAGTTAAACCTCATCAAAAGCAAGCCCATTCTTGTTTCTAACCTTTTTTCTTTTTTTTGGTTAAGAGGGGAATGAGTGTTGGGTGGTATAAGCATAGGTGGGCCAGGAGAGTTCTGTAGCATTCTGGTTATGGTGCTTTCCGGATGGACTTTATATTTGCAGTCTGAGTGGTTAAAGACGCAGAACTCAGTGACTAATTCTAGCATGCCTAGAGCAGACCAGTAAAGAGTAAGTGGGACAATTTGTAAAGTCGTGTGTGTATACAAATTATATATTTTTAAAAGCCAGAGGAGTGTCTGACTTCCTAGAAGCTGGGATTTTTCAGCAACGAGGTATCAGGTGAGGTGACATTTCCTATCAACTCCTAAATGCAAAGAAATCAAAACTACAGTAAACAATATTTAGACTAATGGTAACTAGAAATGTTACACCTAAAACACATAGGGGACAATAATAGCGATAAGCAAATAAATAAATGGAGAATTGGCTCTAAAATGAAAGTCACATGTATCTTGAAAATACCTGTAATCACTCATGGAGTATATTGATCATATTGATTTTTTAAAACAAATAATGCATTTCAGGGCTTCCCTGGTGGCGCAGTGGTTGAGGGTCCGCCTGCCGATGCAGGGGACACAGGTTCGTGCCCCGTCCGGGAAGATCCCACATGCCGCGGAGCGGCTGGGCCCGTGAGCCATGGCCGCTGAGCCTGCGCGTCTGGAGTCTGTGCTCCGCAACGGGAGAGGCCACAACAGTGAGAGGCCCGCGTACCGCAAAAAAAAAAAAAAAAAAAAGAATGAAAAGGTTAAGAAAATAGGAGACTGGAAAACAATTCGGCTTTTTTGGGGGGGGTGTTTCCGTATACTATTGACATTTGCTTATTCTTTGCACAAGTAGAGGAGAGACAGAGAGTGAGACCCAGCAGAATATTTAAGTGCCAAGACTAATGGAGGCAAATATCACTCCTGCCCATATTCTAGGGACCAGAGCTGTTATTTGACTCCTTCCAAAAGCAGTCGGGGCTGGGAAAGGCAGTCTTCCTGGCCCCAGGCAGAAAATGCAATGATTTGGTTTCTCTGCAACAGACAAGGCCTGGAGTTTCTCTTCTCTCCCTCTCAACGCTAAACATGGTCTGTCTGGCTATTGGGCCTTTACACCCGATGTTGTTTGCATCTCTCTTAGCTTATCTTTTCCAACCAGGTGGTAAGATCCAGAAGAGAAATCATGGCTTAAAATTCTTATACTAAATCACACCCAGCATGGGGCCCTGTGTGCTCAGAAATTCCTTGCTCTTACTTAGTGCATTTCAATTTACAAGGTATCTTCACAGATTTATGGCATTGTGGATTGCTGAAATGGAGGACCACTATTTCTGACTTTAGGGTATACAAATGTTTGGATAAGTTGCAGAAGGTTGAGCAAAGCAAATGTTTTCATTCCATGCAGTTCAGCCAGGCCCACATAGATAGACCCTCTCTCTTTCACCACTAAAATAAACTCTGTTGGGTCATGCTGTACTTTTCTTTTATCACTGCTGGCATTTTATTTGAATGTGTACATCGATGCTCATAAGTCAGATGGAGGTTTCCTTTTTTTGTGTGCTATCTTTTCCATGTTTTGTATCAGGGTTATATTCGTTGGAAATGAATGATCCCATATAGCAGAGCCCTGCACAGGAGTCCCCATCTCTGAGTCTCTGATTGGAGGGCAGGTGTCAGGGGGGCCGCCAAACCCAAATTTTATACTGGGAAACCACAGAAATGTGGGGATTTTTGTTATAGCAGCAAGCATTGCTTTTCCCAACTCATACATCCTTCTCATCTCAGGTCCTGCCGACATCCTAGGTGACTTCTATGGCCACATGGATGACCTCCAAGCCTTAGCCTCACGGTTCTTCCTAACCTCACTAGCCTTCATGACCTCATTTCCTCTACTGCCATTTAGCTACAATCCTGAGCTTGTTATCCCCTAGAGCTGCTATTCCTCAACAATTACAAATTCTAACAGACACTCCCTTCCCCAACTTCCTTTCCTTGCACTATAGCCGCTGCCTTGCTCTTTGATACCCTCAAGAGCTCTTCTCCACTTTTCTGCCCTTCCTGCCTTCACCTTCCTTCCCTGACCACATGTATTAGTCTACTAGGGCAGCCATAACAAAAGCTGTAGGCCAGGTGGCTTAAACAACAGAAATTTATTTTCTCACAGTTCTGAGGGCTGGTAGTCCAAGATCAAGGTTTTGGTTGATTCGGTTTCTGGTGGTGAGAGCTCTCCTTCTGGCTTGTGGACGGCCGCCTTCTCATGTGTCCTCACATGGCCTTTCCTTGATGTGTGTGCATGGAGAGACAGCTCTCTGGTGTGTTGTTTTTGTTTTTGTTTTTTAATTTATTTAGTTTTATTTTTGGCTGTGTTGGGTCTTCATTGCTGCACGCAGGCTTTCTCTAGTTGTGGCGAGCGGGGTTACTCTTTGTTGCGGTGCGCGGGCTTCTCATTGTGGTGGCCTCTCTTGTTGCAGAGCATGGGCTCTAGGTGCATAGGCTTAAGTAGTTGTGGCACCCGGGCTCAGTAGTTGTGGCTCTCAGGCTCTAGAGTGCAGGCTCAGTAGTTGTGGTGCATGGGCTTAGCTGCTCCTTGGCATGTGGCATCTTCCCGGACCAGGGCTCGAACCCGTGTTCCCTGCATTGGCAAGCGGATTCTTAACCACTGAGCCACCAGGGAAGTCTGCTGGTGTCTCTTTCAATAAGGACACTAATCCTATCAGATAAGGGCCCCACACTTATGACTTCACCACACCTTAATTACTTTATCAGAGGCTCTGTCTCCAAATACAGCCACATGGGCATTACGGCTTCAACATATGAGTTTGGAGGGAGGGGCACAAACATTCAGGTCATAACACCACCTTGTTATCAATAATCCATAAGCTCAGTTACTCCCAAGCTAACTACCACCCTGAATTCCCTTGACCACTTGTCCTTCCATCCCACCAGTTTGGAGAAACTAAACATAGATCAATCCCAGGGCCCACTTTCTCTGCTCCTACACCTACCCTGCTAGGGAAAAAAAAATCACACAGAAGTGTAGACATGTTGTTGTCTTCAACTTGAAAACCCTCTACATTTCCCTAGTTATATCTCTATCTTATTTTCCATGAAGGGGTCCAGAGTATGCCACTGGGACATAAAAATTATTTTGAGCTGAAGGCATTTGAGAATCAGCAGATGCAGGAAGAGATTTTTTTTCTGAACTCCCCTTATCTGCCTGAAAGCAGAGCCTCCCAAAAGAACTCAATTGTCATCAATCCCTTTCCCAGGAGTTTCACAGTCAGACAAGATTGACTCCTAGCACTGGAGAAGAGAAATTGGCACCAGAATAAGAGAACGCCTAAGCAGGTATTGTCATAAAACTATCATATCTGCCATTTAGCCTCCTAAGGGCCCATTTATTTCCCCCCAAATTATTTGTTTTCCTTTCTCCTTCTCCCCTTCCCTTATCAAGATGGTATATAAGCCCCAAATTCTAACCACCTCCCTAAGTCACATTTTTTTCTGGGAACTTCTTTGTATGTATGTGAATAAAAATCTGTGTTTTCTCTGTCTCTTGTCAGCTTGATTCACAGGACTCCATGAATGAACCTAAGAGGGTAGAGGAAGTTTTTCCTCCCTGGTACCCACAATGACTATTTCAAATCTTCTCTACTTTCTTTAAGTTCCTCCCCAATCTGTCACTTCCCCTCACCCTCATCAAATGACCTCCTTTCCTATTTCACATAGAAATTGAGATCTTCAGGCAGATATCTCCTCAACTTCCTACCCAGTCCTCCAAATCTCTTTTTTCCCCTTCCCTCTTCATTGAATTGAATTGATGTCCCTTCTGTCCCCCCCCCCCCACGCATTCATTGCCTCCCTCCCTCCCTTCCTTGCTTCCTGCTGTCTTATGCCTTTGCTTTGCTGTCTTTATGCCCTATCTTAGCTAGATCTTCAGTCTCTCCTCTACTGGCTTTTCTACTCCAGCATTTAAATATGCCCACGCCTTCTGAATTTCTTGATTCCAGCCCTCTCTTGATTCCACAATCCCCCTGCATAGCTCAGGCTCTATCTTTTGTTCTCCTTCCCTCACATACAAACTTCTTGAAAGAGATGTCTGCACTTCTTTATTCCTTATGCATTCCTCAACCCACTGCCATATGCCTTCCTCCTCCACTTTACTTCTGCCAAGGTCACCTGTTTCTAAATCCAGTGAACATTCACATCAAGGAACATTCCTCTTCCTTGATTTCTCTAATGTATTTGGCCCTGCTAGAAACACCTCCCTTTCCTCATTTGGCATCACTGATACCATCCTTCTCTGCATTGGCTCTTGCTTCTTTGGGCCCTCCTTTTCTGGCTCCTATTCTTCCAACTACTCAGATATTTTCTCCTCTGTTCCATCCTCTTCTCTCCTCTTGCTAAATATTCTCTGATATGTTTCATCTACTCCCATGGCTCGAACTGCTAACTACATGTGGACTCAACACCAAAATCGAAATCTCTGTCTCAGCTCTTTCTTCTGAGCTTTAGGCATCTTCATTCATCTTTGTACTAGACATTTCTTCTGTAGCCCTACAGGCTACTCAAACTCAACCTGTCCAAAACAAAACTCATTTTCTCCTTCCTCAAATATATCTCCCATCTTGGAGATTGGCACCATCCTTGACTGTACCACCCAAGCTATAAATCAGAAAGTAAATCTGATGCTCTCTTCAACCTTCCTCCAGCTAATCAGGCAGCAGTCTTGTCAATCCTAGCATCTTAACATCTCCCAACTATGGCCCCTCCTCCATCTCCATCACCATATCTCAGTTCAGGCCTTTATCATCTCTTCCTTGGATCATTCTTATAGCCTCCTAATAATCTGTTACTCCCTCCTCACTGCAGTCAGAAATCTCTTTCTAAATTATGCAGGGGAAGAAAAATTGTTTTCCCTCTACCCATCTGAGGTTCATATACTGCAAATTCGACTAACAAAAGCAGATTAATAAGAGAAAAACAAACAGAAGTGTATCAACATGGGCATCACGCATACACATGGGAGTTCTCAGTGATGAGTAACTCAAAGGGGTGGTTAGAACTTGGGCTTATATAGCTTCTTAAGAAAAGAACAATACGTTTTTAGAGAAGTCACAAGACAAAGGTGAAGGTCTTCAGTTTTCTAAGGCAGCAAATTGTGGGAAGGTAAATATATGGGAGAACTAATAGAAGACAAGGGCTAGTTAATAAAGTTTGTTATATAGATTCCTCTGGTGCTGTCTCTGGGCTAATAAGAGTTAGAGTTGTCTCCAGTGATCTACTTCTGTCCTTCCTGGTAAAGAGGGGAGGGGGGAACACCTTTATAAATTTACGTTCTGCTTTAGGTAAATAGAAGCAAAGTAGAGAGCTTCTCTGATATCTGCTTCTTCTCAATTGGCTTCAGCACAAAATAATCCTTAAGCCAAAGTGGCATTTTTGGGGTGGCATATTCTGCAACCCTTCAGTTACACATCTGTTCATATCACTGCAGTTGCTGAAATTCACAGATTGACCTCATGGCTTTCAGAATAAGGTTGAAATGACTTGGGGTGGCACATAGGACCCTTCATGATCTGACTTCTGCCTTACCTTTCTAGCTTCCCCTTTGCGGGGTTCCTACCTCTACCCATCCTCAACTATAGTTCTGGCAAAACCAAACTACTGGTACTGAATGTATCACATTCTCTCTAATCTCTCAGCGTTCACGCATGCTACTCCCTCCAACTGGACTGGAATCCCCTCCCTCCGACTCTACTTCACCTTACAACTCATTCTCCAAGGATTGTTGTGGGGTATTATAGCCTGAGGAAGACTTTTCTGGACACTCAGTACTACTACCACCCTTCTTTGTTCTCCTATAATGCTTTGTGCGTATCTTTATTATTACCCTCGTGTGAGCTGGAAATGACTTGTCTGTCTAATTTCAATCAATGAAATCCTCAAAATTGTGCCTCTTTAATCTCTCTAAAAACCTGTCCTACTTTTGCTACTGGGCCACTGTAAAGTCTTCTATTGGTTTCCCTGTTTCCATTCCTCCCTTCTCCACAACCAACCCATCTCAGCATCATTACCAGAAGCATCTTTTTCAGATGCAGATTGAATTAATATGTCTTCTCTGCTTCAAAGGGGTCTTTCAAGGAGGGCTTAAATCAGAAATGGTTCAGAAAATGTTACTTTCACATATGAATGAATGAAGTCAGAGACGGCTTCATAGAAGTGGGATTTTGCTAAAACATTTTAGGATTAATAGACTATCGATCAGTGGGAAATACCACGGAGAATATTTTAGGTGCCTCTTTAAGGACCCTGAATAGGCTAGATTTGAATGCATTGTTGAGAGAGAAGAATTGTGGGAATGAATACTGGAAAAATTGCCTGGAGACAATCTAAGGAGAATTTTGAGTGCAATCTGAAAGGGTTGCACCATTAAATGTGTTTTATGCAAGACAAAATTGGGTTCTGCAACTAATTTCCCTGCTTCAGACTGATACAGTTTAGGAAACTTAAATGGGAAGTGAAAGGAATTATTTTTCATTATCATTATTAGGTGACATCATATTATTGATCCCAAAAGACTGACGGAAATCTCAATGTCATGGCAATGCCACCCCACTCTCTGCCAGAAAAGAAGCCAAGAGATGTGTTGGGAGGGAAAGAGCTGAGGGGGCAGATCGAAATCATTTTAAGAGCTGCAATTTTAATGTTCTGCTATGAAAATTACTGAGATATAGACTGACCTAGGAAACATTGTTTAAAAGAAAACTGTCAATTACTGTCATATGTAACCAAAGCCAGTGCCTGTTTCAATGCTTAATTTTTTAAATGTGTATCAATTATAAGATAATCATATTCTTATAAGAGAATCTCACCAATAAGAATAGGAAAAATTAGGGGGGAATATGCCATTATTTAAAAAGAAAATAATATGCTACAAATATTTTGTCTTCAGAGAATATGATAGGCTATTTAAGAGGATGCTCCAGTGTAAAAGCTTGGTTATCAAATTCAGATGCTTCAGGGAAGGACTCTTCTTTTGTACCACAAAATAAATAGTTTCCATTAGGGCAAGGTTCCCCTCAATGGTCTGAATCATCTTTGACTGGCTAATAATTAAGCCAGTGATTTTTAATTTTTAAAACTACTTTGAGACAGGGAAAGTTTGAATTAATGTAGATTCTGTTATTATTCTTAAATGCTTTTAAGACAATGAATTGAGAATAGCAATGCCTGGATTAGATTTCCAGACCTACAGTGATTGAAGAACTTCCACTGCATTATGTCAGTTAGTCAACAAATACATCTTGCTGCTAAAAACAAACAAACAAAAAACTGAGTACAATGTGCTGATGAGCTACATGTTTTGTAAACCGAGTTTAAGTCACATAATTATTTCTCAGGAACATATTAAATATTAGCTATCATGATTTTGAATGCGGGTTGTGACAATATTGTGGGATATTTTATGACACTTAAAGGAATATTTAAGGCTAGTGAAAGGGAGGTCTGTTGAATTGAATGTAAGTATCTTCCTCCTGCCCTCTATTAGAAGGACATTTACTGATAAGGCAGCAGCCTTAGGAACAACATGAAAGGTGATCTCTACTGGTTACATACCATTTAAGAAAGACTGGTGGTCAGCCATAAAAAAGAATGAAATACATAATGCCATTTGCAGCAACATAGATGGACCTAGAGATTATCATACTAAGTGGATTAAGTCAGACAGAGAAAGACAAATACCATATGATATCACTTATACGTGGAATCTAAAGTATGACATAAATGAACTTATCCACAAAACAGAAACAGACTCGCAGACATAGAGAGCAGACTTGTGGTAGCCAAGGGGAGGGGGTTGGGGGAGGGATGGATTGAGAGAGTTTGGGATTAGCAGATGCAAACTAATATGTATAGAAAGGATAAACAATAAGTTCCTACTGTATAGCATAGGGAACTGCATTAAATATCCTGTAATATAGCTATAATGGAAAAGAATATGAAAAAGAATATATATATGTGTGTGTGTGTAACTGAATCACTTTGCTGTATAGCAAAAACTAACACAACATTGTAAGTCAACTATAGTTCAATAAAATAAAGTTTAAAAAAAAGAAAGACTGGTGATTCAATGAGTTGAATTTAATGTTAGAAATTGAGCTGAATGATAAAACGTAAAGTTTTTCAGACTATAAAGGCAGATATCAGCAGAGTCTAAACTATGAGATTCTAAAGCATGTATTAGTCTAGGAGAGTAGTACTAAAGCTTTTCTAGACTAAAATTAAAATAATTATTAAACAAGTAGTGATTTAATAAAAAAAAAGAAAGAAAGAAAAAGACAAAAAAGAGTGAGAAAAAGGAAGGGAGGGAGGGAGGGCGCAAGGGAGGAAGGAAGGAAGGAAGGAAGGAAGGGAGGGACATGGGAAAAGAAGAGAAAATTTAAAGGAACTGACTTAATACTTGGGGCCAAATTCAGTGGGATTTTTTCCCCATGAGAATAAAACCAAACATAAGACAATAAACATGCATAATATGTATGGACACAAATTTTGTAGGCGCTGCCAAAATGATAATGCTGCTTCTATTTTCAGAAATATTTTTATTGGACACACTCAGTTGATTTTATCCAGCTGTCAGCGAATACTTTCTGGAAGTTGCCAGAAAGTGAATTGAATGTGAACATTTAAAACAATGAGTAAATAATCTTAATCCATCCATGAGCATAAAGAAGGGCCTGTGGGGTTTCCCTGGTGGCGCAGTGGTTGAGAGTCCGCCTGCCGATGCAGGGGATACGGGTTCGTGCCCCGGTCCGGGAAGATCCCACATGCCGCGGAGCGGCTGGGCCCGTGAGCCATGGCCGCTGAGCATGTGCGTCCGGAGCCTGTGCTCCACAACAGGAGAGGCCACAGCAGTGAGAGGCCCGCATACCGCAGAAAAAAAAAAAAAAAAAGAAGGGCCTGTGGGCCAAAAGGCTTCCATATCTGCTTGTTGGCACAGGTATCGAGGTGTTCCTAGACCTGGTTTGTGTAGGATGTGCTTTCAGAATTGTTTTTCCAATGGAAAAGCTAGGTTTATGATGAATATCTTCAGCCTTAAAAGGTCTTCCTGGTGGCCAATAGTAGCATCTTTTCCTGAGATGGCTGCCTGGGACTGGAGAACGTCTGCTGCTTGTGCTAGATGGATTCAGACAAGCTCAGGTAGGGATCTGGCCCTTGAGTTCACACTCAAAAGTTCCCCAATGCAATGATGAGCATTCTTGGTTCTTCTGTTACAAAGAAAATATAATGGCGTGGCTAAGATGCCTGGTTACCCAGCAGCACGTGGCTTTTGTACCAACCCCGGGCAGAGGGAGGACCGTGAGCCAGGCAGGAGTTTGGCCAAGGGATGTACAATCACATCCCATTTCAGCTACCTGCTAGCTCTGTTAGGTAACCTCAGGCAAACTTGCCCATCTGAGAGTGGGTCTACTGATGCCTGCCTCCCAGGGATGGCGCACTTCTGTGCAATTATGTCAGCAAGAATCTGTGTGCCAAGCGCACAGACCAGTCACGGTGCCTAGAGCCGTCATTCTTGGCGACTCTGAGGTGCCACAGCTCAGACTTTGATAATTGGTTGTTTTTTAAAATGAAGCTAAAAATGATAGAATCTTTACCTAACACCTAGGGATATCTGGCTGCCTGCCTCCAACAAAGGTACACTAATACCAAATTCAGACTATTAATAATGAATCAAAAAGAGTGGGCTTTACCCCAGAAACCAATTGAAGTACAGCCAAGGGCTTTGAAACCAGACAAACTTGGGTTCAGATCTTCACTTCTTAATAGCCACGTGGCCTTGGGTAAGTAATTCATTTCTGTCAATTTTCTCCTACGTAAGATGGCTTCATGGTACTTACTTCAGTATGGCGTTGCCTAGATTAAATGAAACAATGTGTATGAGCGCTGGCTCTGCCGCTGACTGGCTGGAGGACCTTGGGCAAGTTTCTAAATCTCTGTGCTTCAGTTTGCGTGCAGGTCAGAGGCTTTCAGTCATCCCTAATTCAGAGGTTTTTCAGAGGATTACGTGGAAAACAATTAAAACAGGGGCTGCCACATGGTGAGTACTCACTAAATGTTAGCCATTCATTTTTTCATCGTCACTTCTTTTTTCTTAATAAATTTATTTATTTTATTTATCTATTTTTGGCTGTGTTGGGTCTTCATTGCTGCACATGGACTTTCTCTAGGCGAGCGGGGGCTACCCTGTGTTGCGGTGTGTGGGCTTCTCATTGCGGTGGCTTCTCTTATTGTGGAGCACGGGCTCTGGGCGTGCGGGCTTCAGTAGCTGTGGCACACGGTGTCAGTAGTTATGGCTCGCGGGCTCTAGAGCGCAGGCTCAGTAGTTGTGGCGCACTGGCTTAGCTGCTCTGCGGCATGTGGGATCTTCCCGGACCAGGGCTTGAATCCGTGTCCCCTGCATTGGCAGGCGGATTCTTAACCACTGCGCCACCAGGGAAGCCGTCATCATCACTTCTTATTCAGCGATGTTATTATAATAGCCAGAAATTAGGTTGATTAGATGACAATAGCACAGACTTGAAAAAAATGCTTTAACCATATAGAGTATAAAACGGCAAGAGGAGTAACCTCCTAAAAGCAGTATGCAGGTTCTTGCTCTCTTGAGTTTAGCCTTACACAGACTCTCAGTGGAACGGAAAGAGGGGTCCAGGTGGAGGAGAGAAGCAGTAGCTGTTTTGGAAAATACTGAGAGAGGAGAGGACCACTCTACAGGAGCGAACCACCCATGAGCCACCAACGCTGGCCCCGCTGCCATCTTTTTTTTTTTTTTTTTTTTTTTTTTGCGGTACGCGGGCCTCTCGTTGTTGTGGCCTCTCCCGTTGCGGAGCACAGGCTCCAGACGCGCAGGCTCAACGGCCATGGCTCACGGGCTCAGCCGCTCCGCGGCATGTGGGATCCTCCCGGACCGGGCCACGAACCCGTGTCCCCTGCATCAGCAGGCGGACTCTCAACCACTGCGCCACCAGGGAAGCCCCGCTGCCATCTTTGAGTATCACCATCATCTTGCATTTCACTGTTCACCAAGCACCTCCCATCACACACTTGACCCTCCCCTGGAGTAGGTGGATATTCTGAGTGGCCAACCCTCATGTTACACACCCCACCCCTTTCAGGTTTTTCCTTTTGCCTGGTGTTCTCTGTGGTAATGTAACTTTTTCCTCATACCAGGAACTAATTCAGAAAATATGTTGCCATGGAAGTTGCTGGAAGTTTCCACGTATTGACAAGGAAAAGAGGTAATTGACCTGTCGCACCACACCACCTCCCCGGAGCTCATCTTCAGCTGCACTCAGGAGTCACTGAGTAAACACAGCATCTCTGCTGTGTGGCCTCTGAAGCAGGCAGGATGCCTCTTGACGGAACTAGATTCGAAAAAAACCCCAAAAAACACCTGCTCCAAAGATAGGAGACAGTGTCTTAAAGCTGTGTCAGGCTTACTGCCGGATACCTTTTAAGCCCAGTCTGATTCTTTTCAGGCCCTTGACACATGCTAATTGGCATCACTCACTCAGCAGACGCTGAGAGGAGACTGGCTCGCTTCCTGCTTCTCCTGTACCCAGCAGGACATCTTTCCGTAAACACCAAACGGGATGCCTTAAATAATGAGAAAATATGTGAAATGGGACTTAGATGTATTTAGACCGTTTATTCATCACTGAATATGGCCAAGACCTTCTTGCGCTCTTTTGGGGGGTGAAGAAGAGTGTCACAAACTGTGGGACAAAGTAGAAAATGTGACACGTGGAAACCAACTGTTGTCAGCACTATTTGCCCGCTGTGGCCTTTCCTCACCTCAGTGCGCAGCCTCACAGCTCCTTCCTGAGTGTGTTTCACTCATTGGATAAATATTTATTTGCAGATATTTATTTCTACTGTTCTTGGCGCTGGGAACACAGCACACACACACACACACACACACACACACACACACACCTGCTAAAAATTCTTGCCCTCGTGGAACTCCACAGTAACATTCAAAATACATGGGACGTCAGTTGGCGACGAATTTGATGCAGAAAGATAAAACAGGAAAAGGGGAGACGGAAGGTGGGCTTGGGGTGGGATATCCAATTTTAAATAAATTGGTCAGAGGCCTCGCTGAGGCAACACTTGAGCAAAGACCCAAAGGAGGCAAAGCCAGTCAGGCAGGAATCGGGAAAAGAATATTCCAGGCACAAAGTGGTAGCGTGCCTGGTGAGCACAGAGGCCGACGGGTGGGCGCAGAATGAGGGGGGATGGGGCCGTGGCAATGAGGCCAGAGAACTGGCAGGGGTCGGGGAAGGGTTAAAGACCATTATGAGGACCCAACCATGGCTTTACAGTCACCTGTGCAACTTTTAAAACCAAGTGATGGGGATTCCCTGGTGGCGCAGTGGTTGAGAGTCCGCCTGCCGATGCAGGGGACGTGGGTTCGTGCCCCGGTCCGGGAAGATCCCACATGCCACGGAGCGGCTAGGCCCGTGAGCCATGGCCGCTGAGCCTGTGCGTCCGGAGCACAACGGGAGAGGCCACGACAGTGAGAGGCCCGCGTACAGCAAAAAAAAAAAGAAAAAAACAACCAAGTGATGGTTGGATGGAGCCGAGGCCTGGGAGTGTTTCTGAAGTCTCCACTGGTGCCTCCCGGGAGTGGTCAAGGGTTGAGACACACTGAGTCCAGAGGAAGGACATGAGCTAGCTTACACTTCAGAAGGATCATGGTGGCTGTAGTTTTAAGAGCAGGCTGTAGGAGGACAAGGGTGGAAGCAGGGAGACCAGCAAGGCTACAGCAATAATTCAGTGAGGGATGCTGGGGGCTTGGATGGGGATGGAAAGGAGCTGGTGAGAAGAGGTCAGATGCCTCCAGCTAATTTTGAAGGTAAAGCCACGGGGACTTCCCCACTGATGGAATGGATATAGGGTATGAGAGCAAAAAGGAGTCAGACTTGACACCAAGCTCGGGGGCTGAGCAGTTGGAAGGATGGGGTTGCCATTTGACTGAGATGAGAAAGACCACGGGAAAAACCACGTTTATTCAACAACCCAGAAGGCATTTCTAGGTCAAATATAAACACGTTGCATGGAAATGCCCATAGATAGTGACATACTCTGCGCCTGGTACTTTCCAGGGGTCAAGAATGCCTTTAAGAGGGACAGGGTGGGGTGGGGCTGGAGGGCGAGTTTCTATAGCCAAGTATGGTTAAGGTAGTTTGATAGCAAATAATAAACACGTGTTCCAAGCATTTTCCAAAAATAAACTGAGGAGATAAAGACATAGCCAGGAAAAATTTCCCATAAATGCCTCTGCCGCCATCTCCTCTAAATCTTTAGGATCCTGTGGGAAAAGGCTTTGTTGCCTTGCAAGAATCCTGGCAATGGCCCTAAATTCAAGAGCTGTAAGGGATGCTTGGTGCCTCTCCCTTCTCCCCAAGTGTGCAGTACTGAAAACTGAACAGAATTAGAGAGTACTCTGCGTGACAAACAGCAGGGGAGTTAGTCAGCCACCTTATTGCGATAAGCAGGCAGTCCTTAAAGGGCGATGCCTGAGTCCAGCTCCTCAGGGAAATCTCAGACCCTTTACAGGGCTGCATATAATCTCATTTTCCAAAACCCTGTCAAATGCCTAAGATGCTTAACGTTGACCAATTAAATGAGAAAAAAAATTGTAATAACATTCTTTTAGCAATCAATAACAATCAACATGTGATTTGATTTGTCATTCAAATCACTTCATTTCGGACTAATTAAGTCCTATTTAAGGTCCTTATTCACATTATAGATTATGATTAATGATATAATTTTTTTAATTGAATCCTTACGTGAATAAGATTAACACAAATATTTCCTGACAAACTTGGCCCGGGATCAAGAACGACATTTCCTCTGGGTTTTAGGAAAGAGTCAAAGTTATTATAAATGGTTGCTTAGGGGAGTTATGGCTATTTTCTCCACTTATTTGAAGTAGGTCAGATTGAGAGCTCAAGGCTTCCCTAAGGTTGTAATTAAGTATGAATATTAAAAAACTGAAAACAAATAAAAAATAAACAGCCTTCTTAGGCTTTCACATCACAGGCCTTTCATTAAGTTTGTACCTCAGGCAAGATCCTTTTCTTTGGAAAAAAGAATATAGTTAAAAAAAGAAACAGATTAAAGAAAACCAAAACAAACAAAAACCCCTGTGCCATAGCTCTTGAAGTCTAGACTCCTAGAAAGATTCACTCAAGCATGAACGCTTTGGAGACGTATTTAAGCGGACAGAGCTGAGGCAAAAATGCACACAAACACTCAATAAGCAGCCTGAACTGTTGTAATTCAATCCTGCAGGTCGGTCACATCTTTCTGTCTCTTCCCACCCAAATCATTTACTCTTATAAAACTGGCTTAGTCAAATCAATATCTAGGCTAGCAATGTAAATTTAGTTACAGTGAGGCTTGGATAAACATTAGCTCTGAGGTATTTCTTGGTCCATAGAGTGATAACTGAATTAAGTAGCATTATTTCATCATTACTGTACGAAGCCCACATTGTTACACAAGAGAAGCTAATATTTCTAACTCTTTTTAGCTTGGCCAAATGTGCTATAAGCCTTTACATGAGCCAATTTACTATGCATCCTCCTTGAAGAGCTACGAAATAGGACCACAAGGCAGCTACATTTTCAGCGAGGATGGAATGCGGAATGAGAAGGGTTCACGCTGGGCCGCATCCAGAGGACCAAGTGATCAAACTACCGAAGGGGGCCCACTGCAAGGCAGTTCCGAGCGCACCAATGCCGTGTGTCCTACAGCCGCTCTGGTTGAATCCCCAGTGCCCCAGAGTACGTTCACAATCCTGCCTTCCATCCTGTCTGCACGTCCAGCTGTGGACAACAAACCAGGCCTCTCCAAACACAGAGGCCTCCTTGGAGCCTCCGCTCAGGCATCCTTTCTTCAGGAAAACTCCCCTGACCTCCCTGTCTTTGGGCCCTTCTCTAGCAGCGCATTTGCCTCATTAAAGCTGTGTTTCTGCCTCTCTTCAAACACTGGGAGCAGCTGGATTGTTGTTGATCTCTGGGTCGAGCTCAGGGACGGGCACGTATTAGGTATTCAATACTGTGTGTTGAATGAATGAATGAATATAATTGAAAAGCTGACATGCAAACACCTACTATGGGCTAGGTGCTGGATAAAGGGATAGAAGACATCTCCTCAAGTAGCTAGGATCTGGTCAGGAAGATGAGGAATGTGAATAGAGACAGAACGATAAAAGCCAGCATCGCTTAAGGGCCAGAGCAGCGAGCTGCCGAGGGGAGGGGGAATCACTGCGGGACAGGGTACGGAGTCTTGAAAGAAGAGCCAGACCGCTGGAGGAAAGGTCTCCTGAAGCCAGATAAGCAGAGGGCAAAGGGGACATGATGAGCAAAGCCCTCTTATGGAGCTGGAAAGTATTACAGTTTAGTCTATTACAGTACAGCCATTAAGAGGCTGGGTTCTGGATGGATCCAGACAAAACCGGATCCAAATGGACGTAAAAATACCTTCCTCATAGGTATGGGACAAAATATGTAAAGCCCTTATCATGGAGCTTACATATAAAAATGTTACTATTTTTTTGTTTTTATAATTTTATTGGAGTATAGTTGATTTAAAATGTTGTGTTAGTTTCTGCTGTACAGGAAAGTGAGTCAGTTATACATATACAAACATCTACTCTCTTTTAGATTCTTTTCCCGTGGAGGTCATTACAGAGTATTGAGAAGAGTTCCCTGCTGTAATTGTTATTATTCTCATTCCTCGGGACATGGCTAGGACATTCAGAAGTCTTCATTCTAACTGTGATGGACGTGAAGTTTGGGGCTGTGAGTGTAGATAAAGGACCAGTGTGAAATATTAAGGTCTCTTTCTCCTCTAGATTTGATCACAAATGATAATAAATGAGCAGTCAAATTTTAACTAGAGTCCCTGACATTCATTTTAGAGCACTATTAACTAAGTTTGCACCACCTCCTTACAATATTGTCTTTCTGAGGTAAGGATCCCAGCTAATGTAACATTCAGAGCATCTATGGGCTGGCTATTCAGTGTTCAAGCCTGTGTCACATTAGCCCGACAGGGTAAAGCAAGGTCTCTGCTAATTATCTGCCTCTTCTCATCTCTTATTTGCCAGTTTAGTCACTAGTAGACAAATCAACTCTTACTCTTGAATTGTTTCAGGTTTTTTGTTTGATCTCTCAGTTGTACTGTAATCTCCTTTAAGGGGAGAGAATAGTTATTATACATCATTTACGGCCTCCACACTATGTAGAAATGCTTAATAATCTTCTCCTGGCTACCACTGGCCACTCATCACCAAGGGTTTGGCCTTTGATCTTATGATACTCAACTCCACGACGCCAAGATCCTAGTGCATAGATGTTAGTGTAACTGACACCATCTTGGGCCCTTACGATTTCTCCTGTCCTTCCGCTGACCCTACCCAGGACTGTACTGTGCAGTAAATCACTTCTCTGTCGTCAAGGGCTTTGTAGTTAAAAGATATTGTTTAAATAATCGTTAGGACCAGGTGGCCTCTATGCTCTGTTAGGCCCCAAACAATGATGGAAACCTTCACTGACGTATTCCTGGCGCCCAGGAGACTAGTGACCCATTCATGAATCTTGACTTAGGAATGCCTGTCCCGTTTCCAAGCACCTACCCCCTTACCCTAGGTTAACTACAAAATTGCCTCAATGGCCCCTCAGTGGTACGGAGTATGGATGCAAATGCTTCTGGATGGTTACCTGCCGGATCCCAATCCCACCCTGTAAGTTACCCTATAATTGACTGATCCACTGATTATACGCAGCCGCCTGCCTCATTTTTCAGTCTCAGTTCGTGGGCACTTTTCGTTCCCTCCGTCCTGTAGACACTTAATATATACACATACTCTGAGTATGATGTTTGATACTTTGCTGATATATTACCTAATAGAGAAGTTTAATCAGGTAAGCTGATGATGCTACCTTATGCAATAATTTTTTTAATTATTTTGAGAAATCTAATTTAAAAATTAGCTGCAAAAATCCCCCACTGGCTCTGAATTGCCCCCTCCATTCTTCTAGACATTTGAAGCAAATTATCAGATGCCCCCTCCAATAGGATTATTTTTTCCTGTAAGTTGGGGTCATTTTTAATTTAAAAAAATTGAACTCAATCACTTATTCATTTAAAAATCTTGAATATGTCGCTTATGATGATAAAGCAGATATTCGCTTTGCATATTAAGCAGTTTCATGTGTGAAGGGCAGCCAGACTGAAGAGAGCCCGCAGACTAAGGAGGCTTCGTCTATTAAACCAAATCTTCTTAGGTAGATTTCTAACTTTGCTACTTGTGACTCATTGTGTTTTAAGGGAAAAAATAATAATAATTTCCATCTTTATTATGTTTGAATGACTGATGATCCCCCAACCCTTCATTCCTCTTCTCCCAGATTTGCTGTGAGCACTAATTACATTCATGAGTTTACTTATGACCCGTGCTTTACATAGTTATTCTGTTGGTAGAACATCCCTAAGGGTTCTGTGCAGAGATATTTTTTAAATGATTCTCATGATAAAAACGACTTATTAGCTGAGTCACCTGGGAAAATTATTTATCCCTTTTAAGCCTCTTTTTCCTATCTGAAACAGTGGGGGGGGGGTTAATATTTCCCATTTCAGGGCTTCTGTAATGAGGAATAATAAACCCCAATTCTCACACTTAATAAATTAAAGCCAGTATAAATTCCATATATATGTATATATGTATGTATATATGATATACACACATACGTATCTCTATCTATATCTGTATACAGATATATAGATATCTATATATATATAAATATATCTATATATCTATATCTATCTATATCTATATATCTATATCTATATATATATATCACCTCTTACAATTTATAAAAGGATCTGTGTTTCCATACTCTGTTTACTCTGATCCTCACTGTAAAAGGATTCCCCTTCTGGAATCTATTCACAAATAACAATGGTCCTGTAAGCAGTCCTCTCAATTAGTCAAGAGGTTATTATAAGAGTTTTTGGTTCTACATTTTATATGTTACTAACAAATAATACTTGCAAGGGCGAACTACCATCATCTTTCCACACTAATTTTCATATTATAAAAAATAAAAAATATGGATTGGGGGCTGGCTCTTGGGCAAAGAGGGATGAGAAAACCGTGAAAAGAATTTCACTGCTCTCTTTTAAAAATATTATTCTAATATATTGAAAAAACAAAGAAGTTTGTTCTCTGTAGCTGAAATCTGCACTCGTATCTTTGGAATAGGCCTTCACTTTACTATGATCTAATCAAATTTGAAAGCCCCAAAGCTCATTGTTAGGAATCAGATCTGCTGTTGCCGCTTTCAAGCCAAAGATAGTTTTAATAAACGAAAGAATCAGAGATCTAGTCATCTCAAAGTAGTTATTCTGTATTTCATAATTTAGAAAAATAGAAATCACAAATTATAGCCAACAATTTACTCTAGAGTTTATTTAGTATCAGAGGATCACTCTTTCGTTTTCCCAACATATTAGAATTTTTTTAAGTGAGCGCTAAAATTCTTTTTATTAATAAATCCATTAGCAAGTAATAATAATGTATTTTGACAGAGCCCCAAACGCAAAATTTGCTACAGCCCCATTTTTTGGGGCTGTGTTTCAACAAAATAAGCAGAAGCATAATTATTTGGAAATTTAAAAAAAATATATGATATTCAGGCCTTACCTCAGGTGGCCTGAACCAGAACCTCTGGTTGGGCAATGTATAGAGGGTACCTGCTAGAAATGCTTGTTTATCTAACTTTCCCCTGTGATCCCATGGAGAAGCCTGGGTTTAGACCTATTGTTAGACCACTTGGTAAACCAGATGACACTAAAAGATGACAATCATCTAGCAGCAGTCACGGCAAAGAAAAGCCAGCAATATTGCAGGGTGTTTAGGCTATATCCTCTTTTAACAGTGCTTAGCAGGTTGATCCAAATAGACGTCTTTTTAGAATCTGGACTGTGCGTCTTCTTTTCCCTCTTATGTTTCCACCCCCATAAGTTTCACCTATGTCCCTTCTGATTAACATTTCAGAAAAATGTTTATTTAGAAAAATGAAAAAACATGTTTTCTGGGCAAATAATTCAAGCAATCAGCACTAAAAATTAATCAAATTTTTTTTTAATAGTTAAATCTCTCTAGGCCAAACGGTGAGGATTCATGAAGAAGTTAACTATAAATTAATGTTTTAGGCCATTAGTTCAGATTATAAGTCTTAAAAGTGTATTTTAAAAATGTAACTCATGATTAACTAGACAGTCTGTTATCGTGAACCTAATATCTTCTAATTATAGTGAAAAAATATTGTAAGCCCAGGAAAATTTCACATCAATGATCTTTGCTTGATTTTTCCAAAGAGTATCCACCTCTCTCACAACTGTGTAATAAAAAATACTAAGTACCTTAAAAGAATAACCCAGTTACATAAATCCAGATTATTACTTAGAAGGAAAATTATATAAAAGTTTTGAGTGGAACAAAGTTATAAAGTACAAATTAGTTCTGTTCCTATATTTAAAATACATGTGATCAGGCTACTACCAAAAAAAAAAAAAAAAAACAGGTACATGTAAGAACTTAAAATTCCACATCATAACAGTCAGTTCTATGCTTTACATCACCGTGCCTTCCTATTCCTGTCCAAAACAACGCTTTGCTTTGCAGCATTCAGGATTTTTGTTTTCTTTTTTATTATTTTTATTGAAATATAGTTGATTTACAATGTTGTGTTAGTTTCACACGTACAGCAAAGTGATTCCGTTATATATATATATATATGTTTTGATTGTAAATATGTTAGTTTTTTTTTCTTTCTTTCTTTCTTTTTTTGCAGTACGTAGGCCTCTCTGTTGTGGCCTCTCCCGTTGCGGAGCACAGGCTCCAGACACGCAGGCTCAGCGGCCATGGCTCACGGGCCCAGCCGCTCCGCGGCATGTGGGATCTTCCTGGACTGGGGCACGAACCTGTGTCCCCTGCATCGGCAGGCGGACTCTCAACCACTGCGCCACCAGGGAAGCCCAGTATGTTAGTTTTTATCTCAGCTCAGCCCATCCTTTAACCAAGCATCTGGATTAGGACCAGCCAAGCTCAGGCTCTCCAAACTCCCCACTCTAGCACTGTCCATGTCCCCTTGCCAAAGGCAGCATGCGTTTCCTAGGAGCAAGGGTTTGAGGGCTGAAGGACCCTAGAGAAAAGGTTGAATTCAGAGATCCTTTGCAAACTCCCTGCCAGCCAGGCTCCTTCACACTCAGCATTGGGCTCATCACGGCCCCTGGAGGCAGCCCCTCCCCTTGCTGGAGAGTGTCAGTGGTTCGAAAGAGTTTTCCCTTGTGTCCAGACTCCCCTGTGATCTTGAAGAAATCACAGCATCTCTGAGTCTGAGATTCTCCAAATATGAATGATGAAAGGAGTGATGATTTCAAAGTTTACACAGATCACAGAATTCTTCCTCATTACTTAAATGGCAGGAACTGGAATAAAATGTTTTCCTATAGGGACTTCCCTGGTGGTGCAGTGGTGAAGACCCCAGGCTCCCAATGCATGGGGCACGGGTTTGATCCCTGGTCAGGGAACTACTATGATCTCGCAAACCGCACAGTATGGCAAAAAAAAAAAAAAAAAAAAAATTAAATTAAAAAAAAAATGTTTTCCTGTAATATCTTTGGGGCTGAAGGATCTTATCTAACCGGTGAGGTCTGTGTTTAAAAGGCAGAGGCAGGGACTTCCCTGGCAGTCCAGTGGTTAAGATTTCACCTTCCAATGCAAGGGGTGCGGGTTCGATCCTTGGTCAGGGAGCTAAGATCCCACATGCCTTGGGGCCAAACACCAAAATATAAAACAGAAGCAATATTGTAACAAATTCAATAAAGACTTTAAAAATGGTCCACCTCAAAAAATAAAAAAAAAAATAACACCGGGCAATAAAGAATTGTCAATGCGACTGAGCAGTGGCTAACATCCTATTCCCTCGGCACACATCACCCACTCCTTAACCCCCAGCTGACCAGCATCTGCCACTGGGAGCCTGGCTTGGCACTTATCAAGCTGTCACCAAGTACCCAGTTCCCCCAAAACATTGCCAAAGTCAGTCTTCCCTCCTCCTCTGGTTCTCCAGTTCTCCAAATATTTGTTACTGTTGCCTAATTCCATCTTTTAAAAATTCTCTTCTCTTGGCCCCAGGGACAACACATCCCTGAGTCACTCTCCTTTGCCATTTTCTGACCTCTCTTTTGTCTCGTTCTTTGGCTCCTTCTCCATCCCCATAGTTAAAAATAACCACTTTTTGACCCTCTTATCTTCGCCAGGAAGAATCCCAAAACTGAGCTCTCCTCGCAACCCTGTCACTAACTCACTGTGTGGCCTCAGACAACCCACAACCCTCTCTGGGCTTCCTTTATCCCTGAGAAAGGAAAGGAGCTGGACTTGATGATCCGAAATCATAGTCCCTCGGAGCTTGGCAGTGCTACACTAGTCTGTCCTAATCCCATTCCTGTCCTCCATCAGCATATGGTACATTTTCAGAAAGCCAGTCCAAGTCTGTAATGGAGCTAAGACCACCAGGAAGTCATCAATTCCAGGGTAGAAGAAACCTTAGACATCACCTAGTCTGAAATTTTCATTTCATAGCTGAGGAAACCTAGGTCTAGAGTGGGTACTCGGGGCTTCCCTGGTGGCACAGTGATTGAGAGTCCGCCTGCCGACGCAGGGGACGCGAGTTCATACCCCGGTCCGGGAGGATCCCACATGCCGCGGAGCGGCTGGGCCCGTGAGCCATGGCCGCTGAGCCTGCGCGTCCGGAGCCTGTGCTCCGCAACGGGAGAGGCCACAGCAGTGAGAGGCCCGCGTACCGAAGGAAAAAAAAAAAGAGTGGGTACGCGATTACGTCACAGCAGGGATAGGAATGAGGAGGAGGTCTCCGGGGTTCTCACATGTTCCAAAATCAGAGCTTAAATATCTTCCAAACCTGGTTGAAATGTATAATGGTATCAGAGTAAAATGTGATATAGAAGGTATAAACTGGGTAGCGCACTTTAGAGCCTTTTTCCCTCTTAAAAAAAAAATAAACTCTGTACTGTAACTCTAAGAAATTTGGAGAGGTATTTGCTATAGAGGGTGCTTAACACAAAAGTAGCAAAATCAGATCACATAAAACATCTTAGATGTATATTTTTAAATAGGCAAATAAAACAGAACATCAAGTCGCAGAACACATATATTTACAATAATTCAAATGTCCAAAGCACAATACAGTGGTATCTCTTTAACAGTTCATATAATTTAAGACATACATTCACACAAGCATATGAACAAATACTAGAGTCCTAGACCAAAGGCTGAAGAAGTTACTCAGACGTTCTGGCACTGACACCTACATATTTATGGCAACAGATAACGATGGCTTTAAACTTTCAGTAAGATCTTTTGCACAAAGATAGGAAATGTACAGAATGGGAAGAAGACAGTCAAACAAATGTACCTTTACTGTACTATTTATCTAACACCACATGGGATGCGGCACTGCTCAGTAAATTTGATCAGGATAGTCTATTTACTCTGGTCTGCAATGATGACATGAACCGAATTATTCCCAAATCTAACTTTACTTTGCGCTTTATAAATAATTGCTGCTTGGTTCTTCCTTCTACATCTTTTAAAAATGAACACTTTTCTTTAACATAACTCAACTTTGGTGCCAATAAGTTAGTAAAACCCCTTTTTTAAGAATACTAATACTTGGAACTTATTTTTTCTTTTAAGAATCCTGAGTGAAAGGACAGTGTCAGTGATATCACCTCCAGGCCAGCTCTGAAATTATCAGTGGTGCTAAAAACTAAGATATTATCTAGAACTTAAACTCTGAAAAACAACCCCATCTTTCTCTGGCACGAACCTAAGTGCTTCAGCACATTTCCTATTAACCAGGGAAAGAGACCCTTTGGTTGTATTTCAGAAAAACAAAACAACCCCATTTCTGTCCTTCTGTTTATTTCTGCAGACCACACACAAAGCGGAATATGAAGAGATTCAATCACTACATCATAAAAATACAGGCACAAAATTAAGTGGACGCCACAAAGGGTGTGTCTGAAAACACTGAATTGACTGAATCTGAGTCAGATTTCACCCTCGTGGACTTTAAGATGCCCTCAGCTATGACCGTTTCACTGGGAAAGAGCCTGACTTTCCCATTCTGCCCTGTTGCAGTATCCTTCAGGGGTTCCAAAAACACCACTCTTTTCCCAGCCCCTGCCTTCCGTTCATCGGCGGGGGCATCGCTTTCAGGGCCAGAAGTGAGAATAGATGCATGGGCATTGCTTTGGTTTAGCATATTTTTTCGTCTCTTGGGTTTACATTTGCAGGGACACGGTGTCAGATAGAGGTACAGAAGTACCAAAACAATGCTGGCCACACAGGCTGCAAGAGTGGTAAAAGCCGTGTTAAATGCCTCGTGAGCATGGGATCTGTTTACGGTGAAATTGCTCACGTTTATTGTGATATCCACAGTTTCATTTAACAGACGTTGCCGATTCATTGCAACACAGGAATACACTCCAGCATCCTCAAAACGAGGGCTTTCTATAACCAGACTTCCATTGGGAAATATGTGAAAGTTTTCTATCTCTTTATCGGGCTCCAGCACTCTGTTATCTGGACCGACCCACATGAAATCGGTATTCACGTTACCAGTCTTGCTATCACAGTGGACAATCAGCCTTTCCCCCACTTGAGCCTCATGAATAAAGCCAAGGGCACGGAAGGAACCATTGATGATACTGTCAGAGCAGTTCATAAAGCTATCCTGGAGCAGAAGCACCTGATGGAAGTGCCTAGCGTCAGACCACAAGCGACAGGTATAATCATTCTTAAAATCCATCACTGAGCTGAAGTGCCTACGATACCAAAAGGTCAGCAACGAGTAAAGGGAACAGTCACAGACAAATGGGTTTCCATGAAGGTAGATGCCTCTCAGCTGCCTTCCTGGCACTAAGTTTATATGATGCATCGGCAGGGAGGGGATCCGGTTATAAGAAACATCTAGAAACATCAGTTCTGCCAGCTTGAACCTTCCAACATACAAATCCATGGGAAACTGCGTGAGAAAGTTTCCACTTAAGTAGAGTTTCTGCAGTTGGGAGAGCCCTCCAAACGCTGAAGGGTCGAGATAGGAAATGTGATTGTTGTAAAGCAGGAGCACTTCCAGAACCTTCAACTCCTGGAACACTGCACTTTTCACAGTCTTCAGCTTGTTGGACGATAAGTCGAGACACTTAAGATTTGGCGTGCTGGAAAAACTGTCCGTAGAAATGCTCGTGATGTTGTTATGCCGAATAATGAGGGTGTTCAGCTTTACAAACGACACCGGAATCCACTCAGAATCCAGGAGCCCGATTCTGTTATAACTCAGATCCAGTCTCTTGATCAGTCTGAAAAGGTTCCCAGGCACCTTGGACAGGTTTTTGTTGGTGCAGCTGACGATGTCAGTGGCACAGATGCAAGCGGTGGGGCACACCCCGGAGGCCCCACGGCTCGCAGTCACCGTGATCACCAACAAACACAGCAGTTCCCTGCAGCCCGGTCTGACAACTCCAGGCAGGGTGGGCAGTGCGTGTAAACGTAAAGACATTATGGTCGCCTCTAGGGCTCTTCCAGGCGCCTTTTCCACCAGCTCAGCCTCCCACCAGTGAACCTGGTAAACAATCAATATTTAAAGAGGGGTAAAAAAGCAAAGTTAACTAGCACTAGTTAGCCCTTAAGAGTAATATCTAGCTTTCTTTCCAATAACTTTTGAAATGAAGGGTTTTGGTTTTTTTTCACACTGGGGAGCCTACGTGTCCTTTTTACTGTTGGATGCAATTTTTCCTGGGTTACTCCTGCTTACAGACATTTACAGTCCCATTCTATCAACACAACCGTCTCAATATCAGAAACTCAATTGTTTTTTAAGGTGCATCCTGCGTTGTTTTTTTTAACTCTCTCCAAGAGTCACAAAAATATACAAACGCATCTTATAAACAATTACACGGAAATACTTAGCAAGCCACCCGTCCAGAAAGCAACTCACGGAGCTGGGAAGCCTCACGGGCTCCGGGGATAGGCCGCCGACGGTGGTGTCTTCTGCAGGTCTGTGCGTCTGTCTGTCTGTCACTCCGGCATCTTACGAGTTCCTTTCCCTTTAGCTCCCGGCGGGCGGCAGCCTCTCGCTGGCTCGCAACTTTGGGGAGTTTCAGGCAGCCGCAGCGGCGGCAGCAACCCCGGGCGCAGGAAACGTCTCGGCCGGCTGCGGTTGCTTCTCCCCGGCTCTCTTCATTGCTCTGCTGAAGGTACCGCCTGGGCGCTCTGGCCGTCGCGTGCCCGCGCGCGGGGCGCCTTGCTCCCGGAGCCTGGTCCAAGGGGCGGAGGCGCGGGGAGCGGGTCGGACCCGGCCCCGCCTCTCCGCGCACCGGAGGCTGCAGGGCCCGGGTTCCCGGGCGGCGCCGGCCGGGTTTTATCCCCGCACGCCCGGGGTCGGGTGCGGGGCTGGGAGACCGGTCCCGCCCCCGCACGTCCTCCCTCCAGCGGGAACCAGCTCCGGGCTGCGGGCCTGGGGCGCGCGGCGCGGGGAGGGGGCGGCTGCGCAGCCAATCGGGGCAGCGGCCGGCGCCCCCTTCGCCCCCACCCGACAGCCCCGCCGCCAACTCCACCACCCTCCCCCCACTCCCGGGTCCCGGGAGAGCGGCCGCGCGGGCGGGGCGGGGCGGGGGTCGACACCTGAGGCCGTGGCCGGCGTCCCCCGGCGTGAGGACGCGGTCGCGCACTCCTGCCAGTCGCGTCCGCGAGCCCAGCCGGGGTCAGCAGGGTGATAGGGTTGGGAGAGGATAAGGGACACGCCCAGTCCCGGAGGGAGAGGTCGCACCCTTCAAGACCCACTTCGTCGCGGCAGCGCAGGTCGCCTCCCTCTCCCACCCAGTCCGCTGAGCTCCACGACCTCTTTACGGCTTGCTTTGGGCGAAGGCCAAGGGGGCTCGCAAAGCGCTAAGTGCAGTAGGTTTTAAAGGTTTACAAAACAAACACAGAAGCTGCCTTCCGTCTCCGCCGTCATTTGGGGGCGGGGGGGGGGGCGCAGAGAAATGGGGCACGTTCCCTCCGGTGCAACAGGATCTCTTCTAGGGGAAAGGAACCGGGAAAGCGCAGCGGGGACACTCCGCAGCTCCCTGGGAAAGTTCTGTCCCTTTCCCAACTCAGGAGGAAGCATCAGCGATGATCCCCCGTTCGCGAAGGAGAAGCTCAGGAAAGAAGGGTTGGAACCGACCTTCCGCCTGGAAGGCAAAGATAACAGTATTCAGCTTGAAAGAAAAAGGAAAAAAGAAAAAAAATCCCAGATCCAGACTTTTTTTTTTTTTTCAAAATGTGTTCGCGCCGGACAAGGGCTGATCCCAGACAGAAGGGGTGTCTTGCGCGGAGGTTCTTCATCCCTTCGCGAGAGGCAGGCTAGGAAAGTTGCAAGCAGGGTGGACAAGGCCAGGTGACAAGATCAGGCAAAATGAGGTGGGGGAAGGGGAGTGGAGCTGATAAGCTTTTCGATTAAAACTCCATTTTTGGTTGATTCCGAGATCAGTTTTAACGATGGGATTTGACTGAGCCAACTGACCCATTTAGCCGTTATATCCGGATTAACAAGAACTAAATTACTGCGCTGACGAGAGATATTAACCAAAGCAGAAGGGAGCGGGACATTGAAAAGAGGACCAAATTGAGAACAACAGTTGGGGGCAGGGCACATAACTTGTAATATTACTTAAAAAATAGAAGCGATGACGTAGACAATCAACTGCCCCCCCCACACTTGCGGTACCGTGAATTTAGTGAGAGTTGTTCTCCACATTGTCCATGAATGGATTCATGTGGTAGCACAGATCTGCTAGGCTAGTGCCAAATTTAAATAGAATTGTGTGCATCGTTAATTTAGTTAGGCTTTTTGTGGGATGAATCTGAAATAGCACCTGGTAAATTAAGATTTTTCAGGTGAGAGCAGCTTCATTCAGATTAGTTTCAGTTTTATGAAAAGTTGAAGTTTATCATAAGACTATACAGTCTGAAATGCTTCAGGAACGCATTCCTTACTGCGAGCTCCCAGGGGAGAGGAAGAGGTTGAGATTTTCTGAAGTTTACGCCACACGTCCTTGGGTTCTCAAAAAAACTTGGTCTCCAGGCCATTTTTACAGTTAGAATGATTAACAGAGAAATAGATTAAAATTACTCAGAGGTATACCTTTGAAATGACTCATAAATGACCAGGTGTTTGCGGTATTTTACTAAGTAACTAACATCCTATTCAAAGGAAAACATGAAAGTGGGAGAAAGACGTGTATTTAAAAGGAAAAGAGTCTAAAAAGAAAAGTGATTTCAGGGGCTTCCCTGGTGGTGCAATGGTTAAAGAATCCGCCTGCCAATGCAGGGGTCACAGGTTTGAGCCCTGGTCTGGAGAGATCCCACATGCCCTGGAGCAACTAAGCCCGTGAGCCACAACTACTGAAGCCCGCGCGCGCCTAGAGCCTGTGCTCCGCGACAAGAGAAGTCACTGGAATGAGAAGCCCACGCACCGCAACAGAGAGTAGCCCACGCTCGCCACAACTAAAAGAAAGCCCTCGCGCAGCATAGAGGACCCAACACAGCCAACAATAAAATTAATTAATTAATTATTTTAAAAAAGTGACTTTCAAAAATGGAAACAATGGTAATGTTGTGTTATTAGGGCTGAAGGCACATCTTAGAAATATTATGCAAAGATTACGCAGCCTAAATAAACTACATGCACTCAAATCCACAGGCAAGTTTATTTATCTATTTGGAGACCTGATTTTTGGGATTCTGCACATTTGCCAAGGGGAAAAGAGTTTTGAAAGGGATGGGTTTACTTGGCTTGGTGAAGAGAAAGCTAAGAGTTGACTGTAATAATGGTATAAGGTGAGACCTTACTTTGTAGAGGATAATTTTATATCTTTCTGGCATCCCTTCCCCTTCTTCTACCAGATCCACTCTTCCCACTCGAAGGTATATTCCACAAGGGTGAAATGTTATGTCTTGGACACTGCTCTTTTCTTAGCTTCTAGAACCCTGCTTGACACTTGCTTGTCATTGAAGGAATTTTTGATGAATCAACTGCTGAATGGAGAACCTATTCTAGGCTTACGTGACCTGAATCTGCTCATAGCCCTCCTGCTCTTTATACTTGAAAAAGCTTTTCTGAAAAACAGAAGAGAGGAAAAGACGAGCCCTGCGAACATTATTTGAGTCCTGGATCCCGCAGTGCCTGAAAGCCACTGCACAATTTTACTTCCTTTCTAATTACATTCTCCACCCCGCATCCTTTTTCTTTTTCTTCTCCCGCCCCCTCCTCCTCCTTTGCTTAAATTATTTTGAGTTGTGTTGATATCACTTGTGACTGAAAGAGTCCTAATATATATAATGATGGTAATAATAAATAAATATGTATTGGGCTGTTATGTTTCAGATCTGAGCTCTGTGTTTTACATGCATTATTTTGTTTACGGCTCACCAAAACCCTGTGACATTGTATAATCCTATAACGCAGATGGTAAACAACTGTGTTCCAAATTATCTGAAAATGGAATGGGACAAAATTAGCTTGAAGCTCCACTTGAAGGATTTAGATTAAACAGAAGAGAGACGTTTTTGACAGGGTAGTTCCAGCCTGCAATGGGTTGCCAAGACAGATGGTTGAGTTGCCTTCTCAGGAGTTTAAAATAGGACACATAGATATTTCTCTGGTCTTTTCCACATGGCATAATCTATTGGTTTTTTTGACCATTCAGTAATGACTCCAACGGATAGGAGAAAGTGAATTGACACTTGATGTGATTCTGAATCTAGTGTGCTCAGGCATGTGTGGTCCTTTGCGTGTCTGGCTGGGATTGGAAGTAACTCCTGACTGGGTCAGGGATTTGAGTAGATGAAATCCCAGGGCATTTTCTAGCCCTGTGATTTCCAGAATTTCTCAGGTTGTAATCAAAGATGTAAGGAATTAGGTATATGAGACAAGAAATTGTTACAGCACTAGTTTGATGATTTGGAGTCATTTTTACTAAAAATGAACACTTTAATAGCACTTTATATGCTGTGAGGGGCTTTCACATTCTGTGTCTCATTTGATTCTAGCATGCCTCCTGTAATCAGGTGTAGTTGGGACACCAATCTAAAGTTACCTCTTTTTTAAAAAATTTGTTTTATTCAAGTATAGTTGATTTACAATGTTGTGTTAATTTCTTCTGTACAGCAAAGTGATTCAGTTATACATATATATATTCTTTTTCATTCTTTTCCATTATGGTCTATCACAGGGTATTGAATATAGTTCCCTGTGCTATACAGTAGGACCTTGTTGTGTATCCATTCTATACATAATATTCATAGTTTGCATCTGCTAACTCCAAACTCCCAGTCCATCCCTCCCCACCTCCCTCCCCTTTAGCAACCATAAATCTGTTCTCTATGTCTGTGAGTCTGTTTCTGTTTCATAGATAAGTTCATCTGTGTCATATTTTAGATTCCACGTATAAGTGATATCATATGGTGTTTGTCTTTCTCTTTGTCTTACTTCACTTAGTATGATAATATCTAGGTCCGTCCATGTTGCTGCAAATAGCATTATTTCACTCTTTTTTATGGCCGAATAATATTCCATTGTGTATATATGTGTGTATATATATATATATATATATATATATATGCTATATCTTCTTAAGCCAATCATCTGTTGATGGGGACTTGGGTTGCTTCCATATCTTGGCTATTGTAAATAGTGCTCCTATGAACACTGGGGTGCATGTATCTTTTTTTTATATATGATTTTATTTATTTATCTTTGGTTGTGTTGGGTCTTTGTTGCTGCGTGCGGGCTTTCTCTACTTGCGGTGAGCGGGGGCCACTCTTCATTGTGGTGCGTGGGCTTCTCATTGCGGTAGCTTCTCTTGTTGTGGGGCACAGACTCTAGGCGTGCAGTCTTCAGTAGTTGTGGCACACGGGCTCAGTAGTTGTGGCATGCAGGCTCTAGAACACAGGCTCAGTAGTTGTGGCACATGGGCTTAGTTGCTCTGCGGCACGTGGGATCTTCCGGGACCGGGGCTCGAACCCGTGTACTCTGCATTGGCAGGCGGATTCTTAACCACTGCGCCACCAGGGAAGCCTGCATGTATCTTTTTGAATTATATTTTTCTCCAGATATGTGCCCAAGAGTGGAATTGCTGGATCATATGGCAACTCTATTTTTAGTTTTTTAAGGAATCTTCATACTATTTTCCATAGTGGCTGCACCAATTTACATTCCCACCGACAGTGTAGAAGGGTTTCCTTTTCTCCACACCATCTTCAGCATTTATTATTTGTAGACTTTTTGATGATGGCCATTCTGAACAGTGTGAGGTGGTTCCTCCCTGTAGTTTTGATTTTCATTTCTCTAATAATTAGTGATGTTGAGCATCTTTTCGTGTAAGTTGCCTCTTTTTTTAACCTTGGGACACATCGGGTGTTCTTCAGGGACAGCTCACAGGAGTATCTGGCTCTGCGGGAGCCTGGTTGGTGCATGCAGAAACTTTCTGTTGAGAGCCCACTCTGGGGGCAGCACTCTTGGTAGGGTTTTTGCAATGTGACTGCAGGCTAGGCCCGCAGGAAACATAATGTTGCTCACCAGCTCTGGAAGTGCACTCCACTCCTGCAACAGCCTTTTGACCTGTTCCAGTTGGTTTTTGTAAATTGCCCAAGATTTAAGGTAGAACCAGATCGCGAACCCAGTACTATGTCTCTGGCTGTATGGAAACTTGAGCTCCGGCCCCTGTGCTCTCTTAACTCCAGGTGGCGTGTGTCACCTTGTGGCTGGATTCTTTGGAAGCTCCATAGGCTAGAAATTGGGCAGGGAGTGGAGATGGAACGTGCAAGAAGTACCCACATACCCTCCCCAGGGAGGGCCCACAGGGGGCCAACTCTTCACTCACCATTCACCCACCTGCTCTTTCTATCTCCTGTCTTCACGGACATGGACTGGATAGGATCCTTGTTGTTCTTTTTAATTTAGCTGAAATAAAATTCACATAAACAAAATTCACTGTTCTGACCATTTGAAAGTATACTATTCAGTGGTTAATGTCGTGCAACCATCACAACGATCTAACTCCGGAATAATTTCATGACTTCCCGAAAGAAGCCCTGGACCCATTAAGCAGTCACTCCCACTTCCCCTCCTCCCAGCCCCTGGCAACCACTAATTTACCTTCTGTCCCTATGGATTTGCTTATTCTGAACATTTCATATAAATGGAATCATACAAGATGTGGCCTTTCGTGCCTAGCTTCTTTCACTTAGCATAATGTTTTCAAGGTTTGGATGGGTTTTTTTGGCTAAAGGTTGTAGAACCAGTTGGGATCATCCCTTTGAAAGTCTTGCATAGTTGGGTTAGTTGCACTTGAGCTTAGACGTGGGGCATCTGCCCCTGCCGTTGTCAGCCTTGAGGCCGGAAGTCCCATTTGTCCAGAGTCTTCAATTATGAAAGTATCAAGCCCCGATGTGATTATAGAAACCGAGCAGTCTTCTGAGCTAAAGACATCTAAGTTCTAGTCTCGGGCAAAACTGCTTTCATCTCTCCATAAAACCCAAGAATCAATTAAGGATATGACAGTTAATGGTTTCTTAAATTCCTTTTAACTTCAAAAAATGAATCTGATTTTCTGATCACAACCTGTCTGCTGTTGCCCAGGCCCCAGGAAGACAGACGATTAGAACACAGGTACTAACCAGTTAGAGCCGATCTGGGTTTAGTTCCTTCCTCTGGGTCAGTTATCGCTGCACCGGGCAGACACAAACTCTTCCTTTCTCCCCAGTGATGTCAGTCTCATGGCTGCTTCAGGAAAAGCAACTGAGGGCAAGTTGTCTATAGTTGAGACATCACTTTAATTTATTAAGTATTCGATCATGAAGGGGCAGCATCATTTCTCAGAGGAAAAACAAAAGTGTATCCTTAATGTGCAACAGAGATGTGGGTGAATAAATGACTGTGCATGCATCCGTCATTGTGCTATATTGTCATTAAAAATAATGTGGCAGAGAAATATCTGGTGACATAACAAAAAATTACCAAAATTGCTCTTCCAATTTTTGTAAAAGAAAATACATATGTATATTAATCATACGTATGCATCAAAGATAACCTGAAAGAATATATACCTATCATAACAGTGGTTTTAAAATTTTTCTTCTCTTATCTGCATTTTCTATTTTTCTGCAATGCTTTTGTGATAAGAAAACTCAGAGACAACTTATCATTGTTTAAAGTTACCAATGACTAAGTCATGTGCATCAATGTTTCTTCTTCACTGTGACTACTACTTAATATTCAGCAACTCTAGTTTTAGAGAACAAACCCTCTTCTGGCTTCTCAGGCAGGAAGTGACTCTGATTTCCCCTGGTTTGAGATAATAATTGCTGTCCCCTCTCAGCACAACTGTCATTTATTTGGCAAATATTTCCTGAGCATCTGCTATGTTCCGGGCACTATTCTTTAGCCTGAGAATTTTAGCAATACACAAGTGCTACTGTAGCTCACAAGTCTTACTGGAATGAGACACATATAGTCACTCACATATTTCTTGTTGGCCAACTGTCCATATTCCCAGGTTTGCAACTCAACATCCTTGGTTGGGATCAACTCCCAGCAGTTGTGAATCCTTCCCTCTCACAAAACATTTTCAGACCCGCGTTTGTAAGGAGCATGGTCCCCTACCCCATACCACCATTGGTTTTTCGATGAGAAGCAAAGAAAAAGTAGCAACTAAAAACCTTTTTTCCTAATCCTAAAGGTACTATGCATTCCTTGTAGGAGAAGTGGAAGATACAGAAAAACTGTAAAGAATCAGAGAATGCCATTTATAATCTTACTGGTCAATTTATTTTTGCTGAAAGAACAAATCCATTGTTGTGAGGAGCCTGAGAATGTTGCAGAAGGATGTTTTTCTCTTTGTCATAATTATGTAACAAGAGAAATAAGCAGACCTTTCTTTTCTTTCTTTTTTTTTTTAATACTCTGAATTCTCAGCCTTAGGAATAAAATAAGCAGATGAAAATTTGCTTTATAAAATTCAGTCTTAAAGCCATGCATCTAGCATTATGTTTCCTTTTATGACTGGTCATAAATGCTCTAATTTTCACTTTGCTTATTATTAGCCTGAAGGGATCGTCTATTTGAATTCTTAAATGCTGTTATATCTCTCAAAACTGGGGCTAATTTTCTCTCTCTGAAAAACATGGATAATTTTTAACAAACCCAGTTTAGAGAACTAGATGAAGCGTTCAGACTCCAGTTTTATGTCCTTTAAAAAAATATGATTTCCTGTAACAGGAATTATCATACCTTTGTTAAGGTGATACTTGATTATTCATGGAACTATCTGATTGGAAGCAATCATTATTTGCTAGTCAACATTTACACAAAATAGAGTAACATAAAATTGAGAGAGAAAATAATAAACACTCTACTATAGAACCAGCACTGTTGCAAATACTAATTCAATTATTTTCAGCAAATCCAAGGCCCTCTCTGGTGAATGCTCTGTGAGTAATTGGCTCTGGAACTCTGACCTTTCAGTCTGTGCTCCTGGAAAGAAACATTGTATTCAAATGGGGAAAGGCAGAAGGACCTCTGGAAAGATCCAAGGAAGTGGGCTTGATAATAAGACCCAACATTCATTCTCAGCATCTACCAGGCTTCTCGTTTAATTCTTACAAGTGTCCTAAGAGATGGCCATTAACATCCCCATCTTCTAATGAGGGCAGTGGGGCTTAGTTGATTTATATAACTTGCCCAAGATTAGTGGTAGAACCGTATCTGTCACCAAGTCTGCCTCTCTCTGATCTCATGCTCAGCCATTAATGCTTCCCATTAGGGAGTAGAAGGTTCAGCTATAATTTAAATTCCATTCAGCAAATATTGTTAGCTCTGGCCACACTCCCAGACCCATGATATGGTTGCTCTACTCTAGGAATTTGTAGTGTTATTAGAATAATTACAGGATATAAGACAGTATATAATTCAATTTCAAATTGGATATTACCGAGAGCTAAAATATTTGCAACAGAAAATATGTACTTTGGGCACTGAAAATTCCAATACAAGCAGAATTTTAGGTCTTACTTTTTCTAATTTTAGGTCAACCATTTCTTGGTTGACCAAGTAGCTGATTCAACAGAGCGAATTGGATGCAAATAAAAACATAATTCAGGAGAAACTATTTGAATAGTCAGAGATGAAAATGAACTCTCAGAATTAAGTAACAATAATATGAATCCTTCTGGCTCATTTTATCCACGGCATTCACCATGGAGAATAACAAGCAAGGAAAGTAGCATCTCTCTCCTGACATGTGCAAAGGGTCTGAAACATCCTCTAATTGTATGCCAAATGGCAATGTGTAAAAAAAAATAGGGCAATGTGATAAAATTGAGCATTGAATAAAGAATCATATCTCTGGGTTCTGGTGCCAGAACTTACATTTGCTAACTGTGTGACCTTAGGGAAGTTGACCTGGTCTTTCAGACTCTGAAGTCTCCCAATTGTGAAATGGAAATGCAGTACCCATGTAAGGCTCTATTTGAGTTCACGAGGCCGATGGAGATGAGACATGTGAAAAGTGCTTTGGGAACTATAAAACTATAAAAGAGTGTTACAGTGAGTCCTGTTCATGTGTTGTTCATCCTTATTGCCCTTGTGCCTTGGATGTGATCTGACACAGCACAGATGTTTAACAAATATTTGTTGAACCTAATGGAACCGAAGCTAGGTTTGTGTACAGAATAAACAGATCTGGAGAGGTGTCTCACCACAGTGATGTTTGTACTAATTATATGGCTCCCCTGAGCTGGGCTGTACCAGAGCACAACAGGTCTTCATTTGGTCCTCGTTTGGAGAACCTGTTGTTCGCTCAGCCCTGCCTTACTCTCCATGGTACTGTCAGCTGCTGCAGATGGGAATGAGCCGCCAGTCTGCATGCCTGGGCTGCCCAAAGCCCCAGGGGAATTGAAGCTGGCAGGTTGTGGGGGAACATCCTGGGTGAAGACCTTTAGTTAGCAGAGACGACTGGCAATGTCAATACACACTGGAGGGTACCCAAAGGGGTTTTGAACTACAGGGATAAACAAAATTAAAAAAATAATAATCACTGTGTCTGGAGAGCAGTTTTGACATGCTGCTGCTTGCCTCTTGCATCGTGATAGAAATGCATGGTAGGAAACTAAGGAAGCGTTCCTTGGAAGCTGTTATGTAGAAGAGGTCAGGTGCAAATCTGAACAAGTTGCTGGAGGATGAGTCTGCTCACTGACATTTCCTACTTTACAGAAACAGCAGGATGCTGGAAAAACATGCTATTGTGGCAGCTGTCCACATTTCTCTCAAAGTGGAATTTTTTATTTACTCAATTATATTTATTAGAACTGTTGGACATCTGAACTCCTCTTTCCTAAATGTCCTTTGCTGGGAAGGCACTGGGCACCTTAGTTCTATTTTCATAAGCAGAATAACATTGACACAATGAGTATCAGATGTGTTTGTTTGCTTGTTTGTAGGGTGTGTCTGGGGGGGAAAGCTGGATGGTGGGCTCTCCAGATGGACAACCTTGAACGCATCAACATAGCCCAGGTTGGCAGGTCCAAGCTTGATATTTTTGATGTCCCAGAGTTAATTTGTTGGGTGGAGAAAGATTTATAATATAAACCAAAAGAATACCTACCTGTGAATTTAAAGCAAAACTCAAGTGGATCACACCTTGATATGGTCCTAATCATAGTTTCTGCCTATAAGAAGCTTTGGGAAGCCAAGTTTATAATCACAAACAAATTTACTGAGTGCGAAATAGAAGAGAAGAGTAGTTAGTTTGATGAGTTTAATGTTTAGTGGTATCAAGCATGACAAATCCATTGCCACAGGAGAGGTATGTCTGCCAACAAGTCCACATATTCAGGTTGGCTGGACACAGCACTGTCATCCCTGGGCAGAATATGCCAAGCAGTTAATCAGTGAAATCTTAAATTACACAAGAAATACAATGACATCATGTCTCTGCCCCAATCAGAAAATTACTCTTCCTATTAAAGATAATCTCTCCCTCTTTCTTCATCAGTACAGTAACAGAGTAGCAAAGGCAGAACAACAATAAATAAGGCAGAATGGTGATCAGAAGAGAGGCAGATGGACAAAACACAGAACACATCAGAAAGAGTTCTCAGAAAGCTGCGGAGCTACATGGAGAAAAAAAGTCAGTCTCCAGAAATAATCCTGATAAGCGGGCATTTTGCAGAACCTCAAGAAAATATAATGGTAAATATGCATATTGAAAGTAAACTGAATAATTACCTAAGCAGAAATTGAGTTCTGTCCAACCATTTTGAAAGAAAAAAAAAAGTTCCGGCAAAGACAATCATGAGATAAGAATCATGTAGCACGTACAGAAGAGGATTAACAAACAAGGGCAAAGTCCCCCAAATCAAGGAACAGAACATTTACCAGCACCCACTAGGTCCCATGTTCCCTTCCAGTCTCTAAATGCCCAACGATAACCACTCTCATGACTGCTGGGTTAGTTCTGCCTGTTCTGATACATTGTACACATGAAATATATACTCTTCTTGTCTGGCTTCCGTTGCTCAACTCTATGCTTGAGAGTTTCATCCATATTTTTGCATGTAGTAGTAGATTATTCTCACAGCTATGTGGCATCCCACTGTGTGACTATATCGCTATTTAACCATTTTATTTTTGATGGGTCTATGGGTAGCTTCCAATGTTTGCCTATTATGAGTACTGTTGCCATGAACATTCTAATACATGTCTTTGGATAAACATCTGCACAAAATTCTATCGGGTATAACCTGGAAATGTATTCACTGGATCACAGGTTATGCACATAGGCAACTTTAGCAGTAACTGCGAGTTTTCCGAAGTGGTTGTACCAGAGTATTCTCCCACAAGCGGTTTATGAGAATTCCTATTCATCCACATCTTTATCAGCACTTGCTATTCTCCATCTTTTTCATCTTAACCATTGGGTGGGTAGTCTTAATATTTCATTGTGCCTTGAATTTGCATTTCCCTGATGACTAATAAACTCGGGGGCAATTTTTCATATGTTTATTGGCCATTTACATATCCTCTTTTATAAGTCTTTTGCCCATTTTACTGTTGAACTGTCCATCTTTTTCTTATTGGTTTGTAGGAGCTTTCTGAGAATTCTGGATCTGTGTTTTTTATCGTATATCTTACCTAGGTGTGTGTAAATATATATGTTTAACATTTTTTCCCACCCTGTAGGTTGCTGTTTTACTCACTTTGGGTGAACATAAGTTCTAAGTTTTAATATGGTCAAGTTTATCACAATTTTTTTCTTTTATTTTCCTTCTTTTTTATTTCTTATTTTAAAAAGCATTGCCTAGTCCAAGGTCATGAAGATGCTTCCCTCTAAAAGCTTTATTGTTTTATCTTTCAATTTATTTCTCCAGTCTTTCTTGCTATGGTCTGAATATCTGTGTTCTGCCCCAAACTCGTATGTTGAAATCTTAACCCCCAAGGTAATGGTATTAAGAGGTGGGGCATTGGGAGTTGCTTAGGCTCCAGAGAGATCCCTATCCGCTTTGCAATGTGAGGTCATAGCAGCAAGACACCATCCATGAATGAGGAAGCAGGCCCTCACCAGACGCCAAAGTTTATGGTATTTTTGTTATAGCAGCCCGAACGGACTGACACATCTGGAATTGATTCTTGTGTGTAAAGTGATGTAGAAGCCAATAGACATTTTTTCCCCATATGGATATCCAATTGACCCAGTACAATTTTTTGAAAAGACCACCTTTTTCCTTTACTGCATTGCATGGTCATTTTGTCATAAATCATGTGATCATATATGTGTGGGTCTGTTCCATTGGACAGTTATCTGGTCATGTACGAGTATCACACAGTTTAGCTTTATATTAATAGTTCCTGATATAGTATATGTCCTTCACATTTGTTCTTCTTCAAGAATACCTTGGCTATTTTGGGCCTTTTGCATTTCCATATGAATTTTAGAATTGATTTGTACATTTCTGGGAGAAATATCCCACGGTTTGGATTTTGGTTGAGAGTTCATAGAAGTACGTAATAATTTGGAGAGAACTTTTATCTTTACAATACTGAGTCATCCAATCCATGACAAGTCCATTTATTTGGCTCTCCTTTATTTTTTCTCAATAATATTTTGTAATTTTTAGTTTAGAGGTCCTGTACATCTTTAATGAGATTTATTTCTAAGTGTTTGAGTTTGGGGATGCTATTATAAATGTTTTATTTTCTATTTGTTTATTGCCAGTATATACAACTGTGACTCATGTCATAATCAGCTCAGACTGCTATAATAAATACCATAAACTCGGTGGCTTATAGACAACATAAATTTATATCTCACAATTCTGGAAGCTGCAAAGTACAAAATCAAGGTGCCAGCAGATCTGGTGTCTGGTGAGGGCCATCTTCTTCATACATATACAGTGGCTTTTCCCTGTGCTCTCACATTGTGGAAGGGGTTAGGGATCCCTCTGGAGACTCTGTTGTAAGAGCGCTAATCCCATTCATGAGGGCAGAGCCCAAAGGCCCCATCTCCTAATACCCTCACTTTTGGGGTTAGGATTTCAAAATATGAATTTTGGACGGAACACGAACATTCAGTCTATAGCAACTAATTTTTGTATATTGACTTTATATCCAGTGTCCTTCTTAATTCTCTTATTAATTCTAAGAATTTGTCTGTAGATATTTTAGAAATTTTCTACGTGCATGATCATACTATCTGGAAATGACAGCTTTATTTCTTCCTTTTCAATCTCCATGACTTATATTTCTTCCTCTTGCCTTTTGCCCTGGTTAGACTTCCAGTTACAATGTGGCCATTCTTGACCCAGTCCCAATATTAGGGAGAAGGTTTCAGTGAAAGTTTCATTTTCAGTGAAAATGATGTTTGCTGTGGGTAATTTGTAAATATTCTTTATCACATTAAGGCAGTTCTATTCTTACTTGACTAAACGTTTTCATCACAAGTAAATGTTGAATTTATCAAATACTTTTTCTGCATTTGATATGATCACGTGATTTTACTCCTTTTTATGGATGTGGTTAACTGAGTTTATGATATTTGAGTGTTAAACCTGCTTGCCCACCTAGACTAAACTGTCCTCAGTTTACTATATCACTGGATTTGATTTCCTAGCATTCTGTTAAGAATTTTTAAATAATGTTTATGAGAAAGATGGGTTTGCAATTTTCTCAGAATGCTTGTCAGAGTTTTAAATGCTGTTTTCATTTTTTAAAAGTCTGGAAGTTCTGCTTCTGTCTTCATGAAGAATTACATGTGTTATTTTTCCTTAAATTTTTGGAAAATTCATTGATAAGCTCTCTGGGCCTAGACTTTTCTTTGGGGAATGGATTTTAAATAATGGGTTCAAATTTTTAAAACATACACAGAACTATTCATATTTTCTATTTCTTCTTCTATCAGCTTTGGTAAGGTGTGTTTTTCAACAAATTTGTCTATTTCATGCAAATTGTCAAGTTTATCTGCATAAAGTTGTTTTTGGAATACTTTTTTTTGTTTGTTTTTTTGTTTTTTTTGTTTTGGCGGTATGCGGGCCTCTCACTGCCGTGGCCTCTCCCGTTGCGGAGCACAGGCTCCGGACGCGCAGGCTCAGCGGCCATGGCTCACTGGCCCAGCCGCTCCGCGGCATGTGGGATCTTCCCGGACCGGGGCACGAACCCGTGTCCCCTGCATCAGCAGGCAGACTCCCAACCACTGCGCCACCAGGGAAGCCCTGGAATACTTTTATTGTGCAATCAATAGTGATATCCTCCCTTTTATTGCTATTGTTGCTGATTTGTGGGTTTTCTACTTTTCTTTATCAGTTTTGGTTTTATTAATTTTGTTAATCTTTTCAAAGCCAGTTTTTGGATTTGTTGATTGTTTTCTATTATATGTTGGATTATTATTTCCTTGATTTCAGTTTTTGTCTCTATCATTTATTTCCTTAGGTTTGATTGCTGCTCTTTTTCTAGTTTCATTGCTGCTCTTTTTCTAGTTTCTTGAGATTAATACTTAAATCATTGATTTTAAGACTTTTTTCTTTTCTACTATATGCTTTTAAGGCTATATATTTCCTTCTAAGCATCATTTTAATTCTTCCCATAAGCTTTGAAATGTATTTTTAATTATTCAGTTTAAACTATTTTCTATTTTCTTCTTCATCCCATGGATTATTTAGAGTGTATTTTTTAATTTTTAGCAGTTGGTTTTTTTTCTATTTTCGTTATTGATCTCTAGTTCAATTCCATGGTGGTCACTGAAGATATTCTTAAATATGTCAACATTTTGAAATTGTTGAGACTTTATATTACAATACATTGATTTTAATAAATGTTCCATGTACATTTGAAACGAATATGAATTGGTCATTAATAGGTGCAATGTTATATGCATGGCAACTAGATCAGGCTTGCTAATTGTACTGTTAATATCTTCTATATCCTTACTCATTTTTTATTTTTGGCTTGTCCTACCGGCTATTGAGAAAGATATGTTAATGCCTCCCACTGTGATGTTCATTTGAACATTTTCACTTTTTGTTCTGTCCATCTTGGTTTGATTTATTTTGAAGCAATGCTACTGAGTGCATAGAGAAGGTGTAATATCTTCCTATTGGATAGCCCCATTTACAATTATAAACTGTCTGTCTTTATCTTTAATAATGTTTCTTATCTTAAAGTTCACATTGCCTGATATTGGTAGAGTTACACAAGATTTTTTTGTTGTTGTTAGTTTTTGCTTGGTGTTATTTTTTTATTTTACATTAAACATTATTATTATATTTAAAGCATATGGTTTTTTTTCAATCTAGTGTGACAATCATAGTCTTTTACTTCAAATTTAATTCATTTACATTCAGTATAATCTCTGACATAACTAGCTTTCTAGATAAAATTTTATTTTTCATTTTTTATTAGGCTCGTCCCTTTTATATTCCTTTTTTCTTTTTGTTTTATATTCCTTTTCCCCTTTTTTTGCCTCTTTTAGATTATTCAAAAATTTAAAATTATTTAATGTTTTTATTCTAATAACTTACAAATAATACATTAGTTTCTTGTTCTGAGAGTAGTTATCCTAGAGAATACAACACATATCCTTGATTGATTACAGAATTATACAAATTATTATTTTACCACTCCTCTGATATTATCAGACCCTTAAAACTTTTAAACTGTTCACCCTTCCTGCTTTTCTGTTCTTCCTGTTTTGCATTTTAGTTCTACATAGATTTTACTCTACGAAAAATATTACATTTATTGTTTTGTACAGTCAATAGTAGTTTATAAATACCTGTATACTTACCCTTTTCAGTGTTTTTTATTCCTTCCTGCATATTTTTTCAAAAATAAACTTGCAACGCAGCCACTATGTGAGTTAAGTATGCTGGTTTAAATATATTCGAGATAGAATTTTGATTAAGTAATCACCAAAAATAGACTGTAAGTTTGGATAAGACAACTTTAGTATCGAGGTCAAGCAGTAATACTGATTGTTCAATAAAGCCCTGAATTTACACAGTCAAATTCAAACACTTACTGAATGGTATTCTCCAGTTTTCAAAGAGCATGAACCTTCAGCTCTCAGTTGATCCTGTTAATAACTTGATGGATAAGCCAAAAAGATAAAGAAGCGGGGATCATGGGAGGAAAGAGACTTGCCCACATTTACACACCTTACACTGAACCCAAGTCCTCTGATGCCTAGTTCAGGTCTTTAACTTTCTGTATCAACTAGAAATACCTAAAATAACTCATCTGTCTATAAAGATAAGTGTGGGTATGGAAAATACATCCCTCAAAATGCACAATTTAATTACAACTTCTTAAATGATCACCCTCTTCTTTCTTTTTTATAGCTCTGAATCTAGATTTTTAAAACTCAAAACAGACATAAATATCTGCCTGTAGCAAACATGGTAAGTTTCCTCCCAGCTGGAAGCTCACATTAAAGCCATGCAGGAGTGAGGCAGGGGAAGTGAAATGGATTATATTATGTTTATTTTAGTCTTTGTGCTTAGTTTTTCTTTCCAGGCACTGGACTGAACTCAGTTTTCTGAACCAGAAATAAGCATTGTTTATGTATCTGTATTTATTAATACTCTGCTTTTAGAAATTTTTAGGTACAATAGATTCCAAGAGTATTTTGGGAACTTCTCACTGGTGATATCTAGATTGTATTCAGTGGAAAGTCAACAAACACATACCCCAAAGAGCCGTTAATAAAATAAACTCTTGGAGTATATAAGGGTCTCCTACTCTTCTAGCAGAAGGCAGAACAGAACAGGTGATTACTAAGGTTAACTAACTGAATGAAAGAAGGGATGAAAAGAACCTCAGTAGCTAGCTCTGTCTCCTCTGTTTACCCAAAGATTCTCTTGGCCCCATTCACAGGGATGGCAGTGCCACCGTTGAAGCAGCAGTTTACTTTCTGTTAAATTTGTAGTAGAGGGAGAAAAGGGATGGAGACTCAGAAACCACATTTTCATCCATGCTCCAAACACAGTGCTACTCAGTTTTGTACCATAGCAGACAAGGTCCTGCCCCTCTGCAAGTGAGGCTTGCCCACTGCCACACTGTGAGGGGAAAACGTTTGGTCTGGAGTAGTGGTTGACATGCTTTGGGACACTTGTGTCTCCTCCCCAGTTCCTGTCCCTGAGGATTCCTGCTGTTCATAGCCTGTGCTGTAAAGGACAAGCCTAAGTAGCCCTGACCCCACCCCATGTCCACCTTGCCCCAGTCTGAATAGACCAGGAACAGACTCATGGACAAGCACGATCAGACTCTCTCAAGAATTTGAGCCAAATGACAGAATCGACAGTCGATGGTTGTGGACTCCCGCTCAGAGCTCACGTCCAGTCTGGGCTGAGGTTGGCACCAGTGCACGCCAGAGTCAAGTACAACCAAAGTTCCTTGAAAGCCAAATTATGAATAATCAGAGGAAGCCGAGTCTTTAGAGGGAGGACATTAGATATGCTTAAAAATCAAGGAGAAGGGTCAAAAGAGAAAGAGTTTAAAAAAAAAAAAAGAGAGAGAGAGAGACAGAGAATAGAGACCCAGTGAAATTCTAGTTCCCAGCTTAGGTCGCTATGAAGTGCAGCTGGACTTTGTTTCCTGCCTCTAGATGTCTGTAAGGTTGCCGGTTTTATCTTTACAGTTAACTCCTCTTTTTAATTTGAGTTAATTCGAGTGAGATTGGACTCCTAAGCAACCAGCAATCTCTTGACGGATCCCTTCTCCCCAGGCACCCTGCTTTGGTGTGGCCCCTCTCTCTCCAGTGAGGAAAGAACATGATCTGAAAAACTTTCCCACTATCAAATTGTCTGACTTTTCCAGTAATATTTTAGAAGAGCAGTGCAGTGAGAAGGCAACAGTAGGCACTAAGGAATAACAATTCCCAATATCATTTTGGGCATCGGTTGGAATATATTTTAGGAATCTTCCCAGAGCACCTTCTATTATCTCAGTAGCCAATCATTCTATCTGCCTAAAAGGGCTACTTATCGTTACACAGAAAACTTTCCCTATCCTCCCACACACTGCGCCGTGCGCCCACACACGTAAAACTCTTCTATCAAATTGTGAGTGCCTGAGAATAGGGATTACGTCCCCACCATGTCTGCATACTTAGCACCTAAGTACACTGGCTGACAACTATAGCGTTCATTTGGATGGATACATGTCATATACATAAATTGAACGAATATTCTTTCTCCACCTCTCTCGAATGTTTTTAGAATATTGGAACTAATATTCAGATATTACCTTTTCAGAAACTTTGCTTTTCCCTTCTGCTACTCCATCTGGATTTCCACATGTCCTTAGACTTCTGTGAGCCCTACTAGAAAGATTTGAAGAGCATGAGAAAGACAGGGAAGCAGTATTAGCCTTTACTTAGCCCAGGAAAAGAAGACTTAGAGGTGGCCCAGTCATAGTCACAAGGTCGTGATTTTTTTTTTTTTTTTTTTTTTGCGGTATGCGGGCCTCTCACTTCAGCGGCCATGGCTCATGGGCCCAGCCGCTCCGTGGCGTGTGGGATCTTCCCGGACCAGGGTACGAACCCGTGTCCCCTGCATCGTCAGGCAGACTCTCAACCACTGCGCCACCAGGGAAGCCCTACAAGGTCGTGATTAAAGGAGCCAATTTAGGCATTTGAAAGGGATTTTCTGAGCCAGCACAACCTCCTGTTCCATCTGGGCACTCCTAACATCGGCCTGTAAATCCACAAGCCCACATCCATTACCTGCCAGTCTTAAAGCTGACTTTCCTGAGGACATTCAGCACATTTTCATCAATGCAGGTGTCAGTGCATAAACCCAGGGGCTCCAAAGGAAGGGCTACACTGTGCAATGTTCCACTCCTTCCTTGGAAAAGGGGCCATTCTCACAGACTTGACCTAAGGCCAATGAAGGATTATTAATAGAAACACTTGAATCCAGTACTATTCATAAATACTCTTTTAGAAAAATTATTTGCATGCATAAAAGACTGCTTTTTCTAACAATCATTAACATTTTATTCCCCTTTTCTATGTCATTAAAGGCCAGGGTAATATTCAGAACACTCAAGAAAGTCATATATGGAAATAAAAGAAAACTATTTTGTGAGCATGTTTGGTTCTCTAGCATATTATGTGCTTGTCTTTTCTGGTACAATAATATGATTTATTTTATAAACATGCCAATTTTTACAGAATGAGTCATTGTTAATGTAGAAACCAGCTGAATCATCCATCCGTCTCTGAATATACTTATTCTCCTTTTTTTTCTCCGTATGTTTATCATTATACTAAAAGGATATTTGGTATTCTCTTATTTAGAGTACTTCTCCCCTTTGGTTGTGTCATTTGGTTCACAAGTAATATGGTAAAGCTATCGTAAACTTTGTAATGGTTCAGATTTCTATTCATAATATTGAGTCAGAAACTTGAGTCATGTGAAATCCTCCAGTATCTCACATCGGATGCCTCCCATACAAGAGGTGAACAGAGAGTCCAGAAAGGGTCAGATAGAAAGGAAATCTTTTCTGACCCTGAGAAAGGCCAATCAGACTTTGGATTCTGGTAATAGATCCGTAGGAATTTACTCTTAAAGTTATTTGATCATCTTGTTTCATCTAGTTTATCCCATCTTAAAATATAATCACCCAGGATATTGAGTTCATTTTAAAGTATTAATCTGTTAGGCACAGCTCATGATTCATTCCAGATGTCTTCAAGGAAAAGAAAGGTAGAGAAGGAGAAATGAAATATTACGTGGAGCCAGACTATGATTTTAGGGAGGGAAAACATTAACTCAGACGTCAAGGGAACTGAATGCTAGTCATCGACGTATCACCAATGAGTTGAATGACTCTGTCATGTATTTGGCTTTCTTCTGTCTCAGTCTCCCCTTCAGTAAAATGAGATTCTTCTCCTGACTGAAATCTCAGTCTAAGACTCATTGACCCTTTTCTTATTATTTACCTTTTGAGCCAAACTCGTGACACTAAACCGTCCCAATTATGCATTTAACAGTTTACTCTTCAGTAGCCATCACATATTAAGTGCAAGAATTATGATTAGCCACCTTAATATTTCCCATTCTAACTCTATCAATGGAGAAAACTGTGAATTAAAAAGAAGAGTTGGGTTTATTTTGCACCATTTTTAAGAGAATGCAGAGACATAATTTGTCATAGACAATAGCTCCTATCTAAGCCACTATGCTATTGACTTTCAGGTAATTCCCAAGAAACTAAATTCCTCTTGCCAAGTTATCTTTTTGATGTATATGTGTTATAGACGCATAGCCTACCTGCTCACTAAAACGTGTGGTCCATCAAAATTATATCTCAACATCATTAGCTTTTAAATACTAGAAATCATTTCAGTGCTTGGAAAAGTCTGATGAGCATGATTCCATGTGGAGATTTTCAGATAGAATGTATCAGGGAATGTGAGGAGAATAGAGAGATTTGGACAGGCTTTGCCATTTTATTTGGGTGCAGTTTTATATTATGTCTCTATTTGTGATGGTAATAATAGTTGGTGGAAAAAAAAAACAGATCATTTGACCAATTCCCCTCCTCTTCCCCCCAGTACTGCACTGGAAAATGTTCTGATAAAATGAATGGTGATGTCAGAAGGAGATTCTAGGTTTCCATTCAGGGCCAACACCCTGTAGTAGTAGGTTGAACCATAAAATCCCCGTTGTTGGGCAGAAATGATTGACGACTGGCAGTTTCATATGGCTCAAGCCAAGGGGCCTTGAATTTAAATTCCAGCCCTGAGACTCACTTGCATGTCAGCTCAGGGCAGTTAATTAATTTCTGAGTCTTGGTTTGTGAAGTAGGAATAACACCTACTTTGTAGGGTTGTTGCAAAGCTTAGCAGTGTATAGAAACACTGTGTCTGGAGATAGTAAACGTTCAAGAAACAGTTAATAGTACAATATTATAATCACGTAAGTAACTTAGGGAGTTTTTTCACTTGCCCCTTAGCAATTTCTGCATATAAGGCAAAGGTGACGGTTGCTATGGTAGAGAGAAATGGAAAATGTTTGTTAGGCACGATATTGAAAGCCCCAGTAGCTTTAAAAGGCTTTTCATTCCCGTCCTGTATGCTCTGGTATGTCCTAGTAAGGTCACAGATAAAGTCTGACATACACGCAGTGGAGTATCTAAATAGGAAATGTACTGTAGCAAATCGAGAACAGAGTTTAAAAAAAGAAAAAAATCAAAGCACTGAGCAAACATTCTTAACTTTTGGCAGAGGAACTGGACTGCCTGAATCTCCATGACTCTTTGAGTTATTAATAGCGACTCATTTTGCTATATTCGGGGCAGTTATATATTTATATATCATGCAGCGTGTGTGAGGCTTTCAAGGCTCGATGGTCTTTTGAAGAATGTGTTACTCTGGAACAGAGTGGGGCAAGGAGGATGCCATGTTGTCATCTGCGTCGCACCTACCAGGCTGTGCTCATTAAAGCCTGGGGACAAGCCGGGCGCTGCAGCACTGCGTGGAACGCGGCTCCATCTGCTAGGCCAGAAGCCGTGATGAACTCGTGAGTTTCACAACAGTCGTAATTCGCAGCTATCTGTGACCATTTTAATAGCGAAGGTCTAGATTAGAAGGCTGTGTTTACATGCCGTACGGCAGAATGCTTCCATGAATCATTCCCACAGTAACTTTTGGTCAAACCAATCAACCAAGTAATGAAAAACCAATCCGTTGGTCCTGGGGCTGAGATGAACAGGTCTCCACTTGCCTGATGCTCCTCGAATCTGAGACTGAATGGACCCTGATAAAAGAAATGGTCACATATTGAGGTATGGGGAAGTCATTCTGGCTTATACACCATTTAATTGAAACTTTAAACCAAAACAGCCTGTTTGTGGCCTATCAAACATACATTGCACATCTGCTTTAATTACCAAAGAAAACGTCACACTGACCAGGAGTAAAGAATGTCCCTGCTAAAACTTAAGATTAAACGCCCCTCTCCCCGGGATGCAGTGCTGGTACTCCTTTGATGATAAGACTCCTTTCCCAGGTGCCAAGGCCATACTGACTCACTGTGTACATTCTGGTTTTGTTGTTGTTTTTTTTTTTTGAAACACTGTAGAAATGTAACCCTGACTTGTTTAATGTTCTTTTTTCTGACAAGATATAAACCTGTGCTGAAAACCCTCCTTCTCCAGAGCAGTTTCTCAGAGTAATCTGGGAGGTGGGCTTCCGGGCTAGTCCTCAGTTTGGCTCAAATAAAACTCTTTTCTGTTCTTATCACTGATTATGTATTGATTATTTTTGTTGACAGTTCCCACCCCTATGCACACAGCCTCCCCTCCCCTGTCCTCCTAGCAAGCCAGGGCGCTGCAACCTGTACCCACACACACACTCAAAACCCCACACAGGGCTTCCCTGGTGGTGCAGTGGTTGAGAGTCCACCTGCCAATGCAGGGGACACGGGTTCGTGCCCCGGTCCGGGAAGATCCCACATGCCGCGGAGCGGCTGGGCCCGTGAGCCATGGCCGCTGAGCCTGTGCATCCGGAGCCTGTGCTCCGCAACGGGAGAGGCCACAACAATGAGAGGCCCAGATACAGCAAAAAAAACAAAAACAAAAACCCACACACTCAAACCCCTCAGACAGCAGTGAGTCAGGGGAGCTTTGGAAACCCCTAAAGACAATCTGTAAACAAACTGTAATTTAGAAAATGTCTATTTTTGGCATATGTTTATTTTTTCATTGTCACCGCTCCATTATGTGACTTCCGTCAGTGACCCTGACAGCTCATTTGCATCAAGAGCAGTGAAACACTTTCATTTGTCCATTTCCACTGACTGGAGGTTTTAGTTAATTATCACTTCCTGACAGCCTGAAGGTCAGACTACTTCCTTTTGTTTCACACGGCAGTTAATCCCCTCATTAAGGGTGATGGAAAATGAATAATTAAACTTATACCATTTTCATATTTCAGGTAATGAGATGCCCTAAGATCCCAGATGTACCATATGAGAAGTCTGGAACGTGTTGAGGACTCTACTTCCAGCAAGCATGTGAGTTTCTCTCCTCTGGTTTCAAGGTAAAGCAGGTTCAGCTAAGGTTCTTCCCCTACACAAAAACAGCTTTGCCACTCACTAGCTGTATAACTTGGGGAAAAGGCAACTCACCTTTGGAAATGAAAGATTTTCTCATTGTAAAGTGGAGAGAATAATACCCAACTTAGAGAACTGTTGTGAGCATTAAAATGCATGAATGAAAGGTACAAACAAGAGGGCCTGCCACATGGTAAGAGCTCAGTCAGTGTAAATGAATTATGTTATCACTTTCATTATCACCCTGGGCAAGTCATCTTCTGAATGTTTTGGTTACCAGGCCTCCACCAAACATCTACTTGCAGAGACCTTGCTCATACCTGGGTCAAAAGTTCACTTTGACCCACTGGGGCAAGGATTAAGGTTAAATTGTGTTAGGCTCTGGAGAAAAAACCGAGGTCTTAAGGAATTCAACTCTTACTCATCCCCTTCTAATTACTCTAAAAAGACTGGGAGGGCTTCCCTGGTGGCGCAGTGGTTGAGAGTCTGCCTGCCGATGCAGGGGACACGGGTTCGTGCCCCGGTTCGGGAAGATCCCACATGCCGCGGAGCGGCTGGGCCCGTGAGCCATGGCCGCTGAGCCTGCGCGTCTGGAGCCTGTGCTCTGCAACGGGAGCGGCCACAACGGTGAGAGGCCCGCGTACAGCAAAAAAAAAGAACTGGGAATCTTCCCAGAGACAGAACCACGGACTATCTAAGGGAGTAACGATAGCTGGGCTGCTGAGATAGACGTGAACCAGTGAGGAAGTGTCCCAGGGTTGAGTCAAGGCTTTAGACTTTATCCTGCAGTCAGTACACGGGAGGGCGGAAGCAACGTGTGTCGTGCTGCGCATGTGCAATGGGGGGGGGGGGCTCGACTCGGTGGGAGGAGCCTAGGGCCTGAGGTAAGGGAGACCTGGGAATGAAAAAGGAAAGTAAGATGCCTTGGGATGCTTATATGATTATTTGTAAAGGGGGTGGAAACCATTGCTCAACACTGAATTTAAAAATTTAGTTTGTCAATGCTTTACCCAAAATTGTCATTCAGTAAATCGTGTTCGGATTTTTGTAGGAAAAATATTTTGGTCCTTTAAAAAAGGTTCGAGTAAGAAGCAGCTTTAAAACTGCTTCTGGAAGAATAAAGGTCACAAGGGGAAAGTGAGTGGAGCATGGGTGATTGAAAGAGTGACAAAGTACTGGTGTCTTTTGAAAGAACTTGCCCTGAGTTGATGCTTTAATGTGACAAGTACAATCTCGTAGCCATTTCATGCCCTCGTCAATGTTGGAACATACGTCCTATATCTTCCCATAAATAGTAGGAAAATATCCTAACAATGATGCAGTTAGCAAGTTTTATCATTTTTAATTGAAAAACTTCTATGAAAGTTAGAAAATTAAATCTGGAAGAGAACTTAGGTATCCTTTTACAGAAGGGGAAACAGGACCAGAGGGTAACCTGCCACAGAAAGCCACCCAGCTGCGTGTGTCAGCTCAAGGTAACTGCTTTGATGCCTGGTGTGAGCTCTTTCTGTAACTGCTTTGATGCCTGGTGTGAGCATGAATCCCCAAAGACCATTTTATTGCCGATGTAGAAGAGTTGGTGCTTTCCATTTTCTCTTTCTAAAGTCAAGAACCGTTTCATTGCATAAATTCCTCACATTGCTCCTTACTGCACAATTTTTTCCTGTTTTTGGAGTTACGTCTAACTGCTAGGTACTCCTTGTGTTGAAAATACCTTAACTTACGGGGGAGAGTTGCATAGTGGGAAGGAAAGTGGGTTCGTATGGGAAACTGCTCTGGCCAGTCCACTCGACGGGTGTTTGAGGAAAGACAAAGCATCAGCAAACCGCTGGTTCTGTACTCACCTGTGCCCATGCTGACTGTCATCCCAGTTCCTTGAGGGGAGGCATGAAACCTCCTGCTGGGGGGGGTCACAGCGGTCACTCGCTGCCCCTCCCCTCTGTGTGAATCTCATTACCATTCTCCATGAGGGGTAGGGGGCTAAGATGATTCTAGTACCAATTCCAACGTGGGGTGGGGTTTCCCACAGTACCAAGCAATTCTCGGCCACCATCTAGGGGTCCTACAACTCATCTCAGTTCTGACTTCGGACCCTATTTGCCTGGAGATAGCATCAGATCCCACAGGCTAAGGGCTCAATCCTACAGGATTTCCCCGCGCCACCGCCTCCTCTTCTTCAGACACCTGTCACAGGTCCAGGTTGTCATCTGGGCTTCTGACACACCGGCTGTAGATTGGAGATTCCAACTACCCCCTCCTTGGGTTCGATTAATTTGCTAAAGTGGCTTACGGAACTCAGAGAAACATTTTACTTACTAGATTACCAGTTTATTATAAAAGGATATAACTCACGAACAGCCAGCCGGAAGAGATGCATAGGGCAAGGTGTGGGGAAAGAGCACAGACTTTCCGTGCCCTCCCCGAGGCTGCCACTCTCCCCTAATCTCCGCATGTTTACCCACCTGGCATCTCTTCCCCCCACCCCCCGACTACTATTTTTATATGAGTAGGCTTTTATGTTATGGAGGCTTCCTCATGTAGCATGATCAATTATTAACTCCACTGCTAGCCCCTCTCCCCTCTCTAGAGAACTGGGGGCCAGGCTAAAAATTCCAAGCTTCCGCTCATGGCTTGGTCTTTCTGGTGACCAGCCCCCATCCAGGAGCCATCCAGGAGCCCACCCAGAGTCACCACATTAGAAATAAAGATACTCCTAGAGCTCATGTCACTCACTCAGGAATTTACAAGGGTTTGAGAATCCCTGTGTCAGGGATGGGATCAAACATACATTGCTTATTATAAATCGCAATATGACAGGGCCCCTCCCCTGACCTCACAGAAGTCTTGGTTTCCTACAGGGCACCCCTCAGCCTCAAAATTCCTCATTGTCCACCTTTCTTAGAAGAAATAAGAAAAAATAAATTCCTCCTGTCAGAGCATGCTTTTTTTCTTCTTCCTCCAACCTTTTTCTTTGTGTCTCGGGCCCTGGCCCTCATCCAGGTGGAATGGCATTTCCCCACCGTGGCAAATGCACTTCAGGGCCCACAGCCTCCTCTGCGTGGCACCCTCTCCCCCAGATCTGCTTCTCTCCGTGTGTTAAGAACCACGCTGAGGAGCCAGTGTCATGGCCTGGCCTCGGGCACAGGAAGTCCAGGTCACCAGAAACTGCGAGCTTAATTAACAGAAGCTCAAAGAGTCGTGTTTTATTAAAGTGTGCACAGGGCAAGAGCATGTGCGATCGAGAGTCTTTGCAGGCCATAATTTTTAGTACAACCCAGTGAAGTACCCAAGCAGTGTGTATTCATGAGTGTGTAGTTCCATTAAACACAGGCCGATGAGGAGATCTCTCTGGATGTCTGGCTTGATGATATTTCCATCTGAAAATTGGGTCAAATAGAAATATAGGGATAGGTGGTAGGTTTTTTAAACAAATTCTGTTTTTCACATAATATAAATGTCAACTTATTCTGTAAACTTTAAAATTTTCAGAATTAGCTAGAACTTTGAACCTTTTTCTTTTAAGACTGTCTTAAAATTTTTTCTTTTTAATTTATTTATTTATTTTTGGGTGTGTTGGGTCTTCGTTTCTGTGCGAGGGCCTTCTCCAGCTGCGGCGAGCGGGGGCCACTCTTCATCGCAGTGTGCGGACCTCTCACTGTTGCGGCCTCTCCCGCTGCGGAGCACAGGCTCCAGACGTGCAGGCTCAGTAGTTGTGGCTCACGGGCCCAGCCGCTCCACGGCACGCGGGATCCTCCCAGACCAGGGCTCGAACCCGTGTCCCCTGCATCGGCAGGCAGACTCCCAACCACTGCGCCACCAGGGAAGCCCTGTCTTAAATTTTTGACGTTTAGCTCATTAGACCCTTATTCTTTGGTGTTACCATTTCTGTTCTGTGGATTTCCTGGCCATGAATGGTGAGGCTAGTTGGGTCTTCTTTTTTTATATAAATTTATTTATTTTTGGCCACGTTGGGTCTTTGTTGCTGCGCGCGGGCTTTCTCAAGTTGTATGGAGCAGGGGCTACTCTTGGTTGTGGAGCACAGGCTCCAGGCGCGCGGGCTTCAGTAGTTGTGGCACACGGGCTTCAGTAGTTGTGGCTCGCAGGCCCTAGAGTGCAGGTTCAGTAGTTGTGTCGCATGGGCTTAGTTGCTCCGCGGCATGTGGGATCTTCCCAGACCAGGGATCAAACCCGTGTCCCCTGCATTGGCAGGTGGATTCTTAACCATTGTGCCACCAGGGAAATTCTAGTTGGATCTTCTAATTCCAGGCACTCATCTCGTTTCCTCTTTCTTTCTGTCGCTGGTTCTTATGATTCTCTAACTTTGGAGTCACATGGTGCTGCCTTACATTGTCTAGAAAAGGTTGAGTTGATTCTTCATTCAGTCATTCACAGAATGTGTTGGATGCCAACTGGATGCCAGGAATGTTCTAGGTGCTGAGGAAATCATGGTGAATAAAGATATCCCTGCCCTCATGGAGTTTACATTCCAGTTGAGCAGACAAGCAATTATCAAATGATCAAATGATCATACAATAAGCATATAATTAAAATAGTGACAAATGGGATAAAGGAAAAATATGGATAATAAGTTAAGACCTAATTTCCATTGGTTATAATTTTATCCTTTGGGATTCTCTCCATGGAAATCTATTTAAACTGTTTTTTTTTTTAAACAAAATTGATGATGAAAATTAAACAAAATAAATGTAAATCTTACAAACACTTATTCATTATGTAGAACGGTAATGGCCATTTTTCATTTTCTGCCCAGTACTCCTTCCTCTTTCTTATGGTAACAAAGACTATTCCAGTTCTCAGAGATGGTCACATGATCCAAAAGTGGACTATTTGAATCCTTCTCCGGGATTTTTCTAAGTGGAGCCACTGGGAAGGGTTTCCCATTGGTTGTGGAGGGGAGGGGATGTGAGCTTGGGATGCTGTTCTCCATGCCCATCCTCTTCTCCCTTCAAACTCTCCGCTAGCACCTCTGAACTCAGACAGAGTGAAGCCAGCCTGCGGAGAGAGGCAGAGATTAGGGACAAAGAGAATCCCAGAGAGGGGTTCCTGGCTTTGGACCAATCTTCTGTGCCTTTTTCCATGGTTAGTATACAAGAAGACATAAAAACTCCTATATCCAGCTTAAGTGAATCTGAGTCCATTTTTGCCACTTGCTAATGACGAGTCCACATTAATACAGAAAGCAAGCACTTCATGTTGTAAAAGTTTCTTAGGGTGGTTGGGCTGCTGGGGCATATCTTCCAATGAATCCACTGAAGTTCTGATTTTCTTCCTTAATCTCCTTGAAGCAAATTTTCTGTACACAGAGTACCCAAATTCTTTGTTTGAAGTCAGTGGGAGGAAGGGGGTGACATCAGTTTTGATAATCAAGTCTTCATTGTTGATTCATATTCACGAGAGATTCCTGAAGTTCTGATTGGAGAACTCTGTGCCAAGTGTCATAAGTCAAAGGAGTTACCGTATTGCATCACATGAAGAGGCTGGGGATCTCACTGGGATCAGAGTCTCACCCACCTCCACAGAACACTGTCCTGCTTTTCTCGGCCAGCTTTATGAGACAGGATAGCAAATGCTCTGCTCTAGGAGGAAGGAGGCTGTTCTCTCTTCTCCCAATAGGAAAAGGTGGGAACAGATAGGTGGCAGCCCTTGGGGCCCCAATTTAAGAAGATATATGAGGGAAAACTTGTTGAGGTTTTGACCATTGTCCCAGAAGAAGGAGAGGGTGCAATGGATGGAAGTTAAAGCACCAGGGAGGGCCATGGCATGGCCCTGACATCAGCTTGGGCAGAGAGACCAGTTTCCAGCAGGTGGCAGCAATGGCAGCAGAGGCTTCTTCCTTCGGTGGAGGTGGCTCAGGAATTAGTCATTGGAGTCACCAGCCTGGGGTTAACATCCCACACATTAACTGGTTCCTCAGGGATATGTTCAGATACAGTGTCCCCTAAAAGAGGAAATTGGTGGAAGAGTATATTTTCACTCCTCAAAACTATTTTACACGCAGGTGACACTCCTGGATCAGCAAAAGAGGGCCAATTACAAGCTAGGTGTCCTCATGAAAGGCATTGAAACTCTCTAAACTTCAGCTTTCTCATATGTAAATAGAAATAAAAATAATCACTACCATTGAAACTCTCTAAACCTCAGCTTTCTCATACGTAAAGAGAAATAAAAATAATAACTACCTTGTAGGATTGTTGGAGGACAAAATGAGAATATGGCAGAATGAAGTACTGTCCTGATACCAGCCAGCACTCAGGAAATGGTGGGAGATGCACCGCCAGCAACTGAGCTATTGAGAAGGTTACCACCCAGGAGTATAGAACTCGTGGACTTGCACGGTGATGGGGAATCCAGGATGGAGGGGTGGGTGAGCATTGCTTTCTCCAGTCGAGAACACTGAGAGCCACTGCTGGAGTGGGCTCTGGATGGGAGCAAGGGCCCATGAGTGGGAGCGTAGCCCAAACACTGCTGAGCTTCTCAGGAGCTGATCCATACACACTACACAGGACCTAAGACAAAGAATTAGGGTCCTTTGCGTACAGATATGTTGCTTCAAGGAGATTAAGGAAGAAAATCAGAAGTTCAGTGGGTTCATTGGAACATATGCCCCGGCAGCCAGGCCACCCTAAGAAACTTTTGCATGCAGTGCCTACCTTCTGTAGTAATGTGGACTCATCAACAGCAAGTGGCAAGATGGACTCAAGCTCGCTCAAGCTGAAAGTAGGAATTTAAAGTCTCCTGTATCGGAGCCATGGAAAAAGCCGCAGAAGACTGGTCCAAAGCTAGAAACTCCCACTTTGGGTCTCTCTTTGTCAAGAATCTGAGTGGAAGGCAAAATTACGGAGTTAATGAAGAACAACAGATCTTTCCCAAGGACTTCCTCTCCCAAGGTCTTTGGTACTCTGTACATTCCTGTTCAGAGACTGTTTGGAAGCGACACATGTTCCAAACGTGCCTTGGATTCCCCTTTTCCCCATGTCTTCGCCAGGCCTGGATGTTATCCATGTTTTACTTTTTCCTAATCTGATAAATCAAGCTGTAGTTTAATTTCCATTTTCCTGACCACTGGTGAGACGGAGGCTCTTTTCATATGTTTATCGGCCATTTGTATTTCCTCTTAGGTTTCCATTACTTGACTTTTACAACAGAATGGAATCATCTTTAGAATCAGTCCTGTTACTTCATCTCTGTTTCCTTCTCTTCTTTAAACTTTGTGCCTCCGATTCATCTATTTAATTTTAGCAGTGTATAATATTTCAAGGCACACACAGACTTTGTCTTCCTTTGGCAGATTTCTGATAATAGGTGGAATTCTTTCATTTTTTGGATTCATTGCCGTTCAGACATTGAAATGAAAAAAACTAAAATAAACTCCAGTTTGCCTTTAATGACAATTTAAATTATTCTAGGTTGAATAAAAATCACCTACTCGAGAGTACTTTATATTTTTGCACTTTCTACAGAATTGGAGAGTACTGTAAAAAGAAGTTTCAAAAGGTTTAGAGTACTAGATTTGGAATTTTAAAATTCCTCTTTGCATCATTCTACCAACTTCTGTGTTACTTTCAGCATATCATTTCCGTTTCTCTCTCTAAACGGGGGCAAGGAAGGGGTTGAGCTATATCAGTGATTCTCAACTCTGGCTATACGTTAGTTCCCTGAAAAACTTTGAACAATACTGATGCCTACCCCCAGGCCAGTTAAATCGGAATCTCTGGGAATGGGATCTATGCATCGGTATTTTTATTAAGAGCCCCAGGTGATGTTGATGTACAGCCAAGAATGGGAATCACTAAACTTGATGGTCTCGCATATCCCTTCTAGCAAACATTTCTCTGATCCTAAAACATATTGAGATTTGATCAGTGTGTGGAACCCTTGAGTGACTTTTTTTTTTTTCACCTTGAGTGACTTTTAACCTAGTAAATTGGAGATTCTGCATTATTCTTCCACATAAAGCAATGGAGTTTAGAACTGGCTTAAATAGATGGCTTGAAGGATATTTGCTAGTGGCTGAAATTGTTCATGAATCCTCTTGCTTTTCCCGGTCCTCTTAGGGTGTTCGTGTCTCTAAATGAATTATTACTCTGGACTTTGGTTGAGCTAAAAAGTAGGTAAACATGCAGTCATGTTCATAGCAATGTTATTCACGATGGCTAAAACATGGAAGCAACCCAAATGCCCATCAAGAGATGAATGGATAAGCAAAATGTGGTATATGCATATAATGGAATCTTATTCAGCCTTATAATTGAAGGAAATTCTTTTTTCTTTTTTATATTTCCCATCTATCCTCCTTTCCTGTCCTACTTTTTAAAATTTATTTATTTTTGGCTGTGTTGGGTCCTCGTTTCTCTGCGAGGGCTTTCTCTAGTTGTGGCAAGCAGGGGCCACTCTTCATCGCAGTGCGCGGGCCCCTCACTGTCACGGCCTCTCCCGTTGCGGGGCACAGGCTCCAGACGCGCAGGCTCAGAAGTTGTGGCTCACAGGCCCAGTCACTCCGCGGCATGTGCGATCCTCCCAGACCAGGGCTCGAACCCGTGTCCCCTGCATTGGCAGGCAGACTCTCAACCACTGCGCCACCAGGGAAGCCCCAAAGGAAGGAAATTCTGACGTATGTTACAGTATGGATGAACCTTGACATACACCCTATGAAATGTCAGTCATGAAAAGAAAAGTACTGTATGATTCCACTGATATGAAGTACTTAGAATAATTAAAATCATAGAGGCAGAAAGTAACATCGTGGTTGCCAGGGGCTAGTGGTGTTGGGGGCGGGAGGACTTACTGTTTAATGGGTACCGAGTTTCAGTTTTGCAAGATGCAAAGAGTTCTGTGGGTGGATGGTACTGTTGGTTGCACAACACGATGGATGTGTTTAACGCCTCTCAACTGCACACTTAAAAATGCTTAAGATGGCAAATGTTATGTACATGTGTATTTTACCACAATAAAAAACATGTTTTAAGTAGATGAACAAAGAGAGAGAAAAGAATGAACGATCTGTCATGTAAATTACTGATTCAGAGGACAGCCAACAATCACTTCTGTCCCCACTTGGTTGAGTTTAGAGTGTGTAATGCGAGTTTTGCAGGCATAGCTGTCAGTGAAGAGGGAAGTCCAGTGGTTGCGTTGAGACTGACTTCAATGAACAATTTTTCATTCAGTCAATAGACATTCAACCAATCACTTAATTATGAATTGCAAGCACATTTCACCCAGGAAATATTGGGTAACAGTTTGTAGTTGACAAGGACAACGTGTCCGGCATAGGATCTGACCCAACTTTACTAACAAAATATGGTATCTCTCTACACAAGGAACTTTGAGTATGACTAGGGAGACGAGACCCTTAAGACACAAAGATACTCCATCACATTCTTATTGCCTGGTAGAGAATATCAACGTAAGAGAAGGAGCCTCATGTTGAAAGTCAAGTGAGGAAGGTTTCAGGAGGCCTCTGCGTCAGGATGTGGGAGCATAATCCATGCAAGGGTATGATTCTCCTTGAGAAGCTGCTTTGATCATGAAAACACGAGCTTCATTTTTAGATCAAACGAGCATTTTCTTTCATGTAATTATGGATCAGGTTGTTCTCTGCCGAGTCAATAACCAACACATAGCAGAGGTTGGTCCAATGTGAAGTTTGATTTCCCAGGCTACAGTTTCAGGAAAACATAGGATCAGAGCACCAAAGGCTTGAGCTCTTCAGCTCAAAACAACATATGCAGCATGAAAGAATGTGCTGGAGTTCTTTGAAGTTTGACTTATATAACTTCAAATTTCAAAGAGAAATACATTTTTCTTCCCACTGAATTCAGTTGCTTTAGAAGTAGTCTGATTTTTTTGGTTTTTTTGATAATTAAATTTTGGTAAAACTGAAGAGTCCGTTTAACATTTGGGTTATCTTAGTAATATAAATCCAGGGACACTGTGGACCTCATATTTTGAGCCACAAGGACACAAAGATGAAGATGGTATCACACTGTCTGGAAGGGCTTATGCTCTAGGGAGAACCAACTCCCACAAGAAAGAACGTTGTGGAGGACCGCCTCTCAGATGCTTCAACACGCGTCTGCTCTCTTTTTATGATGGGAGGAACATCATGAGGGTTTTCACTGACCCTCAGAAGAAATAAGTGTTTATTAGATTTTTATTTATGTGTCTGTTTATATATTTTTTCAAATTTTTAAAATTTAAGTATATTTGACTTACAATATTTCAGTTATGCAGCAAAGTGGTTCAGTTATACATATATATATTCTTTTTCATATTCTTTTTCATTATTGGTTATTACAAGACATTGAATATAGTTCCCTGTGCTACACAGTAGGTCCTCGTTGCTTATCCACTTTATACATAGTAGTGTGTATCTGTTAATCCCAAATTCCTAATTTTCCCTCCCTTCTACCCTTTCCCTTTTGGTAACTGTAAGTTTGTTTTCTATGTCAGTGAGTCTATTTCTGTTTTTATTAATATGCCTATTTATAAATTTTTTAATTGTGGTAAGACACACATAACATAAAATTTATCATTCTAGCCATTTTTAAGTGTACAGTTTAGTGGTATTAAGGACATTCATATTGTTGTGTAACCACCACCACCATCTATCCACGTAACTCTTTTCATTGTGCAACACCGAAACTCTGCATCCATTCAGCAATAACTCCCCACTCCCCCTTCCTCAGCTTCCGGCAGCCACCATCCTACTTTCTGTCTCTATGAATCTGACTCCTCTGGGAACCTCATATTAGTGGAATCACTCAGTATTTGTCCTTTCATGACTGATTTATTTCACTCAGTGTGGTGTCCTCAAGGTCGAGTTTTTTTTTTTAGAGAGCTAATACTTTCAAGTCTCACGAACACTCAACTGTACTTGTTCTAGCTGAGGTGCCCCAGTGTATCTACAGATCTTATTAGAAAGCTGCTTCTCTCAGTGGTAAAGGGAACTGATAAGGTGTCATTCCACGCATAGTTGAAGGAAACTGGCGTCACTCAGGACTTGTCTGAACCCATCCAAGGCTCTGTGAGCTCTCAAAAGCCCCAGCACTGCCCCCTAATAACTGTTTGCGGAGGTCGAGAAGCTCTTCCACAAGACGGGGCGGGGAAGGCAGCCGCCTGACTCAGAGCTGCCACAGCCAGACCCCAGCCCACACGGCTCTGCGCTTGATTACGGGTGTGTTATAACCATCTGGTATGTAGGTTTAGCATTAAGAATGAGAGAATCAGGCTCCTATGTCACATGTTGCTATTATTTTATTTAACACTTGTTATGTGGCCAACACTGCACCGAGCCCAGCATAAACCTGGGATTATTCGATAGTCTCTGTCTGTTATACAAGGGGCACTTCTGCTACAGGGGATCGATTCCTCCAATCCGCTGAATAGTAACCTCATTTCCTAACGTCTTACGAATGCAGTCTTGATTGTTTAAATTCCAAACAGAATTTTTTTAAAGTGCTATTTCAGTAAGAGTCTTGAGGCACATTTCACTATAGTTCATTAGCTCTGTCTTGCAGGAAAATATATCCCTCCATATTCCATGGTGTTAGTGCAGAAAATGCAGCAACTGTTTCTACCCACTATATCCCTTGTGGTTTCTATTTAACAAAACAGTTAATTTTGGCTGAAGGTTTATTTGTGATTTTGATCACAATCTATGTATCAGACTTTAGCAAATAGAAATTTGTGTTTTCTTCATAGGAAAGCCGCTTCCGGGGTACATTACTTTACCAGAATACCTTCCAATGTTGTAATCCTTTAGCCAAAACTTTGTACGGTCCCATTATTTGCAAATATTTAGAACAGACATAATGCTTGCTTTTCTCTTATGCCCTTTAAAAGATTCCCCGTTCTCTGGGCTCCAGGGAGTACTGGAATATTCAAGTGCTTGCTCCGTTCAACTGGGAGACTACAGTTTCATTTCTACAGTAGAGAACCTCAATCTTCAGTGAGCTTCTTGGGCAAGAGATAGTCATTGATCTGCCCCGGGCACATCCTCCTGCCCTGCTGGGTACAAAACCAGGTGGAAATTCCTTTCTCTTTCTCTTAACTAATAATCCCCCACTCTTGGTACGTTTGTCTTTACAGTCTTTTACCGAAAACTGACAAATAGAACTAGCTTTCTTTAAAACCACACACAGTCCCCTCCTAATTATATGGGATGTCTTATTCATTCCATAAGTGAATGTTTTTATGACCGGTTTAGGTCTCTGGAATGTACTAAGAGGAATCAGACAGAGTCCTTGTCCTGAAGGAGTGGGGAGAGGATGTCTATTCCATTATTATAATGCAAGTCAGGACATAATTCGTGGAAAAGAGAAGGCTGTGGGAAGTCATAAGACGGGAATATCTCTGAATTTAGGATCCACAGATGAGAGTGAAAATAACCGACTTGAACACATACTATGTAGCAGGCAGTGTGTTAGGCAGCTTCCATAAATTATCTAGTTCAATCCGCACACCCCTTGTACGATTAGGCATTTTTACCCCCAATTTAGAAGTGAGGACACCAAGCCTTGTCCAAGTATGATTGTTTGCTCAGCTTTTATCCTTTTCATCACACTAATGCATGCTGGTGACACTTCCTGCTTCATGTCCTGCCCTGACCCTGATCCCACCCGCAGAAAAGAAGAAGAAATATTGGAAGGCTTCAGACAGTCAACTTTTACCGGATTTGAATGGCCTTCTCGTTGGCATCAGAAATTTGTGGGACATGTAGGCAGAGGAATGCACGTGCTCAAAGGATAGCCAAAAATGGAATTTCTTTTAAGAATGTGGTTTTGAGAGTCATATATTTTATTTTTTTTAAGAAAAGAAGTATTATTTTATTTTTACAGTACTATTTGTTTCCTTTATTTAAAGTGTGTTTTAAAAAATAAGTCTATAGAGAAGGGCTTTATTTATTTATCTAAATTTTTATTGGAGTATAGTTGATTTACAATGTTGTATTAGTTTCAGGTGTACAGCAAAGTGAATCAGTTATACATGATCATATATCCGCTCTTTTTTTTTAGATTCTTTTCCCATTTAGGCCAATACAGAGTACTGAGTAGAGTTCCCTGTGCTATACAACTGGTTCTTATTAGTTATCTATTTTATATATAGTAGTGTGTATATGTCAATCCCAATGCCCCAATTTATCCCTCCCCCGATCTTATCCCCTGATAACCATAAGTTTGTTTTCTACGTCTGTGACTCCTGTTTTGTAAATAAGTTCATTTGTACCACTTTTTTAGATTCCACATATAAGCGATATCCTATGATATTTGTTTTTCTGTGTCTGACTTACTTCACTCATTATGACAATCTCTAGGTCCATCCATGTTGTGGCCAATGGCATAATTTTGTTCTTTTTATGACCTGGTAATATTCCGTTGTATATATGTACCACATCTTCTTTATCCATTCCTCTGTCAATGGACATTTAAGTTGCTTCTGTGTGCTGGCTGTTGTAAATAGTGCTGCATGAACATTGGGGTGCATGTATCTTTTTGAATTATGGTTTTCTCTGGATATATGCCCAGGAGTGGGACCAAAGGATCATATGGTAGCTCTATTTTTAATTTTTTAAGAAACCGCCATTCTGTTCTCCATAATGGTTGTACTAATTTACATTCCCACCAACAGTGTAGGCAGATTCCCTTTTCCCCACACCCTCTCCAGCATTTATTGTTTGTAGATTTTTTTGATGATGGCTATTCTGACTGGTGGGAAGTGATACTTCATTGTAGTTTTGATTTGCATTTCTCTCAAAATTAGTGGTGTTGAGCATCTTTTCATGTGATTTTTGGCCACATATATGTCTTCTTTGGAGAAATGTCTGTTTAGATCTTCTGCCCGTTTTTTGATTGGGTTATTTGTTTTTTTGATACTGAACTGCATGAGCTGTTCGTATATTTTGGAGATTAATCCCTTGTCGGTTTCTTCGTTTGCAGATAGTTTCTCCCATTCTGAGGGCTGTCTTTTTGTTTTGTTTCCGGTTTCCTTTGCTGCGCAAAAGCTTTTAAGTTTAATTAAATCCCATTTGTTTATTTTTGTTTTTATTTTCATTACTCTAGGAGGTGAATCAAAAAAGATCTTGCTGCAATTTATGTCAAAGAGTGTTCTTCCTACATTTTCCTCTAAGAGTTTTACAGTGTCCAACCTTATATTTAGGTCTTTAATCCATTTGGAGTTTATTTTTGTGTATGGTGTTAGGGAGTGTTCTAACTTCATTCTTTTACATGTAGCTGTCCAGTTTTCCCAGCACCACTTATTGAAGAGACCATTGAGAAACACACTGAGAAATCCCTTTGTCTGTTTGCATAATTCTCTCTTCTCCTGTGATTCCAATTACAAGGGAAAAAACTCAGTTTGGGTCTTTGGTAATTTACTGAAGATTTGTTGGGTGTAGGAAGAGACACAAAGCCATAATAAAGAGAGAGGCACACTTCTGTAGAGAGAGCAGCTATCAAAATTCAGATTCAGAACACCTCCCTGAGCGTCCACCATGCACCATTACGGTTGAGGCTTGTCTTCTACCATTTTTCTTCCTAGCAAATCCGGGAGGTGGATGCTAATCTCCTCCAGTAGACACATGACAGAACTGAGGCCCACATAAATAGTAAGTGAGGAACTTAGATTCACACTCGGGCCCTCTGTCTCCACATGCAGCCTCTGACTTAGAAGCAGAGATCTAGGCAGAAGCTTTTCAGCTAATTACAATGTGGCCAGAAAAGCTGGAAATGCAGCTTTCTCCAGACTCTGGTTTGTCTAGAGACAGAGAATATTGCCCCGGGAACAGATCTGTGTCAGACTCATAAGATATATGCACACACCTCGATTCTAGCTCAAAATTACATTGCCCTAGGTTAGCAATGGCTGCCTCTCTGCAACTCCTGCTGTCACTTGACCTGTAGAACTTTCTCAAGAAAAAGCAATTGTCCCTATCTCAGAAGACTTAAGGTTGCTGCCACCAAGCCCTCCAGCTAGAGCAGCAATGGAGGCCCCTGTTACCAGGGACTGCCTCCAAGTGACAGGCCTGAGGGTAAGCCTTTAAGAGCTCGATCATGCCAGCATCTGACTTTCCATTTTGAGCATCTTACTCCAAGACAAGCAAGTTTCTAAGAGAATCTTCTTTCATGTTTCCTAAAGTTCATTAAGCAAAGTTTAACAGCCTAGTCTGGAGATACAGGTGGGAAGAAGGTTTGGGAAGTTAGACTATGTGCAGGTGAAAACTGTAACTTTGGGGACTTGCCTGGTGGCACAGTGGTTAAGAATCCTCCTGCCAGTGCAGGGACCATGGGTTCGATCCCTGGTCTGGGAAGATCCCACATGCCACAGAACAACTAAGCCCGTGAGCCACAACTACTGAGCCCACATGCTGCAACTACTGAAGCCCACACGCCTAGAGCCTGTGCTCCGCAACAAGAGAAGCCACCATGGTGAGAAGCCCACGCACCACAACGAAGAGTAGCCCCCACTCAACACAACTAGAAAAGCCAAGGCACAGCAACGAAGACCCAACACACTGAAAAATAAATAAATAAATAAAATTGATTCTTTAAGGAAAAAAGAAACTAACTAACTTTAAATTACTCCAAAGTTGATATCTTCTTCAAAAATAATAAAGAAGAAATATTGCAAAATAAGTCAATTCAAGTCTCAATCCCTGTGATCTGAATATAATGTGATGTTACCAGTTTATCTAAGTATCTGAAGGGGTATATAGTAAAGCCTGGCACATAGGTTATCAATATGTGTTTGTATAAATGAACAAATGGATGGTGGTTTTAGGACCTTGTGCAAACCAACGGGGGCAAACTTCTCTGGATTAGGCCTAGTTTGGAAGCTGTATAACAATGATAGAGGAAATTTCAGGCACAAGAATCAGAGAGCAGTTAAAATGACCTTTTAGTGCTCCTTTATTCTCTGCCAAAACCAGTATTAAACCACCTTCCGGTGATATCTGCTCTGGATTCTGGCCTCTGCTGGTGTGGTTTCTTCCACCACCCTGGCCACCACTGCCCCCTTCAATGTCTGTGACTTTTTGTACCTTCCGTTTTGTAATTTTCAGGGAGCGAACAGAAGGATTTGTCTTAAAGCCATAGTTGCGCTCATGTGGAGCGACTAGAAACTGCTTCGAAAAAGGAAGGTATTGTCAACACTGATTACCTCCTCTTGGACAGAATGATGAGCTCTAAGTCAACCAGTCAGAATTCTCTTACCTCACTGGAGATGAGCTCAGTGAGCAAGCCCCTCTCTTGGACACTAAAAGAGTTTTCATGGGAATTTTAAAGGCACCACACATTCTATCACAAGCAGCAGTTAAATTTTAATGTCCTCTGGAAGTGTGCTAATGAAACTTTGATGCAATTACAAGGTCCCATTTGTTAATCCTGGTTGTTTCTCGTTAAAGGAAAGATAATCACTCATTGGGTATTAGGGGAGTCAGGTCTATAACGGGGAATTTAACTGAAGTCTTCCAGAACAATTGGCAAATGAATGGATTAACAGGTGAATGAATTAAGCATTTAAGGAAGGTATAAAGGATGGCTTTATTCATCTGGCCTGCATAGTCTTACACTCCTTTGACAACTTGGCTGGGAATTTTAAATCTTTAATATTTTAAAGAATTTTTAAATGGCTTTTAGCTCCCAGAGTTTTGATTATTAAGATTCTTCCTTGGTTTGCATTAATTCAAGTACATTGTTGTAGTTCCAGAAATAGCATCCTTTTTTAAGATTAAAATTCTTTTCCTTAGTCTTGATTAAACTTCTTTAAAAATATTCAATCTTGGAGCTCTTTTATTTCAACCGTGCATGTGCTCATGTGAAACATTTAAGTTCTCAGCCAAAGTGTATACATAGCATTTGTATTATTGAATCAGCTTTCCTGTATTTCTACTTAAATATTATAATGTACTTTTTAAGTTTTTCCAAGGTGTAGCCATCTGATGCTTACAAACACACAAATAAGAAAAAAAGCTATTTGCCTTCTTTGTTTTCTCTCCTTTCTCTTCTTGGTCTCCTCATCTTCTTCTTCTTCCTGTTCTTATTTTTCTTCTTCTTCTGTCATATTTTTATTCCTCTCCTTCTTCCAGAAAGATTTCAATTAGGGAATAGTCTGTTTCTTTGCTGTTAAAAATGTGGTATGGATCGAATCTCCTTATTCATCTTAGAGATCAAGTTTGGTATTCATCTAATGTGCAAGCATTTATTGTCTAAGTGATGTGATGATTATCTACAGCAGATTGGAGGACCCCTTTCAGATCGATACCTCTTACATCCTCATATAATCCTTTTATGTGCAACTACAATGAAAAACAATTGTATACACAGTGTGAATGCTGTGCTAGGTTCTGATCCTAAGAAATGGTATAGATTGGTTTTCAGCATGTAAAAACATGTGTTAGTCAGCTTGGACTGCCATAGAAAAGTGCAATAGACTGAACGACTTAAACAACAGAAATGTATTTCTCCCAATCTGGAGGCAGAGAAGTACATATCTTGTTGCTGGCTGACTAGGTTTCTGGTGAGGACTCTTCTCCTGGCTTGCTGATGGCTGCCCTCTTGCTGTGTCCTCATGTGGTGGAAAGAGAGAGCTTTGGCGTCCGTCCTTTTTCTTATAAGGACACCAGCCTTACTGGATTAGGGCTCCACCTCATTTAACATTTATCGTCTCCTCACAGGCCCTATCATCAAATATAGTCACATTGGGGTTTAGGGCTTCAACATGTGAATTTGGGGGAGACACAATTCAGCCCATAACAGAGCGCTTGAGCTTTTGTTAAACATCAGTAAAGCCATATTCCTGTAAAGTAACACACTATAAATCTATATTAATTAGATTAATAAAAATTTAAATATATAAGATATATAGAACACAAAAAATATTTCTGAATCAATCACTCCACGATTTATTAGTTTATTTCTTTAGCATTTTGTTTCAAAATATGACATTATTCTCTCAGTGTGTTTCTGTGTTAAAATAATCTTTACTAATAAGATTTTTTTCTTGGGTCTACATGGTGCCAAATATCCCAAAGGCAAATACAGAATTCTATCATCTAAATATTTACTGACACAACCTCTGTATGATGGGCCTTGACTACTAAAGAGGTGTTGATAAGTTCTGTGCACACCAATAATTGTTTGTTCCCTATAGAGAAGTACACAGTCTGTCAAAACACCTGAATTATTTCTAGTCTGCAAATGAATTTAATGGAGGAGATGCATCTTAGGTCACAGTTTGGGAGAGGTGACATCTTTATTATGAAAAGCGCCAAGGTTTATTTTTTAATCTGGAAAACAAAAACAAATAGATTGGCCTAGCTGATGTCTAAATTTTTTCAATTCCAAAATTGTATAATGTACTTTATTTTGAGAGTTTGATTTTCAAAAAGCACAGTCAGATAAGAAAATGTGACTTATTTTTGTCATATAAATTTCATCCTAAACATAGTAGATAGCAGGTGACTTTATAACAGTTCACTACTGATAAGTATAAGTTTTAATAGGTAATTGGATTATTTGAGCCAAATTATTTGCCAATCTCAAGGCTAGGTAATCATTTATTAAAAATATTGGAGTTGTGAGATCCTGGACTGTGTCAACCATGAATGTTTGTAAAGCCTCATTCTTTGAAAAACAACAGTACTGGCACTGGCATAAGGACAGACATATAGGTCAATGGAATAGAATTGAGAGTCGAGAAATAAACCAATGCATCTATCATCAACTTATTTTTGACAAGGGTGCCAAAACCATTCAAGAAGAAAGAATAATCTTTTCAGCCAATGGTACTGGAACACCTGGATAGCCACATGAAAAAGAATGAAGTTGGACCCTCACCTCTCACCATGTACAAAAAAATTAATTCCAAATTGATCAAAGACAAACTAAAAAGGTAAAACTATAAAACTCTTAGAAGAAAACATAGGGTTAAATTTTTACGACCTCGTATCTGGCAATGGATTCTTAGATATAGCACCAAAAGCACAAGCCACAAAATAAAAAATAGCTAACTCGGACTTCATCAAAACCAAAAACTTGGGCTTCCCTGGTGGCGCAGTGGTTGAGAGTCCGCCTGCCGATGCAGGGGACGCGGGTTCGTGCCCCGATCTGGGAGGATCCCACATGCCGCTGAGCGGCTGGGCCCGTGAGACATGGCCACTGAGCCTGCGCGTCCGGAGGCTGTGCTCCGCAACGGGAGAGGCCACAACAGTGAGAGGCCCGCGTACCGCAAAAAACAAAAAAACCAAAAACTTTTGTGCATCAAAGGACACCATCAAATGGCCGGGGGTTGGGGGTAACTTAGGAGTTTGGGATTAACATATGCACGCTGCTATATATTCAATATAAAATATGTAAACAACAGGGGCCAACTGTATAGCACAGGGAACTATACTCAATATCTTATAATAACCTACAATGGAAGAGAATCTGAAAAAGTATATATATATATAAAACTGAAGTCCATATAGTAATTTGACTATTTTAGTTACTGCAAAATATTGGAAATTTTTTTAAGAAACCTTCCTTTGTAATTTTTACTTAATCTGCAAGTACAAAAATGCATGTTTAACATGTTCTAATACAATTTCTAATACACTAATTTAGTCTACTTAAATGTCCAAAGAGAATATTTTAGATAAGTTGGCTAGGCTGCCTCAGGAAGTTCCTTCTGATTGGGGGCGGTAGAGAAGTGGTTAAGAGCACTGTGGACTTAGGCATCTGTCTTGGCTCTGTCAAAACAAGCTGTGAAAAGATGCTCTCAACTTCCCTTTCTTGATCTGTAAAACGAGTATGATTACAGTTCAGTCTTCACTGATGTTATAATTAATTGGAATAATAAAATGAGTATACCTTGCATATAGTAATCACTTTAAATGTTTCTCATCATTATTATTTTTAATTAGGCATCCATCACTTGGCCTAATAAGCATCCTATTGGAGGATGACGTATAATCTAGTGATTCACACTGGCCCTCTTTTTTTTTTAAAGCACCATGGCCGATTTGCCACTGACTTAAGTGTTTACACCACAGAAAATGTGCTTCATTTGTAATTGGAGCCAACATGATGTTTCCCTGAAGATGGGCAGAAAGCCAACCATGCGTACTTGGTTCCAGAACTTGGTATTTCACTTTGTTGGGCTGTGACTTACATCATAGTTGCTCAAACCATATTTTGTTAAGTATGAAATACAAATGCTTTCCTTATGTCCTCAGTAATAGAAAGTCATTGAACATCTTGCAGCCCCTTAATCTTTTAGTGAAAGTATATAGTATAGAAAACTAGATTGATGGTGCCTCTCTCCTGGCAACCTCTGCTCTCAATATCTGCCCTTCTTTTTTGGAAAATGAACATTGTCCTCAAGGCATTAAGCAGCTTCTCTGTAGCCTATAGTTAAGTCCCTCAGATCTGGAAAATGAGAACCTGGAGATGCTTGCGATCCTTGGTGCTTGGATCAATGATTTACAAGTTTATCTTGTCCCATTGTAAGAGCTTGGCATACAGAGCAAGTCTTATCAAAAATCTGTTCTATGTTTACAAATTTATTAAGAGCTCTGAAATGTCCTGTCCATTTTTGAGAAGTTGCAAAAGAATTAATCACCGACCTCCTGGAGATTATAACCCCCTAAATCAAAAACAAATACCATATGCCCATTTTATTTCCCTATTTTCTCATTAGTAGGGGACATTTGAGTTTCATGGGAAGCATACCATAGTGTGGGAAGCAGAATATAGAAAATCAGGTTATTAGATTAGAATGAAGAATTTAACATTGTTGACTGAGAAATCTTACTTTCTAGTATAACTATACAGTTATGTCGTAGCCTAGATTATTTGACCAAATAGTTTTCCACAAAACAAGGTGCTACCTTTGATAGCAGTCACACTAAAGAAATCCATATTCAGTTACAATTAGCGGTAAAAGAGATTTCCTACAACTTTTGTTAGGTAATAACACTTTCCTCTTTCTGAACACTAAAAGTTATTTTAGAAGGTATGATGACATTATCTGAGCTCTAGCATGGCTCCTTCTAAACAGTGTGTGAGCACAGCCTCAAACAGTATATCCTTATATATCTGTCCATGCATAGTTGGATTTTATCCAAGCAGAGGTCATATAGAGATGCTTAATTTTTATGACATCAATTATCTTTGGAGAATAGAGATTGCAAAAGCATTGCCCTTTAAAGAGCTTATTTAATCTATGGTTAAGATGTATATACTTTCATTAGAATAAATAAAACAATGCAGCAAAATTCTATAATAAGTCCACCAGGATATCCAAAAAAATGAACATTTCTGTTTCCCCTTCCTTAATATATTTTATATTCAAGTGAAAACTAGGTGAATATAAGAAGACAATAACAAAAGATGAATGTAGGTGATAAGATGCCATAGACCCAATGAATCACAGGTATTAAACAAACAAGATTTTTCTTCCCATTTTGTTTCTATTATATTTTAACTTACAAAATCAGGATTATCACAGTCATTCTTATCTATAATTTTGAATTCACTTTTTTATTAACATATGCCTTGTAACATGACCCTTTAATCATGTTATTAAGTTTCTTCTGAAAATATTTTAGTGCTTGCATGATAATTATATTTTATGAACACATTATTATTTATTTAGCCATTTCCCTACTGTTAGACATTTTGGGCTACTATAAATAAGAGTGCAATGAACATCTTTATACATACATTTTGAAGAGTTACTGATATATAATTGACATACAATAAATAATATACAGTGTATAAATTGATGTTTTCACATGTATACACCCTATAAAGCTATCACTATAATCAAGATAATGAACATATTCATCACCCTCAAAAGTTCTCTCATGCTCCTTAACCCCCTCCTTAATCCACATCCCCAGGAAATCATTTATTTATTTTATGCCACTATAGATTAGTTTGTATTTTTTATATTAATGTAATCATATGGTATATACTCTTTTTGTCTGGTTTTTTTCACTCAACATTATAATTATTTTGAGATTGATGCATGTTGTTTTAGTATTGAGAGTTTATTCCTTTTTATTGCTGAACACTGTTCCACTGTATGGATATACCATAATGTGTTTATTCATCCACCTGTCGATGAACATTTGGGTTGTTTCCAATTTCGGGCTGTTACAAAAAATTCAAAGCTTCTATAAACATTCATGAACAAATCTTTGTGTAGACATATGCTTTTGTTTCTCTTGGGTAGATAACTGGGAGTGAAATGGCTGGGTATGTGGTAGGTGTATGTTTATCTTTTTAAGAAGTCCGACAGCAGTGCATGAGAGTTCCAATTGTTCCACTTACTGATGCTTACTGATACTTGTTATATTCAGTCTTTTTAAGATATTTTAATAAGGTATGGTGTTACTATATTGTAATTTAAATTGGCATTAACTAATGGCTAATGATGCTGAGCAACTTTTTATGCCCTTATTTGCCATCTCTATATCATCTTTGGTGATGTGCCTTTACAAATTTGTTTCCCATTTTCTAACTGCATTGTTTGTTTTCATATTATTGAGTTTTGGGAGTTCTTTATATATTCTGGATACAGATCCTTTATCCGATAGATGATTTCCAAGTATTTTCTCCCTGTCTTTGGCTTGGTTTTTCAACCAAACCAAACCAAATAAAGCAGTGTCTTTTAAACAGCAGATATTCTTGATTTTGGTGAAGTTCAATTCATCAGGTTTTATTGTATGGATTGTCTTTTTGGTGTCATACTTGAGAAATACTTGCGTAGCTCAGTGTCACAAAGGGTTTCACTTATGTTATCTTTCAGAAGTTTTTTAAATGTTTTAACATTTTAAAATGTTGCGTTTTACATTTAGGTCGATGATCTTTTTTTTTTTTTTTTTTTGGTTAAGTTTTGTACACTGTAAAAGGTGTGGAATGTAGTTTGTTGTTGTTATTCTTTTTCTTGGTATATGGATTGCAAATGTTTCCACTACTATTTGTTGAAAAGACTATCCTTTCTCTAGTAAATTGCCTTTGTATCTTTGAAAAAATTAATTGTTCATATATATGTGGGTCTGGACTTTCTGGACTCACTCTTCTGTTCCATTGATCTATTTGTCTATCCTGATGGGCAATGACATGCAGCTTTGATTACAGTAGCTTTATAATGTCTTAATATCAGATTGTGTTAACCCTCCATTTTTGTTCTTTTTTAAATGGTTTTGGCTGTTCTAGGTCCTTTGTATTTCCATATGAAATTTAGAATCAACTTGTCAATTGACAAGATCCTGCTTAGATTTTGATTGAGATTGTGTAGTATGTACAGATGGATTTGACAATAATTGGAATCTTACTAATATTGAGTCTTGTGAATCATAAACATAGTATATCTCTCCATCTATTTAGGTCTTTAATTTTTCTCAGCAGTGTTTTGTAGTTTCCAATGTACAAGTCTTACACATCTTTTATAAGATTTATCCCTAAGTAGTTCACATTCTTTGATACTATTATAAATGGAATTGCATTTTTATTTCAATCTCTTACTGCTTATGGCTAGTATATAGAAAACAAATTGACTTTAGCCCTTTGGGCTTGTATCTCACAATTTCACTGAACTCACTTATAAGTTCTAGTAGCTTTTTTATAGATTTCCTTTGATTTTCTACATACACAATCATGTCATGTGCAAATAAAAGCAGTTTTTTTTCCTTTCCAATCTTTTCCAAAAATGCCTTCTATTTCTTTTTATTTTCTTACTGCATTGATCAAACCTCTAGTACAATGATAAATGGAAGCAATGAGAGTAAACATCCTTGCCTTGTTTTCACTCTTATAGGGAAAACATTTCAGTCAATCTTTCATCATTAGCTATGATGTTAGCTGTAAGATTTTTTGTAAAAAACCTTTTTTTTCCCCTGAGGTTGAGAATTTTCCCTTCTATTTATAGTTTACTGTGAGTTTTTATAAGGAATGTATGTTGGATTTTGCCAAATGGTTTCTCTGTGTCTGCTGAAATGATCACATGTTTTTCATTTTAGTCTATTAATACGGTGAATTATATTGATTGGTTTTCTAATGTTAAAACAACTGTGCATTCCTGAGATAAACCCCACTTGTCAAGATGTATTATGTTATTTATGTAATGTTGAACTCAATTTGCTAAACTTTTATTAAGAATCTTGGCACTGAGTTTCATGAAGGATATTTGTGTGTAGATTTCTTTTGTTATGGTGTCTTTGGTTTTGGTCTCAGTATAATACTGGCCTTCTAGAATGTGCTGGGAAGTAACACACCTCTGCAATTCCCTTGGAGAATTTTTTGTAGAATTAGTATTATTTCTTCCTTAAATGTTTGTTGAGATTCACCAGAGAAGTCATGTGAACCTGGAGTTTTCTTTGTGGGAAATTTTTAATTTCAAATTCAATTTTTTTAATAGATGTAGGATTACTTAGGTTATTTATTTCTTGTAGAATGAATGGGCTTTCATAGTTTGTGTCTTTCAAAGAATTCATCCATTCCATCTATGTTATCAAATTTATTTGCATAAAGTTTTTCATAATATTCCCTCATTATCCTTGTTACTATCCATTGAGTTGTCTCTCATCTCTGATGTTAGTATCTTGTTTATTCTCTCTTTTTTTCCCTGTTGATTGGACTGGCTAGAGTTTTTATCAATTTTAATGATTTTTCTCAAAGAACCAGTTTTGGGTTTCATTCCTTTTCTCAGTTATTTATATTTTCTGTTTCATTGATTTTCACTCTGATCTTTATTATTTCATTTCTTCTGCTCCCTTTTGGTTTTCTTTGCTGTTTATTTTCTAATACTTAAGGTGGAAGCTGAAGTCAATGATTTCAGAACCTTCCTTTTGAATAAAGGCATTTTAGTTTTAGGAACTATCCTTTAAGAACTGTGTCAACTGAATCCCACTGCATTCCACACATTTTGGTATGTTTTGATTGCGTTGACATTTAGTGCAAAATGCTTTCTAATTTCCCTTTGATTTGTTTTATTACCCAGGGGTTATTTAGAAATGTGTTATTTTTTCCAAATACTTGGGGACTTTCTAATTATCTTTCTGTTATTGACTTCTAATTAAATTCCACTGTGCTGAGAGAATATACTTTGCATGACTAAATCCTTTTAAATTTATTTAAACGTGTCTTATGGCTCGGAATATTGTCTATTTTGGTAAATTTTCTATGTATATTGGAAGAGAATGTGTATTCTGCTGTTGTTGGGTGAAGTGTTCTATAAATTACTATTAGATCAAATTGGTTGTAGAGTGGTCAAGCCTTCTATAGACTTACTAATTTTTTTGTCTATTTGGTCTATCAATTACTGACAGAGTGCATGTACATTCTTTTGCATCTTGATAATTTTTTATGTTTCATTAATACCTAATAAGAGAACAGTATTGTGAATGCCATATGGAAAATCTTGGTATCATTTATTAATTTAGTATTTATCATTTATTAATAAAGTACTTAGAAATGTTGTTCTACAGGTTTAGATCTTGAAATGAGAAGTTTAAATAGTTGGCTGATTATGGCAGTTGACAGCCTCAAGTCAGATTGATCTATGAAATGATTCAGTGGTATGAACACTATGATCCAGACGATGAGATATAATTTAGTGATTTCAAAATTTTTTTCTCAGTTGTAAAAAACTTCCCTCACATAAAATTTTACCAGAAATTCAATACAGATAGAAAAGTGAAATAGCTTCTCTTTTATCTGGACTCCAATTGTTCAGCCTCACTGTGGGCCTCACTCTCCTTCCCCCAGAGGCACCCCCACTGGTACCTCAGCAGAAGACTTCAGACACCAAGGAGAGTATTGAAAACAGTAGATGTACCCAAATACTCTGCTTACCAGGAAAAAAAAAAAAGAAATGATCCCATTCAAAAGTGAAATTGTAAATGGATTTCAACTCTCACGTCAACAATAGGGATTGGTAACCTGCCTAGTGAACTGTCTGAAAAAATGTCTGAAATTGATTCCTGTCTCATTAGTAACTTAAGGGGTCACGTTCAATTATTGATGTCTGCCGGGGGCACACGTGTGGGAACTGGAAGAGCACATGCCACACGTTTGATATTCTTAGACTTGAGATACTGACAGATCTACTGTTCAAACCTGGTTTCGCATGACATCTCCTAGCTGAATAATATGTTTGGAAAATTAGGAAAACTATACAGTGACATTTGTCAGGCTTTTCCAAATTGAAATCGACAAAGAATGCTTAAGTAACCTTGCAGGATAAAGATTTGTATAAGGCGACATGGGATGGCGAGGAAGCACAGGACAGCTTCTCAAAATTTCCTTCACAGAATGTCAGAAGTCCCAGTGGTCTGTCAAGGGAACTCTGAACCAGGGGCCCGCTGTCCCCTTCTTTAGGGCTCTGCCAGCATGATGACTTAGCTGCTCTCTCCTTTTCTTTCACTGTTCCTGCCATAACAAACTAACTCTAATTCTGTTTGCCTCAAGGCTTCTGCTCTCCGCCTTCTTTCTGCATATCTCCTTGCCACATTCCTCACTGTACATTTCAAGTTCAAATTCCCCACAGAGAATGATAGGTCAACAAATGACTCTTCAGAATGGAGTGTCCCCTTGGGCAGAAGTCTCATGCCAGGTTACTTACATGGCACTGGGCAGCCTATAGATAGCTGTCCTTTGATCTGGTGCCCGTCCCTAGTCCAATCACTCGTGATTAAAGTGGCTAAATCACAAGATACGAAGGATGGAGAAGGGGCCATGTGTCTGTCAGGAACTCTGAAGGATCCCAGCAGGAGGCGCATTACCTGGTAGGCATGAGACATGGCCTGTCCATCATAACCACGTCCCACAGCATGGTGAACACCAACTGGACTTGCTTACTGTTACAGAAAGAATAAATTTCCTTATGATGGGCTAAAGCAGTGGTTTTCCAATCGTGCTTGACAGGAATCTTGAGTTCTGCCCAAAGGAGAAACTCAGTAGGTAGGACCCTGAGCTCCCTATGCCCTTTTTCAACCACTGCAGTTTCATATTATTCATTTTTGCATATTGGATTTTCAAGTAAAATTTTACTTGAAATTAACATTCCTCTATTAACAAATAGTGAACTGAGAGCCACTGAGCTAGAGTAGTAGAAAAACTTTCATTTGGATAATTTTTTTTTAAGTAGTGAAGCTTTCGTTTTTAAGGAGTAAGTGTTATTAAGATATACGATGGGACTTCCCTGGTGGCACAGTGGTTAAGAATCCACCTGCCAATGCAGGGGACACGGGTTTGAGCCCTGGTCTGAGAAGATCCCACATGGCGCGGAGCAACTAAGCCCATGCGCCACAACTACTGAGCCTGCGCTCTAGAGCCCACGCGCCACAACTACTGAAGCCCGCGCACCTAGGGCCCGTGCTCCACAACGAGAGAAGCCACCGTGATGAGAATCCTGCACACTGCAACGAAGAGTAACTAGAGAAAGCCCGTGTGCAGCAACAGACCCAAAAATAAATAAATAAGCATATTACTAAAAAAAGAAAACAAAAGGTATAAAATGTCACTGAATGCATTTTACCCAATTTTCTATAAAATGCTTCTGAGAAGGGTAAACAGGAAAATAGAATGAGTTTATTTAACATTACTTTCTTCATCACAATTGTTTTTATATCAGATATTATCATGGGAAAGTGTTTAATTACGACTGAAATATTTATTTCATGAGTAGGATAAAAATTTTGATACCAACAAGCAGATTACAAATTCAAACGGTTAAAAATAACATCTTATTAAAACTGTCTCCGTTGCTTTAGTTTACAGATACAGGACTGTAAAGTCCGTATTAATTGCTAGTTACATTGACAGTTAACTACTCATGATGAACAGGGACGCATTCGAGCAGCAGTCCGCAACCGTTTTGAAGACAATTTTCCACGGATGGCGGGGGTGGTAGGGGGAGATGGTTCAGGCGGTAATGCAGGCGATGGGGAGCTACGGGGAGCGGCAGGCGAAGCTTCCCTCCTCGCTCAGCGGCCACTGCTCACCTCCTGCTGTGCCGCCCGGTTCCTAACAGGCCGTGGACTGACAGCTGTCCGAGGCCCGGGGGTTGGGGACCCTTGCATTGGAGGACGGAGAGAATGATAAAAGTGCCCACTGAACTGAGAAGGCATCTTGAAACCAAAAAAAAAAAAAACGAGGCAGGCAGCTCTATATAATCAATGGATTGGTTTTTTTATAGGGTAACTTACAAGGTGGGAGCAGGATTTGACAGACAAAGATCTGGAAGCATTTGCAAATGCATTCCACACAGCCAAGGGGCCATTAGGACAGTTTTGTAGTTAACCTAGGGTATGGGGGTCGGAACTTGGAAACAGGACATGCATTCCTAAGTCAAGATTCATGAATGGGTCACTAGTCTCCTGGGCACCAGTAATACATCAGCAAAGGTTTTCATCATTGTTTGGGAACCAACAGGGCATAGAGGCTACCTAGTCCTAATGATTATTGAACAATATCTATTCATTACAAAGCCCTTGACTTTGGAGAAGTGATTTACTGCACAGTACAGTCCTGGGTAGGGTCAGCGGAAGGACAGGAAAAACTGTAAGGGCCCACGATGGAGTCAGTTATGCTAACAGCCATACGGGATGTATGACAGCAATCACACATTACTTATATGTTAGATCAATGTGTACATTTTATTTTATTATAACAATCATATTTGTTACGTTCAGTCTTATCATAGAATGGTTATCTCCAAGAACATTTGTTTTAAACTGAAGGTATCTTGCTGGTATTTATAAATATGAATTACTTTTATAACTGAGGAGCCATATCCTTATTCTATGACTTGGGACATGCCAATACTTATTTAAAACAAGACTGACTCATCCAATAAAGATTTCATGTCACCGTCACTTGTTGAAATGACAAAACTATCTGAAACTCTCTTCTAAGCATTCCACCCCTTAGGCTGAGCAAATGCACCCCCAGATTCTTCAGAATGCCCCCCCCAAATGCCCTCTTTAACCAATGCAAGACAACAGCCTTCCTTTACTTCCTCTCAGAATCTTAGTGCCTCTCTGGATTAAGCAGAAAACTATTCAACTACTCTCATTTCCTGGAAACTTGTTAGAGTGAATGTGGGTGCTCTGTTCTACGTATCATCTGTCCTGGCTGGGATTACACCAGAAAATTCTCACTGCAGAAACCACTACGAGCAAAAGGGAAGGAAGGTTGGAGCGAGCAACCTGGGCATGGGTCATATTTTTTCCTCCATGGCTCATTTTCAGTGTTCTCCAACTTCCTGATTGTGCCGAACCTGTTGTCATGTTTTGCTTCATCTTTACATGAATAATGAGGAGGCTGTGGTGAAAGTAAGTGTCCTGGGCAGTAATGGGCTTTACATGGAAAGTCATTGGCATCAAGGACAACTAACAACAGTGGAAACCTTGAGATTTTTCCAATGTGTATTCTTTTTTAATAAAACAATAACTGGGGCTTCCCTGGTGGCGCAGTGGTTGGGAGTCTGCCTGCCAATGCAGGGGACACGGGTTCGTGCCCCAGTACAGGAGGATCCCACATGCCACGGAGCGGCTGGGCCCGTGAGTCATGGCCACTGAGCCTGCGCGTCCGGAGCCTGTGCTCTGCAACGGGAGAGGCCACAACAGTGAGAGGCCCGCGTACCGCGAAAAAAAACCCAAACAAACAAACAAACAAAAACCATATTGTACCAATTAATTTTTATTCCTATGTGTACTTAAGCCTGCAGTCTGGAGCTTGGACCCAGTTTACCCAAACTAAAAATGACCCTAATATAGTTGTAGTAAGACTTTTTCCTCTGACATAAATGCCCCTGTAAAGATGTCCCAGTGCAAAGGAAGAATTAAATGTCTTACACTTGGATTTATAGTTCAGAGCTTGAATGCCATCATTATATTATCAGGAAAACAATATTCTCATGCAGGCTAAGGGGCAGCCTTCATCTGACAGTGAAGTCAGTTCAGTCATTGTAGTGTGTTGTAAGTCGATTTCTAGATGGCCCTAACTACGCGCTTCACCCTACCCAACTACGTCAGAAACTGTGCTGTCAGTTAAAAGGGAGACTGGAGGGGACACTGCATGTGACTCAGCCTAAAGGTATTGATTGCTATTACTGGAATAAAACCCAAACCATGACCTCAGGATGGCAAGTAACATCCTCTTGAAGTTGAATGACAGCATCACTACCAAAGGAGAACCACACCCAGCTGGGGCACAATCAACATCTGTGGAATTTAAGTTAGAAGTTCTTTTGTTAAAGATTATTATTAGAAATACAGTACATTCAGGGGGGAAAAAATGAAAGAAATATGACAATATTGTAATCCCATAACTGATGAGTAGACAGTGGTTCAATATACTATTCTACTTTTATATGTGTTTAAAATTTTTCATATTTAAAGTTTAAAAATACAGGTTAAAAGTAATTCTCCCATCTTTTTTTTTTTTTTTTTTTTTGCGGTATGTGGCCTCTCACTGCTGTGGCCTCTCCCATTGCGGAGCACATGCTCCGGACGCGCAGGCTCAGCAGCCATGGCTCACGGGCCCAGCCGCTCCGCGGCATGTGGGATCTTCCCGGACCGGGGCACGAACCCGTGGCCCCTGCATCTGCAGGCGGACTCTCAACCACTGCGCCACCAGGGAAGCCCCTCCCACCTTTCTTATAAAGGAGGCTTTAGAGGATATTTTCTTTATGTGTAGGTCCATAAAATAGTACCAAGTTAATTTAAATTACGAAGACACAAATATATTTTCTGACTATTTTCACCTGTCTATAGATCTGCACAAGTTTGGAATTCATCCTTGATAAGCTAAACTGGGTAAGGTAACATGACATCAGCAAGCATACTTTCCAGGTACCTCAAGGGCCGTGATTTCTGTAGTAGGGATTGTACTGAGAGAAGAAAGACAAGTCTATCCCTGTCTTAAAACAGTTTGCTTTGATGGATGTCCTGCTGGGGCACCCCTTATATGGGGCCCTGAAACATCAGAGACAACATGGCTAGACGGTTGGACCAAAAGCAATTGTATAATTCTTGGTTCACTAATAATGACAGGTATAATTATGGGAGTGGACTGGTGGGAACTGGGGACACATCATGCCAGTGGGATTTGGAAAAATGACCATGGGCATTCTGGGTTCAGACCTGATATTCACTGAGATCTGTTGCTAAAGATAAATCTGGACAGTAGTTAAAACAGTGAAGATAGGTTCTACTCAGAAATAAATTATTGCAGTAGGGAAGGGGATCCAGCATGAACTGAACTCAACTTTGCCAAAACAAAAGGCAGGAGGCTTTTTAAAGGCAGGGGTGGGGGGCTTCCATGGTGATGCAGTGGTTAAGAATCCACCTGCCAATGCAGGGGACAGGGGTTCAAGCCCTGGTCCTGGAAGATCCCACATGCCGCGGAGCAATGAGCCCGTGCGCCGCAACTACTGAGCCTGCACTCTAGAGCCCGCGAGCCACAACTACTGAGCCCGCATGCTGCAACTACTGAAGCCCACGTGCCTAGAGCCCATGCCCCACAACAAGAGATGCCACCGCAATAAGAAGCCTGCGCACCAGAACGAAGAGCAGCCTCCCCTCACCGCAACTAGAGAAAGCCCACATGCAGCAACGAAGACCCAAGGCAGCCAAAAATAAATAAATTTTTAAAAAAGGCATGGGTGGGCCAAGGGCAAGGAACTGGGGAGTGTTAGGGGGGTTGGTCCTTGTGACTGGATATTCTGGCTTTGTTTATTGGTGCTTATCTGGAAGAGAAACAGATGTCTCCTATCTTAATGGCAGGAGCAGTGAGGCAAGTAAAAGTAAGGCCCTACCAACTTTAGCCCTAATCCTCCCACTGGCCTGTGGGAGAGTCATCTCCACAGACGTTTGCATTTCAAAGACTCTCAGGCCCTTGAAGAAACCGTCCTGGGTAGTAGAATTACATCTCAAAGGGCAGAGAAAGGATTTATAATTGCAATCTTTCTAAAGTGTCTGCTCAAAGAGAGGGTGCAAGAGCCTGTCTACCAATTACCAGGTTTTGGCCAGGAACAAACAGTAAATGCTCCTGGAAGCACCAGGCTTTTTCAGGCAGATACTTTGAAAAGGAGTGCAGACTTGAGCTGTTAGAAACTGTGCTAGTGTTTGTTTAAGTCTCTCGGTGGTGGAGGGAACAGGGCAGGAGTGGACAAAATCACTTGTTCCGAGAGCCTGCAAGTTTTATAAGCCAAGGTTGCAGTCTGTTCGAGAAGAGGGCTCAGAGGAGCCTGAACACAGGTTGGTCAAGGAGATCGTCTTTGTCACAGCTCAGAGTTTCCACTAATAACATCATTTTGCATATAAAGTACATCACTGTTCTCTGAAGACCAGTATCACAGTTCTAGCATAAGACGCCTCACATCAGGTATCTTACTCGCCAGGGCAAGGGAAAGAAAGAAAATCCTAATAGTGACTTTCAAGATACAATTTCCAGTGACCGAGATCCCTGACTGCTTCATGACGTGAATGGTCAATCCAGAAGTGAGAGCATCTTCAGATGCTCAAGGAAGTATTTCATAACATGATGGGCATTTTGTGCCACATGGAAAAATAAAGAGGAGATTTAGAATGCAAGGCCTTCATTAGATTAGGACAGGAGGTAATGTGAATTGACCTTGTGGACAGGAATTTATGTGTTTGTTTCCTTATCCACATGGAACGCCTTCCTTCCTTTCTCTTTTTCTTCCTTCTTTTTTTTTTCAATTCAGTGAAATATAGAGAAGACATCTCTTATTAACACTTAAATAATACACCAAACAGAAAATAATACAAATGTCTGGTTAGAAAATAGGAAATTCAAACAGAGCAAAAATTATACAAAATGAAAAAAAGCAACCCCTGCCCCCACCAAATTGACTCCATCCCACCCAATCTTTGACCTAAAAGTAACCGCTATTGAATAACGTCTTGTGATTCATCCATGACGCAAAAGGATACACATATGCGTGTACACGTGTACACGTGTTTATGTCTATTTTTCTGTTTCTTTTTTAATCTATAGAATAGGGATCGTACTATACACACCTCTTTACTTGTTTTTCAACTTATTACCAAATATTGAAAATCATTCCATATACAGATTTACATTATCTTTTAGTCATCAGTATTTGCTTCTATGAATTTGTCTGTTTTTTATTTCACCAATTCCCTACTGATAGGAATTGGTTGTTTAGAGTTTTTAGCCATTACAAATAATGCTGTAATTAATAAAGTTTGATATACATAGATCTAGGTGAACTCCATCAATATAGCCTTATAGTAAGATTCATACAATGGGATTAATGGACTTGAGGACATGGAGACGGGGGAAGGGTAAGCTGGGACAAAGCGAGAGAGTGGCATTGACATATATACACTACCAAGTGTAAAATAGATAGCTAGTGGGAAACAGCTGCATAGCACAGGGAGATCAGCTCAGGGCTTTGTGTCCACCTAGAGGGGTGGGGTAGGGAGCGTGGGAGGGAGACGCAAGAGGGAGGGGATATGGGGATATATGTATATGTATAGCTGATTCACTTTGTTATACAGCAGAAACGAACACAACATTGTAAAGCAATTATACTCCAATAAAGATGTTTAAAAAAAAGAGATTGTTCTTTTAAAAGATATATATATGCAATTAAAATTTTTATAGACAATGTCAAATTGCTCACCAGAAGGGCATTCAAATTTACACTTTCACCAATAGGACACAAGAGTCATTTTTCCCTCATACCTTCACCAGGAGTGAGTAGTATCCAATTTTTTTTTTTCTAAGTTGATAAGTACCTCAGTGTTTTGCTATTTACTTCTTTCATTATAAGCATCTTTCATATATTTATTGGCCATTTGTGTTTTTGTACTATAAGATTCATGATCATATCTTTTGCCCATTTTTCTATTGGTTTGCTCACCTTTTAATTTATCTGAATGAGCTCTTTATAAATCAAGAAAATTAGGCTGTCCATCTGTCAAAAGATTGAATGGTAAAAATAAATTATTCTCTTCCTTCCTCTTAGCAGATGGAATTATTAAGCCCTTTTAAAAAAAGAATTTCAGCCTGATTCCGTTTAAAAATGAGATATGGGAGATGACAAAAGCCAGACCATCACTTACTTTAAAGGGTAAGTAAACAGTAAGAAGGCAGCATGAGGTACCCAAGGGAAATTTGATCCATCAGAGTTGGGAAAGCAACCAAATATTCATGCCTTTATAATCTGCATAAAACTTGCACACCACTCACCGCAACCAGAGAGAGCCCACGCACAGCAAGGAAGACCCAACACAGCCCATAAATAAATAAATAAATTTATTTAAAAAAAAACAAAAAACTTGCACACCAGAACTTCAAAGAGTGTCTTTCATGTAGCTCTTCAATATCTTTCAGAATCCTGAGTCTTCCAAATTTTAAGGGATGTTTCTGACAATTTTTAAGTTCTGTTTTGAGCATCTCAGTATCACTGTGAAATAGGATTAAGCAACTCCTTCAGTTAAAACGGTATCAACTTATATTGGAAGGTAAAGCATAGTACAGCAAGACAGGCAGGTTGAAGAATGGCCATCATGATTAGGGTCAGTAAACTTGAACTCTGCACCTGTCTCTGTCACTTTCTTGCCATGGAACCTTGAGTAACTCCCTCAGGTTCTCTGTGTCAGTTTTCTCATCTATAAAATGAATATCATAACTTTCTACCTATCAAATAGGTTATTTCGTGAATTAAAAGAACTCGTGGTAAAACATTTTGTAGTCCATATGACCCTCTGAATTACTTTAACTGTTGGAAAGTAACATATCTGTAGATTACATTCTGCAATGTCTCATTGGCTTCCTGTTTATTATCCAGCTTGTGAAAGATCCCACGTGGTACTGATTACAAAACCTAATACAAATTTTTTTCATGAAGTGGGTATCAACATTACCTTAATTTCACTTTATTTCCTTCATATTTAGACAATGACATATTTTGATTAAATGTGTAATTTTAGCTCCTTATGTTATCATAGTCAATAGATATCTTCAAATATAGAAATGATCAGAATTGGAATCATCAACAGATCCAAAGCAGTCCTTTGCAAAAATGATTTATCTGTTATAGGAAATAAAATATTTAATGTATATTAAGTAAGCTCTACAATAATGCTATTAGATAGATTTCTATATAAAACGTATTTCTAAAATGTTCCTATTCTGATTTCTAAACATTGAGGGAAAATTTTTTTGTCTTTCAAAAAAGGAATCTTTTTAATGCTTAAAATTACAAGGATTATATAGTCCCAAAAAGCTACATTGTACCCAGAGCTGTTTATACTGAAGCTGAGAGGTTTGGGCCACTTTAGAGATTTGAAACTTTATTCAGAAACACTCAAACCTTGTCACTGAAGACAGCCCTGTAATTTAAGTGCAAATGGCCTATTTTGTTGAAATTGCCAGTGAACAGTTCTAATGATCTGAGAAGCAGCCCTCATTCTGGAGGTTCATGTAGCATAAAAGCCCAGGCTACCATTCCTAAGAGAATTCTTTCCTTCGAAAGATAATGAGTTGGGTGAAGTGTGCCAGACATGGCAGACAGGACATATCATTAAACATGTAGGGGCTCCTCCAAAATATGTCTGTTCCTTCCTCTCTTTTACACACACACACACGCACACACACACGCACGCACACAAATATACATGCATGCCCGCACGTGTACCCACACACTCAGATGTTTCTATTCGGTGCCTGCCTTCTGTGTAGAACCTCAAGAATGAGAAGAGAAAGAAATTATTTTCTGTTGCTTTTTGGTCTCTTCTTTTCTCAGATCTGGTCTGCCATTTTTAGCCTTTCTATCATTTGGCCACATCTTACGGCACCAGTGGACTTTTACCTTCCAGAATGAGTGTATGTTAGGACATTCCTAGATGAGTAGTCTGATTCTGGTCTTGCCTTGTGCACGACCAAGGCATGAAAGGTCCCGCCTTTCAGTAACTTGGCTCCCACTTTTAGACTGTTGATTATTTTCTCAGAAGAATCCGTGTTGCTGGATTTCAAGTCAGCTCTAGCCACTATCAGTAATTGACATTAACAAGAGTGTCTAAACTCTACGACGGTTCATTCTGCACAGTGTTTTGAGTGGATTCACTCCAGATTCCACCATTATCTTAACTGCAATTATTGCTACAGTGAGAGTCATTAGACCATCTAAGGGTCTTTTACAGGATTCTTGCCTTGAGCCTAGATTCAGAAACTATGCCTCCTTTTCAAATGTGAAGGAACCCCTTGCTAAACTTTCTGTATTCGTGAGTTAGCGTGCCACCTGGCTACCATCTTGAATGAGCAGATGTTTCAACATCTGGAGAATTTCAACAGACTGTATCTCCATGTGCCTTTGGGATAACGTTTCTCAACTATTCCTGGCTCTTTCTTACTGCTGGCTCCTTTTTCCTCCCTCCTGGATTTTTTTTTTTTTTTAAGCATTAATCACTACCTAACATTATGCGATGTGTTCATTTGTTTATTACCTATCTCCCTGAATAGAATGTAAGTTTCCTTGCCCTTTTTGTACCCTTCTGAGAACCAGTACTTAGAACAGAGTCGGCACATAGGAGCTGACTAAATATTTGCTGAAAGGATGAATGAATGATTTGTGTAACTTTGGACACGTTACTTCTCCTTTTTGAGATTTCCATTTTGTTGTCTGGAAAATGAGAGTGTTAAACTAGATTCAATTATTCCTAAGGCTCATTCACATCTTGTGGCTGGGATCAAGAGCGTAGATAAGTTAAGACCAATCTGGAGAGCAATGGGGAGGGGCAGACAACACAGAGATCTGTGTGCTCCCCTGATTACGGGGTCAGGGAAGGGCTTTCTTAGGAAAGCTGAGTAAGCCATGTGCATGTCCGGGAAGGAGAAACTCAGCAGAGGAAACTGCAGACGCAAAGACAGGAGTGTGTTTGGCTTGTTCAAGAAGTGGCAAGGGGGAGGGTGTAGCGGAAGTACAGAAAACAAGAGAGAGGGTTGGAAAGTAGGTCAGGAAGTAGCCAGTGGCTAGATCACATTTGTGCGGGGTAAGCGCGGCGGGGTGTGTGCTTGGTGTGAGAGGGAATGTGTGTGTGGTATGGTGCGTTTGGTGCATGTATAGAAATGTCTTGTGTTTGTGTGATGTTTGTGTATATGTTGTGTATGTATGTGTGTGGTGTGGTGTGTGTATCGTGCATGCAGGTGTGTTTGGTATGAGAGGGGGGTATACATGGGGGTCCTGCGTGTGCATGGTGGTACATATGTGTATTGAAGTTACTACTCTTGTTACAACAAAAGCTGGTCAAAATTCATCCTGCCGGGGGTTTGAAAACCATAGCTTGAAAAGGAAAGAAACATTCCTTTTCTGCTTCTGAACAAACTCACAGGATTAAAAGACTGCCTTGCCTAAGTTAGTGCATACTAACAAGGAATTTTACTTATTGAACAATACAGATTTTCAATAGTGCATTGATGTTTTCTGAAAAAGAACACTGTTTTGTTTCTGCTACATCATCCTAATCATTTAAATTTAATGCCTGACAACATTGTCAACACATAACGCAGCAAACACAGATTCCAAAACAACATAATACATTTTAAATAAGTAGAGAGTTTTAAGACCTATTTGTTTGCAATTCTGGTTAACACGTGGGTTTGAAAGCCCAAGGATTCTTGACCTATATTACCTAGTCTCTTATGCCCCTGGCATCTTGGGCTGCCAAGAAATGTGTAGCGAAGTGTCAGGGACAACAAAATATGTTGTCACTTTCAACTGTTTTATGCATTAATATCTGTACCCAAAACCTCTCTCTTCATTTAGTCAGTGAAATGCAGTGATATCCGGTCTCCATCTTGACCCACATAGAAAAAACAAGCAAGACTGAAATACTGAAGGTATGTTTCACAATCGAGATTTTGAGTTATGTCAGAAGACAGTGGAAAATGCTTCACATATTTGACAGATGATATAACAGATTTTTCTGCTCATGATGGTGGCAGTTGTATGCAAAAAGGAAAGTTTGTCCAAAATACCTGGATAAACAGGAAAAGGGAGCAAAGACAGCGAGTTCCCCTTCTCCGGTAGTGTTGTTGGCTGGTGTGTCCCTAAGATATGAGCCAAGATATGTTTACTTGCTAAATATCCTTACCCAAAACAAAACAAAACAGAAAGTTCTTAGGTAAGAGTGGTATATTTCATAAAGTGTCCTTGATTTAGGGATGGTTTCTAAGACATTCTCGGTACTTTCAGATGACAGGCTGCACACGTCTAAGGGGTTTCATATTTAAGAGACTGAATTTGCTGGACGTACTTGAAAGGATGGAATTACACTATAAAATGGTGGCTCACTCGAGCTCTGCAATCAGAAGACTGTGTTTTGAGTTCCTGTTTGCTCTTTACCAGTTATAGAGCCCTGGGAAGGTTGTTTAATTTCCTCCTCACAAAGTTTCCTACACATATAACATGAAGCAGATGCTAGAGTGGGGATTAAATGAGCCACTGTATGAAAATGCCTGGCACAAATTCAGCCCTCAGCATTAGCTATTAAGATTCCACTTTTGTGTCAAGTATTAAAAGTATATAGAACACCTAACGATGAAAAGTCCCTACAATTTTCAAAGTGTTGTCACATGCATTATCTGATGTGCTTCACACAACAGCCCATTGTAGTGGAGCAGATATTGTCCCATTTGGCAAAAGAGGGCAGATCAGAGAAGATCTGTGCCTGCCCCAGGGCCCCCCGCCACCATGTCATGGAACCAGGATGTGAATCCAAGTCTGCTGTGTCCCAGTGCTCTTTCCAGTGAACCAATTAACCCAGTATAATATTGAGTTGATCTGTGACTCTGGAAAGAATATGAGAGATTCCAAAAGAAATGTTACGTTTTGGTGTAGCAGGAGTTTTGAGGATTCTGCGAGACCACCCTCAGGTTCAGTGATTCACTAGAAGGACGCACAGAACTCAGAAAAGCTGTTATACACATGGCAATGGTTTATTGCAGTGAAAGGATACAGATTAAAGTTAGTAAAGCCAAAGGCAGAGTCCAAGGGAAATCAGCCACAAGCTTCCAGTTGTCCTTACCCAAGGTCATTGGAAAGGCAGCCCTTAATTCTCCCAGCAATGATGTGTGATGACGCACAAAGTACTATCGCCGACCAAGGGGCCCACCCGAGCCTTGGTGTCCAAGGTTTTTATTGGGGTTCAGTCACATAGGCATGGAGCACCTGAATGACTGACCCGAATTATTCAGTGTTCAGGCCTCCGCAGGTCACAATGGTACCTCGTGGTCCAAGGTCACAGGTCAACAAAGCAGGCGTTCTCTATAAATCACCTTGTTAACACAAATTATCTGGTGTGGCTCAAGGTCTCAGTTATACAAAGGCACTCTTGTCAGGAAGGATATTCTGAGGGCTCAGAGGTTATCTCCCTGGAGGTTAAGGCCAGTCCATTCTTTAAAATGTGCCAGGTTTGAGCACCCCCAACTCTGCTGAGCTAATCCTTCACCGCACAGCCGAGGCATAGCATCTGGGCTCTTGACGATATCAGAGCACAGCAAGAGGCAACTCAGAGGCAACTCGGCCCAAATGGGAACCTGAGAATCAACTTCTAAATTTAGTCCATGCGTCAGCCCCCCGAGCCAATGGGTATTTCTGCTATTGCAGTGGGTGACCGGAGCCTGGAAGGTCTGCCCTGGAACCTAGCCGTGATGGGATCTCTTGTCTCTACTCTGGGCCCTTTAGCATTCTGGGAGTGTCGCACTGTCCCCACTCTGGGAGACCTCCCACGGAGTGAAAGGGAGAGAGGACTTAATATTACTCAGCAATCTACTCTGAAGTAAGGATTTTCTTGCTAGCATGTTCAAAATTTCATTATTAGAGTAAGAAGAAGAAAGAGGTAGGACTCAGGCAACAGAAAACTCAACTCAGCGTGGCTGAAACAGCCATGGATTCATCGTCTCCCATAACAAGAAGCCCCAAGGGAGCACAGCCCCGGGGTTGTTCGATTCAGCTCCTTGACAACAACACCAAAAACCCAAGTTCTTTCTTCAGCTTTTCCATCCTGAGCGTCTTGGTTAGATTTCCTCATGGTTTAAAAATGGCTATAGTGAGAACAAACTAGTGGTTACCAGTGGGGAGGGGAGACGGGCAATATAGGGGTGGGGCACTGGGAGGTACAAACTATTGCGTGTAAGATAGGCTCAAGGATGTATTGCACAACATGGGGAATATAGCCAATATTTTGCAATAACTGTAAATGGAAAGCAACCTTTAAAAATTGTATAAAAAATTTAAAGAAAAAATGGCTATAGCGGATTCAGGCATCACATCTTCACAATCCATTACACAGACACAAAAATGGGACTTTTCCTTGTGTCTCTTTTAAAGAGTTATGAAACTTTCCCCAGAAGCCTCCCTTATGAGCTTCCCTTTATGTCCTGCTGGCCAAAACTGCCTCTTCCAAAGCCAATCTCTAGCAAACAATGAAAATTTTTTTCCCACTGGGTTCGTATAATCAAACACAGGACTGGGAATGGGACCAGCATTCCCTAAAGCCTCTGGATTCTTGGAAAAGTATAGACACTAGAACAAATTCAGCGTCTGTCAGAAAATACTGAGTAGGGAATTGCTATTGGGTAGGCAACCGAAGCTGTCTGCTGCAGCAAGTTCCCAGGTAGAAAAGCACAGCAGAGGCAATTCTCTGCAGCTTCTGAAATCTCTAGTCCTCATGGGGGACCCCAGAGGTCATTTGTGTTGCCTCAGTTTCCTGGAGTTAATTGATTCCTAGGAGAAAAAAAAAGAAAGTCTTGAAGAGCCATGTTTGATGCTCATATAAGGTTTATTTTCCCACTTTTTGTTCAGGAAAGCCCTCTCCTTTAGGAAGGAAACATGCCCTCTGTTTCACATATTTCTTCATCATTAATTCAGACATGCCTACCCCATTGGCCGGATTCTCGTGCTGCTGACTAGAGTTCCTTAAATCTCAGACATATCTCTGTTACCAGACAGACCACAGCGGTGTTCAACATTTGTCCCCCTCAAGAGTCTTTCCTTCATCCAGTGAGATTTACAAAAGCAGGACTTTCTGTCCCCCTTTTGTCTTCCCCTTCCCCATTTCATTTTTCCATTGTCGACATACCTTCAGGTTTGGTAACATGCCATCAGAAATGGGATTGCTGAGAATCTGTCCCCATGGAACTCAGTGGAAGATTCCATGAATCTAACAATCCCTTTGGCTATTCCTGGTCTTTTCAATTTACAGAAATAAATCTGTGCTCTCAAATGGTGGAAACAACTTTCCAGCTATTCTTTCTCAGTTTAGACATTACTCAATTGCTTTCATAATTTGGTATTTTGTATCTAGCTTCCAAACACCCTAAACCTAGAATTGACCATACATTTCACTTTTCTTAAGTGCTTCCCCTCCAGAGCGATCCCCCCCCAAAGTCATTATGTTTCAACACAGGAAGTAACGTCGACATCCTCACCTGCTATTAGAGCTCAATTCCTTTTTCTTCACACTTCTCTCTCCCTTTGTCAGGTTCCCTGAAAACTGGCATAATAGTTGCCTCACACTTTCTCTACCTGTTATTATTTCCTTATTCTGCCTTTCCCTGATGAATGATTGGGGATAACTGTCTTTTTATAGGCTGGCTTGAACAATAGTAGATGGCCTATCTGTAGGAGCAAATATGCTTCCTGATCATTTTCTCAGACAGATGCTTTAAAAGTTGATACTGGGTGGGCTTCCCTGGTGGCGCAGTGGTTGAGAGTCCGCCTGCCGATGCAGGGGACGCAGGTTCGTGCCCCGGTCTGGGAGGATCCCACATGCCGCGGAGCGGCTGGGCCCGTGAGCCATGGCCGCTGAGCCTGCGCGTCCGGAGCCTGTGCTCCGCAACAGGAGAGGCCACAACAGTGAGGCCCGCGTACCGCAAAAAAAAAAAAAGTTGATACGGGAGCCTGTCAGCCTGAAAGATTCCTCAGGAGGGTGAGGAGGGAGGAAGGCATCACAGTAGTTCTATGACAAGGACTTACACTTTAACATATGAGCTTCTTGTTTTAATAGCTTTTGTGCTTTTTTCAGATTTTAAAATAGTATATGTTTATTGCAGAGAATTTAGGAGGAAAATCCCATATTTCCTTTGTATAAGGACAGGCAGCTATTAGAAGAGATGTGGAGGAGTATATTGAAGGCAAACATTCTAATGAATAAGATTGAATCACATACTGCACTGGCACAGTTACTGGAACATGCATGTGAGGCAGAAATACAGATTGTCCGTCCTTATGCTGGCAGTGTGTCATCAGCTGACACTCGTCATTGACATCAAAAGCATCGAAGATATTTTCTTCAAGAAATATGAAGCAGGTTATTTCAACAAACATTCAACACAAATATACATATAAGTTCCTACTAAGTTCCAGGTACTGTCCTAGGTCAGGAAGTATGGCAGTGCACAGAACAAAACCCTCGTGGAACTCACATTCTTGTAACTAAGACAGACAGAGAAATCAGTAAATAAGGTGCCTCAGGAAGCCTGAAGGAAGCGAGGGCTCAGCCATATTGATGTCTGCTGGAGAGCACGTGCAAAGGCACTGAGGTGGGAGTGTGTGTGGGGTGTTGACGGAACAACAAGAAGGCCAGTGCGACTGGACGGCAGTGAGCAAAGGGTTCGGAGGTAAGGAGATGAGGTCAGAGAGGCATAAGGAGGCCAGGTCATGCACAGCTTACATTAGGGAATATCTTCTAATTTGACTTAGAGTGAGAGGAGAAGTCCTGGAGGGTTTTGTGCAGATATGATCTCACTTACTTTTTAAAAGGAATGTAAGGGGTAAGAAATGTCCAATTACAGATGAACTATAGAACCACAATGAAGGGAGTACAGAAGAAGGCATTAACCTAAGTGATTTTGGAAAAGAGTATTTTGACTGTATATGGAAGATTAGTAGTAATCTGGGTTCTCCAGAGAAACAGAACCAATAGGAGAATATATAGATAGATATAAAGGTAGGAATATATACCATGAGTTCTGTCTATCTATCTATCTATCTATCCATCTATGATTTATTATAAGGATTTGCCTCACATGGTTATAGAGGCTGAGAGGTCCAGGACCTGTAGTCCACAAGTTGGAGACCTGGGAGAGCCGATGGTAGAGGTCCAGTCTGAGTGCAAAGGCCTAAGAACCAGGAGAGCTGATGCAGTAAGTTCTAGTCTGAGTCTCAGTCCAAAGGCAGGAGAAAACCAATGTCCCAGCTCGAAGATAGGCAAGGAGAAAGAATTCTTTCTCTCAGCTCTTTATTCTATTCAGGCCTTCAATAGATTGCATCTGGCTCCCACACTGGGGAGGGCAATCTGCTTTGCTCAGTCTACTGATTCAAATGTTAATCTCCTTCAGAAATAGCCTCACGGACACACTTAGACACACACGGACACACACAACATGTTTCTACAAGGGTAGGAATAACATTTAATCATATCTTGGTACCCCATGCATGGCCCAATCAAGTTGACACATGAAATTAACCATCATGCACCATAAAGCTAAAAGCAAAAAGAACTATACAGAAATATTTTATTTGAATTGATAAATTTGTTTTTCACAGAGGTATGGGTTAAGCAACTCTGAAATTACTTTATGTGCATTATAGGATTGTGCAAATAAATAACTAGATTGTGGATAACGAGAGTCAGGTATCTTAACTGAGGAGAAAGAAGATACAAATAAGGAAAGGGGGGAGACTATAATGAAACTTGTCATGTTGTACTAGAGTCAGAGATACCAATGAGAATCATGGTGATAGATAGATAGATAGATAGATAGATAGATAGATAGATAGATAGATAGGTAGACAGACATATGTGTGTGTGTACACATACATATATATCCTAGTTCTGTTTGCTGAAACGGCCTGTAAGAGATGAAACCCAGTGATGATGAGCACACCTGACACCCACAAGATTTTGGTTTCTAATCATCATTCTCTAATAAAAGGAGCCAGGGCTCCTTGGAAAAATGGCCAATTCCAGGGCTGGAGAGGAGAAGTAAAGGATGAGCCTGGGCTATTTGTGGTCTCAAAAAATATGGCAGTGCTTAAAAAAATTAGGGGAGCATGTCAAAAGAATATAGGAGCCAATTTAAAGGAGCTACCAAAGGCCAAATATGGAACAAATTGAGTAAGAAAATAAAATAAATATCCATGAGTATGCACTAATATAAATAAATTATTCAATTGTTCTTTACAGTAGAATTCCAATTAATAAATGCTGAAAGAATAATGGAAATAGAAAATCACTCTTTAGTAAACACCAAAGTAAACAGTAGTAAGCGTTGCAGGCTAGCAATGTTGACAGATGCCGAAATTAGTGGGCAACACCATGATGAGAAATAGGATATCTGCATAGTCTCAAAGTATCTCCCTGCAAGATATTTATTAGTTACATGGGAAAAATCATAACTTTGTGGTGGAGAAATCTTAACCAAAGGATCAAAGTCAACATCACCACTTATGAGGCATACTGACATCATATACGTCCTCATATGCTGCACTAAGAAGACGTACTACCACTTCTGTAGTCTTCTTGATAAAAATGAGTAATCTCTGTATAATCTTGAAAAAACATTAAACCAACTCAAACTGAAGGACTCTTCAATATATCTATATCTATATATATCAATATAACTATATCTATATATATATCAATATATCAATCTATCAATATATCAAGGTCATGGTAATTTTGTTTTTAACTGAAGAATTGTTTCAGATTGGAGAAGACTGAGGAAACATGAAAACTACTTGCAGTGTGAGATCTTGAATTGAATTTTGGACCTGAAAGAGAACAACTGGAGATACAGTATTGGAATAAGGTCTGAAGATTAGTTAACTGTGCAATCGACTCTCCAAATCTACAGGTTCCATATCTGTGGATTTAATCAACTGTGCATTAAAATGTTTTGGAAAAAAAATTCCAAAAAGGAAAACTTAAATTTGCCGTGCATTAGCAACTACTTACATAGCAGTTACATTGTATTAGGTATAAGGGGAATGTGCTTAGGTTATATGCAAATACTACGCCATTTTACATAAGTGTGGGTCCTGGCACCAATCCCCCACAGATACTGAGGGAGGACTATTATATCAACGTTACCGTCTCAAATAGCATTAGACTGACAATTAGTAAAAGTTATAAAGAAAATTATTATTACATAGGGGACTGAAATCAAATGTACTAGTTCTAGGAAAAGGAGAAAATGCTTAGAATTTATAAATTGAAGTTATAGCTGAATTATACACTTTTTTTTTCTTTTGCGGTACGCGGGCCTCCTACCGCTGCGGCCTCTCCCGTCGCGGAGCACAGGCTCCGGACGCGCAGGCTCAGCGGCCATGGCTCACGGGCCCAGCCACTCCGCGGCCTGTGGGATCTTCCCGGATCGGGACACGAACCCGCGTCCCTTGCATCGGCAGGCGGTCTCTCAACCACTGCGCCACCAGGGAAGCCCTGAATTATACACTTTAAAACTGCAGAAAATGTTCTCTCCATGTATGTTTTATAGATAATTTGATATATAAATTCAAAATGATTGGAGTTCCAGTCATCTCAAATCTGGTAACTGGCTTTATCTACCAATTCAAGTCCTTGAAGTAGGAGGACCAGGAACTGCTAGATATAGCCAAAAGAAAGGAAAAGCCATCTGTGCTGAAAGAAGAAACAGTTTGCTCTCCAGAGCTGAATGGTGAACCCTTGCATCGCCTTTAGGCTAAGACTCTTCCAACTACTTTTAAGCAACCAGATTTATCCTCCCCACTGAATTATGAACTATATAATAGGTATGTCTCTGAATAAAAAGGGAAAAGAACTATTCATTGTTTCCTTTGTCCTATTCCCTTCTCTGTGAATTGACCTTTTCATTCAAGTTCTTTCCCGTGGAAAGACTAACCCTGCACTGCCCCAGACCACAGCTGGACCACGTGATCTTCCTAGGCAGGCTATAACCTATGCCTCTTCATACGGATATTCTTTCAGTATATGTTTCAATATGTTTGTTCTCATATGTAGTTCACTATGTTTGTTTAGCGGGGTGGGAGCTACTCTACTATATTCCACTATGCCACGTTACTATGTTGTTGCTGGGAGACAGTTCTCCAAGGTCTCTCCCATTTCTATACCTCTTGTGAGCAAGGCACTGACTGCTCTTTGTTCCAAACCATCTGACACACGTAGACAGGTATCATCAACTGGAAGCCGTGAAACGGTAGCAGGCTAACTCGTTCGTTCACAAGGAGGGCCACTCTTGACAGTTGTTTGAACTTACTGACCCCAAGCCCTACTTTCAGCAGCCGGGATGTTAGGATTGGTGGCCGATGACATAACCGCACTATGGGACTTGCCCGTGAGCACCACACAAATACTCATTTCAAACAGGTTGAGCACCTGTAGGGAGTTTTTGGTTTTGAACTATTTCTCCTAGAAGTCAGTATCTCCTTTAGTGGGCACGGAACCAACTTGCATTTCAGCCACCATGTAGAGCTGCTCTCAAACACCTGAGTTAGCAGGTCTCCTAGTTTTGATTTATGCCAATGATATTTTAGCGCCCTTGCAGGCTGGTTTCCCAGGCAAATATCTACTAACCCGTTTCACAGTCTTGTTCTGTTACCTGTAAAAGTGTGTGTGTGTGTGCGTGCATGCGTGCACACGTGTGTGTGCATCTCCTGTCCCCAAGCAGGTGACACCAGCTATTCTAGAGTCCCACCCACCTACATTCCCTTAGAGCTCTGGCTTTGGGGGTTCCTGAAGCCTCAAGGCAGAGCTCCATAATATGGGACAGAGGGATGTGTGTGTGTGTGTGTGTGTGTGTGTGTGTGTTTGCACGAACATCTTCCTCTTTCCTCCCCCAACAGTAAGCCTTGCTGCTGTTATCAACGTGTTTCTACAAGGCTGGAAAATTACATTCATCACATTCCTGCCTGGTTTCACTTTAGAAACAGCTTTGAAAATCTCAGACTAAAGTCTTTTTCTGTTTTGTTTCGTTTTAGCAGCAGCACGTGTGGTGGGAGAAGGACAGTTGAGATACTGAAAGGTGCCACCAGATGGTATAGATTACATAGGAGACTGAATAGATGGATGATTTTGATGTGTCTTTTCTTAGGAACAGATGTGTTGCCAGGTTGCAACAGCTCAGAAAGATGAGATGGGTCCTTGCCATGAATCTTATCTTCTCTGTCAGAGATTTATTGAATAAGAGTAGGGGTTGGCTTCTTCTTTTATCTGTTGGCCTGGAACCAAAGTCAAATGCTCCATATGCTGAAAGGGATTACCCTATTTCATCTCATCTGAGACTTCCTCCACGGTAAGATGCTCCACTATTTTATGAGCCACTAAGTAAGGAAAATCATTGCCAATGGTAAGATACATCCCAATTTCAGAAACATTAAGACATGAAAAACAGCGTGACTAAAAATGTATGAACTATGATACATAAACTGGGGGTTGAAAACTTTTTGCCTAGACTATTTCATGGTGTTTTATTATCTAACTTATCATTTGAGTTTGTGGCTCTAAATACATAATAATAGCTACTGACTGTAGAAGATACAGTATATGTGCGCCCACCGCATTTACGTTCCTTAGCCCCAGTCCTTTCAGCTCTACTGCAAAGAAGATGTCTAAAGCCTGTTTTACAAAGCAGAAAACTGAGCTCCTGGAGGTGAGGTAAGGTTTGAGAGGGAAGATGCTAGAAGGAGTGGGAGCCATGACTTGGACCCAGCTGAGACGCCTCTCAAAGCTGAAGAGCCTTCAGTTACCCTAAGGAATTGCCTCTTAGAAGAAGAGTAGCTGCCTGCGTTGAGAGTAGCTTTCAGAATGGTACCAAATCTAAATATTTGTGGGTTGTTTTAGAAACAAGTTCCCACCCATCGCACAGCTGTCACACAGCTATAATGGGGAGCCTGGGCTCCTTTCTTTCAGCGAGAGTTAGCAGGGAAAGGAGGGGTGAGGGAGCGGCTGTTCACCACAGAAATCATTACAGACATAATGGAGCTAATGCTTCGTGGAGCTCCAAAACGCAACGTCATTGTTTACCTTCTGTCAAGTCTTTATTCTTAGGAGGGAGAAAGCCCTTTCAGAACTCTCTACCTTGTGAAGGTTTTTGGCCTTTTCAAGGGCCTAAGATGTTAAGGGCTTTGAATTCTTAAAGCATATGCATAAAGTATTTCCAGTGCATTATTTAAAAATATACCTTTCTCTCCCTTGCTTTCTTTTCTTTTCTCTCTCTCTCTCTCTTTTTTTTTTTTTTTGGCTGTGATTTGAAGAAGTCTTCACCATAGCCAAGAACAGAATTTTAACTGATGGCAAAAATATAAAGCCTTGAGGTAATGTTTTATCACTGTTTATTACTGTATCCAAAGAAGAGGCCTTGACAAGTGTCGGCTGCTGCTGGGTTACCATGGCAGTAATCAGTCAAACAAGGATGGGATTTTTAGAGCCTGCTTAACCCTTTTCCTTACCCACTAGTGGAAACTAAGAGAGATTTTCATTTTGCACAATAGCGTAGGATGAGGCAAGTGTGTCCCTTTGCTCTGAGATCCCAGTCTTACTCTCTGATCCTCACGCCCCCTCGCACCCTTGCTCCAGACAGAAGGGAACCACGTGCGTGGCTGGAGAGTGTGCCCCCTTCTCTCCAGCCTCTGATCACGGGTGCATGTGGCTTCTGCCTGGAACCCCCTTTTGCTCCTCTCCTAACCCCAACTCCTATAAACATTCTATTCTGTGAAAATAACACCTCCTCCAGGAAGCCTTCCCCATCCTTTTCTCCACTAACTATGGGTTAGAAACATGTCCTAAGTGCTCCAGTAACACTCTGTATTTACCTCCATCCTAGCATATATCTCCTTAATTACAGTTGTTTGAGACAGTCTTATTGAAGAAGAACGTCTAGAACTGGTCTGCCTGGGCTTGAAGCTCTCCTTTATTACTTACTGGCAGTGATCTTGGGCAAGTCACTTGACCTCTCTAAGCCTCAGCTTCTCGCTATGAAGAGAAAAATAATATTTACTTCAAAGAATTATCATGGGGGTTAAATGAGATAAACTAAATAAAATGCCTAGCACCAGTGAATGTTCAGGAAACGTTAGAGTGAAAACTTGGCTCCTCATAGAGTCTAAGCTCCATGAGGGCAGGGACCATGTATTTCATCTTTGAATATTCAGGACCTAACAGATATCAGGCACATAGCAGACAGTTCCTAAGGGTCTATAATAATATGGTCAAGGAATTGGTTTCTCTACATAAATGAATTTTCCATGTAGCTAAAGCCTACCCCTGAACACACACACAGAAAATTCCTTCTTGTTTCTAATTAGTAAATTAATTCATATCTATTGGTGAAAATTTGGAAAACACGGAATTATAAAGAAGGAAATAAAAGCTACCTGTGACTCTACCAACCACTAATCTATATCTTAATCTATATCTATACCTTAATTTATATCTTTTCACATGCACGTGCATCCTTTTAATGCACGTGTGTACATTTATATTATATTGAAATATTCTAATTTAATTTTTACAAATCTTTGTTGGTCAATATTTCTCTATTGATGGGCAGTTTTTCATAGTAAGTGTTAATACCGCAGTAAACATCCTGTCATACATTTTTGCAAGCATCTTGCATTGCGCTTAAAACTTTTAAAAACTGTTTTTAAACAGTATACAACTTTTTAAAACTTAAAACTGTTTGCACCACCCAACAGTTTATAAGCATACCTATTTTACTGTGCCCTTAGCGGCACTGGGTTCGATCTTAAGAAAACATCTTTGCCAATTTGATAGAAAAATGGCCTCTCATTTTTCCCATGCCTCTGTAAACCCAGCACATAGCTCCTCGTTTAAGCCTTCGGAAGACAGTGTGGTGGTTCTAAGCACTAGGTACCGTATTCTTCTGAATCTCCACGCAGTACCCCAGGGCTCCTGACGTGCGCGTGGGCAGAGCTCTTTCTCCCTACACCGAAGGGTCAGTCCCATATAGCTGGGCTTCCTCGTGCATCAGCCCTTTGATTTTAGTTTCTTCCTACACCAGCCATACGTGACTTCTTGCTGCTTCCAGCAGGACATCAAATCTTCTCATGCTCTATTTTCTATTCATAGTGTTTAACGAGCATTTATTGTATACCCGCATCGTCAAGGTCTGGGGGAAGGTTTTAAAGGAAAGAGGAATACAAAAATTAATCGGAGAAGAGCTAGAGATGTAAACAATTATACAGGGGAGTCAACTGGGGAGAGAGGCAGATGTCCTGAACTAGGACTCTGGATAAAAACAGACAGGTTCCAAAGTGGGACCTGGTATTTCTTAAAGCATGATGCTCGACAGTTCCAGCCCAGGAAATTAACATTATATAAAACCCTTCTAAATTGTGGCTTAGAAACCAGATAAACAAAATTATTTAAATCCTGTGCTAAGTGAGATTAAATAAGCTTTGGTTGGGGCTCCGCGTGCTTCTCCTGTGATAAGGGATTTAAACCTGCCGGCTGTCACTCCAGGAGCTTTGGCTGGCTCTTCAGAGGCCGTTCTGGCTTCTTTCTTCCATCTCAGCTATGCTTCTTAGAGGGAAGATTTGGTGCCCGGAGTATCCAATTAAATTCAATGCTTCTGTGTAACAGTGAGAAAGGATCACATTGATAATATGGCTTCTTTGTAACTGAACAATCTGAGCTTCTTTCCCTTTATCATTTCTTTGAAAAAGATGCTTATTTAGGGCTGATTCAACGGTTTGAAATGTAAATATTACTCAGTATCTCCAATACTTTATTTACGTGTGACCAAAATATGCATTTTGAAAACTCCACTTAACATGTATCTCCAAAATGCCTACTGTGTGCCAGCCACTAGGTATTCGATTATACGTTTGCAAATTCCTACCTAAGATTGCTTTGTTCAATTTTCACCCAGATCTGCTGCCATCATCTAGGCCCAAATGCAATCTGTAGTAAGAAGAGGCTTTTGTTTTTCCTGTTGAACCTTCAGCATACAGTGCAGAACCAATTTCACCAAGGGAATATCTGATTTAGTGAAACATTTATTCTGTTTTTCTATTACATATTCTCCCACCTAGTGCTTCTTGTTATTGCAAACGTAAGACCATTTTACAACCAGTAATGAATGAATGATGGGCAATTTTTCTAGAATTGCTTTTCATTTCTGTCAGCTTTATGGAGGTTTTCACATTTTCATATATATGTGTGTAGATATATATATATATATTTCCGTAGAGTATATGTGTACTGGAAAAACATTCTGATAACTAACTGAGCACATATTCTTTTAACAGCCCCAGAGAGAACAGAGATCATTTCTTTCAGTTGTTTCAGTAATTTTTCTACAGTGAAAGGAATGATAAAAAGTTCCATCCTATATTCACTTGTTCAAGTGCCTATTTAAAGGCTTTTATGACTAACTCCTTGATTTCCTATCACCACTTAGAATTGGTGGGCAAAAGTTGTCTATTTGAGTTATGCATCCACCAAACCTTGCTCCTCCATTTAAAAAGATGTTTCCAGTTGGCTCTCCTTTAGAGCTGATTCTGTACATATTATGCTCTTACTTAGGAATATTTTCAGGGATTACTGGGGCATAATGTGCAATTAGTCTTCTACTCAATTAAAAAGTTCCTATGTAGTATTCATTTGACTTTATATTAGTAAATGAAATTATAAATTTAGTGACAAAGAGGAATCATATGGTAACAGCTGTATATATTAAGATTATTATTAGCATGATTTCTTTAGGTTACATCTGAGAACTGTTGATTTTGTCTCATCACGAATGATTTTGTCTACCCCCAGCACTAAGACTTTGAACAAACACTAACATGGCTTCTAACAGCTCAAGGCTGTGTCCCTGGGATGACCCAGCCCCCTTAAGTTCCTGTCTGGGAAAAGTCAAGGCTGACTAAAGAATTTACTGTTTGTTCCAACCAACACCTGAAGGCAGGGCCTCTTTTTCCCAGTCTCTGTGGGAGGGTAGAAGCCTCGCTTCCATAAGGGCCAGTTAATAATCCCAGGTGGCCTAACCACATTGACACCACCCCCACCCCACCCCGCCACTTGCTTTTTGTAATTTTCCACTTTCCTGACTTTGCTCAAGCCCTGACTCCATCTCTGCACCTCTACGTGGATCAGAGTTGAGTTTGGTTTTGTACTGAAGTCCTTTTCCCCTACTGCAGTAGTTACTGAAGAAAGTCTGTTTTTACTACCTTTAACTAATGTCCAGCATTGTTTTTCTTTAGCGCATACAGCCCAAAACTGGAAGGAAACCAATTAAAATATGGATGCCTAGAAACTTTTAGCTGACCTCAGAAACATGTCATGGCAATAGTCTCTGAATTAAGCATGGTCGAATGGCCACTGGCCACAGTCATGACAGAGGGTGATTCACAATCCATTCTAGTAAGAGAATTTGAAATAATGCTCTGCTCATCTCAATTATTCTTCCATAAAATGAAAGGATCCAAGAGGGAAGTCTTTTTGCAAACAAGTAACTAATCGAGATGAGCTGTAGTCAAAAATAAAATCATCTCCCCTATCAAAAGGGTTGATTTTTCTGCTGGTTATTACTTTTATGTCTCTCGGGCATTCCTGGGGGGTTTGTGCTGGATTTTCTCACTGCCCTACTGGGGAACTGAAGTGGACATGTGGCTGGCTCTCTAACAGTTTCTCCTCAGGTGATTCATCCAAGCCAGCTCTGCCCCTTACCTGTGATTGGGCTCCTGAGCTGTGAGGTTTGGTTTGCTGGGGTTGTCCTAGGAAAGAACCAGTTATCTTTGCATCCTGTACATGGACAAGGATGCATGTGTACCGGGTGGTGCATTGACATCACCTTGTTAGAAATGCAGAGACTCTGGCCACACTCCGGTTTGTCTCAGTTTGAATCTATATTTTAAAGAGATCCCCCCAAATATAACTGGGGGCAAGGTGTCAGAAAGGTCCTATGGAAAATGAACGTGGTGAATCTTGAGGAATGGGTAGACTTGGGACAGAAGAGAAGGGTATTCTAGGCTAGTGGGTATCAATACATCTTACCTTAAGACATAAATCAGGAGAGCCTGGATGGAGTTTGGGGCTAATATGAAACTGGTTGTATAAAACTGGATCCTGATCAAGGAAATCTCTGAGTACTAGACTGATCAATTTTGAGTGTGATCCTGTATGTCATAGAAAATAGGATAACATGGTGAAATAGTGTGACCATTGTGGTCAGAAAGACCTGGATGTAAGTCTCAGTTCTACATTTGTTGGCTTTGTAAACTTGGGCAAATTGCTTACACTTTCTGACCCTCATCCTGTAAGATGGAGATGACAATGCCTTCTTGCAGAACTCTTGCTAGGAGATCATGTCTGGGAAAGGTAAGGACTGGCACATGGTGAGCTTCTCTCCTCCCTTTCCTGGTGGTATTGAGGAAGGGAGGAATTTTCTCCTGAGACCCCGAGGACACAGATGTGTCACTGTGGGAAAGGGACTGACGAGGTGGCAATAGGAAATCAGTTTGAAACAGACAAGGCTGAGAAGGTACTGAATTGCATTTGTGCGTCTGTAGGAGCAATTTTGGGGGAAATAAGTTAAAAGAGGCAGTGGGGAAGACAAGACAGTGAAGAGAGGAAAAGCAACTAAGGGAGTGAAGTAAGAGAACACTAAAAATTTCCTTTGAAGTTCTGACTCAGGGTGAGCCATGTGGAAAACAGAGCAAGTGGGGCTCAGAATGACCCATCAGGCATTAAAATGGGATGATTTAAACTATGGCAAGTCATACAAGGACGAAGCCAACCATCGGAAGAGTTGTAAATGGATTCCCCCCAAAGCTAATATATAATTTACAATACCCTTTGGAAAGCTCAGAATTATTTATTATTTCTTTAGCTTTGTAAACAAACACATAAATTCCCCCCCCCCTTGAACATGGTGGGGGGGAAACAGAATGTCTGTATTTATCATGGAATTTGAGCCATCCTGCCAAAGAAGATTCACAATCACTATTTTAGGATGAATAGGATTAATCTCTGAGATACTAGAAGAAAAATGTAATGCCCAAATAAGAGACACAATTTTCATCAATTGTTTAAATATTGATCATAAGAGCCTCACAGATACTTCTCGGGTTTTTCATATATTTTGAAACACCGAGGAAACCATTTGCAGGAAATGCAGCAACCACGTTAAAGAGTATTCTTCTTGAAATAAATCTAAATAAATATATATGAGAAAGTGTCTAGGATGGGGTCCAGCAAACAAGAGAAGCTCAACAAATGTTAGGGGAATCCAATGAAATCCTTTAGTCCATATTTAATCGAAAGTAGTATCAGACAACCCTTTGCTTCAGAGCAGATTTCGGTCCAAAAATGTGGCTGGGGTAGGCCTTAGAGGTAATCATTGCTAATTCAAAGCACCCAGAGACAACCCGAGGATTCTTTGAAATTCACTCCACTTTCCAATATGTAGTGTCATGGGTTACAGGGAGAACATTTCTGTTGCTCCTTTAAAAAGCCTATGATTACCTGAAGGTATGATTACAAGGCTCTCAGGATTAAGGTGTTTCCTGGTCATAGGATGGTTCAGTGATCAGTCCAAAAAATAGGGTGTTCCACACCCTCCCCCTCACTGAAGTCTTCGCCAACTATAAGATGTATTAGCTAGAGGTCAAGAATCATATTTAAGAACGGAGTCAAGATGGCGGTGTGGGGAGATGTCGAGTTAGCGTCTCCCCACAACTAGGGTGCCTGCCAGCCGCTGGTGGGGACTCTGATGCCCAAGGAGATGGGAGAACCCCCAAGTGAACCATCACTCCACGCAGCTTGCGGGATCTTTGTTCATGAGCTGGGGGTCGGGCCAAAGCTCCTACGGTGGGAGCTCTGAGTCCAAACCACTGGACTAACAGAGAACCTCAGACCCCAGGGAGTATTCATCAGACTGAGGTCTCATAGAGGTCCTCATCTCAGCACCAAGATGCAGCTCTACCCAGCAGCTTACAAACTGCGGTGTTGGAAGCCTCAAGCCAAACAACCAGTAAGACAGGAACACAATCTGACTCATAAAAAAAAAAAAAAAAAGAGAGGGCAAAAAAATATGTCACAGATGAAGGAGTAAGGTAAAAACCTACAAGACCAAATAAATGAAGAGGAAATAGACAATCTACCTGAAAAAGAACTCAGAGTAATGATAGTAAATATGATCCAGAAACTCAGATATAGAATGGAGGCACAAACTGAGAAAATACAAGTAATGTTAAACAAAGATCTAGAAGAACTAAAGAACAAACAAACAGAGATGAACAACACAATAACAAATGAAAAAAACACTAGAAGGATTCAATAACAGAATAACTGAGGCAGAAGAATGAATAATTGAGCTGGAAGACAAAATGGTGGAAATAACTGACAAGGAGCAGAATAAAGAAAAAAGAATAAAAGAATTGAAGACAATCTCAGAGACCTCTGGGACAACACTAAACACACCAACATTCAAATTATAGGGGTCCCAGAAGAAGAGAAAAAGAAAGGGTCTGAGAAAATATTTGAACAGATTACAGTCAAAAACTTCCCTAACATGGAAAAGGAAATAGTTACCCAAGTCCAGAAGCACAAAGAGTCCCATACAGGATAAACCCTAAAAAAACACACCAAGACACATATTAATCAAAGTAACAAAAATTAAATTCAAAGAAAACATTAAAAGCAGCAAGGGAAAAACAAAAAATAACATACAAAGGAATCTCCATAAGGTTATCAGCTGATTTTCAAGCAGAAACTCTGCAGGCCAGAAGGGAGTGCCAGGACATACTTAAAATGATTAAAGACAAAAACCTACAACCAAGATTACTCTACCCAACAAGGATCTCATTCAGATTTGATGGAGAAATCAAAAGCTTTTCAGACAAGTGAAAGCTAAGAGAATTCAGCATCACCAAACCAGCTTTACAAAACATGCTAAAGAAACTTCTGTAGGAAGGAAGCACAAGAGAAGAAAAGGACCTACAAAAACAAACCCAAAACAGTTAAGAAAATGGTAATAGGAGCATACATATCAATAATAACCTTGAATGTAAATGGATTAAATGCCCCAACCAAAAGACACAGACTGTCTAAATGGATACAAAAACAAGACCCATATATATGTTGTCTACAAGAGACCCACTTCAGACCTAGGGACACATACAGACTGAAAGTGAAGGGATGGAAAAAAATATTCCATGCAAATGGAAATCAAAAGAAAGCTTGAGTAGCAATACTCATATAAGATAAAGTAGACTTTAAAATAAAGAGGGACACTACATAATGATCAAAGGATCAGTCCAAGAAGAAGATATAACAATTATAAATCTTTATGCACCCAACATAGGAGCACCTCAATACATAAGGCAAATGCTAACAACCATGAAAGGAGAAATTGGCAGTAACACAATAATAGTAGGGGACTTTAACACCCCACTTAAACTAATGGACAGATCATCCAAACAGAAGATAAATAAGGAAACACAGGCTTTAAATGACACAATAGACCAGATAGATTTAATTGATATTTATAGAACATTCCTCCCAAAAGTGGCAGAATACACTATCTTCTCAAGAGCACATGGAACATTCTCCAGGATAGATCACATCTTGGGTCACAAATCAAGGTTTGGAAAGTTTAAGAAAATTGAAATCGTATCAACCATCTTTTCTGATCACAATGCTATGAAATTGGAAATCAATTACAGGAAAAAAACCTAAAAAACGCAAATCCATGGAGGCTAAACAGTGCACTGCTAAATAACCAAAAGATCACTGAAGAAATAAAAGAAGAAATAAAAACATACATAGAAACAAATGACAATGAAAACATGATGACCCAAAACCTATGGGACGCAGCAAAAGCAGTTCTAAGAGGGAAGTTTATAGCAATTCATTCTCACCTCAAGAAACAAGAAAAATCTCAAATAAACATTCTAACCCTACACTTAAAAACAACTAGAGAAAGAAGAACAAAGGAAACCCGAAGTTGGTAGAAGGAAAGAAATCATAAAGATCAGAGCAGAAATAAATGAAATAGAAACAAAGAAAACAATAGCAAAGATCAATAAAACTAAAAGCTGGTTCTTTGAGATGCTAAACAAAATTGATAAACCCTTAGCCAGACTCATCAAGAAATAAAGGGAGAGGATGCAAATCAATAAAAGTAGAAATGAAAAAGGAGAAATCATAACTGACACCACAGAAATACAAAGGATTATAAGAGACTACTACAAACAACTATATGCCAATAAACTGCACAGCCATGAAGAAATGGACAAATTCTTGGAAAGGTACAATTTTCCAAGACAGAACAAGGAAGAATTAGAAAATATAAACAGACCTATCACAAGTAATGAAATTGAAACCATAGTTAAACATCTTCCAACAAACAAAAGTCCAGTACCAGAAGGCTTCACAGGTGAATTCTATCAAACATTTAGAGAAGATCTAACACCCATCCTTCTCAAACCTTTCCAAAAAATTGCAGAGGGAGAAACACTCCCCAATTCATTCTGGGAAGCCACAATCACCCTGACACCAAAACCAGAAAAAGATATCACAAAAAAAGAAAATTATAGACCAATATCACTGATGAACATAAATGCAAAAATCCTGAACAAAATACTAGCAAACAGAATCCAACAACATATTAAAGGTGTCATACACATGATCAAGTAGGATTTATCCCAGGGATGCAAGGATTCTTCAATATATGCAAATCAATCAATGTGATATACCGCATTAACAAATTAAGGAATAAAAACCATGTGATCATCTCAGTAGATGCAGAAAAAACTTTTGACAAAATTCAACACCATTTATGAATAAAAACTCTCCAGAAAGTGGGCATAGAGGGAACCTACCTCAACATAATAAAGGCCATATATGACAAACCTACAGCAAGCATCATACTCAACGGTGAAAAACTGAAAGCATTTCCACTAAGATCAGGAACAAGACAAGGATGTCCACTCTCACCACGCTTATTCAACATAGTTTTGGAAGTCCTAGCCACAGCAATCAGAGAAGAAAAAGAAATAAAAGGAATACAAATTGGAAAAGAAGTAAAACTGTCACTGTTTGCAGGTGACATGATACTATACATAGAAAATCCTAAAGATGCCACCAGAATACTACTAGAACTAATCAATGAATTTGGTAATGTTGCAGGTTAAAAAATTAATACACAGAAATCTCTGGCATTCCTATATACTAACAATGAAAAATCAGAAAGAGAAATTATGGAAACACTCCCATATACCACTGCAACAAAAAGAATAAAATACCTAGGAATAAACATGCCTTGGGAGATGAAAGATTTGAACTCAGAAAACTATAAAACACTGATGAAAGAAATCAAAAATGACGTAAACAGATGGAGAAACAAGAAAATCCATGTTCTTGGATCACATGAATGAATTTTGTGAAAATGACTATACTACCCAAAGCAATCTACAGATTCAATGCAATCCCTATCAAACTACCAATTGCATTCTTCACAGAATTAGAACAAAAAATTTTACAAGTTGTATGGAAACACAAAAGACCCCGAATAGCCAAAGCAATCTTGAGAAAGAAAAACAGAGTTGGAGGAATCAGCCTCCTGACTTCAAACTATACCACAAAGCTACAGTAATCAAGACAGTATGGTACTGGCAAAAAATGTATATATAGATAGATCAATGGTACAGGATAGAATGCCCAGAGATAAATCCATGCACATATGGGCACCTAATTTACGACAAAGGAGGCAAGAACATACAATGGAGAAAAGACAGCCTCTTCAATAAGTGGTTCTGGGAAAACTGGACAGCTACATGTAAAAGAATGAAATTAGAACACTACCTAACACCACACACAAAAAATAAACTCCAAATGGATTAAAGACTTAAATATAAGACCAGACACAGTAAAACTCTTAGAGGAAAACATAGGAAAAACACTCTTTGACATAAACCACAGCAAGGTCTTTTTTGACCCACCTCCTAGAGTAACGGAAATAAAAACAAAAATAAACAAATGGGACTTAATTAAACTTAAAAGCTTTTGCAAAGCAAAACAAACATCGCATATCAATGCATATATGTGGAACCTAGAAAAATGGCACATATGAACTGGTTTGCAGGGCAGAAATTGAGACACAGATGTAGAGAACAAACGTATGGACACCAAGGGGGGAAAGCAGCGGCGGGTGAGGGTGGTGGTGTGATGAATTGGGAGATTGGGATTGACATGTATACACTGATGTGTACAAAATGGTTGACTAATAAAAAAATATAAAAAATAAAATAAAATTTTATTTTATTTTATAAAATTTTGTATAAAAAATTAAAATTAAGAAAAGAATGGAAACCATAAACGAGACAAAAAGACAACCCTCAGAATGGGAGAAAATATTTGTAAATGAAACAACTGACAAAGGATTAATCTCCAAAATATACAAACAGCTCATGGAGCTCAATATCAAAAAAACAAACAGCCCCATTAAAAACTGGGTGGAAGACTTAAATAGACCAGTTTCACCAAGGAAGACATACAGATGGCCAAGAAGCACATGAAAAGATGCTCAACATCACTAAGTATTAGAGAAATGCAAATCAAAACTACAATGAGTTATCACCTCATTCCGGTCAGAATGGCCATTATCAAAATATCTAGAGACAATAAATGCTGGAGAGGGTGTGGTGAAAAGGGAACCCTCCTGCACTGTTGGTATAAACTGGGAATATAAATTGAACAACCACTATGGAGAACAGTATGGAGGTTCCTTAAAAAACTAAAACTAGAACTACCATATGACCCAGCAATCCCACTACCGGGCATATACCCTGGGAAAACCATAATTCAAAAAGAGTCATGTACCACAGTGTTCATTGCAGCACTATTTACAATAGCCAGGACATGGAACCAACCTAAATGTCCATCGACAGATGAATGGATAAAGAAGATGTGGCACATATATACAATGGAATATTACTTAGCCATAAAAAGAAATGAAATTGAGTTATTTTTAGTGAGGTGGATGCACCTAGAGTCTGTTATTCAGAGTGAAGTAAGTCAGAAAGAGAAAAACAAATACCGTATGCTAACACATGTATATGGAATCTAAAAAAAAAAAAAATGGTACTGATGAACCTAGGTGCAGGGCAGGAATAAAGATGTAGACATAGAGAATGGACTTGAGGACACGAGGTGGGAGGGGGAAGCTGGGGCAAAATGAGAGTAACATCGACATATAAACTACCTAATGTAAAATAGATAGCTAGTGGGAAGCAGCTGTATAGCACAGGGAGATCAGCTTGGTGCTTTGAGATGACCTAGAGGGGTGGGATAGGAAAGATGGGAGGGAGGAGATATGGGGACATATGTATTGTGAAACAATTATACTCCAATAAAGATCTATTTTTTAAAAAAACAACTATAGGTCATATATTTTTGTGGACACATTCCCATTTATTGAGTTCTTATTATATCCCAGGTACTTTGCAGACATTTTCTCATTTAATCCCCATAACAACACTGTGAGATAGGTTTTATCACTATCTTCATTTTACATATAGGAAACACAGGATTAAAATCAGTGCAGTGTTGATAGTGAAGTAGAATTTGGAGTCAAACTTACCTCAGTTTAAATCTCAGCCCATGACTTTGGCATTTCCTACCCATAGTAGGCCTCAACTTATTAATTCTGTCTTTTGTAGAATGATTCTTAAAATATTAGAATTAGAAGTTATGTTATAATTATCTAACAAACTTTTTTTTTTTCATACGTGGGCCTCTCACTGCTGTGGCCTCTCCCGCTGTGGAGCACAGGCTCCGGACGCGCAGGCTCAGCGGCCATGGCTCACGGGCCCAGCCACTCCGCGGCACGTGGGATCCTCCCGGACCGGGGCACGAACCCGCGTCCCTTGCATCAGCAGGTGGACTCTCAACCACTGCGCCACCAGGGAAGCCCCTAACAAACATTTTTTAATATCTGTTAACAGCAAGTCGTGGACACCAAATGCCCGACTTGTAATGTTTGGGAATAGTTGACTCAAATTTGTTTTATTCACCAGGTTGTTTGGCATCATGAAGACCTAGCTTGAATCTACTCTGCACCATGGCATTAAGCTAGAACCAAATTTTCAGGAGCTAGGAATCCCTAATTGATTAGGTGGCTTTCTCTTTGTTTCCTAAAAAGTCCCCCCCCACCATCTCCCTACATAATGCAGGTGTTTTGTATTCTATCTGCCCCCACCTAAAGATAAATAAAGGGAAACCTGAGGAAATGTATTTGTATTATATTTATCTTCATAGTCACCATTTCTAACTTGCTTGTTTTCTTCCTGAAGATCCAAGTTCCCATCTAGTAGCATCTTTTAATGCAGGTCTTTTGGCAATAAATTCTCTCTGTTTCCCTTTACCTGAAGATGTTTTTGTTTCATCTTCATTTCTTAAATGCTTTAATTGAGATACAATTTTACTTCAGTAAATACACAAATCTTAATGTACAGCTTAATGAATTTTTATGTATGTATACACCCATGTAACTATCACCCCAATAAAGATATAAACATTTCTGCCACCCAAAAAGTTCCCCAGTGCCCCTTTGTAGTCAATTTCCTTCCCCATCCCCCAGACCTTGGCAATCACTAACCTGTTCGCAGTTGCTATCATTTTGCCTTTTCCAAAAGGTCATCTAAATAGACTCATACGATATGTACTCTTTGGAGTCTGGCTTCTTTCACTTAGCACAATGCACTTAAGATTGATCCAAGTCATTGCCTGTATCCACAGTCCATTCCTTTTCATTGCTGCATAGTATTCCATTGTATGGATATACTACAACTTGTTTATCCATTTACCACCTGGGTTGTTTCTGGCAATTTTGGATAGAGCTGCTATAAAAGTAGGGTGCAAGTTTTTGTGTGACTATGATTTTCATTCATCCAGAGTAAATCCCTAGGAAGAGGATTACTGAATTATAAGGTCAGTATATATTTAATACTGTAGGAACTGCCAGGTTGTTTTTCAAAGTGCTATACCATTTTACATTTCCACAACAGTGCATGAATTCAGTTGCTTTGCAACCTCTTAGCACTTTTTGTTGGTTTCATTTTATTTTAGCCATTCTAATAGGTGGTATACTATTGTGGTTTTAATTTGTATTTCTCTAATCACTGACAATGTTGAGCATCTTTTTATGTGATTATTTGTCATCTGCATGTCATCTTTGGTGAAAGATTTTCAAATTTTCAACCACCCTCCCTTTTTTTTTTTAATGTGATAGTATTCAGTTGGTATATGGGTTATTTATTTATTTTTTATTATTTTTGTCTGTGTTGGGTCTTCGTTTCTGTGTGAGGGCTTTCTCCAGTTGCGGCGAGCAGGGGCCACTCTTCATCGCGGTACACGGGCCTCTCACTGTCACGGCCTCTCCCGTTGTGGAGCACAGGCTCCAGACGCACAGGCTCAGTAGTTGTGGCTCACGGGCCTAGTTGCTCCGCGGCATGTGGGATCTTCCCAGACTGGGGCACGAACCCGTGTCCCCTGCATTTGCAGGTGGATTCTTAACTGCTGCGCCACCAGGGAAGCTCCCCCCCCCCTTTTTTTTTAAACTGGGTTGCTTGTTTCCTTATTGCTGAGTTTTGGAAAGTTAGTTATATACTCTGGCTACAAGTCCTTGATTAGATATGTGTTCTGCAAATATTTTCTCTCAGCCTGTAGCTAGTTTTTTTATTTTCTTAAGTGTCTTTCAAAGAGAGGAAGGTTTTAATTGTGATAAAGTCCAATTTATCATCGTTTGCTTTCTGGTTAGTGCTTTTGTGTCATATCTAAGAAATCTTTGACTAATCCAAGGTCACAAAGATTTTTTTCCCTAGGTTTTATTCTAGAACTTTTACAGTCTTACATCAAACATTCAGGTCTGTGGTACATTTTGAGTTTATTTTTACATGTTGTTCAAGGAACAATGTTCTTTTTTTTTTGCATATGAATGTCCAACTGTTCCAGCACCATTTTTCAATTTCCTGACTCGATTTGCTCCATTGGCTCTCTAGGAACAGTTTATTTCATCTTTATTACATCTTTCAAAAATTGTATTTCATACTTGCATTGGCCAACAACTGAGTTTTGAAATTTCGTAATAAAATACTCAAATGACTTAGGAAGGAAGCAAAGGAGGGAGGGAAGGAAATAAAAAGCAAAACAAACAGAAAGTCAATTGAAAATCCTTGGGCTGCTGGCCCTGGCCTGCTTCCTGGCTGAGGGAGCACCAGCCTCACACACAGCCGCGGCTTAAGGAAAGGTCTGAGCCTGGGGTCCCTGCTGGGGAAGGCATAGTTAGGTGCCTGCCTCAGGACCAGGGGCCAGGACAGCCCGAGTAGGGCTGCGTAAGTCTCTCTTAGGGCAGATGGTGTCAGGGAGAAAAGAAAGCTCTGAATGGAGGCTAGATGCTATGGAACGAATCTCCCTTCTTTCAATTATATTCAGGTTTGAGTCATTGTTTTTCGTGTAAAATGCCAAGAGCCCTCACATCTGAATAGGTAATCTCTTGTTCCTGCTAAGACTCAGATTAGTAAATGTGAACAGGGCCCATGTAGATTTGCCAGCCTAGTAAAAACTGTGGACAGAAAGCTTTCCTCCTCTTCTTCCTATCTGGAAGGCAAGGTAAAGGAACAATTAGTCAACCACCCAAATAATTCTTTTAGCTTCAGCTACCAAATGTTGTGTGGTGGCTGGCTACAAGATGCAGGGATGTGGCACAGCTGAACTATTATTGGGGCTGTAAAGTGGTGAGTGAGCCCCCGGCCAGGATTACGTTCATTGTTGCAGGAGAGGGTCTGTTTTCTGTTGCTTTCTTGCTATCTTTGCATTCTAGAAGAGGCAGCAATATGTGAGATGAATCTGTCTTGTGCACTATCTTTCACGTTGTTGTTGTCTTAAAATCACAGAAGGTGCTGGTATGATGAGATATTTGTATGTTTCTAATGTACTGGTCACGTGCATCAGCATTCTTAATATAATCGAATTCACACATTCTACTGTGCTCAGCTCAGGTGCAACAATGTCCTCAGTCAATCACTTGATCTAGTAGCTTTATGCAGACCTAGCTTCAGGTTGAATTAGTACCACACCCACCACTTGGAAATTTGAAAACCAACAGGTTCAGTGAAGATGACCTACAGTCAGCTCTCCCGTATCTGCGGATGCAGAAGCTGCAAATACAGAGGACCTGACTGTAACGTTTTATATAAGAAACTTGAGCATCCACAAATTTTGGTATTCATGGGGGTCCTGGAACTAGTCCCCCATGAATACCGATGGACGACTGTATATGAGAAACTGATATCGCTATGATGTAATTATTTTTGCATATATGCCTCCGAGATATTCTCTGTAAGGTAGTGACCACAAGTTTTTTTCTATTTTAATCCCGAGAACACATTAAGTTGTCCTGTTTATCATACATGTTCAATAAAGATTTGTTAATTGAAAAAAAAAGAAACTGAAATAATGGCTAAAGCAATTCAGTAAATTGCTAATTTTAAATGTTTTCATAGGACTTTACTCATACCATTTTTTTTTTAAGATTTAATTTTTTATTTTTGGCTGCATTGGGTCTTCGTTGCTGTGCACAGGCTTTCTCTAGTTGTGGCGAGCGGGGGCTACTCTTCATTGAGGTGCACGGGCTTCTCATCACGGTGGCTTCTCTTGTTACGGAGCACGGGGTCTAGGTGCGCGGGCTCAGTAGTTGTGGCTTGCAGGCTCTAGAGCGCAGGCTCAGTAGTTGTGGAGCGTGGGCTTAGTTGCTCTGCAGCATGTGGGATCTTCCCGGACCAAGGATCGAACCTGTATCCCCTGCATTGGCAAGCGGATTCTTATCTACTGTGCCACCAGTGAACTCCTACTCATATCATATTGTACTTAGCCATATTCATGCCTGTTCCTCCAGGTACCGTGAGCCTCTTGGTCACTAGTTCTGTCTAGTTCATCCAGATATCATCAATACATCTCATTCATCCTTGCATTTAGAAAAGTGGCTAATTCATAACATGTGCTCAATAAAATATTTGTTGACTTCGATTGAAAATTATTTAATTCACTGAAGACATAGAGAAGGCATTTTATCATATCTGCAGATATCGCAGAGACTGAAGTATTGACGCTGTTGATTTCAATGACACAAACAGGCTGGAATTCAACCTGCCTTCAGCAATTTGGAATGTTGGGCCACTAAAACCACAAAGAAATTAACAGGAGTACAGGCAAAGACCCATGTAAAAGTTATTTTCGACTGGGTTTTCATAAATATAAGATGGATATCTGGCTTGGTAGTGGCTGTTTAAGTGAAAAAGATCTAGCAGTTTTCAGTGGCCATGAACTCAATACCAGTGTGATGTGGCAGCTTCCAGTGATAATGCAATTTAAATGACAAGTAATAAAAGATCAGAGTGCCTTTAAGGAAGTAGTACATCCATTGTACTTCCTACTGGTCAAGCCACATATAGAATGAAACACGCAATTTCCAGTATTACATTCTAAGGGGAAAATTGGCAATTAGAACATGTCCTGTAAGATGGAAACAGATGAGGGTTAACCCATGATATGTACATGGCTCTGAATAATTTATGACTCACTGAATTTAATGAGTGAGAGATGCCCTGTCATTTGCAATGTAACTGAGAAAATTTTTCTTTGTGGGCTCAGATTAAGCTGTCTCTAAGAGCCGAATTTTGCTCTTGGGAGACATGTGGGCATAATCTAGTAGAACTCTCTTAGAAGCAGGGAGGATCATGTGGTTGAAGAAGCAAAGCCCACTGAAGGTCATACTTCCTGGTACTTATCTACCTGGAGTCTTTAAAACGCAGCCTTTAGGGACTTCCCTGGAGGTCCAGTGGTAAAGACTCTGCGCTCCCAATGCAGGGGGCACAAGTTCGATCCCTGGTCAGGGGACTAAGATCCCGCATGCTGCATGCACAGCGCGGCCTAAATAAATAAATTAAATTAAATTAAATACAGCCTTTAGGCACTATTTTCTCCTGCACAGGTGCTGTGGATTCTCCTTCTGCCTCAGCTTAGTGCCTCCAACTGCCTGATCCCACTCCAGTGCCATAAGCCTAGATAGATTCTGTAGGGACGGGCTATGGACATGGAGAATTAGAAAATGTAGAAGCAGTGATATGAACAGCCACAGTCAAGCTGCCTTGGTACATGCTTCTGCTCTGGGTACTCCTGTTGCCCTCTCATCCCTGCACCCCCTGTCCCCCGGCCCCAGTCTTTTGTGTGATGTCCGGCAGCAGCGTCTTTCTACCCCGCTCACCCTCGTGTCCTGATTCCTGGCTCCCTCAGACTCTGCGTCCTCTGTGCTCTCTGTTGGTTGCCCTTTGGCTTACTCTACCCACTGGTTTTGGCAAACATCCACCCCTCTTGCTCTTGGTTTCTCACCTTTTCCAGCATTTACTTTTTCAGATCCTTAGCTAATCTGAATGTATGTGACAATTTTATGAGGGGATAGAAAAATAACTTCTATATACTTTTGCACACTGAGATGTAATCTTTTTTTTTTTAAGTGGCTTCCTCCTTCCTGCCTCATAGCCCAAGGGTTAAATGCATAATCTCTGGGGTCAGACATGTGTAGGTTCGAATCCTGGGCCTGCCTCTAACAGACTATACTAACTTGGGGAAGTTCTTAATATCACTGAGCATTAGTGTCTTAATCTGTACAATGGGAATTAAAACCATCTACTGCATGAAAACAAACTTATGGTTACCAGGGGGGAAAACGGGGTAAGGGGGAGGGATAAATTGGGAGATTGGGATTGACATATACACACTACTATATAAAAAATAGATAACTAATAAGGACCTGCTGTATAGCACAGGGAACTCTTCTCAAAACTCTGTAATGGCCTATATGGGAAAAGAATCTAAAAAAGAGTGGATATATGTATATGCATAACTGATTCCCTTTGCTGTACAGTAGAAACTAATACAACTTTGTAAATCAACTATACTCCAATAAAAATTTTTTAAAAACCTATCTACTGCATAGATTAAATGAGATAATGTAAGTAAAGGTCTCACAAGTTATCTGGTATATAGTAAGCCTCAAAAATGAAATTTATTATTGTTGCTTATAGCACTTATAACTATATACCATATAATTTTATGTGTCTAGGTACTATAACACTTAGAATTATTTAAAAATACCCCTTTAACATTCCTCCTCAAATTTCTCCAGTTCTGCATTGTTGATGTTTATTAGGAGATTGAATAACAAATTGTAGAAAAATTAAATTGCTAGTCAAGTGGAATATTTACAATTAACATATGGTACTGGATTTAGCTTAGGAATCTGATCTTAGAAATTAAATTTGATTTTTTTTTTTTACATTACATTATCCTAGAAGCAAAGTGGGCCAACTGCCCATAATATCTGGGTAACAAACCAAGTTCAATGAAAATTTATTCACTCCTGGACCTTTGTATTATTTAAGTTAGTAATTCGATATTAACTTGCACAGTATCCTCATAGGCATGAATTGAATTAGTTCAAAGCTTTTTTCCCAAAGGAACCAAACCTCATAATTAATTTTATTTGGTCATTATCTAGAATATGATGGTTTTTAAATGTCGGGTCACAGACATTTCTAATGTATAGAAATTCCATTTGGGAATTCAGAACCCTATCTGTTTGTTCCTTTTAAGATTGGTGTGTCCTAGCCAATGGCTCTTTAAATAATATTATTGCTCAGTACTTTTCCTTCTTAAAACGTGTTTGGATTTCAGACCAGCTAAAATCAGGAAAACATGAGGAAGAGAAGTCAAAGTTGTTCCCCAGTGAGGACAGCAAGAAGATGGAACTGAGGCTGAGTAAAGAAACAGGCAGAGGGGAGAAAACAAATAAAAAGACGAAAGGCTGTTCCTTTGGTGCAATCTGGGATTCAGTGTCAGCTGTGAACTGAGAAGTTCACAGAATGGAGTGAGCAGCTAAGGCTGCCTGTTTCCTGGCTCTGGGGGAGAGGAAAAGGAATGCTACCAGTTCCAAGGCGCCCAACAAACACAAATTCTAGCCTGGGAGCATGTGAAGAACTCCTTGTCCCTAAGAAAAATTTCCACCAAGTCCCTTTCTATTCAACAAAGGGATGACTAAGCCCCAGGCCCTGGAAGGGCTGGTGGGCAGCAGTCACCTGAGCGGTGCCCTGAAGGAGATGGTGTGTGGAGCCCAAGGTGGTTAGGTTTTGTTTCGTCACTTCAGAAGTAAGAGAAAAAGGATTCCTTCTGTAAGAGAGCATTTAACCCACCGCTAAAGAGCACATTCATTCCATCTCCTCGCTGTGCTCCCATCACACACAAAACCTCTCTGTACCCGTGATGTCCGTGGAGCTTCTGCACTGTTGTGGCCTCTCCCATTGTGGAGCACAGGCTCCGGACGCGCAGGCCCAGTGGCCATGGCTCACGGGCCCAGCCGCTCCGCGGCATGTGGGATCTTCCCGGACCGGGGCACGAACCCGTGTGCCCTGCATCGGCAGGCGGACTCTCAACCACTGCGCCACCAGGGAAGCCCCGATTGTGGCATCTTTGCCCCAGCTGATGCCTTAGCCCAGCCTGGGGGTGGGGTTGGGGGAGGAGTGGTAACTAGAAACTTAGAGAATGTTTCCAAAACAATTTTGGCCAAGGAATGAGTGCCAGAATTATTGACATAATAATTCAATAATAATAATTCTGTCATAATAATGAGTGACAGAATTATTGTGTTGACAGAATTTGTAAGATTCTGAGTGAGGGTAGAAGTCAGAAGCTGGAAGCGTAGAAAGGACTCTGGATATAATCAGATCAGCTTAAGGGCCCAGTGACCAAGTGTCGCAGGGAATTAGAGAGAGGGCCTTTCTCCCCTCCTCTGCATAAACCACACCCACACCCCAAGAATATAGCACTCTGGGCATGAACACTGACGTCCTCACCTCAGACAGTGGTTCCTGGCAGTGTAGGCAAATCAATGGCAGCAAGGCAAAGACATGAGTAAGTGCAGCCAACAGAAGGTCGTGGTGGACGCCATGTGCTAACCGTGTCTGACAGACGGGTCTGTAGGCAAATGTGAAGCACATCTTCCGGGGGCGGGGGGCGGTCTCCAAAATAAATAGGGACAGTTTGAGAGAGGGGATGCTAAGTTACTGTTTGAGAAGACGGAGTGCTGCCACAGGAACTTCCACGGACTGGTGAGGCCAGATTAGATCAGGTTTACTTTCAAATAATGGAACAGCAGTCAAATATCCCATATAGCTCTGCCACCATTTCAAAAAATAAAGGAAAGAAATAGAAGAGCGGGAAGGCACCTCAAATGTACTCATGAAGTTAATGTAAGATTAACTCTTTTCATGCTGAATGATATAAAAATGCAAATGCCATTGTTTACAAAAGCCCCCGAGACAATTGCCTATCATTTTTAGTTTTGAAAAGTAAAGAAGGATTAATGACGCAAAGTTGTACCCGGACAATACAAATTACAAATGGAAGCACTGCTATAATTTGCCTTATGAAGAGCCCACTCAGCTACCATGAGGCTGCAACCACAGTTTAGATCCTAACACCTAATCTCCGTCTTCCCTTCCCTGCTTCTCATCTTCGGCATCTCTGAAAGGCTCAGACAGGACCTTCTGCGCCAATGTTAGCTAGTCACAGTTAAGTGCCAGAAAATTAATATGGAGTTAAATTGGGGTGGCCGCTTCTCAAAGATAGAACAAGAGACCATCAAACTCATCAGAACATCTGGGAATGCTTAGCTGAAGGATGGATTTTTTTTTTTTTTCGGTACGCGGGCCTCTCCCTGTTGTGGCCTCTCCCGTTGCGGAGCACAGGCTCCGGTCGCGCAGGTTCAGCGGCCATGGCTCACGGACCCAGCCACTCCGCGGCATCTTGCCGGACCGGGGCACGAACCCGCGTCCCCCGCATCAGTAGGCGGACTCTCAACCACTGCGCCACCAGGGAAGCCCTGAAGGATGGATTTTCATGAAGTTTTGTTACTAAGGGCAAGGTCTGCACCTTTACTCTTCAACTTGAAGCCTCAATTAATTGGAATCGGTAGACCGTTCAGATGAAATAATATTTCTGGTTAATCAATCATTTCTTTTAAGAAGTCAGTACTTCATCAGTATCTTTCCTAATACTTTACAAGTCAACTGCTCTGCTTGAAGAGGGCCAATTCCATTCCAACATTACTGATATTATGTTGATTATTACAGACCTTACAATGCCTCTGCTTCATAACTCTGAACTATCACTTCCCATCTTTCCAAACATACTGTTTCCAAACATACAGTACCAAACATACTGTTTTCATTCATTCATCAATCCGTTTGATAAATATCAACTGAAAGCCTACTATGTGCCAAGTGTTCTTCTAGAGGCTGCGGGCATAACAGAGAACAAAACAGACAAGAATCTCTTCTTCCATGGAGATTAAATTTTAATACAATGTTACATGTATAAGGAATAGGAGGTTGGGTTGACAACTTATACACGGACATACCCTTGTAGTTGATTTTTGATTAATCACTGAGGTCAGCTAGCTTTATGTTATTTGATGTTTTCTCAGGAAGTTTATATTTCTAATCTATTTAAATCTTGGTTTCAGGGAGTTGAGTTCTGGCTAGTGAAGGTATTTTCCACTGTATTCTCTTGATTGAGTACATTGACATAGAAAAACCATATAGAGTAGAAAGAATGTTGAATCTCTAAATTCTTTTAAACCTAGAACTTTTTTAACCTCCTCAGCTTAATTTATCCCCTCTCCTGAAAAAAAAAATAGTAAAAGAACTCAACTTTTTGTCAGTGCTAAACAGAAGACAGACCATCATTACCAATCATTCCAACCCTTCTGTGATTTTAGTCCTGTCACAAGAAACATCCTGTAATTTCCCCCCTTCAAAATCAGAACTGAATCCAAGAAGATCCGTGCAGAACTGGATGCTAAAAATAGTCCACTCCCACTGACAACAGAAAGGCTGAAGGCTTCACACACCTTTTCAGAGAACAGTTTGATGTAATTTTGAAGTCACAAATGGTTCTGTTTCTCTACGCAGGCATTTTTCAGAGCACTGAGCTCCGTTAGAAATCCTAAAACTAAAGAGAGCCAGTGAAACTTGAAGCTCGTTCCGAAAAGGGCAGCTGAAATGACTGAAAGCTTGGGAGAGCCTCCTAGTGAGGAAGCTCTTAGAGGAAATGAATTTCTTTGACTTAGCTGAGTAAGAAAGAGAGGGCTTGGAATTCAAAGGTGCATGGTAGTGAGTTACTATAACAATAGTTCTAAGCGCTTGTTAAGAGAGCTATAGCTACAGTAATACTACCTTGAGTGCTTTATACATATTGTCTTTTTTAAGCCTTTCAGTAACTCAGGAGGCAGATGTTATTGCTATTATTCCCATTGCACAGCTGAGGAAAACTGAGGCTTAAGTAACTTGGACAAAGCCACACAGCTAGTAATGGAAGAGCTGGAACTTGAACACAAGCTGCCTCCAGAGCCTCGGCTCTTCATCAGTGCACCACACTGCCTTACGAGCAGAAACATTCAGTTGTCTGAAAGGATGTGAAAAAAATGAGGCCATATAAACAAATGAGATTTTGACACTTATCACTCCAGAGATTGTAAATGGAAATGGAATGTCTTATTGGGATGGAGGGAGTTCACGTCTGCCTTGGAAAACCAAATGCTAAGTTAAAATGGCTTTGAGGTCTCCTTCTTTCTCGTCATGATTGAAAAGATGGTTTTTACTCATTATACCATTTGAAAAACAGTTGACATAAAGAAAATTAACATTTTGATTAAATAACATATCTGATATATCGGGAGTGTTAATTATCCAATTAGAGAGGAGAGTGAACTTTTTCCCAATTAGGGAAATGTGGCTTACCTGTAACCGCTGTACTCTAAAATTGTAATAGGTAAGTGTTCATATCTTGGTGATTCCGTATCTGTAAAAAGATGGGCATAATATACCTATAAAAACTTCTCTGGTTTGTCTGGGGGTGGAATTCCTAAATATATTTTGCTTTAATGCCTCATAGAAAAGCCCCTCAAGGAAATCGACATAAACCTTTCAAGAAATCTAAGATGACAATGTGCTCGTGTTTCCTAAAATATGCTCTGTGGAAAGCTAATTATAGGTGATGCACTCAAAAATGGATTCCATGGTCAAAGTAAAGATTCACTACCACAGATTAAAGGTTCACAGTATCATATTAAAGGCTCTGAGCAGTTTAGCAATAAAGACACCAATTTAACTTGGTTTAACCAACATTCCCCAAATGTATTGCCTACAGAACCATTTAAGTTTTTTCAACACCTATAAACCTCCCATTGAACCAGTGTTTAACTGAACATACTACAGTAGATTGTTTAAAACTCACACTCTTGTGATTTTCACTACTTGAAATTACATGGTACTTTTGTTACTTGCATTTTCCACTTAGCCATCTTAGAATGTACACCCCTTGAGGACAGGGATTCGTTTGTCTACAGATCCCTCACTGGTAAATATTCTTATGTTACAATAACTTTTGCTTCCCTGAGCATCCTGATGACTGGAATCTCTGATAATGACTCCTAGGAAAATGAGGACCCCAGAGCCCACTACATGCTGTGGCAAGCAGTGAGGATACTGTGTGAATAGAACAGATGTGGTTCCTGCTGAGGCAAAGCTAATATTTTCATGAGGGAAATGGACTGTCAGATAACTCAACAAGCAATGAGACAGAATATTTTACATTGTAAAATTTTAAATTACTAAATTAGGTCCATCTCAATCTCATGTTTGTTTTATTCGGTATGAGTTGTCCCTTGCATGCTGACACCCTGCACCTGCAAGAGGCAGGTATGGGGCAGTGTTGTGCTGGAAAACAACCAGCTGGGGGAGAAGGGATTGGATTTATAGTATCTGCAGATGTCCGTGATGTAAATACTCCCACCATGTCAGATTTCAAGTTACCAAGGTGATGTCAAGCCACTTCCTGGAAATTTAACCCCCTCCTCTCATGAGCTGGTGCCGAAGCTGCAGCATATCACTAATTCTAGGTTTCAAGGCAAATTCAGCAGCATTTTTATCATCACAGACTTTTGGATTTCACAAGGTAAAAGAAAAAATTTTTGAAAATTAGAGAAAAACTAACTTTCCAAAATTTTTCCTCTGTCCTTCATTCATTCACTCATTCATTCTTTCCTTCCTTCCTCCCTTCCTTCTCCAAGTAAAGATGCTAAAAAACAAATGACCTTCTATAATCACCATCATTTCATAAAAGAAAGCATATTTTAATAACAAAAAGGTGAGAATGATATAACTTCAGAATTTTAAAATATCCTTTAAATTTAATGAATCTTGCTCAATGAAAATTTTACTACCTTACTTATTTTTCTAATTCTGTTATGAACTAGGGAGATTTTGGTGTATCCATTAGGATATTTTTACTACAAGTGACAGAAAACCTGGCAGTGACTTAATAGCTCAGGGTCACTTTCTGACAAATCAAGCGGTCTAGAAGTAAACGGTTGCTGGCAGTGGTTCAACTGTGCTGTGATGCTATTAGGTACCTACTGTTCCCTTAGCTTTCCTTTCCACCCATCTTCAAATTGTAGAGTCTTTTCATGCCTATAACCTTATAGTCATCAGATGGCTGCTGTACTTCCAAGAAGGTAAAGTGAAAAGGGCAAAAGGCCTTGTGGTTTCAATTGTGTCCACCAAAAAGTGTGATGAAGTCCTAACCCTGTGGATATGACCATATTTGGAAATAGGGCCTTTGAAAATGTAATTAATTAAGAGAGGTCATACTGAATCAGGGTGGTCCCAATCCAATAACTGGTGACCTTGTAAGAAGAGAAAACAGAGACAGACTCAGAGAGGAAATGCAAAGAATACATGGAAAGAAGATGCTCACTTGAAGACGGAGGCAGAGGAAGCTACAAACCAAGGAACGGCAACCATCAGAGATGAGAAAAAGACAAGGAAGAATTCTTCCTTAGAGCCTTGATTTCAGACTGATAACCTCCAGAACTGTGCGGGAGTACGTATATGTTGTTTTAAGCTGCCCAGTTTGTGGCATTTTGTTATAGTAGCTCTAGGAAACTTATCACAAACATCATCACAAAATCTTATCATAGGTGGTCTCCAGATCTCCTTTTACATTCCATTGGCCAGATGTGGGTCAGATGTCTAAACTTAGAACAATCAATGGCCAAGGAGAAGGGGATTTCCATGACTGGTTTGGACCTAATTCATCTTTGGGCCTGGGGTAGGGACAATTCTCCCTGTGACCAAGGGATCTCTACCCACCATCTAAACACACTGGAAGAAGGGGAAATGGCCTAGGAGAGGCAATGGGCAGCAAATATGAAGATGGACTGTTTTGTTACTCTGTAGCTGGCATGTTAGCAGTGCTGCCCTAATTAATGGGGCACATTCACATTCTACAGAAGCCCTCAGAAATTTAGGTAAAGGAGGGGGGAGTCAAGATGGTGGAGTAGGAAGACCCTGAACTCACATCCTCCCAAGAGCAAACCAAAATTACAACCTCTTACAGAGCAACTGTCTATGAGAACAACTTGAAGACTAGCAGAAAAGATTTTCCACAGCTAAACATATAAAGAAGGAGCCACAACAAGATGAGTAGGAGGGGCAGAGACATGATCTAGTCAGGATCCATGCCCCCAGGTCATTGACCCACAAATAGGAGGAAAATCATGACTGTAGAAGTCCTCCCCAAGGACCAAGAGACCCAAGTGCCACATTGGGCATCTCAGCCCAGGAATCCGGCACTTGGAAGATAAGCCCCCCAGAAAGTCAGGCTTTGAAAACAAACTGAGCTTACTTTGGAAGAACTACAGGGCTATAGGAAACTTCACTCTTAGATAGTGTATGCAAAATCTTACATGCTCTGAGTCCCAGCACAGAGGTAGTAGTTTGAAAGACACCTGGATCAGACCTTGCTGATCTTGGCGAACATCTTGGAGAGGCAGGCGGCAACTGGGACTCCTCCTGGAGACTGAGACTCTGGCAGCAGCCGTTTTTGACCTCTTGTTCTTCCGTGCTGACACCAGTGCTGGCAAGGACCATCTTGGAATCCTCCCTCTAGCCTACTAGCGCTAAGGACTTGCCCTGCTCACCAGCAGGCTTGCAGCAGCCACACACTGTCAAGCCACACAGTAAGCCACCTAGGGACCCAGCCCATCCACTAGCAAACCCACAGTAGCTGAGTGTAGCCAGGCCACACAGCCAGGCAGGCCAGCAATCAGCGCCGCCACAACAGAAGGGCACACGCAGCCCACAAAGGGGATACCCATGGAGCATCTAGCTCCATTGGACAAGGGGAGTGTGCTGCTGGGCCCAATAGGACCTCTCCTACATAAGGTCCCTTCTTCAAGATCAAGGGATGAAATGGACCTACAAAATACACAGAAATAAAATAAGAGACTAGGCAAAATTGGGAGACAGAGGAATATGTTTCAAACAAAGGAATAAGACAAAAACCTCAGAAAAAGAACTAGGTGAAATGGAGACAAGAAATCTACCCAGTATATTAAGGGTAATGATCATAAAGATGCTCACCATTTTCAGGAGAAGAATGGATGAACACAGTAAAAACTTCAAAGAAGAGTTAGAAAATATAAAAAAGAACAAATCAGAGCTGAAGAATACAATAACTAAAACAAAACAAAAAAACTACAGGGAATCAAAGTAGATTAGATTATACAGAAGAATGGATCAGGGATCTGGAAGACAGAGTAGTGGAAATCAACCAAGATGAAAAGAAATAAAAGAAATTTTAAAAATAAGGGCACTTGAAGGGTCCTCTGGGACAACATCAGGCATACTAACATTTGCATTATGGGGGTCCCAGAAGGAGAAGAGAAACATAAAAAGGCAGAGAATTTATTTGAAGACATCATAGCTGAAAACTTCCCTAATCTGGGGAAAGAAACAGACAATGAGGTCCAGGAAGAAAGAGTCCCAAACAAGATGAGCCCAAAGAGGACCACACCAAGACACTTTGTAATTAAAATGTCATATTAAAGGTAAGAGAGACTTTTAAAAGCAGCAAGAGAAAGCAACAAGTTTCAAACAAGGGAACTCCTGTAAGACCATTGGCTGTCTTTTCAGCAGAAACATTGCAGGCCAGAAGAGAGTGGCACAATACATTCAAAGTGATGAGAGGAAAGAGCCTAAACCAATAGTACTCTACCCAGCAAGGTTATCCTTCAAACTTGAAGGAGAGGTAAAGAGTTTTATCAACAAGCAAAAGCTAAAAGAGTTCAGCACCACTAAACCAGCCTTATAAAAAGTGTTAAAGGAACTTCTCTAGGCACAAAAGAAAAGGACACAATTAGAAGTAAGAAAATTATGAAAGGAAAAACCTCATTGGTAAAGGCAAACATATAGTAAAGATAGTGGATCAATGACTTACAAAGCTAATAGGAAGGTTAAAAGACAAAAGTAGTAAAATCATCGATATCTACAATAAGTTAAGGGGTACAGAAAAATAAAAAGATGTAAAATATGATGTCAGAAACAAGGCATGGTGGGAAGGACTAAAAATGTAGAGCTGTTAGAATGTGTTCAACTTAAGAGATCATCAATTTAAAGTAGATTATGTATCTATTTATCATCTACCTATCTATCATCTATCTATGTATCTATCATCTATCTATGTATATATCTATCTATCTATCATCTATCTGTTAGTTATCTGTCATCTATCTATATATCTATTATCTATCTATCTATCATCTATCTATTAGCTATCTATCATCTATCTATATATCTATCATCTATCTATCTAACTATCTATCTATCTAGGTTCTTATACATGAACCTCATGGTAACCACAAATCAAAAACCTACAAAGATAAACAAAACAATAAAGAGAACAGAATCCAAATGTAACACTAAAGATAGTTATCAAATCATAAGGAAAGAGAACTAGAAAAGAATAAAGGAACAAAGAAGAACTACAAAAACAGCCAAAAACCAATTAATAAAATGGCAATAAGTACATATCTATCAATAATTACTTTAAATGTAACTGGAATAAATGCTCCAATCAAAAGACATAGAATAGCTAAAAAAATTAGAAAAAAATGAGACCCATATATATGCTGCCTGTAAGAGACTCACTTCAGATCTGAAGACACACAGACAGAAAGTGAGGAGATGCAGAAAGATATTCCATGTAAATAAAAATGAAAATAAACCTGGGGTAGCAATACTTATATCAGACAGAATAGACTTTAAAACAAAGACTGTAACAAGAGCGAAAGAAGGGTATTACATAATGACAAAGGGATCAATCCAACAAGAACATATAACACTTGAAAAAAGATATGCACCCATATCTGAAAAGGAGTTAATATCCAGAATATAGAAAGAACTCATACAACTCAACAATAAATAAACAAGAAATATAATTTTTAAATGGGCAGAGGATAAACATTTTTCCAAAGAAGGCATATAGATGGACAACAGGCACATGAAAAGATAGTCAACATCACTAATCATGAGGGAAATGCAAATCAAAATCACAATGAGATATCACCTCACACCTGTCAGAATAGCTATCATCAAAAAGACAACAAATAACAAGTATTGGTGAAGATGTGGAGAAAAGGGAACTCTCACTGTTGGTGGGATTGTAAGTTCGTGCAGCCAATATGGAAAATAGTATGGAGATTCCTCAAAAAATTAAAAATACAGCTACCCTATGATCCAACTATCCATTTCCACTTCTGCATATTCTCTGAAGAAAACAAAACCCTAATTCAAAAAGATACATGCACCCCTATGTTCATTGTGACTGGGCCCGTGAGCCGTGGCCATTGAGCCTGTGCGTCTGGAGCCTGTGCTCCGCAATGGGAGAGGCCACAACAGTGAGAGGCCCGCGTACCGCAAAAAAAAAAAAAAAAAAGAAGAAGAAGAAGAAGATGTGACACACACACACACTGGAATCTTAGCTATAAAAAAGAATAAAATTTTGCCATTTGCAACAACATGGATGAATCTAGAGCGTATTGTGGTAAGTGAAATAACTCAGAGAAAGACCAACACCATGTGATCTCACTTATATGTGGAATCTAAAAAACAAAACAAAATGAAAAGAGACTCATAAGAAAACAGAGGGGAGGTGGTTTCACCAGAGGGGAGGTTGAGGATGGGGAGCTAAATAGGTGAAAGGAATTAAGAGGTACAAACTTTCAGTTGTAAAATAAATGTCACGGGGATATATCGTACGGCATAGAGAATGTCGTCAATGGTACTATAATAGATTTTTGTGGGGACAGATGTTTACTAGACTTACTGTGGTGATCATCTCACAATGTATTTAAATGTCAAATCACTATGTCGTGCCCTGAAACTAACATAATACTGTATATCAACTGTATTTCAATAAAAAAGAAAGGGAGGATGGAAGGAAGAAAAATTTAGGTAAGGGATCCAGTTATATGGTTCCAGGTAAGCAGTTAGAAAAGTGAGGGGCAGTGTTCACAGGGAGAGACCATGGAAGCTCATGGAAAACCAAGTGAGGGGTAGAAATTTTAAAGAAAAGCGCATGTCAGGAAACTGGAAATCTCAGGGAGAAAAGGCAGGTGAAATGATCTGGTACTAATGAAAATCCCCTATCCCTACTCCAAGGGAATTATTAAGCCAGTTTCAAAAAGAGAGAGAATAAAGGAGAAAGAGAGAAACAGAGATGTCATTTTAACTGTAGGCAGTATCGTATAGTGAAACAAATTTTTCATCTTCATTCAGTGACAGGTTTAAACAGTTAAACCCAGCACTAAACAGTAAAATGTTGAAAAATCCATGTTTTAAAATCTATTTTTTCACAGTTAAGGCAGAGACTAAAGATGCTAGGAATTCAGCTCTGAGAACCAGAGGCAATAGGGAAGTAGCTGTCTGAGCATTCCGTCTCCCAGGCAACCCCCAACTCTACACGTTCTGGAATTGCTCTTAAACATTAAGTTGGTTTCATTGAAGGCATATCTGGGAACTATAGACCATCCTATGGAGGCCAAGTCTTGTAAAGACTGTGGCTTTATGGGTTACACTCCCACTGGCCCCGTCGGCCACCTCTTCTACCTGGACCTATCCTTTATCCTACCTGCTGGACCTATCCTTTATTCCACCTGCTCCAAGGATAGGATTTCGATTGGTCAACTGGATCTACCTGCATCTTCCTGACTATCCCACACTCTTTGACACACGGCTGCTTTATTTATTCCCACAGTTTGCTCTGCCTTGGAGCACCTCCTTGTCCTTTGTGTCCCCTCTCTTCCCCAGACATACATGTCATAACACCGGAGTATTTTGTGGCATTTATTAAATTAAATGTCTGTCTTCTCTTACTAAATAAGGACTTCAGAAGCAGTAGCCATGCCTTAGTGATCTTTGTGTTCCCAGCATCTAACACAGTGGGGGATCTATTAAATGTTGGATGAATAAATAAATTTTCAATGGCTAATCCCAAGGGAAACAGATCATGTTATAAATTCCTCAGCTGGAACCCATAGGAATCAGTGATGTTCCATGCAAAAGCCTTATAGGGATAGCAATCCAGAGTGTTGACCACAGGTCTTCTTGGTCTATTGAAAAGTGTGGGATATACTGTGAGCCTAAAGAGAAATATCCTTTGAACTAATCTGATTTATTTCTATGAAATTCTTTGCTTAGGTGTTGTGAGCTCTGTTTCTAATGTGCAAATTCTGCGTTCCTTAGAAATTGAAAGGGGCTTGAGACATTTCTTAGGTAGTTTCAAGACGAAACTGCTTGTGAGAGTTAAGGACTTCCTTTTCTGACTGTGTACTAGAAAAGTTAGCAGTTAGAGGTGAGAGTGGCAGAGCCTTGCCGATATGAACGTAATATGGAAACTCATCATCCAAATTGAAACGTAAAACATTAGCAGTAGCCATCCAGTTCCACTGAGGTGTTGGAATGGGCTGAGGAGGAAGGGATTTTGGATGAAAGTGAAAAGAAGTGCAGAGGACCACTGGAAACATACTCATTTTATATTTTCTCTCTAAAAATAGACTTGCTGCTGGTAAAATGGACTTTTTCTAGCCCCGGTTATACAATTGCTGGATTTAGATGCCAGATTCATGTTGCTTCTTATTGCAAAATGCCTCTGTGTTGCCTTTTGCCTCGTTTTCGTTTCTGCCGTTTATTAGGTCACTGAACTTCTTCTCCGTGTTTACTCACAATATCAGAAAGACATGGGGGGAGACTCCACTTATCTTGGGACCTCACTCTGCTGTTCTTTTACATTTCTTCTTATATTTGATCATTTTAATCTTCTCTTCTTTCTTCCACTTTATTGCTCACATCATTGGTTTCCTACCCAGGTCTGGAAATGACCTTAAGAGACTACCTAAGCAGGAGAGCATGCACTGTGTCTTCAGACTTTCAGAGATGGGCTGCCAATACTCCATGGGGTGCCTTTGTGTGAGGTGAGAAAAGGCATCCCTTCATCCGGGCTGATGCAGTCCACACTCGGATGCACGGCTTAGTGAGCACAGGACAGACTGATTTCAGGACCAACGCTATTATTCACTCGTGTGACATGAACAACCAGCCCTACCGGAAGGTGCAACCCTGTTCAGAAAAGAAGAGTCCACAATCTTGCTTAAATAAACCATTATAGCAACCATTATTCTCATGATGAAAATACTCTTCTTTAAAGTCCTCTTAAGGGATGAATAACCTTGGACACACATTTATTTCTTCAATTTTCAGTAGTTTACAGGTCCTTAAACACTACTCAAGGTTACATCATGGCTTTCCGGTGCCATTAGCATCAAATCCAAACACCATGAGCTAATTTGCTAGGCCATCTCTTCTATTTAGCGCTACATCATCATCCCACATTTTGTCCTCATTTCAGCAAACAATTAATGAGCATGAACTATGAGTCAAACTCTTGAATCCCATCTTTTGTTCCTCTCCAGCTTGGCATTTTCACTTCAACTAGCCCTACGACAAAATAGGCATCCTTGAAATCTCCAAACAGAAGGTTCCTGAGCTGTTTGGCAAGCCCTGGGCGTAACTTTCTGCTGCTTCAGACCTGGAATCCACAGAAGAGAACTCATGGGTCTGTTCCTCCAGCCCTGCCTGGCATTTCTCTTAGTCACCCTCACCCTCCTCCCCACAAACCCACACGCCCGCTTCAATACAATGTGCTCAGAATCCTGCTTGAAGTGCATAAGCACCGCACTCGAAGTGCACTAGTTCAACGTCATTTCAGGGGATCTCTAGGTACAAACTACACATAGAAAAACAATGGTAAGTCTTTATTCACACAGTAGTGTGTTATTTAGAAAACCCTTTCATATGCATTAGTTCTCTACACAGACTTGCCAATATTTTTCATCTGGTCTTTGCCCCAACGTGGAGGTTCTCAGCCTTTGTTGCACTTTAGAATCACCTGGGAGCTTTCATAAAGTGTGGAGACCCGGGCTCCCTGCCCCGGAAACGGAAACAGAATCTCTGAGGGTGGGGGCTGGGTGCAGGTTCCTTTGTTTGTTTGTTTAGTACCAGGTGATCTTAATGAAAATCACTGCCTGCCTTTCTCTTTGTCAGTCTTTACCATTTTTTGAGCTCAGAATTATCCAGATACTATACGGAACACCCAACATAGCACTGGTCAAAGAGATGATTCTTTTCTCCCCATACATCCTCATTAGCTCCCGCCCAATACACCAATTGACTTTGTCTCCTCTGTGTGAACATATCCAACCTACCCCATATGACCATGGAATATCTATACATTATCACAGAATTATTGTTTTCTCTTTGCATATAGATCTGGTTTATTTAAACAAAACGGCACCTGTCTCAAAGATGGAGGCTATCTTTTCTATTCTTTGTCTCCTTCCATAGGGCTAGCGAAGAGCTTCTGAACCACAATAGACAGTAAACGGATGTTGATTACAAGTAGAACCTATCCATTTTGCTTTCATTTTCCTTTGATATGAAAATCAAATAGGCTTCAGAGAATGGGGTTAGAGGGTTGAAATAAGAGAAATATGTAACCTGGAAAAAAAACAAAAGCAAAACCAAGATGTCCAGTAAGACAAAGTAAATTTATATGTACTGCAGACTTAGTACCTGTCAAAGTGGTTAATCCTTTTACATATGAGCTCATTCAAATGTTAAATGATTTCATTCAGAACTTCATTTGGGAAAAGTTGCTAAGTTTCCATGTTACACAAAAAGATCCAACACTCTCTTTAGAATCTCCAGTAGGAAAAGTAGGATGGATGAGTCCAGACCTTTACTTTTATTTTGAGCATAAAACTGTGGCCTGGATCCTAGTCTAGTCTCTGCTATTAACTAGCTGTGACCTTGATATGTCATTGAGTTCATCAGAGCTCTTTAGTACCAGAGTTCTCCATAGTAATAATGTTAATAAAAATAGCCAACGTCAGAGAGAGGGGGAAGATGGCGGAAGAGTAAGACGCGGAGATCACCTTCCTCCCCACTGATATATCAGAAATACATCTACACGTGGAACAACTCCTACAGAACACCTACTGAACGCTGGCAGAAGACCTCAGACCTCCCAAAAGGCAAGAAACTCCCCACGTACCTGGGTAGGGCAAAAGAAAAAAGAATAAACAGAGACAAAAGAATAGGGACGGGACCCGCACCAGTGGGAGGGAGCCGTGAAGGAGGAAAGGTTTCCACACACTAGAAGCCCCTTCACGGGTGGAGACTGCGGGTAGCAGACGAGGGGAGCTTCAGGGCCGCGGAGGAGAACAGCAACAGGGGTGCAGAGGGCAAAGCAGAGAGATTCCCGCACAGAGGACCGGTGCCAACCGGCACTCACCAGCCCCAGAGGCTTGTCTGCTCACCCACCGAGGCAGGCTGGGGCTGGGAGCTGAGGCCCAGGCTTCGGTCGGAGCGCAGGGAGAGGACTGGGGCTGGCGGCGTGAACACAGCATGCAGGGGGTTAGTGCGCCACGGCTAGCCGGGAGGGAGTCTGGGGGAAAGTCTGGACCTGCCAAAGAGGCAAGAGAACACTGTTTCAGGGTGCGCAAGGAGAGGGGATTAAGAGCGCTGCTTAAGGGAGCTCACAGACGGGCGCGAGTCGCGGCTAACAGCACGGACCCCAGAGACGGGCAGGAGACGCTAAGGCTGCTGCTGCCGCCACCAAGAAGCCTGTGTACGAACACAGGTCACTATCCACACCCCGCTTCCCAGGAGCCTGTGCAGCCCGCCACTGCCAGGGTCCCATGATCCAGGGACAACTTCCCCGGGAGAACGCACAGCGCGCCTCAGGCTGGTGCAAAGTAACGCCGGCCTCTGCCGCCGCAGGCTCGCCCCGCATCCATACCCATCCCTCCCCGTGGCCTGAGTGAGCCAGAGCCCCCGAATCAGCGGCTCTTTTAACCCTGTCCTGTCTGAGCGAAGAACAGACGCCCTCCGGAGACCTACACGCAGAGGCGGGGCCAAATCCAAAGCTGAACCCCGGGAGCCGTGCAAACAAAGAAGAGAAAGGTAAATCTCTCCCAGCAGCCTCAGGAGCAGCAGATTAAATCTCCACAATCAACTTGATGTACCCTGCACCTGTGGAATTCCTGAATAGACAACAAATCATCCCAAATTGAGGAGGTGGACTTTGAGAGCACGATTTATTATTTTTTCCCCTTTTCCTCTTTTTGTGAGTGTGTATGTGTATGCTTCTGTGTGAGATTTTGTCTGTATAGCTTTGCTTTCACCATTTGTCCTAGGGCTCTGTCCGTCCGTTTGTTTTTTACTTAAAAATTTTTTTTTCTTAATAATTATTATTTATTTTAATAACTTTATTTTATTTTACCTTACTTTATTTCATTTTCCTTTATCCTCTTTCTTTCTTTCTACTTTTTCTCCCTTTTATTCTGAGCCGTGTGGATGAAAGGCTCTTGGTGCTGCAGCCAGGAGTCAGTGCAGTGCCTCAGAGGTGGGAGAGCCAACTTCAGGACACTGGTCCACAAGAGACCTCCCAGCTCCACATAATCTCAAATGGCGAAAATCTCCCAGAGATCTCCATCTCAACGCCAGCACCCAGCTTCACTCAACGACCAGCAAGCTACAGTGCTGGACACCCTATGCCAAACAACTAGCAAGACAGGAACACAACCCCACCCATTAGCAGAGAGGCTGCCTAAAATCATAATAAGTCCACAGACACCCCAAAACACACCACCAGATGTGGACCTGCCTACCAGAAAGACAAGATCCAGCCTCATCCACCAGAACACAGGCACTAGTTCCCTCCACCAGGAAGCCTACACAACCCACTGAACCAAACTTAGCCACTGGGGAGAGACACCAAAAAATGGGAACTACGAACTTGCAGCCTGCAAAAAGGAGACCCCAAACACAGTAAGATAAGCAAAATGAGAAGACAGAAAAACACACAGCAGATGAAGGAGCAAGATAAAAACCCACCAGACCTAACAAATGAAGAGGAAATAGGCAGTCTACCTGAAAAATAATTCAGAATAATGATAGTAAAGATGATCCAAACTCTTGGAAATAGAATAGAGACAATGCAAGAAACATTTAGCAAGGACCTAGAAGAACTAAAGATGAAACAAGCAATGATGAACAACACAATAAATGAAATTAAAAATACTCTAGAAGGAATCAACAGCAGAATCACTGAGGCAGAAGAACGGATAAGTGACCTGGAAGATAAATAGTGGAAATAACTACTGCAGAGCAGAATAAAGAGAAAAGAATGAAAATAATTGAGGACAGTCTCAGAGACCTCTGGGACAACATTAAACCCAACAACATTCGAAATATAGGGGTTCCAGAAGAAGAAGAGAAAAAGAAAGGGACTGAGAAAATATTTGAAGAGATTACAGTTGAAAACTTCCCTAATATGGGAAAGGAAATAGTTAATCAAGTCCAGGAAGCACAGAGAGTCCCATACAGGATAAATCCAAGGAGAAACATGCAAAGACACATATTAATCAAACTGTCAAAAATTAAATACAAAGAAAACATATTAAAAGCAGCAAGGGAAAAACAACAAAAAACACACAAGGGACTCCCCATAAGGTTAACAGCTGTACTTTCAGCAGGAACTCTGCAAGCCAGAAGGGACTAGCAGGACATATTTAAAGTGATGAAGGAGAAAAACCTGCAAACAACATTACTGTACCCAGCAAGGATCTCATTCAGATTTGATGGAGAAATTAAAACCTTTACAGACAAGCAAAAGCTGAAAGAGTTCAGCACCACCAAACCTGCTGTACAAAAAATGCTAAAGGATCTTCTCTAGGCAAGAAACACAAGAGAAGGAAAAGACCTATAATAACAAACCCAAAACAATTAAGAAAATGGGAATAGGAACATACATATCGATAATTACCTTAAATGTAAATGGATTAAATGCTCCCACCAAAAGACACAGACTGGCTGAATGGATACAAAAGCAAGACCCATATATATGCTGTCTACAAGAGACCCACTTCAGACCTACAGACACATACAGACTGAAAGTGAGGGGATAGAAAAAGATATTCCATGCAAATGGAAATCAAAAGAAAGCTGGAGTAGCAATTCTCATATCAGACAAAATAGACTTTAAAATAAAGACTATTACAAGAGACAAAGAAGGACACTACATAATGATCAAGGGATCGATCCAAGAAGAAGATATAACAATTGCAAATATTTATGCACCTAACATAGGAGCACCTCAATGCATAAGGCAAGTACTAACAGCCATAAAAGGGGAAATTGACAGTAACACAGTCATAGCAGGGGACTTTAACACCCCACTTTCACCAATGGACAGATCATCCAAAATGAAAATAAATTAGAAAACACAAGCTTTAGATGATACATTAAACAAGATGGACTTAATTGATTTTTATAGGACATTCCATCCAAAAACAACAGAAGACACATTTTTCTCAAGTGATCATGGAACATTCTCCAGGATAGATCATACCTTGGGTCACAAATCAAGCCTCGGTAAATTTAAGAAAATTGAAATTGTATTAAGTATCTTTTCCGACCACAATGCTATGAGACTAGGTATCAATTACAGGAAAAGATCTGTAAAAAATACAAACACATGGAGGCTAAACAATACACTACTTAATAACGAAACGATCACTTTGAAGTGATCACTTTTGAAGAAATCGAAGAGGAAATCAAAAAATACCTAGAAACAAATGACAGTGGAGACGTGACGACCCAAAACCTATGGGATGCAGCAAAAGCAGTTCTAAGAGGGAAGTTTATAGCAATACAATCCTACCTTAAGAAACAGGAAACATCTTGAATAAACAACCTAACCTTGCACCTAAAGCAATTAGAGAAAGAAGAACAAAAAGAACCCCAAAGTTAGCAGAAGGAAAGAAATCATAAAGATCAGATCAGAAATAAATGAAAAAGAAATGAAGGAAACTATAGCAAAGATCAATAAAACTAAAAGCTGGTTCTTTGAGAAGATAAACAAAATTGATAAACCATGATCCAGACTCATCAAGAAAAAAAGGGAGAAGACTCAAATCAATAGAATTAGAAATGAAAAAGGAGAAGTAACAACCGACACTGCAGAAATACAAAAGATCATGAGAGATTACTACAAGCAACTCTATGCCAATAAAATGGACAACCTGGAAGAAACGGACAAATTCTTAGAAATGCACAACCTGCCAAGACTGAATCAGGAAGAAATAGAAAATATGAACAGACCAGTCAAAAGCACTGAAATTGAAACTGTGATTAAAAATCTTCCAACAAACAAAAGCCCAGGACCAGATGGCTTCACAGGCGAATTCTATCAAACATTTAGAGAAGAGCTAACACCTGTCCTTCTCAAAATCTTCCAAAATATAGCAGAGGGAGGAGCACTCCCAAACTCATTCTACGAGGCCACCATCACCCTGATACCAAAACCAGACAAAGATGTCACAAAGAAAGAAAACTACAGGCCAATATCACTGATGAACATAGATGCAAAAATCCTCAACAAAATACTAGCAAACAGAATCCAACAGCACATTAAAAGGATCATACACCATGATCAAGTGGGGTTTATTCCGGGAATGCAAGGATTCTTCAATATACGCAAATCAATCAATGTGATACACCATATTAACAAATTGAAGGAAAAAAAGCATATGGTCATCTCAATAGATGCAGAGAAAGCTTTCAACAAAATTCAACACCCATTTATGATAAAAACCCTGCAGAAAGTAGGCATAGAGGGAACTTTCCTCAACATAATAAAGGCCATATACGACAAACCCACAGCCAACATTGTCCTCAATGGTGAAAAACTGAAACCATTTCCACTAAGAGCAGAAAGACGACAAGGTTGCCCACTCTCACCACTCTTATTCAACATAGTTTTGGAAGTTTTAGCCACAGCAATCAGAGAAGAAAAGGAAATAAAAGGAATCCAAATCAGAAAAGAAGAAGTCACTGTTTGCAGATGACATGATACTATACATAGAGAATCCTAAAGATGCTACCAGAAAACTACTAGAGCTAATCAATGAATCTGGTAAAGTAGCAGGATACAAAATTAACGCACAGAAATCTCTGGCATTCCTATTCACTAATAACAAAAAAATCTGAAAGTGAAATCAAGGAAAAAATCCCATTTACCATTGCAACAAAAAGAATAAAATATCTAGGAATAAACCTACCTAAGGAGACAAAAGACCTGTATGCAGAAAATTATAAGACACTGATGAAAGAAATTAAAGATGATACAAATAGATGGAGAGATATACCATATTCTTGGATTGGAAGAATCAATATTGTGAAAATGACTCTACTACCCAAAGCAATCTACAGATTCAATGCAATCCCTATCAAACTACCACTGGCATTTTTCACAGAACTAGAACAAAAAATTTCACAATTTGTATGGAAACACAAAAGACCCTGAATAGCCAAAGCAATCTTGAGAATGAAAAACGGAGCTGGAGGAATCAGGCTCCCTGACTTCAGACTATACTACAAAGCTACAGTAATCAAGACAGTATGGTACTGGCACAAAAACAGAAATATAGATCAATGGAAGAGGCTAGAAAGCCCAGAGATAAACCCACGCACATATGGTCACCTTATCTTTGATAAAGGAGGCAGGAATGTACAGTGGAGAAAGGACAGCCTCTTCAATAAGTGGTGCTGGGAAAACTGGACAGGTACATGTAAAAGTATGAGATTAGATCACTCCCTAACACCATACACAAAAATAAGCTCAAAATGGATTAAAGACCTAAATGTAAGGCCAGAAACTATCAAACTCTTAGACAAAAATACAGGCAGAACACTCTATGACATAAATCACAGCAAGATCCTTTTTGACCCACCTCCTAGAGAAATGGAAATAAAAACAAAAATAAACAAATGGGACCTAGAAACTGCAAAGCTTTTGCACAGCAAAGGAAACCATAAACAAGACCAAAAGACAACCCTCAGAATGGGAGAAAATACTTGCAAATGAAACAACTGACAAGGGATTAGTCTCCAAAATTTACAAGCAGCTCATGCAGCTCAATATCCAAAAAACAAACAACCTAATCCAAAAATGGGCAGAAGACCTAAATAGACATTTCTCCAAAGAATATATACAGATTGCCAACAAACACATGAAAGAATGCTCAACATCATTCATCATTAGAGAAATGCAAATCAAAACTACAATGAGATATTATCTCACACTAGTCAGAATGGCCATCATAAAAAAATCTACAAACAATAAATGCTGGAGAGGGTGTGGAGAAAAGGGAACCCTCTTGCACTGCTGGTGGGAATGTGAATTGGTACAGCCACTATGGAGAACAGTATGGAGGTTCCTTAAAAAACTACAAATAGAACTACCGTATGACCCAGCAATCCCACTACTGGGCATATACCCTGAGAAAACCATGATTCAAAAAGAGTCATGTACCAAAATATTCATTGCAGCTCTATTTACAATAGCCAGGAGATGGAAACAACTTAAGTGTCCATCATTGGATGAATGGATAAAGATGTGGCACATATATACAATGGAATATTACTCAGCCATAAAAAAGAAACGAAATTGAGCTATGTATAATGAGGTGGATGATCTAGAGTCTGTCATACAGAGTGAAGTAAGTCAGAAAGAGAAAGACAAATACCATATGCTAATACATATATATGGAATTTAAGAAAAAAAATGTCATGAAGAACCTAGGGGTAAGACAGGAATAAAGACACAGACCTACTAGAGAATGGACCTGAGGATATGGGGAGGGGGAAGGGTAAGCTGTGACAAAGTGAGAGAGTGGCATGGACATATATACACCACAAAACATAAAATAGATAGCTAGTGGGAAGCAGCTGCATAGCACAGGGAGATCAGCTCAGTGCTTTGTGACCACCTAGAGGGGTGGGATAGGGTGGGTGGGAGGGAGGGAGACGCAAGAGGGAAGAGATATGGGAACATATGTATATGTATAACTGATTCACTTTGTTATACAGCAGAAACTAACACACCATTGTAAAACAATTATACTTCAATAAAGATGTAAAAAAAAAAAAAGTAGCCAACGTTGATGGAGTACTTGCTATGCACCAGGCACTGTACTGGGCACTTTTCAGGGATTATTTCACTTAACCCTCACAATCACTCCTTGGGATGATTACTATTATTATCCCTAACTGAGGAAACAGAGGCTCTCGGAGATTAATTTGTCCAAGTTCACAGGGGAGATGCATTTTAGTGGAAACGTACTCATATAAGCCTGGCTCAAATACCCATTCCCCTCTCCCCACATCTGCAAGCAGAACACCTGATTCTGGGCTCCTCGAACACTTTAGGGAGGCTGATATCTTTGTGCTTATCACTTGCCCCTTTGTAGTGTGTTGTTTGTTTTTGCACATCTCTCCCAGCATACTGGACTTTGAATTCAGGGTTTGGCAATTAATAGACTATCAGTATATGTGTCAAGTTAGTGGTATGAACTCTCATTTAGCTCTCACAACAACTTTGTAGGTAGAATTTTTCTTGTTTTTACAGATAAAGGCTGAGAGAGGTTAAGTAATTGGCTCAAGTTCACACAGAGCATAGAAACTGGAGTCAGGTTTTGACTCCAGCCATCAGACTGTGCCTACTCTGTGCTGGCATCCCGGTACACTCAGTTGTCCGAGCCAATCCAGAAACCAGTGTTAAGTTAACTCAACAAGGAGACCATTAAGACGGGTGGCACCGGGCTTCCCTAGTGGCGCAGTGGTTAAGAATCCGCCTGCCAACGCAGGCGACACGGTTCGAGCCCCGGTCTGGGGAGATCCCACATGCCGCAGAGCAGCTAAGCCCGTGAGCCACAACTACTGAGCCTGCGTGCCACAACTACTGAAGCCCACGCGCCTAGAGCCCGTGCTCCACAACAAGAGAAGCCACTGCAATGAGAAGCCCGTGCACCGCGGCAAAGAGTAGCCCCTGCTCACCACAACTAGAGAAAGCCCATGCACAACAAAGAAGACCCAACCCAGCCAAAAATAATAAATAAATAAATTTATTTTTAAAAAAAGACAGGTGGCATTAATGCCGTGGCAGCCTACGTGAGCAAACCCAAATCGAAATGCAAACCTAAGGACAACCAGTCACAAACAGCCAACGAGGCTTTAAGCTATAGCCAACCCATAATTCCTTGCTTTGCTTCCACCTTCTTTCTATAAAGTCCCTCCCAGAGTTCCTGTTGGTGGAGGGCTCCTAACAACTTCTGATCTGGCGCTGCTCCATTCCAATTGATTTTTGCTCAAAGAAACTAAAAAGTTTTAATATGCCTCAGTTTATCTTCTAGCACCAAGGAAGCATTCTGTACAATACTTCTCGGCTCGTGATTCTCTCCCATTCCCCACTCCCCTCCAGTCACTGTTCAGTCTATCACCTTGTCCCCGTCCCCTCCATCACCACCACCTTCACTCACCTGGATTACTGCAATGGTTAGTGTAAAAGATTTGGAATTTTGGCTGACCTCCAAAACAAAAAGATTAAAAATTATCGGTGACTTTCGTAAATTGCAAGCATTTCTTATTATCTCCCTTAGAGACAAAGGCATACTTCCGCACCCTCAGCCCTGTGTAGCTTAAATCATGGTTCACTGGGAAGTTAGAATTGTGTTTACACCTTGTGACATAAACTTTGGTATGAGGATCAACACACTTCTCCAATCCTATAAATCATATGAAGCAACTGGATAGTTTCCAAGGTTCTAACCTCGTTTGCTGATTGCATTTATGAGTTTATTTCAGAGTCTGCCATTTGGGACCCAATTGTGATAATTGCACTTGTTTTCCTGAGTTGTTGTTGTTGTTGTTGTTTTCAGTACACGCGCTTCTCACTGCTGTGGCCTCTCCCGTTGCGGAGCACAGGCTCCGGACGCACAGGCTCAGCGGCCATGGCTCACGGGCCCAGCCGCTCCGCGGCATGTGGGATCCTCCCGGACCGGGGCACAAACCCGTGTCTCCTGCACCGGCAGGCGAACTCTCAACCACTGCACCACCAGAGAAGCCCCTGAGTTGTTTTTAACCCATTTCATTTGCTCTTTCTCTCTGGGGCTGGGGCCTTGCCTTGCTCTTACCTTCACTAAGCTGCATTTCTGGTTTCCTGCCTTCCTACCTTGGCATTGAATATCATATACTCCTGCTATGCTATTGCTATGCCCTGTCACCTGTAGGGACACTTGGTCATGTTGTGTTAAGACCTCCCTGCAGTACTGGCTGCCCGCCCTTTGCTGCCAGCATCCTTCAGAAAACTTCCTCTCATGCCCCTGAAACAGATCTGTCTCCCAACTGCCTGCCTCGTCTCGGGGTGGCCCTCTTTACAAGCACCGGAACTAGTTTAGACCCATAAATGTCCCTTTGATATCTACTTATTGCGAACACAAGAGAAACTTCTTCAGAGCAAAGGAAGTCAGTCATTTTTGGCAGTCGGCTCAGACTGTTTCAACAATAAAGCTTCTCCGAATATTAAGGTCTCCTGCTCTTCAGGGAACAAAGTACTCTAGCTAATATTGTCAGATGACCTGCCAAAAAGAAAGGTCACTCTGGTAGGAGTTCCACATGCTATTTAAAGATCGGATGTCCCTTGGATGGGAAAGCCGCGCTATATGGCCAGGGTTTTAATGAAGCAGAGAAAGGTACAATGTGGCAAAATTTGATAGTAAACGAAATTGTTCTCTTGAAAAATAACACTGTCCATTTATTCTGTTTTGTAATTCCATTTAAAGTTATTGTCTTCATTGGAGTATTGTGAATTATTTGTTAGCATTATGTATTTAACTTGTTAAGTGAAGACGTGTTCTTGAATGAGAGGAAAATGAGCTTGTTTTAATCTTTTTTTAATAGTCTTAGGAATATTTCTAAAAGTTGGAGCTATGTCTCGAGGGAGGAAATGGAGATCATGAGAGAATGAAACAATCTCTCTCCATATTTATTATGTTTACCCTCAACTCCATCTAATAATTGATGCTTGCAAGGCTATTCCTTTTTTGCTCTACCAATCCTTCTTCTTCCTTTGATTGTTCTACATTCATTTAGAAATAGCGACTCCCCGAAACTAGAGTTGTCTGTTCGACTTTCTGCATTTTCCACTTCCTCACCTTTCGTTCACTAGTTTTGTGTAGTTAAACATTCATTTTTCACTTTATTATGTCCATGCAAATAACATTCACAACTTAATGTTGTGTGCACTGTAATCATGAGGTTTCTCTTTACCATTTGCTTTTTCCCTATAGTTAATAATTGCCTTTTCTTAAAAATGGCTTAGTTTTCCTTGTCTCATAATTTCTCCCACATCTTCGAATATTCTATCAGTCCACTTTTCCATAAGATCAAAGTACATAATGCGTCAATTCCAATTCCAAAATAAATGAATGCTTTTAAATTTGCAAGGGCTATGACATATAGCTCTATGTTATAAAATTTGAAAATCTTGACACTTTAAAAGTAGAGTGTTTATGAGTGTCCTTTTTAAAAAATATGTAGACCATTAAAAATATTGATAAATCATATCATCTTCAAGTGGCAGCACTTCTCTGGGAGGCAGTAAAGCTTAGGGACTGAGTGTCTGGTATTAGAGTACCTAGCTTCAAATCCTGGCTCTGTGCTCACCTGCAACTAGAGACTCACCGTCTTGTGCCTCAGTTTCCTCATCCTTAAGATGGAGATAATAATACCTACCACAACGGTTCTTGGAGGTTTAACCTAGATAATATACAGTTATCTATATACTGTAGATAACTATGTTATATATATTATATATAATTATATATCTATACTCTATAAAGTATATAAAGTATTATATACTTTATATAATGCCCGATGCACAGTAAACACTTAGTGAATGTTAGGTATTATTTAGCATGATAGCAAAGGAAGAAGCAATATTTAAAATACTGAAAGACTTTATCTAAAGCTTATGTATGAAAAATATGAACACAAAATTAAGAGGAAAGGAATAAGTTGGAATAAAAACATTTGCAGCATGTGTGACAGAGTAAAAGGTAAACACTTCATCTATCATAAGCCTTAGATAAAATCGAAAAACAGGCAAAGTACATAAATTCTGTGGTTTATAAAAGAAATAAAACTGGGGACTCTATGGGCACTTCCCAGTGATCCAGTGGTGAAGATTCTGTGCTTCCACTGCAGGGGACATGGGTTCAATCCCTGGTCTGGACTCTAAGGTCCCTCATGCTTTATGGTGCAGAAAAAAAAAAAAAAAGGCTATATGAAAACATATCTGCTTTCACTTATAATAAAAATTGCACATTAAAATATAATGTATACAAAAAAGAGAAGATAAATTGCTAATATCAGAAATGAAAGAAGGGTTATTACTACTGATCCCACAGATATTAAAAGAATAATAAAGGAGTGTTATCAACAACTCTGTGCCCACAGATATGATAACTTGGATGAAATGGACCATTTCTTTGAAAGACACAATCTACAAAAACTCATATCTAGGAGAAACAGACAATCTGAAAAACCTATATCTATTATGGAAATTGAATTAGTAATTAATAATATTCCAAAACAGAAAGTACCAGGCCCAGAGAGATTCACTGGTGAATTCTACCATACGTTTAAGGAAGGAATGATACCAATTCTCTACAATCTCTTCCAGAAATAGAAGCTGAGGGAATAATTCCTAACTCATTCTATGAGTCCAGCATTACCCTAACAGCAAAACCAAACAAAAACATTAAAGAAAGGAAAACAAGCCAATGTCTCTCATAAACATGGATGTGAAAATTCTCAACAAAATATTGGCAAATCAAGTCCAACAATGTATAAAAAGAATTATACACCATGATGAAGTAGGATTTATTCCAGGTACATGAGGCTGATTCAACATTTGAGAATCAATTAATGTAATTCATCACATCAACAGGCTAAAGGTGATCATATGATTATATCCATAAATGTAGAAAAAGCATTTGAAAAAATCCAATACCCATTCATAATTCAAACAAACAAAAGAAACCTTAGCAGACTAGGAACAGAGGGTAACTTCCTCAACCTGATAAAGAATGCCTACAAAATACCTACATCTAACTTCATGCTTAATAGAAACTAGATGCTTTCTGCCTAAGATTAGGAACAAAGCAATGATGCCCCCTCTCACCTCTCCTTTCCAGCACTGCCCTGGAAGCCCTAACTATTGAAATAAGATTAAAAGAAGAAGTAAAATGTATACAGTTTGGGAAGAAAGAAATAAGACTGCCTTTGCTCACAAATAACATGACTGTTTGTGTAGAAAATCCCAAAGGAAGAACAAAAAACCTCCTGAAACTGATACATGATTGTAGACAGGTTGTAAGATACAGATGAATGATACCAAAGTAATTGCTTTCTTATATACCAGCAACGAACAATTGGAATTTGAAATTTAAAACACAACACCATCTACATTAACGCCATTTACAAAGGAAAGAAAAAGAAATACTTAAGGAAAAATATATATAAGATCTAGCTGATGAAAATTACAAAATTCCGATGAAAGAAACAAAAGAAGATCTAAATCAATAGAGATGTATTCCATGGATAACAAGAGTCAATATTGTCAAGATATCAGTTCTTTCCAATTGGATCTATTGATTTAACTCAATTCTAATAAAAATACCAGCAAGTTATTTTGTGGCTATTGACAAATTGATTCTAAAGTTTACACGGAGGGCCTTCCCTGGTGGCACAGTGGTTAAGAATCCACCTGCCAATGCAGGGGACATGGGTTCGATCCCTGGTCTGGGAAGATCCCACACGCCACGGAGCAACTAAGCCGGTGCATAACAAATACTGAGCCTGCTCTCTAGAGCCTGCGAGCCATGACTACTGAGCCCATGCACCACAACCACTGAAGCCCGTGCACCTAGACCCTGTGCTCCATAACAAGAGAAGCCACCGCAGTGAGAAGCCCACGCCCCGCAACAAAGAGTAGCCCTCGCTCTCCAAAACTAGAGGAAGCCCGCAAGCAGCCACAAAGACCCAACGCAGCCAAAAATAAGTGAAATAAATTTTTTAAAAAAGAAATTTTCATGGAGAAGCAAAAGACCCAGAATAGCCAACACAATATTGAAGAAGAAGAACAAATTTGGAGAACTGCCACTATCTGACTTTAATTCTTACTCTAAAGGTACAGTGATGTGGAATTAGCAAAAGAATAGACAAATATATCAATGGCACAAAATAAATAGCTCAGAAATAGACCTACACAAATCTAATCAACTCATCTTTGACAAAGGAGCAAAGGCAATTCAGTGGAGAAGGGATAATCTTTTCAACAAATGGCACTGGAAAAACTGGACATCCACAGGCAAAAAGAAAAGGAAAGAAGGAATTGACACAGACCTTACATCTTTCACAAAAATTAACTCAAAATGGATCACAGACCTAAATGTAAAATGCAAAACTAAAATTCTAAGAAAATATAGAAGGAGAAAGTCTAGGTGATCTTGTGTTTGGCAATGAGTTTTTAGATTCAACATCAAAAGTGCAATCCATGAAAGAAAAATTAAGTGGAACTTCATTAAAATTAAAAACTTCTGCTCTACAAAAGACACTGTTAAATGAATGAAAAGACAAGCCATAGACTAGGAGAAAATATTTACAAAACACGCATCTGATTAAGAACTTATATCTAAAATGTAGAAAGAATTCTCAAAACTCAACAATAAGAAAACAAACAACCTAACTTTAAAAATGGGCAAAAGATCTAACACCTTAACAAAGAAGCTATAGATGGCAAGTAAGTATATGAAAAGATGCTCAACACCATATGCCATTAGGGAATGACAAACTAAAACAAAAAATGAGACACCTATTAGAACGGCCAAAATCCAAAACAATGACAATACAAAATGCTGAACAGGATGTGGGGCTACAGGAACTTTCATTCATTGCTGGTGGGAATGCAAAATGGTCCAGCCATTCCAGAAGACAGTTTCTTACAAAGCTAAACTTAGACTTATTGTACAATCCATTAATTGTACTTCTTGGTATTTACCCAAATGAGTTGAAAATTATGGCCACAGGAAACCCTGCATTTCAATGTTTATAACAGTTCTATCACACTTTCCTGAACTTGGAAACAACCAAGATGTCCTTTAGTAGGTGAATGGATAAACAAACTGTGGTACATTTATAAAATGGAATAGTATTCAGTGATAAAATAAAATGAGTTATCAAGCCATGAAAAGACATGGATGAACCTTAAATGCATTTGCTAAATGGAAGAAGCCAACTAGAAAAGACTATATACTGAATGATTACAGCTATATGGCATTCTGGAAAAGGCAAATTATAGAAATAACAAAAACAGTAGCGGTTGCTAAGGCTTCTGGGGGAGGGGAAGATGAGTAAGTACAGTACAGAGAATTTATAGGACAGTGAAACTATTCTGTATGATACTGTAATGATGGATACATTATATGGTGAAGCATGATAATACATGACACCATGAAACATAATGGATACAAATAAACACTTGTCTAAACTCATAGAATATACAACACAGAGTGAACCCTAATGTAAAGTAAGGACTTTAGTTAAAATAATATATCAATATTGGTTCATCAGTTATAACAAATGTACCACACTAATGCAAAATTTAATAATAGGGGAATCTTTGGGGGTGGGAGGAACGTGTATGAGAACTCCATACTTAATAGTCTATTCATATATATTTTATATATCATTTTATATAATGATACAACATGTTTCACCCATGACATTTCAAAATTGTTTTTGTATTGCAATATCCACTGTCAGTGAGGATGAAATCTATTTTCCACTCAAGGCCTGAGTTATCTGTTTTTTAAATTACATATGTATTTATGCATATAGTGTAGGTGTGTGTGTGTGTGTGTATACCTTTTTTAAAACCTCTGTTTTTTTCTCAGTGTTCTCTACAAAAAAAAAAAAAATTCATATTTGCTCCTATCCTTATAGAACCTAGAGCAGTACCTAGTCCATAGTAGATTTCCAGTAAATATTTGCTAGATCAATGTTGAATGAGATGTTGAATGTAGATAACTAACTATGAATGCACTAAAATGTGCTGTCATCTAGTTCATACGTACTTCTCCATCTTATTTCTAATGTTATAATGATAGGCATTGCCAAATGCCTTGCTGATATCTGGATACAGTGTGACGATAGCTTTCCCCTGTTGTGTCAGACTACTAACTCTAATCCATCTCAATTTGGCTTATTAGAGAGTATGTGGAAAAAATAATCAGGACAGTTAAACAGTAAAGGGCCCATGAGATGTGGATTAAAAGGCACAGTTGCTCATTTAAATTCTATTTCCCCAGTGTTCTTAAAAACAAAGTAGAGATTTGTTTGAAGTTATTTGGAAGGCTTTTTGAAGTCCTAGACAGTATGGTTATTCATACTGCCCAAACAGTATTTTATTACCATTATTATTCCTTGACAAAAAAAGCAGATATTTTTAAGTTCATCTTTGAGTAAAACTGAGCCTCTAACTGAGCTGTGCCCAACTGTGAAGAAATATTAAAATCTATTTAGATCAACTGCACTATCAGCGTATTGGTGTTACAAATATCCGATTATCTATATTTGTTTTAAGCACCAACCACAGATAAAATAAAAACAATGCCTAGAAGATTCTTATGTGGCAGTCAGGCTTTGAGAACTTGACTTCAGTGAACTACAGAGACAAAGAAATGAGAATTCATTAAGAACTCTGTACTTCACAGAAGGGTTAAAATTTGCCATGACAGGGAGTTGCTACCCAATAGCACCATCTCACCTTCCATTCTTGGGTTGGTTATACTCTGAGAACTGGTGCCAAAATTTGCCTATCAAGAAATTATGCTGCACTGCAGAAGTACATGAGTTTTCAGGCTATGCCAGCCTGGATGTTGCCTGGGAAACTGTCACTGGTTTGTACTACAACTAGAGGGGAAAGTGTTCCCAAGGCAAGAATGTTTTCAGAATTCTGTCTCTCTCTGGCCCTTCTGTAGCTCCTGCAATCCTCACTGCTTCCCTCTCTTCTAGCCACTGCTCCCATTTGATAGGATTCTATGTGGTTCCCCATTCCCAGATGTTTGCTCTAACTTGACTCCCTCACTGTCTAGATAGAAGTAAAAAAAACTGGATACTGGAGCCAGATTCTCTAATGAAGCAATCTGCTAGAGCAGAGTGGCTCCTGCCCACTTAAATGGTACATGTGTTCTCCAGTTTGCCACAATCCCCACTACTCCCTAATGTCTCCGACACTGAGGCTGAGTATTAAGTTTTTGTTTACCACTATACTTTCACTTCTGTTTTATCCTTATGGTAGAGAGGTATTTCTCTGTTCCCATATATAATATTTATCAGAAGTGGCAAAACACGAGATATGAGAGGTTTAAGAATTTAAAAAAAAAAAAAAGTATAGTATAGTCATCCCTTGGTATGCACAGGCGATTGGTTCCAGGACCCCCAGAAGATACCAAGGCCCATGGATGCTCAAGTCCCTCATATAAAATGGCATATATTTGCATATAACCTATGCACATCCTCTTGTATACTCTAAATACGCTAGATTATTTACAATACCTAATACAATGCAAATGCAATGTAAATAGTTGCCAACACGTGGCAAATTCAAGTTTTACTTTTTGGGACTTTCAGGAATTTTTTTTTTTTTTTTTAATATTTTCAATTCCCAGTTGGCTGAATCCACAGATGCAGACGGAACCTATGGAAACGGAGGGCCAGCTCTACAAGTCTTAGAGTTAACAAAGACTATTCCTACATGTTTAATATGCAAAATGATTGTCCATACAATGAACAGACCCTGTTCCTGTACCCTCTTCCATCTCATGTCTAATACCTACAGCCACGGGAGCTTGCAACTCCTGGTCTTGTTCTCAGGCATCTGGGTGTTCCTGGAGTGTGTCTTAGGTTCTGGATTAATCCCAGTGCTTGCTAGTTTCCTTAATCCCCCACTGCCTACAGACCAGGACAGGCAGGTCAGACATCTAAAAGTAAAGGTTCTGGTGGCTCTAATTCTCCTCCTCATTTACATGCCTCATTGTCCAAAAATACGCTGATTTCCACAGTTGAGCCATCATATTTCCTCCTAGTTTAGCATTAATGCTATATATTCAGTGGTTCTTGGTGTAGAAGAATCTGAATACCCTAGTTCAGTTACTTCCCTGATCATTTCGTCTCCTTATAATTGAGGTTATGTGTAGATTGTTATAACCAGCAATTCATTGAGTCCATAGTTTTTTTTATAAAAATGAAGGAAAGGGAGGGAGGGGAGGAGGGAGCAGAGACAGGAAGAGGAACACAAACAGGGCTCAGTAAATGTGAACCATAGTATGATCAATAGTTGGCCTCAGGACTGGTATGTTTTACTCTGAGTCCTCTCTCCTTGGTAATTTCTTCAGCCTACTGGAGACAAGGCAAAACTGTATTTCCATTTTCTGCACTCTCTCTTTATATTAATTAATTATTTAAAAAATCCTAGGTTTTTAAAGGACCTGTTATGTTGGAAAGGAAAGTGAAGAAAGAGATCTGCGTGTAATCATCCGCCTTCCACTCTGCACCCCCAAATCTCAGCACACCTCTGGGGAATAGACTGCTTAGCCAGTGTCCCCCTCCATACATAGATGGCTGTCTGAATGGACAGGGACTTTGATAGACTCGTCCAGGAGAACTGCAGCCAGCTTCATTGGCATCCAGATAAAATGTCTCACTGCTCAGACTGGCAGGGGCATTGAATGGGGTGTCAGCAAAGCCGACAGATCTTTTCTCCAAAAGCTCATTAGGAGAAGGTGTAGCCCAAGGTGACCCTGGCGGTCTCCGGCTGAGGACCTTCAGGGAAAAAAATTCTTTTCAGGTCCTAAGAGGCATCCCGTGGTACAGCCACCAAGAAAAGGGACTTTAGCCCCAAAGTGACAGACTGAGGACTAAATTAGATTAAATCTTTGTCCCCACATGTAAAAGAAATGATTAGGAAATCTCAGTGTTGGCTTGAAAAAGTGTGTGGGATTGGTTGAGGTGAAGTGGGGAGAGCCAGCCAGCAGCTGGGCTCATCTGGGAGCACAGATAAGAGTTGAGACTCTGTAATTAGCTCCAGGAAAGAGGAAGCCCTGAGCCATCTCCCCGAGCAGGCTGAGGCCACAGGGCCATGCCCTCCAGCTGGCGGAGGCTTCTGCTCACACCCAAGCCCTCCGACGGAAGTACCGTCTCTCTCCTGATAGGACGAGAGTGACCCAGCAGATCGGCAGGTGGCCAAGAGGAACTCCCAACGGCCTTCTTCTCCTCTGAGCACGGGTGAGAGTGTGGCATGCCCCCGACCTCTCTTCCTTCCTCCTGGACTAAGCCCTGATGGGTCAGGACAATAAGGAGATCGTCCTTGCATGACCCTGTGAGTATGCATCCCTCATCAGCAGACTTCGGCCACAAGGTAAAGGACTTACTTCAGGCTGGTGAGCTGGGTCCTGGCCCCTGGCCATCAACGATACATCCCTGTTCTTAAGACATCCACTGAGAGAACTTATTCAGACAAAACATTTGGGGGCTTTTTCGATTTAGGACTTTCCCACTTAAAGAAATAAGAAGCTTCTCATCTAGTTTTGTTTGACAGCCTCAGCAGACGACAGGCAAAGTTTGCAGATTTTTCTTAGGCTACTTCCTCCTAAAATTTGTCTGTGGTTAATCACGCTCTGCAAGAGACAGTTTCTCCTTCAGCCTGGGGGCTAACATTCTGTGACTCCACCATATGTCCAGGACTTCTGAGCCTGCCGTCACCAGACACAACCCCGAAACCCAAACAGTAACACTTTAGGTAATGGACTTGGGGAAGTCAGCTTAGTGCCAGGCTTTGTTCCCCAGAAGTCGTAAGTCAAAACAGTCTGCCTGACTTGGCCACAATATTTTAATTTCCGTTTCCATCACCTTTCTTTTTTTTTTTAACTTTTTATTTTATATTGGAGTATAGTTGATTAACAATATTGTGATAGTTCTAGGTGTACAGCAAAGTGATTCAGTTATACGTATACATGCATCTATTCTTTTTCAAATTCTTTTCCCATTTAGGTTGTTACATAATATTGAGCAGAGTTCCCTGTGCTGTACAGAAGGTCCTTGTTGGTTATCCATCTTAAATATAGCAGCGTATACATGTCAATCCCAGACTCCCTAACTATCCCTTCCCCCAACCCTTCCCCCCCCATAACCATAAGTTTGTTAAGTCTGTGAGTCTGTTTCTGTTTTGTAAATAAGTTCATTTATATCATTTCTTTTTAGATTCTGAAAGTAAGCAATATCACATAATATTTCTCTTTCTCTCTCTGACTTACTTCATTCAGTATGATAATCTCTAGGTCCATCCATCTTGCCGCAAATGGCATTATTTTGTTCTTTTTAATGGCTGGGTAGTATTCTATTGCATATATGTGCCACATCTTCTTTATCCATTCCTCTGTCATGTACATTTAGGTTGCTTCCATGTCCTGGCTATTGTAAACAGTGCTACAATGAACACTAGGGTGCATGTATCCTTTCAGACCTTGTTTTTCTCTGGATATATGCCCAGGAATGGGATTGCAGGATCATATGGTAGCTCTATTCTTAGTTTTTTAAGGAACCTCCATACTGTTCTCCATAGTGGTTGTATCAATTTACATTCCCACCAACAGTGCAAGAGGGTTCCCTTTTCTCCACACCCTCTCCAGCATTTATTGTTTGTGGATTTCCATCACCTTTCTTGATGTGACACCACTATAGGCATGTAAGTGGTGAGGCGCCCAGTACTGAGGGTGGGCAGAGAGCAGGGACAGGGGGAGTTGGCTGGCTCTGGACCTTGCTACTTCCTAGCTGACTGGCCTGGGGCAAGCCCTGACCTAAGAAATCCCTTCCCTCATTTCATCTTCCTCCTGGAGACAGGAACACTAACCCGGCATGGCGGTTTAAAAGGTAACAACTAATGGACAGCTAATATCTGGATGGATATTAGACTCCCAATAAATGGTGGCAATAATTATTATTGTTGACTTTGTAACAAGAGTTAAAACACTTAAAGTGCTCAGAATAGTATACTCGATAAGTGTTTGTTATTATGTATTCTTGTGATCTAAAGGAACCCAGATGCCTTGTCACTTTGGGATCTGCAGGCCTCACTGAGGTCATGCTATGATTTGGCTAACATGCCTGATTAAGAAAAGGCAGAAGGTTTGATATTTTCAGAAAATTTTTGACACGATTTAGCAGGTTAAATTTAGCCTATGAAAGGGAAGTGAAATTGTATGATCTGCGTCTTAGGAAGAACAAAGACTGCAGGTCAGAGAATGGGGTGGAGGAAGAAAACCATATACATGGGAAGATAAATTAAGAAGCCACAGCAGGACTGCAGATCTGAGCTGAGGTCAAGACTGTAGGGAGAGAAGGGGACTTATCCAGCAGTGGTTCAGCAGGTAGAATCTACTCTACTCCAGGTGGAGGAAGGCAAGGGAGGAATCACAGATGACCTTGTAATTTCTGTCGTGTGGCAATTAAGTAAATGTTGGCTTCACTTACTGAGAAGAAGAACAAGCTTGCAGAATAGGCTCATTAGTTTAGAACTGGTTTTAAATTGGATCTTTGCATAGTTGCAGAGTTTATTCAACCAGCAACAAAGCGACATTTCTTTCTTCTTAGGAATTTTTGTCATGTATTTTAAAACTACTCCGTGAGTTAACTAGCATGCATCTCCAAGAATAAATGCATATATGGAACATAAACACAAAGTTTTTTGTTCTGATACCAGTAGATCAGCTGACTGATCAACAATTATGCAACACTTAGAAATCATGACTAAGAAATAGAATATCAACATACGATTCAAAGATTTACAGTCATAGGTTAATTAAACTGGTGAACACTAGATTCAGAGAAGTGGAAGTAATTTGTAGTTCTCCATCTTCATTTTTTTAAATGTATTTCAGAGATTCAACAACCAAATGTGTTAAGGAAAGGAATGTCCTAAAGGAGAAAGAAAGGAAGGCAATAAGAAATAGCCAGTAACATTATTTTTGTAACTAATAATTTGGAAAAATATTTAAAAGCCTACTATTGTACTGGTAGAATGGAATAGTGACACACATTTGATTTATAAAACAAATGATGCCATTTGGGGCAATCATTATCTTTATAAAGCAAATGTCCTTCTGAAGAGGGTCTGACCAGAAGCCACTTTTCACAATTTTCAATCATATTCATATCTTCAGTAAGATTTTTCAAATCCTTTTTCAGTGATAGAAGTGGTGCCCTAACATAAGGCTGTAACTGCACTTCCAATATTGAATTACAATCATCTGCTTCTGTGTTTCTCCCTGACTGGGAACTTTTTTTTTTTTTTTTTTTTGCGGTACGCGGGCCTCTCACTGTTGCGGCCTCTCCCGTTGCTGAGCACAGGCTCCGGACACGCAGGCTCAGCGGCCATGGCTCACGGGCCTAGCCGCTCCGCGGCATGTGGGATCTTCCCGGACCAGGGCACGAACCCATGTCCCCTGCATCGGCAGGCAGACTCTCAACCACTGTGCCACCAGGGAAGCCCTGTTTTTCCATTTTATATATAATAGTTTGCATCTGCTAACCCCAAACTCCCAATCCATCCCTCCCCCTCCCTCCCTCCCCCCTGCAACCACAAGTCTGCTCTCTATGTCTGTGAATCTGTTTCTATTTAATAGATAAGTTCATTTGTGTCATATTTTAGATTCCACATATAAATGATATATGATATTTGTCTTTGTCTGACTTATTTCACTTAGTATGATAATCTCTAGGTCCATCCACGTTGCTGCAAATGGCATTATTTCATTCTTTTTTATGGCTGAGTAATATTCCATTGTACACATGTACGACATCTTCTTTATCCATTCATCTGTCGATGGACATTTAGGTTGTTTCCATGTCTTGGCTATTGTGAATAGTGCTACTATGAACATTCGGGTTCTTGTATCTTTTTGAATTATAGTTTTGTCCAGATATATGCCCAGGAGTGGGATTACTGGATCATATGGTAGCTCTATTTTTAGTTTTTTAAGGAACCTCCATACTGTTTTCCGTAGTGGCTGCATCAGCTTACATTCCCAAAATACCCATATTTTTAAAAACTGACAGTGTTGTGAATAGCCCCCTCCAATATGACAAGTTGAAAAGTAAAAGGCATTTTAAAGAGAAGATTTTCAAACACAGATCATGAATGGAAAAGGTAAAGGGAGATTCTTTGCCAGCTTTTCTTGGTGAGAGAAAAATGATGCTCCCAGCGTTTTGCAGGTCTAGGGTGGAACCTCTTTGCTTGCATAGTTTATGCCAACATGGATTGTGTATAGGAAATTTGTTGTCACTAATAAATAACTAAGTCAACTGACCCTTAACATAAAACATCTCAAAAAGAGTGTCTTCGAGCACCGGCCTGGGGTTGGACAAAGCTGTGTTCTTACAGATATGGTGAGCAGGTGAATTTTAGAGAACTGGATGTTCGATGTTATTCAGCCTGAAAAAAGAAGGAAATCCCGTCACCTACATCAACATGGATGAACCTTGGGGACAATATATTAAGTGAAATGAGCCAGACACAAAAAGACAAATACTTGTGATTCCACTTCTGTGAGATGTCTATAGCAGCCAAATTCCCAGGAACAGAAAAGTAGAATGGTGGTTCCCAGGGGGTGTGGAGACCAGCAAAAGGAGAGTTATTGTTTAATGGATAGAGTTTTTCAGATTTGTAAGATGAAATGGTCTGTTTCACAACAGTGCGAATATACTTAACAGTGCTGAACTGCACACTTGCAAATGGTTAAGATGGTAATAAGAGAGAGAGAGAGAGACTGGAATCAGAAAACTAAGCCAGTAGTCTGGAGTCTTCTAATAAAATGTAATATTATTTAGAGGTGAGGGACATTGCTAAATAATTCAGGGCCCTATTCTCCTAGGGTATTAAATTACTCTTTGTGAAAAAGGTTCACAAGCTTTTATTTTTCCTGATTTTCCTGAAATTCATGAACCGTGGCTCTGGGACTATGGGACCAAGATTTAGGAGGCCTGGTTCTTGGTTCAAGCTCAGTAGTTAGCCATTGAAAGTCTATTTTTATACTGCTAAATTACTAAGATAATTTAGTAATTATTTTATATTACTAAAGCATGGATGTATGTATACCAACTCCTAGAATAAATTGAACATTGACCAAGTGCCAAGCACTCTGCTTAGCATTTGGCCTGTTCAATCTCCACAAGTGGAATTGGACCAGAGAACTTAAGTAACTTTCCCAAAGTCACTCAGCTTGTGCATTACAAACTTCGGACTCTGAACTCCTTTCTTCTGCCTGCAAAGGCCGTGCTCGGAACCATGAAGCTACACTGGAGCAGAATAGGGAAGTCACATGAAACATAAAAATTCTAAGAAAGTTTGCAGAAAAGTTAAAGCAATCCTGACAGAATGAGGTCTCTATAAATTCCGTTCCTCCGAAATTGAGTTATTTGTAGTGAAGTGGATGGACCTAGGGTCAGTCATACAGAGTGAAGTAAGTCAGAAAGAGAAAAACAAATACTGTATGCTAACACATATATATGGAATCTAAAAAAAAAGAAAAGAAAAAAAAAGTAGTTCTGATGAACCTAGGGGCAGGACAGGAATAAAGACGCAGACGTAGAGAATGGACTTGAGGACACGGGGAGGGGGAAGGGTAAGCTGGGATGAAGTGAGAGAGTGGCGTGGACATATATACACTACCAAATGTCAAATAGATAGCTAGTGGGAAGCAGCCGCATAGCACAGGGAGATCAGCTCGGTGCTTTGTGACCACCTAGAGGAGTGGGATAGGGAGGGTGGGAGGGAGACGCAAGAGGGAGGAGATATGCGGATATATGTATACATATAGCTGATTCATTTTGTTATAAAGCAGAAACTAACACACCATTGTAAAGCAATTATACTCCAATAAAGATGTTAAAAAAATTTAATAAATAAACAAATAAATAAATTCCGTTCCTCTCATTCCATCCATCCTGGTGAAACCACGACCTGGGCTCTTGCCAGCCTGTAACCTCCCAAACTCTAGCAACTCTAGCCTTGTTCCTCTACAACACAGAAGTTTGCATATACCGAATTAGTGCAGAATTGAGTCCAGTTACTAAATTCAGCTCATGAGAAGTTTTGATCCAGTCTCAAAGTTCTTTTTTTAAAAATTTTTTTTCTTTTTATTTATGTATTTTTTATTTACTTTTGGCTGCATTGGGTCTTTTTTGCTGTGCACGGGCTTTCTCTAGCTGCGGCGAGCAGGGGCTACCCTTCGTTGTGGTGTGCAGGATTCTCATTGCGGTGGCCTCTCTTGTTGTGGAGCACGGCCTCTAGGCGCACAGGTTTCAGTAGTTGTGGAGCGCGGGCTCAGTAGTTGTGGCGCACGGGCTTAGCTGCTCTGCGGCATGTGGGATCTTCCCAGACCAGGGCTTGAAGCCGTGTCCCCTGCATTGGCAGGTGGATTCTTAAGCATTGCGCCACCAGGGAAGCCCTCAAAATTCTTAATATACTCTCATAGAAGACTTTGTGCCCCCAAAGAAACAAATTATTCATATGTGCTTGAAAGTGCTAAATGCAAATGCTTTGAAGAGAAATGATCGAAAATACATACTGTTTCAAGTCATACAAGCAAAGAAAACACATATTTTTTGTGATTTGCCAAATTTGGTCCTCTTTTTAAGGTAACCAGGCATTGATTTGAACACAAACACACACCAGCTGGCTGAAATAAGTGCATTTATAAGTAAATATTTAGTGGGCTGATTTCTGACCTGCTTGAAACACTCAGTTCCAAGAAGATAAGAAAAATAAATGTTCCTTAAAATAGAAAATGTGGCTATAATGATAATGGCTCATAGAAAGATAAGTCTAAATTAATCTGTGGCTGGAACTATTAAAAAGTTGTTAATATTAAAGGAACCATCATTTCTGCCCTTATATTCAGGATACTTTTTCACTAAATTATATTTCACTTCTGTGAGTTTGCTTTTAAATAAATCATGATTTAAAATAAATTATAAAATTCTAATGGCACATTAACGTAAATAGAAACTGAAAGGCAAAACCGCAATCCGACTAAATACCATTCTTGCCCACTCTGCACCTGCACCCACATGGCTGAAAACAGACTAGAGAAAACCAACCACCCCTGCTGGGCATCCTCAGTCGAAATAAGGGCTCCCAGCCTTAGGTGGCCCTCCGTACTGTTGAGTAATGGCAGCCTCCTGATCCCCCAGACACCTATTTCATACCTTCTTCTCCATCCTCAAACCTCTAATCCCACCTTCCCCAGGTTCACTCTCAACTGGTGACCTGGACCTTGCTGCCTATTTCACTGAGAAAAGAGCAATCAGGAAAACCCCAGCCAGCTGTCACCTCCACATCGTGCGTCTTCCCTGGCGTTTCTCTGGTTGAACTGTCCACGCTCCCACCCAAGGCCAAGCCCTCCACCTGGGCACTAGAGCCCATCCCTTTCGCCAACTCAAGGGCATGGCTCCAGAATCCTCCCCATTCCTCCTGCAGCATCTGTTGTTCCCTGTTTACTGAATCATTCCTGTAAGCATCCAAACGCTACCAACCATTGTTCCCCATCTTAAACGAAACAAAAACTCTCTTATCACCACTTCCCCTCCAGCTGACTTCTCTCTCTTGGCTTCCCTTTAGAGTAAAACTCCTCTCGAGGGGGGGGGCACTGCCTCCAATTCTCCTCCCATTGTCTCTTAACCACTCTAACCTGCAGTTTTCCCCACCACTCTGTCTAGGTTCCCAATGTCCTGCCAATGGCCAGACATCCCACTCGACTTATCAGCTATCTCTGACTCAGACCATCCCTCCTTGGAGTCCTCCCTCGACACACGTGTTTTTCTCTTGGCTCCTGGGACCTCACACATTCTTCTTCCTGCTTCACCGACTCTTCCTTCTCAGTCCGTTTCCAGGTTCCTTCTCCTCTTCCTGACCTCCCAGGTGTGGAGCGACCCAGGGCTCAATTCTCAGACAGCTTTTCTTCTCTAGCTTCACCATCTCCATTGGCAACAGCATCCAAACCCAAACCAAACTGTTATCTCCAGCCTGGTCCTCTCCCCTCAGCTCCAGATCCCCATTCCACAAATGACTATGGATGCATAAAAGGAATCTCGAACAGAACAAGCCCTCCACCCCCAAACCTGTTTCTCCCAAAGTTTCTCCATCTCAGTAACTTCATCCAGTAACTTCATCCCTCCTGTTGCTCAGGCCAAGAGCCATGGAGCTAGCCGTTGTCTTCCCTCCTTTTCTCACACCCCATCTAATCTCCACAGGCAAATCCTACCGCCTCTACTTTCAAAATATATCCAGAATCTGACCCTTTCTCATTCCTTGGCTAATGTCATTCCGGCTTAAGGCTCAACTCCTGCTTTACTCAGTAACCTCCTAATTGGTCCCCCTCCTTCCCCTCTTACCCCAGACAGTCTAGACTAAAGTGGTGTTGATTTTCTGCTCAAACCCTGCACAACAGCTCCCAAAATAAAAGCCCAAGTCCTTTCGATGACCTCGATCTGCCTCCCTTCTTCCCTGAGTGTGTCTCCCGTGTCCCCCTCCCTTGTTCACTTAGTCTAGTCACGCTCGCCTACTTGTTCTCTCTGCTTGGAGCTTTCTCCCCACAGATTTCCACGTGGTTTGCTCCCTTACCTCTCTCTGGATACTGCTGGTCCCTTCTGTCTTCTGATTCTCAGCTGGGTCTCTGTAACAAAAGACAGATTAACAGGAGAAAAGCTATAAAGTAGCCTTCCAAAGGAAATGAAGACCTAAAGGAAGGTTCAGTCCCAGTGTTTTCACACTGGGTTTGATGAAGGTTGATAGGACAAAGGGTAAGAGCTAAGGGCGGAGAACAGAGGGAACTTAGCAAGGCCAGTTTGTTGGAATTCCTTTCAGAGTCCCTTTGTCTTCAGAGATAAGGATGCTCCTTTCTTATGAGTATAGAGAGGGCCCCTCCCACACAGGGTCTTAGGACCTGCTTCAGGGGGCATCAGAGAGTCCTTCCAGTACCTGCTGTTTCTCACATTCTTTCAGCTTAGAATATTTAGTATGTTGAGGTGCTGTATTCTAGGGTACAGTGTTATGAACCCTGTCGCCACACCATTTAAAATTCCAACCCACAGTCCCTACGTCCTCCCCATGCAGCAATCATGTTCCTCTTTTCTTTTATATAACATATTATTCTACTTACTTTTTAATTGTCTGCTTCCCCTCAGCCCAAATGTCAACTATATAAGGGAAAGGTGTTTTCTTTTTCTTTTTCCATGTTATTCACAGCGATATCCCTAGCACCTCTAATACTGCCTACCACGATTATTTTGAATGAATGAGTGAAAGAATAAATGAGCCATGGTTAATGATATAGATATATTTTATTATACACCACCGTGTACCTGGTTCTTGTCTGTTTTTCTCGTTTAATCTTTGCATCTCTGTAGTGCTTATTTCTATCCCTGTTTCGCAGATGAGAAAATCAGAGTCACAGAGGAGTTAATTGACTACCAAAGACATGCAGCTACAAGTGACAGAATCAGGTTTCAAACCCAAGTTTGGCCCCAAAGCCAGTGATCTGACAGTTCACTTTATTTCACAGCATTATAGCTCTGGCTCCAATCCTCACCGTCAACAGACATGCAGTCACCAAATCACAAATCAAGATCAGGGTTTCTGGGCGCTTCCCTGGTGGCGCAGTGGTTGAGAGTCCGCCTGCTGATGCAGGGGACACGGGTTCGTGCCCCGGTCCGGGAGGATCCCACATGCCGCGGAGCAGCTGGGCCCGAGAGCCTTGGCCGCTGAGCCTGCGGGTCCGGAGCCTGTGCTCCGCAACGGGAGAGGCCACAACAGTGAGAGGCTCGCGTACCGCAAAAAAAAAAAAAAAAAAAAAGATCAGGGTTTCTGAGTGGTCCCCAGATGGGATAGCACGCCACAGGGACAGCAGCCCACCTCCTTTTACAGGCTGTTGTGAGTCTTGAGTTTTTTGAAAACATTTGAGTGTTTGGAACATTCTGGGTGATCAGTTTCCCAAAGATCAGTTTCTGCAGTTTAACATTGGTTCTAAGTGATGCTCATATTCTTTCCTAACAACTGCCTTCAGTGCATAGGGAAGTTGACTCTTTCAGAAAGAAGAAAGAGAATAAAATATTTCAGAGAGATATAGAATATCTGTATAGAATATTTCTGGTAGAATAGACAAGAAGCTGATGACAGTATTGTTTCTAGAAAGAAAACTGAGGGATTAGGGAACAAGAAAGGGAGGGGGACTTACTTCTCTCTCATATACCAGTTGTACCTTCTGAAGTTTTGTGCCATGTGCATTAAATAGCTTCTAGAAATAAGAAAAATGTAAGAATCACAATGAGGGCAGTGTGCCCTGTGTGGCCTTCCCCGCCCCCCAACTCCCCAAGCCCCCAGAGGGCAGCGACGATGACTCCCTGCAGACGGAAACACTCCATCCTATGCTGATCACCGAGGGGATTTAAGTCACTTAAGCTCTCCCAGGGCCTCAGTTTCACCATCTACAAAGTGAAGATAATAATTAGAGCTTGGCTTACTTTATGCACTGGGATCTGTTGCGAGATAGCACGTTCTAAGTGTAAACCATTATACATGGGTAGTTCTCATTATTTTTTAGGAAAAAGCCAGGTTTGGTGGATGAGAAAGGCAGCTCACTGAGCTACGGAACATGAAATGGGGCCAGGATAGCAATCATAACTGTCTCCATGTATCATAATAAGTTCTTGGAAGTAAGAAAATCGTTGGAAAATCTGTTGCTTGGTCTCAAAAATATTCATTTTAAATTTAAAGAGTACAGGCAAGATTATCATTTGCATTATTACAGCTCCTCTATTCTCTGGTCTTAGGATAATTATGTGAATTTTAGTCATCCTCTAAATTGTTCTTTTATTCTCATAAAGTACACACTAGCTGGAATTTAGAGAACTGGAAAGATCTGCAACTCATTTATAGAATTGCAAGAATCAAATAATGGCAAGTTTTCAAATTATGTCATAGATTACTCTGAATTTTAAAATACTAAAGTTATCAGCTGGGTTTTAGATGCAGCCCTGCCTTGAGACACAATAATGATTGTATTAAAACTCATGGAAAAACTGTGAAATAATTTGATTTGTGGCTATAGATAAGAGGATCAAAACAATGGGTAATGTGTAGGATTAATTTTTAAGCCATACATTGAGCAGTCAGTGAAGTAAGCTGGTATTTTTCAAAAAAAGACCACTGCGTTGCTTTATCGGCCAGTTTACCTAAAACATAGCATTAAACACAAAAACCATGTAGGCATGAAGGGCATGTATTTCAGGACCATTTTGGAATCTGTTACTCTTGTTCATTAGGTATTTTATACCATTTAATGTAGTGGAGACACATTCTATCCTAAAATGTTTGACACACCTCTAGAGGGTTCGCCATTTGGGGAGAACTTTTAAAACTTCATTTTCTCTTTTTTTATGATTTATTTCCTCCGTCCCTTTTGTCTTGGTATCTGTAGGGGATGTGATATGATCTTCCTCCTCTTCCAAATCAGGTCCTTCCAAAACAAAACAAAGCTCTGAGCTTATCTAATCAATCAGAGGACCACTTCCCTTTTCCCCCTCCGTCACCTGCTGGTTTCAAATGCAGTGGGAGAGAAGGCGTCCTGGCTCTGCCACTTTCTGTGTTTACCTGAGGCCTGTGGCTGAGGCCCCTTGCCTTCTGCAGCTGTGTAATGGTCTATTCTTCCGCCCACAGTGCGTGGGAGGAGCAAGGGAAGCGATCTGAAAGTGGTTTGTAAACTGCAATGCCCCACACAAAAGTGCAAGATTATGGCTTTAAAAAATTAATTAGAAAAGGGAGCAATCTTCCTCTCATCATTTCCTGTGTCTCTCTCCTCACTTCCTCCCGGGCCCTCGCTGTCTCTCCTTCCTTCCCCCCCTCTAATAGCTTTCCCAGCTGTGAACAAACCACACAAGTAAGGGTAACAAGAGCCCAAGGTCTGAATTGTTAGAACGAAACCAGGCAAGAGTCAATACACATTACACCCAAATTACTGAGAAATGTGAAATGAAAACTAGCTCAGAGCCAAATTCCAGGAAGATGCTGTATTTTGATTTACTTACCACTTTGTGTTTTCGTATTTGCCCAGTTCTTAAAGCTTCGGTCATAAGTCTTCCACTTCGTAATGCAAGAAAGTAAATGCTGTCTCGTGTCATTTGCCCCAGATGCCTCCAGAAATGGCCTCTTCTCCCCAGACGCTGGCTCACCAACGGAGCAGCACCCAGAGGTGAACTTATCTGCCTTGCAGCCCAGGCTCTGGGCTCTCCAACCTGACACGTCAACCTCCAGCTGAGAAAGGAGTCTGTGTAGGAAAAGAACTAGAAACAACTGAGAGGCACATTTTTTAATCACCAGTTACTTTAATGAGTAAGTACTTTCCAGTTTTTCCATTTTATTTTAAGCATTAATTCTGCATTTCTGACCAGCCTTTTTCGGGATCCTCATTTCTTGGGCACTTTGTATAGGAAGAAGTCACCATCCTAGCCCAGTCCACCGTACCCCCACTTAACTGAAGAGCCCTAGAGAGACAACCATTATTATTGTAAGATTATTTTGTAATAAGGATTTGTGACTGATAAGCTACTAAGTCTCTAAAAGCGTACAGTGCAAGGAAACAGCCAGCTGTGAACTGGAGAAAGGCGGTGACACGTCTATTGTCTGTGTCATCTTGTATGTTGTGGTTGACCACAACGGCTTGGCATCAGTTATGACTCCCAGATCCACCTTTTATAAAATGGATGACCTTGGGCGATGACTCAATCTTGTAATTTTCGAACGTATAAAATGGAGAGAATAAAGCACCAATTTCATACGGGTCTTAAGAGGAATAAATACTGAACATACTGTCGGAGTGGGTACTAAATAACGTGACTAAGTAACAAGTTAACTTAGTAAATAATAAGCTAAAGACTAGATTTCATTGGAAAGCTCCCTTCACTGATAAATCCCATCCCCCAAATTGCTGAGCTGACTCTGAATAACAACAATTAACATCGTGGAGTTTACAGAGCATTTCCTTTCATTTCCACAATTAACCCTGAGGTAGGCAGCGCTGTTAGCTTAGTTTTGTTACTGAGGGATAAGGGAGAAGCTGAGAGCTCTCCTGAGCATGTGGCAGGAAGAAACTCTTCGGTCCCAGCTCAGGTCTCAAGGGAGGAAAGCACGACTTGGGAAAGGCCTGGTGTCAGAAGTGAGCCGGTGCCTTCAGTTCTCCAGCCTAGATTCTCATTTCCTCAGCCCCCTCCCCTCCTGCACTTCATCCCTCCTCCTGTTCCCAGCCTTGGGCTTGAAACTGGGGAAATCTTTGACATACATACACTAATACGTATAAAATAGATAACTAATAAGAACCTGCTGTATAGCACAGGGAACTCCACTTCGCTATGCAGTAGAAAGTTACACAACATTGTAAAACAACTATACCCCAGTAAAAAACAAAATTTAAAAAAATGCTTTCTGAAAGTAAGAACAAAACCTTTTCATGGCCCATAAAAACATAAAAATTAAAAAAAAAAAGAAACTGGGGAAATGTACACGGAAAGCAGTGAGAACCCAGGGCTTCCAGATCCCCCTACCAAAGAGAGGTGCTAGGCAGCAGGGCAGACAGAGACTGGCTCTGAGAATCCTATTTTTCCATTCAAGAGCTTTGTTCGCCATTGAAACACTATCGCACCTAGTATCTCAATACTATGTAATATTAATAATACTACCCACAGCAATAATAAAATAATATTCATTTTAAAAGCTCTTCTGGGCAATCTCCCTAGAGAAACATAGGGGCCGTTTCTTCCGTTTCAAGGTTGAACACACAGAGATAAAGTCAGCACTGGCAGTGGCAGAAACCCTCCGCCTGCTGACTCAGCCTAGGGTTCGCATGGCTGGTTAAATGGGCTTTTGTGGCCATTCCTGAAGACAGAATTTTCAGGATCCAACCTGTTAATCAGTTGAAAGCAGTTTAGTCATTATTAGCACCACCACCCACACTCTTTTCAGTCATGGAAACTTTTACTCAGCCATTGAACCTAGAGTAGTTAGAATCTAGAGTAGGCAACGTAAGAATAGAAAAGTTTGAAACATTGATGTAGCTTTAGGGCAGCACTGACTTTCCCACTGACCCACTCAGAAGAAGAGCTGACTATCGGTGACGGAAACAACTAGGTTGATTTCATAACCGCCTTGTTTTCACATGGAAGAATTGAAAGCTGTGCACACGGCATTGCTTTGTTTTGTTTTACGACAGAGAATAAAAAGGAAAATTACATGCAAATTTTTTTCCTAGGTAAGATTATTTTTTCCTCTTGATTTCAATAAATCTGTATAGCTGAGGTTAAAAGCCTGGGCTCTGGAGCCATATGTCCTCCTAAGGAAGCAAAACAAAATCTTAAGCTAATCTAATCCATCAGTAGATTCACTGTCCATAAGGGACAGGTGCTGCCTCTTCTTACTAGCTGTACAACCCTGGATGATTGACATAACTTCTCCAAGCCTCACTTTACTCACCCATAAAATGGAGATAATAATAGTTTCTACTTCACTAGGTCATGAGAATAGAATAGGCCTTGCACAGGGTAAATGCTCAATGGATAATAACCATTGGTCCATGAGGGGTACAAAGATGGGTGAGACCTATTTCTGCCACCCAGGACTGGGATGTACTGGGGTAGAAATACACATGGACAGGTAATTATAGAACAAAACAGAACCAAGTGCTAAATAGAGGCAACTGTCAGAGGAAGGGGAGATTTTTCTGTCTGGGAAACTAGGAAAGGCTCTCAGACAGAATTGTACTCTAAACTGGGTCTTAAAGAAGGAACAGAATTTCAAAAGGAGAAGGGGTTAGGGAACGCTCAATGCTGAGTCATGGAGCAAACATGAAGAGGTAAGAAAAAGCCCTCTGGGTATACGCAAGCTCTATAATTCATCCACAGGCTTTGGAGAGATGCACAGAAGGAATGATCATACCCTAGGTTAAAAAACAAAGTTTATAAATGCAAAATGTTGTAGTTATGCTAGTGTATCAGATGAAAGTGAAGATATGAAATTGAGAAATATGAGAAAACACGTATACGATAAAAACTCTCCCATTTTAGAGAGTATTTCAATCAAAATAAGACACACTTCCTTAAGGATTAAGAGAAATGTACGGGAAGTAGAAAATGTAACCGTAAAATCTAAAACAGAGGTGAAATTGATTACTGCCCTCAGCCTCCTGAAATATATTGCAACGTTCTCCTCCCTAAAGCGTATTTTCAAAAATTACATCTTATTTTTTTATTGCCAAGAAATAGTTGAACCGGCCTATATCCAGGCTGTCCCTGAAGGATTTTGATGTTTTACGAACAGTGACAACGGCCACAGTCATGAAAAATAAAAATGACTTGACCCAAGCGTTTTAGAAGCAGTTTGTTTCCACCTAGTTATCCCCAGCCAGTGTTGCAGGCGTAAATTATAGAGCAGTTCTCTGAAAATGCACAGCAAAATATGCCATCATTCTCACGGATGATCGATATTTACCTTTAGGAAGATTGTTCAAAGGTCACAAGAGAATTATGTTAGGAATTCAGCCACAGTTTGATGGGAGGATAATGGCATCCAGAGAATTTAGAAGTGGTAAGTCTAAGTCACCAAGTCACGCAGACTAAGTCACTCCTTGCCCCCCCCCCCCCCACTTGGAACTCACCTGAACTCACCTTATTCTACTCACCAGAAGATGTCAGGCACTCAGGAGACAAGTTTGGGCTAGCTAAATTTACTGAGCACTTAAAAATATGGTAGACCTCATGTTAAGGACTTTACATGTGTTCATTTAACCCTCACTTCTTAAGAAATCTATAGTAGTATTCCTGTTTTACAGGTCAAAATTCTGAAGTGTTACTCTACCCAGGGTCTCAGAGGCTAGTAAGTGGTGGAGCAGGATATAAACCCAGAGGGCTGACTCGAGGGCCCACCCCCTCAGCCTCTGTGCTTTATGGCCTCAATTCGGAGTCATCTGCATACAAATAGTAATTGATATGGGGACTGTATCATTTGTTTCCTTCCCAAATGGGACATTTAGGGGGAGGGTCGCTATTAACGATTACGCTGGGAAAGCAGACGTAAACCAGAAAAGCTGGGGCAATTAGGAGTGTGTGTTCACCTTACGGGTGGACGCCAAGAGCGTGGATGAATCCAAAGGAAAGAATGTTGAAGAAAAGAAGAAAGGAGCCAATGAGTGGGCCTTGAGAAAGACCGACATCTGGGGATGGCCAGAGGAAGAGAAACTCACACAGGATACCGGGGGAGGTGAGACAGGAGACCAGGGTGTCAGAGTCTCCGGCAGAGTCGTGGAAGGGAGTCACCATCGGTGCCCCAGCCCCAAGGAGCTAGGAATGCTACAGATGTGATAACGACCGAGAAGTAGTCGCTGAAAGGAGCAACAAGGAAATCGCTGGGGATTTACTGACAAACGTTTCGCTTTGGTGCAGTTGGAAGCCAAAATCAAGTAAAAGGAGGAGTGAGTGGGAGGTGAGGACCCAGACGCAGCCAGTTCAAACAACTTTGCAAGAAGTGGCCTTGAAGGGGAAGCAAAAGATAGGACTGTCTTGGAGGTGGAGTCAAAGACGTTTCCTTTCTTTTTTAAAGCAAGAAACTAGAATGTGTTTAAGGTTTAAAGAAAGGAGTCAGCCCCAGGAGATTGAAGGAAACACAGAAAGCATCATTCTCCCCTCTCCGGGGGACCTCCTGGAGCAAAGTGCCTGAGGATGTAGGAGGACCAGCCACCTGAGCTGAGGGATCACCTTTACACCTGAGGAGGTACAGCTCTGCCCCTTTGGGAGGGAGGAACGGGGAGCTGTGGGTTTGAGGGAGGCAACCAGAGCGAGCTGCCTTCTGCCGGCTCAGCATTCTTCCCACAGGGAGGGGTTGCTGTGCGGGGGGTTTAAAGGTGCCTAATGCACGTCGGCACTGGCCTAGACCTCTGATGGACGCTGACCTTGATCTCTTTTCATCTTCACTATTATTGAGTGACATGGGGGATATTACCCCTGTTTGACACCAGAAAAAAACCGTGGCTCGGGGCAGTGGGCAGGCAAGAGCGCACGGCTGTTCAAGGCCAGACGCCACATCTGACTATGTCGTCTCCTCGAAGTGAAAGCCAGGTCACTGCCTTCCAGTATCTTTCATTCCTGTTAGAGGAGTAACAGGTAGGGAGTTAGCAAATGTAGGGTTTTTTTGTTGTGTTTGGCCTCACCACGTGGCTTTTGGGATTTTGTAGTTCCCCGAGCAGGGACCGAACCCTGCCCTTGGCAGTGAGAGCTTGGAGTCCTAACCACTGGACGGCCAGGGAATTCCCACAAGTGTAGTTTAAATAATGGTTCGAGACCAGAATGTGGAAGTTCGTCATAGGCTGTACGTGATTGAAATCATATTTTGTTTATACGAATTGCTTTGATTTTTTTACTTTAGGGGGTCCTTTGGTAAAACACAAGGTTTTTGTTTGTTTGTTTGGTTGGTTTTTTTTTAATGGGGCTCTTTGGATAAAGGCTCCATAGTTTATCTTTGTTTTTATAGAAGTTACCTGCATATCAGGTATTATGAACCCCCACTTCGTTCATAAAGGATGTCCCCTGCGTTTCTTTGTATAATCCATAAGAAATTTTTATATTGGACTATTACTATGGGGAAAATATGCTGCCTTAAGGATTTTTAAACTTGGTAATTTTCAAATTCTTCAAATGTGTGAAATTCTTCTGCTGATACTTTGTTACAAAAGAATCCCAAATTAAGATTGTGGCCTGGTGAGGATGGTATGGATACCAAGGGAATTATGTCCACAGTGATTCCTGCCTCCACAAGGAAAACTTGTGGTTACATTAATCTAAATGTTCGAAGCTCATTCATCTAAATTCAATTTTCCATTTATGCCACATGTTTCTGAGATTTTAGCTGTGGTGTATAAGAACTAACTGAATAACCAAGTGAGATATATAGGTCATATGACATATGTGTTGGGATGGGGTAGAGAAACCATGAGAGTTGTTGCGGGATGGGAGCCAAACTTGCAAAATGACACCTGTCACAGCCCCAGGTATACACGGTGTTTTCTAAATTTTTACTGAATGAATGGGCTGCAGAGCTGAGGCCTGTATTAGAGGTGAGGGGTGTGGGATTAAAATCGGTCTTTCCAATGGCTAATATTTGGAAATCATCTTTCTATTGCTTTATGTATCACGGTATCTCACAGTACTTTCGTGCATCTTTAAAAATTGCTCCTAAAACCACTTTAAAAAATAATAGGCCTGCACTATTTCCCATTTTTGTGTTTACAGAGGAGTAGAATGTTAACTGACTTGCCCCAAATCGAAAGATCAATCTCTTGAGAATCCCCATCTGCGGAAAAGAGAAGTTTGCTTTCCTAAAGAGAAGTTTGAATCTTTTGCTTTTCTCTTTTCTTTGGAAACTTTACATGATACGCAATTTAATTTTTGACCAGTTTAAATTCCACGTAGAATACTAAACAAACACCGAAAACTGGTAAGCTGTATAGGTGAGTTCACGAAAAATCATTTTCTTATTTGTAACATCTAACCCATTAACGTTTAAGGGGATCTTGGATAGTTCAAACATAGATCTGATCACCAAAAATGCAGTTAGAAGGAAATAAAGTATTTATATTCCTAATACAGTGTTGCATTAAGACGGTTAGTCATATGCAAGAAACTTCTAAACTAGTTAGAAGTACTTCCTACAACTAATCAGAACAACGTCCTAATTGTTAGTGATTACCTCTGTGATTTAAGACTTCTTTGCAGGGTCTCCACAGTAACTGGCCTCTATATCTTTGCCACTCTTCCTTTGACTAAAGATATTAGGAAAAGAAAAAAACGAACCTAATTTCTACAACACATTGATTAATGAAGAACAATGCTATGTGTTTGGTTTGTGATAGTTATAAAGCAATAGTCAGTGATTTACGAGTGACGGTTTATGAAGCTATTAAAAAAGCAATTAGCCCCAAATGGAAATCTAAGCAAGATGCCTAAACGTAATTTATTATAGTAGTAGCCATTATTAATGTATATTTCTGTCAGAGCTTTAGCCAAAGCCCAAATTTTACTTTGAAAACAGAAAAACATGGAACTACTTATAATTTAAGGAATCATCATAAAACTCTTTTAAAAATCGATTTTAATTTGAGGCTGGAATCACAGATTGCCTTGGATCATCCGCCTGTCTCCTCCCTCCCCTTGGACTCTTCCTACTGGCTTTGATATGTCATTTACATACATCAGTTCTAGCTGTTAGCTCCTTTGATATTTGTATGTGTCCACTTTCTTACTCCTCCTCTTGAGAGAAGAGACTGCCTTTTTATACCTACTCCTTGCACCTAGCACGATATCTAGTTCTCAATGAATTCCTTAATGAATGAATGAATGCGTCAGTTGATCTATAAAATAGCTACCAAAACTAATAAGTTTTGCAAATTTGAAGCAAAGAAAAACTCTTAAGCCAGAAAGATCACTGATCTGACTGTTTTCAAATCCCTTTTTTGTTTCATTTTTATAAATAAAAGCTTTGAAAATGGAACTTACCAACTTTTTTTTTTTTTCCAGACCAGAGAAGATTCAGCTCTCCAAATTATTCTTCACTCACACCTCTGAAAAAAATCACTTTGTTTTTATTAGGTTTTGTTTTTAATGCTTGGCATCTTAGTTTTTAAATGATTTTTTTTCCCACAGTTATAGTCCTGAGGATGTCTGATTTGTTAATTCTGTTGTGACAGGAAGTTTATCAAGAATTTCATGAATTTCCTTTCAGTTTCAGCTTCTAACTGGAATGCTTCTTTCCAGTCATTTCCCTCTCCCTTCTTGCCTACAGTCCAATCTGCATGTTGCATTGCAGAAGAACAATAAGAAATTCTTAGGCGGGCATTTTTGCCCAGTTTTGGCTCCAAGCCCTTGGAACACCATCTGGGTGGATTAGGTTCACTGGTCAGGATATAGGGCAGCCAGAATTTCTCAAACACTGTGAGACTCTGAAATCTGTCGAAGTTTGTTTTGGTTATTCTAAAATCCAGGTCTTTTAATTTTTGTATGTCTCTAGCTTGAGATCAAGGTATATATCTATATCTATATCCTCACTTGATATATCTATATCCTCACTTGACCCCCCAACCCCCTAAGTACGCATGGACCCCTCTCCCTAGCAGGCAGAGTAAAGGATTACCTGCCTGTGCTTAAAGGCACACTGAAACACTCTTCTCCCATCTTGCCCTCAAATATTTCCCTGACATGAGCCAAGCTTTTGGATTCAGACTCACCTGCAGGGGTTCTGCTCTAAGGGGTGCCTCCTACAGGGACAGGCTTTGCCATCAGTAGTTTTAAATCTTAGCTCCATCACATGAAGATCCTTCCCTATAACATGGAAAGAATAAGAACCTTCTCACAAATCAGATAATATTTACAAAGCACTTGGCATCTGGTAGCTGTCCAATAAATGTTAATTTTGCTTTTTTCAAAATCTTTCACTTGCTTCTTCTCATTTTATCTTCACAGAACCCTGCTAGACAAACGGCACAAATATTGTAACCCCCTTTTACAGATGATTAACCGGGTGTTCTGAAACTTGCTCAATGAATTATTATTGATTATAATATTTATAATTATATATATAATAATATATAATACAATATTATATAATAATATAATATTATATATTGTGTATATAATTATGACTATTAGAAATAGTCATTCATGCTATTTGTCAGGACATTGTTCTAACCACTTTATATTTAATCTTCAGATCAAATCTCTGAAGTGGGTGCTAAAAGTCCCATTTTACAGATGAGGAAAATTAAGGCAGAGAAAGGCTAAATAAGTTGCCCAGGGATAAAGAACTAGCAAAAAGAAGAGCTGAGATTCAAACCCAGATAGTGTGGCTCTGAAAGCAATGCTCTTCACCAGTATACTTAAGAGCCTCCGTTTTCCACAGCTTTTAAGTAGCGGATTTGACTCACATTGTGAGTTCAGCTCTAGGGACGTCGTACTCAGAGAAGGAATGCACTGGGCCGTGTAAACACAGTACCACTGAAGGAGAGAGCGCTGGGTTATCCCATCTGCCAGCCTAGGGGAGGGAACTCCAGTGGAAGGGGATGATGTCCTCTACTCTAGGGCAGGGGTCCACAACCCCCAGGCTGTGGACTGGTACAGGTCCGAGACCTATTAGGAACCGGACCACACAGCAGGAGATGAGTGACAGGTGAGTGAGCGAAGCTTCATCTGCTGCTCCCCCGTCGCTTCCCATTGCTCACATTACTGCCTGTGCCACATCCCCAGCCCCGCCCCATCCATGGAAAAATTGTTGTCCATGAAACCGGTCCCTGGTGCCAAAAAAGGTTGGGGACCGCTGCTCTAGGGGACTAGAACAGAATATGACAAGAGTCCAGCCCAGAGAGGGCACATATAGCTGGGGTGGCATGGGAGCCCTGAAAACACTGGGAAAGGTTTTCCCCTTCACTTTGCACTTTGGAGACTTGGGTCTAGGGTAGAGTAATCCTGTTCACAAAGACCCCTGAAAGTCCACCGCTCATTCTGTCTTCATGGCACTTAGCACTTTCAACTTTTTATTACAGTTACCAATGAATATATGTGATCTGCTCCTGAAGGGCGAGACCAGGTTTTATTCATTTTTATATGCTGCATGTGGAGCATTTAGTCAGTGCTTAGTGTGAGTTGGATGAATAAATGAATATAAACTAGTGAACATGCCTGAGCCCCAAGGGGATCTGGAGTTTGCTTAATTATGTTTTATTTTGTTGCACCACAATGAGCAAAATCCTAGTTTGAAGCTTTTTATCTGATAGCAAAAACATTTAAATGAAGATTCATGTAAGCCAATATTTCAAACTGTTCTCTTAGTGGAGCACTTTTGTACTCCATCCATCTTCATGTTTTTATTTTTGTACTCATACCCATTTAAAACCACAAATAGTATAGCTTTAAAAAACCAGATGTGTAATTTACACCTATTAAAATGTTTACTAATGCATGAGAGCCTGCGAATAGCAAGCCACAGCAGATTTTAACAGCTTCTGTGTAAGTGTGTGAAGTGGATGTCATGTTCCTCCCCATGTGAGATTTGCCAGTAGTATTTTAGTGTGTTTCCACCTTTTATTCATTAGTGGATATGGCTGTAAATGGCAGCTTGAAATAAACTCGATCTGAAGTTCTGAAGACAAGTTTCACAACTTCTGACGTTTTATTCAGTGTAACTGGGGAAGAAAAATCTTTTCCTCTACACTTTTAGGTTCAGTGTCTGGGGCCCTGTGAATAAAACTAACAAAAGATAGATTAACAGGAGAAAAGGCACACAATTTTTGTGAATATTTATGTGCATAAAAGTTCACAGAAAAGGAATGAAACTCAAAGAAGCGGTGAAACTTGGGCTTATACACTATTCGGGGTTTTTTTTTGTTTTTTTGTTACGCGGGCCTCTCACTGCTGTGGCCTCTCCCGTTGCGGAGCACAGGCTCCGGATGCACAGGCTCAGCGGCCATGGCTCACGGGCCCAGCCGCTCCGCGGCATGTGGGATCTTCCCGGACCGGGGCACGAACCGGTGTCCCCTGCATCGGCAGGCAGACTCTCAACCACTGCGCCACCAGGGAAGCCCGGGCTTCTATACCATTTTAACAAAGAACAAAGGGTATGAGTTTCAAGGGATGGTAAATTGTGGGGAAGGGATTTATGGGGGTACTAATGGAAAATAAGGGCTCTTTTGGTAAGGTTTGTTTATGCAGACTCATCTCGGGGTTGACAATTCACTGTCTTCTTCCTCGGCTCTTCTCTCCTTGCTGGGGGAAGGGGCACCTTCCTCAAAAGGAAATTTATGCCCTGCTTTTAGGTTCATAGTGGGAGGGCGGAGAACTCTTCCTGTATCTATTGATTCTCAGTGGCCTTTAGCTAAAATATTTCTTATGCCAAAGCATAGTTGGGGTTGGCATATTCTGATCTCCTTCAAGTGAAACACTAAGAATATTACAGCTGAAACACACGTGAATTATTTCCAATTTTATTTATTTCTTACAAGTCCCATTAATAAGAAACAGTTGCTCGCTTGTAAAAGAAATCTGTTTTTAAGAATACCTGGCATATGTGCTCTTCCTTTCTGCGGCCTGTTGCATTTCATTAAATTCCTTTTAAGTTATTAAAATTGATTTAAGACTCTATAAAGTATATTTACAAAAAGGGGAGGGGGAGGCAAGTCACCCATAATCCTACCGTCCTATAAAAAACTGTTTTTTGCCTATTTTCTTTCAGTGTGCTCTATGCATATCTATTTTATACCATTTCAGGGAAATGGGGCACACATATGGTAACTTCCTCAACTTAACAGTATATATCACACTCTCCATGTTCTTGCTTGATATAATCCTCAGTATTTAACAGCTGCAAAATTTGCCTAACCATTCTCCAGTTGTCAGACTTCTGGGCGGCCTCCAGGCCGGTGGTGGGGTATCTTGTGGTGGTTGTACCTCCAGCCCGGGAGGGCAGGGCCCCCACCCCCCGGCCAGGTGGAACCTGGGTTTCCTGGGTGTTCAGAGTTACGTCTCAGGCAGAAACTGCGTGCAGGCCAACCAGGGCTTGTGGCTCCAGGCTCCCTTCCTTCCGGGCTGACGGTAGCGGAGCCCCGCCCCTGCAGGGGCTCCAGGCTAAAGTTCCATCCCCGTCCCCGGGCCCTCCCAAACCGTCCTGCCCGAGGTGGACCCTTCCCATATGCTCTCTCCTTCTGTCCTAGACATCCGCAGAGCCACCGAGTGAAAGGAAGGAGCTAGGCGGCGCGTCCCGGGCGTCATGGTCCACCTGCTCGCCTCCGAAGTACGGCAGCTACTTCACAACAAGTTCGTGGTCATCCTGGGGGACTCGGTCCAGAGGGCCGTGTACAAGGACCTGGTGCTCCTGCTGCAGAAGGACTGCCTGCTCACACTCAGCCAGCTCAAGGCCAAGGGAGAGTACAGCTTCGAGCAGGACGAGCTGGTGCAGGGGGGCAAGCAGGGCCGCATGCATAACGGCACCCATTACCGCGAGGTGCGCCAGTTCTGCTCCGGCCAGCACCTGGTGCGCTTCTACTTCCTGACACGCGTGTACTCCGACTACCTGGAAGCCATCCTGGAGGAGCTGCGTTCGGGCGAGCACGACCCGGACCTGGTCATCATGAACTCCTGCCTCTGGGACCTCACCAGGTACGGGGAGGACTCCTGGCCGAACTACCTGCAGAACCTGGAGAGCCTGTTTGGGCGCCTGCGCCAGGTGCTGCCCGAGTCGTGCCTCCTGGTTTGGAACACGGCCATGCCCGTGGGCAACAACATCAATAGCGGCTTCCTCCCGCCCGAGCTCCGACCCGCGGCCTCCACACTGAAAACCAACGTGATTGAGGCCAACTTCTACAGCTCTGTCGAGGCCCAAAAGCACGGCTTCGATGTGCTGGACTTGCACTTCCACTTCCGCCGCCACACAGGGAAGTACCTGCAGCCCGACGGGGTGCACTGGAACGAGCGAGCGCACCGGCATCTCTCCCAGCTTCTGCTGGCCCACGTGGCCGACGCCTGGGGGGTGGAGCTGCCCCAGCGTGACCCAGTGAGCAAGTGCATCAAGGATGGCCCCGCGAGGGGAGGACCTGGCCGGAGACTTGAGAGGCAGCTCCCGGCCTGCAGAGATCAACCGGCCTTCCCTCCTCCACACCGACCCTTGCCTCTGCCTGGGTGCTGCCCCCTGCTCCCCACGCCATCTCCCCGCCCACCCCAGTTCCCACTGCTGCCCCCAAAACCCCGTCCCATCCCCCTTCAGCAGGTGACACCCCCGTTCCTTGTCTGTCCCCAAGATGCCGATTTTTCTTCAGACCGTCCTTTCCAATCGGATCAGTTCTCCTTGAACCATTTCCATTCAGATATTCTCCCATCTACCCAGACAGAATTTGCCTTCGATGGTGACTTTATGTTTAGTCCCCAGCCGCCTAGGCCCCCCTTCCCCCAACCCTGTTATCAGCAGCGGGCCCCTGTGGTCCATAGGGGTTTTCCCCGGTATTGTCCCCGTGGCCCCTACTTGCCCTGGAGAGGGAGGCCCAGAAATTCCAAGAGAAGGGCCCCAGCCTATAGAGAGCCAAGGCCTCAATAGACTGACTTGGGTGCCTTCCTCCTCATGCACATGGACTGGACAGATCGTCCGACTCTCCCCAGACAGACTGACCTTGTTAACTGAAGCCTTTGGTCCATTGCTGTTATCAGTAATGGCAGGGAAGGGCAGTCTGACCTATTCTTGCTGGCTGTCGCCTCTCACTGCACTCTGCACTCTGCGAGGGGGAACCAGGCATCATTCCTGCCTCCCCACTGCCTATTCTCTTTGTCTTTTTGTAAATATAAAATTGAAATTAACAAGTGGTTTCATAAAAGTCGTTGTGGGTTTTGTGAGTCTGTATTTAGTGGTGCCTCTCCCTTCCATTGAACACTTAGCTTCATAAGAGCAGGGACAGTATCTGCTGTAGAGTTACGGCCCCTTGATAAACTACTCAAAATGGAATTTCTCTAAAGGGTTTCCATAAAATGGATCTGATTCCTTACAAATAAATAAAAGAACTTTAACTTTTTGTGGTGATATTTTCCAGAGATTCTCGAAGAATCATGGAATTTCAGAACTGAGAGAACTAAAAACATAAAATTTAACTAACATTTACAAACAGGGAATCTGAGGTCAAGAGGTGAGTGACTTGTTCTAGGTCACACAGAAAAATCACTCCTCCACTAGTCTTTCACAGTTTATACTAGTATCAGTTTATATTAACTTTCAAACTTGATTTATACTGCAACAAACCAAGAAGGGAAGTTTACCAAACATGGTCTTTCTATGGAAGTGATGATGAAAAACCCTTATAGCTCCATAACCAGAGGCTTATTGGTTATGTAAACTAGAGTGAATGGCATGCTTATGACCTTATGATTTCTTTAATAGTCTTGAGTTTGGGGCTTGAGAAAATTAAGTTGCACTCAATGACAATGTGAATCATCATAGGGTAAAACTAGGAGTTGGAAGGGACCACCCAGTGCACAAATCCCTTCCTTGTAAATTGGACAGGTGGACCCCACCATCTCTTCTCTGTTTCGTAAGAATGTTAACATCATTGAGATTGTTTAAATGTTAGGCCCTTTGTCACACTAGACTGGTGAAATGTTAATGCCTAGATAAAACAGTCAAAATAAGGCATGACTAAAATTGTCCAGATAACAGGGTTTTTCATTGAATTGATTTGACTGTTTTACAGGTCCTCAATTGGACCATCCCTAACTTTGGCAATGAGGGTCAGGAAATGTTATTCTGCAAAAATGGAATCCATGAAATCACAAGACATGGATGAGATCAGCTATTTACAGAAGAAATACGTGGAAACTTTTAATCCACTAAAACACCGTAAGAAAATAGGGCCTTTATCTTACTTATCTTTGGGTCTGAAACCCTAGCACAATGTCTGGAACTTAGTAAGTACTGAATAATATTTCTTGAATGAATCAGGGAGTGAATGATGAGGTGGAGTATGTGTTCCTGGTGAGACTACACGAGATGAGGTAAACTGACATTTAATCTTTGTGGTCCATTGGAGGGAATCTTACCAAAATAGGGTCATGATGATCTTTGAGGACTCTAGAAAGGTAGTGCCTACAAGTCAAAATTTGCCAGAATGTCCCAACATAATCAGGAGAGGGACCCGCCTGACCAGTGTAAATGTTCTCATCCCATGGAGATGAGTGCAGCAGGCTATGAGATTTGGTAACATCAGGCGTCAGGATGAGCCCGTTGCCATCATTCTGGCTTTACAATTCCCAAGCAAGATCAAGCAACATTTAGCTGCGGATCTAAGTTAAGTTGACCCATTTAGTATTTCTACTTCCGTGAATAAGCCAATTAATTGATGTGTTGTGCTTTATATCTCTCTCGTGAGTTAAGTTAGTATGTATTCGTCCTCCTTAATCTGATGATGCCTAATGAACCAAGGAGAATGAGTTCTTAGACATACAGCGCTGAGCACCGGACACTGACTCGATGATGAATCCACTAGGTTATGGATTAAGTGGCACTGATCCCTTAACAGTCCTGTTTCTCTTAGCTCTTTAGGAGTACGGGTAAACTCAGATAATCTTCTTCCCACGTGTATTCATTTCCTATGGCTGCTGTAACAAATACTACAAACATGGTGGCTTAAAACAACACGTATTTATTCTCTTACAGTTCTGGAGCTCCAAAGTCCAAATCCATTAGCCCAGAGTAAAATCCTTACCATGTCTTATGCTGTCCCACATGATCAGGCTTCTGCTTGTCCCTGCAGTGTTATCTTTTGGAACTCTCTTCGTTGTTCTTTACATGTTCAACCCCACAGGACTCCTTTCTATTTTTACAAGATGTCAAACTGTTGTATAACTTGGGTCTATGCACTTGCTCTTCCCTTTGTCTGGAATGTTCAACATCCTCTACTCCCTAGTTCTTTGGATCTCTGACTCTTCATCCTTCCCCCCACACCTTCCAAGTCATCTCCTAAGTGGCCTTCCATGACCATCTGAGAGTGCTGTTAGGATCATCGTAACACACTCTTCATCTCCTTTGTGTTGCTCCCCACTCAGTGGCGTCAATGGCTGCTCGTTTTTTAGCTTCTCCAGGAGTCTTGCTTGCTGTTGAATTCCCAATGCCTATTAGCAGGGTGCCTGGCAAAGAAGGTGTTCAAGCATGTTTACTTTAGTTAAATGTTCAAGAATACAATTACTTCACATTCTATCCTTAAGTAAGAATGCAATTTACATCAGAATTGAGCTGTATTTGTTTACTTTTCTTTCCAAACTGTCTACAGAACTCTCCTATAACTTTACCTCAGTCATTCTGGGAAGCTAAGGCCCCCTGGACCTCCCCCCGACTGGGAGTTAGAGCCTGAGGGCATCTTCAATGGCCTTTCTGTTAATTTCCTACATACCCTGACCTTATCTTCCAGCCTAGAGCTTTCTTCTGTGCCCATTTTTTTTGCTATTGTCTTCTTGTTCCTTAAGTCAAGAAACCTAGCAATGCAATCAAGCTATTGTCTGGTAAAAAAGAGCCAAAATTATTCAACCTTTATGAGAGAAATTATTGCTCTATTGTTAAGACTCAGAATTCAGGGTTCATTTGGCCTATTCTTTCCAGCCTCAAGAAATGACAGCTTTTTTATATTTGACTCTTGTCTGCAGTTTTCTGGGGGGGGAAAAAAAAAAAGGAAAATTAATGATTAAATTAACATCTGTGCAGCGTATTTCTCACAAGATTCTATAATAAGATATACTATGTTATACCAAAAGCCAAAACTTTAAAGCTGTAACTTTTTTGTTGTTGTTGTTAGTACAAGCAAAGCAAGGCCCAACATTTGAAAACAAATGGAAACTTACATCCTCCCACAGGATCAGAATCAGCCCCATCCCTGGTCAGCCGCAGAGCTCTTGCTGGTTCCCATGCGCCCCCCTCCAGCTTCCCACTCCCAACCCCTCCCCCGCATCTGCACTGCATAACAGCCAGGGACAATTTTCACTTTAAATTCTGGAGTTGTATGTAGCAGCAGCTCCATCTCTGGAGCTTTCAGTTTCACGAATTCCGCAAAGGTAAGTTGTTTTGAAAACGTAGATCATGTCAGAGAAAGGATTTACCGTTGTTTTCAGCTACCGTATGTCTGTTGCTGTAAACTAGAAACAGTATTCTCATTGTCACAACTTTAAGAAAAGCCTTTATCACTGCATGCTTAATTTATAGATATAATTCTTCATGAGACTTTACCCATTAATCTTTAAAGAAACATGTTCTAAACATGTCCCTTTAAGCCATAATCTTTACCCCTCATGCATTCTGTGGGCAAGGATGCTTACAAAAGGGTTCACTCTACAGTCACCCACGTGGAAACTCACAATGGCTTTTAACGCATTAGAGGCTCTGAGAAGTTCTGTATGAAATAAACTTGATTCAATGTATCTAACCTAGTATTTCCAAGATTTATTTAACCACAGACCACTTTCATATGTAGCATCTTTTAAAAGCAGGTTTGGGGAAATATTATGCTAGAGAAGCCCAGATAAAATAGTTGGGCTAAGTGAAGAGAAAAGGTTTGTTGGTGACACTTTATATATGAAGCCCTTTTTAAATGGAGCATTATAATCATCTGTGCCCAAATATGGGCTAAAATTGATCAGATAAACCTGGGACAAGTCCGAGATTAGCTAGTTAATCAAAGTGGGATGAAATGTACAAGGAATGGTTGCCCTCTTCTTCCCCCAAGATGGGGGAGGCATCAGGACAGTCTTCCTTGACAACAAGCATTGGGGTGGGTCTCCTCCAGCCTGCAGAGTATGGCGTGGAGTGGAGGTATCCCACCCCAGGTATTTGATGCCCAGCACAGGGTCACAGAACATCCTAAGACACATCCCAGTGGAGCATGGTAATGGGAAGTGGAGAATAAACAATATTCTGAAACTGAGCAGAGATAGTCATTCAACACAGCCCCCTCTGCCTATGGACTGAAAGTTTGTGTCCCCCACCACCCCAAATCATATGTTGAAACCCTATCCCACCATAGGATGGTATTAGGAGGTGAGGCTTTGGGGAGATAATTAGGATTTGATGAGGGCATGAGGATGGATCTCTCATGAGTGGGATTAGTACACTTGTAAGTTTCACAAGAGTGCTTGCTTCCTCTCTCTGCTCCTCCCTGTGTGAGGACACAACAAGAAGTTGGAAAAAGAGGGGCCTCGCCAGAATCCAGCCATGCTGACACCATGATCTCAGACATCCAGGATCCAGCACTGTGAGAAATAAATTTCTATTGTTCAGAAGCCACTCAGTCCACAGTACAGTAGACTCCCTTATCCACAGTTTCACTTTCCATAGTTTCAGTTACCTGTGGTCAATTGTGGTCCAAAAATATTACATGGAAAATTCTGGAAATAAACAAGTCATAAATTTTAAATTGTGCACCACTCTGAGTAATGTAATGAAGTCTCTCACCCACCTACCCCCACTCCACCCGACCCAGGATGTGAATCGTCCATTTGTCCAGCGGATCCCACCCACTGGTCACTTAGTAGAGGTCTGGATTATCAGATCAACTGTTACTCTGTCACAGTGCTTGTGTTCAAGTATCTTCTATTTTACTTAATAATGACCCAAAGCACAAAAGTAACTATGCTGGCAATTTGGATGTTCTCTTACTGTGCCTAATTTATAAATTAAACTCCATCATAGGTATGTATGTGTAGGGAAAATCATAGTATCTATAGGGTTCAGTAATATCCAAAATTTTAGGTATCCACTGAGGGTCTTGGAACACATCACCTGCAGACAGGGGCGAACTACTGGACTTGATACAGCAGCCGAAATAAGACAGATGTTCAGTCCCCAAAATGTTTTTGACGCCTATTCAGATTGGGATCCACTAAAGAATCACACATTGCATTATTATGTCTCTGGATTTCTTTTAATCTAGAAGAGAACCCAAAGCACTCCCTTCTTTTTTTCATGGCATTGACTCATTGAAAACATTTGTCCTGCAGAATGTTCCACTTTCTGAGCTTGTCTAATGATTTCTTCATAATGTCATTTAACTTTTACTTTATCCCCTGTGTCTCCTATAAAGTGAATGATAGATCCAAAGGTTGGGTTTAGAGGCAAGTTAAATGCTTTTGGTAGAACACGTCACAGACAAGGCAGTGAGCTTCAACTGTACCACAGGAGAGGGCATATAAGCTGGTTCCCATTATTCTATGCTGAGATTGATCACCAAGTAAAGAGTGACAGTCGAAGTCCTGAACTTCAAAGTTATGTTTTCCTACTTGCAACCAGCAAGTGTCTTGTGGGTGGTACATTGGTACCAAGTCAATATTCCGGTTCCTCATCAATCTTTCACTTGATGGTTTTAACACACATTGATGATTCTTGCTCGAAACAGAGATTTCATTAGAGGTGGAAAAATGGTGATTTTCTGATTTTACCACTGTTTGCACATTTCTTAGCTTGGCATTCTTTTGTAAAGAAGAGATTTTCTTCATCTACGGGAGTTGTTTGCTTACTCTGAGATACACTTCCTACAGAAAAGCCTGGTCACCATGAGATATGGTAATGGATACAGGTGGACTCTATTCTCAGACCCCCTTATCCATTCTGCCCCCCATCAATCATCTAGGTGTCCACTGACACAGACCCAGACACAGGGAGAAAGGCATAACTCTGATCATCTGAAATGTGATTCTAGACAGAAGCCAGGTATTTGAAACAACCCCATAAAGAGCATAAAGAGCCCCAATATTAACACTGGGAAATAAGCTCGGAGCTAGAACAATACCAAAGATATAGACCAGATGGAGATGAACTTGCAAACAGTGGACAAATTGTCCTGATTTTGCAGATGGGAAGGAATCAAAGTCTGGGGATTAGCTTAGACTCTATAAAATCTACCCAGTGGGTTAGTTAATAAATGGACAATAAAATGGAAAAACTCCTTTGCATATCAAGTGATCTTCATTTTGGTATTATATCTCCCTTAATTGACCAATAAATAAATGATTACACATCAGAGTGAGGGTATTTATGTGTCTATGTCAATCTGCAAATGATATACTAGTCTCTAATTAGTTTATTGACAAATACATATTTGTTAACTCAATAAAAGTATTTATTAGGCAATACATTAAATTTTCATGGCTAGAGATAAAATTTAGATAAGAAATCATATTATATAAGGTTATTCAAGGAAATTACTACTGGGTGAATTAACTTAAGAATGCTTTACTAAGTAATTCCTTAATACCATGTTCTCACTTTTCCACTGGAATACCTCTAATGGTGGAGGAGGCTGAACCTTTACCTACAGGAGGTCTCCCTGCAGCAGCGTAGCCCCCAAATTAAATTTATTTCATGCCTCATATTAAAATATTAATGGATAGAATCTAAAAAAAATGATACAAATGAACTTATTTACAAAACAGAAATAGACTCACAGACATAGAAAACAAACTTATGGTTACCAAAGGGGAAAGAGGGTGGGTAGATAAATTAGGAGTTTGGGATTAACAGATTCACGCTACTATAAATAAAATAGAAAAAAACAACAAGGACCTACTGTATAGCACAGGGAACTATATTCAGTATCTTGCAATAACCTATCATGGAAAAGAATCTGAAGAAGAATATATATGTATCAGTTAGAACGAACAGGAGATGTCAGAGCATTGAGGCCAAAGTTGACTCTGAAAGTTATCGTGAAGTTCCAGAGCCAGACCAGAAATGCAGATAAGATTACCAAGGTAAGCCAAAACAGCAGCACTAGAAAAAAGTGAACTTAACCTTGAACAATTTCTCAATGAAGATAAAAGCTAGGAGAAGATATGATGGAGGTGGAGTCCTTTGAAAAATGTCCATTAGAATTATGTTCAGTTCTTTGCTTTAATAAAGTTACCCTTGTGTGAAAATTAAAATATATATATATGTGTATACACACACACACACACATATATATATATATATATATTCAGGGTTAATATATATTATATTGCTCAGGGTTAATATCAATATATATATATAACTGAATCACTTTGCTGTACACCTGAAACTAACATAACATTGTAAATCAACTATACTTCAATAAAAATTAAAAAATTAAATATTGAAATTCTATGTTCAACTCTGTACAGTTTAATTTAAAAAATAATGCTCTTCAAAACTGGGTAGTATCAGTGCTACAAGAATACAGTGGAATTTAGGGTCCTAATTTGTAAAATTAGGATGGTAGCATCCTACCTCATAGGTAGCATCCTACCTCATAGGATGATTATGGAGGGACATCAACCAAGTTAATGTTTATAAAGCCTTACAGCTGCGACTGGCACATACTTAGCACTATGAAAATATTTGTTAGATAAAATTAAAGATTTGTTCCAAGTTCATCCTACTGTTCTAGCTACCACTGTATAATCACCTTCAGGGTATGAGTAACCTAGTTTGGTGTATTTTTCTTTTTACTTATTTAGTTATTTATTTTTAACTGAAGTATAGTGGATTTACAATGTTGTGTTAGTTTCTGGTGTACAGCAAAGTGATTCAGTTACATATATATATATATATATATATATATACTTTCTTTCAGATTCTTTTCCCTGATAGGTTATTACAAAATATCGAGTATAGTTCCTGAGTGTGTTTTTAATATTGAAAGACGTTAAGTATGGTTGGAGTAGGATAAATAGGAGAATGGGGTTATTTATTTGGGCTAAGATAGAAAAGGGATCAAAGAACAGAGGAAAATGGGCATGGAGCCGTGCAGCTGGTGGAGGGCAGCGGAGCGGCCAGGCAGGTTAGTGGGGCAGCCACTTAGCAAACATTTCAGAGCACTGGCCACAGGCCCGGTGCTAAGTACTGGACTGAGGAAACTATAAGCAGTTGGTGAGACAACGAAGCAGAGCAGTGTTTTTGAGATCACTTGCATCAGAATCACTAAGGTGTTTGTGAAAAATGCACAATGTTTGTGGCGCTACCCTGATGCACGTGGTCAGAACTGCTGGGGCTGGGCCCAGGGATCAGGATTTTAAACAAACCCAATCCCTCTGTAACTACAATGTGAAAAGCACTCTTGTAAGGGATATGGCTTAGGGTTAATGACCTTTTCTTCTTACAAAAATAAAATTTTAAAATAATTTTTTAAAATACAACCCACTCACCAGTCAAAATAACCTAGAATTTTTCGCTGGAAGAAAATTTAGTAATCATTTAATCCAGTAATTCCTATCCCTGGTGGCTTGTTAGTGTAATCTGGGGAATGAAAAAACAAAAACAAACAAAAAAATAAGACAACAACAAAAGCCAGGGCACAGGCCCTACCCCAAGAAAACTAAATCAGAGATTCTGGGGCAAAAACCTGGATAAAAGTGTATTTCAAAGCTCTTAAATATTTCTAATTTACAGTCAAGATTAAGAATCACAAATCTGGTCCAGCCTCCTCATTTTGCAGATGAGGAAACTGGAGACTCAGAAATAACTTACTTAAGATGGTAGACCTCTCTTCCAAAAGTAATTGTGTCAGATAGACTAGCTGTGTATTAGTGTCATGATTTTCAAAATAAAGATAATAACCTATTAGTGAATTCTGATAACAATCTAGTGGTTCCCGACCAGAATTTTTAAAAATGAAATAGAGTAGAATAAAATATATCAGAGCACACATAGAGTAGAAATGATATTATGGGATGTGTGTGTGTGTTCTGTGATTAGATGTTAAATGTGATTCTTATTACGGGTTGTTGTCAAAAAAGTTGGAAAGTCCTGCCCTGGAGTTTCTTTCAATTCTAATATCTAAGGTTAGAAGCTGACATCTGTGTACAGGAGGGATGTACCTCCTTCCTCTGCCTGATAAGTAGCCCACAGGGAAGTTCTGGATGGCACTGAGGTCAAGAACATGGGATTAAGGATGCAAACACCTTGCGGTAAATGGCGTCTTGTGCCCCTTACTGGTGATGAGAGCTTGAATAAGAACCTAAACTCTTTATGGCTCAGCTACCTAAACTTTAAAATAAAAATAATAATACCCACCTCACAGGATTGTTAGTTTTGTTTTTTTTCTTAATTTTTAAAATTTTTATTTTTTATTTAATTTTTAAAGGTTACACTCCATTTACAGTTATTACAAAATATTGGCTATATTCCCCATATTGTATGATACATCCTTGTACCCTCTCTTACAGCCAATTGCTTGTACCTCCCACTGCCTCTTCCCCACTGGTAACCACTAGTTAGGTCTCTATGTCTGTGAGTCTGCTTCTTTTTTTGTTATATTCACTAGTCTGTTGTATTTTTTAGATTCCACATATAAGTGATATCATACAGTATTCTTCTTTCTCTGTCTGACTTATTTCACTTAGCATAATGCCCTCCAAGTCCCTCCATGTTGCTGCAAATGGCAAAATTTTGTTCTTTTTTATGACTGAGTAGTATTCCATTGTGTATATATAGCGCATCTTCTTTATCCATCCATCTGTTGATGGACTGTTAGGTTGCTTCCGTATCTTGGCAATTGAAAAAAGTGCTGCTAGGAACATTGGGGAGGATTGTTAGTTTTAAATGGCAGAATATCTATAAACACTTAGCATAATGTCTGGCATATAGTAATAATAAGTACAGACAATTAAAAATGCATTTGTGATCTATCGTTTCCTGACTCTAAGAGGAAAGAACTAAAAATATACCAAGAGTAGAATAGTCTTTGGACGGATGTGTAATGGGTCTTGGGTCTAATGTTTCTTTTAGAAGGACAAAAGCTAAAAAATACCTAAAGTAATTGCTTTAATATGCAAAATATGAACAACAACAATTTTCTGTTTTCACAGAACTGGAAATTATGGTGCCACAAAGCTACCTGCTTGTCTTAGAGACAAAACATTAATTTTTTTTTTTTTTTGAAGAATGGCCCTGGGCTTCCCTGGTGGCGCAGTGGTTGAGAGTCCGCCTGCTGACGCAGGGGACACGGGTTCGTGCCCCGGTACGGGAGGATCCTACATGCCGCGGAGCGGCTGGGCCCGTGAGCCATGGCCGCTGAGCTTGCGCGTCCGGAGCCTGTGCTCCGCAACAGGAGAGGCCACAGCAGTGAGAGGCCCGCGTACCGCAAAAAACAAAGAATGGCCCTGTTTCACAGACGCACAAGCCAAGTGTGCCATCAACTCTTTGACGCTGTGGCTTGTTTAGCTTCATTCTTAGTTTCTTTCTTTTGAGAAAGATATTGATCAACATCTGCATTAAAAAAAAAAAGTGTTTTGCATTCTTTTCTGGTGGGTAGCTGGATCCAAAATAAAATTAAAAATTAAGCTGTTGGCCCAAGACCTTACTGCTGCTCATGGACCTCACCTTCCTCTATTTGTTCAGATCCTGTACCTGAATGCAGGGGAGTCTCAGGCACAGCTCTCCACTTTTACTGCACATCTCCTCCACCAAGGGATAAACTTACCATAGTCTTCCATGCTGCGATAGCCGTCTTGTGAAGGGAGGAGTGCTCAGGCTAGTCTTAAAGATGTGTCTGGGATGCTTGACATTTGCGTGGTAGCTAGTGAAAAACCTTAGTTTTCTTTTCTCCGTTATTCTTATGAGGGCATATGGTTCTATATGACATACTATAATGTCATTTACATATATGCACATACATATGTACACACATACATACATACACACGTGCATATGTGTACATGTACACACATATAAAGGACCGTGATTATATGTTAAGTTCATAGGACATAAACCTATTGGGCTAAACATTATGGAAGATTTAGAGATGAGTCAAACACTAGCCCTGTCATCAAGGAACTTAAAATCTTGTAGAGAAGATATAATACGTGAATGAATAACTCTTCCAGGAGAAAATGCAGTAAATGCCAGGACAGGGAGAGACAGACACAGCACTGCAGGAGTTCAAAGGAGGGAGAGATTGCAGGCAACTGACAGATGCAGTAATGATGGAGGTTGAGGCAGAGGAGACATCTGAGCTGCATCCTGAAAGAGGGACAGGATTTGACTCTGCTGAAACGAGGTGGCATGATGCCCTCATGAGGGAAAGCATAAACAAGGATCCAGAGGAGTTGGAAGAGCATGCCAGGCACCACAGACAAGGTCACTTTGCCCAGAACACAGGACTCATAAGGAGAGTAGAGGTCAATGACTTGAGGAAAGAGATCTGTAGTCGTTTTCTTGGCTGCTGTAACAAGTTGCCGCAAACTGGTGGTTTCAGAGATCATAAATGTATTATTTTACCATTCTGGAGGGAAGAAGCCTGAAATTGTGCTCACGGAGCAAAATTAAGGTGTCGGCAAGCCTGCGTTCCTCTCTGGAGGCTCTAGAGGAGAATCCAGTTTCTTGCCTTTTCCAGCGAGAAGCTGCTCACATTTCTTGGCTCCTGGCCCCAAACGTCTTCAAAACCAGCAATGGCCAATTGAATCTTTCTCACACCATATCACATCACATCGGTCTGACACTGACCCTTCTGCCTCTCTCTTCCACATTTAAGGAACCTTGTGATTATACTGGGCCCACGTGGATAATTCAGGATAATCTCCGCATCTCAAAATCAACTGACTAGCAACCATAATTCCATCTGCAACCTTAATTTTCCTTTTTCATGAAACCGCACATATTCACAAGTTCCAGGGAATAGTATGTGGACATTTGGTGGGGACGGGAGTGGTGGCTTTCTGCCCATCAAAGGTTGGAACCAAAGACTAAAGGGTCCTGAGTGTAAGATTCTCATCTCCATTCTTCCTGCTGGGGGAGAAAACACAATGTCTGTTTTCAGATTAAAGATGGTTTCCTTTCAGATATTTTCTTGCTTTTAACTGGAATTATAGCAATTCTGTGTAGTAACCCAGGTTGTCTCATACCGATTGGATGTTCTGGTTGGCAGTTATAGATGACTTTGATTAATAAAAAAATGGGAAGATAAATTAAATATTGATAAATGCAGTTTCGTGTGTTCGATTTTTCAAAACACAGGGCCCATGGGGATGGGAAGTCATAAAAGAGGATCTCAGTACTGGAAACCACTGCCTTAAAAAATATGGCCTCTGATTATTTCAGTTGGTTCCAGCTGTGTATACGGCATTTTTCTCTATTATTGACACATCCCTAGGGTTGGAGGATGAAAAGTTTGGAAAAGATTAAAATAAAACTGATTTAGCAAATGCATTTCATCTTCCAACTTGTTTATGGTTTGATCAATAATTCATCGCTTAACGTCTGTCTCTAAAAGACTATCTTGTCTGTTGTCTTTATGGATGAAAAATTAGGATATTGGGGAAACAAAAGGTCTTCTTTTTAAAGTACACAGCGTCTCAAATGAAATGCCTGAAATTTATAGTGTGTAGATAACAAAAACAAATGACTTAAAACTGTGCAACAGGCAGAGGGAAGAAAGATCTGATAAGGCAGGAAGAACAAATAAGATAACAGAAAATCCATCTGGACACGGGTACCGAACTGTTCAAAGGGCCTTTATTTATGTGTTTAGCCAATCTGAAGATTCTCTCTTTTAAAATATCATTTAAATTAAAATGTTCTACTATGAACCTAGGGGTAGGGGCAGGGGAGGAATAAATACACAGACGTAGAGAATGGACTTGAGGACACAGGAAGTGAGAAGGTAAGCTGGGACGAAGTGAGAGAGAGGCATGGACATATATACACTACCAAATGTAAAATAGATAGCTAGTGGGAAACAGCCGCATAGCACAGGGAGATCAGCTCGGTGCTTTGTGACCCCCTAGAGGGGTGGGATAGGGAGGGTGGGAGGGAGACGCAAGAGGGAGGAGATATGGGGATATATGTATATGTATAGCTGATTCATTTTGTTGTAAAGCAGAAACTAACACACCATTGTGAAGCCATTATACTCCAATAAAGATGTTAAAAAAAAAAAGCTCTACTATGAACTACTGGAGTATAAGTTTATATAGCTGTTCATTGCCCTGAACATTAATACCTTTCTAGTATAGCTGTTTGTGTGGAATATATTTTTCTCAGAATTTTAGTGCTTGTCTTTTTTATTTGAATAAAGAAATGATGAGAAGGCAGAACAAACTAGTTCTACGGAGAGACACATCTAGGCAGGGAGAGGAGTGTCAGTTGGGCACAGACAGTGGTTTGTGGTGAAGTGTTTTGACTCATCACAGCTAATACTTCCTGTGCACCAGGCATTGTGCACGATTACTGATCTTCATGGCCACTCCATGAGCCCCGAACTACCATTAATCTTATTTCTGATGAAGACACTGAGGCTTGGAGACATTAATTTGCTTGTCAAACCTCACACTGTCGGTGAGTGAGTGAGTGAAGGAGCAGGGTATCAATCCCTAGGCTGTCTTTTAAAAATACAAATTTAGAACCCTAACCCTAACTCAAAAAAAAAAAAAAAAAAAAATATATATATATATATATATGTATGTATGTAAATACAGTTGTTTCACTCCCCTGCTTTGTAAACATTATTTCTTTAAACTTCACTGTCTTGTGGTTCTCTACCTTGGCTTCACTCGGGGACCTGTTACAAAATAACATTGCTGGGGGGAGGGATAAATTAGGAGTTTGGGATTAACATATCACACTACTATATAAAATAGATAATCAACAAAGACCTACTGTATAGCACAGGGAACTCTACTCAATATTCTGTGATAACCTATATGAGAAAAGAATCTGCAAAAGAATGAATATGTGTATATGTATAACTGAATCACTTTGCTGTACACCTGAAACTAACACAGCATTGTAAATCAACTATACTCCAATATAAAATAAATTTTTTTTTAATTGACATGCCAAAAAAAAAAATTGACATGCCGCTTGATACTCTGGGCCATGATACATTTTTTTATACCAAGGACAAGTCTCTGTGCTCATAGAATAAAGCAAACACACAAACAAACAAAATACCATTGCCTGGAATCCACTCCGGACTATTTAAATACAACAATGATAACACTACTAATTATCAGGAACACTTATATTGGGGCTAACCATGTGCCAAGCATTTTCCCAAGTGCTGTATATATTCTCATTTAATCTTCAGAACAACCCTGTGATGAAGACACCGTTACGTTTACAATTGACAAACGAGGAAGGTGCGGGTAAATGCTTAGCTCAGAGTCACGCGGCAAAACTGGGCTTCAGAGTCTGCGCTCAGAAAACAAAAATCAAACAAATAAAACAATCACAATGAACACCTTCGCTGGTAACCTCTGGATGCGATCCTAGAGAATCGTGCATCTATTTTTTTGAAATGGCAAATAAAGAGAAAGAATCAAGCATTTATCCTGCCTTTATATGTATAAACTGTACCTCAGGATAACTATGAGGGGAAATCTCTCATTTTAGGAGAATTTCAACTAATAAATGAATGAGGGATAGAATTAGAATATTCTCATTTTGACACCCTCAAGGAAATAATCTAATCCATGATCATCAATGGATGAAACCTTCTCAAAAAGGGATGTCCAGACTCTTCCTAAAAGAAGTACACATTATTACTTCTTACGAAGTGTTCTTTCCTAGAAGAATCAGATCTCTTCAGGATTCTTGAATCAAATACCACTTTGAGATAAAAAACAGGAGATCTGAAAAACATGTCACATGACACCTTGGGATCACAATTAGCAAAATCCAGACTGGGGAACTCAACAGACAAGACCATTTCTTTCACATGTAAGTTAAGAGAAAGGAGAGAGAGAGAGAAAGAAAAAGAGAGATGGAACCTATAGATTAAAAGATTTGTATAAACTAATTGCAATGTAATGCATCATATTTGGATCATGATTTGATCAAATACCTATAAAAATTAAATTTGGAGAGACTTAAACATTGACTAGATATCTTATGTCATTAAAATATTATTTTTTTTCTTTTTAGTGTGATAGTTATATTGTGGTTATGGTTTTGGTTTTTGGTTTGGGTTTTGGGGCACTATGTATATATTTTTCTTCCAGTTTTATTGAGATATAATTGACATACAGTGCCGTATAAGTTTAAGGTGTACAGCATGATGATTTTTTTTTTTTTTCGGTATGCGGGCCTCTCACTGTTGTGGCCTCTCCCATCGCAGAGCAGAGGCTCTGGACACTCAGGCTCAGCGGCCATGGCTCACGGGCCCAGCCGCTCCGTGGCATGTGGGATCTTCCCGGACCGGGGCACGAACCTGTGTCCCCTGCATCGGCAGGCGGACTCTTAACCGCTGCTCCACCAGGGAAGCCCCAGCATGATGATTTGATTTACACACATCATGAAATGATTATGATAAGTCAGTGAATATCCATCATCTTGTACAGATGCAAAATTAATGAAATAGAAAAAATATTTTTCCTTGTGATGAGAACTCTTGACATTTACTCTCTTAACTACTTTCATATATAACACACAGTAGCATTAATTATGTTTATCATGTTGTACATGTCATCCCTAGTACCTACGTATCCTTTAACTGGAAGTTTGTAACTTTAGACTACCTTCATTCAATTCCCCTGCCCTTTACCCCCCACCTCTGGTAAACACAAATCTGATTTCTTTTTTTATGAGTCTGTTTGCTTGTTTTTGTTTTGAAGTATAAATGACCTACAACACTGTGTTAGTTCTTGTTACACAACATAGTGATTCGATATTACTATACACTTCAACACGATCACCACAGTAAGTCTAGTTAGGATATGTCACCATACAAAGATATTACATAGTTATTGACTATATTCCCCCCAGGCTGAGTCATATTCCGTTGTATATATATATACCACGTCTTCTTTATCCACTCATCTATTGATGGCCACATAGGGGTCTTCTATATCTTGGTTACTGTAAATAATGCTGCAATGAACATAGGCGTGCATATATCTTTTCAAATAAGCGTTTTTTGTTTTCTTCATGTAAGTACCCAGGAGTGGAATTGCTGGATCATATGGTAGCTCTATTTTTAATTTTTTGAGGATTCTCCATACTTTTTGCCACAGTGGTTGCACCAATTTACTTTCCCATCAACGGTGACTGAAGATTCCCAAACTAATCTGTTCCTCAGTTCAGTTACCTCTTGATCTGGAACCTTGGTCCCATCCTGGGGCTTAAATAGAACTGTGAAGAAATATGCTCTTTTGTAGGATATTCTTATCTGACTTCATTCCAAGAGCTCAAATTGTTTTCCACCAAACTCATGTCAATTGATCACATAAAATGGAGAATGGAGAAGGAGCCCAGGGGGGTGTCCAGAGGGCAGAACTCTTCACCTTGGGCTCAACTTTTCAAACAAACACTGACACAAGTTCATGGCTGAGACTCACATGCTTCTGGAGAGTGAAGTGTGGAGACAACAATCCCCTGGTACATGTGTTTGAATCCTCGATTTACACCGAAGCTGAGGAGCCTCCAAGGAAAAAGACTTGAACCATGTACACCCTAGGGGATTAGTTGTGTGTGTGTGTGTGTGTGTGTGTGTGTGTGTGTGAGTGAGTTTTCAAAGCATGCCAGTGATTCCAAAGCAGCCAGATTACAGTGAGAATTATGGGGACTGCTACAGGAGAACATGTTATGAGGGGGGAAGATCTCTGGCCTTGGGAGTTCAGGGTGCTGGTGGTTCTAGAAATCAGGAGGAGCCTTATAGTAGAAGTCAGCTTTACTGACACCCAAATACAGCAGGATTCTACCTGTAACAGCAACAACATATGGTGGGATTCCAACCTCATGGACAGATATTAATTTTGGCCACATGAACGTGGCATTAGGAACGATAATCTAGCTCAATGGCACTGTAGACCTGTCAGGTGAGGGACTGCAGAGTTGAGAGGTGAGCAGTAAGCAGGGATGATCCGTGGACACATGTGAGCCCAACTGGAGAGTTCCAGAAATTGCTGAGGAGGGGAACTTTGTCCAATCATCTAAGCCCAGGTGCTCACGCCTTTAGGTCTTTCTCTGCTATTGTAGCAACTAAAAAAAAAAAGTTCCAAGTTCCAAAAGAAAAGTTCCAGTTCCAAAAGAATTTATGAATAATGTTAAGGTCTCTGAAGAAGCCTCAAAGAGCACTCCTCTTCCCCATGCTGGGTTCTGAACAAGTTGAAAAAATAAAACAAAGGTAGAGCAAATGGAATCACCTTTGTTACTGCTAGAGACCAGGCTGGAAGACTAGGCTTTAGGTCTGGCAGTCAAATGGGCTGAAATTAGACAGACTTGCCCATAGGCAGACACTTGCTGGACCAGAGCAGCCCTGCCCAGGCAAGACTTTCAATACAGAGAGACGTTGTGCTCTCTTGGAAGGCTCACTCCAAACAGGAAGAAGCGGAGCTGATCCAATGGGCCCAGTGATTCTTCCAAAATTATGATCAGATCACTCGCTCCAGAGCCCAAAAGGAAGAAGCAGAGCTGATCCAAGGAATGGAATAAGTAAAGGGACAAAGAGAGACAAAGCCTGTGTTTGGGGAAATCCTCACTATAGAAACAAGGAGAAGAGAGAAGAAGCCTCTCCTCTGTATCAATCGGGGTCTGCCCGAAAAACAAAATCCACACAAGGGTTATTAAATAGAGGGTATTAAACACAGGGAATTCGTTACAAAGATGCTAGAGGAGTTGAAAGAATAGCCTAGGTAGACGAGGCAACCCGAAAATTAGCAACTGGGAAGCACTATCCATTCCTAGGGCTGGAGGAACAAATAGAAAAGTGATGTTACCTGAGCCCAGGACCTGGGACCACTCAGTAGACACTAATATCATAAGGGCCTAATCTGGGCAAGAGCTGGAGCCACACAGGAGTTGCTGCTGTGGCCAGGCATGCCTCCTGGAGCAGAGGAAAATACCCTGGATTCTTCTTTCTTCCCAAACTCCAGTCTCCACCAGTGCCTAATATACAGCTGGTGGTCGAGAGAGCCTGGGAGTCATAGCTCGCAAGAGTCAGACAGAGAGAGCACAGGCAGGGAATGGGTCCAGGGCAAACAGGCAACTAGCCAGCACAACCTTCAACAAGAATAGTTTCAATGTTTCTGTAGATAAAGAGGAATCTATATCTCATATCACACACCAAAAAACCTTTCTGAATGTCATTTCACCATTTCTTTACATTTCTCTCCTGCAGCAGCTACCATATCGCTCTCCATCTTTTCTCCCCACCTCAGCTCATCCCTCTTCCTCCCCTCCTCTCCCCCATAATTCTCTCCTGAATCTTCTCCACGTAAGCTTTGTCCATAAGCTGGGGAGTTCAGTTTACCCCCTTCTCGCCTTTTCTATCAAAGATGGCTCTCCACAGGGCCTCCCTCACTGGCTTAGGGCTTTAAGGTTGGGTAAATATTGTATCGTATACATTGTACACAACAGTATTAATGTAACCAACTTGGTCACTGAAGTTTGGTTAAGCCTGAAGCAGCTGAGTTACCTTGGTTCATGTCAAATGCGGCCCCTGCAGCGCCCCCCACCCCGCCGTTTAACAGAACTGAAAGGACTTCTGTTTCATTTTCTTGGAACCACAGAAATTAAGTATCTGTGGTTTAGCTTGTGGACTCACTATTCGAGGGTGATAATCATTGCTATTTCAAGATAAATGAAAGCGATTAGAATAGTGCCTCGGACATAATAGGAATTTTAAAACTGTGTGTTGATAAGACAGATAGGTTATATGATCGTATTCATTTACTAAGGCTGTCATAACAAAGTGGTTTAAACAACAGGAACTTACTTCCCGCAATTCTGGAGGCTAGAAGTCTGAGATCAAGTATCACAGGGGTAGTTTGTTCTGAGACCTCTCCTTTTGGTGTGTAGATGCGTATCTTCTCCCTGTGTCTTCACGTGTTCTTCCCTCTGTGTCAATCTGTGTCCTGATTTCCTCTTCTACGGACACCAGTCAGATTAGATTAGGACTCACCCAATGACTTTCTTTCAATTCAATTACCTCTTTAAAGAGCCTATCTCCAAATAAGGTGACATCCTAAGGTACTCAGGGTTAAGACCTCAGCATATGAATTTGGCAGGAACAAAATTCAGCACATGATCCAAAGTCACATTGTATCTCACGCAACGACATTAATATCTGAACTACAGAGAGCAACACACATATTTACACGGTTAACTTTACTGTTGATAGTTGCAGGTTACAGATTTCCTGGAACACTATTCCGTGTCTGCTGGCTCTGTTAGACTGTCTTCCCATTATGTGGGGATTACAGCATAATTGTTAGATGATCAGGCAGTGTAGCCATATAGGCATGAGCCCTAATCCCAGACCTACTGCCTATCAGCTACTTGACCTTGAATCAGCTCCTTAACATCTCTTAGTTTAGTTTCTGCATCGATATAGTGGGATAATAGTAGGACTTTCTTTACTGAGAGGGATGAGGGTTCAATGCAATGATGATGTATATTGTTAAAGAGGAAAAACGTTTCTTCTACTCTCTTAGGTTTACTCTTTGGGGCCCTGCAAGTTCAACTAAAGGAAGGCAGTTTAAAAGGAGAAAAAACAGACCATTTTTATTAATATTTACATGTACGTGAGTTCACAAAAAAGGAGTGAAACTCAAAGAATTGGTTAGACACTGTAGACCAATGGTAATTTAATAGCCTCATCTCTGGTCTGAAGTTCAGGGCTTCTGTAAAGAGTATATGAGGGGAAAATGAGGTTACTGGTAGTGATTCTGCAAAAACATGTGCGTGAAAAGAATGGTTGTAATGTAATGAAATAGCCTTCATACGTTTCCTTGTGGAAGATATATGTTAATTTCCCAAATGTAAGAGCATCTGTGTATTTTCATGGGGAATACACAGTGCCTTTTCTAACACTAAGACGCTTGAAATGGGGTTATTTCCCTTTCAAATGAAAACCAATTAAATAAATTATATTTTTTTCCCTTAGTGCTTACAAAGTGTGGGAGTTGTCTCCAAACATTACTAAATGTTCTAATTTAGTCACAAATAGGCTGGAAGAATGTAGCGTAATTACTAAGTCCAAAGTAAGTTGTTCTAAATATTTTATCTTGTTCAGCATATGCCGTTTAAAAAAACTCCTCAAACTATAATTGTCAACATTCAATTCACAAAAAGTAAACAACAGCTGAGTATAATGGGATGATAAAGAATCTCTCCATAATTCCCACCATATGGCAAAGAGTATGTCCATTTCGAAGTGGAAGATGGTCACGTTTATCAACTGAGTTATTTTCTTTCTTTGAATTCTTCCTATAGGGAAAATCATCCCCAGAAAAGCTAGAGGCATTTTCCGAAAGCAGACAGGAGGACATGAGAAAAAGTTGTACGGTATGGCTGGATCACAGATGGGAGGAATTTAAAACTCACTATGGCAATCGAAAGGGGAAAAGTAAAAAGAATGCCACCTATTTCCGTATGATCAGTCATGCTAGAAGCATCACACGTGAAATGAACAAGCATAAGTGGAAAATGTATGGATACATTTTTATTTATTAGTTTCTGTGAACAAGCTCTCATGGGCCCAGCTCATGATACTTCCTGTCATGATTTGGATTCATTTTAAATGCATGGACAATTAATCTGTTTCTAGGCAAGGGAAGCCGCTTGAAACTTCTTCCTTTTTTTTTTTTAATCAGATGTTTTGTATATGTGGGTTTTAAGCTCGGAGGAGATACTTACAAACCATTTCTCTTCAGAGTGAAGTACTAGATGGAGAGGGGGGCATAACCCAGCCACTGTTCCAACCAGATACTTCAAACCTGTCCTAGAAGGGAAAAGTGGGACCCATCTCCAAAGAACGGGCTTTGGTTCTTGGCTGCGAGAGATAAGGAGCAGAAGTCCAGCTTGGGGACAAAGGGCTTTGTGAAAAAATGCTGAGGAACAAGACACCCCCCTTGTTTTTCCACAAGAAGGATGGCAATCTACCTTAAATCCTTTTTGGAATGAGCAGTGGGATTTGGGAGCAGGTATAGTATTGAATGCATAAATGAACAAATCATGGAACTCATTTGTTAATTACTAACCACAGCTAGGCGGAGAGGAATGAACAAGATTTGCCAAGAACACTTGGGAGGAATGGGCAAGTTCTACATGGTCTGATGGAGGGGAAATCCAGCAATTTGGAGGCAAAGGACTGCTTTCTGAACTTTAGTTTTCTGGAGATTATATAATTAGTACCATGAATGTGTTGTGCAGCTCTAAAATTCCATAAAGTGGTACTTATTTCATTCTGCTTGTCTCCTTGAGATGCTGTTTGAAAATGATGGCATTGTAATTAATCAGATTAATCTCTGAGTAAAAATAAAGGCTGCCTTTTCCAAGAGCTCTTCATCGTGCCAGGCAGGGTGTCTGTCCACACACAATGACTCTTTCTGTATAGAGACACGGCTGAGCTCAGAAGGAGCTCCAAGAAGCATCAAGATGGTTGCCATAGAGACGGCACAATAAACAGGCACACACACCACTCAGTTATTTAAGTGTACTTGAAGGAGGCCAAAGGAGAATTCTAAGAAAACAAAGGGACTTCAGAGAAAAACTCAGGATGATTTGTCTGAAAAAAACCCTGTAACGTTCATCGTAATGATTCTTGATGGGAAAGATGGCATTAATTTATTGCCTGAGACACAGAAAAGGAAGAGTGAGATTCTGGACAGAAAACATCCTTATCGTGAAAGGAGAACATGAGTGACTGGGATGTTTGATTGATTTCACTTCCATCAATGTCTGAGACCTGCTCAGCGCTGTCCTGGAGGAATTGAGAAAAGTAGAAAGTATGTGTAATGCCGGGAATTGCTTTAGGCGTGACGGTCCCGTGAAGCTCGCCAAAACTAGGACGGGACGGGACGGATTGCCAAAGGGAACAGAATGGGTCTTTTCTCAAAGAAAAGAAAGAATGCTAGAACAGTATAAACTGAAGCAGCAGGGAAAGAGCCTTACTGTGCTAGCAGGTAGCCCACCTGGCCCCTCCTCTTATGAAACACACAGTTATTTCTTCAGTGTTGGATAATGATGGTGATGGCGATGGTGATGGAAGAAACATGTCTTAAAGATGAAAATCTGAGAAAATGGTGCATCTTGGTCCCCATCCCAAGTCATTTAATCATGAGAAATAGCTGGATTTTATTTAACATAACATTCTAATGACACCAAATTCATGGTATGGATCCTAAGGGCAGTTTCCTAGTCATTCTCTCTCTTGAACAATTTTAGTAATATTGATTCTTCCCCTTTAAGGTGTTCCTTTCCATCTATTATCTTCTCTGATGGTACTTACCTAACAACTAAATATCAAGTTGGGAGATGGTAATTATATGCCGTATCTTCTTCTTCCTATTCTTCAAGTTTAACTTGACCTTTTCTTTTTTTTTTTTTTTTTGCGGTACGTGGGCCTCTCACTGTTGTGGCCTCTCCCGTTGCGGAGCACAGGCTCCGGATGCGCAGGCTCAGCGGCCATGGCTCACGGGCCCAGCCGCTCCGCGGCATGTGGGATCCTCCCGGACCGGGGCACGAACCCGCGTTCCCTGCATCGGCAGACGGACTCTCAACCACTGCGCCACCAGGGAAGCCCAACTTGGCCTTTTCATGATGGTGCATTTTTCTCCCCTTGAGTACTGGCGTTTGGATGCCACTTAAGCAAGCTGTTATGGATGGTTCCTTGATATGGAACTTCTCATATGAAGGGTTTCAATCTGAAAAGTCAGTCCCTCATTTTATTTTTGTAATTAACAACACTTTTACTGATTTAAACAGGTTCTACACAGCTGTCTAGACAAAGGCACAGAACATATGTGTATATTACATTACAGATCACAAGGGCTCCCAGAGGATGTAAATATTATTTTAGGTTCTAGATTTATCTCTATCTTATCTAACTTTCCATTACTGAACAGAGAGTCATAGCGATCTTCCTGCAGAAGATATGTTGTTCTTTATTCAAATTGGGACTTATACTGACTTACTTAACATATATTTGGGGGGAACACCTGTGCATGGTAGGAAGGGTGAATGATCTATCAGGTTTGCTCATTGGTTTTTCATAAAAGATTTCCTCATTTCATTGCTGTTAGAGAATTATTGATGCTGTGGTTTGTTTTTTTTAAGGCAGATCTTTAAGTTGGTGGAATAATTGCATTTGCACTTGTCTGCTATGCCTAAGAAATAATTGACGATGCTTGTGGAACGTTCATATTTCATGTTGCCTAGTTAGATCATTGAGGATGCTCAGTTTTCTGGTCTGTGTTTTCTTTTGCTTGTTTTGTTTTTGAGAGAAAGAGGTCAGCAGGGCACAGAAAGCTACTTCTCTGAGATTTATACAGAGAGATTTACACAGGTCCCTTAAAAAAAATTATAGTCTAAAGGCTTGCAGAAAAAAGAGGTCTAAGCAGGGAAGATAGGCAGATTAGTTTCTCAGGATAAATATACGTTTGGGTGCCTCTTACATGTTATGATTTTAGGGCAATTTGGTCCCACCATAATCACAATACCACCATATATTTTTCTACATAGTAATACTCCTGTTTAGCTCAGCAAGCTTTACAGATGCTCGCTGATTCCTGCAGCAGCCAGAGCAGCTACTGAGTCACTTGTCCATAAATCCTTAATGAGCCCTGTCTAGGAGCAGGACACTATGGGCCCATGCAGTAGACATTTTTAGATTAAATCTTAGTTAGTCCTAGTTAAGATCTGGTTAAGAGAGTTAAGCACCATTTTTACAATGTTTAATTACACTGTTCAAATAACCAGCATACATTTGCAAATCCTAAATAAGTGAAATTTGAAATAAACTTACTGTGACTCAATCACTGTGCCACAACTCATCACGTGCAATGCTGTGGTCCTCCGATCTTGGCAGTACCTTGCACAGAAATATCTGTTGATGGCAGCCTGACTGAAGGTAGGTATAAGAAAGGTAACTCCCGGTCCCCGATGCCCTGTGCAATTGATTGCATTATAGTGGGCTTCTGACCATATTCTTCTAATGAACTCTTGGTAGCTATCAAATGAAATGGGCCCAAACTCTGACCACAAATCCATGTTTATGGCTTCGACCAGATTGCCTCTCACTCTTTAAGCGTGTGAGCACAAAGGAGTTAAACAGCAGAACCCAGGGAGACAGGAAGCAGACAATTTTCACCATAGCTGTTGTCCCTGAAGGGCGATGGGCAGGTCGGGCTTTATTGCGCAAGACAGGAAGAATCCAGAGAGAAGGAAGGGCACGAACTTGTACTGAGTGCTGTGGCGGGCACTACTCCAGCTGTTGACATAACCATTCTTGGGCCTCACGGCGGTCCTGAACAATAGGCATTTCCTGGTAGGAAGGACAAGTCTCAGAAGTAGGTAAGTAGGTAAGTAACTTGCCCAAAGCTTCACAGCACACACGTGGCACATCCTGGCCTGCAGCTCAGACCTGTGTGCTTGGAAGACCATGCCTTTTCCATGATGCTCAGCTGTGCCCATTCCACCACCTTCTGTGCTGAGGAGACCTTTTGAGTTAGGCTTTCTAAATTTTAAGAATAAGACTCAGGGACTTCCCCGGCTGTCCAGTAGTTAAGACTCCGTGCTTCCAATGCAGGGGACGCGGGTTTGATCCCTGGCTGGGGAACTAAGATCCTACATGCCGCGTGGCACAGTCAAAAAAAAAAAGACTCAGGTCACCTCAAGTAATGAAGAATGTGCTATATCTAGTCTTATAGAAATGAGGAAACAGTGATCTCAGCTTCATGGTCAAGTCTCAGAGAACCCCAGAAAAGCAGAACACCCAGGTTTCAGGAAGGTTAGCATGGTGTCAGAGCCAGGCTCAAGGGGACTGCAATGAGAAACGCGTTGAGATGCTGAGAACCTTCTGGGAGCTCAGGTGGTGGAGTTTCTGGGTCTTCTGGAACGTGCCCTGCTTACTCTCTGCAGGTTTGCTCCTCTAGGCATCTCTGATTCTCTTTCACTCTCAACCGCCTTTCCCACATTTTACTCACAATATTTTCTTAAAGCACCCATGTGCACATTGATTCTGCTTCCTCTCAAGGTCAGCTTGCTCATGACTCCTCGTGGCCTCTACTCTACTTCAAGGCCTCTTTCTTTTACATAATCTGAACAACTCTCACTGCAAACTGCCCCCTTTTCTCAGTGTTTCTTAATTCTAACTCCTGAAAGTTAGATGGCTGAAACCAACTGATCCTTGTTTGGATAAGGCTTTTCATGTCAGAATATCGTGGACAGTGAACCAGCCTATATGTTTTGACTGCCCTTGAGTTAGGGATTCAGCCTGGTCCAGTCACCCCAGAAGAGCTGTGAGTACACCTAGCTCCTTTAGGAGGGGCTAGGGGCTTGGCTGGCAGGGCGGCTGGCAAGAATGAAAATTTATCTCCCATCAATATCAGGTCAGCAGCCATAGGAAAGATCACAGACTTTCAGTGGCACAAGATGCTAGCTTCGTAGACTCTCGGTAGGGAATTGAGAGCGCTTGGGGAATGAGCTGCAGACTGTGAGGCATCAATAAAACATCTGCTGGGAACAGACAGCTTCTTACAAAGGAACCACTAAAGACGGCCAGGATCACTTCTCCCCTTTCTACTGGTTGTTGAGTTTCATCAAATGTGTACAATCTCATTGAGAGTTGAGATTTTCTCTTATTTCCAACCTTGGTACAGAATCTGAGAATATGACATTTATCTTGTATTTTTCTCTCTCAAATTTATTTTTAAAAATTATTTTAATTATGTAAATAACATATAAAAGTTATGAAAAATTCGAACTTCAAAGGTAAAGCCTTCGCTCTCCTTTTCAAATCTTGCTTCTTCCCCAGAGAGCATTCTGGGTGCCCTTCCAGACCTGTTTCTATGTGAATAGAGAGTTCCATTTTATTGTTTTGTATGAATGAACAGCCATGGTTAGTACTGTGCAATCTAGAACCATTTAAACCAAAGTACGTAGGTGAGATTTTTCACATCTCAGAAATATCTGTAACATTCCCCACTCACAAGTATTGAATGCCAGCAAAAGCTAAACAATTAAGCAGATAATTCAAAGGCCAAAAGAATCATTTAGTCAAAGTGTAAAAAGGCACACGGATGATATGACCCCTTATCTCAGGAACAGAGACTCTCCGTCCATAGCTTGGCTCCTGCCTGGTTTGGTGCTGTGAACTCTGTAAACATTTGCTTCATAAATAGCAGATGAATTGAACCAGGATAGAGGTCAGGGTCAGCTGATGAAAATGGAACTTCCCGGACACAAACAACTATAAAAAGTCACACTAGATGATAATAGAAAAGGGAAGACCTAAATAAACAAATGAAAATTTTATTTGACAGCCCTCCCTCTTCCCACAATTGTTGTTATTTCCATTCCAGCCTCATCAGATAAGATTCTTCAAAGGAGAGTTGAATCAGGAATTTAACCCTACATAGAATTCTCACCAATTTATGATTTAAAACTTCATGAATTTGGAAAAATTAGAAAAGAAAATACAGAACTGAAAAATTCTCTCTTCTAGAACAAACTTATGGACACCAAAGGGGGGTGGTGGTGGTGGTGTGAGGAACTGGGTGATTGGGATTGACATGTATACACTGATGTGTATAAAATTGATGACTAATAAGGACCAGCTGTATAAAAAAATAAATTAAATAAAATTCAAAAATTAAAAAAATAAATAAAAATTAAAAAATAAAAATTCTCTCTTCTAAAGTGCAGTTTACGGAGAGGTGGGGGATGGGAGGGAGGTCCAAGAGGGAGGGGATACATGTATACATATAGCTGATTCACTTCACTGTACAGCAAAAACTAACACAACATTGTAAAGCAATTTTACTCTAATAAAAAAAACAATGTTGCTAAGAAAAAAAATAAGGACTTTCCTGGTGGCACAGTGGTTAAAAATCCACCTGCCAATGCAGGAGACATGGGTTCGAGCCCTGGTCCGGGAAGATCCTACATGCCGCGGAGCAACTAAGCCCGTGCACCGCAACTACTGAGCCTGTGCTCTAGACCCCACGAGCCACAACTACTGAGCCCGCGTGCCACAACTACTGAAGCCCACGCACCTAGAGCCTGAGCCCCACAACAAGAGAAGCCGCTGCAATGAGAAGCCCGCACACCGCAATGAAGAGTAGCCGCAGCTCACTACAACTAGAGAAACCCCTCGTGCAGCAACAAAGACCCAGCACAACCAAAAAATTAAAAAAAAAAAAAAACTTTACATACTATGTCTTTCCAAGAATAATATAAAAATACTCAATTTCTTTAAAAAAAATAAAAAAACAAATAAAGTGCAGTTTAATTACTAATTATAAGTATTCTAATTAAGGTTGTGAGACTTTTAAAATGATCAACAATCAGGGCACCATTTAGTACTATTTACATATGAACATGTGCTTTTTTTTTACATATATATATTCTTTCTCAGATTCTTTTCCCTTATAGGTTATTACAAGATGATGAGTAGAGTTCCCTGAGCTGTACAGTAGGTCCTTGTTGGTTATCTATTTTATATATGGTAGTGTGTATAGGAACATGTGCTTTTAATCTGTAACACCTATTTGCTTAATCCAAAATCATTCAAGTATGGATTAAACTCGGACTGTAGACCATATGGAGACGAGGATCCCGTTGTTGTATTCCAACATCCCTCCCTTTCCTCCAACATATGCACACAGGGCACTGACTATATCTCATACATGAACTTGCAATGTATGCATATGGACTGTTGAAAACATGAGGAGATCCTGGAGATACAGGGATGAACAAGACAGACAAAATAGTTGCTTTTTATAAACAACCAACATTGGGGTGGCTGGTGAAGACAGAAAATAACATGTAAATGAATAAATAAAAATCACTTCAGATCATGATCAATGAATGAAGAAAATGTCACAAGCTAAAGGAAGAGAATGCCTGGGGGTGGGTGTATTTTAGTTAGGGTGGGCTGGGAAGTCCTTCCTCGGGGTCCCATTGAAGCGGAGACATGAATGATGAGAAAGAACTAGTCAGGCTAAGACCTACACAGTGCAATTGGAGAAACCAAACATATCCACATGAAGAAATTAGCAAATAATTAGGGGCTACACTATGGGGTGATGACCACAATGACCATGGAGTATCCACAGTCAGATAGGAGCAAGTGACTCTGGTGAGGAAGTTTTCCTGGACCCTATTAGGGTCCTTGGCTGGGTCTGAAAATTAAACTGACAAAGACAGATTAACAGGAGAAAAGTATGCAAATGTATTTAATATAAGTTTTATGGGACACGGAGGTCTTCGTAAGGAAATGAAGACCCAAAGAAAGAGTTAGACTTGAGTATTTAAATGCTGGGTTTGAGAAGACTGGACAGTTGTTGGGGGTACGATAGGGCAAGGAGTATGAGGTAAGTGTAGTAAATGGGGCAACTTAGCAAGACCTATCTGTTAGGATTCTTCTTGGCGTCCTTTTGTCTTGTTTTAGAGACAAGGATGTTCCTTTCCTCCAGGTACAGGGAGGGGATGTTTCACATGAGAGGTTTATGACCTGTTTCAGGGAAGCAGGGTGAGGTGAATGTTACTCTGAGCTCAGAATAACATTCCTGTTTCTGACATCTTCTCAAACTCTTTCAGCTTAAAATATTCAATATAAGAAGCAGTCATATTTTGAGGTCCATGTCCTGAATGGCATCACCGGTCTCAGTGTGTCTGTATCAGGTCTGGTGTGTGATCTCAGTCCCGGCATGCAGGCTCAGGTCCCAATCTGAGTTGCACGGTTTCACCTGCTCAAAGTAATAGTAACACACTTGAGTTGTGCAGGGTGTTGCTGGTGGTGCTTGCTGGCAGGGTTTGACAGAGGTGAGAATGCTTCCGCTGAAGGTGGAGAGAAGCAAGGTGGGGCGGTAGAACCGTAAGTAGATAGGTTAGCGCGTCCCTGGAGAAAGAGAACCAGGAATGGCTTTCCTGACATAAGAGAAGGCATTTTGGCCTAAGGCATTTTGTGATCTAAGCCTGGCTGCAATGCTTGCCCTTGAAAAGTCTCAGTAATTAATGATCTTAAGGGAACAAAGGAATGCAAGAACAGGAAAAAAGGCAGTCAAACAGTAGTGTAGTGACACAGCGGAGTCCTATTTCCTCCTCAAGGGATAGGCATAATAATATATCTTTGAGTTCTGCAGGAACTCAACTCAGGTATGTATCAGAGTGTTATGTATATCCCTTTGAAACAGGGGGGAAGGGGGCAGGGCACAACCTTTAAAAGAATGACATAGCCCTTGTGGATACAACGTAAACTGGTTAGGATCAACTAGGTCCAAGATGGTGGAAGATTCAACTACCAGTAGACCTTGAGCCTCATTATATGTTCATTGCAATACATTAGCATATGCTAAATAACACACCCACAGGCCCCATGACAGTTCCAAGGCTGACCATAAAAGGCCAAAAAGTGGGTGGTGGCCCAAATCCTGGAAATCCCCACCCCCTTCTCCAAAATAGTTGGAATAATCCTTCCACTCATCAGAGTATGAAATTACCCAGCCCATAAAAACTAACCACCCCATATTTCAGGGCCTCTCGCCTTCTGAGATGGCCCATACTCTGTCTGTGGAGTATATCTCTCCCAAGGCCATTCTCACCTTTTGAGATGGAATGCATTCTGTCAATGGAATGTGTGTCTCTCTAAATAAATCAACTTCTTACCTATCACTTTGTCTCTCACTGAATTCTTTCTGCGATGAGACATAAAGAACCTGGGCTTCATTAAGTCCAGAGACTAGGTGTATGATCTCAATTAAAAGACAATGGGTTCAAGTCCCCGTCTGGGTTCTGTCTGTGTTCGAGTCCCAGCCCGTGGGTTCAAGTCCTAAGCTGTGTGGTTTCACCTTGAGGAGGAACTAGGACTCTGTTTTATCACTGAACTATTATTTCTTGCCTGTTTTTCCTTTGTTTCTGCATTCTCTCATGTCCCTAGTTAGTAACTGCTTACGTCTGCTCTTTAGAACTCAGGAAAGACCTAGGAGACTAAAGTCTTTCTACACAAACAGAAATGGAGGGCACCTAGGTGCTTTTGTACCAAGGAGGGCCCTGCAGCATCCTGGGCTTGGTTTCAATTTAAAAGGAAAATAGATGTTCTAGGACTAGGTCACAGAGAGAAAGGCTTCTCCACCTTGGAAAGGACAAAGCATGGGCCTGTGTTCCAGGCTCTGAGGGAGAAATTCTCATTTCCCTTCCCTGTAGGTCTGTGTAGCACCACCTCTCCCTCTACCCTCAGGTTATTTGTGTGTGTGTTTCCCGCCTTTCTAGACTGTCAGATCCCAGAGGGCAGGATGCCTCACTGATTCGCCCCTGTGTTCTTCATGGTGCTGTTAGGGGAATCACTAACTCAAACTGCCCACCCTGGCCAGCCCTTATAGAAACCAGTTGCATGAGTTATCTTAAACAGGAGGTACTGGTAAGGAATGCAGAACTAACAAGGTACCACCAACCAGAAGAATTCAGGAAAGGTCAAAAGGAGAGAGGAGACCCCAGTCCATATGTCCTACCCACCTCCCAGAATGCTTCTCGCTGGAATCCAGCTTGTCTGAGTGATGCACGCGCCATCAGGAAGGACCCTGAGTCAGAGGGATTGGCCAGAGACAACCCGGAAAATAACCCCATTACCATAAAACCCAAGACTGCAAACCACGTGGCAGAGCAGTCCTCCTGGGTTCCCTTACCCTGCTGCTCTCCACCAGGCGCTCCTTCCCAATAAAGTCTCTTCTTTGTCAGCATGTGTGTCTCCTCGGACAATTCATTTCCGAGTGTTAGACAAGAGCCCGCTCTCGGACCCTAGAAGGGATCCCCCTTCCTGCAAGAGTGCTAGTCTAGTGCCTGTCACAAAGTTAGTTCTTGGTCATTGACTTATTGTCATTGTATCTGTAATGTACTGGAGAAATGATTCAAAAATAGTTGGCTTTCTCTAATGGGACTTTTGCTGGCTGGGAAGGTGACGTAGGGCAACTTCTCAGCAGGGTTTGAATTTTGAGTGCTAGGGGAAGAACAGCATGATTGGAAGAGAGGCACATTTTACTCAGATACACTCTGTTGTTTTTGTTTTACATTTAAATGAAACATTTGGGTCTACATAAAATTTGGATGACCCATTAAGGGCAATTTCCTCAGTGTGATTCAGGTTGAACTGAGGCCTCCTGGAGTATCCTGTTTGTGCTACTGATTGGTTAAGGGCTTTTCCAATGTGGGGTGAGCTCATCTCCCCTTGGAGAACTGAAGAGCAGAGCCTTTCAGGCCCGGCCAAAGTGAACTCTCTCTGCAAAATGTCTGATCCCCTGAGCTGAAGCTCTTGAGTTCTCTTCTTCACTACACAGGAAGCAAAGAGATGTCAGCAGCCCTGTGTAGTGAAGAATTAACCTCCATCACAAGAGGTCTGACCTTTGTCCCCAGCTGCTGGGAGGTGATCTCTGTTGTCTTTCTTCTCCTGGGGCAGTAGATAGTCTGACAATGTGATGTAGAGTAGGGCAGGCCACGCCCTACCCAGAAAGACCAACCACAGAACTCAGGGCCGAGGCTTTGGATCTCCCAGGATCAGGGGCCTGAACGCTGAGATCGACCACATGGGCAATTGATCAATCACGTCTATGTAATGGACCTCAGTAAAAACCAAACACCTGAGCTTCCCTGGTTGGCAATACTCTGTGCATAATGTCACATGTTGATGTCACAATGCCTCTGATATTTCACATTCATTTGCTCATACTAAGTCTGTGACATCTGGTGTGTTTTGCGCTTACAGTACATCTCACTTTGGACTCGTCGCATTTCAAGTGCTCAGAATCCACCTGTGGTTCCCATACTGGACAGTGTAACCCCAGATCTCATCCCTTCTTCCCTATCCAAGGACATCACTCATTCCCTGAATCTCCTTCACGGATCGGTTTTCATCTCTCACCTGGATCACTCCCTTTTTCATATAAACATGCTGTTAGTTTTCCCATTTTAAGATAGCCCTTTCATGACCCCACTTATTTTTCCATAAACCCTATTTTTTTTTTTGCTGTACACGGGCCTCTCACTGTTGTGGTACGCGGGCCTCTCACTGTTGTGGCCTCTCCCATTGTGGAGCACAGGCTCCGGACGCGCAGGCTCAGCAGCCATGGCTCACGGGCCTAGCCGCTCCACGGCATGTGGGATCTTCCCGGACCGGGGCACGAACCCGCGTCCCCTGCATCGGCAGGCGGACTCTCGACCACTGCGCCACCAGGGAAGCCCCATAAACCCTATTTTGACTGCTCTTTTTTAAAGCAAAATGACGTTGTTTTGCTACTTGTCTTGTTTACAATCATTGTTTACAAGTTCTTTCCCACATTCTCCCCTGAATCCACTCCAAATCAGGCTTTATCTGCCAAAACTCCGACAAAACTCTCTTCATTCAATTTTCCAAATGACCACTGCATTAGCCAGTTCAATGCTAATTTCCAATTTTTTTGTCTTGCTTGATTTAGCTGACGGCACTCCATCTAAAAAGACTATTTAACTTGAGGATATCACACTCATGCTTTTCTTCCTACTGCGTTGGTCACTTTCCTTACCTGGTTCCCCTTCATCTTCTGAAACTGAATATTGAGTGTCCCAGGGCTCAGTATTTGGTCCTCTTCTCCAGCCTATTTATATCATTTTACTTGAAATTGAATTTCGTGGCTCAAAATATTATCCATATGGTCTCTACACACAGATGTATATCTCCAGTCCAGGTATTTTCCCTAAACTTCACTCATGTTTTCACCTGCCTGCTTCTATCAGTTTCTTAGGGCTACCCTAGCAAATGACCGCAAACTGGGTGGCATAAAACTGAAATGTATTGTCTCACAGTTCAGAGGCCAGACATCTGAAATCAAGATGTCAGCAGGGTTGGTTCCTTCTGGAGGCGTTGAGGCAGAAGCTATTCCGTGTCTCTCCCAAGGCATCTGGTAGTTGCAGGCAATCCTTGTCATATCTTAGTTTATAGACACATCACTCCAATCTCTGCTTCTGTCCTCACATTGCATCCTCCCTTGTGTGTCCCTGTGTGTTCACATGGCCTTCTTATAAGGACAACGGTCATTGGACTTAGAACTCATCCTAAACCAGTATGATTAATCTAAATAATTAAACCTGCAAAGGTCCTATTTCCAAATTAGGCCATATTCTGAGGTTCTGAGTGGACATGCTTTTGCTATTCAGCCCAGTACACTACTCGGCATTGTCATTTAATATCAAATGGGCATCTAATTTAAGAAGTCAAAAACTGAACTAACCTTGGCTAAGGTTAGTTAGATTAGATCCCTCCTCCACCCATACTCTTCTCCATCTCAGTTGATAAAAAATCCATTCTTCCATTGGAATCCTACCTTGACCATATATCCAAAATCTGTCCACTTGTTACCATTTCCACGGTTAACTGTGGTCCGGGCCAACAACACAGCTTGCCAGGATTATTGTAATAGCCTCTTAACAGGTCACTCTGCTTCTAATCTTGTCTCCCTGCAGTCTATTTTCAGAAGAACAGCTAGAGTGACCTTGTCAAAACCCAACTTAGGGCTTCCCTGGTGGCGCAGTGGTTGAGAGTCTGCCTGCCGATGCAGGGGACGTGGGTTCGTGTCCCGGTCCGGGAGGATCCCACGTGCCGTGGAGCGGCTGGGCCCGTGAGCCATGGCCGCTGAGCCTGCGCGTCCGGAGCCTGTGCTCCGCAACGGGAGAGGCCACAATAGTGAGAGGCCCGCGTACCACAAAAAAAAAACCCAACTTAGATCATGAACCTTCCAATGGCTCCCATTTTATTCAGAGTAAATGTCAGAGTCCTTACAATGTCACACAAGAGACCCCCTACCTCTCTGACCACATCTCTGGTTAATCTCCCACATTCTCACTCTCCTCCAGCCATGGTGGACTCCATGCTGTTCCTTGACCACTCCAGGCACCCTCTGACCTCAGAGCCTTTGCACATGCTGTTCCCTTCACCTAGAATGTTCTTCCCCCAAATATCTACATGGCTTATTCATGGCCTCCTTTAAGCATCTTCTTCAAATGTCACCTCTTCAAATGAGTTCTACTCTGATCACCTTGTTTATAATTACAAACCCCCACCTCCCAGCCCTTGTCCCGACACTATTGGTTTCCATAACCCCACTCTGGTTTTTTCCCCATGGCCCTTATTACCTTCTAATACATTGTATAATATACTTATTAATTATGTTTTTTGTCTACTATCCCTACAAGTAAGATCCATGAGGGCAGGAAATATTGTCTGTTTTGTTTTCTGATGTATACCTAGAACACTGTCTCACATATTTGACGCTCAATATTTATTAAATAAATGAAAGAGAATAATTAGGTGAATGAGAAATGAATGAGGAACTACTTTCTAGGCACAGAAAAGATTAAAAGGAATCACAAAGTAGGGAATTCTACATTGTACTACATACAAATTTAAAACTTTATCATGTATAATAGAACACAAAGATAGGCTACTATGCTATATATTTTAGAAAAACCTCATATCTCTCCCAAAGTAAGACCTTTTAAAATTTTAGAATACATGAGTACTTATAATAAAAATTCAAACTTTAAGTCATCTTTTCCAATTCTAGAAAAAAAGAGTTGAGGTGATTATACTCCCTTTTGCTGAAGGCTGTCTACATAGCTTTATGCTTTCTCCACCGTACTGATATAAATTAGGATTTAGTTATGGGACATTTACACACTTTTAATTTTCTATCCATGCTTGGTTATCCAAATTCCTATTGGCCCTTTGATTTAAATTTTTATTTTAAACACTATTTTAAGCAGATGAAACCTAAAAATGTAGGAAAGACATTTTGAGACCCTAGGGGCAGGACAAGAATAAAGATGCAGATGTAAAGAATGGACTTGAGGACACCGGGAGGGGGAAGGGTAAGCTGAGACGAAGTGAGAGAGTGGCATGGACTTATATATACGCTACCAAATGTCAAATAGATAGCTAGTGGGAAGCAGCCGCATAGCACAGGGAGATCAGCCTGGTGCTTTGTGACCACCTAGAGAGGTGGGATAGGGAGGGTGGGAGGGAGACGAAAGAGAGAAGAGATATGGGGATATACGTATACGTATAGATGATTCACTCTGTTATAAAACAGAAACTAACACGCCATTGTGAAGCAATTATACTCCAATAAAGATGTTAAAAAAAAAGACACTGGAATTAAAATAAGTTTAAAAAAACCCACATGGCATTATCTTAATGATATTAAATGGCTTTACTATAAGTAATCTTCTAATGAACTTATATAAAAAGCTTTTAGGTAATTAAGGCCAATTTTTGACACTTTTTTCATCAGAAAGGGTTTGGATTGAAGCTGAGAACAGACTAAGGAGATTGCTGGCTGATGCCCTGTGTTATTCCCTGTGATAGGGCCCCATCCACAGCCAGAAGAGCCTTTCTAGCCCGCCCCTTAGTACGCAGGTGAGAAGACCAAAACTCAGGAGTTAAGTAAGTTCCATGCTGAGTAGCTAAAACCATGATTTTGGTTTGATTACAATAAAACTCCAGAGAGCACTTCTTTACTTCACCTATTTATTAATTGTTAGTGATAATATTAAAAATATAGGAAGTTATGAGGAGTAAGGTATTGAAGTATTCTTTCTTAAGAAAGAATTCTCTCTAAAGAAAGTAACATTTTAAATTACCTAAATATTCACTTTTTCTATGACATTTTACTGAGAAATATGCAAATACTTCTCAAATATGCAAATATTTGTCAAGTGCCTAAGACAAATATACAACTTAACAAATTGTTGTGATGTAAACACCCGTGAAATCACCATTAGGTCAAAAAACAGACTATTTCCAGTATCCAGAAGGCCCCTGTGTGCCCCCTTCTCAACTGCAACTGCCTCTCTTCCTCCTTCCCCAGAGTAAGCACTATCCTGGCTTGAATAATAATCAATTCCTTACTTTGCTTTAGACTTTCACCACCTAAACATGCACTCCTAGGACATACGTTTAATATTTATTTTCTGTTTATTCCTTCTGTTTTTTGTTGTTGCTGTTGTTTTTCTGTTTCTCTTTTTCTGCATTCTCTTGAGCTATTTGAATATTTTATAGTATTCCATTTTAATTTGTCTACTCTGATTTTTTCTATATTGCTTTGTATAACTTTTAAGTGTTGCTTTAGGGCTTACAATATACGTACTTAACTTTTGACAGTCTACTTAGAATTATTATTTTACCACTTCTTATGGAACGTAGAAATCTTACCATCTTCTGGGTTCCTTTGTCTCCCCCCCTTTACATTGGCACTTTATTACATATTATATCAACATACATTCACACCAATCAGACAATTTCATAATTTTTGCTTTCAAACTTCAAACACTTTTTAAAGAACTCAGTCTATTACGTATACACAGTTAATTTTCATTTATGTTGCTCTTTTTTTTCATATATTTATTTTATTTATTTATTTTTGGCTGTGTTGGGTCTTCGTTGCTGTGCGCGGGCTTTCTCTAGTTGCGGCAAGCGGGTGCTGCTCTTCGTTGCAGTGCACGGGCTTCTCGTTGCGGTGGCTTCTCTTGTTGCGGATCACGGTCTCTAGGCACGGGGGTTTCAGGAGTTGTGGCTCGTCGGCTCTGGAGCACAGGCTCAGTAGTTGTGGCACGGGCTTAGTTGATCCATGGCATGTGGGATCTTCCTGGACTAGGGCTCGAACCCGTGTCTCCTGCATTGGCAGGAGGATTCTTAACCACAGCGCCACCAGGGAAGCCCTATGTTGCTCTTTTAAAGTACTGATGTTCCAAGTTTCTTTCAGGTATCAGAGTCAGTTTGCCAGCAATAAATTCTCTTAGTTTTCCTTCATCTGAGAATGTCTTTATTTCACCTTCATTTCTGGAGGACATTTTACCTACATATAGAATTCTAAGTTCTTTTCTTTCAGCATTTTCAAAATGTGATACTTCCTTTTAGCCGTCATGATTTCTGATGAGAAATCCACAGTCGTTCAAATTACTGTTCCTCCATACTTACTTAAGGCATCTTTTCTCTCTGTCCGCTTTCAACATTTTTTTTCATTGCCTTTAGTTTTTAGCAGTTTGATTATGACGCCTGAGCATAGACTTCATTGAATTTATCCTACTTGGAATTATGAGCTTCTTGAATCTATAGGTTTACGTCATTTGCTAAATTTGGAAAGTGTTCAGCCATGATTTTTTCAAACAACTTTTCTGCACCATACTCTCTCCTCTCCTTCTGGGACTCTGATGACATAAATGTTAGACCTTTCGGTATTGTCTCTGAGGACAGTCAAGTCCCTGAGGCTCTGTTCTTTTTCTTTTTCCTCTGTTGTACAGATAGATAATTTCTATCGATCTATCTTCAATTCCACTAACTTTTTTTTTTTTCCACTAACTTTTGGACTCGTTATTCTGTTGCCTCCGTTACATTATTAAGTCTATCCAGTGAGATTTTCTTTTATGGTTATTCTATTTTTCAGTTCTAAAATTTCCATTTAATTCTCTTTTTATATCTTCTATTTCATGAGTACTTGCCTTTATTGCTTGGAGCATTTTAAAGTCTGTCAGATAATTTCCACATCTGGGCCTTCTTGGCTTTGATGTCTACTCATCATTTTTTTCCCATCTGAGTTGAGATTTCCTGATTCTTCATATGCTCAGTAATTTTGGATTATACACTGGATGTTTTAAATGTTGTGCTATGAGACTCTGGGTCTTTTCCAAATCCTGAGGATTATGTTATTTTTATTTCAGCAAACAATGGTTGTGACGGAAAGTTCTTTTGGTTGTAGTTTCACGATCAGTTTTCCTTTCAAAGCCTTCGCTGTGCTGTTCAGATATGTTCTGTGGGCACCATGTAGCAGCCAGTCCAGGATCTGGATCGAGGTTTACTCTTTAGTTCAGTTCTCAAAGTCTTTGGTGGTGTTTAGGATTGGATCCACTTTCAGAGGTAAGCCTAGGATTTCATAAAGGACTTTTATGGACTTATGTTCCAAAATTCCTCTCTTTGCAATCTCCCTGGTACTTTTAAGTTCATTGGGCTTCCCCCTTACAGTCTTTAGGCCAGAAACCTGGGGCTTTACTCTGTTCTACCGTGCACTTGCCATGACTGTACCACATTTGGCACAGATGGGAGGGGAGTGGAAGGAGAGAAAGAATGAAGAAAACAACAGGGGCTTGAGTTTTCCCTTTCTTGACACCTCAGTTCCTGCACTTGGAGAGAAAGTTCTCTCTTCCTCAGAGTTTAGGTCCCTGGGCCTTTCACTGCTGCAGGATTGCTGGGGAACTGGGGAGAAAAAAAATGAAGAAAAGAGAAAAAAAACAAAACAAACAAACAAACAAAACACCATGAGCTCCCCTATTCTTTCTGAGCATGAGAAACCCCCTTGCTTGCTCTTTGAGCTGAGCTAGAAGGCGTCTAGAGCTCTCTCTCTTTACGTCCTTCCAAGTTCAGGCTTACTTGAGTCCAAGGAGATACCAGGGTTAAAATAGCAAACTGACAGCCTATTCAGTGGTACTCTGAATCCTGGTCTTCTTTCCTGATCCTCCTACCACTATTTGCTTTTGAGAATCACCAACTAGCTGTACCATGCATTCTGTCCAGGTTCCGTAGCTACATTTAGTGGAGGAACAGGATGGAATATGCTTATTTCACCTTACCCAGAACTACAATGAAACATTTTAATTGAAAAAGTATAAAACTAGAAAATTCACTTAATCAAAAAATAAGTAAGAAAAAGTATTAGAAATTCACCATTCTAATAGAACTATTGTGTACCTTTGGCATATACAACCTTTCAGATATTTTCTATGCAAATATATTAGTTTTAATACATAAAAATGTAATTGGTATAGATTAGTGGTAAAAGCATGAATGCTGCCCAGTTTGAATTTCTTCTCTACTATTTATAACTTGTGTGATCTTGAGCAAACTAGAAAATCTCTCATTATAAGATAATCATAAATAAATATTTGTAAAGTAGGAATGACATTACCTGTCTACATCACAGATTGTGAGGGTTACTTTAGTTAATATCTGTAAAGCATTCAGAATACTGCTTAACACATAATAAGTTCTATATAAGTGGGCATGCTTTTATGTGTGTTCTCTTTTTATTAAAAAAAAAAAAGATCACCCTCTAACTCATTCAACTAAGGCACATTGAGTACTGGTATGTTGCTGTCATTAAAAAGCCAGAGACACTTTATTGATGGTAATAGTGGTCTATGGTCATGGAAACAATGATGTGCTGGCCTATAATTATCAGTTCAGATTTTTACCTTGGCAGGATTCTAACAGGCAAAGGCTTGGAAAGAAAGTCAGACTCCTCCCTTGCCTCCAGCTGCATTCCCTGTGACTGAGTCTTCTGTGCAGAAAAAGACCTCTCTAAATAGCTGGGTTGGAGGAAACTCAGAAATGAGAATTGAGGGTGCTCTGGAAGTCACGTACCATCCTCTAGTTCTGAATCAGAGAAGCTGGGGTGGAGATGTGACTGTCCTTGAGGAAGACAGAGGGGGCAGCTGTGCGGCTCATTTTCCCATTTGTCTTTCAAAAAAGTCTATCTTTCTTCCCTTTTGGCCAGAGGATAAGGATGTTGATGGGTTTCAGAACACGCTCTTGCAGTATATGGTACCTTGGCATGTTGAATACTTCAAGCTGAAGGAATATAGAGAAGCAGCACGTACAGGAAGGTCACTCTGATCTCCCCCATTCTCCCCTGAAGCAGGTCGTAGGACCCTCTTGTGAGAGGTACCCTCCCTACCCCCAGTAAAAAGAAGCATCTTCATCTCCAAAGGCAGATGGAATCCCACAAACAGGCCTTGATAAGTTTCCCCCGGTTTACCACTCTAGCTTATACCTTTTGTTCTATCATGTTTTCCCATGACTTTCTACTCTTCATTAAACCTGGTATAAAAATGCTCAGGCTTGGGACTTTCCCGGTGGCGCAATGGTTAAGACTCCATGCTCCCAATGCAGGGGGCCCAAGTTCGACCCCTGGTCAGGGAACTAGATCCCACATGCCGCAGCTAAGAGTTCACATGCCACAACTAAGACCTGGTGCAACCATCCAAATAAATAAATATTTTTCTAAAAAGTGCTCAGGCTTAACCTTGTCTCCAGGTCTTCATTTCTTTATGAAGGCTCCTATGTCACTTAAAACTTACATTAAATAAATTTGTACACTTTTCTCCTGTAAATCTGCCTTTGGCAGTTTAATTTTCAGGCCCAGCCAGGGACCCTAAGAGAGTCAAGGGAAAGTTTTTCTTCCTCTAAAATATTAAAAAGGAGCTCTAATTGTAATTTTTGAAAAATTCTTTGGTGTAAAGCCATTTATATTTGTGAGTTTCTATTTTATGAGCTTTACTAGCCCCTGAGGGAAATTCGTATTTCAGCATTGTGCAGTAATGATGTTCAGATCAATGCAGCAAAGTCAATAAGAAAATACCAAGAATAAGAAAACTCGTTCAATATGGCCATCTAAAATATTATTTATATGCATGTGTACACATACATTTAATAAATAATAGATATTATTACATAAAATACATTTAGGAAATATTTTTAGGTTTTTTTTTTTTTGCGGTACGCCGGCCTCTCACTGTTGTGGCCTCTCCCGTCGCGGAGCACAGGCTCCGGATGCGCAGGCTCCGGATGCGCAGGCTCAGCAGCCATGGCTCACGGGCCCAGCTGCTCCGTGGCATGTGGGATCTTCCCGGACCAGGGCATGAACCCGTGTCCCCTGCATCGGCAGGCGGACTCTCAACCACTGCGCTACCAGAGAAGCTCTTTTTAGAGTTTTGATATTTAACGGTTTGGTTTTAGTAATTTGGAAATTTTACTTACGTGGCATGAATGCTTCATTTACTCGTGCTTCCAGATAAAGAAGATTTTACTCTACTGAAAATAAGTATTTCTATTGGTAATATTTTAAAAAGTGTTTTCTTTAAAAATATTAATACTATCATTTAAATTTCATGATCTAAAATTATTAAATAGTAATTCACATTATGGTAAATCTTAATATATTAAGACATTTAAACCAGCTGCATTCTGAAATGCTATATATTGAAAAAACTCCTTAAAAAAAAAGTTCACATATAAGCATTACAACGAATGGATGTTAGACAAATCCTCGAAAACTAAGAATGATTCTTAAAATTGACTATTCTTGACTATTCTTAAAGTTGACTATTCCTATGCTTTTCCTCTCTGATAAACCTTTTATGTAATTTCCCCCCATTACCAATACAAATAGCCAGAAGGCATTTTCTCATTTAATCCTCATCACAGACCCACCTGCTATGCTGTCTTCTCTTACTGAACAAGAAAACGGAAACTTAGAACTGTTCAGTAGCTTGCCCCAAGTCCCACAAGTCAATGGAATACAAGGTTTCAAACCCAGGTCTGTTGGAAGCCAAGAATCTTAGTAAATTACTGACTATGATGCAGAAATAAATAACCCATGGACATGTAAGGCAGATGTTCAATTCCTCCTGGGACAACTTCTTACTCTTACATTTAGTCCTTGCATCGCCATCTTCCCTACTTGATTTATAGAAGGGAGTTTTTCTTCAGGCAAAGAACACTTTCTTCTGACCTATGAAGGAGAAAAAGAATGGAAAGACAGCTCATGTTTTCCTTTGGGAAAGCAGTTATTTTTCAAAGCCCTTTATCAGTAGTTTCAACAAATGATGTCACGGTAGCCTGGTCTGGTATGTGGCAAGCACTCAGATATGTCCATCTGACATGACCTCTGGGAGAACAATGTCTCCATTTCTACTCTCTGAAGTGATTCCTCTTTTATGTGGGGCTGGTGTCATGCAAATTGGGGTATCTTCGATACTGTCATTTTACAGATGCACTGTACTTTTCAGCTGCTAATCTTAGATGTGGAAATGATGATCTCGAGCTTCATTTCCCCTCTGTTAGAGCCGAACCCTGTAATTTTGCTTGTCAGATTTGCAAATGAAGGTTATCTTATTACTGTTTAGCTTGGTTTAAACATTATCACCGTGGGTGGTTATAGGCCTCCTGTCATGCTGATGAGAAGCGTGCCTCCCTGGCTATGTTCACCAAGGCCTCCTCCCTGGCTATGTTCACCAAGGCCTCCTCCCTGGCTCTGTTCACCAAGGCCTCCTGCTTGAAGGGGAAGACGGTGTGGAAAAGGTGCTGGAAACCCATGGATGGGGTAGTTAAGGAAGAGGAAAGCCGGGTCCAGAGCACTCAGCTTGGAATGTCTCCACCTCCCTGGCTCTCGAGCTTTTAAACACCACAGAGTGATCCTTATCATGGTGCTTTACAGATTACAAAGCACTTGCACAAATTATCATCTTAATTCATATAATAAGCACAGTAGCCCTGCAAGGTAGGTTTCACTATCCTCATTTTCTACACTGGGAAACTGTTCTATTAAGTGGAAAATATTTGATTCAAATGGGGTTTTCCAACTGGAAATCCAGACCCAAGCACACGCCACCCTGCGTGAAGGATGGTGATGGAAACAGGTCCTTCCCTGCCCCCCACTGGCTGCTTCTCTAACTTCTTCAGCTCTTACAACCCCCTCACTCCAGCTTCAGTCCCCTGGTTCCTTGAACGCACCAGCTGCGTTCTGGCCTCAGAACTTTCGTTCTTGCAGGAATCCTCCTGCAGATAGTAGCATAGCTCATTCTTTCACTTCCCTGGATCTCTGCTTAAATATTACCTCATCAGAGAGTCCCTCCCTGGAAACCCTACACATAATAGCGCCCTCATTACTCTCTGTCTCCTTTACCACAGTGTCTGGAGGTTGAGGCGGAGTGTGCCCCAGGCACGGACCAGCAATAATACAACTGACTCAAACTCAGTCTGCTTTTTTTTAAAATTTATTTTTGGCTGCATCGGGTCTTCGTTGCTGCGCGCTGGCTTTCTCTAGTTGCGGTGAGCAGGGTCTACTCTTTGCTGCGGCGCGCGTGCTTCTCATTGCGGTGGCTTCTCTTGTTGCAGAGCATGGGCTCTAGGCGCGCGGACTTCAGTAGTTGTAGCATGCGGGCTCAGTAGTTGTGGCGCGCTGGCTTAGTTGCTCCACGGCATGTGGGATCTTCCCAGACCAGAGCTCGAACCCGTGTCCCCTGCATTGGCAGGTGGATTCTTAACCACTGCGCCACCAGGGAAGTCCCCAGTCTGCTTTTTATTATCACCATGCACCAGGATTACAAACAACATCAGTGATGGAATACTCTTGAGAAAATAAAAAGCAAAACTTTCCTTGGTCTAAGTTCTAGACAATTGCCGCAATTACTTTTATAAAAATCTATAATGCACACTTGAAATTAGCATATTTTAATTACTTATTCTTTAACAAACATGGTGTTTTACTTTTTTTAAATTGAAGTATAGTTGATTTACAATGTTGTGTTAATTTCTGCTGTACAGCAAAGTGACTCAGTTATACATATATATACATTCTTTTTCATATTCTTTTCCATTGTGGTTTATCACAAGATATTGAATATAGTTCCCTGTGCTCTACAGTAGGAACTTATTGTTTAGCCATTCTATATATACTAGTTTGCATCTGCTAATCCCAAACTCCCACTCCATCCCTCCCCCACCCCCCTCCCCCTTGGCAACCACAAGTCTGTTCTCTACGTATGTGAGTCTGTTTCTATTTTGTAGATAAGTTCATTTGTGTCATATTTTAGGTTCCACATATAAGTGATATCATACGGTATTTGTCTTTCTCTTTCTGACTTACTTGACTTAGTATGATAATCTCTATGTCCATCCATGTTATTGCAAATGGCATTATTTCGTTTTTTATGGTTGAGTAGTATTCCATTGTATATATGCACCACATCTTCTTTACCCATTCATCTGTCAATGGACATTTAGGTTGTTTCCAGAAACAATGTGTTCTACTTGAAAGTGCTTGGACGTGGTATTCTACTTGGAAGTTAGTTCAGAGAACTCTGAGCTATACAGTCGGCCCCTGACACAAGTAGACAGGACGATACATGTTGTTTGTAAGTAAATTTGTAATAGTTCAGAGCCACTGAGCTTGCTTTGGGTGGAGCTGGCCATCCCAACCGCTGTGTGGTATAGACAAATTCCTATGTAAGGATCAACTATGGGCAATGATAAATTAACAAACCTAGATATACTGTGTTGAACATGAATATGCAGAAGAGATCTATTTTGAGGAAGCCACTGACAAATTTGCAGATGTCAAGGCTTAAAAACAAAAACCATAAATTTGTTTATTCAATCCTGTGACAGGCCAATATTTCCTCTTTTTCAAAAAATTAATTAATAATTAATAATAATAATAAAATAATTAATCCAATAATTAAAATTAATAATAATTAAAAATTTTAAATCCATTTTCTCTTTCTATCTTTTAGTTATTTATCTTTATTTTACTTTTTATTATTTTTTCTTTTTTACTGGCATGATTATAAATGTGAAGTTTGATAAAACAAAAATTTCACTGTCTGCCCTTGTTTTCTGGCCATTATTAACATGTGTTTTGTATTAGTTATCTATTGCCATATAACGATATTACCACAAACTCAGCAGCCTTTAAGAACACACACTTATTATCTCGTCATGTCTGTGGGTCAGGAATGAGGGCATAGCTAGGCCGGGCTCTTCAATTCAGGGTCCCCCATGGCTACAATCTAGGTGTGAGCTGCGTTTAGGCTGGGGAAGGACCCATGCTCACGTGGTTGTTGGCAAGATTCAGTTCCTCATGAGATGTTGGACAGAGGGCCTCAGTCTCTTGCTGGATGTTGGCCAGGCCAGAGGCTGCTTTCAACTCCTTGCCGCGTGGGCCTTCCCAACCTAACCCTTACTTCCTCAAAGCCAGCAAGTGAGGGAGCCTTGGAGCAGGATGGGTTACCATTTTATGTAATCTGTAATCCCATCCCATCACCTTTGCCTTATTCTATTGGTTAGCAGCAAGTCACAAGCCCCACCCAACTCAAGGAGAGGGGAGAACACAGAGATGAACACCAGACGGTGGGCAGCAGGCATGTCCTCTTAGAGTGTGTCTGGCACATGTTTCATTTCATGATTATTAAGTATAACTTTTCCCATAATAATTTTGCCGTATAAAGAAGGAGTATATTAAAAAATGATCTGCTCAGGATGTCAAGTGCACTAGGTACACCAGTACCATGTACCTTACTTGATTTTCTTCATAGCATTTACTTGATTTATTGCATATTTTCATTGTTTTATACAACATTTAATATTATTTATATATTTTATTAATATGTAATAACATTTTATATTTAAGTATATATTTTATATAATATTATGTTATTTGTATTTCATATATTTATTTGTTCATTGTCAACTCCCATTTATAACCTTCTTGAGAGCAGAATTTTTTCTGTTTTGTTTACTATTCAGCATCTAGAGCACTGGCTGGTACACAGTAGGCACTCAACGCAGATTTGATGTAATGAAATATGAAATATGTGTAATGTTCAGAAGCATTAATTTTGATGAAAATAGTTAATAATTTCCTCAGGAGTTTTCCAGTCTCAGATTTTTCAATTAATTTTCACTGCTGTCATTGATGTGTACCTGGCTTAGAAAAAAAGAGTAACAGCATAAGGCTCAGATGAAGAGCAGTCCTCCCTGTGCCCCACCTTCTCCCCAAAGCAACTAATCAAGACTTTCAGTCCTTGCCCCTTGCTTCTACCTCCTCATTTCTAAGTAATTTATTTGTATTTCTAAGCCCTGTACCTCATCAATGTGATACTAAAATAGCTGAATAAAAAATAAGGTTTTGGACAATGGCCCAAGATTCTTTGTTTCAGTAATACCAAATGACAGTTCATTGTAACAAGTCCATCTTCTAACTGTTCTACTTTCTGAACTTTGTCCTTTGTGGCAAGAGTCTTACACCTCTCAGGGAGAGAAAGTGAAGTTGACTTTCTGCAAATTTCTTTTGGGTAAAAATAGGGTTAAAGAACAACCCCAGAGGCTGACCAGGGTGATAATCTTAGTGGTGTATGACTCCTTCAGATACAAAGATAGAAAACTCTGCAGGAAAACAGAGTTTAGAGCAAAGGACTGCTGTCCTTAGAGAATGATGCTGCTTTGACCATAATCCCAGACTAAATAAATAAATAGATAAATAACTATCCCACAAAACTCTGGTTGGTCTCACGGGTTAGGGATCTGACTATGGCAAGAGAGAAGGACTTAAATTTTGTGAGACCTGAAAGAGAGATGTTCTGTGACCTTGGTCAAATGAGAGAAAATCAGAGGTATATATTAGTGATAGTGCAGAACTTGCCTGAATTCTATCAACTTTATATGTGTGTTGGGGAGAAGGAGGTGGGTAGGATGAGGCCGCAGCAAGAATTTGGTGACTTTGCCAAATATTACTGTGTATTCAAGTTGAATATAGACCCACAAATTATGGAGTCGTTACTCACAGGGCTCCCAAAGCCCTTATATCAATGGACATCTCCAAAGCATTGTAAGACTTTCATAGTATATTAATTGTGTTCTCTAAAACTTAATAATAGCCTTATTTTTTTAAATCAAAGCCTTCAGCATAAATTTAAGTGCCTTTCATGCTTACATACGTCATGGCTGCCATTAGCCCAGGCTCCTTTCTGCAGGAGGCATTGTGTATTATTATTAAAACATCCAAAAGAAAAAAAAAGATCTCTTGTGACAACTTTGGATTTTCTTTGCAAGGAAATACCTGTCTTGACCTCATAGAACATTTGGAACTATCTCCCTTATAAATAGAACTCTCACTATTTAGTACCATTCTTTTCCAAGGTCTCCATAGTCCTTAGTTCTAGGAAGAGCAGTATGAATATACTCATTCATTTGAAAAAGAAAGAGTCTGCTCCTATTGCAGATCTAAGTACTCCACAAGGTCTGTCCTTGGTACCTCACTTTAACCTTCTTAAAAGAAGGGACTAGCACTAGAACATTCATTCATTCATGCAAGTAAACATCCATATTCTAAAATTAAGGCTTCTGGAAAAGACCTTTAAAGGGAACTGAATCACTTATCATAGGCCCTTTATTGTCCTTTGCCCTTCTCCTTCTTTCTGACTGGAACGTGAATGTGATGGCTGGAGCTCCAGCAGCTCACCTGTGACCACAAGCACGTGATGACTAGGAGAAAGGATAGAAGAAGCAAGGATCCTGATAATATCATAGAGCCATCAGACCATCCCTGGAGGCCAACCTTAATCTCCTTGTTATGTAACAAAAATAAATAAACAAGCATTCATATTTTAAAAGCCACTATTGTCTGGGTTTTCTCTTATATACAGCCAAATTTAACCCCTAACTGAAAAGCACCCACTACTTTTTGGATTTTTTCAAGTCTTCAGATGCCAAAGGAGTTATCTCGTGGGCGGCACTCACTCTCTGTAATCTCAGAGAAAATTATCCCAGACCATGAGTGTGGCAAAATATCAAACTATTTGACTTTCTTATCCTTTCCATTGCTGTAACAATACGACCGCTTTCATGGACCTACAAGTTCAAAAATGAATTTTCCACTGTTGGTCCTTTCACTTAAGGTTAGAATGAGGAACACTGGACAGACCTTGTGGAATACTGTAGCTCAGGTCAAGAAAACTCTGAGAGAGTCTTATATATTTCTATAAATTGAAGAAATGTTATAACTGAAGTGCTCTCCTATGGTAGAGTACAGTGATGAAGAACCTGGCTGAAACCATATTGCTGGATTCAAATCCCAGTTCGACCACTGACTAGCTGTGTGATTTGGGCACAATATTTAACCTCTCTCAGCCTGAGCGTCCTCATCTATAAAATGGGGAGAGTAAGAGTCCCCACATCGTACAGCTGTATGAGGAATAAAAGGTACCAGGTACATAATTAGTGCTCAGTAATGGTTAATATTATTATCACAGTCTACCTTATATTATAATTATTTTTTACTGTGTTTTAATCCCTATAGTTTATAAGCTTTTTCAAAGCAAGGATGTGTCTTTTTTATTTTTGTGCCCTTCCCACCCATCCCAGAGAGAGGAAAGTGAGCGGCACATAGTAAATCTTTCGTACATGTTTAATGTTGGATTGAATAATTTGCTTTATTTTATTATCTAATAAATTCTTGATTCAGTTAAAAGGATGGCTGGAAAAAAAAAGCATTTTGGGACTGATAATATATATCTACACAGAGTAATAATATCTTACAAAAATCTACTATATATACGTGAAAAGAAAGCCATCGAATTTTAATAGTAGCGAGATTGTCTATTTTCTAGATTTTCTTCACTTGACATGTATAACATTTGTAATTAGAAAAATAGTTAATCTTAAAAAAACAATCTGCTTGGAGAAAGAGCAGAGTTTACAGTAGAAGAAAAAGTAATGAGATGCATATTAGTAAATTTGATTTCCCAATAATTTTAGTTCGTTTTGCCTTCCAAAAAACACAATGGCCTAATAAAATTGAGTTTGAAAGTTCTCAATAGATTAACATATTCTGATAAATCTGTAAGAAGAAATGGAAGCACAATCTTTGGTCTAGAAAGTAAATATCCAGTCATCATCTGAGCAAGGAACACCATCTTTCACAAAGTAAACAGCATGCAGCTGTTTCCATCATGCTGACTGTAAGATTATCATACTCAGAATGGAAATTCCAGGAACCTACATTCTAATTAACATGGAAATGAAATCCACAAAATAAATAGGTGTCCAAAGTGTATGCAGTCCCAGGGTACACGGAGACAGATGCATATTGATCTAATCTGGTTGTGTTAGAAACACAAGTGCGTGCCGGGGAATGTCGCATGGAAAGTTGACATTTGATCCAATTAGGAGGGACAAAGTAAAAATGATGAAAGCAATTTCCTTTGTCCAGTTATATTAGGCATCCAAATAACAGACTACTCTTTGACCTTCCTAGGAAAGGTAAGGATGATTTCAAAGTGGTCATTAAGAGGGGTGGGATAGGGAGGACGGGAGGGAGGCTTGAGAGGGAGGGGATATGGGGACATGTGTAGGCATAGGGCTGATTTGCTTTGTTGTGCAACAGAAACTAACACAGTATTGTGAAGCAATTATACTCCATTAAAGATCTACTAAAAAAAAAAGTAAAATAAAAAAGGTCATTAAATATATAACCAGCCTACTCTTGGAATTGCTTAATACATAGGATTTAGGGAAATACATTTTACACTGAAAGTCAGCCAAGAAGGAATTTGCAAGAATTTCTCAAATGTATTCTTATTATTTTTATTTATCAATTTTTAATTTGGAGAAAGAAGGACTGGTAAGAGCATCAGACCAAACTGAATATGGGGTCTATTAAACAAAATTAAGAGGTCACGTTCTGCTTCTTACTAATGTGTGGTGTAACTGCTAAAGAAAGATTTTTTAAAAATAGCTCTTCTGGGTGCTTCTCCAAGGTCCCTCTTGAAATAGTTGAGAACATCCTTGGCATTTGGAAAGGTACATGATTTCTTTAATTAGACTGGTGACTTGTAGGACTAGAGTTTAAGGGCCCCCTTGATTCTGCCCTAGGTTATAATTCCCAGCTACTGCTACTTATAGAATGGACAAGCTGCTATTTCATCCACCAGCCCATGCTTGCAAGTGTGTGGAAGTTAAATGAAATCTCTTTTCTTACCCATTAAATTCCAAGTTGCCATGATAAAAACTGATATAAACAATGAATTAATAAGACAGATTTTAAAGCTGTTTTCCCCTGATACATACATCTTTTTTGCTCCTATCCTCTCATTCAGATTCAGATTCAGCCAACATTTATTAAGCATTTATCATGTGCTGAGTTCCATGCTGGGGATTTCATGAAATCCTTACCTGGCCTTACAGTTAGAGGAAAGCTGAAGACATACCCTGAATTAGGTGTTGGGACTCAAAATCATGGGTCTTTCTAAGTGTCAGTGAATTATTATCCTGGGGTGTAACTTAAGTAATACAAGAAATATTTGAAGTTATATTTTAGTATTATTATCATGATTGTTATTATTATAGAAATAATGTGTATGTGTACATGATTTTAAAAATTCAAACAAAACAGAGTGGTATAAATGAAAAGTAAAAGTTGTCCATCACTCTCTTCCCCTACTCCCAGTTTTTTTCCACTGAAATATAGTACTTTGTAAAAATGACTATAATACTATGCAGTTCCTCCTGTCAAGAGATAGGATTCCTTTGAATGTGGGATGGCCTTGAAACTTACTTTAATAGAACATTGTGGAAGCGGCAGTGTATGAGTTCCAAACCTAGGCTTCAAAAGGACTTGGAGCTTTCTACTCTGAAAACTACAAGACACTGATGAAAGAAATCAAAGAAGACACAAATAAAAGGAAATGTTAATGTTCATGGATTGGAAGAATTAATATTGTTAAAATGTCAATACTACCAAAAGCCATCTATAGGTTCAACATAATCTCTATCACGATTCCAATGGCATCTTTTACAGAAATAGAAAAAAACACTCCTAAAATTTATGTGGAATCACTAAAGACCCTGAATAGCCAAAGATGTCCTAAGAAAGAAGAACAAATCAGGAGGCATCACACTTCTGATTTCAAGCTATACTATAAGGCTATAGTAACTAAAACAGTATGGTACCAGCATAAAAACAGACAAATGGATCAGTGAAACAGAATTGAGAGCCCAGAAATAAAACCAAGTACACACAGTCAACTAATATTTGACAAAGGAGCAAAGAATACTCAATGGAGAAAAAGACAGTCTCTTCAATAAACAGTGCTGGGAAAACTGGATATTCACATGTAAAAAAATGAAACTTGACCCCTATCTTACACAACTCGCAAAAATTAACTAGGAATGGATTGCAGCTTTAAATGCGAGGCCTGAAACCTGAGGAAAACATAGGAAAAAGACTCCTTGATGTTGGTCTTGGTAATGATTTATTGGAAATCACACCTAAAGCCCAAGCAACAAAATAGAAAATAAACAAGTGGGGCTACATAAACCTAAAAAATTTCTGCACAGAAAAAGAAACCAACAACAAAGTGAAAAGACAACCTACAGAATGGGAAAAATTATTTGCAAATTACACCTCTGATAAGGAATTAATATCCAAAATATATAAAGAATTTATACAACTCAATAGCAAAAAAAAAATAATAATCCAATTTAAAAATTGAGAAGGACTTACCTGGTGGCACAGTGGTTAAGAATCCGTCTACCAATGCAGGGTATACAGGTTTGAGCCCTGGTCTGCGAAGATCCCACATGCTGAGTAGCAACTAAGCCTGTGCACCACAACTACTGAGCCTGTGCTCTAGAGCCTGTGAGCCACAACAACTGAGCCCACGTGCCACAACTACTGAAGCCTGTGTGTCTAGAGCCCATGCTCCGCAACAAGAGAAGCCACTGCAATGAGAAGCCCATGCACCACAACCAAGAGTAGCCCCTGCTCGCTGCAACTAGAGAAAGCCCGCACGCAGCAACGAAGACCTAACGCAGCCAAATAAATAAATTAAATGAATTAATTAATTTTAAAAAATTGACAAAGAAACCAAATAGACATTTTTCCAAAGAAGAAATACAAAAGACCAACAAGTACATGAAAAGATAGGCAACATCATCAGTCATTAGGGATATACAATTAAAACCACATGAGATATCACCTCACATTTGTTAGAATGGCAGTCATCAAAGAGATAAGAGATACCAGATCCTGGTGTGGATGTGGAGAAAAGGGAAGACTGTTGGTGGAATTGTAAATTGGTACAGCCACTATGGAAAACAGTGTGGAAGTTCCTCAAAAAGTTAAAAATAGAAATACTATATGATCCAGCAATTCCACTTCTGGGAATATATCCAAAGGGAATGAGAACACTAACTTGAAAAGATATATGCACCTGTGTGCTCATAGCAGCATTATTTACAATAGCCAAGACATGGAAACAATCTAAGTGTCCATTATGGATAAATGAATAAAGAAGTTGGGAGATATATATATATATATATATATGTGTGTGTGTGTGTGTGTGTGTGTGTGTGTGTGTGTGTATGTATTTCCTATATCCCCATATATATAATGGAACATTACTCAGCCATTATAAAAACAAGGAAATTCTACCATTTGCAGCAACATGGATGGACCTTGAAGGCATTACACTAGGTGAAATAAGTGAGAAAAAGACAAATACTGTATGATATATGTGGAATCTAATTTTTAAATAAAAGCCAAACTTAGAAAAAGAAAACAGATTTGTGGTTACCAGAGTCAGAGGTCAGGGGTGGGGAGTTGGAGGAAACTGGTCAAAAGGTACAAACTTCCAATTATAATTTAAATAAGTCCTAGGGATGTAATGTACAACATGATGGCTATGGTTAACACTGCTGTATGGTATATAGGAAAATTGTGGAGAGTAGACCCTAAGAGCTCTCATCACAAGGAGAAATTTTTTTTCTTTGCTTTTTATTGTACCTATATGAAATGGCAGATGTTAATTAAACCTATTGTGACAATCATTTTACAATATATGTAAATCAATCCCTCACGCTGTACATCTTAAACTTATACAGTGACATATGCCAGTTATTTCTCAATAAAATTGGGGCAGGGGAGGGAAAGATGCCTTGCAGCTTCCTATATTTTTCTCTTGAAACCATGCAGTCACCAGATGACCATGCCTGGGAGAACATGCTGGAAGATGAGAACCCACGTACAGTAGAGAAGGGCCATCTCAACTGAGGCCCCCCAACCAGCCAATTCCCAGCCAACCTGACCAGAACTACCTAGATGAACCCAGTCCAAATTGCCAAACTGCAGAGTCATGAGCTAAAAAACAGCTGTTATTTTAAGTAACTAAGTTTTGTGGTAACTTTTTATGCAGCTAAAGCCACATGGTACAAGAAGTAATCATTTCTAACTCCTGCAGGCTATAAGGACACAGGAACACCTAAAAACCCATGGAATAATGAAGTGGTAATGGAAGGAAGTAGAAGTGGGAGCCCAGTAGGACCCTGGGGTAGGTAGCATTGTGCAACTGTCATGAGGGAAATACAAGGGAAATGGGGAGAGCAGAGACAGAACAAAGTAAGGAAGGGGTTTTGACCTTGTACGAATATGTAAATTCAAGCATGCATCCTTAAGTACTCCTCAGGCACAGTGCCTACCCACCCATGTGTTTGCTGTCAGTTTAAGCAGATTCTTGTTTCCTCACCTTCTCCACTTGATAGAAATGCTGTGTGGATCGGTCTATGGTTTGGGAATCAGCAGAGAGAATTCTGGTGATGGTGTGATGGTGTTTATAGATTGACTCAGCTCCGAGCAGGAGAAAAAAAGGGGTTGTCAACATCTTGGTGTGACAAGAGCAGATTGGAGCCAGTCTCTGCAGACACCCAGTAACTGAGGCCAGCTGGCCTGGGATAAGGAAATCCACATTCTATACTCAGAAGATAGGCCTTCAGAAGAAAGGGTCTGACCACAATATTGCCTCAAGTGGAAGAAAAAATATCTCTGTGAGTGGCAAGATTTACAAGGCTACAAATAATGCCATTCTTAAAACCAGTCCTTTGTATGTAAAGTGGTTTTCTCTTTATCTGGAAGCTTTCAGGATATTCTCTCTATCCCTGGGCTTTTGAAATTTCACAATGATGTGGCTTCATGGTGGACATAGTTTTCATTCATTGAGCTGAGCAATCAGATCAACTTTTCAATCTGGAGACACATGCTTTAGTTTGGAAATTTTTCTTCTATTGTTTCTTTGATAGATTTCTCCCCACTATTTTCTCTGTTCTCTCTTTGGAACTCCCATTTCCTCTTCCTCCTGCATTCACATTCAATTTCTATCAGCTATATCATCAATTTACAGTTTTCAAGGTTTAGATTAAAACATTTACACTTTGTTCTCTAAACATACTTTGTCTATAGGTTGGTTCTGAAAACGGAACACATCACTCACAATACATGAGTATATGATCATTATTCACTGAAGAATCAAGTAATGTGATTTAATTCATTAAAAAACAAAAAGGAAATATAATTCCTCTGTCAGTACACTTCTGCAACTTCAAGGAGAATGTAAAGGGTCTATTTTTCTTATGTTGCATGAGCTGCTCAAAACACTACCATATTTAATTTGATTCATATATGGACTAACATTTTCTTCTAAGCTTTATGTTTTTCTTAGAGCTTCTACTTGAGTTTGCTGGAGGAATAGAGGGAGTTTCTATTCTTCTAAGGGAATGTTTGCTAGAAAATGGGAATTAAAATATTAATAACCTTTAAAAATCTTGAGAATTAATAACCTTAAAAAATTATTGACAATTTTCCCTATTTGCCTGTCATGTTGCTCATTGCAGTTAGACGATTATTTGGGTAGAAACGTGACCTGATAATACCCAAATCTGTATTTAACTCTGGGAAATATAAACTGTCAAGTTCAGATGTCCTTAAAACTTCAGGAGGAGTGCTGTAAGGCAGAATGTCTTTGAGAATCAATCTCTTTTTTTATGTGAAGCATACAAAATATTGAAAACATAAAAAAAGGGACAGTGTTGGGATAAGCTACAAGGATGTATTTTTCTGTGAGCATACCTGTTGTACATACACGGCAGAAATTATCCCCAAACATTGCCGGTATCTTTTTTTTTTTAATGTATATATTTTGGCTGCATTGGATCTCTGTTGTGGCGTGCTGGCTTTTCCTTGCAGGCTTCTCTCTAGCTGCGGTGTGCAGGTTTAGTTGCCCTGCGGCATGTGGGATCTTAGTTCCTGAACCAGGGATAGAACCCGCGTCCCCTGCATTGGAAGGTGGATCCTCAACCACTGGACCACCAGGGAAGTCCCGCCAGTAACTTCTTGATGTCAACTCAATCGGTACTAATCTTTAGAAAAGTTGAACTAGAAGGATTTAAGTAACACATCAACTGCTATCGTGATTAAGGAGGAAAGGGGAAACTAACCTACTATACACTATGTATTGTCCTGATGCCTTTGTATGCAAATACTGTTTAATAGAACATATGTTATCACATACAATTATTTATATTATATTATTATATTATTTTATATTTAAAATATTATTACAGAATATATTTGTTTAAGGCCAGCAGAGTTGGTCCACCTTGCCTGGGAGTTAAGATCGCCCTCTCCTCAGCTTCCTTTTTTTAGCGATCCTGCCATCTGACCCTCTTCCTGGTATGAGCCTATAGCGTAAGCCCTGACAGTTGTTGGTTTTTTTTCCTTTTTTGTAATGCAAGTGCCTGAATTAAACTTTTGTGAAAGCCATCACTTCAAAGCCGGCTATCTCAAATAAACACATCGCCAGCCACCGGCTAGATAAAGAGCCAGGTGGCCTCCGCTGGGAGGTTCCTTTGTTTTAGAGATCTTGGTTGATTTCAATAAGTGACCTTTTAGGCTACTTGTTTTCTCTTCCTGTGCTTTAAATCCGGCACTTAATGTTTTAAATTCACCAATAAAGAGTGAGTTTGCAAAACCCTAGGCCCCCATCCTCGACCCCAATAAAAGCAGAACCCCAGGCCCACATGCGTGCTCTCCCTACCCACAACCTCACTGTATGACCCCAGGTGTGCTGGGTAATTTCCAGGTCTTGGAAGTAATAAACCTTTATTCTTTCAAAGTTTCCTGATAATCATTGCTGAAGGGCATCTTGCAATCATAATAAGAACCACAAGGCTGGCCCAGCTACAACACCAGTTTTTGGTAGGCTGAGATGGGCACAAAACAGAGCCACGTTATGTAGCCCTGCTCCCCATCCTGTCTCCCAGTTCCTCCCACTGTTCTTAGTATTGGTCCTTCCATCCAGCTTCTCCCATAGCTCAGATTCTTAGACCCCGAAATCTGCCTTAATTCATCTCTCTCAAAAACTTCTAGCGCTGCTCTTGAGTCTGGTAATATATAATGTCAGCTTTCCTCTTGAATAAATGAATGTTTTCTAAGGAGTCCAAATTCTTCTGACTTGAATCCCAGAATATTAGAGCCAGAAGCGACCTCAAAGTCAACTAGACCATTGGTTCTAGCCTGTGGCATTTGAACTCACAGAGACTGGAGTTACTGCAAGTCTTGGAACCAATATATACCTACAGGTTTTTTTTTCTTTCACTTAGCAACAAAATTGACACTATCGTCACGTGGTATCCATAACTTTTTGAACTGAAGAAGAGTTTTCATATTGTAAAAATCTGAAAACCACTGATTTACACCATTTACAAATGAAAAGGAAAACAAAAACAAGATGCCCAGAAAATGCTTTGATTTGCCCAATGTCACAGAGTGAGTTAGGATCATGTTGGATTCCCACCTATCAACCCATTGTTCTTTCAAGTACCCCAACCCCCCAGATATCACAATTCTCGCAATTTCATAACAGCTCCCACAGGCTCTATTGCCAGGGGCACTAAAGGGTCCCCATCTGGCCCAGGCTGAATTGTGAGGGAGCAACTTTTCCCTCCAAAGCTTTATTGAAAAGTATTGCCAGGATATAATAAGCAAATAAACAAATATCCTTAGAGAGTATGCTAGCATTTTAAAGAATTGCTCCATCTTTTTTCAGCTAATCTTATCTTGCTACCACCCCTGCCACAGGTGAGTGAGAAGCCCTAGATCCCAGAGGAAACCTAATCCTTCCCTGGGATTCCAGAAGCTCTCTAGATCTTAAAATGAGTTCTTTATACGTAGGTTGATTTGACTGGAGTTTGGGGGAATAAATTCAGATCTCATGAATAAAAACCTCAGAGCCCTCACAGCCTGAGATACGGTGATTACCCACGATGCCTCATGGCTGAGGCTGCCTCATCAGGAAAATGAAGGACAAGAGGATTTTCGCTGGAACCAGAACTGCCCAACATGCTTCAGCATGCTTCAGTGCTGATGATGGGCACTGGTTGGGGAATTGAAATCATCTATTATAAGAGTCTCAGGACACACCCGACTCCATGATACACAGCTCTGTAGAGACCTCATCTTAGTCCCAAATATTTCTGAATTTTTTTCCTGTTCAGAAGGATCCTCTCTCTAAGTACTTGAGAATAGGAAAGAAGATTTTGTATAATCGCTCCGGTATCCTTCATTTCAGCAAAAAAAAAAAAATAATAATAATATTTGATTTTGAGATCTCTGTTCTATAAGGCACTTGACATGAAATCTCTAGTTCTGAGGCAATTCAGAAAAAGAAAAAAGTTGACCGTGGTGTTGAAATCTATTTATCTTTTTTGATTCTCAAGGGCAAGAAACAAAAATAATAATAAATAATAATAGGTTTCCAGTGTGGTGACAGAAAGAAAGTATCGGTAAAATCCCATGGTGGAAATAAAGAAGAAAAGAGAAGACAAAGCAAGATTACTGTTTGAGAAAGATGCGGGGTGGGGGGGTGGGGGGGGGCGTGGAGATATAAAACCAGGAAGGAAAACAGGTGATTGTTAGTGATAACCAAGATTCTTAAAAGATAAAATATACTGATTCATCTACATAAGTAGAGGTAACACACAAAACAAACAAACAAAAAACCAAGGGATGAAAACTTGTTGACACTTTGATCGGAAATCTCAGGGATACAACCTTGTAGTTAAATTCTGACTTTGGCTTAAAAAAAAAATCAGAAAAAGAGATTTGGGGAAATAAGCAAGGAAAATTGTGTGAAATGAGTTGTTGCTAAAATAAAAGTCAGTATATGAGAAACTGTGTGATATCTTTCAACCACTGTCTCTATAATGCACATTCTAAGTTGTTAAGAGAATTAATGAACAGATTTAGAGAAATTCTAATCATTACATTAGGGATCACTTTGGAGGCGGTATTTCAGAGAGCTGTCAAAGTAAGAACAGTTCTTTAAGATATTAGAGGGAAAAATAAGAAAAAATGAGCACACGTGGACCTAATTTTCTTCTTTTCACTCTCCTTCCTAAGAAAGGCCTCCCTGGAGGGCATTTTGTAAGTGAAATAAGCCACAGAAGTATTTTTGTGATGACTGCTTTAAATCTTTGTCAGACAATTCAACATCTCCGTTATCTTGGTGTTGGTATCTATTGAGTGTCTTTTTTTTGAGCTCTTCCTTGTTCTTGGTGTGATGAGCGGTTTTTTAAATTGAATCCAGGACATGTGGGGCATTCTGTTAGGAGACTCTGATCTTATTAAACCTTCGTTGTCTCTGGCTTCCTCTGATACTACTTTGGCAGGGAAGAAGCGGGGACCACCTCATCATTGCCAAGTCGGGGTCGAAACACTGGTTTCCCATTTGGCCTTTGTTGACACCCAGGGTGGGACTCCTCTTTACTGTTGGGTGTGGGTGGGAGTTTGGCTCTGCGCTAGGCCAATAGGGATGGTACCTCTCTGGGTGGGCAGAACAGGCGTCTTCATTATTGCTCCTCTCACAGCCTCACTGACTTGATGGTGGAGATGTGAGAGGGCCTTGGGGAAAATCCTGACACCCCATTAGGCCTCCTTTGACACTCTCCCAGGGGGCATGAGGAGGGGTGCCCCATCCTTGCCAGATGGCTCTCTGCTGATCTCCACTGATAGCACAGGAGGAGGTCTCACTACCTCCCTGGGATGAAGAGATGAACGTCCTGGCTCTCTGTTTTGCCTTTTCTGACACCATCCTGGCAGAGAGACTGGGGCTTCTGGTGAAAGCCACACAAGGGTGGATATCTAGGCTCCCCACTGGCAGGGGTAGAAGTGGGACCACAGATCTGCTGCAGTGTTTGGCTGGAGAAGAGCGGTTACTGTCGAAGAGGTTTCTGTCTTGCTAGGCTGCTCCTTTGACTGGAGAGAGCAGGCATCTGCTGGGGCTTCTTTTGCCCACATTCACTGGCATTTCCAAGTTGCCAGTTTCTTCAGCTACACGTCTGGGATACGTGAGGCAAAAAAAAAGAAAAAAATGCAGGCAACTCACCACCATACTGTTCCTTGGATTCCAAGGTCCCTGGTCAGTCTGCTTTCCCCTCTCCACCTCTCAGGGCCTTTCTGTGTTTGGTTTATAGACTGTACAGGGTTTTCAGTTGTACTCAGCCGGAGGAACAGGGGAAGGTACATCTACCTATTCCACCTTCTGGAACCAGACTGCCAGGGTTTAAAATCCCAGCCCTTACACTTAATAAATGTGTTGTAGTTTGGGAAATTACTTAATCTCTCTGTGCCTAAACTTCCCCACTGTAAATGCCAATAATAACAGCTTCTTCTTCACAGGGTTACTGTGAGAATTAAAATAGTTACTATATCTGAAACACTTGGACAATTGCCCGGCACAAAATAAGCTCTATTTAAGTATTAGATATTACGCTTTTAAGCTAAAGTACTTCATTTTTCTCCTCAAAACACCTCATGACATAAGTAGTAAAGCATCGTTATCGCCATTTATAAATAAAGAAACAGAAGTTCTGAGGCATCGTATGACTCAGAACATGGTACTCTGTAGTGAGTCAATGAATACTCACTAACTTTGAAAGAAAAGGTCACAGACAAGCAGAGCTGCCCCTATTTCGATATTTGGGGGTCCCAGGCTTTTTTTTTTGCAAGACCCTAACTAAATACTGTGATTAACAAATATTTTATAAAATGTGTGGGCCCCTGGAAAGTATAGTGATTTATTGATGAAGATTCAGAACAGTGGGTAGAAAGAGGTGGAAGAGATACTTTGATGTGTATTTATTGTCCAGTCCTGGCAAATGTCCAAGGGCCATCTTTTTCTGTTTAGGTCCAGGATTCATCTCTTCGTGTTCTTTATCATTGAATGTGCCACTCTCGGATAATTTCATATTTTCCACCCCCCACAAAGGAGTAGCGTGCTATCATTACTCACAATGTCGTGACTCTGTGAAACAAGTTTATATTGAAGCCTTGCAGATCTCCTCATCTCTGCATTTATTTAATGCCGGTTGTATCGTTTATGTATGACACTAGATCATCCATCGTGTGGCCTGTGAGTATCCGTTTCCAAGGACTCTCTCAAAAGTAATGACTGAGCTTCATTGATGATAAGCACAAATGCATGTCTCACCCAGAGGATGCCAGAGAATGTGAATAATAATCCGTCTGGGGGTCATATAAAGTTTACAGTTTGGAATTTTTTTTTTAAACTAATGTTGAATTGTACAGTAGAGTTTGGAATTTTATAGGCTAGAGGTAGAGCAACTTGTCTTCCAACTCTGTCTTCTCTTTCACTGCATTCCCAGAACGTGATCTCTTTCCCTGTTGACCACACCCCTACTTCCACCCATCCCCACCAGCCAGGACTGTAGGAGTCTGTGGGCAGAATTAGTAAAACCAGCACATTCTGCAAGAGATATTCTTCCATTACCCCAGGGGAGCATGAAGTCATCATATCCACTGAGGGCAAAGGAGAATCCGGATCAGAAGGGCCCATCAGCGTGCTAAAGCAATGGTCTGAAAGCCCTTGGAGGAGATAGGCTTGACCACCGCTGCGGACTGCCCAACTGGGCAAGGAACTTACAGAGGCGTGGGGTAACCCCTGGGTGCCAGCAGTGAAGGGTTTACAGGGTAAGGGATGCCCGCAGCCTCCCGCTGCCCTTGGGTGTTGATGAGAGGAGGCCACAGAACAGGGACAGGCAAGTGACGATGCTGCATGAGCTCAAGTCCAAAGCTGGGGATGGGGGGTGTTCTGTCTTGTCATCCCAGAATTCTGAGTAGCTGTGTCCAGTGTGAGTGAGTCACCTCAAATCAGAGTGTCAGACCCTTTCGGTGGTCACAATCTCATTAAAAAAATACTGGCCAGTAGAAATTTGTACAGAAAAAAATACTGCGCTGTACAGCTCACAAGCCCGCCCTCTTGGAAGCAGTCCAGGTCACAGGCCGGGACTATGACCCCAAGAGCATGAGTCCTGGAGCTTTTTGGGACTAGTAGAGACTTCACCTGCAGGGTCAAGGGTCAAAGAGTGCCTCGGAGGATGGAAATAGGAACCAAGACTCACAGGGCTTTGTCCAGGTTGGGGGTGTTCCACCCAGGTGGCACTGCCAGCCCTGGTGGGTCCCAGGCACCCCAAGAAACTTTTTAAAAATTAAGGAAAGCACTGAACTCCTGAGATGGGCCCAGGGCAGCAGCCTACTTCCCCAGGTCTACAGGTCTTCCTGAAGATGAACCTTTCCATGCTTCTGTCAATCCCAAGACCAGCAGCCTGTGTGACGAGGGGGCTCACCTTGTTTAGTTCTTTGAAAAGAACAATTATTGTGAACTAGTTCACAGGACAACCTACCAAAAAAAAAAAAGGCATTCCTTTTTTTTTCCATGTTAATAAGTGTTAAACAGCAAATAAGTTTTTCTTTTTTTCCTCGTGTGGGCACTTCCCATTATACCTGGCATTTTGAGCCACATACACGTGCTGGATTCTGCAAAAACTGAGAGGTAGAGGCTAGAGGGTGAGGAGGGGAGAGACATTTTATGCGTCATGAAAATATAAATTTTTAAAAATCGCTAAAAATATCTCACTAAATTATATCATTGGTAGCATCCATTAAAATATCCCATCAAAAATATCACTGATAGGATCCATGATTTGTTATTAAATCTCCTTGCTCACTAGTTGGTTGTCTCTCTGTCGCCATCACCTCCACTGCTCAGACTACGACCACCCGTACTTCTTAGTTTCACTCCAAAGAATGTTGTCAATATGCGAATTTCTGGTTACCCTGAAATCGGATAAAGCAATGGGCATGCCGGTAAATACAGAACAAAGTATTCGTTTTTAGCTTAAAACAATCTTTGAAGGCCTTGGTTGACCAGTAACTGGCCTTTACTCCTATTCGCCTTTGTTTTCCTTTCTAAATAGACTGTGCTGGGGCTTCCCCCATTTAGAAACGAGAATTCCTAACTCTTACGGCAGTTCAGCCACAGTTTCTACCACTAACCTCACAATATACAGACAGGACTGGTATTTATATAATAGAAATAAACTCTTATAAACTAATGTTTACTGTGAGCCCCCTGCTCTGCTGGGTGGTTCGCTCCTGTTATTGCATTTAATCAATTGAGCAACTAATGTTTATCCACTATTTGGTGTTTCTTTTAAATGCAGTGGGTCTCAAATGTCAGTGGACACTGGTATCACCAGGAGAGGACGTGTTAAGACACAGACGACTGGACCCACTCCCAGAGTTTCTGATTGAACAGGCGGGGAGTGAAGGGTGAGAATTTGCATTTCTAACAAATTCCCTGATGCTGCTGTTCTAGGGACCACAATTTGAGAATCCCTGGCAGAGTAGTTAAAAACAGTGACTTTGTTATCACACTGATCTGGATTTGAGTCCTTTAACTTTTTTTTTTTTTTTTTGGTTGTGTAGCATGGCTTGTAGGATCTTAGTTCCCCGACCAGGGATAGAACCCCAGCCCTGGGCAGTGAAAGCACAGAGCCCTAACAACTGGACTGCCAGGGAATTCCCGAGTCCTTTAACTTGAGTAAGTTATATAACCTCTTTTGGCACAGTTTCCTCATCTGTAAAATTATACCTTCATCATTAGACTATTCGAGGGATTAAATGAGATAATATACATGTAGTGTTTAGCATGGTGTCTTGTATGAGTTAGAGCTCAGTAAATGTTAGCTGTTACCATTGTAGCAGTTACTACGGTACTACTGTCATTACTAAAGTTAGAAAATGACTGATTTCAAAATAATTTCTAAATTGTTAATGCTATCCCTTCTCTAAAGTGAAGATGATCTCCAACAGCTAATATGCTATGACATGATCATGTGATTGATAACTAAGACTGTAAGGAAGGATATATTAATGGATTTTTCATATTATCGTAGAGATACTATCTCTATCATTAGAGATAAAATTTCATATTATCATTGTAACTAAGAAAAATATGCAAAATGAGTGTCTTCTTTAATAAGGAACATAACCCTGAAAAAAATCTCTAGGGAAAAGAGCTGTAATTAAGTTAATTTATTAGCTTCATAAACTTTATTGAATATGTTATTATTGGCTATCTAAAGAAAAGGATACTTCCATTCAGTGGTTAAACACACACACACACACACACACACACACACACACACACACACACACCCCAAAACAAACAAAAATGTCAAGAACCTTCACAAAAAATTGCTTAATCTTAAATAATACTTGAGAAGACTTAGCATGTACTTAGACCATAGAAAATTCCAGTAACTTATTCAAGTGAAATTACCCTGCTACTAGTCTGCACAATTTTAGAGTCCCAGAGATGGCAGAGTATATAAGTTGGAAAGATATTCGTCATCTATTCGTCAAATACCACCCTAGCACTGCCATCGGTTGTGTGACTCTGGATAACCAGAGGCTCATCCCGGACTCTTTCCATCACCCGCATCCAGATTCTTCTCTATTTGAATGCAGAGCCACTAAGAAGTACAACAAATAAGCGAACACCAAAGATTTCATCCAAATCATTTAAAACGAGTATGGTAAACATTCACATTACAGAAATGTCACATTCAATGTTGGCTTTGAATGATCTAATATTAAGGGTGATGTAAAAAATTAATAAATGTCACTTGGCTTCTTTGGTTTGAAAGTCTGTTGGGCATATAAGTAGAAGCAACATTTATCATCTGGTGCCTTTGACCATGTAGCCCAGGGATGAGGAAACTATAGCCCTCTACCCTGTTTCACAAATAAAGTTTTATTGCAACACAACCATGCTCATTCTCTTACCTATTGTCTAAGGCTGCTTTCAGGCTACAATGGCTGCAACAGAGACCATGAGACCTGCAACACCCAACATAGTTACTCTTTAGTCCTTTATAGAAAGGTTGCCCATCTCTGCTGTGGACTGTTAGTTGGGATACTTTGGAGAATAATCTAGCAAGAAAAAAAAATGTAATCTCCATCCTTAAAATATCTGCCCAGAGAGATCATTTGTCTTCCATAACATAGTTTCCTACTACAATAACCATCCATTAGTCTTACAGTTGGTTTCCCCTTAACCTCAGGCCGTTCACCAGCTCTTCCAAATACTTAACGTCATCAGAGTGACACATCCACCAGCCATGGGCAACATCCTACTCCGGGCCAGAGGTTGTCCTCAGTTTTGCATTATTCTTGCTTCATTTAAAGAGCCAGACCTAATTTTATTAAGGTTAAGGAAATCCCAGAACCTCATCAATGGCTAAAGAAATAACCTCTGTCTGGGAGCCACAGTTATTCCAGAAGTAGTACTTCACTTAACGCACCTATGAGCCTATTTTATTGTACGAGAACATGGTACTGGCCTGTGTTTTAAAATAGATTTCTATTTCTTTAACTAGTGTCTTTACAAGTACTTGAGGTACAATTTCTATGATTTTTCCAGAAAAAAACTTGACACACATTAGCTAGGTGAACGTTGCATTAACAAAGCAAGTAAGTAAGTATCATGGTGGGAAGAGCATGTCCTTTGGGGTCAGAGGGACTGAGTTCAACTCTCAGGCCTTCCTCCTCCTACTAGTGTGTGACAACCCTCCAAACCTCAGTTTCCTATCCTTAGTATAGAGATAATACCTACATCATACATACATAGGATTGTACTAATGATTTTAAATAATGCATGTAAAATGCACAGTCAGAGCTAGGCACACAGCAGGTTTACAAGTGGTAATTTGGTGAATGGGAGTTAAGTGGGTGCTATGGTCTGAAAGTTTGTGTCCCCTCACCCTCCAAATTCATATGTTGAAATCCTAATGTCCTATGTGACTGTACTGGGAAGTGCTTTGGTCGTGAAGGGGGAGCCTTCAGGAATGGAGTGAATGTACTTATAAAAGAGAGTCCTCAGAGGTCTGTGGCCCCTTCCCCCATGTCAGGGAGAAGACTGCAATCAGGAAGACGCCTCACCCTACCATGCCGGCACTTGATCTCAGACTTCCAGCCTCCAGAACTGTGAGAAATAAAATTCTGTTGTTTATAAACCACCCAGTCTGTGGTATTTTGTTATAGTATCTCAAATGAACTAAGACAGTGGACATAGTCATTTTTCTTTTCAAATTTCTTTTTGATTTAATTAGATTTTCCTAGAGGTGAATGAGACGCTTAAAAGCAGTGACACTTACATTTATTCAGGTAAACTTTAACAAATCTAGGAAGCTATACCTTTACTGTAAACAGTAGTTTCAAAACACAGTTTCTAGCTTAAACTAGAAAGAGGATATGGAGATAAGGGAACCCTTTGGTTTCGAGGGTGCCCAGGCACAACCCTGGTGTCAAGGATGTTCCTCCGCCCCTTTCCTCACTCCTGCAGTGCTTCACAGATGCTTGCCTTTGGAAACATAGCTTCCAGGGAATGGGTATTTGCATGACTCCTTGCAAATCGTCCATCCCAACAGGAAAGACAATAGCCATCCTTGCAAATATGATACACAGCTGTGTACTGCATTCAGCCCTTTGTGGGGAGTGGTGCCAGTAAAGCACAGGCTGCAAGCTCAGAGGTCTGAACTGCAGACCCACTTCTGCAATTTAGCAACCGTGTGACTTCAGACAAGGCACTCAGTGGTTCTGAATCCCAGCCGCCTTTACCGAGGTAAAGGAGATCTCTGTGGTCCTTTCAGAGCGATAAAGTCTTCTCCATCAGTGAAATGTAGCATATGCATGGACTCTACTTTTTTTTTAAAATAAATTTATTTATTTATTTTTGACTGCTTTGGGTTCTCGTTGTTGCGCGCGGGCTTTCTCTAGTTGCAGCGAGTGGGGGCTACTCTTCGTTGTGGTGTGCGGGCTTCTCATTACGGTGGCTTCTCTTGTTGCAGAGCATGGGCTCCAGGCGCGTGGTCTTCAGCAGTTGTGGCGCGCGGGCTCAGTAGTCGTGGCTCGTGGGCCCTAGAGCGCAGGCTCAGTAGTTGTGGCCCACGGGCTTAGTTGCTCTGCAGCATGTGGGATCTTCCTGGACCAGGGCTCGAACCCGTGTCCCCTGCATTGGCAGGCAGATTCTTAACCACTGAGCCACCAGGGAAGTCCCATATGCATGGACTTTACTGGAACAGGTGACTGACTGTGCTAACCTAAAATATTTGCTCCCTCTGATTTGGGACAAGTTTCTCAGACATTTATACCCTAAAGAATCCCACATTTGCTATTTTCTGAGAAGCTAAAATTGGGCCCTTGCAATTATCTGGTTTTCAGACATAGTAAACACAATAAATTAGTAGTCCCCAGCTGGCTTGCACTGGCCATCTCCTTTTACATAGACTTTACATAGACTTTACATAGACTTTACATAGTCTATGTAAAGACTCATAAACAGTCACTCAGTCACCCATTCTAGAACCTTGTTAGAGGTTGGTGTCAGTCTAATTGGTTTGCTCTTTACAGAAATCACTTTTATCCCCTCTTTGAAAACTAGGACTATATTGACCAATCTCTGGTCATTTGGGTCATTGCTTATGTGCTCTCAGCTGTGTACTGCTCTGGATTGTAAAGGGCTTGCGTCCTGCCAACTGTGCTTTCCAGGATTCAGGCAATGGGGGGCAGTGAGGGGAACCTGGCAGGTAAGAAGAAGGGAGAAGTGACTCTCTTCCCTTCTTGGGTGTCAGTTTGGGATGCCAAGTGGAAGCAGCTACAGCAGCAGTGTCAACAGCATGGGTGATGGGGTGGTGACCTCAGCTGTGGCAGTGGACTTGCACGGCTCAGCAGGCCAGCTCTGGAGTTTCTGCTCCTGACGCCCGAGTAACAGTGGCATTGGTTCAGAGAGAAATTGATTTCCTGTGGTTACTAATCTTTCAGTAAACGAATTCTTTTTTCTTGCTCCTCCAGCCTTACCAATATCCTCGTAACCAATTTTTGTGTTAAGTTTCCTCTGTTTGAAATATCTCAATGATTTCTCTTTTCCTAAATGAACCCTAACTAATACTATATACAAATTTTCAGAGCTTGAATCCTTAAACTAATTTAGAGTTGCTCTATCATCTTTATTTTGAAAACTGGAGCTTTAAAAATCTGGATGCAACCCACTGCTCATTTCATAGAATCAAACCAACAGAATGTAAGGGGGAGAAAAGTGCTCTTATCAAACTCCAATAAACTTCAAGAAAGGATCTAAATTAGTTAATGTATTGAAAAGTGTTCATAATAGCGGCTCATCATTTGTTGTTTGACAATGTACTGGTTATGAAAATATTTTACCATGACAATACTCATTGTGATGAAATTTGTTCTACAAACAACTTTCTTTAGAGTCTTTTTTTTTTTTTTAATCTTAGGATTATACAGAACTACCTGATAAAAATAGGCACTATAATTCCTGGGCTTTTAGTTTCAAAATCTGTTTTCCCATCTGTTATCCAAAGTCTAGATCTGCACAACCAAAGCAAAATGGAAGATTGTGTAATTATCCTTTGACTCAGAGACAAATAAGAATATCAGAGTAGGGAAGGGACATCTGTGCTCATTTGATTTAACACCTGGTCCAATGTATGATTCCTTTGAAATATCTAATAACCATAGAGTGGATATTTATGCTATATTTGAATACCCTCAGTGATGAGTAAGTCATTACCTTTCCAAGCAACCCATTCATTTCCTGGAGAGCTTGGATTTCCAGAAATGTGTGCCTTTTATTGAGCCTAAGAGCAGGCATGACAGTAGCTTCTACTAATGGGTGCTAGTTATTCCACTGAGGTTTATAAAGAATAACTAGATTCTCTATTCTACTTAAAAGCTCTTTTAACCAATGTAAAAAGAGACACGATGTCTCTTTATGGAAACACTCTTTATGGAAACACTTTCAGCATCTCAGAGGCAGGCCCAGTGACCTGGGCAAGTTCTCAGTGTCAGGAGGATCCTATGACTACAAACTGAAGGCTTACCTCTTCTCTGGAAACAATGAGCTTGAAAACAAAACAGGTTTTCGTTAAACGTCTGTACAGGTTCCTTCAAAGGCACAGCTCTACCCCTTCCAGAAGAGGTCTCAGTCAGAAGTGAGGTCACCATCAGATACTCTATCTCTAAGGACCCTCCCTCTACCCAGAAACATGAGGACCCTGCAAAACCAAGAAAAACATACTTCTTTGAGAATGTGACTCAGAAATATTTATTCAAAATACGTCTTGCACATCATTGTGCAAGTGTGATGTTGCTTGCACATCAGAGCATCAGAGTGGCATCAGAGCAAGATGGAGATGAAAGAAAGAGAAATGGCAAGAAGTAATTTTTAGGAATTAGATATGGACTTAATTTTAAATGGTTTTGTACGCCATGCCTAAAAGCTTGAATGTTATCCTACAACAAAAAGAATCCACTAGAGAATATTAAGTATGATTGTAGAAAGATTTCACTGGTGGTGGGTGGAACATGAATTGGTGGGAGACAAGATTGGTGGTAGGGCAAGTAGTCAGGCTATAATTCAGGAAATAAAGGATAAATCTGTGGATGATATGGTGTCAGTGGAGCTGCACAGTCAAAGGGATAGAATTGACAGGATTGGATGTGGAGGGTAAGAGAGAGGAACGAATAGACCATGATTCTCAGGTTTCTGGTTTGGGCAACTGGGTAGATGATGAAGCCATTCACAAAAGAAAGCATGGTAAGAGGAATGGTAAATTTAGGTTATAGGGGGTTGATGAATTCTCTTTGGGACATGGAATAAGGACTCTTCTGGTTACAGATAGCTGACTTAATATATGCATTTACCTCTGCTTCCTCCAAAATCTCACTAAATGACAGTAAGGGAAATTTTTAATCACTTACCCCTCCCCAAATACAATTTAGAAGCTGGAAAACATGGAGACAGTCACAAAGAGATGGAAAAACAGGTTGTATACGAAAGAATAAGAGTAAGAATAGCTTTGGACTTTTCAACAACGGTGGAAATTAGAAGTTAATGAAACAATGTTTTCATAATTTGAGAGAAAATTATTTCTTTTTTAAAATTAATTAATTAATTTTTAGCTGCGTTGGGTCTTTGTTGCTACGCACAGTCTTTCTCTAGTTGCGGCGAGTGGGGGCTACCCTTTGTTGCGGTGCGTGGGCTTCTCGTTGCGGTGGATTCTCTTCCTGTGGAGCATGGGCTCTAGGTGTGCGGGCTTCAGTAGTTGTGGCTTCTCTAGTTGTGGCTCGCAGGCTCTAGAGCGCAGGCTCAGTAGTTGTGGCTCATGGGCTTATGTGCTCTGCGGTATGTGGGATCTTCCTGGACCAGGGCTCGAACCCGTGTCCCCTGCATTGGCAGCTGGATTTTTAACCACTGCGCCACCAGGGAAGTCCCTGAGAGAAAATTATTTCTGATCTAGAATTCCATACACAGTAAAACTCTTAGGTGGGAAGGTAAGCTAAGGACATTTTCAGACACACAAGTCCTCAAACATTTCCTTTTCATGGTTACTGCTGGAGCAATAGCAAAATGAGGGAGTATGTGAAGAAAGGGAACAGCATATCCAGGAAACGGGGGAGCCAAGTCAAAAAAGAGGAGAAGGGAATCCCCAGGATGGTGATGGGAGACCCAGGATGCTGACTGAGCAGCAGGCTCAGAGAGTAACCTGAACAGATGGTGTAGGACAGAAGACTTGGGGAGAAGGGACTCCAAGAAGTGGAAATTGATGTGTCTGACCATATGGAAAGAACATTTACATTTCTGGGAAAGAGACTGGGGTCAAACTCATGATAAATGTGGACATAACTAAGCAACTTTTAGAAAAAGAGTATTAACTCTAGGGAAAGCAAAAGGATCTGAAGGAAAAAGTAATCATGATATATCACATGGACCACTTGTGAATAGTGACACTTCTTAATAATGAAAACACTGAATACTGATCTAACCATAAAATAATTTATTCTTTTGGGAGATAGGGAAACAGGAAGTGTACACATGTATGCAATGTGATGGATTTAATGTGGTCCCAGTGGTCTCTTACTGTGTCTTCATTTCTTTTCATTCTATTTTCTTTATTCTGTTCTGCAACAGTGATTTCCACCATTCTGTCTTCCAGGTCACTTATCCGTTCTTCTGCCTCAGTTATTCTGCTTTTGATTCCCTCTACTGTAGTTTTCATTTCAGTTATTGTACTGTTCATCTCTGTTTCTTTGTTCTTTAATTCTTCTAGGTCTTTGTTAAACATTTCTTGCATCTTCTCGATCTTTGCCTCCATTCTTTTTCCGAGGCCCTGGATCATCTTCACTATCATTATTCTGAATTCTTTTTCTGGAACGTTGCCTATCTCCACTTCATTTAGTTGTTTTTCTGTTCCTTCATCTGGGACATAGTCCTCTGCCTTTTCATTTTTTCTGTCTTTCTGTGAATGTGGTTTTCATTCCACAGGCTGCAGAATTGTAATTCTTCTTGCTTCTGCTGTCTGCCCTCTGGGGGATGAGGCTATCTAAGAGGCTTGTGCAAGCTTCCTGATGGAAGGGCCTGGTGGTGAGTAGAGCTGGGTGTTGCTCTGGTGGGCAGAGCTCAGTAAAACTGTAATCCACTTGTCTGCTGATGGGTGTGGCTGAGTTCCCTCCCTGTTGGTTGTCCTAAGGTGACCCAGAACTGGAGGCTAAAGGCTCTTTGGTGGGGCTAATGGCAGACTCCAGGAGGGCTCACACCAAGGAGTACTTCCCAGAACTTCTGCTGCCAGTGTCCTTGTCCCCACCGTGAGCCACAGTCACCCCCCACCTCTGCAGGAGAACCTCCAACACTAGCAGGTAGGTCTGGTTCAGTCTCCTATGGGGTCACTGCTCCTTCCCCCTGGGTCCTGATGTGCACACTACACTACTTTGTGTGTGCCCTCCAACAGTGGAGTCTCTGTTTCCCCCAGTCCTGTCAAAGTCCTGTAATCAAATCCGTCTAGCCTTCAAAGTCTGATTCTCTGGAATTCCCCCTCCCATTACTGGACCCCCAGGTTGGGAAGCCTGACATGGGGCTCAGAACCTTCACTCCAGAGGGTGGACTTCTGTGATATAATTGTTCTCTAGTTTGTGAGTCACCCACCCAGTGGTTACGGGGTTTGATTTTATTGTGATTGCGCCCCTCCTACCATCTCATTGTGGCTTCTCCTTTGTCTTTGGATGTAGAGAATCTTTTATGGTGAGTTCCAGTGTCTTCCTGTCAATGACTGTTCAGCAGTTAGCTGTGATTCCGGTACTCTCACAAGAGGCACATATATTCTTTAAAAAACTGAAAGAACTGAACATGATTGCTTGGAGAGTAGAAAATGTGGAAAGGAATGAAAAAGCAGTTGCAGAGCCTTTGGGCTCTCTATGCACACGTATAAATTTGATATTAAAAATTTTTAATTAAAAAAAGAATGATAGGGCTTCCCTGGTGGCGCAGTGGTTGAGAGTCCACCTGCCGATGCAGGGGACACGGGTTCGTGTCCCGGTCCGGGAAGATCCCACATGCCGCGGAGCGGCTGGGCCCGTGAGCCATGGCCGCTGAGCCTGCGCGTCCGGAGCCTGTGCTCCGCAACGGGAGAGGCCACAGCAGTGAGAGGCCCGCGTACTGCAAAAAAAAAAAAAAAAAAAAAAAAAAAAAAGAATGATAGTACAAAGTGAAGATGAAGTATAGAGTAGCACTGTCTAATAGAACTTTCTTCAATGACGGAAAGTACATCAATATGGAAGTTACTTGAAATGTGACTAGTGTGACTGAGAACTAAACTTTACATTTTATTAAGTTCTAATTAATTATGCCTAGTGGCTGCCATATGAGACACTGCAGCCGTACATAATGGCCTGCTCCTAACTAGGAACAACTTTATTTCATTGACTCTTCCTTCTCCTGCTTCATCCTTTTTTCTGTCTCTCCTGGATCATTCCCACCAGCCACGCCAACATATCACTTATCTACCTTTTTAAAAAATGCTGCTTTGACCCCCATCCCTCGTGACTATCCATCCCACTTCATTTTTCCCTTTATAGCAAAACACTTCTAAGGAGGTCTCCCTACCTGCACTGTCTTACACAGCAGTCACTAGCCACACGTGGCTATTTAAACTTAAATTAATTAAAATTCAATAAAATGTAAAATTCAGTTCCTGGTTGCATGCTGCGCTTCAAGCGCTTAATAGCCACGTGTGGCTAGTGGCTACTGCATTGAACAGAGACAGAGACGGGACATTTCTGTCATCGCAGAAATCTCTATAGGATCGTACTGGAGTGGGGCAGAGGGTGCAGAGTAAATGCACACAGTTGCTGGTTATTTGGCAGATCTGCTGCCGGCTGGATAAGACCATTGTCTTCTGGCTATTTTGTGTCTCAGCGGAAAAGGAAGTGAGGTCATCAACTGAGAGTGAGAAAGGAGAGGGGATGTTGCTGGGGTGAGAAGAAAGCAGATGGTAGGAAAGAACATTTCCAGAGAGCAGGAGAGTAAATTGATAACAGAAATAAAGAGTAGCTTCTTCCAAGAAAAACTGGAGTCATTATATTTCATTTTAATATTATTGTTCTTCAATGTCGTTACTAAAGAGGTAATCCTGAAAATTGGCCAGTGTTGATGCGGACGGAGGCATGAGCCAATTTCCCAGCTACTCTTCTTCCCTCATAATGACTTTGAAATCTGACCATGCTGAGAAATCTCATTGCCGTGGCTGTGACCACAACCATAACCTATACAGCAGGAAGGAAGGGGAGGTCCCTTCCTGGAGATGTTTTGCTGTGTTAAGGTTTGGGAACTTCCTCAGTCAAGTTTGTTTTGATTTTAAGAAATAAGAACCAATTCAATCAAACTTAGAGAAGAAAAGGAGATGAACTAAGATACAGGGGTGTCTTCTGGAACCCTCAGGAATGCAGCTGGTCCTCAGAGGGACTTGAACCAGGGGTAGCCAGGGGGACTAGAAAGCTCCCAGAGACTCAAGCAGAAGCATATTTCTCTCTCTCTCTCTCTTTCCCTTCTCCCCCTATAAATATGGTTTCTTATCTCTGCTTCTGCACAAGAACCATTTTTATTTCTTTTCTTTAAAAAAAGATCTCTACAGAATTGTCGGCAACTTGATGCATGAGAGGTGGCCATCCCATAATCCCCTTAGTTCTTATTACCACGGAACAAGAAAACATCTCAGACTAATATGCACAGGGCAGTCCCAGCCTCAAACATCCAATTGAACGTGATGAGTCAAATTTAAGACAACAGCCTTACACTGGTTCAAGCAACTCTGACAGGTGACAGGGCCACGGGTACAGATTTGACTTCTGGGACCCATTTCCAGGGTGTGGGGCAGTCCCAGAGCTTCTGGCCAACTTGACTTCCTCTGAGAAGTCCTTCTGTTCTTCTCAGTCACACCTGAAGTGGGTATTGTGGGTGTTGCCTTGCCACAGAGCTACTTCCTGCCCCAGAATGGAGGTTGGGGCCTCAGGCTTTTTAGACCAGGCTCATGGCTTCTTTGTCACTACTTCACAACTCTCTCAAACATACAGTGGACCCAGTCCATCTGCTTCCAGACATTTCCATGAGCGAGGAACCATATTCAGTATTCTCTTTGAGGGACTTTGATATGAGCTTTATGCCTTTACTTTTTTGTCGCCAACCTATTCCAACTCTTTCTGTCTCTCTCTGTCTCTTTGTCTGTCTCTTTCTCTCCTTCAATATTTTGCCAAATACAACCAGTGGCAACCACATATAGAACTAAGGTTCTGTTTTCTGACATCTTCCCCTGAATTACAAGTTCAATAGGTAAACGATCTGCCTTCAAGGTAATCACAAGTAACACCTTTACCAAATGTTTTGCCTTCTTCCCATTGTTTCCTCATTGTTACCACTGTTTGCTAAGCCAATATTTTAAGGTTTCTTTTTTCAGCAGCATATCACTTTTGGTACCAATTTTTGTATTGGTCAGGGTAGGGGTTTTTTGTTTGTTTTATTGCAGTAGCAATTTACCCCAAGAGTCTCAGTGACCTTAATACAATAAAGGTTATTTCATATGCACACCAGGTCTGATGTGAGCCAGGTGAGTCTCCAGAGCACCTGCCTCCCATGAAGTGACTCAGTTATTGAGAAGGTGTCTGTCTTGGGCTCTGTCACCTCAATTCATGGCCTCAGCAATTGACCGACAAGGGAAGAGGTCACACAGAAAATTCACATCAGCTTTTCCCATTGGCCAGAAGCAGTCTTATAGCCCCACCTGACTACAATAGGGCTGGAAATTCAAGGGAGAATATGGATAATTTTTGAGCATGAAATCTCTTCCACAGTCTACGGAGGCCTCGTGTTGAGAGAGCAAAGCTATAAGATCAAAATAGCTTGGACAGACAGTGGAGGAACCTATCCTGGAGAGCAGTGCATTGTAGTTTGTATGAGTGAGAAACAAAATTTTGTAGAATTAATCCACTGAGATTTAGAGATTTCACTATTCTTGTGGCATGGTCAATCCTATCCTGATTAATACAGGAACATAAAAGAAGATGGGGTAAATGAAACAACATAGCTTACTTTCCCTGAAGCGACTGTAATTCCTATCCAAGTACTAGTAGGATTTTTTGGAGAATCTGACAAAACGATACAAAGCTAATGTGGAATAATAAAGGAGTGAGAATAGCCAGTTAACTGTAAACAGAAAGATGAGAGAGAACTAATTTTACCCAACAGTAAGACATTTTATAGGTAGAGAAATTACAGGAAATTGAGAAAGACATTACAGAGAAAGTACAGGAAATAACAAAGATGTTAGTGGAGAAGAGAGATCCCACAGATAGACTCAAATACATTTGAGAATTTAGAATATAAATATGCTGGTATTTTAGGTCAGTGGGAGAATATGAATAATTCAGAAATGTTGCGACAAACAAGACGTTAGGAAAAAAGTACTGAAGTACCTCACTTCTTACACCCAAATAATATCTCGGTAGATCAATCACTTGATGTAAAACAAATAATATCAACCCTAGAAAAATCATTGGTAATTTTTTTTCATAACTTTGAACTGGGGAAGGTCAAGAGTCATATAAGACAAGATTGACAAATTTACACAAAAGTTAAAACTTCTGCAAGACAAAGAATACCATACACAAAGTCAAGTGATATACCACAGGATAGAAAAAAAATGTTTCAATTTCTATAACAGGAATGGGGTTCATTTCTTTAATATACAAAGTGATCTAAGAATTAGCAAGAAAAAAATGAACAATTCAATGGAAAAATAGTCTAAACGTAGACAGTGTGCAGCAAAGAAAGCAAATAGACAGTAAACATATTAAAAAGTTTTTCCAGCTTTTTAAATAATCAAAGAAATGTAAGTTGAAATAAGATACCATTTTCCACTTACTCAATTGGCAAAAATAAAACTTTGCTCATACTCAAGGGTATGGGAAACATGAACTCTCACAATTGTTAACGGAATGTAAATCGCTACAACTTCTTTGGAAAGCAATTTGGCAATAACTATTAAAATTTTAAAAGCACATTCTCTTTAACTTAGCAATTTCCCTTCTAGGAATTTTTCCCACAGAAACACTTGCACAAGGAGGCAGATATATACAGTACAGAGACAGCGTAATAACATTGCTTGTAATAGTAAAAAACTAGATGAAATTTAAATGCCCATCAAGAGAAGATTAAATAAACTACAGTAGCCCCATAAAATGGAATACTACATAGCTGTTCAGAAGAATCAGTACAGTTATCTGAATTGATAATAAAAAACATCAAAACTAAGTTATTTTAAGTGAAAAAATAAGGTAGAATACAGTATTATAAATGAAAATTCCAAGGATTATATTTTTACACATATATTTACATACATGTACATATATACGTACAAATTTCTGGGGAAAGAGAAATAATAGCTATAATTATGTTCAGCTATAATTATATTATATGTGAGGGTGTAGGTATAGAGGTAAGCTTTTACATTTCACGTTATACCCTACTGTATTGTTACAATTTTTTTAACTTGCGCATTCATTACTTTATTATAAAAAACCAAAAATTTAAACCATTGATTCTTTCATGCAAATATCAATTCTATATTTTCACCTGTTAATCTGGATCTAAAATGATATTAGCAAACACCAAAAAAAAGAAAAAGAAAAGAAATAAAGTTAGATAATCAAAATATGTTACAAATGAGTAAACTAGTCACCAATCATAAAGAAAGAAGAGAGCCACAATGTTCAGGAACTGTCAAGCCCTATTCCACTGCCAGGAAAAAATCCCCAGGTTTAAATCGTAGTCTTTCCAAAAAGAAAATCAAAGATAATTGTAGTAGCTCATATTGACTGAGCAGAGACTAAGTTGGATTCGGTACATGAATTATCTCACTGAATCCTCATAGACTCTGTGCTGTGGGGCACTGCCATCAGCTCCATTCTACCGATGAGGAACCAGAGAGAAATTAAGAGATATCACAAGAGATCCAGGGCTTATGTTTGAAAGCATTTGTAATATGGTTCCACGGGCTTCCATGCTGAGTCCACTCACTCTCTGTGTCCTCAGGAAAGTGACTTAACATTCCCCATCAGTAAAACGAGGAGAGTGATAGCACCTACCTCACAGGGTTGTCGTGGGGAGTAGATGAGCTAACACATGTGATGTGCTTCACTCAGTGCCTAACGCAGAGCAAGTTCTCAATAAATGTCCGCCATTGTGGTTGTTGTGGCAAGGTCTCTTATGATATGGACGCTTTACCTGTCCAATCTGGTACCTTTGCAGGCCCTCCTCCTACCCTCCTTGAACTCATTTTCCATTCCTTCTAAACTCCTTGCCCTTCCCCCACGGCCTCCCAAGGTTTCTGTTTCTCTATTGCCCCCTCTGCTAGAGTGTTCGTTCCCACCTTCCATCCCTTCTTCACCTGGCTGACTCTATCCTTAAGACTCACCTGAGATATCACCTCTTCCAGGAAGCCTTCCTTGACCTCAATTTTCTGGGTTAGGTGCTCCCCTTGAGTTCCAATACCATCCTTTGCTTCCTTCTCTCATTGTATTTGTCAAACTGCAACCTTCTGCCCCCACGCCCTAACCTGTGAGCTCCTGAAGTTAGGTTTTAATTTTTCTTTATCTGCTTTCCTCCAATGCTTGGCACACAACCTGGCAATAACTACTTGCTAAATAAATTAAGGTAACTGAAAAAAGAATGGGCTACTTGTCCTGAGACGTCTGTTGACCATTCCCAGGAGGTTATTCCTTTTGGAAAGTAGGATGTAAGTCAGGCAAACAGAGTTAATCATTCATTCAATTCCTATTATTATTTGCTCCTACTATTGTTCTAGGTGTGGAGGCCACCATAGTAAATAAGACAAAGTGTCCTGCTTTCTGGTGGTGATAGTCTAGTATGAATGGGAAAGACACAGAAAACCAAACAAATAAGTGAACAGATAACTTCAATAGCAATGCATTCAAGAACAAAACTAGAACAAGGTTAAGGGTAGAGAGTGATGGGGGACAGAGGGCTAATTTAGACTGCCCGATCAGGGAAGGTCTCTGTGAAGAGGACCTTTAAGCTGAGACCTGAGTGACAGGAAAGAGCCAATCATGCAAAAGTCAGGGAGCAGAGCAAGTTGAAAGGCCCTGGGTGGGAGCGAGTCTGCATTTTCACGGGCAAGAAAAGGGTCTGGGTGCCTAGAGCTGAGTTTCACCAGATGAGATCAGACAGAGAGAGGTCAAAACAGGATAGGGTAAGGCCTCCCAGGCCACGATAATGTATCTAGATTTTGTTCTGTCCACAACAGGAAGCCACTGAAGGGTTTTCTACACGGCAGGGAGATGATCTGATTTAATATTTTTAGAAGATTACTCTGGCCTCTGTGCAGAGAGCAAGAATAGAAGCTGCATCAGATGATCACTGCAGGTCAATGAGATGATTGGAGTTGGAGATGGAGAAAAGCAGATGGATTGAGGCTGTCTTGGGGAAGAGATGACAGGAATTCCTGATGGAGTATGTGAAGGGCCTCGCTTGGGAGAAGAGGAACCAAGAAGGACACCCAAGTTAGACTGTAGCAGCTGTGTAGATGGTCGTGTCACCCACTAAGGGGGTGATGATTAGAGGAGAAACAGGTCTGAGGGATAGAGGATGCGGAGGAAACAAACGTTCTGTTTGGTGCGTGTTGAGTTGGAGATGCTATGAGACGTCCAAGTAAAGGGCGCGAGCAGCCAGTGGGCGCCACCAGGCCAGAGCTCCAGGCCTGACCATCACCTCACCGGCCAACGAATGTTTAAACAGGGGGTAGAAAGGTACGCTGGGGCCCATGCACGTGGAAGGAGATAGAGGGGGAGGAAGGGAAGGAAGAGGAGAGGAGAGGAGGGAAGGAGAAAAGAATAAGGGTTCAAATCAAGCTCAGACATGCCCAGAGAAAAGAGTGGGAGACATGAGTGATATACCAGGGAAATCCACCCGAAAATCCACCCGGGAGAGAGTGTGCTCTAGAAGCCAAGAGAAGAACATGAGGGGTTGAAGAAAGTGCTGAGGGGTCAAGTCAGACAAAAGCAGCAGGCGCCTGGATTTGGCAAAAGGGAGGCCTTTGATTCCTTGGATTAGAGCCCTTTCAGGGGCCTGACGATGGGGTGAAAAGCTCAAGGTCGGCCAGTTGAGGGGATGAGGACTGAGAGTGCGCAGACGGCGATTCTAGACAACACTTTAAAGAGGTTTCTTTGTGGGAAAAAGAAGCAAGACATGAGCAGGAAGGAGAAGGTCGAGGAAGAGGTTTGGGGCTTTGTATTTAACAGGCGAGCTTCTGTCACCTTTGTGAGTCCATAGAGTTGGAGACAGGGGCTGATGGCCGGAGAAGGGGGGATGGGGAGGGGACCGGAGCACAGATGGAGGGAGAGGGGCCGGGTCACCTACTGTGACCACAGGGCAGGCAGAGCACCTGCCAGAGGCCGGATGGGACAGGTGATCACAGGAACAGTCTGGCAGCTGTTTGCACAGTGAAGTCTGAGAAAATGGTGTCAGAAGGGTATGAGGAGAAGAGGAGGCAGGTGTTGGTGTTTCAGCGGTGAGAAGCTGTGAACAGCTTCCTGTCAAGGGGGTGGTGAACCACCAAGGGGCATGTAGGCAGGTGGCCAGCACTGGGAGAGCCATCCTGATTTGTGGTCATGAGTTACAGTGAGACCAGTTTCTACACTTTCTTCTTGTCACACTTAGCTGCTCGGAATAGCTAATGGTGGATGATACCATGGGAGGACTTTTGACCAAGAGCAAAGATGCTTCAGGGATGTACATCCCTGGTGTCTGAGGGAACAGAGCTGGCCTGAGGCCACACTGTGAAGTAGGAAAGCTTCCTGTAGGAGTGACTACATCTCTGCCAGCGTCCTTTTCTCTTTCCTCTTCTGTAGTAGGATCCAGGGTTTTGAGGGGGTTTTTTTTTTTGACTTGATAAATGAAAGCTAAAGTTTATTCTTTCAAATACACATAGTTCTAGAAATTTTTACATGAAAATAAGAAGAGAAAACACAAATAAACAGTTTTAGGAAAGAGAAAGTATAAATTAGGAAATATGGAAATATTTGTATGTTTATTAATAATAATAAGTACTTGTGGAGCACTTTCTATGTTTCAGGCACTGTTGTTGAAATATACTATGATTAAATAAACTGTTCCTACAATAGAATACCGTGCAACTAGTAAATGAAAAAAGGTAAATCTACACATATGACATCGAATAGAATCCAGTTTTGTTCAGGTGTTCACGTAGCTCCTGGGATTCACGGAAATGGGAAACTGAACTTATCTGCAGCTCCAGGAACGGATGCTGAGGTTCAAACCAACCAGCACATGCCACTCCTCTGATGATGGTTATTAAGAAGTCTGGGGTGGTCATGGGGCCCAAGTTGGGCCAGGTGGAGGGGAAGGACCTGATTCCTGGGTGGATGCCTGTTGTTCCTCAGTCCCACTTAATAAGAGAGAGGAAACCTGAGGCCCCAGCTGTTGGCCACAGTTTCAAGATGAAGCTGATGTTGTGAATAAGCAGCGTGGGGAGGTGGAAATAAGGTGGGACCTCCGTGTCACTGTGAAATCCCTGAATCCACCAGCCTTGAAACCCATCTTACTTCTAACCTGCCTGTTATTTGAGATAATTAATCTCCTTTTTTTTTTGTGTGTGTGGTACACGGGCCTCTCAGTGTTGTGGCCTCTCCCGTTGCGGAGCACAGGCTCCAGACGCGCAGGCTCAGCGGCCATGGCTCACGGGCCCAGCCGCTCCGCGGCATGTGGGATCCTCCCAGACCGGGGTACAAACCCTTGTCCCCTGCATCGGCAGGCGGACTCTCAACCACTGCGCCACCAGGGAAGCCCTCTCCTTATTTTTAAAAACCAGCTTGAGTCCAGGTTTATGTTACTTGTAGCAAAAGCATCCTCCTGGACACAATCGTTTTCGTATTTACAGTGTATCAGAAACCTTCAAAGCTGGGTTGACCGATGTGTGCCTTGCTCTCAGTTAAACATTCTGTCTGATGGCAGAGCGAATGCTTGTGTCCACGGGCAGGACTCAGGGTCACTGGGCCACTTCTGCCCCCACGGTTTAGGTTCACCAAGAGGCAGATATGGTTGTCCACAAACTGGTTTGGCCAGTTGTACTTGTTTTTGTAACTATGTCAAGCAAGGAAATATGACTGAAGAAAAGAATTGTTATTGTGTAAAATCCAAACTGAATTCTTCTAATAAACAGTAACAAGAAAGTATCAGTACCTTAAAAAACAAATCAAAAGCAAAATCTTAGAGTTTGACATGGGCCAGACAAATGTAAACATTTGGGAAATTTTGTTTAATCTAGAAGAATTCTGAACTCAGATTGATTCCCAACTCTTTCTGAGTTCTCTCCCTACTTTCAAGATGTTGGAGCTGGAAACCAGTGACCTTGTGTCAACTTTTACCTTTTAAAAAATCCACACAGGACTCCCATCAGCTGTCACACCCTTAAAGAAGAGGCCTCGTCCCTTCAAAGTATTGTCAAATGAAGTTATATTTTATGTCTCACTTTTTTAAAAAAATGTGTTTTACTTTAGTAAAATATTCAAAGTGATTTCCATTTTTGGTGTTTCCCTGCTTTAACTAACTGCTTTATCTGATTATTCAACTCACTGCCAGAGTGGAGGCTTCTGAAAGGATGTGTCCACTGTCCGCTCTCAGCACCCTCTCCCACGTGGTCAACCTACTGCCCTCAAATTCTCCCCTTTCTCCACCTCTTCAGCATCTGTTTTTACAAAATTATAATTACAATAACAAGAGCACCTTTCATTTTAATAAAAGGTCTCAAAGGATCTGTATTGAAGTGTTAACTGCTATTTCTGCATGAAAAGATTACAGCTTTTTTTTTCTTATTATTATGGTTGTGAATAATAATGATGTGAACTAGTATTGATTTGGTGATGAGAAAATAAGAATAAAAGTTTTTCCCCCAAGAACTAAGAATACCATGGCTTTTTATGAGAATTTACTCTTTACAAAGAACTTTTAGGCCCATTGTTTCAATGGTGCTTCATCATCACCCTATGAAGAAATAATTTATTCCCACTTACAGATGAGGAAACCAAGGTGGAGAGAAGGGAACAGTTTGGCCTCAGATGACAAAACTAGTAAGAAATAGAGCCTGTTTAGGATATAAAGTCCAGAGATAAACACCCACCTATGGTCCCCTATCTATGATAAAGGAGGCAAGAATATACAACGGAGAAATGTCAGTCTCTTCAATAAGTGATGCTGGGAAAACTGGACAGCTACATGTAAAAGAATGAAATCAGAACACTCCCTAACACCATACACAAAAATAAACTCAGAATGGATTAAAGACCTGAATGTAAGGCTGGACACTATAAAACTCTTAGAAGAAAACATAGGTAGGACACTCTTTGACATAAATCACAGCAAGATCTTTTTTGATCCACCTCCCAGAGTAATGAAAATAAAAATAAACAAATGGAATCTAATTGAACTTCAAATCTTTTTCACAGCGAAGGAAACCATAAACAAAACAAAAAGACAACCCACAGAATGGGAGAAAATATTTGCAAATGAAGCAAACAACAAGGAATTAATCTCCAAAACATACAAACAGCTCATGCAGATCAATATCAAAAAAACAAACAACCCAATCCAAAAATGGACAGAAGATTTAAATAGACATTTCTTCAAAGAAGGCATACAGATGGCCAAAAAAGCACATGAACAGATGCTCAACATCACTAATTATTAGAGAAATGCAAATCAAAACTACAGTGAGGTATCACCTCACACCAGTCAGAATAGCCATCATCAAAAAATCTACAAACAATAAATGCTGGAGAGGGTGTGGAGAAAAGGGAACCTTCCTACACTGTTGGTGAGAATGTAAATTAGAACAACCAATATGGAGAACAGTATGGAGGTTCCTTAAAAAACTAAAAATAGAGCTACCATATGATCCTTCAATCCCACTCCTGGACATATATCCAGAGAAAGCCATAATTCGAAAAGATACATGCACCCCAATGTTCATTGCAGCACTTTTTATAATAGCCAGGACACGGAAGCAACCTAAATGTCCATCGACATGGAGATGGATAAAGAAGATGTGATGCATATATACGATGGACTATTACTCAACCATAAAAATGAACAAAATAATGTCATTTGCAGCAACATGGATGGACCTAGAGATTGTCATACTGAGTGAAGTAAGTCAGACAAAGACAAATATATGATATTGCTTATATGTGGAATCTAAAAACATGGTACAAATGAACACTATTTACAAAACAGAAATAGACTCACAGATGTAGAAAACAAATTCATGGACACCAGGGGGGAAGTGGGGGGAAAGGTAAATTGGGAGATTAGGATTGACATATACACACTACCATATATAAAATAGATAACTAATAAGGGCCTACTTACTGTATAGCACAGGGAACTCTTCTCAATGCTCTGTAATGCCCTATATGGGAAAAGAATCTGAAAAAGAGTAGATATATGTATATGTATAGCTAATTCACTTTTCTGTACAGCGGAAAGTAACACAACATTGTAAATCAACTATATTCCAATAAATACTTTAAAAAAAAAGAATGAAAAGAAATAGAGCCTGTTCAGGTGTATGGGTCCCTGATGCCTGCTTCAAATCGTTTTTGCATTCCTCTAAATTACTAAAAATTTAATGAAAACAGAATGATCAAATCTACATGTACTACTTCTGCCAGAATAAGGAAGTATGTTACTATATTTTAGCAATATAAATAGGTGCAGTTTTAAATGGTAGAAGCACAAGTCCAAAAAGGACACTGGAAGGGGGAGGAAGGCCTTCCCAGCAGAGCTGACAACTCCCATACAAGGTCAGCGTCATTTGGGAGATGGCAGCAAACTTTCTTGTCTGACTCCCACTTCAGACGTCAAGATCAGCTTTCCTGGAACATTGAGGCCCTTTGTTTAACCTCTTTAGGCTTTGGCACTATCTCCTAGGAATTGATAATACGTAAATACATGAATACTCTTGTTAGGGTTTCAATGGTAATGTATGTAAAGCCCTTAAAACAGTAGCTAGTAGAGTCTAGTGTCGTTTGCCATCATCATCATCGTCATCACTAGTAATACTGTTAAAAGTAATCTCACTACCACTACTTTCATAGAAGGTAAAGAGCTTGTCGTGTGCCACCTTGGTTGATGGGCATTAGAGCCAGAAGATGATGGATCAGAACGGCACTCTCTAAGGATTCATCTTTTAATTCGCACGCTGAGAATTTGGCCTCTTAGAGTTTGGGGAGCAACCCAAACTCTAAGGAGGTGATAAAGAGCAACCTCTTTATCACCTCCAACAGTTATCTCCTCCAATTTAGCCCCCTAAGTCCAATGAGAAGGAAAAACTAGTCTGTCTGTGGAGGAATGGCATGCTTCCTCAGTTCCTTCCATTCTGGTAGTTGGTCTTGATACCCCACTGCCATAGAAGGTTCCAGGAGGCTGCTACCCTATATATTTCCTTACAGAGAAAACAGAAGACAGCGGTCTCATTCACAGGCGGCCTGAGCAGCCCTAGTGTGAGCCATCAGTCACAGCACTGCCCACAGCCTGTCTGTGGCTGCCCCCCACCCGACCTGCCCCCCATCCTTCTAACCAAATGGCCAAACCCACCACAGGTGGACGTGATTTAGTTTGCAAGCATTTCCTAAAATACATCATTTGCACCGCGACCTTGTAAGGAGTTGTTACTATTCCATTTTGTACTTATAAAAACCAAACAGTCCTTGAAAGCTGACCCTGAAGAAAATCTTCGAAGTTAGCCAAACCCCACCCCTTCCTTTTTTTTAGATGAGGATGTTGAAAGGTTAAATGGCTATTCAAAATCACAGTGACACTGGTGACAAGAGGGACTTGATCTGCTATGGCACTAAGCACTTTACTTATATCATCTCATCTTGTTCTCAGAACAATCTTACGAGGTAGGACTCAGCAGAAGAGGAAACGGAGAAGGTAGGAGTCAAAGCCAGGTTTTTTGATGCAAGCGCAGTGCAGGCTTTGCTGCCCAGCATGCTCCCCCCAGGGGGGCCCTCTCCACCCCTGACATCAGGGCATCCAGATGGGGCACGGACATGCTCCGAGCTGGGGAGAGAGAAAGGGGCAAGGCCTGCTGCAGAGCAGGAAGGTGTCTGGAAAAGGCACAGCACTGGGAAAGTGGGTGAGTCGCAGGGAAGCTTGGCTAAAGATGATGCTTGGAGACGGGTACCAGTAAAACAGGCAAAACCAACACTGCAACTCTTCACTCCAACGACCCCAGGAGTCCTCTTAGCAGGGATGAAATAATATTTATATTTTAAGGCAGGACAAGAAAAATTAAACATAAAATTCTCTCTGTGTCTGTTCGGGGCTCCACCCTCCCTCCTTAATGTGCAGTGTGCATCTGCATTACACATTAACCTGATCTCCTCAAAGATAGGAGTGTCTGTTTAACCATAAAGATCTTTTTATTTTCCCCTTAAAGATCTTTTTTTCTCCCCTTAAAGATATTTTCCCCCCATTCTTCTGAAGCTAGCAATGTAACTTCTTAAAAGAATAGCATTCTTGGACTTCCCTGATGGCACAGTGGTTAAGAATCCACCTGCCAATGCAGGGGACACAGGTTCAAGCCCTGGTCCGGGAAGATCCCACATGCCGCGGAGCAACTAAGCCTGTGGGCCACAGCTACTGAGCCTGTGCTCTAGAGCATGAGAGCCACAGCTACTGAGCCCGCGACTAAAGCCCGCGGGCCTAGAGCCCGTGCTCCGCAGCAAGAGAAGCCACTGCAATGAGAAGCCCGCGCACCGCAACGAAGAGTAGCCCCTGCTCGATGCAACTAGAGAAAGACCGCGAGCAGCAACGAACAACCAACGCAGCCAAAAATAAATAAATTAATTAATTTTTAGAGAAAAAGATCAAGGTAGTGATTGTGCTCTCTCATCAAATTCATTCAAAAAAAAAAAAAAAAAGAATAGGGCTATTTTTCCCAGCTCTGTAGGGGGTCATGATGACTTGCTGCTGGCTTTGTACTTGCTTACCTGGACTATATATTCTTGGTGAACTTTATGTAAAACATCAAGATCTCATTTTGTTGTACAATCCTCTGTCTCAAAAATGTACATGACTGTACATTGGACTTCCTGGACTTCTAACAGGCAAAACACTTTCAGAGCTTTCTGTCTCCCAGGTTATAATCCTCAGTTTGGCATGAATAATACTCCCTTTTTTCCTTCTCAACTTGATTGTTAATTGAATTTTTGTCAATAGCAGCAACACAGTATGAGTAAGGTTGAGTTGCACAAGGGTCAAGGAACAGACCAGAGATTTTTAGCAGGATTTTTTTTTTAATTGAAGTATAGCTGATTTACAAGGTTGTGTTAATTTCTGCTGTACATCACAATAATTCAGGTTTTTTTTAAACATCTTTATTGGAGTATAATTGCTTTACAATGGTGTGTTAGTTTCTGCTTTATAACAAAGTGAATCAGTTATACATATACATATATCCCCATATCTCTTCTCTCTTGCATCTCCCTCCCTCCCACCCTCCCTACCTCACCCTTCTAGCTGGTCACAAAAATGCAGAGCTGATCTCCCTGTGCTATGCGACTGCTTCCCACTAGCTATCTATTTTACATTTGGTAGTGTATATGTGTCCATATATACACTACCACTCTCTCACTTTTTCCCAGCTTACCCTTCCCCTTCACCATGTCATCAAGTCCATTCTCTAGTAGGTCTGCGTCTTTATTCCTGTCTTGCCCCTAGGTTCTTCATAACTTTTTTTTTTATTCCATATATATGTGTTAGCATACGGTATTTGTTTTTCTCTTTCTAACTTACTTCACTCTGTATGACAGACTATAGGTCCATCCACGTCACTACAAATAACTCAGTTTCGTTTCTTTTTATGGCTGAGTAATATTCCATTGTATATATGTGCCACATCTTCTTTATCCATTCATCTGTCGATGGACACTTAGGTTGTTTCCATGTCCTGGCTATTGTAAATAGAGCTGCAATGAACACTGTGGTACATGACTCTTTTTGAATTATGGTTTTCTCAGGGTATATGCCCAGTAGTGGGATTGCTGGGTTGTATGGCAGTTCTATTTTTAGTTTTTTAGGAACCTCCATACTGTTCTCCATAGTGGCTGTGTCAATTTACATTCCCACCAACAGGGCAAGAGGGTTCCCTTTTCTCCACACCCTCTCCAGCATTTATTGTTTCTAGATTTTTTTATGATGGCCATTCTGACCGGTGAGAGATGATATCGCATTGTAGATTTGATTTGCATTTCTCTAATGATTAATGATGTTGAGCATTCTTTCATGTGTTTGTTGGCAATCTGTATATATTCTTTGGAGAGATGTCTATCTAGATCTTCTGCCCATTTTTGGATTGGGTTGTTTGTTTTTTGGATATTGAGCTGCATGAGCTGCTTGTAAATTTTGGAGACAAATCCTTTGTCAGTGCTTCATTTGCAAATATTTTCTCCCATTCTGAGGGTTGTCTTTTGGTCTTGTTTATGGTTTCCTTTGCTGTGCAAAAGCTTTGAAGTTTCATTAGGTCCCATTTGTTTATTTTTGTTTTTATTTCCATTTCTCTAGGAGGTGGGTCAAAAAGGATCTTGCTGTGATTTTTGTCACAGAGTGTTCTGCCTATGTTTTCCTCTAAGAGTTTGATAGTGTCTGGCCTTACATTTAGGTCTTTAATCCATTTTGAGTCTATTTTTGTGTATGGTGTTAGGGAGTGTTCTAATTTCATTCTTTTACCTGTAGCTGTCCAGTTTTCCCAGCACCACTTATTGAAGAGGCTGTCTTTTCTCCATTGTATATTATTGCCTCCTTTATCAAAGATAAGGTGACCATATGTGCATGGGTTTATCTCTGGGCTTTCTATCCTGTTCCATTGACTTATATTTCTGTTTTTGTGCCACTACCATACTGTCTTGATTACTGTAGATTTGTAGTATAGTCTGAAGTCAGGGAGCCTGATTCCTCCAGCTCTGTTTTTCTTTCCCAAGATTGCTTTGGCTATTCAGGGTCTTTTGTGTTTTCATACAAATTGTGAAACGTTTTGTTCTAGTTCTGTGAAAAATGCCATTGGTAGTTTGATAGGGATTGCATTGAATCTGTTGATTGCTTTGGGTAGTAGAGTCATTTTCACAATGTTGATTCTTCCAATCCAAGAACATGGTATATCTCTCCATCTATTTGTATCACCTTTAATTTCTTTCATCAGTGTCTTATAATTTTCTGCATACAGGTCTTTTGTCTCCTTAGGTAGGTTTATTCCTAGGTATTTTATTCTTTTTGTTGCAATGGTAAATGGGAGTGTTTTCTTGATTTCACTTTCAGATTTTTCATCATTAGTGTATAGGAATGCAAGAGATTTCTGTCCATTAATTTTGTATCCTGCTACTTTACCAGATTCATTGATTAGCTCTAGTAGTTTTCTGGTTACATCTTTAGGATTCTCTATGTGTCGTATCATGTCATCTGCAAACAGTGACAGCTTTACTTCTCCTTTTCCAATCTGGATTCCTTTTATTTCTTTTTCTTCTCTGATTGCTGTGGCTAAAACTTCCAAAACTATGTTGAATAATAGCAGTGAGAGTGGGCATCCTTGTCTTGTTCCTGATCTTAGTGGAAATAGTTTCAGTTTTTCACCACTGAGGACGATGTTGGCCTTGAGTTTGTCATATATGGCCTTTATTATGTTGAGGTAAGTTCCCTCTATGCCTACTTTCTGCAGGGTTTTTATCATAAATGGGTGTTGAATTATGTCAAAAGCTTTCTCTGCATCTATTGAGATGATCATATGGTTTTTATTCTTCAATTTGTTAATATGGTGTATCACATTGATTGATTTGCATGTATTGAAGAATCCTTGCATTCCTGGGATAAACCCCACTTCATCATGGTTTATGATTCTTTTAATGTGCTGTTGGGTTCTGCTTGCTTTTTCGTTTCTAATTCTATTGATTTGAGTCTTCTCCCTTTTTTTCTTGATGAGTCTGTCTAATGGTTTATCAATTATTTTTATCTTCTCAAAGAACCAGTTTTTAGTTTTATTGATCTTTTCTATCATTTTCTTCATTTCTTTTTCATTTATTTCTGCTCTGATCTTTATGATTTCTTTCCTTCTGCTAACTTTGGGGTTTTTTGTTCTTCTTTCTCTAATTCCTTCAAGTGTAGGGTTAGGTTGTTTATTTGAGGTGTTTCTTGTTTCTTAAGGTAGGATTGCATTGCTATAAACTTCCCTCTTAGAACTGCTTTTGCTGCAGCCCATAGGTTTTGGGTCATCATGTTTTCATTGTCATTTGTTTCTAGGTATGTTTTGATTTCCTTTTTGATTTCTTCAGTGATCTCTTGGTTATTAAGTAGTGTATTGTTTAGCCTCCATGTGTTTGTATTTTTTACAGATTTTTTCATGTAATTGATATCTAGTGTCATAGCTTTGTGGTCAGAAAAGATACTTGATATGATTTCAATTTTCTTAAATTTACCAAGGTTTGACTTGTGACCCAAGATATGATCTATCCTGTAGAATGTTCCATGAACACTTGAGAAGAAAGTGTATTCTGTTGTTTTGGGATGGAATGTCCTATAAATATCAATTAAGTCCATCTTGTTTAATGTATCATTTAAAGGTTGTGTTTCCTTATTTATTTTCATTTTGGATGATCTGTCCATTGGTGAAAGTGGGGTGTTAAAGTCCCCTACTATGATCGTGTTACTGTCGATTTCCCCTTTTATGGCTGTTAGCATTTGCCTTATGTATTGAGGTGTTCCTATGTTAGGTGCATAAATATTTGCAATTGTTATATCTTCTTCTTGGATTGAGCCCTTGATCATTATGTAGTGTCCTTCTTTGTCTCTTGTAATAGTCTTTATTTTAAAGTCTATTTTGTCTGATATGAGAATTGCTACTCCAGCTTTATTTTGATTTCCAATAATTCAGTTTTTTATATATATATATTCTTATATATATAAAAGAATATATAAATATATTTATATATATGAATATATATTCATATATATATCAATTCATTCATGAATATATATATTCAAGATTCTATATATTCTTTTCCATTATGGTTTGTCACAAGATATTGAATATAGTTCCCTGTGCTATAGAGTAGGACCTTGTTGTTTATCCATTCAATATATAATAGTTTGCATTGCTAACCCCAGACTCCCACTCCATCTTTCCCCCACCCCCAGCAGAATTTTTTTTAACATAAACCTCCAAGAGTCTGGTGAACTATGTATGAACAGGTGAGATGAAGATCCAAAAGAAAAGTCTGCTGATTATATGAATTTTCACCAAGAGTAAATCAGTGGTTCTCAACCGAGATGATTGTGTCCCCCAGGGGACATTTGACAATGTCTGGAGACATCTTTGGGTGTCACATGTGGGTGACAGAGTGCTGGGTTGCTACTGGCAAATAGCAGAGAGAGGCGAGGGACACTGCTAAGTATCCTACAGTACACAGTACAGCCCCTATCCACAAAGGATTATCTGGCCCAAAATATCTATAGCACTGAGGCTGAGAAACGCAGGTGTGAATGAAGCAGAGCTGCATATAAACATGGCCTCAATTGTACACCAAGCACCTCAGATTTAGAGAAATAGTGAAGTTGGGCAAAGGCCCTTGGAGTAGAGGTGGTAAGACCTATTTTCCAATCCTGACCTGATGATGGTTGGTTTGGAGCTTGGGGAAAGTCATTTGCTTTTTCAGGGTCTTTTTGTCTTCCTACATCTAGAGCAGCCATGTGGTGGGGCCAGATCCTTGCTGGGATTGGCTGGTGGCGCACTGGAAACAGCAGGACTACTCTACCCTCACAGATCATTGTGAAGCTGTGATAGCCAAGCATCTCAAAGGTTTGTGTACCATGGCTTCTTTAGTAGAGAATCATCACTTTCCCCTCCACTTATAAAGGTAATCCACAATCATTATAGAAATGTTAGAAAATATAGAATAACACAAAGACAAGGAAAAAAAATCCTATAACCTCACCCCTTAGAAAGGAGTTTTATTCTAGAAGTCTCCAGATGCTGAAGTCCACTATTGTGAAAATGAAGAGGAAAAGGAGAGCACGAGGTCTCTGCGCTCCCTTTTTGCTGTTGCTGGGTTTTTGTTTATTTCTGTTTCACTTCCTTATAGTGCAAAAGAACTTTACAGACTTTGGGTCAGAAGTGGAGTGCAAATATTTTTTACTTTGCGCTGGTGTCTTAACTTCTTTTTTTTTAACTTTTATGTTTAATTGTGATAAAGTATAAATAACATAAAATTTATTCTTCACCATTTTTAAGCATACAGTTCAGTAGTGCTAAGTATATTCGCATTGCTGTATAACCTAGTCTCCAAAACTTTTTCATCTTACAGAACTGAAACTCAATGCCCATTAAATGCAACTCCCCATATCCCCAAATGCAACTCCCCATATCCCCCTCCCCCTAGTCCTTGCAGCCAGCATCTACTTTCTGTTTTATGAGCTTGGCTATTCCAGACACTTCATATTAGTGGAATCACAGAGCATCTGTCCTTTTGTGACTGGTTTATTTCACTTAGCATGTGTCTTCAAGGTTCATCCATGTTGCAGCATGTGTCAGAGCTTCCTTCCTTTTTTATGGCCAAATAATATTCCATTGTATGTTTATAGCACATTTTGTTTGTCCATTCATCCGTCAGTGGGCACTTGGGTTGCTTCTACCTTTTAGCTATTATGAATAATGCTGCTCTGAATATGAGTGGGCAAATATCTCTTTGAGACCCTGTTATCCATGTTTTAATCTTTTGAGTTTTCTTTTTTTGTACAATGGGGAAAAGAAGCATACTTGCCTTGCACACCTTACAAAGAGAGTGCTCGAGAAACAGTGAATGGCCAACAGCAGTAATGTTGCCATCAGAGCAGCAGTGGGGATTGGATAGGGAGAACCAGCCCTCATTGAAGATGTTGGGTAGGATTGACAAGACCTGGGACGATGAGAAAAACAGAGGTCTGTGCTGTTCCTGCATGAGCGCCCAGCCTCACCCATCGCCACCCAGTCCCACAGCCTGGCCCTCCTACTGTTGTAGCTTTCCTCCTTGTCTTTGGTTTGGTGCCCTGGTTTCTTTGTAAAAGCTCTTTTTCCCTTCCTCTGCCTGGAAAATGTCTATCACTTTTCAAGACCCCCTAAAAAACAAGTGTCCTGCCTACAAAGCCCCTATATAAGAACTCGCATGTTTTGTTTCACACTGTAAGGTAAAGCCTGAGTAAGAAAGATCAGATTATGTCAGTGTTTAACAATTCCTATGCTGTAAATTACAAATCTTTGGAAAACAACTCTTTCAGAAGTATAGGCTTATACACTTCCACTTGAGAAGGCTAAATCCAATCCTGGTGGGCTGAAGACACATGTCTCTAAGTTTCCTTCCAGAACTTAATTGACTCCTAAGAGACTTGGGTCACTAATCCCCCCAACTCTAAACTTTCATAGGTCTTTGACCTCTCCATTCACTGGGATGTAGAAATGACAATAGTGTCTTCCATGCTGAAGCACTTGATGGCTTATAAGCCATTTTTGCATATTTTATCCTGATTCTCACAATCCTATGTGGTGGGCAGACAGGGATCAGTGCATCTGTTTCAGAGGTAAAGAAGTATTTACTTCCAGTTTTAAGTCATGATAAAACCACGACACAGAAGAAGAGAAATATAGTGCATGCATATGTGTGCACGAGGACAGAAAGAAGCAAAGACATTTAAAATATGAGAAAAAAGGAAAACCAAATAATGCCCGATCAATTATGAACTAGTACTGTCAAGAAAAGATTGCAGTTAACTCAATTTGTAGGTGGCCCTACTTGAAAGGATCTCTTACAGGTTTATAATCGAGACTTTGTCAAAATGCTTAAACTATTAGCAAAAGAGAAAGAGTTTTCTGTTGTTTGATACGATGCATTGACCTGCTGGAAAAAATTCATCACCTGAATATAACTGGCAGCATTGCCATCAGGAAGAGTTCATGCGGTGAGAAAAATATAATTACAGCAGCTCTGAAGATGTGCCCTTTTAGAATCCCTCCAGAATTAAAGGATGTGAAAAGGATTTAGTCACATCACTAACATGTCTGCTTCTGTTTGTTTCTGTTCTGCTCCATTCATTACAACTAACTACTCACACGTGAATAAATAGTGACATAATCAAAGCCTTTGTGCTAGTTTATTAAAATACTTATATAGCTCTCCACTATCTCTTTACACCCCTCTCCTACAGCTTTCATACTGAGGCAGGGACGTGTTTGCCCTTTAATAACACAGAAGCATCATTTTCCTTCTTTGATTGCTCCTGTAGAATGATAAGGCTTGCACTTTTATGAAAGGGGGACATCGACAAATTCCTTGTCTTCAGAGGAAGCACTGTCCACATTTAAGAAAAAGGAAATCCCATGTTTTCCTTGAGGATGATTGAAGGATTTAAAGAATCTTATCTAGATCTCCAACTAATTCGAATTTTCCCCCCATTATATAGCGTACTTTGTGAGTGGTCCCTGTTCAGATGAAGTTAAATGCTCGAAATGAAGTATGTTGCTCTGTTTGGGAAATCACCAGGGCCTGCAGAGAGCTGGGAAATTGGCAGTGGATGTGCCTCTGATGTGTGAGACCAACAACTGCCTCAAGGCCACAGAGACTCTAGTCTGTTTGTCCCAAGGAGATATTTGGCCGTGGTGGGAGACTTTGTGGGTTGTCACAACGGAGGGAAAGAGGTACTAGCGGCATCTAGTGGGTAGACGCCCGGGGTGTTGCCACACATTCTGCAATACACGGGCCAGCCCATCACAACAAAGAGTTATGAGACCTGTTGGTTTGCTAGGGCTGCAGTAACAAAGTACCACAGATTATTTTTGAAGTTGGTGAGTCTGTTTCTGGTTTGTAAATAAGTTCATTTTTTAAGATTCCGTATATTGTGTTTATTTATTTATTTTTGTATGTTTTCAGCTTTAATTCATTTTAGTTAAAAATTAGCCACATGTCCCCCCCTGCTGACCACAAGTTCATTCTCTAAGTCTGTGAGTCTGTTTCTGTTTTGTAAATAAGTTTATTTATTTGAATGGGTAGTTTTATTTATTTAAATGATACAATCATTTCTTTTTAAATTCTGCATATAAGGGATATCATATGATATTTCTCTTTCTCTAACTTACTTCACTCAGTATAACAGTCTCTAGGTCCATCCATGTTGCTGCAAATGACATTATTTCATTCTTTTTAATGGCTTAGTAATATTCTATTGTATATATGTACCATGTCTCTATCCATTCCTCTCTCGATGGACATTAAGATGCTTCCATGGACTTCCCTGGTGGCGCAGTGGTTGAGAGTCCACCTGCCGATGCAGGGGACACGGGTTCGTGCCCCGGTCAGGGCAGATACCACATGCTGTGGAGCGGCTGGGCCCATGAGCCATGGCCGCTGAGCCTGTGCGTCCGGAGCCTGTGCTCTGCAACAGGAGAGGCCACAACAGTGAGAGGCTTGCGTACCACAAAAAAAAAAAAAAAAAAAAAAAGATGCTTCCATGTCTTGGCTATTGTAAACAGTGCTGCAATGAACACTAGGGTGCATGTGTCCTTTCGGACCATGTTTTTTTCCAGATATATCCCCAGGAGTGGGATTGCAGGATCATATGGTAGCTCTATTTTTAGTTTTTTAAGAAACCGCCATTCTGTTTTCCATAGTGGCTGTACCAATTTACAGTCCCACCACCAATGTAGGAGGGTTCCCTTCTCTCAACACCCTCTCCAGCATTTATTGTTTGTGGATTTTTTGATGGTAGCCATTTTGACTGGTGTGAGGTGATATCTCATTGTAGCTTTGATTTGCGTTTCTCTAATAATTAGCGATGTTGAGCATCTTTTCCTGTGCATCTTGGCCATCTGTATGTCTTCTTTGGAGAAATGTCTATTTAGGTCTTTTGCCCACTTTTTGATTGGGTTGTTTGTTTTGATGATATTAAGCCCACGAATTGTTTGTAAATTTTGGAGACTAATCTCTTGTTGGTCACATCAGTTGCAAATATTTTCACCCAATCTGTGGGTTGTCTTTTCATTTTGTTTATGGTTTCCTTTGCTGTGAAAAAGCTTTTGATTTTAATTAGATCTCATTTGTTTATTTTTGTTTTTATTTCCATTATTCTGGGAGACAGATTGTAAAAGATATTGCTGTGATTTATGTCAGAAAGTGTTCTGCCAATGTTTTCCTCTAGGAGTTCTATAATGTCCGGTCTTACCTTTAGGTCTTTAATCCATTTTGAGCTTATTTTTGTGTATGGTGTCAAAGAATGATCTAATTTCATTTTTTTTACATGTAGCTGTCCAGTTTTCCCAGCACCATTTGTTGAAGAGACTGTCTTTCCATTGTTGTGGTCTTGCCTCCTTTGTCATAGATTAATTAACCATAGGTGCATGGGTTTGTTTCTGGGCTTTCTATCCTGTTCCATTGGTCTATATATTTCTATTTTTGTACCAGTACCATACAGTTTTGATGACTATAGCTTTGTAGTATAGTCTGAAGTCACGGAACCTGATTCCTCCAGCTCCGTTTTTCTTTCTCAAGATCGCTTTGGCTATTTGGGGTCTTTTGTGTCTCCACACAAATTTTAAGATTTTTTGTTCTAGTTCTGTGAAAAAATGCCACTGGGAATTTGATAGGGATTGCATTGAATCTGTAGATTGCCTTGGGTAGTATAGTCATTTTGACAATATTGATTCTTCCAGTCCAAGAACACGGTATATCTTTCCATCTGTTTGTGTATCTTTGATTTATTTCATCTGCATCTTATAGTTTTCGGAGTACAGATCTTTTGTCTGCTTAGGTAGGTTTATTCCTAGGTATTTTATTCTTTTTGATACAATGGTAAATGCGATTGTTTCTTGAATTTCTCTTTTGGATCTTTTATTGTTAGTGTATAGGGATGTAACAGATTTCTGTGGATTAGTTTTTTAACCTGCAAATTTATTGATGAGCTCTAGTCGTTTTCTGGTAGCATCCTTAGCATTTTCTGCGTATAGTATCATGTCATCTGCAAACAGTGACAGTTTAACTTCTTCTTTTCCAATTTGGATTCCTTTTATTCTTTTTCTTCTGTGATTGTTGTAGCTAGGACTTCCAAAACTATGTTGAATAAGAGTGGTGGGTGTGGACATCCTTGTCTTTTTCCTGATCTTAGAGGAAATGCTTTCAGCTTTTCACCATTGAGTATGATGTTAGCTGTACGTTTGTCATATATGACCTTTATTATATTGAGTTGTGTTCCCTTTATACCCACTTTCTGGAGAGTTTTTATCATAAATGGGTGCTGAATTTTGTCAAAAGTTTTTTCTGCAACTATTGAGATGATCATATGGTTTTACTCTTCAGTTTCTTGATGTGGTGTATCACACTGATTGATTTGTGGATATTGAAAAATCCTTGCATCCCTGGGATAAATCCCACTTGATCATGGTGTATGATCTTTTTAATGTATTGTTGGATTCTGTTTGCTAGTATTTTGTTGAGGACTTTTGCATCTATGTTCATCAGTGATATTGGCCTGTAATTTTCTTTTTTTGTGGTATATTTGTCTGGTTTTGATATCAGGGTGATGGTGGCCTCACAGAATGAGTTTGGGAGTTTTCCCTCCTCTGCAATTTTTTGAAACTGTTTCAGGATAGGTGTTAGCTCTTCTCTAAATGTTTGACAGAAATAACCTGTGAAGCCATTAGGTCCTGGACTTTTGTTTGTTGGGAGTTTTTAAATCACAGTTTCAATTTCAGTGCTTCTGATTGGTCTGTTCATATTTTCTATTTCTGGTTTAGTCTTGGAAAGTGGTACTTTTCTAAGAATTTGTTCATTTCTTCTAGGTTGTCCATTTTATTGGCATACAGTTACTTGGAGTAGTCTCTTATGATCTTTTGTATTTCTGTGGTGTCTGTTGTAACTTCTTTTTCATTTCTAATTTTATTGATTTGAGTCCTCTCCCTTTTTTTCTTGATGAGTCTGGCTAAAGGTTTATCAATTTTGTTTATCTTTCCAAAGAACCAGCTTTTAATTTTGTTGATCTTGGCTATTGTTTTCTTTGTCTCTATTTCATTTATTTCTGTTCTGATCTTTATTACTTATTTCCTTCTACTAACTTTAGGTTTTGTTTGTTCTTCTTTCTCTAGTTGCCTTAGGTGTAAGGTGAGGTTGTTTATTTGAGATTTTTCTTGTTTCCTAAGGTAAGATTGTATTGCTATAAACTTCCCTCTTAGAACTGCTTTCCTGCATGCTATAGGTTTTGGATCATTGTGCTTTCATTGTCATTTGTCTCTAGGTATTTTTTTATTTTCTCTTTGATTTCTTCAGTGACCCATTGGTTGTTTAGTAGCATATTGTTTAGCTTCAATGTGCTTGTGTTTTTTATAGTTTTTTTCTTGTAATTTATTTCTAATCTCATAGCATCGTGATCAGAAAAGATGCTTGATATGATTTAATTTTTCTTCAATTTACCGAGGTTCACCTTGTGGCCCAGCATATGCTCAGTCCTGGAAAATGTTCCATGTGCACTTGAGAAGAATGTGTATTCTACTGCTTTTGGATGGAATGCTCTATAAATACCAATTAACTCCATCTGGTCTAATGTGTCATTTAAGGCCTGTGTTTCCTTATTGATTTTCTGTCTGGAGGAGCTATCCCTTGATGAAAGTGGGGTGTTCAAGCCCCCACTATCATTGTGTTACTATTGATTTCTCTTTATGGCTGTTAGTATTTGCCTTATATATTGAGGTGCTCCTATGCTGTGTGCATATATGTTTACAATTGTTATATTTTCTTCTTGGATTGATCACTTGATCATTATGTAGTGTCCTTCTTTGTCTCTTATAAGAGTCTTTATTTTAAAATCTATTTTGTCTGATATGAGAATTGCTACTCCAGCTTTCTTTTGATTTGCATTTGTGTGGAATACCTTTTTCCGTTCCCTCACTTTCAGTCTGTATGTGTGCCTAGGTCTGAGGTGGGCCTTTTGTAGACAGCATATATATGGGTCTTGTTTTTATATCCACTCAGCCAGTCTATGTCTTTTGGTTGGTGCATTTAATCCATTTACATTTAAGGTAATTATTGATATGTGTATTCCTATTGCCATTTTTTAAATTGTTTTGGGTTTGTTTTTATGTCTTTTTTCTTGCCTTCCTCTTTTGTTCTCTTCTCTTGTGGTTTGATGACCATCTTTAGTGTTGTGTTTTGATTGCTTTTTTCTTTTTTGTGTGTGTATCTATTGTAGTTTTGGGGTCTGAGGCTTTGATATAGCAGTCTATATATGTAAAAGGGTTTTTTTTTTTGTTTTGTTTTTGTTTTTTAAGTTACTAATTTCTTTCCTACCTAGAGGAGCTCCTTTAGCATTTGTTGCAAAGCTGGTCTGTTGGTGCTAAATTCTCTTAGTTCTTGCTTGTCTATAAAGCTTTTGTTTTCTCCATCAAATCTTAATAAGAGCCTTGCTGGGTAGAGTATTCTTGGTTGTAGGTTCTTCCCTTTCATCACTTTAAATATATTGTGCCACATCCTTCTGCCTTGCAGAGTTTCTGCTGAGAAATCAGCTGATAACTGTATGGGAGTTCCCTTGTATGTTATTTGTCATTTTTCCATTGTTACTTTAATATTTTTTTCTTTGTCTTTAATTTTTGTCAATTTGATTACTATGTGTCTTGGCATGTTCCTCCTTGGGTTTATCCTGCCTGGGACTCTCTGTGATTCCTGGACTTGGGTGGCTATTTCCTTTCCCATGTTAGGGAAGTTTTTGACTATAATCTCTTCAAATATTTTCTCAGGTCCTTTCTCTCTCTCTTCTCCTTCTGGGACCCCTATAATGTGAATGTTGGTGCATTTAATGTTGTCCAAGTGGTCTCTTAGGCTATCTTCATTTCTTTTCATTCTTTTCTCTTTATTCTATTCCACAGCAGTGATTTCCACCATTCTGTCTTTCAGGTCACTTATCCGTTCTTCTGCCTCAGTTATTCTGCTATTGATTCCTTCTAGTGTATTTTTCATTTCAGTTATTGTATTGTTCATCTCTGTTTGTTCTTTAGTTCTTCTCGGTCCTTGTTAAACATTTCTTGCATCTTCTCGTTCTTTGCCTCCATTCTTTTTCCAAGATCCTGGATCATCTTCATTATCATTATTCTGAATTTCTTTTCTGGAAGGTGCTTCATTTAGTTGTTTTTCTGGGGTTTTATCTTGTTCCTTCAGCTTCAACATAGTCCTCTGCCTTTTCATTTTGTCTAACTTTCTGTGATTGTGGTTTTCATTCCACAGGCTGCAGGATTGCAGTTCTTCTTGCTTCTGCTGTCTGCCCTCTGGTGGATGAAATTATCTAAAAGGTGTGCAAGTTTCCTCAAGATTCCACATACAATGGCTACCAAAGGGAAAAGGTGGAGGGGGAAGGGATAAATTAGAAGTTTGGGATTAATATATACATGCTACTATAAATGAAGTAGATAGGCAACAAGAACTTAATATATAGCACAGGGAACTCTACTCAATATTCTGTAATAACCTATATGGGAAAAGATCTGAAAAAGAATGAATATATGTATAACTGAATCACTTTGCTGTACACCTGAAACTAACAAAATATTGTAAATCAACTATACTCCAATATAAAATAAAAATTAAATTTTAAAAAGTAACACAGATTGGGTGCCTTAAATAACAGATACTTATTGTCTCTCAGTTCTGGAGGTTAGAAGTCTGAAAACAAGGCAATATTCCTTCTGTCTGAGGCTGAGGGAAGCATCTGTCTTCAGCTTGCAGATGGCCATATTTCTTTCTCTTCAATCATCTTCCCTCCATGTGTGTCTCCATGTCCAAATTTCCCCAATTTTGGAGTCACCAGTCCTATTGGATTAAGGCACCCTAATGACCTCATTTAACTTGACTACCTCTGTAAAGACCTTACTCCACATAAGGTCACATTCTGAGGTCCTAAGAGTTAGGACTTTAACATATGAATTTGGGGGGACACAACTCAACCCATGACACATCCCAAAATGTCATTAATGCTAAGGTTGAGACACCCTAGTCTAAATGGTTGCTTTACATCTCTGCTTTCTTTTCCTCTTTCTGTCCTTCTTTTGGCTGAATCTTTGGAACAGCATTCACACAGAAAATGGATGGAAATTCTCACTTATCATCAGGATATTATCACTAGACATTTAGGGATGAATACCCAGAAACTTCACAATGATTAGGTTAAAATTTCACTTTCATGCCCCATCTAGCACCAAAATAGACAGACTCTTTATTTTGCCATCCACTTTCCTCTATCTCTTGTTTCCTATACACATTCCTCCCCTTGGACTGGCTTTTGTTTTTGAGGCCACTTGCCAGATTTTATGCCCATGGATGTAGCCATCTGTACCCTATGTACAAAGAGTACTAGTAGAGGCAGTCTTTTTAAACAGTTTCAAATTATGGTGAACTGACCCACCTTAGAGGTGTAGCAGAAGTGGAAATATGAGCTTCTGGGTTCATCAGACATGGGCTCATATCCCACTCTGTCCTTATTGCTGTGTAACCTTGGGAAAGCTAATTAACTTCTCTTGAGTCTCTGATAGTTTCCTCTGTGGTAGAATGGGGTGGGGGATAATAATATCTGCACTATAGATAGAGCTGCAGTGAGAATTCAATGAGATAATGCATGAAGTGAGACTAGCTTAATGCCTGGCTCACAGAATGCAACCAGTACACATTAGCTTCTGGTATTATTATTTTTAAAAAAGGTGAAAACGCAGCCTTGAATTCATCCCTTCACGGCAGTAACATTGAGTGAGCACTTTCAGTGCACTATGCATGAGGGGTGCAAATGTAGGTAAGATCCTTGCAGTCTAGTGAGGAAGGAAAACAAGTAAATAATAACAGCTGTGTACGAAATGCCATAACCAAACTATACATAATCTTCTGCAGGAACATGAAGAAGGACTTCTAGAAACCTGAGGTCATCATCTTGATTTATCCAAATGTAATTCGGGTTTTACATCAGCAGCTTTTTTTTTAGATTGTATTATGACAAAATCATGTCCCCTTTATCACGATAAGAACTAATACAGGGTTTTCAAATATTAAATGAAAAATGCAAATGGGAAGAGTGAGAAGAACAACGTTTTTAGTATGAATAATTTGTTTCTGTGAAAAGCGAAATGAGAAAACATGTGAAGTGATGATGAATTATTCTAGATCTTCATGGATGATCTAAGCAATTCGAATTTTTAATGTGTTTATTTCAGTGATAAATATGAAAGATAGTCTGGGAAATCCCACTCATGTTACAAAGATGGTAGGAGTGGAAAATATAGGAACAGCTGTTTCCAATAATGTTACTCTTAGAAGGAAAACAGAAAAGGAATTACTGAAATATAACACTTATGAAATAGTTTGTCTCCTTTGTTCACAACTGTAGCCCATTGCTTAGAATTATGGGATGAAGTAGGTTCTGAAGAAGCTGTTGAATAAATTGGTTGCTTCTCAGCCAAAAGATAATGAAAAATAAGCTAAGATGAATAGAATGAGCTCACTTGAAGATCTTGACATTACGAAGGAGTCTGGAATGTCACGCTGGAAACACCATACCCAGGGAATTTCCTTCTAAACTTGGGGGTTCACTTCATATCATTAAATAATTTGTTAGACTAATATGTGTTAAGGGCTCACTACTGCTGGGCCTGGGAATGCACAGATGAGGAGAAAGCTGCCCTGCTTCTGTGAGGAGGTAGTGGACAAGGGCACAGGCACCTCTGTGATATTTGCCACAATAGAGGAAAGCACAGGGACGTGGAATCTAGCAGGAAGGCGTTGGAGAAATAACACATTTATTAAAATAAAAAATATTTCCCACATCTATCGATTCATTCAATAATCACTCTTTAAGCACTTACAATGTGCCAGACACCAGGTTTGGGGCTGGAGAGAAAATGTTGGCTAAGGCATCACCGTTGTCCGAGAGCTTTAAGGTTTAGTTTAAGGACACAAACATGTAAATCACAAGTGCAATGAAGGGTTAGGAATGTGCTAGAAGCATGGCTTGGATAGTCTGGGTACCACAGAGGGAGAGGTTTCCTGGTAGGACAGGACGAAACCTCCGCAGTGAGAAAGCCCCTGGACCACTCACGTTCATGGGCAGCAGGACCCCGGAAGTGCGGAGAAACCAGGGCAGTCCTGGCCTTCCCTACAGTTCCACTGAGCGACCTGGTACCCCCACTAGAAAACCCCGTCACCAAGGGAAGCAGGGCAGCTTATGGAAGCTTAAATAACTGAAAGCTCGGTTTGCCAAAAAACAATTTGTCAGATCATCGATTCACCAAATTTACCATTTTACAAAAAAACTTTCTTCTCTTAATGATTTATAAACTTATAGTCATTTGTCTCCAATGGAACCACTTTAGTAGTTTGGGAGGATTTCTATAGTTTTCATGCACAAGATTTCACTTTGTCTTCATAGCAGCATTTAAGGAAATCCTTAAACATTCTTAGACTGTATAAAAATTCAGAAATCATTCCATAACCAGCATGCCAGTGCTTGCCTCCCCCAAGAATTGTTTAGTTTATACTGATTTCTTTCATCCTGTTTTGGTTTTGCCAACATTTTAGCATGTTTGTGATTGTTCTGCCAATTTTTCAAGTACTTTGTCAAGACAACTTTTTTTTTTAATTTTTGAATTTCATTTTATTTATTTTTTTATACAGCAGGTTCGTATTAGTTATCCATTTTATATGTATTAGTGTATATATGTCAATCCCAATCTCCCAATTCATCACACCATGCTTTCCCCCCTTGATGTCCATATGCTTGTTCTCTACATCTGTGTCTCAATTTCTGCCCTGCAAACTGGTTCATCTGTACCATTTTTCTAGGTTCCACATATATGTGTTTATATACGATATTTGTTTTTCTCTTTCTGACTTACTTCACTCTGTATGACAGTCTCTAGATTCATCCACGTCTCTACAAATGACCCAATTTCATTCCTTTTTATGGCTGAGTAATATTCCATTGTATATATGTACCACATCTTCTTTACCCATTCGTCTGTCAGTGGGCATTTAGGCTACTTCCATAACCTGGCTATTGTAAATAGTGCTGCAATGAACATTGGGGTGCATGTGTCTTTTTGAATTATGGTTTTCTCTGGGTATACGCCCAGTAGGGGGATTGCTGGGTCATATGGTAATTCTATTTTTAGTTTTTTAAGGAACCTCTATACTCTTCTCCACAGTGGCTGTATCAATTTACATTCCCACCAACAGTGCAAGAAGTTTCGCTTTTCTCCACACCCTCTCCAGCATTTGTTGTTTGTAGATTTTCTGACGATGCCCATTCTAACTGGTGTGAGGTGATAGCTCATTGTAGTTTTGATTTGCATTTCTCTAGTAATTAGTGATGTTGAGCAGCTTTTCATGTGCTTCTTGGCCATCTGTATGCCCTCTTTGGAGAAATGTCTATTTAGGTCTTCTGCCCATTTGTGGATTGGGTTGTTTGTTTTTTTAATATTGAGCTGCATGAACTGTTTATATATTTTGGAGATTAATCCTTTGTCCATTGTTTGTTTGCAAATATTTTCTCCCATTCTGAGGGTTGTCTTTATGTCTTGTTTATAGTTTCCTTTGCTGTGCAAAAGCTTTGAAGTTTCATTAGGTCCCATTTGTTTATTTTTGTTTTTATTTTTACTACTCTAGGAGGTGGGTCAAAAAAGATCTTACTATGATTTATGTCATAGAGTGTTCTTCCTATGTTTTCCTCTAAGACTTTTATAGTGTCCAGTCAAACATCTAGGTCTCTAATCAATTTTGAGTTTATTTTTTTGTATGGTGTTAGGGGGTGTTCTAATTTCACTCTTTTATAGGTAGCTGTTCACTTTTCCCAGCACCACATATTGAAGAGACTGTCTTCTCTCCACTGTATATCCTTGCCTCCTTTGTCATAGATTAGTTGACCATAGGTGCGTGGGTTTATCTCTGGGCTTTCTAGCTTGTTCCATTGATCTATATTTCTGTTTTTGTGCCAGTACCATATTGTCTTGATTACTGTAGCTCTGTAGTATAGTCTGAAGTCAGGGAGCCTGATTCCTCCAGCTCCATTTTTTTCCCCTCAAGACTGCTTTGGCTATTCGGGGTCTTTTGTGTCTCCATACAAAGTTTAAGATTTTTTGTTTTAGTTCCGTAAAAAATACCATTGGTAATTTGAGGGATTACATTGAATCTGTAGATTGCTTTGGGTAGTATAGTCATTTTCACAATATTGATTCTTCCAATCCAAGAACCTGGTATATCTCTCCATCTATTTGTATCATCTTTAATTTCTTTCATCAGTGTCTTATTGTTTTCTGCATACAGATGTTTTGTCTCCATAGGTAGGTTTATTCGTAGGTATTTTCTACTTTTTGTTGCAATGGTAAATGGGAGTGTTTCCTTAATTTCACTTTCAGATTTTTCATCATTAGTGTATAGGAATGCAAGAGATTCCTGTGCATTAATTTTGTATCCTACAACTTTACCAAATTCCTTGATTAGCTTCAGTAGTTTTCTGGTGGCGTCTTTAGGATTCTCTATGTATAGTATCATGTCATCTGCAAACAGTGACAGTTTTACTTCTTTCTTTACTTCTTTCCAATTTGTATTTCATTTTCTTCTCTGATTGCTATGGCTAGGACTTCCAAAACTATGTTGAGTAATAGTGGTGAGAGTGGACATCCTTGTCTTGTTCCTGATCTTAGAGGAAATGTTTTCAGTTTTTCACCATTGAGAATGATGTTTGCTGCAGGTTTGTCATATATGGCCTTTATTATGTTGAGGTAGGTTCCCTCTGCCCACCTTCTGGAGAGTTTTTATCATAAATGGGTGTTGAATTTTGTCAAAAGCTTTTTCTGCAACTATTGAGATGATCATATGGTTTTTCTTCTTCAGTTTGTTAATATGGCTTATCGCATTAATTGATTTGCATATATTGAAGAATCCTTGCATCCCTGGGATAAACCTCACTTGATCATGGTGTATGATCCTTTTAATGTGTTGTTGGATTCTGTTTGCTAGTATTTTGTTGAGGATTTTTGCATCTATGTTCATCAGTGATATTGGTCTTTAATTTTCTTTTTTTGTAGTATCTTTATCTTATTTTGGTATAAGGGTGATGGTAGCCTCATAGAATGAGTTTGAGAGTGTTCCTTCCTCTGCAATTTTTTGGAAGCGTTTGAGAAGGATGGGTGTTAGCTCTTTTCTAAATGTTTGATAGAATTCACCTGTGAAGCCATCTGGTCCTGGACTTTTGTTTGTAGGAAGATTTTTAATCACACTTTCAATTTCATTAATTGTGATTGGTCTGTTCATATTTTCAATTTCTTCCTGGTTCAGTCTTGGAAGGTTCTAACTTTCTAAGAATTTGCCCATTTCTTCCAGGTTGTCCATTTTTTTGGCATAGAGTTGCTTGTAGTAGTCTCTTAGGTTGCTTTGTATTTTGGCAGTGTCTGTTGTAACCTCTCCTTTTTCATTTCTAATTTTATTGATTTGAGTCCTCTCCCTCTTTTTCTTGATGAGTCTGGCTAATGGTTTATCAATTTTGTTTATCTTCTCAAAGAACTAGCTTTTAGTTTTATTGATCTTTGTTATTGTTTTCTTTGTTTCTATTTCATTTATTTCTGCTCTGATCTTTATGATTTCTTTCCTTCTGCTAACTTTGGGTTTTGTTTCTTCTTCTTTCTCTAGTTACTTTAGGTGTAAGGTTTGACTGTTTATTTGAGATTCTTCTTGTTTCTTGAGGTAGGATTGTATTGTTATAAACTTCCCTCTTGGAACTGCTTTAGCTGCAGCCCATAGGTTTTGGATCATCATATTTTCATTGTCATTTGTCTCTAGGTATTTTTTGATTTCCTCTTTGATTTCTTCAGTGATCTCTTGGTTATTTAATCACGTACTGTTTAGCCTCCATGTGTCTGTGTTTTTTATGTGTTTTTTTTTCCTGTAATTGATTTTTAATCTCATAGTGTTGTGGTCAGAAAAGATGCTTGATATGATTTCAATCTTCTTAAATTTACTGAGGCTTGATTTGTGACCCAAGATGTTATCTCTCCTGGAGAATGATCCATGCACACTTGAGATGAAAGTGTAACCTGCTGTTTTTGGTTAGAATGTCCTATAAATATCAGTTAAATCTATCTGGTCCATTGTGTCATTTAAAGCTTGTGTTTCCTTATTAATTTTCTGTTTGGATGATCTGTCCATTGGTGTAAATAAGGTGTTAAAGTTCCCCACTATTATTGTGTTACTGTTGATTTCCTCTTTTATAGCTGTTAGCATTTGCCTTATGTATTGAGGTGCTTATGTTGGGTGTATATATATTTATAATTGTTATATCTTCTTTTTGGATTGATCCCTTGATCATTATGTAGTGTCCTTCCTTGTCTCTTGTAACATTCTTTATTTTAAAGTCTATTTTACATGATATGTGCATTACTACTCCAGCTTTCTTTTGATTTCCATTTGCATGGAATATCTTTTTCCATCCACTCACTTTCATTCTCTATGTGCCCCTAGGTCTGAAGTGGGTCTCTTGTAGACAGCATATATATGGGTCTTGGTTTTGTATCCATTCAGGAAGCTAGTGTCTTTTGGTTGGAGCATTTAATCCATTCACGTTTAAGGTAATTATCAATATGTATGTTCCTATAACCATTTTCTTAATTGTTTTGGGTTTGTTTTTGTAGGTCTTTTTCTTCTCTTGTGTTTCCCACTTAGACAAGTTCCTTTAGCATTTGTTGTAGAGCTGGTTTGGTGATGCTGAATTCTCTTATCTTTTGCTTATCTGTAAAGCTTTTGATTTCTCCATCGAATCTGAATGAGATCCTTGCCAGGTAGAGTAATCTTTGTTGTAGGTTCTTCCCTTTCATCACTTTAAATATGTCATGCTACTCCCTTCTGGCTTGTAGAGTTTCTGCTGAGAAGTCAGCTGTTAACCTTATGGGAGTTCCCTTGTATGTTATTTGTCATTTTTTCCTTGATGCTTTCAATAATTTTTCTTTGGCTTTAATTTTTGCCAATTTGATTACTATGTGTCTCGGTGAGTTTCTCCTTGGGTTTATCCTGTATGGGACTCTCTGAACTTCCTGGACTTGGGTGGCTATTTCCTTTCCCATGTTAGGGAAGTTTTTGACTATAATCTCTTCAAATATTTTCTCGGGTCCTTTCTCTATCTCTTCTCCTTCTGGGACCCCTATAATTCAAATGTTGTTGCATTTAATGTTGTCCCAGAGGTCTCTTAGGCTGTCTTCATTTCTTTTCATTCTTTTTCTTTATTCTGTTCCTCAGCAGTGAATTCCACTATTCTATCTTCCAGGTCACTTATCCCTTCTTCTGCCTCAGTTATTCTGCTATTGATTCCTTCTAGTGTATTTTTCATTTCAGTTATTGTATTGTTCATCTCTGTTTGTTTGATCTTTAATTCTTCTAGGTCTTTGTTAAACATTTCTTGCATCTTCTCGATCTTTGCCTCCATTCTTTTGCCGAGGTCTTGGATCATCTTCATTATCATTATTCTGAATTCTTTTTCTAGAAGGTTGCCTCTCTCCACTTCATTTAGTTGTTTTTCTGGGGTTTTATCTTATTCCTTCATTTGGTACATAGCCCTCTGCCTTTTCATCTTGTCTATCTTTCTGTGAATGTGGTTTTTGTTCCACAGGCTGCAGGATTGTTGTTCTTCTTGCTTCTGCTGTCTGCCCTCTCCAAGCCAACTTTTCTAACAATTTAATAACTTGAAGTTACTGTGTGATATGTTTTTTCCTGTGGCTTCCAGTTCATTTCTCACTTTACCAGTCTGTTTAGCATTTCCGGATTTTTTTTAAAAAGCCATTAAAAACAAAATGCTTCCACAACAATTTTGTTTTTACAGTCTGTGAGTATCAAAGTTGAGGCATTATTCACAGAAATCATTATAACCCAATCTTCTGGACATCCTCACTTTCTTTCTGCTGCCTTGGTTTGTTTCATCTCAGTTGGCTGTTGTTTGAAATTTAAAATGTCATTATTTCTTATGGGATAATTTGGACTAGTATCAATTTTTTTTCAGATGCTTTTAAATTTAAAACTTTAGTTTAAATACAACCTCTTTAGTGACATATATACACTATTATGTATAAAATGGATGACTAATAAGAACCTGCTGTATAAAAAAATAAATAAAATAAAATTCAAAATTTCAATAAATAAATAAATACAACCTCATCTGTTTCTTCCTAAAAATCACCAGTTAAAACTTCATCCCTTTATCTTAAGCCTTTACAATTTTAATCTAATTTGACTTAATGTAATATGATCAAGTTTTAATTGCTGAAGTTCAAAATTAAGGTTGACATACCATTTGAAGAATTGGCAAAGAATAGTAAGCACTGAAAAATAGACAATTAACATTCAGATCATTAAAAGAGACAACCTTTTAATTATTAGTAAATTTTTAAAGTTAGATAAATTGGTCATTAGGAAACTAAAATGCAGTGAATTGATCTCAAGCCAATTTAGTGTAAAATGTCTCAGATACTCCATTCTGTTCTTAATCCACATTCAGCTCTTTCACTTGTTCTTCTGGTAGCAATTAAATGGTATGTATGTGGTAGGCTGAATAGTGAAACATAATTCCAAATGTGTCCAAGTCCTATTCTCCAGAACCTCTGAATGTTTCCTTACATGGCCAAAAGAACCTTACAGAGAGGATTTAATTAAGGACCTTGAGAAGGGAAGATTATCCCGGATTAGTGGATGGGCAATGTCATCACAAAGATCTTTATAAGAGGAAGGCAATAGAGTTGGAGTCAAAGGAGAAGCTCATCTGTAATGAGCACAGATTGGAGAGATGCCCTTTGAAGATGGAGAAAGGAGCCACAAGGTAAGGAATAAAGGCAGCTGCTAAAAGCTAGAAAAGGCTAGGAAATAGATTCTCCCTTCAGAGCCTCTAGAAGGAACCAGTCCTGTTGAGACCTTGACTTTATCCCAGTGAAACCATCTTAGGACTTCTGACCTCCAGAATTGTAAGAGAATAAGTGTGTGTTGCTTTAAGCCACTAAATTTGTTGTATTTGTTAGAGCAGCAATAGGAAACTAATACAGGGTATTACTGACTCCTCCCTCACAGGGTCCTTTGTCCTGTTGATGCCCAGATTTTTACAGGAAGCCTGTGGACCACCCGGGATGATGTTCATCTTCTCAAGGGAGAAGACCAGAAAAGCCTGCCTGGACTTTTGTGAGACCATTCCCCTCCTTCCCCCTCCCAGTCCTTTTCCGAGCTCCTGTATATCCACCTGGAAGCCACGAGACACACACTTGTACAGAGCCTCTTAGGTTGTGTTAATGTTGTCCTAGGAAGTCACCAAAATATACTACAAAATTATCTCAATTAAGAGCCACTGTACACTAGCCTCTCCATCCTATTTTCCATCTCCAGCCATGCCTAGCTATATTTTCCCGTAAATCTCATCAGCCAGAATGTGCACCAGATAATGGTGCTAAATGATTCAGATAGAATATGGTTAGCATTACAAAAAGCACCCAATTTGCACACACACCCTTGCAAAATTTAGCTCTATAGATTTCCCCTCTTTTCCTATAATAGTTCCTGTTATTTTCCCTGCAATCCCATGAGGCAGGCACACTTTGTCTAGCCTCAGAAGATCTGTGAGATTAACTGACATCCCCAAAGCCTCACTGACAGAGACAGGCCAAGGGTTCAAACTCACTCGGGTCTCATAACTAGCTTCAACTTTGCACCTGTAACTGAGCATGGGAGCACACCGCTGGAATAGGCAATTTCAGCGGCACTGCTACCAGAAGCAATACAACCCCACCTGCTGGTTCTAGTCTGAAAAGCCCTGGCAAGAACTTGATCCCTTCTTAAATCGCAAATACCCTGGAGAGAAGCATTCCAGAGCACCTGCCTCACTCCAGGCCCAAGGCCCCCCGGCCTTACTTCAGGACTCAGGTGAACTGCTGCTCCTGATCCTCCCAGGCTCCTGGGCAAGTCTGGGATTTCCAAAACGGCAGCGGTCCTCCCAGCAGGTTCTTTGTCTGGGAACTGGTCCCTGTGCACTGGGCATGACTTGTTTGGGGATTCCTTCAAGTTAGAATGTGAGAGGAGAAATTGTGTCTGAATCCTGCCCTGCAGATGAGATCCTAGAGAATGGGAAAACCTGGGTATCACTGGCATTTCCAACTTGCAAAGAAGCTGTGACTTCTCAGTTGCAAGATCCCTGGGTCCTGCTTTCCCAAAGAGCTAAGAAGAGAGAGTTCCTGATACTAACCAAGGGATCTGTGAGGTCATTAGCATTTTCTGTCTACTGTGTCAGAGGACAACACAGAGACCAGGAAGGCGCCATCTGCTTCAGAATGTGTGTCTACGCTGCAGCAGGTGTGTACCAGACCTCCCCAGGGTCCCCTGAAGAGAGGAGTTACTTACAAAGACAGCAGAGGGGAAAGAGAAGGAAAGGCCCCTTCCCCAGCATTGCATCCAGCAAAGTGGAGGCCAAGCAAAGAAAATCCCACCAAAGAAACAGTGAATAAAACAAGAAATTGGAGGAAATTGCCGGCATTCCTAAAAAAGGACTCTACATTTTTTAATGTTTTTTTTTAATTGTGGCAAAATACGTACAGCAAAATTTACCATTTTAACCATCTTTAAGTGTACAGTTCAGTGGCATTAAGTACGTTCACATTGCCGTGCAACCATCACCACCATGCATCGCCGGGGGTTTTTCAGCTTCCCAAACTGAAACTCTGTGCCCATTAAACAATAATTCCCCTCCCCCACCCAGCTCCCAGCAACCACCATTCTACTTTCTGACTGAATGAACTGAACTATTCTAAGCACCTCATATAAGTGGAATCTTATAGTATTTGTCCTTTTGTGTCTGACTTATTTCACTTAGCATAGTGTTTTCAAGGTTCATTCATGTGGTAGCATATGTCAGAATTTCCTTCCTTTTTAAGGCTGAATAATATTCCACTGTATGTATATGTCATATTTTGCTTATCCATCAGTGGACATTTGGTTATTGTGAACGACGCTGCTCTGAGCATGGCTATATAACTATAAGACTTTTAAATGTGAATCTCCAACTATTAGAAAAGACCATCATTTGGAAAAGTGGGATTTGGAAAAGAATATTAAAATTTGGAAAAGAAATCTTATATATGTGATGATTGTGGAAAATCATGCCAGAAGAATCCCACCATAAAATGCCATAAATTCTTAGGATCTGGTTCTCTAATAAAGCTAGTCTGATGAACAAGCCAGGGGTCTCCTGGCAATTACATATCTGTGTTTTAGCAGGTGTTGTCAACAACACTTAAACAGTCAGCCCCTGACTAGGTTGGAATGGGAGGAGGGTCTGAATGTGGAGTTAGAACTCCTAGTCCCACCATGGATAAGAGGTCTGGCTTAAATCCCCTCTGAGCCTCAGTGGCCTCATCTGTTAAATGGGCATAACAATGTCCACTCACAGGGTTGTCACGAGAACCAGGAGAGACAGTGTACACGTTGCTGTAGCTCAGACCCTGGCACATAAGACAGGTACTTCATAAACAGCAATGAGCCAGGCAAAGGTAGCTAAATGATATATTTACAGCAGTAAGATCCACAACACCAATAAAATACAAGGCATTACTAACATCGTCCTCAAGTAGAAACATTAGTCACTGCAACAGAGCAAATGGGAGACATATTTTAGGGCACATTAGATCAGTCGTTCTATGGTGCAGCACTTGGGTCCCATCAGTGGGTAAAACCTATCCTCTTTCAACCTATCCTATGTCTTTGGGTCTCTATAGAGTCCCAGAGGTTAGAAACATGTGTATGTGATTTCTAAAAGAAAGACGGCTCTATTGTCCCTGTCTTATCTTTCAGGAATCAACTTGCTTAGGCCCGTTTCAACTTGTCAACCAGTTATTCTGCTAGTAGAATATGCAGTTTCTTTCTTTTAACGTGACCTTATTTCGCAGTACTGTCCTGAGGAAATGTGAAAATCCTAGTTGTACAAGAGAACGAGAAATAGCCAACCACGTAGAGATGGGAAAGAGCTGAGGGACTCACGTCAGGGCAACACAAAGAGATTGAAAAAGAAGGGAGGAAGGGGTGATGAAGGGAGCCGACCAATCGTCTAGAAGCCGGCCAAGACGCGGGCTCCCAGGGAACCTGTCAATCCGCGGGCTGTACCGTTTCATTTGCATCTGTTTCTTCTCAAGGCAATGATGCATATTTCATTTCCTCCTTTATTTTCTTTATGGTTTAACTAAGAGAAGAGGAGGAATCTAGGCATGAAGGAAGAGTTATTTTTTCCCCAAGTGCTACATCTGTTAGAGATTGGATATAAGGGAATTAATTTCCAAAATATCTGAGGGGGAAGGCACATGTTTGCTCTTTACTTTAGTCACCAGGAATTGCCAGGGCCTCATTCCAGCATCCTAGCCCTGCTTGAAAAACAAGTACTCACCAGCCAGGGTGCCGACACTTGAACAATGAAGAGGGAGTTTAATCTGAAGTGATTCTTTTTCTACTCCCAAATACCATTGCTCACACAATGTAGGAGTCTACTTCTGACTCCTTAAGTTACACACACACACACACACACACACACACACACACACACACACAGAGGCACAGAAAACTACCACAGCTGAATTGTTAGTTATTGGAATAAATATATAGATAAGCAATTTAATCCTTTTGGTGAGGAGGAAATTCGTCCAATAAGTACACTTTGTTAAACCATTTGGTTTACACTATAGTGAAACTCTCTTGGAACACAGAGAGGAATTTCCTGTTTTCAAGAAAATTCCAGGGGCAACTCATTTATATGAGTAACCAAAATAAAAGTGTGATGGGCCAAAAAGTATCAGGATGTGTACTAGTACCAGTGCTAACTGGTATGTTACTAAGTCTTTCTTTCTAACAACCAGCCCTGCTGCCCTCCTCCCTACTCTCCACCTCCCCCCTTTCCCAGGGAAATGTCCTCTTCCCCAATTATTTGGGTTTTTGTGACACCAGACAAGGGGAGGGGTGGGAAGAAGGGGCACTGAAGAGGCAGGAGAAAAGGGGAAGATCGGGGCCCGGAGCTGCGTGGATGCACAGCACAAGGCAAGCGCAGGTTGCAGAGGAGGTGGATGGGGAAGGACAGAAAGGGGATTTTATCTGAGCTGCCACTTGGCCGTTCACTTCATCTTCAGGATCTCACCCTGACCCTCCACAGAGCTAAATCATCCACACACTGAAGACCCCGAAATCTGTAACTCAAGCTCTGACTGCTTCCCAGAGCTCCAGACCCACTTGGGTTTTGTTTAAGAAACATCTCAAGGGCTTCCCTGGTGGCGCAGTGGTTGAGAGTCCGCCTGCCGATGTAAGGGACGCGGGTTCGTGCCCCGGTCTGGGAGGATCCCACATGCTGCAGAGCGGCTGGGCCCGTAAGCCATGGCTGCTGAGCCTGCGCGTCCGGAGCCTGTGCTCCGCAACGTACCGCAAAAAAAAAAAAAAAAAAAAAAAAAAAGAAACCTCTCAAGACTTTTCCAAAACAAGCCATTGATTCGCGCTCCCCCAAGGCTTGTTTCTCCCCATTTTTCTCCAACTCAGGAAATAGCAGCTGCCCAGTTTGCAAGCAAAGACCTAAAGGGTCAGCCTTGGTTCCGCTCTCTTTCTCTCCACACCTGCAACCGCTGCTTCAAGAAGTCCTGTCGGGTGTACCTCCAAATATAATAAAAATGGCACCCGGGGAGTTGGGCAGGGTGGGAAATCTACTTCAGGAGGAGCAGAATGTGGAACTTCACATAGACGCAAATATGGGAGTTCTCCTTCTAGACTTTCTTTCTGCCCCGGTGACCACTGGCTGCTTGGCCCCTGGGCTACCAGCCTTCCGAACGGAATGCTACCCCTCCTTCTTCTCCACCTCCTGCCGTCAGGTCCACGTTTTTATCTTCACAAATACGTTGCTGTGCAAAAGAACCCAAACACCGAAGCGTACGTACTATATGCCTCCTTTCATGTAAAGTTCAAAGATAGACAAAACTGCTACCATCATGGTGGTGATGGGGGTTGGGGGCCAGGCAGTGGCTGGAAGAGATTTCCAGGGGGTTTCTGTTGAGCCGCTCGTTTCGTTTCTTGATCCGAACACAAGTGCGTTCACTTCATGAAAATTCATCAAGCTGTATGCTTAGCATTGGTGCTCATTTCTGAGGGCATGCTGTAATGCAATAAAAAGTTTAAATAGAAGTGTTATCTAGACATTTGGAAAAGACTAAGCAATTACTTCTGGACTGGGGATGTTTGTAAATCATTAGAAACATCAAAGTGTCTGTATGTTGAAAATATGTGATTTAATCCTTGGTTCCCAACGAGATTCAAAATGCACCCTCTTTCAACAATGAACGAATCTTTCCTCCCATAGTACAAAATCACTCACGTTTTTAACTCAACAAAAAGAAAAGTAGGAATCAATCACTGCTACACTTTGGAGAATTGTAAGAACAATCTGAAATACGAGGAATGTTAGCAACAATTGGATAGAGACTGTCTGGGGTAGACGTCACAACTCATGTAAGAGAAGCCAGCCCTCAGCTAAGCCTGTCAAAATTATCCTGAGACTTCCACTGAATCACACGTTCTTCTTTCCTAAAAGACCCGAGCAGAGCCACTGCGTCTCACCATATGTCCTCTTGTTTTCTGATTGTCTGAAATGGGAAGCGTAGAACCAGAGAGATACCCTAATAGCCATGGACAGCTCCTACTGGTGTCCCCAGGCTGGTCTGCCAAAGGCTAGCTGGGCTGCCAAGGACAAAATGAGACCGGGCTTTCTGGTTCCAAGGCCAGCAGGTGCCTTCATGGTGGAATTTGTGAAGGGCAGGAGGGTCTCCACATAAGTAGCCCCCCATCAGCCTGCTCAGGTACTGAGATCCCACCATTAGTACTACTTCCTGTTTGTCAGGCCCGGCCATGACCCTTGTCTCTGCAGCACCCCTCAAACCCCAGAGCCAGCACCTTTGGACCTCCTCCTCCTGGCTCAGATGGGCCCCGCCACCAGTTCTCAAGACTCCCTGGGACCTGAGGCCATGCTGAGTTACCCAGCTTGTAACCCAAATAATCCTTAGAGCATCAGCAATGCTTAGAAAAGAATGGGGAGAGAGTTTTATGTTTGATTCATTCACTCAGTAAATATTTATGGAGGATTACTTGCCAGGCACTGTTCTAGGCACTGGGAACATAGCAGTGAATTTATAGCATTAGATTCGAATGATGTGAGACAGACAATAACCAAAATAAATAAACGTATTAGATAGTATTATTAGAAAGTGATGAAGTGTGATGAGAAAGGAGATAAGGAAAGAGGGGTGGGGCGCTAGACCATCATCCTTTCTTGCCTGGACGGCTGGTCTCCTTGTTTGCTCACTGAATCTTGTCTATACCATTCACCACACACTTTCAGAATAACCTGTCACTCTCCTGATGAAACTGATCGAGATACCAACACAAAAACTCCTGTCTCAGCTTCATCCCTCACCAGCAGTTCCCCGCTTCCTACCCCCCACTCCTTAATTTCACACTCTGTGCTTCAGCCTTTATGAAATCCTTTGTCTCCCAAATATCCTGCTTTTTCTTCCAGGATTTTGAAGCTGCCACTGCCTCTGCCTGAGCTTATTTCTCTTTGACCCGCCTAACTCCTGGTTCCTCAGGTCTCACCTGAGATATCACTTATTCTCTGGAGGCCTCCTCTTGCCTCACGGGTGCTCCCACAGAAGTCGTCTTACCTCAGTCATAACATTTAGCACATGATGTACCTGCCTGTTTATGCGTCTGTCTTCCTCTCTGAACCAGAAGTCTCCTGAAGACCAAAGCAATGACCTCTTTGCCAGGTGTCCCCAGCATCCAGCATGGGGTCCAGTATAGTAAATAGTTATTGACTAAATGTCATCAGGTGTCAAGATAAGGACATATTACGTCCATAAGAGGCAGAGTTGAGGAGGAAAGCATGGAACAAGAATTCCACTTCATTAAGTCTTTATTTAGTGGAAAATGTTATTTACACACACATACACACAGAGCTGTGAAGGATGGTGGCAACCTCAGCATGGAGGCTGTTTGGACCAGCTCTAGTGGCGGTTCCACATTCGTGAGCTGAGAAACCTTCTGCAATTAATTCGGCCTTTCTCCATCTGTCCAAAGAGCTGCTCATCTTGATGTATTATTGGTGAATCCGGTAAGTGAATGTACATTATGGACTTTTAAAATGACAAGATACCACATAAATAGAAGGAATTCCTGTGTCCTGCAATGGTTCTACTCTTCCAAATAAGCCTTTTCAATCTTAAAATTACACACACACAATAAGTTTATTACTTAGAAAACTTATAACAATAATTCCTTGGATTAGCATCATATTTGGACTTTTCAAAGTACTTTCATGTCCATTATCTCATTTGATCCTCATAACCGAGACAGGAAAAGTAGGAATTAGCATATCCACTTTATAATTAGTGAAACTGAGACCCAGAGATTATGCGATTTGCCCAAGAGAATCTACTACAAGCTTCAGGGAAAGGGCTGGGTCTTCAGTTTCCTAACTGGATTCTGCATTTGCCATAGCAGACTTCTGAGGATTTCAACTCTGGAATGTTCCATCTCTCACAACCCCAAACAAAACACACACACACACACACACACACACACACACACACACACACACACAATCCCTAGGTAATTACCCTCAACTTCACAGAAAACTCCATCCAAGAAAATAGTTGCATCCAGGAAGATTTAGAAAGAAACACTTAGCAGACTCCAGACTCCTGTGGGCCCCAAGCAGTTGGGCAAAGCATAACACTTATTTCTATATAAATCTAAACCTCTCATTTCAGGAGCCAATGGAAAAAAAAATCCACCAAAATTCTGCACTGAGATAATAAAAATATCTTTTGTCGTCCCCTAAAGACAGATTGTAGATATGCAACATGTTAATTTACTGTCAATTTATTCATTTTTATATAATCTCCTCCAGTCAAGGTAGATTTCATTCCATTTTCATCTTGTGTACTTCCTTTCAGAGCCTGGTAATTTCTTTTCTATTTTTATTCATTCCACTTTTGCTTCCTGTCAATTTTTATATCAAAATCTGCTTCAGTTCCATTTGGCAGGGTGCAGTCATAAAAACATTCCTCATGCTTTAATGTTTAAATTTGCCGTTGCACTTTAAAACGGCTCTCTGTTTGTGCCAACGGCGCGATGTCAGCGCTTTGCCTGGCGCAGCTCCCGGGCTTGCAGAAGGCAGGGCCTCCATTTCTATAACGGCTTTTCGTCATTGTCTGAAATTATCTTCTATTATTTCCTAGTCATTGAGCAGGCGTTGAGCACCTACTGTGTGCCAGGCCCTCTGTGTGTGCGGCAGGAATACAGGTCAGAGGGGAGGTGAAATAGACAGTAACTAACCAGAAGCCGGTTTATGACGGCAGCACAGGTGTTCGGAGGACGCTGCCCGCACTGTAGTGAAAAAAGTGGCAGGCAGAGGAGGAAAGAAGACCTGGATGCCAGTCATAAAAACCGGGTGCTCTTCCTGTTGCCTAGAGGAGGAATGTAGAAGCAGTGTGTCACATATTACGGCCATTCTGCAGCCACTGGGCCACGGGACACAGAGAATAATCTAGAAAGAAGCTTCTCTGGTGCGCTTGATTAGAAGCTTGGCCCGGCAGTGGGTTCGGTGGGGATACGGGGGTGCTACTGCACCGTTTGAGACCACAGACATGGGTTAACAGACTTTTCATGTTCCCGGCTTTACAGACCACCTCTCATGCCCTGGGGAGGGAGGAGCGCACAGTGGTGACAAGTCAGTCTTGGGAGCCAAACTGCTCAGGTTCAAATCCCAGCTCGGCCATTCACTACCCATGTGCCATGGGAGAGTTATTCGACCCCTGTAACTCAGTTCCCTCACCTGTACAGTAAGTAGGATTCTTACGAGGAATGACTGAATTAATTGAAAGCAGTAACGCTTAGAACAGTGCCTGGCACACAGTAAGCTCTCAATAAGTGTTTGTCATCACGATGATCCCTGGTTTTGGTGTTTTTGTTTGTTTGTTTTGCGGTACGCGGGCCTCTCACTGTTGTGGCCTCTCCCGTTGCGGGAGAGGAGCACAGGCTCCGAACGCGCAGGCTCAGCGGCCATGGCTCACGGGCCCAGCCGCTCCGCGGCATTTGGGATCCTCCCGGACCGGGGCACGAACCCGCGTCCCCTGCATCGGCAGGGGGACTCTCAACCACTGCGCCACCAGGGAAGCCCCCTGGTTTTGGCTTTTGAGGAAGCAGAACTTCTTGGTTCTGTGGCTCTGGGTCACCCTTTCTAGGTGCCCTGGTGGATGTGCAGTGGCTCAAGGTGCAGCAGGGAGCAGGGAGCTGGGAATACTAGCTGGTGCACCATCTCGCAGCTTCTGCCATATCTGTAATTGACTTGTAACTTCCTGGTCCCCACCGCAAGCCCTTTCCCTCACTCTGGGAAAGGAAGCAGCATTTATCTGAGTTTCTGATTCATTTATTTACTAAGCACAGAACAGGGTAACTGCCTCATAGAAAACACTCATGAAAAAGTCATGAGATCAAGGTGATGGTGATTTTAAAACAATTTACTCAAAACTTCACAGTTTTCAAGAGCCAGAAGAGGAATTCGGACCCAGACCTGTCCAGCTTCAAATGCCTGCCCTCCCCCTCCTTCACCACACTTCAAGTGGTACGGAAACACACACACACATCACATATGTTCCTGCACTCCCGGAATAAACTTCAAGTTCACAGTGATCGCTCGCACCTGCATACACTGTGGGAGTGGCAAGGGGTGTGCAGGGAATCATTGCCCCCAGGAACAACTAGAAAAGGCCACCAAATGTTATTTTTTCCTAGCTTGCCACTCACTCACTCATATACCACAAGTACTCTCTCAGGCTTAATTATCTAAATGAACAAATACATTCACTTATTCATTCAACAAACAATTTTTAGCACTTACTACGTGCCAGGCACTATTTTAGACACTTGGGTGAACAGCAGTGAACTAAATGGGCAAAATCATCTCATTAAGAGTTTGCATTTATTGGTGTGTGGGAGGAGAAGACAGATAATAAACAAGTATATACATAAACGGGCAAACTTCAGATTGTGATGAGTGCTATTAAAAAGATAAAATAGGTCAATGATATAAAGAGAATCATTCATCACTCAGCAACCAAAGAAAGCTTTTAAAAATGGATGTCAGGTCCTTTCACACACTGGCTTCAATCCTGTCAATTTCATTGTACTTGGAATAAAATCTAGATTTCTTTCCATGTCCTTCAAGGCCCTACATGAACTGGCCTCCCTCTGACTTCCTCTCCTACCATTCTGTCCCTCCTTCAATCATCTCCAGTTGTCCTGGCCTTCTTTCTGTCCTTCAAATATATAAATCTCTGTCCTCTCTCCAGGCTTTGCACATGTTGCTTCCCTTTTCTGGAACATTCTCCTCCCACCTCATCCCCGCCAGCAGGCCCTTTTCATGTCCCCAGCTGTTTAATTTCTCATTCTCATCTTTCTGCTGAAAAAATAATGCCTGTTCAGAGAGCCATCCCTGATGACTCTACAACCATATGATTCTAAATCTCCTTCCTTTTATTTTGTTGGGTTTTCTTTGTAGCACTTACCATTATCTGAAAGTACCTGAGTTATTCACTTACCTGTTTATTGTCTCCGTCTCCTGCTCATGTGAGGGCAGGGACTCTGTCTCCTGCACCACTGTATCCCCAGTGCCTAGAACATACACAGTAGTTTCTCGCTCAATGTTGATTTAATGAACGAAAGCACGTCTACAACAGCCAAGAGAGAACCCTGACAGTTAGCAGATGAGATATGCTTCTGAAAATTGCCCTCCAAACACCACAAATCTTCTATTTAGTAAGCCCAGGAAACCAGAATGTTGGGAAATGGAGAATATGTGAGAATGCAAAATACCAAATAGTATGTTTAGTCTTCAGACTCCACTGGCTCTGAAATTAGGGACAATTTGGAAAGAAACTATCACAGGTTTACAAAGGGATGTTTGCAAACTGATTTTTCATCTTTGAGACCAGAAGCTGGGTTAGCACCCAGCTAACTATTGGTATAGATATCAAAATAAACACACGATTGCTTTTCTAACATGATTTCTTTACATATTTTTTTCTACTCCCAGAAAGAAAAGTACCATAAAACTATGAACTGATCATTTGAAGTAGTCTGTAGATTTTGAGAAGAATCACAGAACTTCAGGGATAAAGGAATTTTTTTTTAAGTAATGTTTTTCAGTAACAGAACCTTTTGTTCAAACAAGGTATTATGCAGAACATGTAAGTACACGTAAAAGAGATGAAAGCAGAGGTGGTCTGGTTGCGGTCAGGGCAGCCACCTACCCCCATCCCCTCCAGACATCTCCCTGGTACCTAAGCACAAGGGCACAGGGTGAAACCTACTGACACAGCCAGACCCGCGTATTTCATTGGCCATGAGAAGGAAAATGCCAGCCCACATCACAAGGGCAAATAAGGAAATTTCAGAACTGACACTCAAACCTGGGTTCCTGATGCCTGTTAACCCTTTCAACGAAACCATAGCAGCCTTTCAAAAAGATTGAATAACATACTTAACTCTTTAAGTTCCCTCGGCTGGGCTCACCAGGCTTCCTCTAAGTACAATCACATCTTGTAAGAAACATTTCATCTGCCAGTGATCACGTTGCATCCTCTGCAGCATGCTTGGTCCTCTCAGCCAGCCTCAGCCTAGCCTGTACCACCTTCCCTGTGCTTTCCTTTTCTAACCACTCACATATATCCATGAAGTTCGGGGCTAACGTTAGAATTCTCTTCTTAACTGGTCTCATCAAACACCGCTATACAAAACCACTCTGGACCAAATAGTTCGCAGGATTCTCTTGTTCCCTAAAACCAGCGAGGAGAGGTATGAACCCAGAGACTTGAGAAGCTGTGACAAAAGCAGCCAGAGCTTAGCAGAAAGCACTTCTTCCTGTGATTCGTCCACACCTCACAGCTGGCATGGGAAGGAGGCAGTGTAGGAATTGGCGAAATCAGGGTAGGAGTTTATATCTCGCGACTTCATCTTTAGCTCTTCCAGCAAGGATTGGAGTACGTCACTCAACCCGTTCACCCCATCACTGGTCTATCCAATGTATATTTATGCATTAACCAGGCGCTATGCCAAGCTCTGAGAATACTTAAACGAGACTGTAACCCAAGGCACTTACGGTTTGGTAAAAAATTAGCGATTACAGAATAGATGCTGCTGAAGAATGAGCAGAGAGAGTCACTGTGGTAGACTTACTTTTGTGCTGTCTCCTCCAAATTCATCCGCCTCTTATTCGCACCTTTGCACAGGCCCCGCCCACACTGGTTTTGTCCAGTAAGAGAGCAGTAAGCATGCTGCTAGCTGGGGATTGGAAAAAGCTTGCCCGTCAAGGCTCTTTTGTCATGAAAAAAAGCCCAAGCTAGTCACACAGAGAAAGACACATAAATAGAGCGACTGAGAGAATTTCCAGCTTTCCAACTGTCCTCACTAACTTTCCAGACCTGTGAGTGTAGCCATTTTAAATGGTTCTGGCCCCATCCACCAGCTGACTGCAACAGCGTGGGGGACCGCAAGGGAGACAGCAGAAGGACCACCCTCAGGTCTCAACCAACCCACAAAATCATGACCAAATAAAATGGTGGTTAAGTCACCAAGTTTTGGGGTGGTTTGTTACATAGCAATAAAAACATAAACATGTACATTTTTAAAAAAAAGATATCCTCTTTTGTTAAAATTGATACCAGGGGGGCTTCCCTGGTGGTGCAGTGGTTGAGAGTCTGCCTGTCGATGCAGGGGACACGGGTTCGTGCCCCGGTCCGGGAAGATCCCACATGCCGCGGAGCGGCTGGGCCCGTGAGCCATGGCCGCTGGGCCTGCGTGTCCGGAGCCTGTGCTCCGCAATGGGAGAGGCCACAACAGTGAGAGGCCCGCATACCGCAAAAAAAAAAAAAAAAAAAAAAAATTGATACCAGGTTGGGGGTTTTAACTTTGATTGATTCTTTTCCCCAATGTGATCTCTTTTTAAAAATCGTGTTTTCCAAGTGATTATTGTTATGAAATAATGTTCAGTTTGTTGCATGCATGCAAATTTATTCATATGAGGAAGTAGACTCAGTAGGCTACTGTCAAAGTAAGAAGACAAAAAAAGGGAATTTTTAGGAGAAAGGGGAGAGAAAAAACTGAAGGCTGTCTGGGAGAGTGAATTTTGTTTGCACATTTTCTAGGTAAACCGATTAGCCTGTTTCTAACAAAAAAGTTAGTCTGGACAGTCTGTTCTTCAGTAGGTGGATGAGGGGTTATCAAAGGAAAGAATTAAACTACTTATGGATTCTCCCCCCCAAACCTTGAGAGTTTATCAGGGAGCTCACAGGTCAAGCTGTCCCCGGGCAATGGCTGACGGCGTCCTGTCATTAGACCTGCATCATGACTAAGCCAGGTCTGCACCATTTTCCTCATCACAATTTTACATGTTGATTTTAATGAACTTAGCCACTTTATTCTAACCTTTTAATTAATTCTTTGAGATTTTCTCAGCATAAAATTAGATTATCTGCACACAGTGTACATTTTCCCTTTCATTAACCACTGACAAACCGCATCTCATGCAGAATAGAAACGCAAACCATGCGGTACTCAGATCACACGTCCGTCCAGTGGGTGCTGAGACCTTACTCGGATCCCTTCTACTCCCACGTATATGATCACTGTGGCTGAGGCAGCCCTCATTTGGACCAGAGAGCAACAGCAGATGGGCCATTTAGAGTTAATTCTCACCACAGAAATTCTTCTGAAACCATCTGACTCCACAGGAAGTTCTATCTTAGAATCTGGGCAGTAGCAATTCTTGCTTCAATATTCAGCAGATGGTTAATTGTTACCACATAGCACTCCACAATCACCCAGCTCTACAGGATGCTGACTTTATTTCCTGTAAAATTAAAGTGAAACCAGCACTGTTTGGCTAAAAATGGTTTTAATAATAGCCAAGAAAATAGAGTCTTTTTAAAATTTTACAGCCACATTTTAGAGGTAAATATTCCACTAGCTCACTCTGCCTGCTGTCTCCGGTGCGTGTGCACACACGCAGACACACACACGCACACACACCACCATTACCATCACCACTGCAGCACCTCTCACCCGACACTACACACCGTGCGGTCTCTGTATGGGAATCAGGTTTATATCATGCAAACGTTCACCAAGGGATCTACCGCCTAGCTCTAAAACTTATCTGTTCATCCTAGGAAATTGGCTGTGGTGGCAGACTAAGAGGTGGCGTTTTCTGTGCACAACGTTAAAAGCTGTTTCCTCTATTTAAGAAAGTTAAGATTTATTCCACAGGTCCGTTTACATCTCTAGGGAAAGCCCTTTTCTTCCCCTGACCCTCAACACATCTTTTTGCAATTTGGGAGTGTATGATTCTGTTTCCATTTACCTGATCCTGAGGCAAAAGTGCAGACAACCACCTGCCTATGTATACAATCAGAAATGCCAAGAGAGACCCCAACCTTCTCTGAAGACTTTAATAACTGTAATTTACATTTATACCATTCAGCTTGCCAAAAGACAGAAATTTCCCATTCTGAAGACTCTTATGTGATTCTGAAATAATCCCTTGGGGCTCTAGTATCAACCATTGTCACATTACATTAAAGACCTGAGGAAAGGCCATGGGCTTGATGTGTCCGGATTGCGGAAGTGGGCGCAGAGCTTGAATGCTGCTGGGGCAGTACCTAGTGGACTCTAGGCACTCAGGGACTTGATATTTAGATGCATCGGGGTGCAGAGGACGGAGAAAGGCAGGCAGGCACAAAAAGGAGGAGTTATGACAACAAAAGGCAAACTTTGCCCCACTTTTCACTTTCTTCTGGCTCTAAATTTTCACTGTAGCAGCTATCTCTTACTGAGCAATAACATAGCAGGCTTGGGAAGATCTTTGCCTGTGTTATCTCATTACGTCTTTACATTTCCTAGTAGGTTCAGCGTTGGCTTGGAGTGAAAGGACAGCTGGAAAAATGTTCTACTTTTTAGCGTTATAGGATAATGTGAGATAGATAAGTGCTTTGCAGGCTATAAAGCACTGGAGTATGCCAGGTGGAATTTATTTCTACTGTTTTCCATCATTTCATCTCTGGCAACCATCTCCAGTGTCTGTGAGAGAAGGAGATTTTCTATTCCCATAATTCTTATTTCCCATTGTGCAGTCTGTACTCAGTAAAAGAGGCAATGGACAGGTGAAATTGATTACTACGATGAATAAAATTGACCATATGCCATTAAAAATTAAACTGGCTCCCATCCATACCCAGGATGAGCTTGATACATAAAAGATAGGCAATCAATTCTTGTTAATTGGCTACATGTCAAATTGAGTTATTCTGAGTGCCTGTAAAAGGGAGAGACCTCAGACCAGTTCACTCAACACCTGCTCCAAACCCCTTCCAGTTTACCTTCCTAGACCAGGGGTATTAACTATAGTTTCTTTTTTAAAGCTTCTCTTCTTCTCCCTGCATGTTCACTCTTTCCTTTGGGCTCACACGCCCCACCTCATCCCCATTGGAGGGCTCCTTTCAATGTGTGGTGGGTCCTTGTTTGGCTGTCCATATTTCAGAGTGATGCAATGAAAAGCTGGTATGGAGCTGTGTATATGTGGAAATGGGCTTACAAATTGCTGAAGTCTGCTTTCGTTATCAAGTGAGAAATCATCTTTTCTGCAGTGCCAGAATGTGTAAGTCTTTCCCCAAGACCCATTCAATTTCCCCAGGAAGAAACTCCATTCTCCAGCCAGGGTGAGATACCTAGCTGCCCTCACTGGTTGTATAAATGTCAGAAGTGAGGTGGGAAGAAAGCAAGGTTTGACCCTTCTGTATCCAGACTGTCAACTGATCCCCTGTTTTTGGCCCCAAGCTTCATCCCTGCCCTCTACTACATCCAGCAACTCCCATCCAACAATCCTCCGAGGTTCTGTAGAGCAAATTGTCTAGATGCCTCTTTACACACGATCCAAATGATGGCTTCCTCAATCCATTTCACATCCTCCATCTACATCTTTCAGAATTTTGTTCAAATAGCTCTTCCACTGAGCCTGCTACTCATTCTCTTTGTTGCTGGAGATTTGACATTTTTTGTCTTCTTTATCTCTCTTCAGTGGAATCTCAGAGGGGAAACAAGCACATGTGTTCAATCCACTATATTTTTTTTCATCTTTAATCAGAAGACCTCCAACTATGCATTTAGACTTGTGTGGGTCCTGGAAGATCATCTGCTCCTGTGTGTTTCAAGGGGAGGGGTCAGAGGAGGAGTTTCTCCTTAAGGAACTGTTAGCATGCTAAAGTGGATGTTCACCTTGGACTGGAAGCGAGGAGCAAACGGGTGGGGGGCCCTGATTCCAGAGATTTCTCACTGTTGGAGGATGAGCCGGGTGGAGGCTGCCAGGATCGAGGCACAGACCCTGAGGTGTTACTCATGGCCAGGCAGCCCCAGAATGAACTTCCCCAACATTCAGTAAAGGGTTGTTAATATCACTGACCTATTTCAGCTTGGGAACGTTAAGAGAGGGGACTGGGACTTCCCTGGTGGCGCAGTGGTTAAGAATCCGCCTGCCAATACAGGGGACACAGGTTCCATCCCTGGTCCGGGAAGATCCCACATGCCACAGAGCAACTAAGCCTGTGCACTACAACTACTGAGCCTGTGCTCTAGAGCCCGCGAGCCACAACTACTGAGCCCACAGGCTGCAACTACTGAAGCCTGCACGCCTAGAGCCCGTACTCCACAACAAGAGAAGCCACCACAATGAGAAGCCCGTGCACTGCAATGAAGAGTAGCCCCCGCATGCCACAAGTAGAGACCCCACGTGCAGCAATGAAGACCCAGCACAGCCAAAAAAAACAAAAAACAACAAAAAAAAGAGAGGACTGTATTGACACTTGGAATAATGATTATGGGGCAGAAAACAGAGTTGAAGGGCAATTTCAGAGAAGGTGTGAGAAGACTAGGAGAGTACTAGAAAATGTATTCATGGATGGAGTTGAGGGACGTTATATCCTAAAAATCACCTGGGGAGGAGGACCCTAGGAGAAAGGTCTTGTCAATCTGGGAGTATTTTTTCATGGTTATGTTTCAACATTAAAATAAATATGATCTTATTTTGTGCCTCAAACTGGTGATATGAAACATATTTGCTGGAAATATTTAAAATCTATGTTTTTACTTTATTACATAATCACATTTACCTCAATGCTCTAATTTGTATTTAACTTGAAGGACATTCTTGAGCTAACTTTCGATAAGAATTTCAAAGGGAAAGGGAAAGGGGAATTGTTTCGTTTGGAGGATTCTGTTTAGATTTGCTTTGTCCTCCTGGGTAACATCTGGGGGTACTGATTAATGGCATGCAGGGTGTGTGATTCCATGGGGCAGTGAGAAGGCTGCAATGCCACAAGTCCCTGACCTCTCCCGTAGACTGGCTGCAAATGAAAACCAATGGGGTGGAGTAGCTATGGAAACCATGAGGAAGAATATTTCATTTTTTTTTTTTGCACATGAATTAGAGCAAAATGACTAACAGCTCTTTTTCTCCTTCCATCTGTGACAAAAGTTCTGTGTCCAGGGCTTCTCTGGTGGCGCAGTGGTTGAGAGTCCGCCTGCCGATGCAGGGGCCACGGGTTCGTGCCCTGGTCTGGGAAGATCCCACGTGACGTGGAGCTGCTAGGCCCGTGAGCCATGGCCGCTGAGCCTGCGCATCCGGAGCCTGTGCTCCTCAACGAGAGAGGCCACAACAGTGAGAGGCCCGCGTACCGCAAAAAAAAAAAAAAAAAAAGTTCTGTGTCCTGGTTTCTACCTTCCCTTAACGTAAATTATGAGGAAAAGAACATCATGAAGACCTGTTATTGCCACTGTGGCATTGCCCCTTTCCAAACTTCTATGGATTAATCTTAAAGCCATTTGATAGAATTAACCGTGTACGTCAGTCCCATTTTTCCCGAGAATGTTCACCTTTGTGCAGGTGATTTTGTAGAGAGAAGCTTCTCCAAGGAGCCTCTTTCAACCACGTGGATATGAGAGAAAGTCATTTTTGAGGCAAGGAGGCTAGGATCTGGAGAGACAAAGTCCGTTCCTGAAAGGCCTCTGGGTCCACAGGTATGAGTCCCCTGGCCACATTTGCCTCCATGGCGCAGCATTTGAGATTCTTATGAAGTTATCTGTCCTCCGTCTGTTTCTCTCTATTTTGGCTCTTTAGCCTCAATCGGAAATACACATTTTATGAGCTCCTCACGTTTATAACTTACCCATTTTATTGGAAACTTTCTGCCTTTTGTGGACAACGTATTAGCTCTTGGACTCTGAGTTTTTCAAAGGTATAATTTTTGTTTAGCTCCAGGCAATCGTAGTTCTACTTTGTGTCTGAGCCTCCCATCATCAGCTGTCACTCTGTGCCCACTTGTTCTATTAAAGTGTCATTAGGAAGCCACACGATTGATCCAGAGTACAGAATCCTGTTCCAGCAGCCAATGAATCATCCAATGTTGTGTGTCCACTGGCAAAAAAGAACTCTGTGCAGTACATTTTCTTAATTATCCTTAATTAATTAATTTTTATTAATTCACTCTCCCCAGAGATGCCCCCAATCCATTTCAAAGACTATGATACTAATTATCGTAGGGATCTTTACGCTCATTTGGTTTCACTCTGTTCTACCTTCTAAATCAGAGTACGTCTTGTTCTATTTATATATTTTTCTGTCAATATTCATGCCAGTGATGGAAGAACCTTGGCCAGTGCAAGTAGAGTCCCTAAGATCCTCGTGGATGAAGTAAAACGAGCTCATGAGGCAGGGGGAGAATATCACCCTACGACACATGGACCTGGGAGGCTGGCGGCTCGCTCATCTAGAAAAACACAGAACAGACTATTGGGTTCCAGTATCTCTCTGGATCTCATTCAGTTGAGATCTGAGGTTGTACTCCCCAATAGACATGAATATTTCAGTTCTAAGTAGATGATCTTTAGTGTCAATGAAAAAATGTTGCCTGTCGTATCAGTAAACAAAGGATGTTGCAGCCATTAGGCCATCACATTACAGCTGCCCCATGGTGAGCCCTGAGGGAACTCAGGATAGAAACAGGATGCCTGCCATCAAGCCATCAGCCGCTCTAGCCAGCCCCCAGTGATGTACCCTGAGGAGACTCAGGATGAGAAAGCACGGGCTACCCTGTGCTCAGACAGCTGAGGTGCATATCAAAGGAATGATTTCAATGAGCCCAGACTTTTGCATCTTCCTGTACATAGAAAAATGCTAAATTCATTAACTTGAGTTGTCTAGTTTTCTTTAATTAACAGTAATCTTTTGACGCTCCAACTACCTGGTCTTTGTTGCAAAAACTCCTCTATACCCTGGCTCCTCGCTTACCTCTTCGGAGCAGTCCCTCAGAGCTAGCTGAGAGGCTGCATCCCGGCTTACATCCTCAGTTTTGTCCACCAAATAAAGCATAATTCTCAAAATTTCGGTTGTGCATTATTTTTTTTTTTCATTTGACATTAGGAAGAGGAAACGAGCTTAATTTGAGGAACATTTTCAATCATGCTTTTGTGCTTTGGAAAAATTTCAATGTATTAGGAAGAGTATTTAGAAATCAACTTTATTGTAGATTTGTACCACTATTGGCCTGAAAGAGCAGTCCACATTTAGTTAATGTTCTCAGGTAGGGCTGTGGCACCAATATAGGACTACAAGTAACAATTTACAGAATAGATCGATAATTGGATTCCTTGCTCTTATTCATTTAGCTATAAAACACTAGCAAGAAGGGGTAGTGGCTGGTTATAGACTTGGGAGTCCAATATATTTGGGTTTCATTCAGGCTTAAACATGCACTCACTGCTTGACTGTGGACAGGTCACCTAAACTTTCTAGCACTCAACTTCATGATCTTGAGAACGGGGATGATAATACCTACTTCACTGGGGTATTATATGTGTCAGTGCCTGACACATGGCAAGTACAGAGTGGTAGTTGTTAGTTTGCTCTAGGAGAGGATATTACTGAAGTATACAAAACCTTACCTTTCCCACTGACTCTAGGCAAACACCTTCCGCAACGTTTCTGCAAATTCCCCACAGGTGTACATCTTCATGCTCCTGGTTCAGACAAAGGACATCTTTCTTACACTCCTCACAGGATAATGTATTTTGAAATAGAGGATCTGAAAGATCTAATTGCTAATGAATACAAAACACTGGCTCTTCCTTAATATTGAACTTAAATTTACCATTGTCAATTTTAGGATCTACTTTAAAAATCCTCATTCTGTATTCAGTTGTTGACATTGTCAGGTCTCTATTTTGTGTGGTAAGGACAGCATTAAATATTAAATGAAGGGCCGATCTCTAGTGTAACATTTCTAAGAGCAATGCCACAAAATGTGTCCCCTGGGTGTTGCAAGGGCTTGTAAGCTGGCTGGAGACCCAGACTCATCAGAGGAGATGTTTCAAGGAGAGGAGGGGCTGCAGGAAGCAGCCGGGTCGTAGCATGGGAGAAGAGCTTGGCGAAGCACTGGAAAGTCCCCTGGGGAGCCGTGTCTGGCTCTCCAAGTGCTAATAACTCTTGCAGTGATGTGATGCCACTCCTCCCCCTTGCTAGCTCTGTCAGAGCATTCTGAACAATAACAGTAAGAGAAATGCAATGACATCCACACTTCATCCCCAGCCGTTTCCCTAGAAAGTGACAGGTATTCACTAACGGTTTCTCCCAGTCCTGATAAGGTGTTCCACTAGTCCACTCCTTGTAGGATCCAGGAGTGCTGACATGTTCTAACTGCTTCATTTACCCACCAAGATTTGGGTATTTTATACAGAGGTGGATTAGAGAGCTTGGAGCTGTGGTTTTGGAAGCTGCAGTCACCATTTTAGAGCCCAGGATTGTTATGCCTTAAGACCAAAAGCTCACTAAGGGTAAGCACCTTCCCACAACCTTTAGAATTATTTTGTGTCCTGCACAAGCATTATCTCAGTGTCCTGTACATAATTATGGACTCAGGATAGTTGGTTGATTGAGTTGAAGCTCCCCTTCCTCTGCCTGTACCATCCTTCTGACACTCAAGGAGAATATACTCACAGCTTGCAAAGTGCCTCTCACAGTAAGTATGTCACATGGAATGAGTATGTCACATTATTACATGGAACTGTATTGGTTTCTTTCCTTCATTCTCTGTTTTCATGTTGTGCTCTTTGGGGATCTGAGAAAATAAAACATGGGCTCAGGGCCAAAACACATGACTCAAAGGCAACTCCCTTTCCATAGAGATTTGTTGATGCTTTGAGTTTATTGCTTAGAAGGACACATTTTTTTCTCCTTACCTAAAGGTCTCTGTTCTCCTCAGTTTCTGTATTTTTTAGTTTTCCTGGTCTTCTAGTTACCCAGTCACAAGTCAGATGGTCCCTGTCCTTTGAGAGGCTGACTTAGAGTGATGTCACACCAGCAAGCACAAAATAAACCCAAAGAAAGAAGAAGCAATGAAATAATAAAGATAAGAGCAGAAATCACTAAAGTTGAAAACAAAAAGCAGTAGAGTCAGTGAAACAAAAAGCTGGCTCTTTGAAAAGATCAATAAAATTGACAAACTTCTAGCAAGACTGAGGAAAAAAAAAAAAGGAAAAAGATACAAAGTACCAATATCAGAAATGGAACAGGATACTGCTGTAGACCCTGCAAATATCAAAAGGATAATACGAGAATACTGTGAATAAATCTACACGCATATATCTAAAAACTTAGGTGAGTGGATCAATTCCTCAAAAACACCAACTACCACAACTCACACTGTATGAAACAGATAATTTGAATAGCCCTTTAACTACCAAGGAAATTGAATCAGTAATTTTAAACCTTCCTATAAAAGAAAGCTCTGGGCTCAGAAGGCTTCATTGGAGAATTCTATGAAGTATTTAAAGAAAAATTAATGTGAATTCTATACAATCTTTGGTAGAAAATGAAAGAGACTGGAATACCTCTCAATTCACTTTATGAAGCTAATATTAACCTGATACCAAAACCAGCAAAGACAGTATAAAAAAAGAGAGAGAAAACCACAGACCTATATCCCTCAGGAATATAAATGCAAAAATTCTTAACAAAATATTAGCAAGTTGAATTCAGCAATATATGAAAAGAATTTTATAGCATGCCCAAGTGGGGTTTATTTCAGGGATGCAGCACTAGTTAAATATTCAGAAATCAATCGCTGAAAATTTTCAATAGCCTTTCATGATAAAAACTTTCAGAAAACTAGGAAAAGAGGGGAACTTTCTCAACTTAATAAAGAACATTTACAAAAAAAATCTATAACTAACATCATACTTAATGATAAAAGAATGAATGCTTTCTTCTACAATCAAGAATAAGGCAAGAAATGTCCATTCTTACCACCACTATTCAACATAGTGTTGAAAGTTCTGGCCAGAGCAATAAGCAAGAAAAGGAAATGAAGTACATACAGATTAGAAAGGGAGAAATAAAACTGCCCCAATTTGTAGATGACATGATATTCTACATAGAAAATCCCAAGGAATTTACAAAAATCTCCAAGAACTTATAAATTCAGCAAGATCCAGGTACAAGAGCAACGTGCAAAAATCAATTTCATTTCTATATACCAGTAATGAACATCTGGAAACTTAAATTAAAAATAACAGAACCATTTGCAATTACTCAAAAAAAGTGAAATACTTAGGTGTAAATCTAACAACATACCTACAGGACTTGTACGCCAAAAACTACACAATACGGATGAAAGAAAGAAGATAAAAATAAATGGTGACATATTCTATGTTTCTTGATTGGAAAACTCAGCATAGCAAAGATGTCCAACCAATTTTCCAAGTTGATATACAGTTTAACACTATTCCTATCAAAATCCAGGCAATATTTTTTGTAGATTTAGCAAGATTATTCTAAAGTTTACATGGAGAGGCAAAGGAACTTGAAAAGCTAAAATGATTCTGAAAAAGAAGAATAAATTGAGAAGAATTAGTCTACCTGATTTAAGGCTTTCTATATAACTATGGTAATCAAGACTGTGTGATATTAGCAAAAGGATAGACACATTGATCAATGGAATAAAGAGAGAACGAAGAAATCACTCCGTATAGGTATGGCTACCTGACTTTTAACAAAGATGCAACAAGAAATGTACTAAAGCAATTTGGTAACCATAGGCAAAAAATAAATAAATAAATAAAAATAAAAAAGAATGTTAACCTGAACCTCATATCACATAAAAAAATTAACTCAAAATGGATCATAGGTATACGTGTAAATGTAAAACTATAAAAATTTTAGAACATAATATAGGAGAGAATTGGGGGACTTAGGGGTCAGTAAAGAGTTATTTGACATGACACCATAAAAGAAAATATTAATGAATTGGACTTCATCAAAATTTAAAACTTTTGCACTGCAAAAGACCTTGATGAAAACACAAGCTACAGAGTCAGAGAAAAAAATTTGCAAACCACATACCTAAGAAAAAACTCATATCTAGAACATATGAAGAACTCTCAAAACTCAACATTAAAAAACCAAGCAATCCAATTAGAAAATGGGCAAAAGACATGAAGAGACATTTCACTGTACAGCATATGCAGATGGCAAATAAGTACATGAAAAGATGTTCAACACCGCTAGCCATTAGGGAAATGCAAATTAAGAACATGATGAGATATTGGAACAGGTAATAGCAAATGTAGTGACCAAATCAAATGCTGGCGAGAACGGAGAAAAACTGTATCTCTCATACATTGCTGGTGGGATTGTAAAATGTTACAGTTAATCTGTAAGATAACTTGGCAGGTTCTTAAAAAATCTAAACATGCATATGACCCGGCAATTGCACTCCTGGGCATTAGTCTCAAAGAAATGAAAACTTATATCCATCCAGAAACCTATACTTGCTTCTAGCAGTTTTATTTTTAATAGCTAAAAACTGGAAACAACCAAAAAGTCCTTCTGTAAGTAAATGGTTAAATAAACAATGATACCTCTAATACCATGGAACACTAACCAGAAATAAGATTTTTTTTTTCCTTTTTCTAAAGGAAATATATCTCACCTCATCCTCAGACATTTCATGGTTTTCCATTATTCCAAAGGTGAAGATGTGCACATGTAACAAGGCTCAGAGGCCCAGCAGGATGCAGCCCAGTTGTCCACGCTCACCAAAAGCTGGTCTCTCTTGGCTCCTTTTATTTCCAAACACACTCAACTCATTCACCTCATGGTAAATCTACATCTGTTCAGGAGACAAACAGCAGTCTCTGCCGGAGTGGTATTCTCAGGGTAATACTGTTCAAGCAAAACAAAACAAAAATCAAAGTACTTCCTCTCCATCTTTTCACTCCTTCTCCTTTATTAAATCAGAAAATCCAAGGTCAAGTCCTTCACCAACAGCAAGGAACTTAAGTTCTCTGAGGCTCAATTTTTCCACTTGAAAATTAGGGATTAATGATATATATCTGGCTAGAGTCACGTGACACCCAAATTAAATTATGTGCCTGAAGTTGCTTTAGATACCATAAAGCACTATATAAATATAAGGAACTCTCATCGACAATCAAAAGCTCACCCCGTGAGAGCACTGTGGCAGGACTGGGGAAGTGAGGAAGAAGGGGCCATCTTGGGAAACAACCAGAATGTTTGCCACCCAAAACTAGGGAAAAAGGAAAGATTTTTCGAGCACCTACTATGTACCAGTATCAATCCTAGATGCTTTTACCCTTGACTGGCGCTCATTAAATATGTTTAATGAATCACATTTAATCTTTTTTTTTTTGCGGTACGCGGGCCTCTCACCGCTGTGGCCTCTCCCGTTGCGGAGCACAAGCTCCGGACGCGCAGGCTCAGCGGCCATGGCTCACGGGCCCAGCCGCTCCGCGGCATGTGGGATCTTCCCGGATCGGGGCACGAACCCGTGTCCCCTGCATCGGCAGGTGGACTCTCAACCACTGCGCCACCAGGGAAGGCCCCACATTTAATCTTAAGAATAGGTCTTTGAAGCCTGAAATAGTGAAAAATTGCCCAACTGTGTAGAGATGTCACTAGAAATGGATCACTCTGAGCATCTCATGTGGTCGCATATATATTATCTCTGTTCTCTCAGAGTTTCTTGGGCTGGTATAACTCCTACTGATTTCTTATCTAGCTCAGAGCATAAATGAACCACCACCCCATCACCAGGGCTTGGACACAGCCCTTCTTCACTTATGGTAAAGCATTGCTGCAAGAGGGTCAGACTATAATCTGATCTCCTGCAATGTTACTTTAATCAATGTATCAATCTATCAAGTACTTATTGCTTAGTTACTTGTTACAAGGTGCTGTACCACTTACAAGGAGGTAGCCTTCTACCAGGGGGTAGAATGAAGCAAGGAAGACAAAGAAGGATAGAGCATAGACCCTGTTCTCACAATGTTTACAATCTATTTGAAAAAGCAATGTGTATACATGTCAAATGATAAGTAATCATGCCAAAAATAAATATAGCTTAGTGAATGCCTCATTGACATGAGAAATTAGACCAAAGATGCCTTTGGAGTTCAGAGAATGGAAAAAGCTGGAGTAGTCTGTAAAATTTTTATAGAAGAGAAGGTATTTGAACAAGGCTTAAAAGATAGTCTAAGAATTATGTGGGAGGATGAAAGAAGCAAAGACAAGACAGATGAGGCGGCAACAGGATAAGCATGATCAGAAATGTTGACATGAATGAGAAATGTGGAATAGACTGACATGGCTGAAGAGAAGGATGGAAGACAGTTAAAACTTGGAGTTAAGAGGGAAAATGAGGTTAGAGTCTACAGTGAAGAAATTGGAATGCCAGGATAAAAGATTTGTTTTCTTATATAGGTATGAGACAAAACAGAATTTTTGGGGTGCATTTTGTTTATTGGTTTCATGAAAATTCAATACTACCATATTTTTATTATTTTGTTTAAAACTTAAGATCTTGGTCTTTCTTTGTTCCCTTTGTACAAGGCCAGAAGAGAAATATGAAATGTCACCAACAACGAGATATTCATGACCAGATCCAGCATCAGAATGACATCATTTCAGTTAGGTTTAAGCAGCCGTTGCTGGTCCAAAGCTGTGATTTTCTTGATCACTTGGACCTTGACATATGTCCTAAAGGCAGAATTTGCTATTTGGATTCAATGCTTACTTTTTCCAACACAATTCTTTACTGGGAAATGTCTTCAAAGGGAACCAACTGACAAGGAGTTGGCCTTTAAGGCTGGGCTCAAAGGGGCTTCCGTGTCCTATTTATCATTCTGCTCCTTGGTGGCAGTACAGAGGCCTCAACGCCTTCCTGGCTGACTAGACTGGAAGCCTCTTGGCCATGACCTACGGTCTACCACATTTTGGCCTATGGCCTAAAACCATTAACCCAAAGATACCTCCTGGGTGCTGTTCTTCTGCCTTTGCTTAAGAGAATGGGGTGGCATGCCAGCTTTCAGAGGACACCCCAGTCTGATCCTAATTTCCCTCCTAATGTCCCCAATTCCTGACCCACAAGAATAGCTTGTCAGCTGTGGGCCTCAGAGCCTACTACTTGGGAGAGGCCCAGACTCAGCAACACAAGTGCTGTGGGCTACCCCACCAAGCAGGTCCCTTTTACACTGGCTGGCCACTGACTTCTACTTTTATGAATTACCAGTTCATATCTGTGGCATCCAGCCTCCAAGACTGGCCCCAGCAGTCCCTGCCTCCTGGTACGCATGCCCTTGTGTAGTCTCTTGCCACTTGTAAAAGGGTCAGTTTATGTGACCAATAGAGTATTGTAGACGTAATGGTGACTTCTGCCTTGCTCTAATTCTGCCATTTAGTGAGAACACTCAAGCAACACTATTTGGAGAGGCCCATGTTCCTAGGAAGTGAGGCTTCTTGTCAACAGCTAGTGAGGAACTGAAAAAAAAAGCCATACCAAAAGCCATGTGTATGAGCCATCCTCCCACCCCACTCAAACTTCAAATGGCTGTAGCCCTAGCAGACATCTTGACTGCAACTTTATAAAAGACCCTGAACCAAAACCACACAGCTAAACCACTCCCCAATTCCTGAGCCACAGAAGCTGTTAGATAGCAAATGTTTGTCATTTTAAACCACTGAGTTTTGAGATCATTTGTTATGCAGTAATAGATAACAAATATAATATCACTTTGCCCATTTTTTCCTTTTACATCTTTTTCTTAGTAATTTTTAAGAGCTCTTTGTATATTAAAGTTACTAATCCTTGGTCTATTTAAAGTCTAAATATATTCCTAAGTTTATTACCTTTATTATTTTTATTTTGGAACAAAAAAGTTTTATATTTATATACTCAAATATATTAATCATTTCTATTTTAGTTTTGCCTTATGTGTCATGTTTAGAGATTATAACTTAAATTCTTAATAAGTATTTGACTATATTTTCTTTCTGTAACTTTTTTCCTTTAAAATCTCAAAATTTAATTCATCTGGAATTTATTTTGGGTGTCGTATGAGATGGGAACCTAACTTTGTTTTCGTTCGTTTGATTTTGAGGATTTTTTTCCCAGTGTGTCTGTTAGTCATCTATATATCTTCTTTGGAAAAATGTCTATTCAGATCCTCTGCCCATTTCACTCCTTTAAATTTTTAAAAGAGCTAAAGGGAGAGAAAGAAAATAGAAAAAAAAAAAGCATAAGAATATATTCCCTAATGTTACCAGAAGCTCACTCTGGACAGCAGAATTATAAATGATTTTGATGTTTTTCATGATAATTTTCTGAATTTTCCAAATAATCTACAATGAGTCTATATTACTTTTATAGGTCAAGGAAATATTTTTAAAAGATAGATGTCTGCGGTAATAAAGAGGAGAAACTGTCCTTTTAACAGCCACATAATCTCATAAACATTTCCCAATAGCCCTCAGACTATCCTGACAACGAGTGACGAAATAGTCGAATAGAGCTAGAGATCAATGAATACTGGAGAGCAAACCTGGCCAGCATGTAAGACCAGGAACACGAGGTATTTATTTATGTATTCCCTACTGCAACCCAAGATAATCTTAGGTAGCTTAAACATTTAAAAGAGAGAATTATTATTTATCTCTTGTCCCTACCCATTTTCTAAGGAGGCTGGGCTCCACGGAGGGGACATATTTTTAGTTGATTCCAGAGATGGGCTGCCGTGTATAAGTCCAAGGCAGAAGGTGGAGAAGTACTAAATGTTCTGCAGAGAAAAGAGGAGGGTAATCAGAGTGGAGGTGGGGGATCAGGTGAAGGGAGCTGGGACTCAAAGAAGGAGCTTGGCTCCAGGGAAGCACCAAGGAGAGCAATCCGCCACGCTGTGAAGATTTAATGGGGAAGAAGTGACCTCAGAAGTTTATAGGATGGGTGACAATTCCAATAGCTGCTGTGCAGTGTGCAGTGTAGCGCCCTCCTCTATCTCTGCCATACGGTCTTTTGGGAAATCTGCTTCCTTACTCATCTTTTGGGGCTGGTAGATTCTTTCTCGGGAATGGGAAGAGGTTTTGTGTTCTGCATCAGTGTTGATAAAGGGTGTATATGATAACAGGTTATCAACATACATGCAATTTTTAAAGATTCACATAAGCGGATAAATAAAGCAAGTCAAAGCAAGTGTTTGTTGGGTTTGTTCAGAATGTACAACCCAGGTATCAAGTAAAGGGGCTTATGTCTGGAAACAGTATCATGTATGGACAGGAGCTTGGGCTCTGGCACAAGGCAGATTAAGATTCCAGACCAGGTCCTTCTACTCACTAATCATGTGACCTTCTGAATGTTCATCTGTAAAGGAAGGATAACAATAAAGGGTTAAGTAAGACAATATAAGTAATGCGTTTAACACAATGAATGATTCAATATTGGTAGTTCAGCCTTTCTGGGGTCCCTGATGCTGACTGTCTTTAGCATCTTTAATTTCTTTTTATTATTATAAACAACAGCCGTTATTTATAAAGTGCCACGTGCAATGCTAGCGCTAGTTATATAATATTTCTAGTGCTCACAACAGCCCACAAGATGATTTTTATTACTCCTATTTTTCAAATGAGGACACAGAGGCTCAGCACAATTAAGCTAATTGACCTAAGGACACACAAGCTTGTCTGACCTCACTGCCCAAGTTTCTATCGGTCAGAACCACACCTTAGGGTTAAATGGGCTCTCAGATCACATGATCTAAATTTTACTTAATAAGTGTGAGAAAAGATTCCTTTTTAAGAAATTCTATTCTCTACTTTTACGTTGTATCCTTATTATAAACTTGAACTACCCCTTCTTTCCTATCTCTGTGTTCTCTTGTATTCTTCATCTTGGTCCTTCCTTTGCAGGCTTTGGAAGAAATGGATAATGGGAGAGGAGCAGAGGCCAAGAGGAAGGCTGGATGGAATGACAGGTGGATGTAGTGGCCTCTGTGGTTTATTCTATCCATGATTGGTCAACTGTGAATATTTCATCCTCGTCAATGCCTAGTTCAAGAATGGCCAATTCTGACCAAGAAACATGAGGAGAAGTCTGATGGGAGATTTCTAGAAAAGGTTTCCTTCCTTCCAAGGAGGAGACGAAGGAAGAAGTCCCCATTCTTCTTCTGGATTTTGTCTCTGGACTTGGGCGGCCATCTTGCTACCAGCCTGAGACTGGAACAAGCTCTGAGGATGGTCATGGGAAAGTGGAAAGACCTGTGTCCCCGGGGATATTTTCCAGCCACCAGATCAAACAACTCTAGCACCCACAAAACCTGAGGCTTGCAGTTATGAGAGGTGATAAGTCCCCTGACTGTGTAAGTCAGTTTGGATTGAGCTTACTGTTAGGTGAAACCCAAAGCATCCCAGAGAAGATGTGGTTTTATGGATGGTGTTGTCCAGGTTTGGAGGAAGGCAAAGGGCTTTGTGGAAGTATGAACGCCTTCGAGAAGACGAGAGAAAGAAGTTTCAGAGAGTTAGTGTACACTAAAATGAGTTACTGATGGAAATTTCTTTTCTAGCACTCTAAAAATAGGACAGATTCTCATTCTTCTGGTATGACTTCAATTACGCCCATTGAGACGCGGAGGGAAGGGCTTGAATAGTTGAACTCTAAAAGGTCAAACTTTGAGAGGTCAAAATGCCTGCCTTCATAACACTCTGAAGCCTGAATTTTACCCTTTTAATCTTTCAACAGCAGATATATCTTGAAACAGCTTATTTTTAATATGCAAAGAGAGAAGAAAACAAGACAGAGATGATCAAATTCCTACTATTATGTAACCTACTGTCAGGGAAATAAAAATATATTTTTTCTAGTGGAAAGTACTTAAATGCCACAAGATGACTTTGTAATGCTTTCCATAAATCTCCTCTATAAACTATTTCAGCCCGAAGCTAATGTGGTCTACCCCTCTTCCCTCCCTATATCTTATTCCTCAACGCATTATGGCTAGGTTATGTAAGGCATTTTCTTTAAAAATTATATTAATAAAAATGTGAAGTCTTAATAAAGTAAGTTTTCTTGTATCTCAAGGTATAATTTCTGTAGCTGGGGGAATTTTGACAAATACTGGATCGTTTTAATTGCAGTAATATAGCGCTGGGCTTCCAAGAAATGGGATGAGCAGAGATTTTTCCCTGATACAAGCAACCAGCGGCATGACTCCTAATTGTGGACCCCTGCTGGAAATGGTCAGGAATAGCCCCTGGTGATGATAAAACAGCACAATCACCGGTGGCCCACGACCTGGGACTACTTGGGCAACGTATTCACCGAGAACATGCAGGTGAGGGCCAGGTGAGTGATTAGCCATGACTTTTAATAAGTGACTAATTCCCTGAGAGGAAGTTTTGCTGAAGTACAGCCAATAAGGAAATGCAGACTATTATGAAGGCTTGAAAGTCTTGTTCATTCGATATGTACTTATGGAGCTTCTCACAGGAATCAAGGGCTGTACAGGGCATTGGAAACACTGACAGAGAAGGCAGGAGCCCTCTCTTAAGGAATTCGTGGTTTAATGGCAGCATCTGGTATCACAATACTAATAAAAAGCAGCTTTAATAGAAATGGAAGGTGCTATCGTAGAGACATAGATGGCAAGTCATGGAATGGTGGGATGGACAATACCTATCTGTTTAGGGAGGTCAGGGGAGACGTTACAGAGGAGATAACTCTAGAACTGAGACCTATATATTAAGAAATTTTAGGAGTACTAGTCAGGGAAAAGCGTTTTACCCAGAGGGAACAGCACCAGCCAGAAGGAACTGCATGGAAGTTAAAAAAAAATGTGGGGCACCTCAGAAGTGATTCAGTAGGGTTATAGCACAGGATGTGTGGGAGATAGAGCTGGTGGGGGGGGAGTTAAGTTCCAAGTGATGAAGGGCCTCATAGGACATGTCACTGAATGCAAGTTCATGTACCGAGGCACAGCAAGGCCAAACAAACCGAAACATCAGCGTTTGGAGCAGAGAAAGGTTTATTGCAGGGCCATGACAGAATGGGTGGCTCATGCCCCCCAAAACCCTGAAATCCCTGAAGGTTTTCAGCAAAGAATTTTTGAAGGCCAGGTGAAGGAGAGGGGTATGAAGGAGTGACGATTATATTCTGTGGGTAATGGAGAGCTATTGCGTAGTTTTAAGTCAGGGTGTGACATAGTAGTGTTGCATTTTAGAGAGATTACGCAGTCTGGGGATAGCATGCAGCATGGAAGCTGCAACAGGAGGTGAGGAGATCCCTTGAGGAACTGTTGTATTTATGAGCTAGAGAAGCAGTCACCCAGGTGGTGAAGAGGAAGCACGTTCAGAAAATACACAGGAGAAAGAATCAGCAGGACCTCGCTAACACTCAGCAACACGTGACCAGCATTTATCCTCCTTCTTGAAGCACTCTTCCTACTTGTTTTCCATTCTGGACACTGACCTCTTAGTTTTCCTTGTACTTCACTGACTGCACCTTTTCAGTCTCCTATACCAGCTCCACATCCTTTTCCTGACCTCTAAGTATTGGCAGACCTTTGAACCCAGTCCTGGGGCCTCTTCTCTTCTCTCTCCACTCTCCCACTCTAGGACATCTCATTCAGTTCCATAGCATTAAGGATTATCTGTACACTGATAACTCCCCCAAATCTATATCCAGTTCCAACCTCTCCCCTCAACTCCAGTCTTGGGTATTCAATGACACAGTCAACCTGTCAAATTTATCATCCCCACAGAAGCATCCCTGGCTTGCCCTGCAAATCAGCTCATTCCTCCCCTAGTGTTTTGACCTCACTGAATGCGCCACCATCCACGCAGTTGCTTAGGGAAATAAACAAATGAAAAAACTCATATGTCTAAGTAGAGAAGATTGTTACAGTTCCTCTCAATTCAGTGAAGTCTGCCCTGTTGCACAAATCAGGTGGGCACCACCTTTATTGCCACCTGGACAAATGGTACCCTTTTATTCTTGTGCAGTGCAGTTGCCCTACCATACTTCTCTCCATTCTATGTGTTTACAAAAAATTAGAGAAATATTTTTATATGAAATTTCATGACCCAGTATTTCAAACAAGGTAAGTGTCACCTGACAAAGTAAAATCAACACTTACCGTGTACTTGGACTTCATGAAAACTGAAACCTCCTCCAGTAGTTGCTAACTGGTAATTGATACTGAATTTTGCTAAGGACTGTAATATAGGACCCTACTTATGTTGGCATTTCAGTAAATACTGAAGGATTGGCTCAGGAGTGTTTACAATTATCCACATATTGGGGGCTGGAGGGGGAAGGGGGGAATAACACTGTACGTTATATAGTTTATCCCTATGGTTTGGGTATCAAACGGAAGTTCTTCCTGGCTCTAATAGCACTGGAACCGGTGATATATTGGGGGTTTTCTCATTTATTTCTATTTATCCTTAAGCCATCTTATAAAGCTGGTTTTCAGAGTTCCGTTTGAGAACCTAGACTCCCACCAGACCCTGCAATTCTGAGACCACCCAGGTTGGAACTGTAGGAGAGGAAGGAAACACCACCACCACCACCACCACCAATAACAACAATAAAAACACAAGTGGCTTTGAATGCCTCAGGAAAAACCCAAAATGTGACTTCATTTTTGCTCCAAGAAGAAATCTAATAACAACGGGTGTGTAAATCCCACCACGACAGTTGAATTAGCATTGGTGGAGAGACCTGGCATTTCCCAGTTGTCATGACAACACTGATGTCTCCTCTCAGCTTGCATGCGGGTTCAGGTGTTGTATCTAATTTAGGATTTGACTTGCAAACTGACAGAAAGACTCGGAGATCTTGCAAGATGTACCGGTTTTACTAATTAAGATGACATGTAAAGGTTGAGAAGATTCTCAGTTGCGAGGGAAGTGTTCACCCGAACGGTGAACACTTTCTGTGGTTTCTATGGAGATGCTATTTCCAAGCCAGCACTGCCAAAAATAAGTGTTTACTCATGGACAAGGGCCGGAGGAGGGGATTGCTATGATGCAGGTGTGAACTGGAGCACCAGCGACAGGAAATTCTGTTTCTTTCATGGCAGTTTGCCAATTTTTCATGAGTGCCCAGCTGAACGACAAGTAATGAAGTGTATTTTTCAACTGAGAGATGGCATTTGAATTAGTAATTAGGATGCAAAATTTTGAAAGGTAAGGAAATAAAAAGAACTTCTAGATGGGCCCCTATTTTTCAGATGAGGAACCTAAATGAGGCCAGGAGGCAAGGCAACTAGCTTCCAGTCACTGAACCCAATGGGGTAACAGTGGAATCTATTCTCCTCCCAGGACCCCCTGGGGCTTCTCCTGCCCTCACCCCTGGCAGTGTCTCTGCATCATCCTTTCCAAACCCTTGAGCAAAAGCTTCAGGTAGAAGAACTTCCAAATGACTCTTTAAGAATGAATAACTTCACTTAGGAGAAAAAGTCCCTTCCTCTGGAATCATTTAGAAAATGAAAGTTGACTCTGAACAATCACAAATTTTCCTAATTTCAAATGTGAGTTCAGGTACCTTCCAACCATATACACAGAGCGATGAATATGCAATGTGAAGAATTAAACAAGATACATATGAAAAAAATGTTTTGCCATGCAATTTCTATCACCAAAACAGTTTTTCTTCCTCTTCATTCAAGTCTTAGGACATAAATCATTTGTAGCTGATATTATAAAAAGGCAATTTTCATGAACAGGATTTTATTTATATTCATTTTTTTCTAACCTCTGGCCGATTAACCAGGTACCTTAACATTTATTAATTCGGAGGAAAAATAATGCTCTCTGCCTGCCATATCCTCTCACTTGGAAGATTCTCTGCTTTAACAACCTTTTTTTAAATAAAAATTCTTCCAATAGCATTTTGAATTACTTAACAAACAGAAAGACCTTCAGTATCTTAATAAGAAATTTATCTCGTTTCAAGTGTTTGTACATATGAGTTACTTTCATCCAAAAAATATTTAAACGTGAAGATTTTAGGACAATATCTTATCGAAAGATGCTCATTTCCTTAACAGGGAACATAATATTACAGTTGTCGGTTTACAGTTGGAACATTTGAGACGACCTTACTCCTTAACTGGAGAAAACTTAGAGCAAGTCTGTATCAAGGCTTCAATTTTGTTGTGGCCAGAACTTCAGAGCACATATCAAACAGAAAAGTAAGGATTATACATGTGGCCAAAACTTGGGAAAAGAAAGAAAATGAAGGTCAAGGGACCAAACATGTGCTGGGTACTTGTTACAGATAAAGGTACAGTTTGGGGTGAGCCCTTTGCATACTGTAGAGAAGATCTGAAATTTTGGGTGGTGATTCACCATTGAAGACCTCATCCTTTTGGGTAGAATCCTCCAACTACTTCAGTCCTGATCAGAGAGAGGCCCACTTCCTACTACAATCTAAAAGGCCAGTCTCTCCTCTCCCCATCCCCTTGTCACTAAACACACTCATGTGCCCTGGACTCAGCCAATCAGGATTTAGCTTTGGAAGCAGCAGTGTGTTGGTCAACTGGATCTCGGAGGAAAACAAAACAAAACAAAAACCCAGCCCTGATATTTTAGCATTCGCCGATTTCTGTGGTATAAATAACTCCTACTGTGGCTGATTTCAAACTAGAAACATTTTAATACCCAGCTTGCAAAATTCCTGAATGTTTAGCCGTTGTCGCTCACAAGCAGATTCAATTCAGGTTCAGCAGACCTGTGGTTGCCAAGGTGGAGAGGGGTGGGGAGGAATGGAGTGGGAGTTTGGGGTTAGCAGATAAAAACTATTATATATATATATATATATATATATATATATATATATATAGTATAACTGAATCACTTTGTTGTATAACAGAAATTAACACAACATTGTAAATCAACTATACTTCAACGAAAAATAAAAAATAAAATAAAATAAAAACTTAGATTATCAGCTGAATTAATAAGAAAAAGAATTCAGGTTCAGTACATCACTGAGAGGGTTCAGTGCACAGACTCAGTGGAGATAACAGTCCCGTGGCATGAGAATCCTGCTTAGCCAGGCAGCAGCGGCAGCAGGAACTAGGGTCAATGATCGAAGAGGCAGTGAGGGTACCACAACCAGCCATTACTGGTGTTGACCTTGGCTCTCCTTTTGCTCGACTTCCTTTAATGCTGCTCATTTTCTGGTTCTTCCACCTTGCTGTCAATTCTGTGAACATCTCAGTAGCCTCCCAATAATTCCTTTTCTGCTTAAATTCTCCAGAATTGGTTTCTATTGCCTGAAACAGAGAACCATAACACAGCTTTGATTAAGATTACTGATAATCCTGTGAGTAAGATCCTATGATCCTATGATTATTATCTCCAATTTAGAGACGAGGAAATGAGACTCAGAGAAGTTAAATAACTTGCCTAAGGTCACACACAGCTAGTAAGTAACAGAACGCAAAGCTCTTTCCATTCCACCAAGTTTCTGCTCACAAACCAAAGCCATCTCTCTTCTGCATATGCAGTACTAATGGCATGCCTTTGATTTGAGTCTCTGTTAAGCCTATATTACCTTAGAAATGTTATTTGGGGTATACGAATTTTGACTAAAATAAATAACTTCTCCAAAAATTAGACCCAAGTAACCATTGCCCTCTAGAGCAAACAAAATAACATTTGAGATGTCCATTTGTAGAATAGTTGATATATTTTTGTAGTCTATCTGTGAAAGAATTTGCCTCCTTTAATAAATCATACCCCAGAATCTTCAGGGTTAACCCCAGAAAGAGAATTCCTTGGTGTAGAAGGACAGCTGAACAGTGGTCTTGACTCAGTCTCCTGAAAGTTACCTTCTCCCCTTGGGGTTCTCCTGCCACAACCATGATGTCTTCCAAATGGGTTCTGATCCAGCATTAATATCCTGGCACAATATAGACAGAAGTTTTAATTTGCATATCTTTAGCACAGTGCTGATTCTGGCTAGAATAAGAAAGTGTGAACAAGGAGTTTCAGGAATATAAGTAGTCTTATATACAAAGCAATGAGTGCTGTTCTACCATGGCTAGCTTGGTCTCCGTATCCGTGAAGGTTTTTAGTTGCAGAGAGCAGGGCTCACTCTAGCCAGTTGATGCAGAAGAAATTTATTGAAGGATATTAGAAAGCTCACAGAATCACTGGAAGATCTGGAGGAATAGTGTTAGACTAAGCTTACAGGGACAACTTCCAGAACCAGCCCACAGAACTGGCCTGGTTGCAACCACCAACTCCAGACCCAGTTGACCTCTCCTGCACTAGAGAGATTGCCTCCACCACTATTAACACCAGAAATACATGTCTTGGCCGCTCCCACACCAGCAACATAGATCAAGGCTCTGCCAGGCCCCTCAGGTAGCTTGTCACCAAATCAGTCTCATGCATCTCTGTGGAAGAGTCTAAGGCACATATCTGCATCTTAGATGCAAGGAAGATTGAAAAATATAACTTTTATCTTGGGGGCGGTTCTCAATAGATGGAGAACTATTAAAATATGAAGATATTCAAAATATATTAGAATGTCCACTCACTCCCACAAATGGCACTACTTTTCCACATATCAGGAGACAGAAGCTTCTATTTCCAAATTGCTGCCGTAACTTTATAGACATGTTGCCTGAGTTTCTCACTTTCATGTGAGAAACTGTTTTTTAAACATCTCAATTCTTTCTTCATTCAATTCTAACATAAAAAAAGAAACCAAGAGAGAGACTGGCAAAATGGATTGCCCTCTGCTCTCTGACCTTTTTGTCCCAGTTCTTGTTTCTGAATAGAAAGCAGCATCTTCCCCAGGATATTTATACCATAAATGACCTCACCCCTATTCTGAGATCTCATCCACTACCTATGGTGGAGGATGTCTGTGTCCCTTCTTTAAGTCCAATAGCATAACAACCTTGTACCAGAGATGCTTAACTGCTCACCAAACTCTACGATCTTCTTCCTGGTAAACTACATTTCCCAGCATCCTTTGCAGTTTGGTGTGGCCATAGACTGAGTTCTAGCCAATGGAAAACATAAATGATGGCGTTTCTAAGCCAAAGCTTCACAAAGTGGCTGTGCCTTCCTACCTTCTTTTCCTCCTTCTGCCTGCTAGATGCAGGTGACAGTGAGGGCATGGGAGATGACAGAGCCACAGAGCAAAGGAGCCTGGGTCGCTGAAATACTGCCTGGAGGAGATATGCCTGTCATCCAGAAACAACAATTTGGACTCTTACATGGACGAGAGATTAATTTATATTGTGTTTGTACCATCATTAATTTGATGGTCTATTTATTCCTGAACTTAATCTGCTCCCACTAACACAATATTTAGAACACAAACAACTCTAATACTCTTCTAGTAAGAACTATAAACTTGTAGATGGGAATTCTTTCTTCATAATATCAAATATAAACACATGGTTTTACACTTGGCTATAGCAAATTAAATACCACACTTCCATTTCTGAAAATTTTTCACTGGCTCAATAGCTTATGTTCTGGGTTACAGACGTCAAGTCTGAAAGGTCTCTACCTTTTACAGACTAGCTAGTCCATTCAGTTCCCAGAATGGATTGCTAATGCCTTCTAGCTGTCTTGTAGACATGTTCCCTTGGTCATCAAGATCCATAGAGGAAGAGCAGGAATGGAATATTATGAACTCATTATAACTTTTGAAAGAATATCTTAAAGTTCCCATGCTATTGTTAAAACAGTGGCATCACTTTTTTGTGGGGAGCCATCCTTTGACTGTACCAATGTAAGCCTCATCTAACAATCCTAGTCAACGAATAGAAAGATATAGAAAAAGAGTTGGGAAAAAAATGCATTATGGTTCTCATCATACTTATGAAAGAAGAGTGAATTATTTCCCTTTTGAAGTTGCATTGACTTGGTGAGATTAATGGGAGACTATTCAGTGTGTTGAAGGAGATATTTTACTGAGTGGGCTTAAGTAGGCTTGCCCCAAAGGACTTAATGCACCTACAAAAAGTGAGCAATTTACTCCCTGTTCATAAGGAGGAAAGTTCTTTTGAGAGAAAATTGCTTCACTTCTGAAAATGGAGGAAATAAGAGCCATTAGCAAAAGTCTGTTGGTTATATCTGTGTGGATTTCAGAACGTATAGCAAATGGTCAAAAACATTCTACCCTCATTTACAAAGATGCAAACATATATGTGCCTCTCTCCATGTGTGTCTACATGTATGTGCATGTATATACATACATGTAAGTATATGTATATAGTTGATTCCCATTATTATCTATATGTTACTATATGTTATATAGATGTGTGTGTGTGTGTGTATATATATATATATATATATATATATATATAAATAATTTTGATTAGAATCTCAAATCCTAAAAATAACTCATCCTGGTAGATCCTATTTTCTTTATTTTACAAAAGTGAAAATGAGATTCAGAAGTATAGTGACTTGCCTTAGGATGCCCTACCAACAGGTGTTGGACTTGTGATTCAAACCCGGTCCTACTGGCCCAGAGCCAGAGCTTCTGCACTACAGTGTACCACTCCACTGTCTCCATCCTCTGGTCATCTCTGTATGAGCCAAACCAAGGCAGAACTGCTGCCTTGTTGCACCTCACCTGGGAACACGCACATTGGGGCAACTCTACACATATCTGCAAATAGCTAGGAAAGCACAGAGAGTATTGATTTGGGGGTTACAAACAATTTAGTGAGGAGGCAAATTCACAAAGAATCCCCAAATAATGAGGACTGACTGTATATATACACATGATATAATTTTTATGTGTTTTTATAAAATATCAGCTTGTATTCATACACATGTATGTAACCGTGTGTATATATATATATATACATATATATATTCATATTTTTGGAAGTAGAAGGCTCATTCTCTGGAGGAAATGGCAACAGGATCCAGACTAAAGACAGGATTCAGCTGATGCAATCCAAGCTGAATAAGTAATGAGGCACATTTGGAAAGAAGGACTGTTAAACTGGTACTCCAAGACTTTTGAAGCATCAGTAGCAATTTTCTTCATGATTAAGCAAGTGATTAGTAGTTCAGTAATTTGTCTCATATACAATTTCTTTTGCTACCTAACGAATTTTTACAAACTGCTCTAATATTAATATATTTTTATTGCTTTTGATTTGCCTTATAACAAGTTTTGATTTATTAGAACTAAAATTGGAAGTGTGCGCCATCTTTTGTGTTGGATTCTGTGAAGTGACAATCAATCAATTACAATAAAACTGGTCCTTAGCTATAGGCAGAAGTGTCACTGCCAGTGAAGTGTGACTTAAGGAGCACAACTAGACCCCGCCTTCTCCAAAACATCTCTCTCAGGCCCTATTGTTCCCACTGAAATGAGAGGTACTCATAGATTGGCAAACCAGGCAAGGGCCATTAGAAGGATCTTCCCCACTTTGTTTATTCCTGGCCATCTCTTATTCATTATTTAAGACAGTTGTGAAGTCTCAACCTACAGGAAGCTATCGTGAAAACTGTCCACCCCAAAACCAACCTTGGGTTAGGTGTTTGACCCAGGCCCCCTTGTTTCTTAGCAGCCCTTTCTTGAGCTTATCATGCTGTGTGGTTTCTGCCTGTTCACAGATCCATCTCTCTATCTAGACCCTGAGCTTTTCTAAAATGGGGACTGTGCCTTTCATAGCCATGAGACCAGCGCCTAGCACAATGCTATAGTCTTAGGGAAGGACCTACCTCTGCTGCTTATAAATATTCTGTGTCCATCTCCAAACCATTTATTTCTTTTCTTTTTTTCATTTTTTTAGACTCCACATATAAGTGATATCATATGATATTCGTCTTGTCTGACTTACTTCACTTAGTATGATAATCTCTAGGTCCATCCATGTTGTTGCAAATGGTATTATTTCATTCTTTTTTTAAGGCTGAGTAATATTCCATTTCATGTCTGTGTGTGTGTGTGTGTATATATATATATATATATATATATATATATATATATATATATATACCACATCTTCTTTATCCATTCATCTGTTGATGGATATTTAGGTTGCTTCAAACCATTTTTTAAAAATATTTATTTATTTATTTATTTTGGCTGCACCAGGTCTTAGTTGCAGCACACAAGATCTTCATTGCAGCATGCGGACTCTTAGTTGTGGCATGCATGCAGGATCTAGTTCCCCGACCAGGGATTGAACCTGGGCCCTCTGCATTGGGAGCACGGAGTTTTACCCACTGGACCACAAGGTAAGTCCCCAAACCTTTTATTTCTTTAATCCCTGTATCCAGTGTTAAGGAACCCAGTATCACCTGGGGCTATCCTGCCCAGGGAATTCTGGATAAGACAGGTTCAACCCTAATCTCATATCTTGGTTAAGACCAAAGCCCTCCCCCAATTTTCTGCCAATTCCTGGAGGGGTGTGAGGAAGGATGACATTCTCAAGATCTTCTCTATGTCCTGGCTCTTTTTACATGTATGCAGTTTTCCAAGTCACACAAGCCTAAATCTGAAACTGATCTTCAAAAAATTTCCCAGAAATCCTATCTGCTGAAAACACCCTTAGTGTTTTGTTTGCAGTTGACATTTCCGAGGACTTGGGCTCCATAGGAGAGGTTCACATTACACACCAGAGAGCAACCAACTTCAAAGCACAAAATAGCAATTTCTGTTTTTAAGAAATGTCTCAGCCTCCCTGCTTTTACGTGTTGCCTTTAAACCCAGATTGTGTCCAAATTTCTCCCAGCTCACACTCTCCTCCTAAGGGAAATAAAAGTAAAATACATTTTCCTCTTCTTGACATATACAAAGCTTTTGGGCATCCACATTTGTTATCTTGGTTACTGCCCACACCGAATCCTTAGCCTTTCACTGACACAGCAGATAGTCTTACCAAAATATTTCCCTGAATGAAGGTAGTAAATCCTATCACCAGCGGTTAAGATATTCCACTATAGCTGCTGCAGCCACAAAGAATCCTGTGTGTAAGCACAGGTCACTATCCACACCTGCCCTCCTGGGAGGCTGTGCAGCCCATCACTGGCAGGGTCCCATGATCCAGGGACAACTTCCCCGGGAGAACATACGGCACGCATGCAACATCACTGCTGGCCTCTGCCACCTCAGGCTCGCCCCACATTCTGAACCCCTCCTTCCTCCCAGCCTGAGTAAGCCAGAGCCTCTGAAGCAGCTGCTCCTTTAACCCTCTCCTCTCTGGGTGAAGAACAGATACCAGAGGATGACCTACATACAGAGGTGGGGCCAAATCCAAAGCTGAAACCCAGGAGCTGTGCAAACAAAGAAGAGAAAGAGAAGTCTCTCCCAGCAGCCTCAGGAGCAGTGGATTAGACATCCACAATCAACTTGATGTACCCTGCATCTGTGGAATACCTGAATAGGCAACGAACCATCCCAAAATTGAGGAGGCGGACTTAGGGAGCAACTGTAGACTTGGGATTTGTTGTATGTGACTGACTAGTTTCTGATTTATATGGTTATCTTAGTTTAGTTTTTAGCACCTGTTATCATTGGTGGATTTGTTTCCTGGTTTCATTGCTCTCTTCTTTTTTTTATTTATTTTTAAATTTTTTTATTTTAATAATTTTTAAAAAATTTTTATTTTAATAAGTTTATTTTCTTTCTTTCTTTGTTTCTTTCTTTGTTTCTTTCTTTCTTTCTTTCTTTCTTTCTTTTGTTCATTCATTCTTTCTTTTTTTCTCCCTTTTCTTCTGAGCCATGTGGATGACAGGGTCTTGGTGCTCCAGCCAGGTGTCAGGCCTGAACCTCTGAGGTGCAACAGCTGAGATCAGGTCATTGGACCACAAGAGACCTCCTGGCCCCAAATAATATCAATCGGTGAGAGCTCTCCCAGAGATCTCCATCTCAACACTAAGACCCAGATCCACTCAACAACCAGCAAGCTCCAGTGCTGGACACCCCATGCCAAACAATTAGTGAGACAGGAACACAACCCCACCCATTAGCAGAGAGGTTGCCTAAAATCATACTAAGTTCACAGACCCCAAAACACACCAGCGGACACGGTCCTGCCCGCCAGAAAGACAAGATCCAGCCTCATCCACCAGAACACAGGCACAAGTCCCCTCCACCAGGAAGTCTACAACCCACTGAACAAACCTTAGCCACTACGGGCAGACACCAAAAACTGGGAAATACAAACATGCAGGCTGTGCAAAGGAGACCCCAAATACAGTAAGTTAAGCAAAATGAGAAGACAGAGAAATACACAGCAGATGAAGGATCAAGGTAAAAACCCACCAGACCAAACAAATAAAGAGAAAATAGGCAGTCTACCTGAAAAAGAATTCAGAGTAATGATAGTAAAGATGATCCAAAATCTTGGAAATAGAATGGAGAAAATACAAGAAAGTTTTAACAAATACCTAGAAGAACTAAGGAGCAAACAAACAATGATGAACAACACAATAAATGAAATTAAAAATTCTCTAGAAGGAATCAATAACAGAATAACTGAGGCAGAAGAATAAACAAGTGACCTGGAAGACAAAATAGTGGAAGTAACTACCACAGAGCAGAATAAAAAAAAAAAATGAAAAGAATGGAGGACAGTCTCAGAGACTTCTGGGACAACATTAAACACACCAACATTCAAATTATAGGGGTCCCAGAAGAAGAAGAGAAAAAGAAAGAGACTGAGAAAATATTTGAAGAGATTATAGGTGAAAACTTCCCTAATATGGGAAAGGAAATAGTCAATCAAGTCTAGGAAGTGCAGAGAGACTTCTGCAGGATAAATCCCAGAAGAAACACACTAAGACACATATTAATAAAATTATCAAACATTAAATACAAAGAAAAAATATTAAAAGCAGAAAGGGAAAAACAACAAATAACACACAAGGGAATCCCCATAAGGTTAACAGCTGATCTTTCAGCAGAAACTCTGCAAGCCAGAAGGGACTGGCAGGACATATTCAAAGTGATGAAAGGGAAAAACCTACAACCAAGATTACTCTACCCAGCAAGGATCTCATTCAGATTCAATGGAGAAATTAAAACCTTTACAGACAAGCAAAAGTTAAGAGAATTCAGCACCACCAAACCAGCTTTACAACAAACACTAAAGGAACTTCTCTAGGCAAGAAACACAAGAGAAGGAAAAGACCTACAATAACAAACCCAAAACAATTAAGAAAATGGTAATAGGAACATACATATTGATAATTATCTTAAATGTAAATGGATTAAATGCTCCCACCAAAAGACATAGACTGGCTGAATGGATACAAAAACAAAACCCATATATATGCTGTCTACAAGAGACCCACTTCAGACCTAGGGACACATACAGAGTGAAAGTGAGGGGATGGAAAAAAGATATTCCATGCAAATGGAAATCAAAAGAAAGCTGGAGTAGCAATTCTCACATCAGACAAAATAGACTTTAAAATAAAGACTATTACAAGAGACAAAGAAGGACACTACATAATGATCAAGGGCTCAATCCAAGAAGAAGATATAACAATTGTAAGTATTTATGCACCCAACATAGGAGCACCTCAATACATAAAGCAAATGCTAACAGCCATAAAAGGGGAAATTGACAGTAACACAATCATAGTAGGGGACTTTAACACCCCACTTTCACCAATGGGCAGATCAACCAAAATGAAAATAAATAAGGAAACATAAGCTTTAAATGATACATTTAAAAAAATGGACTTAATTGATATTTATAGGACATTCCATCCAAAAACAACAGAATTATTTTTGGATTCTGAAACAACAGAACACTTTCTCCTCAAGTGTTCATGGAACATTCTCCAGGATAGATAATATCTTGGGTCACAAATCAAGCCTTGGTAAATTTAAGAAAATTGAAATCGTATCAAGTATCTTTTCTGACCACAACGCTATGAGACTAGATATCAACTACAGGGAAAAAACAGTAAAAAACACAAACACATGGAGGCTAAACAATATGCTATGAAATAACCAAGAGATCACTGAAGAAATCAAAGAGGAAATTAAAAAAAAAACCTAGAAACAAATGACAGTGAAAAAACAATGACCCAAAACCTATGGGATGCAGCAAAAGCAGTTCTGAAGTGTAGAGCAATACAGTCCTACCTCAAGAAACAAGAAAAATCTCAAATAAACAATGTAACCTTACACCTAAAGCAATTAGAGAAAGAAGAACAAAAAAACCCCCAAAGTTAGCGGAAAGAAAGAAATTATAAAGATCAGAGCAGAAATAAATGAACAAGAAATGAAGGAAATGATAGCAAAGATCAATAAAACTAAAAGCTGGTCCTTTGCAAAGATAAACAAAATTGATAAACCATTAGCCAGACTCATTAAGAAAAAAAGGGAGAAGACTCAAATCAACAGAATTAGAAATGAGAAAGGAGAAGTAGTAACAACTGGCACTGCAGAAATACAAAGAATCATGAGAGATTACTACAAGTAACTATATGCCAATAAAATGGACAACCTGGAAGAAGTGGACAAATTCTTAGAAATGCACAAACTTCCAAGACTGAACCAGGAAGAAATAGAAAATGTAAACAGAGCAATCACAAGCACTGAAATTGAAACTGTGATTAAAAAATCTTCCAACACACAAGAGCCCAGGACCAGCTGGCTTCACAGGCAAATTCTATCAAACATTTAGAAAAGAGCTAACACCTATCCTTCTCAAACTCCAAAATATAGCAGAGGGAGGAGCACTCCCAAATTCATTCTACAAGGGCACCATCACCCTGATACCAAAACCAGACAAAGATGTCACAAAAAAAGAAAACTACAGGCCAATATCAGTGATGAACACAGATGTCAAAATCCTCAACAAAATACTAGGAAAAAAAAAGAAAAATACTAGCAAACAGAAACCAACAGCACACTAAATGGATCATACAGCCTGATGCAGTGGGGTTTATTCCAGGAATGCAAGGATTCTTCAATATATGCAAATCAATGAATGTGATAAACCATATTAACAAATTGAAGGAGAAAAACCAGATGATCATCTCAATAGATGCAGAAAAAGCTTTCAACAAAATTCAACACCGGTTTGTGATAAAAATTCTCCAGAAAGTAGGCATACAGGGAACTTACTTCAACATAATAAAGGCCATATATGACAAACCCACCGCCAACATAGTTCTCAATGATGAAAAACTGAAACCATTTCCACTAAGATTCTTGACAAGACAAGGTTGCCCACTCTCACCACTATTATTCAACATAGCTTTGGAAGTTTTAGCCACAGCAATCAGAGACGAAAAAGAAATAAAAGGAATCCAAATTGGAAAAGGAGAAGTAAAGCTGTCACTGTTTGCAGATGACATGGTATTATACATAGAGAACCCTAAAGATGCAACCAGAAAACTACTAGAGCTAATCAATGAAGTTGGTAAATTAGCAGGATACAAAATTAATGAACAGAAATCTCTGGCATTCCTATTCACCAATGATGAAAAATCTGAAAGAGAAATTAAGGAAACACTCCCATTGACCATTGCAACAAAAATGAATAAAACACCTAGGAATAAACCTACCTAAGGAGACAAAAGACCTGTATGCAGAAAACTATAAGACACTGATAGAAGAAATTAAAGATGATACAAACAGATGGAGAGATATACTCAGGTTCTTGGATTGGAAGAATCAACATTGTGAAAATGACTCTACTACCCAAAGCAATCTACAGATTCAATGCAATCGCTATCAAGCTACCACTGGCATTTTTCACAGAACTAGAACAAAACATTTCACAATTTGTTTGGAAACACAAAAGACTCCAAATAGCCAAAGCAATCTTGAGAAAGAAAAACGGAGCTGGAGGTATCAGGCTCCCTGACTTTAGACTATACTACAAAGCTACAGTAATCAAGACACTATGGTACTGGCACAAAAACAGAAATAAAGATCAATGGAACAGGATATAAAGCCCAAAGATAAACCCATGCACATATGGTCACCTTATCTTTGGTAAAGGAGGCAAGAATATACAATGGAGAAAAGACAGCCTCTTCAATAAGTGGTGCTGGGAAAACTAGACAGCTACATGTAAAAGAATGAAATCAGAACACTCCCTAACACCACACACAAAAATAAACTCAAAATGGATTAAAGACCTAAATGTAAGGCCAGACACTATAAAACTCTTAGAGGAAAACATAGGCAGGACATTCTATGACATAAATCACAGCAAGATCCTTCCTGACCCACCTCCTAGAGAAATGGAAATAAAAACAAAAATAAACAAATGGGACCTAATGAAACTTAAAAGCTTTTGCTTTTAAGCAAAGCTTTTTAAAAAAAAAAAAAAAAGCTTTTGCACAGCAAAGGAAATCATAAACAGACCAAAAGACAACCCTCAGAATGAGAGAAAATATTTGCAAACAAAACAACTGACAAATAATTAATCTCCAAAATATGCAAGCAGCTTATGCAGCTCAATATCAAAAAAATAACAACCCAATCCAAAAATGGGCAGAAGACCTAAATAGACATTTCTCCAAAAATATACAGATTGCCAACAAACACATGAAAGGATGCTCAACGTCACTAATCATTAGAGAAATGCAAATCAAAACTACAATGAGTTATCACCTCACACCAGTCAGAATGACCATCATCAAAAAATCTAAAAACAATAAATGCTGGAGAGGGTGTCGAGAAAAAGGAACCCTCTTGCACTGTTAGTGGGAATGTAAATTGATACAGCCACTATGGAGAACAGTATGGACGTTCCTTAAAAAACTAAAAATAGAACTACCATATGACCCAGCAATCTACTACTGGGCATATACCCTGAGAAAAACGTAATTCAAAAAGAGTCATATACCACAATGTTCATTGCAGCTCTATTTACAATAGCCAGGACATGGAAACAACCTAAGTGTTTATCGACAGATGAATGGATAAAGAAGATGTGGCACATATATACAGTGGAATATTACTCAGCCATAAAAAGAAACGATATTGAGTTATTTGTAGTGAGGTGGATGGATCTAGAGTCTGTCATACAGACTGAAGTAAGTCAGAAAGAGAAAAACAAATACCGTATGCTAACACATATATATGCAATCTAAAAAAAAAAAAAAAATGCTTCTGAAGAACCTAAGGGCAGCACAGGGATAAAGACGCAGACGTAGAGAATGGACTTGAGGACACGGCGGGGCGGGGGGGGGGGAAGGGTAAGCTGAGACGAAGTGAGAGAGTGGCATTGATATATGTACACTACCAAATGTAAAATAGACAGCTAGTGGGAAGCAGCCGCATAGCACAAGGAGATCAGCTTGGTGCTTTTGACCACCTAGAGGGGTGGGATAAGAACATTGCTCAATGAAATTACCAACTTTAAAAAAAGGTTAATGTGTGTAATTCTTGCTGCGTGGTGTGAAAAAAACGTTCTAGTTCTCAAGCAGGAAGCACATGTTTTCTGAGCCAGTGGCTATGAAATTGACTCACATCTGCATCTTAATTGCATTTTACACATTCTGTGCTTAGCTGCCTATTAATTAAGGCACAAGATGAATATGATCTAAGAGACTCCCAGAACCCTTGTCTGGGAGATTTCTTTCTGAGGAGTCTTCATCCAGCTCTCCACAGCCCTGATGCCTGGTTTCTTTGGCACATTCTGATGTTAAGGAGAAAATGCAACCCTTAGACCTGGACTTACTGATTACATATATTGAGCTTTTCCCCTAGCTCGTCCCTGCCTGCCTATGCACATGAAGGCCACAGCATGGCTACATCCACCACGGAGAAGGGAATTATGGGATGGGAATTTGCCCCTCCCCCATCCGTGTACAAAACATGCAAACACTGAAACTTAAGAAAGATAAGTTGGAGGGCAGGCCTTTGCTTTACTCAAGGAGACTTCCTGCAATGACTTGTGACACCAACTATCTAGAGTTGGACCATACTTCACGAGTGAAGGGCACAGTCCTCCTCCACAAGACTGCCCTTGCTTCAGACACCAGCTGCCAGTTTGGGGTCCCCAGGTCCACTCTCCCTTCTGGGGTTCCAGTGAGCCCCTTTAGGTTCAATAATTCATTGCAATGATTCACAGAACTCAGGAAAGTGCTGTACTCACAATTACAATTTTATGATAGCGAAAGGATACCATCAGAACCAGACAAAGAGAGAACCTACAGGAGTTCTGGAAGGGTCCCAAACACGAAGCTTCCAACCATCCTCTCTCCATGGAGTCCTGGAGTCCTTGCTGCTCTCAAGGGGACAAAGGAGGGCCAGAGTGTCCTTCTTGGACTGGCTGTTCCTAAATAACTTCAATTCAAAATAATCAATACGCCAAATTGACATATTGTGGGGCAGCCTGCCCTGAACCCCATCAAAACTTTTTCTCGGCATTGAAAAGGGAAAGTCTTCTTCACATAGGAAACTTCTGTTATGAAAAAAGATTTTAAAAGTACAACCCTTTTCTATACACCTGCATTGAGCAATTGCAAAATACACCGTTCACGATGGTAACAAAACTATAAAGCACCTTGAATAAATTTATCAAGATGTGCAAGACCCTTTTAAAGAAAACTATAAAATATTACTGGAAAGTATATCTGGTTGTGAACCAGAAGATTCAATACTTGTGAACACTTAATTCTCCACAAATTAATCTATAAAGTTAATGCAATTGTAAATAAAAATCTCCCAATTATTTTTTATGTAACTTGGCAAGACCATACTAAAATTCATATGAAAAATTCAATGCAAAGCAATGATCAAGGTAATTTTGTAAGTGAAGAACACATTCTAGGACTTTTCACTTCCTACATCGAGCTTTAAATAAGCGATAGTAACTTAAGCAATATAGTATCGGAAAAAGAATAAAGTCGATCTTTGGACTAGAACAGAAATTCCACATATACATGGAAATTTAGTATATGCTAAAGTGGCATTTCAAATCAGTGGGTAGATTATTTAACAGATGGTACCAGATCAACTGAATATCCATTGGAAAAAAGATAAGATACATCTTAATTTCACGCTAGTTACAAGATAAATTCCAATTGAATTAAAGTCCTAAAGATAAGATAAAAATACATAAAAGTATTAAAAACAAATAAATGAAAATACATGCATGACCTTGGGTAGGTAGTTCCTTCTTAGAACACAAAAACAAAAATTATAAGAGAAGGACTGCTAAAGTTAGGTACTTCAAAATTAAAACCTTCATGTGACAAATAATATCATGAAGAAAAAGATGTTTTTAAAGTGGTGTATTAGGAGAAGATACTTCAACATATGTGATAGACAAAAGATTGGCTTCTGGAATAGAAAAAGAAAAATCTCTAAAAATGGGAGGTAGCACAAACAACCCATTGTAAAAAGGGATTCCACCACCCCCCAAAAAACATGCAAGCAGGCAATTCACAGAAGCAAAATACAAATAGGGCATCAAGCACCTAAAAAACAATGCTCATTACCACTAAAAATCAAGAAAATAAAAATTAAAACAAAGATATACCATTTTTAACCCATCAGATTGACAAAAAATTAAATGTTTGATAATATCAACTGTAGGCAGAGTGTAGGTAAATATGTATTCTGATCTCCACCTAACAGAATGCTAAATGGTACATATCTTACATCCCAGTAAATTTGTTTTTTAGTATCTTCCCTAAAGAAACAATTTGCACATATGACCAAGAAGGCATGTTCAAGATACGTTAAAGTGAAATTGGAAACATGCTAAATGTCCTTCAATAGGGGAATGGTCAAATAACCTAAGCCTATCTTCACTATGGTATATTATGCATCAGTTAAAAAATAAAAGTAGCTGAGATTTATGCTTGTAATGTGAGATATGTTCTCTATGAGATAGTGTTAGACATACTAACACGGAGATTATCTCGAAGATGTATTGTTGAAGGAAAAAGAGTTGCACGACTACACATATAGAATTTACCATTTGTGTTTTAAGAAAAAGTATGCTCACCAAAACAATAATATACATTTTCTCCAGGTAATAAATGTTTGTAAGTGTGTAAGTAAATATATGCAAGAATATACACAAAAATTTTCCTATGCTGAGGGCACTAGGATGTGGGTGGTAGACAAAGAGAGATTTTAGCCTTATCTGTAATATTTTTAAATTTTATGAGGTGGATGGATTAATCTATTACATCTGTAACAGCAATAATTGGAGAAAATACATTCCAACTCCTTCCTAGACTTCATGGCTCTGTTCCCAGCACCTTTGGTTCATTGTGATCTTAAGTGTTTAAGGACTCTGTGAAATTCTCCTTTACTGATAACCAGATATTGGATTATATTAGGCTTCACTTTTTCCCAATTCCATTTCTCAAGTTCTCTACATCATGTTAATATATTTCATAAGAGATTGTGTATCTACCATTCTATTTTAGGAAGAATGACAGAAAAGTTTTTCATGCCTAATTTTCTCCTTAGCCTTAGTTCACCTGAATTATTCTCTCCCTTCTGTATTGTGATCCAAATGGATTTATCTTGAGAAATAGTCTTGAGGAAAAAGAAAATATTTTCTGCATTTCACGAGGCTTCAGCAGAAGGACCATTGTTTTGTTGCTTTCTCCCGTGCTTATATTTGTACCTCAAATATTTCACATTTGTCTTCAGAAACATCGTGTACTTTAAGGTCTTAGCAAATATGTTCTCTCAAAAAGAAAAAATTAAAGAGAGCCATCAACCAGTTTGTTTCTACTCTAGACCTGGGTGAAATCTATCTATGCTGATACTCTAGAAATGGGGACCCTTCTGGTTAGAATATAATTCCTCCTTTAGTTTTCTTTTCCATTCCTCATGTTTACCTTCCTGCTTTTGTTGTTGTAGAGAGCCGTCTTGAATTATAGAGAAAGCCCTATTTTTTACATATCTGGAAAGGACAAGAATATAATTGAACTCTACTGACAGGTTCATAAAAAAATAAACCCACAATTTAGGCGTACCTGGGAAAGGGATGTGAAATAGCTGTTTCTCATTATTTTAGGAAATAATGCTTTAAGCAGCATGTGGAACTGAACTGCAAGGTGATAAGTAAATGAGCAGAAGCGGGTAAGTAAGATCTGAATCATCCCCAGGACCATTTATCTCCAGGGGGCAAGCGGCACATATCTCTGGACTTCTGCCCCCCTTGGGGGGGGGGGGTGCAGGGTACCAGAGGATGACAGGTCACACACGAGGAAACAGCATTACAAGCACTAAGAAGCGTCCGCTGACCCTCTGAGGTGGTGGACCCTCTGCTGTCCTCCCCCCCAGGGCCCTGATGCTTTGAACCCCAACTAAGAGTGCTAGGCTTATTCATCCTAATCCTACTCACAGGCTTCACAGCCATCTTAGCATCTGTCACCCACCAATGTTCTTTATACCCCGTCACTGGGATGGCTGGATGCAGTGCTGAAATACCTTTTCTCCCTCTCAGGGTGACCCAGGGTCTCAGATCTGTGCACATCCAAGGGTCAAAATGGACATGGAGGCAAGGAAAGGGATATGGGCAAAAATTAGGGGCCACAATAGCAGAAATTCTCCTGAAGTAGGAAACCTCCAACTGAACTGTCTATTCACCACCCACCAAATGGGCCTTGAGGTTCACCTCTTCCAAGCCTTGGCGGCACCAGAGTCAGAAATACAAATTTCTATCTTATCCTGCACCCTGGCTAAAGCAGGCATTGCCAGCTGATTGCAGCTGCGCTCTTTCCCTTGTCAAAACGGCTGCTACCCCCTCTAACTTAAGCTAAAACAATTTCCCTGATCAAATGCCCTGTCCCAGCTTCACCTGCCCGTTCCACTGCTTAAACTCTGCCACTATTCTGCCTCCTATTGAAATATCCAAACCACCCCAAGAAGAATGACATCGAGCTTCTTTTGTAGCCATGAAGGAGTTAGTCTGGAGGAAGATAGTTGAAGAGCACTGTTCCCCCTCCTGGCAGGATCCAGGAAGTACGAGCCTGCCTGGGTCCCGGTGAAGGACCCCACGTGGTCACGGTACGGGGGAAGAGACTGAATGATGCGGGGAGATCAGGCAAGGTGAGGGAGCAAGGAGGAGGGTGCCGAAGAAGACATACAGTTTCGGCCAAGATTAGCCCTGGAAAACAGCGGAGAGAGGTCCTCCCACAAGGAAAGGAGTTTCCAGGCGGAGGTTATGTCAGAGAGGAACCGCAGCGCTTTGGAGTCAGAGAGTGCTGGGTTTAGTCCCACCTCAGTCTCTCATTAGCTCAATAACTGTAGACCGTAACCATGTAAAAAATAATAATCCCCGCCCACCTCCCACACCCCGGGAGCACAGAGGAAGATTGAAAAGTTTACAAGAGGGCTGGTACAAGGTCCAACCCCCCGTAAAATCCTTGTCACTACTGACACCTCAGATTATTTCTGGTGTGGAGAGAGAAAGAGATGTCTGAGGATCTCTTCCAAAGACGGAGTCAGCATAAATGAACCTTATAAAATTCCCCATATCTTCTCATCCGCAAACTTGATCATTTTAGGTCAACTCATCCTAGCGAATCTTTTTAACCAGTAGCACATTATCAGATTTTAAACATTGTGTTATGGGAGTTTGCTTCAATCAATACTCAGAGAACCTTTGTTCATAGCAACACATTCTTTGTAACTTTTAAAAGGCGCATTCTGATCTTAAATATAGATAGTTTAACTAAGGACTGTTCTCTATTCCAATTTCTGAGAAAACCATCATCTTTTTAAGCATTAGACCAGGGGTTGACTCACCTTTCAGCACATGTCTGCAAACAAGGGAAAATAAAGGTCATGGGAAGACAGTTACAGAGCACTATAAAATATTAATGATGGCTGGGTATATGACTGTAGTTACTGAAGACTCTTTGAAAAGATAGGGTGGAGAAAGGGGAGAGGGGCAAGGAAAACATTGTAAGGGCAGAGAGAATTTGTTGCGGATGGAGTGTTTATATCCTTCCAATATGATTGCAAACAAACAGTAATGAGACCTTTTGGGGAATCACTGGCTTAGAGGCCCAGGGTTTGAATGTACTATGTTGTATTAATGTCTTGGTACATGTTTTTCACATAAAATGAATGTAATACTAATGAATGCATAGATTCTTATAGCAGCATCTTCATATGCATTTATCCTTATCTCACAACAATCTTATGATGCCCATTTTACAAAAAAAACGGAGGCTCAGAAACTTTGAATGATTTGGTAAAAGTATGTAAATGCCTTTCTGCTTTATAACACTACATAGTGGTCTACAAGTGACTCAAGTATGCAGCTGGTCGTGTAAATAGCATTATTAGGCTGTCATCAAGTTGTCAAAGGAGCCAAAGATATTCCCAGGATGCTTTGCTGTCAGACAGAAGCTCATAACAGAATCAGTAATGAAATTCAATCTCTGTTAGCTTTACGGCCTTGCCATCTTGTTTTTTTCTATCGTGTCTACATTTCTAAAGAATTGATTTAGCAAAAAACAATGAACACTTTGTACATTTGTATAACACTTTACAATATGCAGAACACTTCAAGTACGTGAGTTCATTTGATTGACGTAATAAATTGAGTCACAAGTGGGTTCTGCAATGTTCAGGTCTCTGTGGTTGTTGCGTGGATCTAGAAATCTTCTTAATCTCTTGCTTTGGGACCCTACTATGATTCTTCTGGAATAGAAGGGGCCCTTATCTCTCATATTCTGATATTAACCAGGGTTCCATTACTGTAAAGACACATCATTCCCTGCTATGGCTGAAATCCTACACATGAAGACTAAAAACAATGGAAAATAATTTTAAATAGTAGGAAGTGGAAAATGATGGAATCCAACATGTAAGTAGCCTAATGATTACACCTTTTCTTTTGAGCTTCAAGGCCTACAAATGACAGATGAAATAAGAGTGAAACTATCCCTTCTCATTCTCCAAAGTAGGGTACTAGAAAATAAAGCAGTCCTTACAGATTGTTTTGTTTTAGCTCTTTATTTGGGAGGCAGTATAGCACCTTAGTCAAGAGTATAGACCCTTGATTAAGAATCAATCTAAGGGCTTCCCTGGTGGCGCAGTGGTTGAGAGTCCGCCTGCCGATGCAGGGGACATGGGTTCGTGCCCCGGTCCGGGAGGATCCCACATGCCGTGGAGCGGCTGGGGCCGTGAGCCATGGCCGCTGAGCCTGCGCGTCCGGAGCCTGTGCTCCACAACGGGAGAGGCCACAGCAGTGAGAGGCCCGCGTACCACAAAAAAAAAAAAAAAAAAAAAAAAAAAGAATCAATCTAGACTGCCTAGATTCAAATTGCAGCTTTACCACTTTACTATTTAAATATTCACCTGGACAAGTTATTTAAGCAGTTTAAAGCCAGTTTCTGCATTTGTAACATGGGCATCAGAGCAGTGTTCTCTTCATAGAGTCACAGGGAGAATTAAAGAAGATCATCCATGAAGAGTTCTGGGCTTAGTTCCTGGACTACGTTAGTTCTGTTTATGTTGTCTGTTGAAGCATTTGAGCAACCAAAAAGAAATATTTGTGAAGAAGGAATCATATTAGCTGAACAGGAAGGTGTAATCCTGTCCTTTTCTTACATGTTATAGACTTTTATTTCTATGTCGCCTTCTAGGAAAGGAGGAAAGAAGCTCTTCCTGCTACAAAGTGATGGAATGTAGTTTATTTACCTTAATGAACTTGCCAGCATGACTTTTTTATTTCTCTTGTTTGTTTGTTTTTCCTAGATTCAGCCAGGAAGAATAATTCTTAATTCTTGACTAAAATGTTCTAAAGAAGTTGTGTACCATCTTCCTTAAAGCACAGTAGGCTTTCTGTCAAATATGCATGAAAATGAAAATTTTAATATCTTGATTTTATTATATACACAATCAGTTTGATTTTGTGGTCTATAACAAAACTTTCCCAAACTTGGAGACTTAAAAATAATTATACGTTGGTTCAAAATTCCATAGGTCAGCATTTGGGCTGGACTTGGTTAAGCAGCTCCTCCACTGGTCATACCTGGACTCACTCGTGTGGTTGCTGTCAGCTGGTGGATTCGCTGGAGGCTGGTTGGTCCTGGGTGGCTCGCTTCCATGTCTGGTGGTTAGCTGGGACAACAGAGTAGCTGGGTCATGTCTCCAGTGTCCAGCAGGCTACTCTGGGCTTTTTCACGTGGCAGCTGTGTTCCAAAAACAGCAAGACAGAGAACAAGTCCCAGTGAACAAGCACTGGTCAAGCCTCTGCTTATGCCATGCTTGCTAATGTCCCGCTGGCCAAAACAAATGATATGGCCAAACCGAGATTCAAAGCGTGGAGAAATAGACTCCATCTCTTGATGGTAAGAACTGCAAAGTAATGTTGCCGTTTGTCTCCTTAGTATTGAATTATAATCCTCCTCAGGGAAAATTGCAGACAGCATGGAACCTACAAACTGAATTACAAAGACTGAAATTGTTATCTCTAGTTTTTGACTACAGTGAAGAGACTGGTATAGTATGCGGGGTAATATTTATGTGTGTTGCATCTATCAAGCTCAGGTGGTATATATAATTTAATGGTGGAGGGAGAGGGTTTTGTTCAATTCACATAAGTCATTGTCCCCTTACTCAAGGACATTGCAGTCAGTTGATTTCAGAGACACATGCAGAAGGCCACACTACAAGGTAGCTTGCAATAAGTATTATGGGAATGATAGAGCTAAGAAGTATTGGAGTTCTGTGGAGCATGTGCCTAAGGGGTAGGAAAACTCCTAAGGGGAAGGTGAGGCATAAACAGAGCTAAAGAAATGGTAGGATTTGCAAATAAAACAATACTGTGTTCCAAGGGATGAATGTCAAGTTAAGGGTGTTAGACATGGGCATGAATTCTGCATATCTGGAAACAGTAAGGAGCCCTAAAGCGCTGGGAGAGATGATACAGCAACTTGTGTAATACATAGTACACCAATTGCTTTCCATGCCTAAATTAAACCTAGCACTGAAATTAAGGATTGCAGGTCTCTGCAGACCAGATTTCTCTTTTTAGAATACCCAACCCATTCCTCTTTTCCTCATTGAATATCTTTGATGGCTACCCTTGGTATGTAAGATAGAGTTTGTACTGCAGAGCGTAGCATTAAATGAACTCTTTTGATATGCCTCAAATCACATTTTGTCTTCTTTCTCACTCCTCCCCTATTACATTTTAAAAATTTCTCAGGAGCCGTATCCATTAAATATTGTGTGAAATCTCTCTTTAGCCAGCTTAAAAATTCTTAGGCTTTTTAGATTTTCAAACTTAATGTTGGGCTTTGAATAATAACAATAGTGAGTTCTAGTCCCTTAGAAGCAGAATTTGAAATGAGATTACAATTGTTCTTTGAGAAAAGTAATCACGGGAATCTCTACCATGTAACTTTTATTTTATATTTCAAGTATTTTGCTTAAAGGTTTCTTTTACTACATAGGTTCCAGCAAAGGATGGTCTACCATCAATCAATACTGAGTTTCCCACTGAGTACCAGCGCTGTGGGGAGCTATTTTTAAATCCTAGCTCTTATTTAGCCAGGACTAACTGAACCTTTTATTGCCTTTTTTTTTTTTTAAAAAAAAAAAGGACATCTTTCACTGCTCTAGAGATATACCCCATGAGCCAAATATGAGTTTTGTGAACTTATCCTAGTATTTAGGCCATGAGTGGCAGAAATATCCCCTTCGTTATATAGTTCAACAACAGCAAAAACAACAACAAAAGAAAAGAATTTACCAGCAAATATTACTTTCTAAATCAAGCAGAGAAGCAAAAGGAATTTTTTTTTTTAATGTTCAGAGTTGTAAGATGTTTCCAGATGGGCAGTTTTCAACTTTTAAAAATAATAAAGTCATCTTTGCCCAGGAACCAAAACAAGGTTTGATAAAGCATCTCTTGATTTGTCTAGGAGCTTGGCAGTGGAATTTTTATGGTGTGAAACACGAAAATCATGTAATTTGTTTTTGATGACTTCTAGAAATTTTTGAATGGGAGAGGCTTTGTGTGTGAATTTAGATTCCCTCACTATTTCTGAACAAAACAAATCAGCACAAATTCAGAACCATCTTCTAGGGCTCAACAGCCCCAAGCCTCCGCACGTGCCTGCAGTAAGTGTTTATCTCCTGACTACAATGTCTTCAGCAAAGGGACCTATGTGAATTGAACACAACCATCGCTAAATAGGGTAGTTACATAGTCCAAGGAATACAATCCAATTACTGCTCTTTTAACATAAAAATCCCAGCCATTTCTGTGCAGTTTATGCTAGACTTCCCAGGAAATTGGATTCATCTAAAAGGAAAATAGGTTTGGTGACCCTGCCCTTTGGAAAAGTTCAGCTATATCCAGTATCATATGTTTTAGACCCAATATAAAAGAATCTGAAAAGGCCATTAGTATGGATTTCTATCAGCTGGGATACCACAGGCAAATAACAGGAAGCTTAAAATCGTTACACCAAAAGTATTGCCCAAGGGAGCATCAGTCCATGTAACTGGTTCTGAAATAATGTCTTTCTGTTTACTGAAATGCTATTCTGTTTAATCATTCTTTTCTCCACTGGTTAATTTAACCATCATTTACCCTTTTTGCTGTGAACCTTTGATGTTAATGGCAGAGAAGGACTCCCAGTTCTGAGGTCCGTTTAAGCCAAATCTTGAAAAAATATTTCAATGGAATATTTGTTCTTCCTCTTTGATATGGTAGGATATGTATGATAAAATAATTTTGTTGTTTTTTGTTTGTTTATTTGTGTGTTTGTTTGGGGTGGAGAGAGATAAAGCTTCTGTTTCTTTGGGCAGGTATTTCTCTAATTCATCTGTGCCTAGAGGAACATTTTCTTCATACTTTGTAGTTTATCTTTGCACATGGCTATTATGTCAATCCAGGAATGGTTTCTCTCTTTTCATATATTTTTTCTAATATTGGATGATTCTCGTACTTGCCACATTCAGTTTTCACTAAAAGACGTCATGTCACCTCAGTTGCTCCAGGCTGACTGGGCAGCTGGCTGTCCTTAATGAGTTTCCCCTAGCCTGAGGAACTGGCCATATACGATGACACCATGACTGTGCAGAACTGGCAGCCTGTCTCCCGTACAGAAATCCCTGCAAGTCCCAGGTGATATGGCCCATGCCTCTGTCTTAAGTCCCATCCATTTACTTTTAACCTATTTGTCTTTATATTTGAAGTGGTTCTTGTAAGCAGCATATTAGTTGACTCTTGCTTTCTTATCCAATCTGACAATCACTGTCTTTAAATGTGGTATTTTCACCATTTACATTTAATGTGAAGATTGATACAGTTGGCTTTAAATCTACTACCTTGCAATTTGTTTTCTGTTTGTTCCAACTGTTCTTTCCTTTTTCTCCTTTTCTGCCTTTTTTTGGATTAATTGAGTAATTTTTATGATACCATTTTACCACTTTGTTGACTTAGCTATTATATTTTATTATTATTTTTAGTGATTGCTTTAAGGTTTACACATTTTTAGTGTAATGCAGTCTATCTTTGAATAATATGACATCACTTCAAATATAGTATAAGAACCTCAGAACAATAATACTTCCACTTTTCCATTCCCAATCTTTATGCTGTTGTTGCCATACATCTTTATACATTATAAACCCCACAATACATTGCTATTAATTTTGCATTAAAAAGTCAATTATCTTTAAAGATACTTAAATAATAAGGAAAAAATGTTTTGTATTTACCCATATAGTTACCATTTCTAATACTCTTCATCCCTTTGGTTGATCCAGATTTCCATCTGATATCATTTTTCCTCTTTCTAAAGGATTTTCCTTTAATATTTCTTGTACTGCAGGTCTGCTGGTGATGAATTTTCTTGGCTTTTTTATATCTCCTTCATTTAAAAAAATATTTTTATTGGATATAGAATTGTATGTTGAGTTTGTCTTTTTTCTTTTAGTACTTTGAAGACATTTAAAGTACTTTCTGGCTTGTATCATTTCTATTGAGAAGTTGCTGTTATTCTTGTCTTTGAGCTTTTGTACGTAATGTGTCTTCTATGTCTGGCCACTTTTAACATTTTCTCCTTATCACTTTTTGTAAGCAAACTGATTATCATGTAGCTCAAGGTAGTTTTCTTGATATTTCTTACATTTGGGGTTTGTTGAGCTTCTTGGATTTATGAGTTACAGTTTTTATTGACTTTGAGAAATTTGTTGGCCTTATTTCTTTAGGTAATTTTTCTGCCCCCTACCTTTGGTGACTCCAATTACCTAATGGTATGCTAGGCCATTTGAAGTTGTCCCACAGCTCAGTGACGCTCTGTTCCTTTTCTGTCTCTTTTTTCTCTGTGTTTAATTTTTGAATAGTTTTTATTGCTATGTTGTCAAGTCATTAATCTTTTCTTCTGCAATTCTCTAATATGCTGTTAATCACATCCAATACATTTTTCATTTCAGGCATTGTGGTTTTCATCTCTGGAAGTTCAATTTGAATCTTTTTTTATGCTTTTACTTACCATGTTAAATCTTTCCTCTAAGCTTCTTGAAGATGGGGATACAGTAATAATAACTTTTATTGTCATTGTCTATTCTTTATTAGTTCTTGGTTGGTTTCAATAGATTAATTTTGCACCTCATCATAGGTTGTATTTTCTTTCCATTTGTATGCTGGCAAGTTTTAATTAGATGCCAAACATTGTAAATCTAAGTGCTAGATATTTGTGTATTCCTGTGGAAAGTATTGAACTTTGTTTTGGGACAGAATTAAAGCACTTAGAAACGGTTTGAGCCTCTTGGGTCTTGTTTTTAAGCTTTATGAAACAGGACCAGAAAAGCATTTGAATTTTGTCTCCCTACTGAGGCAAAAGTCTTCTGAGTACTCTACCTGATGGCCCAGTAATTATGAGGTTTTTCACTTTGGCTAGGGGGAATAAGAACTATTTATGGCTTGTGTGAGCTCCAGAAATTCCATTTAATTCTTTCAGGTTGTTGTTTCCCTGGCCTTGGGTTGTTTTCTCAACTGCATGCATTGATCAGTGGTCAACTGAGTTTTTAAGCGGAACCCGCTACAGATCTGCAGAGTGTTTCTCTCTCTCTCTCTCTCTCTCTCTCTCTCTATCTATCTATCTATATATAGATATAGATATAGATATAGATATAGAGAGAGAGAGAGAAAATATATATAGAGAGAAATATATATAGAGAGAATATATATGGAGAGAATATATATATATATTCTCTCTATATATATATAAAATATATAATTATATATATTATATATATAATATATATAGAGAGTGCCAACACATGACTTATAATATATAATATATATATAATATATAATATATAATATATATAATATTATATATAATATATATAAAATATATATTATATATTATATATAATATTATATAATATATAATAATGTATATATAATATATATTTTTATCTATATATGTAATATATATTATATATGTATTATATATAATAATATAATAATATATAATAATATATATAATATATTATATATATATTATATATATATATATATATATTTTTTTTAATTAGAGTGCCCACAGTGGGCAGCCGTGGTCATGGGAGGAAGCCCTGCATTCAATAACTGGCTCCATTGCTCACTGGCTGCGTGACCTTGGCTGAGTTACTTAACCTCCTTTGGCCTCAATTTTCTCATCTCTAAAATGGGGATGATATATTAAGTAAGTCAGACAAAGACAAATATCATATGATATCACATACTTGGAATCTAAAATAACGATACAAATGAACTTATTTACAAAACAGAAACGGGCTCACAGACATAGAAAACAAACTTATGTTTCCCAAAGGGGATAGCGAGGGGGGTGGGGGGGAGATAAATTGGGAGTTTGAAATTAACATATACACAAAACTATATATAAAATAGGTAAACAGCAAGGACCTACTGTATAGTGCAGGGAACTATAGTCAGTACTTTGTAATAACCTACAATGGAAAAGAACCTGAAAAGGAATATAATTGAATCACTTTGCTGTACACTTGAAAGTAACACAGTGTAAATTAACTATACTTAATGAAATTAATTAATTAAATGGGGATGATAATAATAGCATCAGTCTCATAATGGATTAAATAAGGTAATACCTGTACTTAGAATAGTGTCTGAATATGGTAAATGCTCAATAAATGTTAACTTTTGGAATTATTATTGTTTTACTATTATTAGAAGTAAACGTAAACAATTTTGAACATTCTTAGTTTTAAAAATTGAGAAATCCAGTAACTACTACTACATTACCAGCTTCATTATTATTTAAGCCCCTTGGGGCATTTGGTAACCAACGATGAGACACTTCTCTCTTACATTAAATATAAAACCACCAGACCCTTTGTGGGTCTTGGATCATTTGCCTTTAGCTCCCCTTATGCTGTGTGCTCACCAGTATGCATAATTTATCTGAAGTTTTTCCTACCCCAGTTTATTAGTGATTTATGTATACAGGCTGCCTTACTGTGCTGCATATATGAAAAGGTTTTTACAGATCATCAACTAACTTTCTGGATTTATTTTAGTGGCAAGAGGCTGCTACCTAATTTTTCCAATGTTCTCAATTTCTCAAATTATTCACTGCAGGTTTGACTAGAGCAAAAGACTAGAAGTAGCCTAAATGTCATGCTTAAATAGATGATGGTACATACAGTGGAATACAATGCAGCTATTAAAACAAATGAGAACCTCTCTATGTATGTATAATGCACTATTACCACGATGTATTTTTAAGTGCAAAGAGCAGATGCATAACAATGTGTATCCGTGGCCACTTGGGAAGAAAGGCGACGGATTACACATGCACACACACACACACACACACACAAACAATGTAAACTGGGCTATTGGGGACAGAGATTTCAGGGAGGACTTCTCACTTCAGACCCTTTTGACTGTTGACTTTTATGCCATGTGAATGTATAATATTACCTATTTTTTAAAGCAGTATTAAAAGAAATAAAAGTTAGTACATTATTTTAGCATTAAAAAAATAAAATAGAAAGTTCCCAGAGAAGGGATTATATCACAGGTAATGGCACACAGGCTCAGACATAAGCTCCAGAATGTGTCACCAACCAACCTGCTGAGATAAATGTCCTTCATCCAAACATTTACGTAAAGACTATTCTTAACGAACCCACAAATAACCGCCCAAGAAGCAAGCTGGCCACAGAGACCTTTCTCTTCTTTCCTCTTAGTTTCCAGAGTAGAGCAGAACAGTCAGTGGAGGGACTGACCCAGACCAGGTCTCCAAGGATGCTCAGTGGTTTCTCTGACCTGAAGGCTGGATCTTCAGGGCTCAGAGATGTGAGGGGAGATGTGAGGAATAAAGCTCTCTCCTCTGTTGAACCGCTAGGAACCCTTAATACATGAATGGTCACTGTGAACCTCCAAGAGAGGGTGTACTATATATAGCATTTCCCAAAAGCCTGACCACAAAAAGCAGACTGCCTCATTTGCCTAGGGCTCCCAGAATTCACACTGGAACCCTGGTCCACTCAGGGTCATGCTGCCAAGGACATATCGGGGAAGTGCCTGATCTTACATACGTACGAGAAGCAGATCCTGGCACCTAAGGTAATCACTTCCTCCCTGTGGGCCTCCACTTTACTGTCTGCAAAATGGGGGACAGAGAGAGGTTCGCCACAAAATCTATCCTCCTCATCCCTTGAAAGACTATAGTATTTAATTTATATTTAAGATGGAACATTTTTCTTCTACCTTGTGTTACATTTACCTGTATCCTTGTCCTATTCAACTCTACTGGGCTGTAAACTCCTTGAGTACAGAGATTTTGCCTTTGTTTGCAAAGCACTCAAACATGTTTCATGGCTTAAATGGTCTCATTGTGCAACACAGACAAGAAATAGAAAAGGATTAAGGAAGGACAGTGGAGTCTGGTAGTGTTCCTGGAAGCAGAAACAGGAAAGATGGACAGAACAAAGAGTTAGGGGGTGCATGGAGACGCCTGAGTGGATGAAGGAGGTACTGAGCTAGCTTCCACAGTGAGCATAATAGCAGTGTGAAGTATTCTGTAATTTTTAAATACTAAAATACTGGTACTATGGTATTAAAAAATCTTTTATCTTAATCATTTACATATTGATGTAGCCAGAGAGACAGAGGCAATTTTTCTTAAAGCATTCTCATCACAACCCTCCCTTGGTTTAAACCCTCCCAGGGTATTTTATTATACTAACAAATTAGTATAATTCTTATTTCTTGCATTTCTAGTGAGGCTGAGAATATTTTCTTCAGTTTACTTGTCATTTCTATTCCCCCCGCCAAACAAGTTTGGACCCCCACCTGCCTTCATACCTCCTAATAGTGTCATCTGGGAATGGGGGTAGGGGCGAGGTGGAGAGGGGCGTACTACCCCACAGCACAGGTTCTCAAAGAGTGGCACCTCATTTGAATAAGAACTTTTCTTTAATGGTCCTCAAAGTAAATGGATTTCTGAGCTATGCCTGGGGAGAGATACTATACCTCACTCACTAGAGGATGTCCCAAGGATCCCTGTCAGCAAACACCAACCCAGGCCAAACAGATGACAGAGTGACGGTCACCTCTGCTGTGACCCAACCTCTGCGGCCAGGGCTCTGCGCCAAGACACGTGCCCCAATCTCCTACTCACTGCGCAGGCGCGCTCAGCCCCAGCCTGAGGAGCCCCACGTGGACACGCCTCCCTGGCCGCGTCGCCCACCAGCTTCTCCCCTCTAACGATGAAACTCTTCTGCCTAGGTTCGTTCTTAATAAGTTAACTGCAGCCATAGGTTAATGTGCTTGACCTGCCAAGACACCTATTTACATTTTAATACGACAGCAACAGTTTAATCCAATGGAATCATTTCGATGGTAATAATAATAACCACCATTTAATAAGTGGTTAACATTCGCTAAGTACTTTAAAGACATTATCTAAATCACATGAAGCCCTGGAGTTAGGTTATAATTTTCTCAATTTTATACTTGAGGAAAATGAAGAGTAGAGAGCCAAGTTATTTGTCCAAGGTCACACCGCTGGTGGCACTAAGAGTCATCGGTGCCCTAATTTGTGCCCCTTCACTGCATTTTAGTTACTGCAGGAGGTGAAAGAGGGAAAAGGTTCCTACAACCCAAAAGAACAAAACACTTGGAATTAGAAGGCCTGAATTCTAATCTTTGCATCTATCCATATTTCTTTTAAAATCGTGGCTAAATTTCAACTTTCCTGGCCTTGATTTCCTCTGCTGAAAATTAGGATAATGACACCTATTTACCTTAAAAGATTGGAGATATTCCAGTGAGATAAGAGGTAAAAGTGATTTGCTAGCTGTCAAATTCTACAGGAATGTAAGATGCTTTTCTTCAGGGAGCAAAGCTTGTAGGACCAGCACTGGTCAACCATTTAATTTACCAAGTTTCTGCGTTCAAGATGTTGACGTTGGGTGGAAAAGTGTTTGTGATCTGATTTCCAATTTCCTGTATTCTCCCCCTTTTTACATTCATAAATAGGACAGTGGATATTACCGCATTTCTTCTAGTAGCGACAACTCAATTTATATGCTTTCCCTGAATTGTGCTATTACAGATAAACCAATGACATCAAATGAAAGTATTTCTTGTCTTTTTTCTCCAATGGACCACAAAGTGGACTTTTTTGTTCTGAGATGAATTCAGAAATTGAAGAGAAAGAGGAAAATAAGAATAGGTCTATACATACAAATTAATTGGGCTTTTGATTACAAATAGAGAGAAGAAAACTCCCCCCTCAGAAAAGCATTGGACTCTTACCCTAATGCTGGCCCCATGGTCTCCATTTGGGAAGAGGCTGCTTCTGGACAAACCTCTTGAGAATGGACCTGAAGCTCTGAGAAGCCAACTCAGGTAAAATCTTTGGACTGTCACCTCTTTTAATGTGACCCCTCTTGGCCCCAGAGAATTAGATAAGAAGATGTCCCCTGTTCCATAGGCAGACAAACAACAGGCTGGACAGTGGTCTATGGTGCAGTAGGATGGATGTTGACTTCCTGGACCAATTAGATTTTCTCTCTTCAGAAGTCTGAATATGGTTCCATAGTGAGAGAACGAGCAGTTGACACTGGAAGAAATATAAGAATATGAGGAGGATATATGTCAAGGAGGAAGCAGCAGTTTTGTGTCAAGAGAGGTCTCTGAGTGGCCAGGTTGAACAGAGTATCCCACCAACTGTGCCAGACAAGTGTTATGGGTGGGAAATAAACTTGCGATGCTGCACTACTGAGATTCTGCACTTGTTTTTACTATATCATAACCTGGTCTGACTGATACAATTCCTTTATCTCCTTTTACTCTCAAACTAGGAATGGCGCCAAAATGTGTGCTCTTGCTGTTTTATTCTTTCTCTACATTTACTCTCAAGTGTGATCATCCTTTCATGTGCTTTTAAGTACCATTTTTAAAGGGATACCTCCCAAAAGAAGCCGTATTTCCAGATGCTATAGCTTCTCTCAGCTCTCCAGCCATCACCTTAAACTCTACTCAATTCAATTCAATGAGTATTCACAGAGTATTCACTAAGTGCCTGGCTTTGCGCTGGATGCTGAAGATGCTGAGGTTAACGACAAGAGTCTCCTGTCCTCACAGCACTTACAGCCCATCAGGGAAGACTTTAAATAGGTAGTTAAATAGGGCACTTTAGAAGAGATATGGGAACATATGTATATGTATAACTGATTCACTTTGTTATAAAGCAGAAACTAACACACCATTGTAAAGCAATTATACCCCAATAAAGATGTTAAAAAAAAATAGGGCACTTGAATTTAGACTCAATAACTCCAAAGAAAACTCACCATTCCTACTACACGAATAGATGCTTTTGTCTAAATAGCAGATTGCTACCATGGACAGTTCTTTTTCTTCATCCCAGTTTAGTGAATGTGAGATACAGTGTTGGCTATCCTCTCATCCTTGTTCCTTAAATCAAAATGGATACAAAGTCCCTTTGTTTCATCTGAGGAAATGCAACTCAGAGGACCCCTTTACTCTCCTTCCTTCAGACACAGCTTGAGTCCCTCTTCCCTGAACCACCTCTAGCTGGCTTCTCTGCTTCTCACATCTACCTGGCCCAGGTAAGATACATCTGGACCAGGATTTCTAAAACACCACTGCCATAATATCACCCATTCAAGAATATTAAATGACTTGCCTAATGTTCCAAACCCCATTAAATCTAAATTCTTCATTGTTGCTTTTGTAATCTACTTCAAGTATATTTTTCTACTTCTCTAAATAACTATAGTAATGTTAGGTAAATTTACTGAGCACTTACTCTGTATCTGGCACTATATTATGTTCTTTTATTTACTCTTTCACTAAATCCTTACCAAAATCCCTTGAAATAGGATTATTATCCTTATTTACTGCAAGGAAACTAAGGCTTAGGGAGATGAAGCAAACTCAAGGTCAAATAGTAAGTGGTTCTGAACTTAGGTCCTAAACGATGTTCCCTCTGTAATATGTGAGCAGAGATCATACTTCATACTTGCTGTAAACTCACAGTTTTGAGCACTGTGCTGGGTAAAGATTCATTATGTTTGCAATAGCTATTGATCGAATAACATACTCTCTCTAGCCTATTCTGGTAAAGAATAAGATAATCTTAGAAAGATGTCTGAGATCACTTCTGCAGGGAATACTGTTTCAAAGCAATCTGTGTTGATTTTTTTTTTCTTCTGAGAGGAACAAGGCCCATGAGAGATTAGAAGGAGGGACAGGTCCGAGCCAGTAGCCAGGAAGAAAGAGAGAAAGAAAGAAAGAGAGAAAGAGAGAGAGAGAGAGAGAGAGAGAGAGAAAGGAAGGAAGGAAGGAGGGAGGGAAGGAAGGAAGGAAGGAAAGGAGGGAAGGAGGGAGGAAGGAAGGAAAGGAAGAAAAAGAAAAAAAAGAAAGAAAGAAAGAGAAAGAAAGAAAGGAAGGAAGGAAGGAAGAAAAGGAGGGAGAGAGGGAGGGAGGGAAGGAGGGAGGGAGGAAGGAAGGGAAGAAAGAAAGAAAGAAAGAGAGAAAGAAAGAAAGAAAGAAAGAAAGAAAGAAAGAAAGAAAGAAAGAAAGAAAGAAAGGAAGGAAGGAAGGAAGGAAGGAAAGAAGAAAAAGAAAGAAAGAAGCCAAAGTTAGTTCTATCCTCTCAACTTTTTTTTTCTTTTTTAAACTCTAAGAGATTTTTCAAACCAGAGACTGTCTTGGAGAATTGCAAAGGGGAGCTGAGGAGGGTTGGAGACAAGTATTGATTGACACAGGTGGAGGCAGCAGGAAGGTTAAATGTGGTCCTGCTTGTGAGCGAAGCTGAGAGACTCAAAAGCCAAGGTGTGAGTCTGAGCTTTATCCACAGCCCAGTGGCTACCTTCACCCTGATCCACACTTCCTAATTCAATGTCTGTCTAAAAATTCCAATTAAGCACTTGCAGTGGGGGGGAACAAAGGATTTCCTGCCCAACAGAAGAGGTATTGTGAGTTCCACTGAGAAAAAAGGGGGACGGCCAGCCGAAAGGAAGGTGTGAGGAATCCTCCTAAACTACCTCCTGAACAGACTAAAATGGGGCAATGTGCACTTTACCCGGGTACCTTACAAGAATTGCCAGTGTTCAGGAATTAGAATGTGATGGAATAATCTAACACTCTGCTGGTCTCGTGGGTCATTACTAGAAACATCAACTATCCTAATACATGTGAAATAGAAAAATGCCGACTAATAGATTCTGCCTGATGGATGCTGAATAGAACAGTAAGGGCAGTTACAAGGAAGTGGTCGGACCCAGAGACAGGAACACAGAGGTCATGTGTGTAGCTTGCTGGACGGCCTCGTGCCCATCACTCAGAGGCAGCAGTTTCCACATGTGAAAACAAGAAGGCTGGGCAGCCTCCACCATCCCTTCCAATTCAAAAAGCATATTATCTTAAGATATTTTAAAACATGTTTGGTTTTTTTGCAGTACGCGGGCCTCTCACTGTTGTGGCCTCTCCCGTTGCGGAGCACAGGCTCCGGACGCGCAGGCTCAGTGGCCATGGCTCACGGGCCCAGCCGCTCCGCGGCATGTGGGATCTTTCCGGACCGGGGCACGAACCCGTGTCTCCTGCATCGGCAGGCGGACTCTCAACCACTGCGCCACCAGGGAAGCCCTAAAACATGTTTTTTAAAAATTGAAGGAACTAGAATTAAGAATTAAATAGGTATAGAACATTTTAATTTCCCTTCTTTCATTTCCTAAATTACTTAATGCCATTTGAGGAATGATATAAAAACCTTTCAACAACTTATGGGAAAAGCTACAGATTAACATTTACCCAAGGAAATACACTGTAAATTAAAAAGCAGAGAGAAGAGAAATGGGAAGGTAGAGATACAAAAAGACGTGAGAGACATATCAATCAATTGCCGTGTATGGACCTTGTTTCCATCATGATTCAAACAAATTATAATAAATATTGAGAAAAATTGGGGAAATTTGTGTACTGACTGTATATTAGATGATATTTGGGGGATTTTTACTGGCCTTTTACTTATGATAATTATGGTTTTTTAAAAAGAGTCTGTTACTTTCAATGATACTGAAATATTTACTGATCATGTGACATGACGCCTGGAATTTGCTTCAGAATAATCTATTGAGGAGAGGGGAAAGAGGGGGTATAGATGAAACAAGATGCACCGTGAGTTGTTAATCGTTAAGGCTGGTATGTGGGTGTTGGTGTGGGGTACTACTTTAGTATACGGTTAAAAATGTCCCCCACAAGGGCTTCCCTGGTGGCGCAGTGGTTGAGAGTCCACCTGCTGATGCAGGGGACGCGGGTTCGTGCCCCGGTCCGGGAAGATCCCACATGCCGTGGAGCGGCTGGGCCCATGAGCCATGGCAGCTGAGCCTGCGCGTCCGGAGCCTGTGCTCCGCAACGGGAGAGGCCACAACAGTGAGAGGCCCTCGTACCGCAAAAAAAATAAAAATAAAAAAATGTCCCCCACAAAAAGCTTAAATAAAACTTCGTTACTTTTATTAAAATATAAACATTGATATATTATTACCAACTGGCTTTTGATTTTGTAAGATATAGTGGGATGTGAGAGAGAGTTAGGAGGTAGAATGGGATTAGATGGGGTTTGCTGATGGATTGGATATGCGGGTGGGGAGAGACAGGAGTCAAGGATGACCCCCAGGCTTCCAGCTTTCAGAACTGCTGGATGGTGGTGTCACTTGCTGATACAGAGAACACCACTTACGGATAAAGAGGACATCAGAAGAGAAGAGAACACCAAGAGAGGTTTGCATGGGTAGATCCTGACTCAGGTTTTAGATGTGCTGAACTTTAAATGCCTCTGACGTGTCAACTGTGTTCAATAACTGTCTGCTTAACGAATGAATCAACTAGCCCAGCCAATGCTGTAGGAATGTGAAATTCAATAGCAGTGCGTCTTAAAAAATTGGGGGTCATCGATTCCCTTGTGAATATGTTGAAAGTTGGAAGCCTTTATTCCCACGTAAGCATAAAGTTTCACACATAACTTCAGAGCCATGCACAGAACCCCAAAGGGCACTCACACTCCAGATGTAGAACTTCTGTTGCCTTTTATTGTGACAATTATATCTCCTTTGTCTGGAACTATTCTCTCTATAAAATGCAAATGACAGAATGTTGAATGCCTTTCATTGCCTTTCTTGCTTCCTTATGCTCTAATACAACATAAGTCTCAAAACTTAAGGGAAAGTTAGTACACTCCTCAATATCAGTCTTAGCAACATTTTTTGGATCTGTCTCCTCAGACAAGGGCAACAAAAGCAAAACTTAACAAATGGGACCTAATCAAACTCAAAAGCTTTTGCCCGGAGAAGGAAACCATCAACAAAACGGAAGTGTAACTTACTGAATGGAGGAAGATATTTGCAAATGATATGTCCCATAAGAGTTAATATTCAAAATATATAGAGAACTTATACAACTCAATATAAAAAAAAAATCTGATTTTAAAACTGGGCAGAGAACCTGAATTGGCATTTTTCCAGAACATACGTACAGATGGACAATAGGCACGTGAAAAGATGCTCTACATCACTAGTCAACAAGGAAATGAAAATCAAAACCGCAATGAGATATCACTTCACACCTGTCAGAATGGCTATCGTTCCAATGACAGCAAATTACAGGTGTTGGCGACCATGTGGAGAAAAGGGAACACTTGGGCACTGCTGGGGGGAATGTAAATTGTTGCAGCCACTATGGAAAACAGTGTGGAGGTCCCTCCAAAAATTAAAAATAGAGCTACCATACGATCCAGCAATTCCACTCCTGGAGGTTTATCCAAAGAAAATGAAAACATTAGTTTGAAAAGATATATGCACCCCTATGTTCATTGTAGCATTATTTACAATAGCCAAGATATGAAAGCAACCTAACAACCTAAGTGCCCATCGACAGATACATAGATAAAGAAGATGTGGTACATATATTCAAAGAACCGTTAGTCATAAAAAAAGTGAAATCTTGCCACTTGTGACAACATGGATGGACCTGGAGGATATTATGCTTAGTGAAATAAGTCAGACAGAGAAAGACAAATACCATATGATTTCACTTATATGTGGAATCTAAAAAACAAAACAAACAAACAAATATAGCAAAACAGAAACAGACTCAGAGATATAGAGAACAAACTAGTGGTTGCCAGAGGGAAGAGGGTTTGGGGGAGGGGTAAAATAAGTGAAGGGGATCAAACCGGGGTTCCTGGGGTTCACTGGTGGCGCAGTGGTTGAGAGTCCGCCTGCCGATGCAGGGGACGTGGGTTCGCGCCCCGGTCTGGGAGGATCCCACATGCCGCGGAGTGGCTGGACCCGTGAGCCACGGCCGCTGAGCCTGCGCATCCGGAGCCTGTGCTCCGCAGCAGGAGAGGCCACAACAGTGAGAGGCCCTCGTACCGCAAAAAAAAATAAGGGATGTAATGTACAGCACAGGGAATACAGTCAATACTTTATAAGAACTTTGTGTGGTATATAATCTATAAAAATATCAAATCATTATGTTGTACACTAATACAATATTGTAAGTCAACTATACTTCAATTAAAAATAAAACATAAAGTTGAAAAAAAATTGAGAGAATATTACAGTCTTCCTCTTGCTCCTTCACCAAATAACCCAGGAACTGGAGGCTCACAAGCTTGAGAGATCCACCTGCTTTTCAGTACAGCCACCCTGTAGAAGTAGAGAATGTGCCAGAAAGGAGTGAGGAGATTTGGGTTAACTGGCTGTGTGACCTCGGGCAGGCCACTTGTCCTCCATGTGCTTTGGGAGATGAAGGTGTCCCTAGACTCACTGTCAACTTTGGAAGGTACCCTGGCCATCTTGATCAGGGGAGTGAGCTGAATCGCTTCCCCCGAGGGCCCAGGTGGTTTATCAAGAGAACTTGGATCCTGTCTATGTCTGTCTGCTTCATGGACTGAACAGTCTTTTGAAACAAACAGAGGAAGCTCTACTGGCCCACCTTGCTGGGGTTTCCAACCATTGGCAGACAGGCTGGCTTCATTTATCATGGTGTGAGATGGTCCGGGAGCCTGAGAGCACATGGTCATCGATTTAATGGGTCAGACCTGGAGGCCACAGCAGGTGGTGCTCCAGCACCAGCCCGCCCTGGTCTGCCATCTGCTCTCCCTGGTTCTCTAGCAGCGGCGCTCCTGAGCTGACCTTCATTAAACTCCTGGCCATATGCTTATCCCTTTCAGTTCTAAAGGTCACATGTTTACTCCACCTAGATGAGAGGCCAGACAGCTTGAGCACTCTCGTGTGGGCTTTAGAGATTGGGGGTCTCACTATGCCCTGCGATGTCATCAACATCCGTGTCAACAATAATAATCAATGCATATTTATGAAGTGCTTGCTATGTGCCAGGTACACACTAAATCTTTTTATTCATTATCTTAACACGTTAATCCTTATATCATCCCTATGAGACAGATGCTATTATTATCCTAATTTTATAGATGAGAAACCCAAAGCTTAAGGAGCTTACATAACTTGCTCAATGCTACACAGCAAATAAGTGGAAGAGATGGAATTTGAAGGGTCAGTCTGACTATGTACTTAACCACTTACACTACTGCTATTTCTCCCAGACCAGGAAAACAGAAAACTTTCTAGGTATGCAAGCAAAGAGAGATTTACTACTCTTTTATGTATTATCATGCGTTTACGAAACTGTTAGAATTATGTACTTACAATTAGGTGTTTACAAAATCATGTGAATTTTGTGCTTACAGAACTGTTAGAAGACCTGGAAGAATAAAAGTCAGGGGGCTGCCAATTAAGTTGTTTTGGTCGTATGGCCACAAGCTAAGACCCGGAGTTTAAGAAGCTGTTGCTACCTTTGAGAGATCAGAAAGCTTCAGGGCCACTGCTGAAATCAACATTGCCCCCAAGCCCCAAAGCCAGTGACGGGCAGAGGGATGCAGAAGCTGGCTAGACACTGGACATTCTCATCCACCAAAGCCCATGTGTCAGCCGCCGCCAATGCTGGAGGAGGAATGGCTTCCACTTCGTTCCGCCTCCCAAATACAGGTCACTGGCTGCATCTCAATCGTATCCGGAACGCTGCTGTATGGGGAGCCTGAGAAATATAGTTCCTCACAGGAGGAGGCATAGTAGGGAATGGAGATAGCTGCCAGACGGCAAGTGTACTGAACAGCAAATATCCGATACCTCTAGAGGGGATGTGGTGACCAGCCTCCAGGTTGGCCTTCAGTGATCTCCACCTCCCGGTGTTTACATGCTCATGTAGACCAACCTACATTTTACCAGGGTCGGTCCCTGTGGCCAATAAAATAGGGCAGAAGTGATATGTCACTGAGATTAGGTTATGAAAAAACTATCACTCTGTCTTCAAAGTGTCCTCTCTCTCTCTCTCTCTCTCTCTCTCTCTCTCTCCGATCTCTGGCTCTGGGAAAAGCAAGCTGCCATGCTTGCTTTAGAGAGAATCAGGTAGGGGCTAAGGAAAGGAGAGGCAAGGTGATGCACAGAGAGGAGCAGAGGAAGAGGAAGGCACTGAGTCCCAGGACTTGGAGGACATTCAAGCGAAAACCAGAGAATCCCGGTGCTTGTGTCCCTGGAGTGGTTCTGTATTCTGAAGGATGTGGGTCACATGTCCTACTGGAGACTGGTTGTTTTATCATATTTCAGGGCCCATGAGGCCTGGCCATGTGGTTAAGTCCCTAATCATCCCGAGAGTCCGAAGTGCAGAGTCCCCATCACTTGAGGTACCATGAGTGAGTCTGCGCTCTTGCAGCCGGACAGCCTCACCAGCACAGACCGTGGACGTGACTGCCATCCTTTGTTACGTATTCAGGAGAGCCTCTCAGCCCTCGGTGATCTGTCTGCCAGAAAACCCGTGCTTTTCCTTAGCTGTTGGCACAAAGTGGGACTGAAGGAGTTGGCCTGGCCTCTTCAGGGCTCAGCTCCCAAGGGTGCGGCTCTCTCCGGGGGAGAAAGATTTACCTCCAGCAAGTGAGAAGAAAGCACCCAGAGTCAGTGTCCTCTGCAACCAGAAAAGCAGATCAGGCCACTAACTTTACGATGTCACTCAGCTTCCTTCTGTACTGAAAGCTCAAACTGGTACAAAAGTGACCTTGATCAAAATCTGTACAGCTACATATCGGCCTCCCGAAAGCTTCGCCAACACACTGCCCTGGTATTCTTTGTCCTTTAGGGGATCTGGTGGGGTTTTTTTCTGTGAACATATCTAGAACACAGCATAGATGCTTCTACTGCTTTTCTTTATCCCGGGTGCCTTGTCTCTTCACTTCCACTCTCATCCTTCCTTCCAGGTTCTCCGTACACACCATACACACTGTCATTATGACAACCGTTCTGCTGAAGTGCCCTGAGCGCTACCCACAGGAAGGTACAGCTGTGAGAACCACCTGAAGACAATGGGGTAAAAACAAAAATCGGGAAAGCAGGGAAAAGGCATAAAAGGACAGAAGGGGAGGAGAAGGTAAGTTTCCCAGCCTTAGCCAAGTTACCCAAGAGCAACTCCCAGCCCACCCCATGGCCACCTGACTCAGTTGGGTCATTTTTCTCAGAGGTCCCCCCTTTGCCAGCATTGAAAGGCTGGTGCTATTACAGGCTCTCCTCTTCACTGATCGGGGGAGAAACAGCCACGGTACCAGTCCTGTTGTCTTTCCGCCCCATCCTGCCATTCCCTGATATTCCTCAGAGATAGGTCCAGATAGGTGGAGGGACTCAGATTCTCAAGGGATGCTGGTTGCATTCTAGTCCTGCACTTCCAAGAGGACAGACTTGTTGAAGGGGCCACCTGACTGAGACTTCTGATGAGCGTGGAAGGACCAAGGGGACAGCCTGTGCGGGGTCTGGTGGTGAAAAGGGTCTCTAATACCGCCTAAGCTTCATGTCTCTTTTGCTGCTGCCTGTGTCAGCTTGGAGAGTGGGTGATTATCGTGGGAACTGTCTATTTTCATAATTATACTGTGTTTTCAGTATATTAATGTTGTTTTCCACATGTTCAGCTTATTCATCAGGTTATAAATTTGCAGATCTAGAAATACATATAATTTTAAACACCTCCCTTTACAAGTAAGGGAATGCATTTTTCCCTTTCCACTTGCAAGAAGAACCAGCCTGGTGCGGGGAGGTCTGGGGGCGTGGCCAATATGCTGGCCCCACCCCAGCAGGAGAGGACTTATTCTCTGCCTACAGTGAGGGGCAGAGAGAGCCGGCTGACACTCCCCAGGGGGAATGGCCCAGGCTGGGCATCAGGGACAGGGCTCCTAGCTGGGGCAGAGGAGCCCTGAGCTCTCGCCTTGTAATTGCATCACACGTGTCAGGAGGCCTGAAATAGCAGGCCAGCTTACAATCGGAGCCACGGCCCTGTCACTGGGGGTGGATGGAGGCAGAGCATCCCGGTGGGTACCACCGAAAAGCACATCTCCAGCGTGATGGCAGGGAGAGAGATTCCTAAGGGATGAGAAATGGCTCTTTGGGGAGAGCTGAGGCGTCATGCAGGAGAAGGGTGGTGGTACAAAAAGGGACGTTGGTCCTGACCTTCATGACAGAATCCAGGTGGCATATCCCAGGGCAGTGGGAGTGGGCCCAGGAAGGGCCCACAATCTTACACCAGGACTGCAGTGAAGGCCAGGCAAAGACTGGAATCTTGTCAATCAACTCTTGAATTCATGTTCATTACACACCTTTTTATTTGTAATTAACCTTTACATCGTTATATCTGTAACTTACATGTGCGCATCTCAGAAAATTTCATGCGTGCTTTTTTCTCTGACTTACATCCTTCTGGAGCCAGACGTTGACATCCCCGTGCCCATACTCTCTGGTTCTGTCTTGACCCTGCACCAATGACCATAGCCCTAAACCAGGTTTCACAAAGTCACTGAAGATTGGGGGACGAGAGGTCACAAGAGGGATCGCACTGCCGGGCACACGTAGGTTCACTTTAGAAATCCCCCTCTTGCGTTTTTCTCTCCAGAACGTTCCCTTTCTCTTTCGTGCTGTCACTTGGGCTCCCCTCTCCCGCTTTGCCTCTGCCTTCCTTCCCCCTTCAAAGTGAGCACCTTTCTTTCCTCGTTTCACATGCAATAGACACCATCCCTACCCACTCCGCCCCCTCCCTCAATATGCAGGCTGCTTCTCTGAAACCACGGAGCCGGTGAACCCTCCGCCAAGCTTAGGAGGCCCGGAGGCCCCACAAAGGCAAGTTTATTGCAGTATCTTCTCAACAAACATGGGCGTCTCCAAACCACTTGTGAAGGGCATAGGGATTTCTCCATCACGTTGTGTTTCTAATAATCAAGTGCGTTTCTACAGCACTTGAGTTTGGTGTTCTCTGCCTCTTCCACAGTTCAGAGATCTTCAGAAGTAGAGGGAGAGGAAGAAATAAGCCCGCAAAGACAATATTCCATGACATAATTACCTGGAAAACTCACATGTCAATATGTATTGGAGTCATAGGAGAGGCATACGGAAGGCTGTAATTACGATGGCCAAGAATGAAATGCTTGGGCTTTCCTGGTGGCGCAGTGGTTGGGAGTCCGCCTGCCAATGCAGGGGACACGGGTTCGTACCCCGGTCCAGGAAGATTCCACATGCCGCGGAGCGGCTGGGTCCGTGAGCCATGGCCACTGAGCCTGCGCGTCCGGAGCCTGTGCTCCGCAACGGGAGAGGCTACAACAGTGAGAGGCCCACGTACCGCAAAAAAAAAAAAAAAAAAAAAAGGTAAAGTGCTTAGAACATTACCTGCCACATAGTAAATGCTTAAATGTTAGCTATTACTATTATTATTATTCTTTATTCATATTAATAAACACAATTCTATCCAGGATACGTTACACACATTTGCTGGGTGTATGAGGAAAAGTGAGAGTGACAGGGATAAACTTATTTTGTCAGCTGCCACATGGAACAGAACTTGTGAATGTCACACTCCACAGTAGCAGGGGGGGACCACTGAGCCCACACTACTTACCTCACTGGAACTGTGACTTTGGTGACAGGGTACAGGCGGTTTCAGTATTAGAAGACTGGCTGAATCTTTAAGTTTTTTAATCATTTGTTGGTTTATTTTGTATCTACACAACACATTATTCATTTATTATTTAAATATCTGACTTGATTAGAAACATTTTTAACGCTTTTTCTCCCTCCTGTCATAAAAATACAGAAAGTAATATGCTTTTAAAGAAACAACTCCATGAGTGTGGGCTGGATTTAGTGACACACTTCCAAAGAATAGAGAGTGGAAATATACGTAGTAACTTTATATTAGAGAAACCTGCAGACCAAATGATCAAGGTCAACAACACCTGTGATGTCATGTTAATGTCATGCCTCCCCCCAAATGATGTGATGAGGAGGGCACCTCACTTTTGTGGAATTCTTCTCAGAAACCATGAACTCCAGTCTATCCATAAGGAAAACATCAGACAAATTCAAATTGGGGTCATTCCACAAAATATCTGATCATTACCCCTCACAACTGTCACTGCAAAAAAAAAAAAAAAAAGTACAATGAGATACGATTACACACCCACTAGGATGGCTAGAATCAAAAAGTCAGATGATACATAAAAAATGCTGACATGCCTGCGGAGATATTGGAATCCTAGTACATTACTGCTGGAAATGTAAATGGTTCAGCCACCGTGGAAAATAGTTTGGCAATTCCTCAAAAAATTAAACTTAGAATTACCATATGACCGCACCATTCAAGTAGTAGGAAGGTAACCGAAGAATTGAAAACAGGTACTCAAACAAGTATGTGCACATGCATGTTCACAGCTGTCCTGTTCACAACAGCCAAAAGGTAGAAACAGCCCAAATGCCCATCAACTGATGAAGGGATAAACAAACAGTGGTATATACATACAATGGAATTTTATTGAGCCGTAAAAAATGAAGTACTCATACATGCTACAATGTTGGTGAACCTTGAAAACATCATGCTAAATGCAAGAAGCCAGAAACCAATGTCATATATTGCATCAACCCATTTATATGAAATATCCTGAATAGATAAATCTACAGAGATGGAATGTAGATTGGTGGTTGCCAGTGGCTGGGTGGGTGGGAGGGAGAATAGGGAGAAACTCCTAAATGGTTAGGGGGGTTCCTTTGGATTGATGGCAATGTTTTGAAACTAGATAGATGTGGTCTTCGCACAATATTGTGAATGTACTCAATTGTTCACTTTAAAGTGGTTCATTTTATGTTGTATGGATTTCATCTCAATAAATTATTTTTTGGTATTCTGATGGTACTTTTTTCCTGATTAACCTTCTGGTGAGAAGTAGGAAAAGGCTCAGACACATTATGTTATTTTTATCACAGCCAGGACTGACCTTAGCTCAAGCATCTTTCAATTGAAGACAACACAAAAGTCCTCTGAGCTCCCCAACTCTTTCCCACCAGCCTCATCCCAATTCCCACAGAGTCACCATTAGACAATTATTCCTACTGGTTAGAGATAAAGGAGATGATATCTTGCAAGGATGATGCCAAGATTCTACACAGTGCTTTGGGAAAAGATGATTTTAAATGTCACTTAGCGCCTTCTATATTTAGTTGCCGTAATGATCAAGCCATTCCTCCCTGCAGTTGAAGTCCGTTTTCCCTTAGTCAGTCCTCTTTTGAGGTAGAGAACTGTGGCAGTGATCCTAGCAGTACCTTAAATACAAGACAGCTATTAACTCACTTCCAATCCTTCTCTTTTGCAGGCTAACAAACGTCAAGGCTTTTATTCGAAGGAATGATGTTCTAACCCTTAATCCCTGGTGTTGCCTTTCTCCGGTTCTCACTCCTGTTTCTCCTCACCTGTCAAATTGTGGGGCTATAACCTACACAAAGTTCTCGTGTAAGGGCCAAACTAATGTCAAGTGAAGCGTGCAGAGCGTTACCCAGCTCTTGCATGTTATATTCCTGGTGGCACAACCCAGTAAGGCTTTCACTTTGAAACATTTATCTTCTCTCAGTTTTCAGCCCTAGCATCTGTTCCAGGTGGCCCTGGAGCACAGGAGTCACCTTCTCATGCTTTAGGTCTTGTCCTAAAGAGTCAATTATTGGACTCCTTACCCCAGAGAGCCGGTTGTGATTCAACAACAAAGCAAATGTTTGGCTTTATAGTCCTGAGGAAAAGTGGCAAAGCCACAAATGCGTTTAAGAATAATGCAATTGGAGGTAAAAAAGAAAAAAGAAAAAAAAAAGGGTAATGCAAATGGACTTCCATTTCACTTCTCAAAAGTGTTCAAATTCCAGTCCTTGGTTTTATATATTGGGTTGGACTGTTTGCATTCAGATTTTTGTGTGTAAAAATGGTCAAAAAGCAGCAATTTCATATTTTTAAATCTAATCAAAGAAAATACAAGCAATAATTCACGGGCAGCAACATAGAACGTGTGTGGCAATTCTTCAGAAGCGCGGGCAGAGCTGAGCTGGAACAGTAGATGGGTACCATGTTGGTGTAATGACAGAGCTTCTGAAAAGCCTCTTGCCCCCCTGAAAACTCTCCCCTACCTGTGCCCAGAGGGCTGAAATTCAATTCAATCTTTTGGGGATCACTGACCCCTTCAATAATCTGCTGAAAGCTATGGACCCTTTCCATAGTAATTACCTTGAACACATAATTACCACTGAAATGAATAGTACACAGTGACTTCATTTAGCCAACATATGAATTACACATACAATACTCAATGTTTATAATCTTTAACCTTTAATGCAAATAAAAACACAAGATAGATTTATTTAAATGACCCACGAGACAGTCACTATTGTAAACTAGGCGTCAGCAATGCTCTAAGAACAGACCTTTGCGTAAGAAAAGCCACACATACCACTGTGGAGAAGACAGTCTGGAGACTCACAACTCCTGGCATTCAGCAGCTCACAAGGCTACTGAACGCAAATTGGTCTTCGTATATACCAAGAAATGCCTCTGAAGCCAAAGTAAGGGGCTTAAATAGTATAGCCTGTAAAGTGCATTTTTCAATCCAAATAGACATGTACCGGGGCATGACTGAGTTTGTCAAAACCTAGGAAACTGAAGACTTCCCTATGATTCTATGGCACTAAGCTTGGAAATAAGATCTCAATACTCACTGCCCCTTCACACGAGCATTCAGCACCCAGCAAGTCTAGAAACATCAGTAGATACAGACTGGGGTTTGGGGCCAGGGCTGCTTCAGAGGCACAGGGCAAGAAAATGCTCTTGCTTTCTTCTTCTCAACCCCACCCTGCCAAGGCAGCCACCTTTAACAACACAGTTTCAATTCTGTGTTTCAACTTGTTTGAATTTCACATACTCACAATACAGGAAATGAGGCATAAAGCTGACTTTTCCATGCAGCAATTTTTTCCCTTTCAGACCCACTTTTCGTATTGTTTCTCTCTTTCTCAACATTTGTTTCACGTTTTATATTATGGTTATTTGTCTACTTGATTATCTTCTCCGGATACAATTTTCTGTTGCACCGCAGCCATATGATACTATCTCACCGCTTCGTATCGTCTCTGGCATAAGCTAGAAACTAAAAACTTCTTTAGAATGAATAAATAAATAAGTGAAAGGTTAAGCATGAAAGATTAAGCATGCTGTTGAGAAAGAAGAAGATTTAAGCAGGTCAGCTGTAAATTTGGCTTTCAGAGCAAGCATGGCCTTAAGTATGCTTTTTCAGTTTTGCATATTAAACACACTAATTTGTAATGATATTATTCAGTCATAGCTAGCTGTAAACTCCAATATCATCTGCCTCTGATTCATAATTCTAAAGGAGCTTCCTGAAATAAGTACAAGAAAAATAGGAAGCCTTTCTTACAGTCCTGTCGTGCTGAGACTTCCTTGAGAGATTTCATTTTAGGAAACAGAGGCAACTCAATTTTAAATGGTCTTAATGTTTTTACCAATTTCCTTTTCTAGCCAGGAAGTGTCATCTGGCAGGCTATAGTACAGCTCACTCCCTCCCAGCCTAATTAAAAGGTGTGATTCTCCTGAGAGGAAGGTAACATTTGGCGACAGATTGCCAGATCTAAGCACCAAGAAATAGAAATGGTATTCCAGTAAGTGAGTAGCAACCATCCCTCACTTGTGTAATAACAGATACCTACACCGGACTCAAAACCTCACAGCTGGGGAAGGTCTCTTAGGTTAAACACAAGATGCTTTATGACTCTCAGCATTTTTTCATTCAACAATAACTTGATTGGAACCACAGCAGCACATTAAAATCTTACTTCCGGAAAATTCTCTCCCTGCAATCTTTTTTGCTCTTCGCGGCTGCCGTGTTCATAAACACCTCTAGATTGGAAGAATTCCAGATTTCATGGCACATTGAAGCTAGCCCAACCAAACGTGGTAAGTTAGAAATAAGCGTTTGGTCAAATTTGATTTAAAACCAGCGCATTTTGCCAATAAATGCATGAAAAAACATTCAACGTCATTTTAACCAGAGAAATGCAATTCAAAACTAAAATAAGATAATATATAGCCCAATTAAGATGGCAGGGGAAATTAAGTATTGTATGCAGTGTTGTCCAAGAGTCTGAGGAGTGCAAACTGATGTAGTCTTTGTGTCAGATAAGTTTTCAACATTGATAAAAGCCTTTTGAAAACCACGTGCCTTCTGACCCAGTAATTACATTTTTAGGGATTATCCTGAGAAGTGATTTGAAATGTGGATAAGAGATTTAAGTACAAGAGTGTTCATTGCAGCACTGCAGCAAAAAGAGGAAATCCACCTAAATATCCAATAATAGAGGATTTACTGAGTACATTATGACACAATGAAACACAAAGTAACCAATACAGAAACGTTATCAAAGCATCTTCAACCACTTGGGGACATGTGTATGCTATATTTTGAATGCAGAAACCAGTTCACAGAGAATTCACAGGAAATTAAGTATGACACAATCATATATATGAAAGCTAAACTATACAATAGATCCAGTGATACTATAACTGAGAGGTGGAATTATGGCTGCTTTTTCATCTATTTTTGGTTTATTTGATTCCATGATTTCTCTATAATGAACATGAATCTCTTGTGTAATAAAAGTTATTCAAAACCAAATGTATTATGGTGCAGCTCCCATGCCCTGGAATAAGCCAAAGAGCTTCATAGCCTCTGAAATCTGATAATGATTGAGGACATCCCACAAATCCCCTTCTGTTAGGGAAGATGACATAATCCAGAACAATTACAGCAACCACGTGAGTGAGCTCTGCCCTCGTTAGTTATCAAGACAAAACCTTCCGCATAGGCAGCCGCTTCCAGAGGGGTGTTTGAGGGTGAACCTTTCCATGCTCTCTGAAGCATTTTATCAGTCAACCCTTCCGTCAACCTTTAAGTCCTCGAAAGCCACTCTTTAAAAGCATAATAATGTTTATACTTTTACATTTGAAAAATCTACAAAATTGGATGTGAAAATAATAACATTTTACGCTGACAGAGTAGAGATGAAATACAAAGACTCACACGGTTGACAAATTACCATATTGCACAATCTTTGGGGAAAACAGTTTAGCAAATACCTATATATGAAGAGGAATTGGGTAGCCTAATGGGAAGCCCATGAGCTTTGAAGTCAGGTAGACCTCAGTTTGAACTCCAGCTAGAACTCCAGCTGTGTGAACTTGGGCAAGTTAGTTAACTTCTCTGAGCCTGATTTTTCTCATCTGCAAAATAGAAATGTAATAGTGCTACCTCTAGTGATATTGGGGAATTAAAATAATACATGTAGGGAATTCCCAGGCAGTCCAGTGGTTAGGATTCCACGCTTTCACCGCTGAATGCCCAGGTTCAAACCCTGATCAGGGAACTAAGATCCCACAAGCCGCGCACCATGGCCTAATTAATTAATTAATATATGTAAACACCTGGTAGCATAGTGTGTGGCACTGAACAGACACTTCATAAGTGAGGGTAATTGTTATAACAATTGTCTAGATGCTGAGTTCACTGAGTGAAGGCTCTATCTATAACTTTCATTTGTGATGATTCAGGACACAGCACAGCAGATGCTCACTAAGCGATTTTTTGTTTTCTGTTTTTTTTTTAAATAAATTGGTCATCCTTAAAATTGTTTCTAGCCTTTGACTAATTTATTCAACTCTTTGGAATTTATACTGTGGAAATCTTTCAAAAGGAGAAAGGAATTGAAGGTATCTATTTTTCAAAGCAATATTGTTGATCATGGAGAAAAATCAGAAATAACCTAACATCCAAAAAAGGGAGAATGGTTAAAAAATCATGATATAGCCAGGGTAGGAAATATTATCTGATCATTACACATGATGATTCCAAAACCTATGTAACAACAGAACAAACTAATACAATGTTACAGATAAAAGCAGAGAGCTGAATGGTAGATGTGCTATGAGTTACTACTCTGGAAAACACGTAGCACGTGGTCAAAGCCTAGCAGGGAAGGTAAGAAATGAAAACAGTTGGTGTGTTAGAGGGTGGAACTGTGGGTGGATTTTTCTTTCATTTACTGTTATCATTATACTGTTTTACAATATATAAAATTCACAAGAGTTAGATGCAGTTCCCATGTGGAACGAAAAAGACATTAGGCCGTTATTCTCCTTTAATTTCTCAGAGTTCAGGACACTATCTTCCCAAGCAGAGTCCTGTAGAAATGAGTGATGGGGACTCAATCTTTGGGCAAAGGAAGGGAGCCAGGAAAGGTCTGAATCATAGGAATTTCTCAAAAGCTGCCTCAAGATGCCAGAAAAACAGTGATTGGAGTTGGGGATGGATAAAGGAAGAGATATCACCAAAATTAGACAGAAAGCAAATACTTAGGATGAGGCCCCAAAGACCAATGTGTCTTTATCACAATCTTGCCTAGGCCTGTCCTTTATGACCTTCCTAATCATAGTCTCCAGTGTTAATGGGAAGGGAGAAACAGGGCCTTAAGCCAATACTCGACTCCCTCATGCCAACAAACACTTTCTCCTAATAAAAACACCTGAAAAATGAGGACAGAGTCAAGATGGCAGCAGGGGAGGACGTGGAGTTCACAACTAGGGCACCTGCTAGATGCTGGCGGGGGACCTCGATGCCCAAGGAGATGGGAGGAACCCCGAGCGACTGGGTAGGAAGAGGGGAGAGTGAGGGGGGGAGAGAAGTGGAAGTTGGACAGGACCAGCACCCCTGAGGGGTGGCTGGGAGCAGAGGAGGGGTTCCCATGCCTGGAGGAACCCTCTGGGACTCGGAGGATCAGCGGGGAGCATGTCAAGCATCTCCCCTGCCCAATCAGACCCCAGGAAGCCTGCAGGGCTCCCAGGTCAGGTCCTCCACCCTCCAAGGCCAGAGGTATGCCTGGGCCCCTCCTACTGTGTTGAGCCTAAGCTCCACCCCCCCCACCCCCAGGGCCTTTTCCAGCCCTGTGGGTCCTAAGGATAGGCTACGCCCACCACCTAAACCCCATCCCTACCTAAGCCCCACTCCCCACAGCCAAGACCTTTTCTGGCTTTTTTTTTGTCTTCTTCTTCTTTTTTTTCTCCTCTTTTTTACTATTGTGGTTCTGTTTTACCTTCTGGTTGTTGTTTCATCTATATTTTTATTTTCTTATTCTTTCTAACATCTGTTAGTTTTCTAATCTAATTTTTTTTTATTCTTTGTTATTGTTCTGCTCCTTTTTTCTTTTCTTTTTTTTTTTTGCCGCCCCACAAGGCTTGCAGGATGTTGATTCATGAGCTGGGGATCGGGCCAGAGCTCCTGCAGTGGGAGCTCTGAGTCCAAACCACTGGACTAACAGAGAACCTCAGACCCCAGGGAATACTAATTGGAGTGAGGTCTCCCAGAGGTCCTCATCTCAGCACCAAGACCCAGCTCTACAAAACAGCCTACAAACTGGAGTGTTGAAAGCCTCAGGCCAAACAACCAGTAAGACAGGAACACAATCCCACCCATCAAAAAAAAAAAAAAATGAGATGACAAAAAAATATGTTACAGATGAAAGAGCAAGGTAAAAACCTATAAGACCAAATAAATGAAGAGGAAATAGGCAACCTACCTGAAAAAGAATTCAGAGCAATGATAGTAAAGATGATCCAGAATCTCAGAAATAGAATGGAGGCATGGACTGAGAAAATACAAGAAATGTTTAACAAAGCTCTAGAAGAACTAAAGAACAAACAAACAGAGATGAACAACACAATAACTGAAATGAAAAATACACTAGAAGGAATCAATAACAGAATAACTGAGGCAGAAGGACGAATAAGTGAGCTGGAAGACAGAATGGTGGAAATAACTGCTGAGGAGCAGAATAAAGAAAAAAGAATGAAAAGAACTGAAGACAATCTCAGAGACCTCTGGGACAACACTAATTGCATGAACAATCTTATTCCCAGAAGAATAAGAAAAAAAGAAAGGGTCTGAGGAAATATTTGAAGAGATTAAAGTGGAAAACTTCCCTAACAAGGGAAATGAAATAGTCACCCAAGTCCAGGAAGCACAGACAGTCCCATACAGGATAAACCCTAGGAGAAACACACCAAGACACATATTAACCAAACTAACAAAAATTAAATTCAAAAAGATATATTAAAAGCAGCAAGGGAAAAGCAAAATATAACATAGAAAGGAATCCCCATAAGGTTATCAGCTGATTCTTGAGCACAAACTCTGCAAGCCAGAAGGGAGTGGCAGGATACACTTAAAGTGATGAAAGAGAAAAATCTACAACAAAGATTACTCTACACAGCAAGGATCTCATTCAGATTTGATGGAGAAATCAGAAGCTTTTCAGACAAGCAAAATCTAAGAGAATTCAGCACCAGCAAACCAGCTTTACAACAAATGCTAAAGGAACTTCTCTAGGCAGGAAACACAAGAGAAGAAAAGGACCCACAAAAACAAACCCAAAACAATTAAGAAAATGGTAATAGGGACATACATATCGATAACCACCTTGAATGTAAATGGATTAAACGCTCCAACCAAAAGACACAGACTGGCTGAATGGATACAAAAACAAGACCCATATATATACTGTTTACAAGAGATCCACTTTAGACCTAGGGACACATACAGACTGAAAGTGAAGGGATGGAAAAAGATATTCCATGCAAATGGAAATCAAAAGAAAGCTTGAGTAGCAATACTCATATAAGATAAAATAGACTTTAAAATAAAGACTGTTACAAGAGATAAGGAAGGACACTACATAATGATCAAGGGATCAATCCAAGAAGAAGATATAACAATTATAAATATTTATGCACCCAACATAGGAGCACCTCAATACATAAGGCAAATGCTAACAACCATAAAAGGAGAAATCAACAGTAACATAATAATAGTAGGGGACTTTAACACCCCACTTTCACCAATGGACAGATCATCCAAACAGAAAATAAATAAGGAAACACAAGCTTTAAATGACACAATAGGCCAGATAGATTTAACTGATATTTATAGGACATTCCACCCGAAAGTGGCAGAATACACTTTCTTCTCAAGTGCACATGGAACATTCTCCAGGATAGATCACATTTTGGGTCACAAATCAAGCCTTGGAAAATTTATGAAAATTGAAATCATATCAAGCATCTTTTCTGACCACAATGCTATGAGATTGGAAGTCAGTTACAGGAAAAAAAACTGTAAAAAACACAAATACATGGAGGCTAAACAGTGCACTACTAAATAACCAAGAGATCACTGAAGAAATCAAAGAAGAAATTAAAAAATACATAGAAAAAAATGACAGCAAAAACAGGATGGCCCAAAACCTATGGGGCACAGCAAAAGCAGTTCTAAGAGAGAAGTTTATAGCAATTCAATCTCACCTCAAGAAACAAGAAAAATCTGAAATAAACAATCTAACCCTACATTTAAAACAACTAGAGAAAGAAAAACAAGGGAAACCCAAAGTCAGTAGAAGGAAAGAAATCATAAAGATCAGAGCAGAAATAAAAGAAATACAAACAAAGAAAACAAAAGCAAAGATCAATAAAACTAAAAGTTGGTTCTTTGAGAAGATAAAAAAATTTGAAAAATCTTTAGCCAGATTCATCAAGAAAAACAGAGAGAGGACACAAATCAAAAAAATTAGAAATGCAAAAGGAGAAATTGCAACACTGCAGAAATACAAAGGATTATAAGAGACTACTACAAACAACTATATGCCAATAAAATGGACGACCATGAAGAAATGGACAAATTTTTGGAAAGGTACAATTTTCTAAGACTGAATCAGGAAGAATTAGAAAATATAAACAGACCTATCACAAGTAATGAAATAGAAACTGTAATTAAAAATCTTCCAAAACACAAAAGTCCAGGACCAGATGGCTTCACAGGCAAATTCTATCAAACTTTTAGAGAAGAGCTAACACCCATCCTTCTCAAACTCTTCCAAAAAATTACAGAGAGAGGAACACTCCCAAATTCGTTCTACGAAGCCACCATCACCCTGATACCAAAACCAGACAAAGATATCACAAAAAAACCAAAATTACCGACCAATCTCACTAATGAACATAGATGCAAAAATCCTCAACAAAATACTAGCTAACAGTATCCAACAACACATTAAAAGGATCATACACCATGATCAAGTGGGATTTATCCCAGGGATGCAAGGATTCTTCAGTATACGCAAATCAATCAGTGTGATACACCATATTAACAAATTAAGGAATAAAAACCTTATGGTCAACTCAATAGATGCAGAAAAACCTTTTGACAAAATTCAGCAGCCATTTATGATAAAAACTCTCCATAAAATGAGCATAGAGGGAACCTACCTCAACATAATAAAGGCCATAAAAGACAAACCCACGGCAAACATCATACTCAATGGTGAAAAACTGAAAGCATTTCCACTAAGATCAGGAACAAGACAAGGATGTCCACTCTCACCACTCCTATTCAACATAGTTTTGGAAGCCCTAGCCATGGCACTCAGAGAAGAAAAAGAAATAAAAGGAATACAAATTGGAAAAGAAGTAAAACTGTCACTGTTTGCAGATGACATGATACTATACATAGAAAATCCTAAAGATGCCACCAGAAAATTACTACAGCCAATCAACAAATTTGGTAAGGTTTCAGGATACAAAATTAATGCACAGAAATCTCTGGCATTCCTATATACTAACAATGAAAAATCAGAAAGAGAAATTAAGGAAACAACCCCATTTAGCATTGCAACAAAAAAGAATAAAATACCTATGAATAAACCTACCTAAGGAGGCAAAAGACATGTACTCAGAAAACTATAAAACTCTGATGAAAGAACTCAAAGATGACATAAACAGATGGAGTAATATTCCATGTTCTTGGACTGGAAGAATCAATATTGTGAAAATGACTATACTACACAAAGTAATCTACAGACTCTATGCTATCCCTATCAAACTACCAATGGCATTCTTCACAGAATTAGAACAAAAAATTTTACAATTTGTATGTAAACACAAAAGACCCCGAATAGCCAAAGCAATCTTGAGAAAGAAAAACGGAGCTGGAGGAATCAGGCTACTGGATGTCAAACTATACTACAAAGGTACCGTAATCAAGACAGTATGGTACTGGCACAAAAGCAGAAATATAGATCAATGGAACAGGATAGAAAGCGCAGAGATAAACTGATGCACATATGCTCACCTAATTTATGACAAAGGAGGCAAGAACATACAATGGAGAAAAGGCAGCCTTTTCAATAAGTTGTGCTGGGAAAACTGGACAGCCACAGGTAAAAGAATGAAATTAGAACCCTCCCTAACACCATACACAAAAATAAACTCAAAATGGATTTAAGACCTAAATGTAAGACTGGGCACTATAAAACTCTTAGAGGAAAACATAGGAAAAACACTCTTTGACATAAATCACAGCAAGATATTTTTTGACCCACCTCCTAGAGTAGTGAAAATAAAAACAAAAATAAACAAATGAGACCTAATGAAACTTAAAAGCTTTTGCACAGCAAAGGAAACCATAAACAAGATGAAAAGACAACCCTCAGAATGGGAGAAAGTATTTGCAAATGAAGCAACGTACAAAGGATTAATCTCCAAAATATACAAACAGTTCATGGAGCTCAATATCAAAAAAACAAATAACCCAGTTAAAAAATGGGCAGAACACCTAAATAGACATTTCTCCAAAGAAGACATACAGATGGCCAAGAGGCACATGAAAAGATACTCAACACCACTAATTATTAGAGAAATGCAAATAAAAACTACAATGAGGTATCACCTCACATGGGTCAGAATGGCCATCATCAAAAAATCTAAAAACAATAAATGCTGGAGAGGGTGTAGAGAAAAGGGAACCCTTTTGCACTGTTGGTGGGAATGTAAATTGATACAGCCACTATGAAGAAAAGTATGGAGGTTCCTTTGAAAACTAAAAATAGAACTACCATATGATCCAGCAATCCCACTACTGGGCATATACCCTGAGAAAACCATAATTCAAAATGACACATGTACCCCAATGTTCATTGCAGCACTATTTACAATAGCCAGGACATGGAAACAGTGTAAACGTCCAACGATAGATGAATGGATAAAGAAGATGTGGTACATATATACAATGGAATATTACTCAGCCATAAAAAGGAACGAAATTGGGTCATTTGTAGAGATGTGGATAGATGTAGAGTCTGTCATACAGAGTGAAGTAAGCCAGAAAGAGAAAAACAAATATCGTATATTAACGCATATATGTGGAATCTAGAAAAATGGTATAGATGAACCTATGTGTAGGGCAGGAATAGAGATGTAGACATAGACAACAGACATGTGGACCCAGGGCAGGGAAGGGGAGGGTGGCACAAATTGGGAGATTAGGTTTGACGTAAATATACTACCATGTGTAAAATAGCTAGTGGGAACCTGTTGTGTAGCATAGGGAGCTCAGCTTGGTGCTCTATGATGACCTAGAGGGCTGGGATGTGGGGATGGGAGGGAGGTCCAAGAGGGAGGGGACATAAGTATACATATAGCGGATTCACTTCATTGTGCAGCAGAAACTAACACAACATTGTAAATCAATTTTACTCCAATAAAAAACAAACAAACAAAAAAAAAACACTGAAAAATAACTCATCTTCTAAATGCTGGGTGGCCAAAGCAGCCCTTGAGTTGCCCTGAGCAATAATCCTATCAGAAGAGTTTAACTGGGCTACTCACTTTCCTCTGAGGCTCAGCCAACCACAGGGTTAAGCCAACATCACAGATGGAGGGAAGAGCCCAGACGTAAGCATCAAGCAACCTGGGATCCAGTCCTGGTTCTGCCTGTTTGACACTTTGCCCTGGGACCGTCACTGTCCTCAGTTTTCTCAACTGTAAAATGGAATGATTGGGCTAGAACCTTGATGACCTCCAAGGATCTTGCCAGCTCCAACATTCTGTGTGTTTAAATGTCTTCTGAATCCCTAAAAAAAACACTTCCTAATATCTACCTCTGGCCCAGAGGCAGTATTTATGAAGTCACCACCACAGTGACAAGAAGTGTAAATCTGGGTACTTCTGTTAATGCCAGCTGCCCTGTACCTCTATGGCTCTTGAAACTTAGAAAGCACATCCCCAAATTGTATCACCCATCATTGTTCTAAGGATTGTAAGGACCTGTTACTAACCCACTTAGCACTTGGAAAAACAGAAGATAAAGCAGTTTAAATGGCAGAGTCAAGGCTCAAACCCAGGTCCTCAACACCAAAGTGAACCTTCTGTTCATGACAAATCAGAGTCTCAGGAATTAGGCAAACCAGTGAGTGTTTTTGGAGAGCCCAGGTGTGCTGAAGACAGGACTCAGGAAGAAGACAAAAGTGAAAAAAGAGGGGAAACGGAGGCAAGGAGAGAGTCCAAAGGGAAACCAAAGATGTCAGGGTGAGGCCCAGCAACAAACAGACCATACTTAACCTCAAGTCTTTTCATTTCCCAAGGGTTTGGGGCATTTTATGATCCAACAGTAGAGCTCTTTTTGAGTCAGGTGATAATTTTGCAGAGGCCTCCTGTGGATGGAAAAAATGGGCACATATTTTTAAAGCCTCACGTTTAATTTGACAGCCCTGCATCACATTTTGTTCTGAATCAGATGCCCCATTGTCCCTTTGTTCAAAGGAGGAAATTAAAGTCTAGAAAAGAAGATAAGCTCTGGTCTGTTGATGTGTTTTATATTTGGCCACAGGAAGGTCATTAAAATGCACTTCCAGCTCCTAGCAGGAACATTTACATTTGAAGCAAAGTTAATTTACTTCCTTGCCTGGTGATATCCATTTCTTTTCTTCTGTTGATGAGCTATACCTTTAAATTCTGGACTGGCTCTTCACTCACTATCACCACAAAGTTGTGAGGAACTCGCTCTAAGCACTGACTGGGAAGACATCTAAGACAGCAGGCTGAGGGAAAACACTAAGGTGCTGAAGAATATGTGTAACACAATGCCATTTAGGTGATTCAACTGGCCCCCAGGTCTACAGCCTTCTGGGGTCACCCTGTTGTCAAGCCCAGTTTGTGGCCCAATGCGCAGTGAAACAAAAGAAACCGAAACATTGGAGTTTGGAGCAGAGAAACATTTATTGCAGGAGCATGCAAGGAGAATAGGTGGTTTGTGCTCAAAAGACCTGAACCCCCAATGGGGGGGGGCAGTTATTATAGGCAAAATTTGGGGAGCGTTCTGCAAGGTCTGTGTCCTTTCTCTGATTGGTTGGTGGGGAGATAACAGCGTGGTGTTCCAGGAATCTCAGTCATCAGCCTTCAGGTTCCAACCAGTCTGTGATCCACTGTTTGTGCTCAGCCTGAAGTTACCATCCTTCACCTGGGAGGGGGCCTTAGTTCCTGTAGAAGAACTCAACCAGGACCCTGTCCCATCCCAGGACCCTATCCCTGCACTATTGTTTCTTGACTGCCTTTCTTTGTTTCTGCATTCCCTCACTTCCCTAATTAGTAACTGTCTGAATCTGCCCTTCGGAACTTAGGGAAGGTCTAGGAGGCTAACACCTTTTTCCTGAAAACAAGAAATGGGGGACACAGAAAGGGTTTCACACCCGGGAGTGCTCCACAGGGCCCTGCTCAGTTTCAACCCTTTCCTGTGACATCCAGATAGAAAGATCCAAACCTTCATCCCCCAGGATGGTAGCCCCCCAATCCCAGTGACCTCCCACTATTTCCAAAGATTTTTAAGGAATCCAAGGTCATACCATTCTCCACCCATTGAAGACATCCTTTCATTTTACCATGCCAAGCAGCCTTACTCTCAACCTCTCCATGAGGATTGGGCTCTGGACCTTGTCTCTGCCTTTTCAAAAAGTCCTTGAAAGTGTTTTGTTTTCCCAAAGAAAAGATCACTCTCTTCCTAGAACAAGGGACACATACAGCTGACATCTTTTGAAAGATCAATTTTTTTTTTCTGTTTCTGCTAGAACTATATACAGATCCAGAAATCAACAGTTACATTTGAATAGAGGAGAGTTTAATGGATTCCAAGGCCATCTTTTATGGGTTAATTTTTTTTAACCCTGGAGAAGAGGGCAGGGATAGATGCTAATATTTTATTTGGCACTCTCCATGTTTGAATTGTCCTAGAATAAAAAGATTAAATTATAAATACATTGCTTACCATTTTCCCTCGTCTCTCTTTTAAGGAGGTTCAGCCTAGAGATTGCATTATTTGGAGGGAAAAAAGGTCTTAGCTAGGGAGGATTAGTGGTACTGCTTGGAGATGACAAAGAAGAAGAGAAGAAGGAGAGAGAATTTGGGGACAGCATCTGTAAGAACTTTGCGGGAGGGAGAGACCTCTAAGTGAATGGATAAATAAACTGTGGGACATCCAACAACTGAATATTTTTCAGTGCTAAAAAGAAATGAGTTATCAAGCCATGC